>NC_056048.1:21335536-22603830 GCF_004379255.2 Salvia splendens
GACAGATCTGCAGGTTATAACTAAAAGTAAAGGACAAAAAGCAAAAAGCATCTAAAAAGCAAAGTGGTCCCCAACATTAGACATGGACATCATCTTCTTCAACAACACAAACTAAAATCAGAAAATAATTCCAGATTCAACACGGAAACACAGTTTATCAATTCGCGAACACAGATCCACAAATAGAACACCAAATCTGAGATCAAAACACAGAAATGCAACTACCGCGTACTGGTCAGCAGGAAAACGAAAACGAACTCAAACAAGACTTCACATGCAGCGATTTCACTCACGATCAATAGTTCCACATTTAACTAAAGGAATTTTGCCGGAAACAAAGAAAAGGAAAGTTTCGGCCACTTAAAACACCAAGGAACCTTAGGTCTAAGCTAACTAGGCGAAATAGGAAGGAAATAAAATCAACACAATAAACCGAAACGAAATCAACTTCATAGCATAAACACGTTTCAGATCTTCAACAAGTACTTCAAAAGCAAGAAAATATCCAAAAGCAACAAAGATCCAACGTAAAGAAAGCAAGTAAATTAAAAACTGCGAAAGCGAATAAAAGTGTTTTGCCACTCCGGGCGATGATATCTCTAACTACGGTCTTACTGGCTGGAACGGACGATTTGGAACTCCGGGAACATCTAGATCTTCAAGTGACCATGGCGAGTGGCGAGAAACGAGATTCTGGACTGGGCTGAAGGACTGAACTCCGAGAGATCTACCTAAGAGTGATGATTGATGATTCCTTCTTTTCTCTCTCAAGTGGCTTCCTTTTATAGGGAGGCTTACCCTTGATTTTTAGGGTAAGACCTTGCGGTGAGATGACTTCTTGCCTTAATTGTGATTGAGCAGTCCCAGCTATCCTCCTTCTCCATCTCGAGCCATATTTGCAATGTATACTGTCAGTACGTAATCGTCCTGACGCCCTTTTCACTTGAAGTGTCTGAAACTCTGCCTACTGGCTAGAATGCTTACCCTGCGCACGCTTAAGCAACTAGTTTTTGCAGATATAATTCAATTACGCACATCATACTGACCAGTAACCTAGGCCTAGAATACGACTTATCAAACTGCTCACACTTACCACATGCTTGTCCTCAAGCGTGAAGAACAAACAAAAACGAATAAGTCGAATTCTAGCCTGGTTACTCCCCTGACCGACTCTACCTAAACTAGACTCGACGCAAAGAAAAACACTTGGGCAAACACAGAAAAAGACACACAAACACACAAACACAAATAAAACAAAAACACAAAGATTTGGGCTATATTTTCAACCATCCCTTACCTCGGGATCTGGTGCAATCCGGCCTTAGACAGCCTTGAACTCTGCCCCCCCCATTCCTTCCTGGTCAGTACATCCGTTTGTCAAGATCGCCCAAACTCTCGGCCAAACACTAGATTCACTCGGTCTCTCATACCTCACCAGGAATGTTAGGACCGCATTCTCTCAATATGCTCAACCACACTTGCTTCGGACTTAGATAATCTCACGTGCAGCTACTGAAGGACTTAAAGGCTTGTAATGGGGCTATTGGGTTGCAGCGTTTTGGGGTAGATTGTTCCTAAGGCTCTAAGTTTTCAAATTTCTATTTTATTAATGCGGGAGAACGTGTGCTGTAGGCTTTTGATCAGTTGCTTTTTAGCTTGGCGCTTCTGGCTTGGGTCTCCAACTGTTCAGTATCATCTTGTGGCTTTGCCACCTTATTCCTTCTCTTTTTTTTGTGGTCAAGTTTCTGACCATTTTCTCCACAATCTTCTTTCTCTTTTTTTTTTTTTTTTTTTGTGGCTTCGCCACCCTTATTCCTTCTTCTTCTCCCTTTTTTTTTTCTTTTTGTGGACCCGGGATAACTCCCTGGTCGATTTTCTTCCGAACCTTCTTGCCCAGCTGAGTCTGCTTCCTTGTACATCTTTCTGGCCAGTAGGCTTCATTCGCCTCACGCTTTGCACACACACAGTCCCAGTGGCTAGGGTATTTATATCTGGGGTAAAAGAGTTAGGAAAAAAGGTTCTAAGGGTGGTTTTTTTTTTTTTTTTTCAGATGGGGGTTTCCTACGCCTTCAGTCTTTGCTACCCGTGGTCACTTCATCCTAGGCAATTTGTGGCAGCCTCTCTTTCTTTTCGATATATGTGGAAGTGGTTCCACTTAAAGCTTATAACTCACATTTTAAGAGGCTTTCGCGCTTGGCTCTAAGTATGGGCTTTTCTCTCATACTCACATCATCTTATCCTGACTACGAGGGTACTAGGAGGGCGGGTTTCGGTTTTCCAGCACGTCTTATCTCCCTCAGTTCCCTTCACCGTCAGCTCAAGACGGTTGAGTTTTAAGCCCAATCAACACACAAAATAAAAAAACTAAACCTAACAGGACACTAACACAAGCACGAACACAAAACTACACATATACACATACTCATCATACTGGTCATTGCGTCCCCCCTCCCACTTCACAAGTGTCTGCCCTCAGATAGGGCTGTGAAGTGGAAAGGTAATGGCCAGTATGATGAACACATAGCACAAACAGACAAAAACAACAAAATTAAAACTAAAACTTCGCACACTTAGAATATGGAATAGGCCTAAGTGTGAGATTTTGAAAACCTAAACAGCAACCAACAAAACACATATATATACAAAACTCCTCACACTTAGGCCGTGCAACGGACTAAGTGTGCGTCAATCATGACTTACGAAAAATAGAAAACACAACACAGCGTCAAAAGACAAACCCTTAACTTCTCACACTTAGACTATAGAATAGGCTAAGTGTTATGAACGGGGTTTGCGCACAAACAGAAATTATACTACCTAGACACACAAAACACAATTAAAACAAACGAAGAGCTAAAAACGAGAAAATAAAAAGAAAAAAAAACTACTGGTCAGATGGGGGTGGTCTTAGTGAAGTCTCCTGCTCCTCCGTGGGGCAGGTGGTGTAGGCTGCTTTTCCAGTGGTTCCTCTTCCGTTCCAGTGTGATCCTCACTCTCCTTCGCCGGTTCCTCGGCTGCTGCCGGCACCTCGGCGTTCTCTTCCTCGGGCTCGTCTATCATTGTCTCTGGTGGGTGGGTCTCATCGTCCTGGCCTCCATGGCCGCTTGTTCCTGTAGCTTGTTCTTTCTTCCGGCTGGTCACTTCTTCCAACAACACATCTATCACGGATGCCATCCGGCCCATCTCCGTGATCAATCGATGGTTTTCCTCTCCCAAAGTAGTCACTAACGTCTCCATAGCGTCTTGCTTTTGAGCTAATGTCTTCTGCTCTGCAGATCTCTCCAACATCCTTTCCATCACTGCCGCTAGCTTGACCATCTCTGCTTTCAATTGCTTATTCTCCTCTCTAACTTCATCCATTTCCTTCTCCATTCTGGCTTGACGTTGTTCCTGGTCCGATGCCAATCCGATCATTTCTGCCCTTATCTGTCCTGCTTCCCTCCGCTATCTTCTCCACAACTTTTTCCATCCCCTCTCGTCGCTGGTCGTGTGCCGGTGGCTTCATGAGCTGCTGCCAACCGAGCAGTGGGTGTAGCTTCCTCTCCATCGCGTAGAAGTGTGGCACGCCTTGCCTCATGTATACCGCATTCGTCCGGACGAATAGGGGGGTATCAAACAATCCTGGGGCGTCCACCATCGTCAAGGGGGTTAAGTCTTTGTCCTCTGAAACGGTGACGTTGTTTCTCACAAAGATTCCCAATATATGGCAGAGGGAAATATTCCGTGCTGGGTGGGTAGCGATGAGGTGACATGTGTATGCAGTCCAGAACCCTAAGTGCAACTTCTTGCCTCTCTTGGCACACCACATAAGATACAATTCCGTCATCGATGTCCGGACTGCCGAATTCGACTGTCCTAAAAGGTTGTAACCCAAGAAGAGTTGAACCAGGCGTAGATTAGGATCGTTGAGATGGATAGATCGGGAGATAGTGGACTGAAACTGTCCTGCCCCGGGGTGAGTAAGCTCTTCCCAAGCTACCTGGGGCTCAAAGTCCACATGCTTGCGGGGAATCCCCCGCTCCCTATCTCTCCACTCGGGCCCTATGGCCTCCTCCAAACTGCATATCCCTAGCCGAACAGTCCATTCAATCAAATTCATCCTAATCTCTCCTCCAAATACTCTGAAACTGATGCACTCTACATCCAAATCCGTTGTGACCTTGAATCGAAAGGTCGCGAAAAATTCTTTGGCCAAATCGACCGGAACATTCAAATTCTCATTCCTTAACAGCCATTCAAAACCCAATTCGTGAAAAAGGGCGAGAAACGATTCCCGAACCTTCAATTCATCTAACGAGGGGAGATGAATTACCTTTCCACACTTAACCTTCTTGCCTTTTGCGTTCTTGGTGGCGATAGATGGATTGGAGCCTCCTTGGAGTCAAAAAATTGCATCCCCTCCACCACGTCATCTGTGAGCTCCACCGTCCAACGCTTATATCGGAGTGGTTCTGCAGGTGGATGCAATAGTTCCCGATGATCGTTAGGGAGTTGCTGCTCCTTGTACTCCTCATCTTCCATGGTCGTATCGCTATCGGATTCAGATTCTTCACTGATCTCATATTCACTGTCACTCTGTGTTTGCCGGTTTGATGGGGTCCTCTGGTCAGCCTCAGTGATCACGATGCCTGTGTTCACGGTACGCGGTTTTTTGGTACTCGGCTTGTTCTTCACAACGGCTTTTCCTTTCCTTTTTCTTTCTATCTGGTACCTGGCTTCCTCCTCAGCTTTGTCGTTCTCTACTTCGGGAGTGGTCCTCTCCTCTTCACTCAAGATTTCCACGGGATCCGCCTCTGTGTTCGGCTTCGCCCTACTAGCTGCCCACTTTCCCAAGCATCTCTGCGAAATTCTCCGCGGTTTGGGCGAGTCTGCCTTGGGGTCTGCTTTCACCACCAGTGTCCGCTTTATGGGCTTGGGCTTCACTACCGGAGGTGCCACCGGTTCTGGTTCATTGGTTTCTGCAGCTGTTTCCTCCTCTCCTACCTGCATTCTACCATCCCCTACTTCTACTCGGGGATCTACTGGCTCTTTTTCTTTACTCGGTGCTTCTCCTTTCCCTCCTACCAACTGGAAAGGTCGGCCTTCCGGTATGTTTCCTGATGTGGCTTTCTCCATGTTTCCTACTGCCCCCAATGCGAGGTCTAGACCCTCAGCCATTGGTGGCAGTGTCCTCTTATCTCTGGTTGACCCTATTCAGAATCGAGTCAAATTCTTCGTCTGTCATTAGGCCTTGTTTTCTGGCCGATTCATTCAAATCTATTTCCGGCCTTCTTACTTCTTGAACTACCGGCTCCGCTTCGGGCGTTTTCTCTGTTCCTTCGCTCCCCTCCGGAGTTGTCTTGCTTTGACTCGACTTTTTCGTACGCTCCTCAGAGTCGGAGTCGTAATGTGCGGTGATAGCGTCGAGCTCTGCCGAATTCGGCACTGAATCTGCTGCATGACTGTCCGGCGCAGGCGGGAGTTCACTGGGTGTGGTTCCTACGCCCTCCATTTGATCAAAACCAGTCAATGCCGCCGTCCAGTCCCGAGTAGGGTCCTGTTGACGAAGAAATGCCATCATGGCATCCATGGAAATCATAGGTGGTGGCTGAGCGGTCGGTGCTGGTGGCGGTGGATTTTGCTGTGGTTGTGCCTCCTGGGTTTCTTGGCGGCGCGGTTTGATTTTCCGGGCGAAAGCTTTCTTCCCCATGAGTGGAAATCTGCGATTTAGTGGTGAAAAGGTAGGGTTGAGGGTTGAGAATGATGTTTCCGCGAGAGAGATGGACAAGGATTTCTTGAAAGCGAATTGAAAATGAGGGTTTGTGAGGGAAAAGTGTTGGGACGGTAAGTTTAATTCGGGTGAGAGAGCAGTTGCAGGTGGTTGTAACCGGTTATCAGGGGTAGCCGGTCGCGACGTTTCAGACGGGAAGGGCGGTTGAGGTTGCTGGCCTCTGATTGGTCCGCGCGTCTTTTCCCTCTGCTCACGCGCCATTTCTCTTGCTGTCACCCTGCAAAAGCTGCACAAGCTTTAATTCAAATTTTCGTCCTTTCCATAATTCCTCCTCTACTTGCCTAAAAAAGGAGACTAATTTAAATGGGCACTTAAATAACATTTTGAAATAGCACCAGATAAGCAATCCTTTGGTCTATGCGCACTTCAAATTAAAATTAAGGCCCGAAAATATTTTTTTGGATTTTTAGGAATTATCTAGCGTGCAAATATTAATTACGTATTTACAATATTTACAACTTTCTTAGGTAATTTGGAATTCAACTTGGCCAGTATATGCATACTATTCTCAAAGGGAAACTGGCCGCGCGGAATTCTAAATTCCTATCTTACTGATCAGTATGAAACGATGTAAGTGGTTGTAGTGGAATTTCATCCACTACACCCACCTCGCTATTATCCCTGAATATTTTCAACCTATGTCCATTTACTATGAAAGGTTCAGAGTTAGGAAAACTCCCTGAAATTTCTACTGCCCCGTTGGACCGGAGTGCAGTTATGATGTAAGGTCCGGTCCATTTGGACTTGAGTTTCCCTGGCATAAGCTTCAATCTTGACTGGAAGAGTAGTACTTTCTGGCCAACATGGAGCTCCTTAGTCCTCAGATTTCGATCATGCCATAATTTAGTTCGTTCTTTGTACCACATGGCGGAATCGAATGACTCCAATCTAAGTTCCTCAAGCTCCTGCAGTTGCAGCTTCCTTTCCTCTTCACAGGCTGTAGCATCCATATTCACTTTCTGTACTGCCCAGTATGCTCGATGCTCGATTCCAACTGGTAAATGGCACATCTTTCCAAAGACAATCTGGTAAGGGGACATGCCTATGGGAGTCTTGTAGGCTGTTCGATACGCCCAGAGAGCATCCTCTAACCTTATACTCCAATCCTTCCTAGAAGTGTTCACTGTCTTCTCCAAAATTTTCTTTATTTCGCGGTTAGAGATTTCTGCTTGACCATTTGCTTGCGGATGGTAAGGGCTGGATAGTCTATGGTGCACACCGTATTTCTTCATTAAATCTTCAATTGTGCGATTACAGAAGTGTGTACCTTGATCGGATATTATCGCCCTGGGCACACCGAATCGGCTGAAGATATGACTCTTTAAGAATTTGGCCACTTCCTTGGCTTCACACGTGCCTGTGGCCTTGGCTTCCACCCATTTGGAGACGTAGTCTACAGCAACTAGGATATACAGATTCCCATAGGATGAAGGGAAAGGCCCCATGAAATCCATTCCCCATATGTCGAATAACCCGCAAACTATTACGGGTACCTGTGGCATTTCATCCCGGGCAGATATTCCACCGGTCAGTTGGCAACGCTCACAACTTTTGCAAAACTCGTACGCATCTTTGTTGAGGGTTGGCCAATAAAAGCCGCTATCCAAAATCTTCCTAGCCGTCTTCTTGGACCCGAAATGTCCTCCGCATGCTAACGAATGGCAGTGGGTCAAAACATCCCGCTGATCCCAGTCAGGAATGCACCTCCTTATCACTTGATCGGACCCTATCCTCCACAAATAGGGGTCGTCCCAAAAGTAGTATTTCGCTTCACTCTTGATCTTCATTCTTTGGGCTTTGGTACCACTTGGCACTTCTGGAAGCTCTCCAGTCACCAGGTAGTTGGCCAGGTCCGCGTACCAAGGCTCTTGCCCTACCTTCTCTTTTCCTTTTGCTGTATCATTCTGACCAGTAAGCTTGAACACTTCTTCCCAATCAATCTTTCTGGGCACAAAAATCACCTCACACAAATGTTCCTCTGGAAATTTATCATGCACTTCGTCACCGTTTCCATCTAGCACTATTCTGCTCAAATGGTCCGCCACTTTGTTCTCGACTCCTCGCTTATCTTCTACCTCCCAGTCAAATTCTTGTAGCAAGAGTACCCATCGGATCAAGCGTGGTTTGGATTCCTTCTTGGCAATCAGATACTTAATCGCCGCATGGTCAGTATACACTATGACCTTAGATCCCAACAAATATGGCCTGAACTTCTCGAAAGAATACACCACTGCCAGCATCTCCTTTTCAGTGGTATCGTAATTCCGTTGTGCTTGATTTAAAGTCTTGGACGCATAAAAAATTACGTACCTTTTCCCGTCGATTTTCTGACCCAGCACGGCTCCTACCGCAAAATCGCTGGCATCGCACATTACTTCGAACGGATGGTTCCAGTCAGGAGCCCTTATGATATGTGCGGATATCAACTTTTCTTTGAGAAGGTTGAAAGCAGCCTTGCATTGCTCATCAAAGATGAATTCCACGTCATTCTGAAGTAATCTAGTAAGGGGCTGGGCGATCTTGGAGAAATCCTTGATAAATCTTCGATAAAATCCGGCGTGCCCCAGAAAACCCCTTATTCCCTTCTGATCAGTAGGGAATGGTAATTTGGATATAACATCTACCTTGGCTCGATCCACTTGGATACCTCTCTCTGAGACCACGTGTCCTAAAACTATCCCTTCGGCGACCATAAAATGGCACTTTTCGAAGTTCAAAACCAAACTCTTTGCTTGACATCTCTCCAAAACTATATCTAAATGGTGAAGGCAAGAGTCGAACGAGTCTCCGTAAACCGTAAAATCGTCCATGAATATCTCTATGCAATCCTCAATCAGATCAGAAAATATGCTCATCATACATCGTTGAAACGTACCTAGAGCGTTGCACAAGCCGAAGGGCATGCGACGGTATGCATAGGTTCCAAACGGGCAAGTGAAAGTAGTCTTGTCCTGGTCCTCAGGATCTACGTAAATTTGGAAATACCCGCTGTACCCATCTAGAAAGCAGAAAAACTTCTTCCCAGCTAATCTCTCCAACATTTGGTCGAGGAACGGCAGGGGAAAATGGTCCTTCCTGGTCGCATTGTTCAGCTTACGGTAATCGATGCACATTCGCCAACCCGTGACTAGCCTCGTTGGGATCAGTTCATTCCTCTCATTCTGAACTACTTGGATGCCCGACTTCTTTGGGACCATGTGGATCGGGCTGACCCACTCACTATCCGGTACTGAATAGATAATCCCTAGCGACAACAACTTCAAGATCTCCTTCAATATCTCTTCTCGCATGTTAGGGTTTACCTTCCTTTAAGCATCTCGATGTGCCTTCGCTCCTTCCTCCAACCTAATGTGGTGCATGCAGACGTCGGGGCTAATCCCCACTAAATCTGTAAGACTCCATCCAATTGCCTTCTTGTTCTTGCTCAGCACGGTCAGTAGCCTAGCCTCTTGTTCTTTCGTGAGGCTGCTACTGATGATCACTGGATAAGAGTTCTCCTCTCCAAGGAAGGCATACTTCAAATTTGGTGGCAACTTCTTCAGCTCAACTTGAGGTGGAAGTGTGTCTTCGGGTAGAGGGTTTTTCTCAATCTCTCCTTCTTTTTCTAAACCTCCCTTCGATGGTTCTTCTATACTGGCTGGTAGCTGAACCCCTGCGGCTCCAGTGAACTCCGATTTCTGACAGAATCCCTTGATTGCTACTTCTATTTCTTCATCAGTCAACCCTTGGCTACTGATCATTTCACACCATGCAGCGGCTTCGACGTCAGCCTGCTCATAAGCATCTAATGCTTGGAGTTTCTCCTGCAATAGTTCGGTCTCAAGAAAATCTTGGACAAGGGGGTCAATCACGTCAACATAACACAAATTTTCAGAATCAATCAGTTTCTTCATGGCTTCATTGATATCAAAAGTAAATTTCTCTCCATGGAAATCAATGCAAATTGTCCCCTCGGCCATGTCTACTATTATCTTAGCCGTTCTAAAAAATGGCCTTCCTAACAACACTCCACTAGATTCCCTAGCTTCATGCTCACTCATTTTGATCACATAAAAATCAGCAGGATAGGTAAAATCATGCACTCTTACTAACACGTTTTCTAAAACTCCCTCAGGACTTATGCACGACCTATCAGCCAGTTGGATCAACACCCTAGTATTAGACAATCTAACTCCCTTCAATCGGTTATAGATAGACAATGGCATAACATTTATGGACGCCCCCAAATCACACATTGCATGTTTGACCTTCACATCTCCTATAGCTATAGGCAAAGTGAACATACCTGGATCGGCTCTCTTGGGTGGTAACTTCTCTTGCACTATTGCTGATGCTATTCCTTCCACCATAATCTTGCCATCCTTCTGGGCTCTCCCGGCTATGAAGTCCTTAATGAATTTCCCGAGAGGGGGTAGCTTCACGGCTTGGAGGAATGGTATGGTGACATCCAACTTCCCAAAAATCCACAAGTAGTCAACCGGGTTCTCTTTCTTCCTCTTTGTAACAAATCGGAATGGGAACGGTTTCTCCCCTTTTTTTTCCTCTACTGGTTCTTCAGCAACCTTCTTGGAGTTTTTCTTGGGTAGTTCCTGGGTCTGGGCCTCCATTCTGGGTTCTACCTCTTGAGGGGGTTTCTTCCTGGTAAGTAGGGTGTCGGGTTCACCTCGTAAACTTGGTGTATCATCCAAGAAGAATGGATCCTTCATCCGAGGCATAGTTCTCCCTAATTCATCCACTGAAATGGTATCACCTCCTATCTTCGTTCCATTAGATCCTCCACCAGGTTGTTTCGGTTGAGGCGCGTCATAAGTGGTTCCCGACCTCAACGTAACCTTACTCACATTTGCCTTTTCGGGCATTTGGACTGTAGATGGGAGTTTCCCTGCATTTCCCTTCAAATCACCCACCGAACTGGCCAGTTGAGCTAACTGCCTATTCATCATATCCATGTTCGCCTTATGTTCCTTCTGGGCGTTTTGCATCCCCTGCACGACCTCATTATGGGATTGCAATTCTCCTTTGATGCTCTGTTGTGATGCTAGCATTTCACCCATCATGTCTTCAACGGATCTCCTTGACCTGCTCGAGTTTTGGAAGTGACTTGGCCCTTGGTGTTGATAGTTCTGGGAGGTTTGCTGGCCTTGATTAGGCGGGTATTGGTTATACTGGGCAGGAGGGGTGTACTGATCTTGAGGATATTGATTCTGGTGTTGGCCTTGGAATTGATTTTGGTTCTGATGGTTTTGGGGTCCTGGGTTTGGCTGATTTTGGAAGTTTTGGAAGTTTCTCTGGTGGGGTGGCACATAGACAGGGTTCGGGTTCTGTGGGTTTTGGTTTTGGGAATGTTGGTTTCTTCCTGACCAGTTGGGCTGGTAGTCTGGGTTCGCTGGTCCACGGTTAGGGTTTTGGTTCAGATGGGGGTTATACTGGCTCTGACCTTGGTTCTGATTTTGGCTCCCGTCACCCCATCGGAAGTTCGGATGATCCCTCCATGGTGCATCCCGTTGCCTACCTTGAATCCAATGCCCACTAGAGTTGAAGTACCCCGCAGCATTAACTTGCTCCATATTCCCGAAGTCATTAGGCTGATCATAGTTCGGTCCTTGATTTCCCTGCTCTGCACCCTTGTAATTCCCAGCTGGGGGAGGTGGTGGAGTGCTCTTCTCGATCGCACTCAGAAGTGACTTCTTCAGCTCATCCATTTTCAAATCCATTTTCTGCTCCAGTGTATTTTCCTGATCAGTAACCGAGGCAGCAACAGCCCGCTCTCGGTTATATCCTTCCCTTGAATGGTCATACTCTTTCTTTGCATTCAGTAGCTTCCTTAGGACTCTCTTTGCTTCGCTAACCCGCAATTGCGTGAAGCTTCCTCCCGACGATGAATTTGCCAGGTCCTTGGTTACCGCGTTCATGCCTTCGTAGAAAGTATGATGTACTTCAATGTCCGCCATGCGATGGTTGGGACACGATTCCAAAAGACCCATGTATCTTGCCCAATAATCACTCAAGGGCTCATCATACCCTTGCTTCACATTAGTTATTTCCCTCTTCAGCGCGCTTGTCTTGGATGACGGAAAAAACTCGCCCAGAAATGCTGACTTGAAATCGGCCCAAGTCTCGATGGAGTTGGGGGGCAGGCGCATGAACCATGTGTTAGCTTCCCCTTTTAGCACAAATGGCAAAGCCTTCAACCTATAATCATCCTCCGTCGCTCCTGCCGGTCTCCTCTGCGCCCTACAAATTTTGCAAAACTCATGAAGAAACTCATACGGCCCTTCATAGCTCTTCCCACAGTATGTAGGCAGGATTGCGATCACATGAGGCTTCACATCGCAGGCGGTTTGGCCTGGAGTAACGACTATGGCTTGCGGGGGCTCTCCTTCAGTATGCGCATTCAGCGTCCCGATCTCCGGGTCCTCATCTCCCTGGTTGGCCATTTCCCTTGGGTTGTCTTCCAACAGTGGTATCTCTTCTGGTATCGGTCCCTCTATGGTGCCCTTCTCCTCGTCACTACTCGTCCCTAGGTCAGACAAGGTGGTCGACAGGCCAGAACGAGTGGTTACGAGTATAGATCCTCGCTGAAGTATCTTCGGTCTCCCCTGGTCAGGAGCCGAACTGCTTCTCATAAACTGAAATGGAAAGAAAAGGAAAAGAAGATTATGCACAATATATACGCCAAAGTATCACACACAAAGTAACTAGTAACGCCATCCATCCCCGGCAACGGCGCCATTTGAAACGATTGGTTTTCTCAGGGTGCTTAGGTGTCGTTCAAGCAAGGATATATCCTACTGGTCAGGATAGCGTCCTAACTAAGCCTAGACCCTGGTTTCAAAAATTCCTCAACCCACTTCTACTGATCAGTATAGTGGTGGTAAGGGTCGAATCCCACAGAGATGGTGCGTTAAAACTATTGTGGTGATATTCTGGATGGTTTGGTTAGCTACCACGCTCGGGTTGAGTCTTTACCTAGGCAAGAACTTAAAGGTAATTTCCTACTGACTAGAATGGGAAAAGGAGTGTAGGGGTGCAGCTGTGTACGTGGAAATAGGGAGACATTTTTGTAACAGAAAATATTTGGAAGGTACAGGATTCTATTTTGGGCTAGACAGAATATTCAGAGGGTGGTGGTAGTCAAGGTGACTAGGCTGACAGATCTGCAGGTTATAACTAAAAGTAAAGGACAAAAAGCAAAAAGCATCTAAAAAGCAAAGTGGTCCCCAACATTAGACAGGGACATCATCTTCTTCAACAACACAAACTAAAAATCAGAAAATAGTTCCAGATTCAACACGGAAACACAGTTTATCAATTCGCGAACACAGATCCACAAATACGAACACCAAAACTTAAATCAAGCACAGAAAATGCAACTCCGCATACTGATCAGCAGGAAAACGAAAACGAACTCAAACAAGACTTCACATGCAGCGATTCACTCACGATCAACAGTTCCACACTTAACTAAAGGAATTTTGATGGAAACAAAGAAAGGAAAGTTTCGGCACTTAAAACACCAAGGAACCTTAGGTCTAAGCTAACTAGGCGAAATAGGAAGGAAAATAAATCAACACAATAACCGAAACGGAAATCAACTTCATAGCATAAACACGTTCAGATCTTCAACAAGTACTTCAAAAGCAGAAAATATCCAAAAGCAACAAATATCCAACGTAAAGAAAGCAAGTAAATTAAACTACGAAAGCGAATAAAAGTGTTTTGCCACTCCGGGCGATGATATCTCTAACTACGGTCTTGCTGGCTGGAACGGACGATTTGGAACTTCGGGAACATCTAGATCTTCAAGTGACCATGGCAGTGGCGAGAAACGAGATTCTGGACTGGGCTGAAGGACTGAACTCCGAGAGAATTCTACCTAAGAGTGATGATGATGATTCGATTCCTCCTTCTCTCTCCAAGTGGCTTCCTTTTATAGGGAGGCTTACCCTTGATTTTTAGGGTAAGACCTTGCGGTGAGATGACTTCTTTGCCCTTAATTGTGATTGAGCAGTCCCAGCTATCCTCCTTCTCCATCTCGAGCCATATTTGCGTGTATACTGGTCAGTACGTAATCGTCCTGACGCCCTTTTCACTTGAAGTGTCTGAAACTCTGCCTACTGGCTAGAATGCTTACCCTGCACGCTTAAGCAACTAGTTTTTGCAGATATAATTCAATTACGCACATCATACTGACCAGTAACCTAGGCCTAGAATACGACTTATCAAACTGCTCACACTTACCACATGCTTGTCCTCAAGCGTGAAGAACAAACAAAAACGAATAAGTCGAATTCTAGCCTGGTTACTCCCCTGACCGACTCTACCTAAACTAGACTCGACGCAAAGAAAAACACTTGGGCAAACACAGAAAAAGACACACAAACACACAAACACAAATAAAACAAAAACACAAAGATTTGGGCTATATTTTCAACCATCCCTTACCTCGGGATCTGGTGCAATCTGGCCTTAGACAGCCTTGAACTCCTGCCACCCCCCATTCCTTCCTGGTCAGTACATCCGTTTGTCAAGATCGCCCAAACTCTTGGCCAAACACTAGATTCACTCGGTCTCTCATACCTCACCAGGAATGTTAGGACCGCATTCTCTCAATATGCTCAACCACACTTGCTTCGGACTTAGATCTCACGTGCAGCTACTGAAGGACTTAAAGGCTTGTAATGGGGCTATTGGGTTGCAGCGTTTTGGGGTAGATGTTCCTAAGGCTCTAAGTTTTCAAAATTTCTATTTTATTAATGCGGGAGAACTGTGTGCTGTAGGCTTTTGATCAGTTGCTTTTTAGCTGGCGCTTCTGGCTTGGGTCTCCAACTGTTCAGTATCATCTTGTGGCTTTGCCACCCTTATTCCTTCTCTTTTTTTTGTGGTCAAGTTTCTGACCATTTTTCTCCACAATCTTCTCTCTCTTTTTTTTCTCTTTTTTTTTTTTTTTTGTGGCTTCGCCACCCTTATTCCTTCTTCTTCTCCCTTTTTTTTTTCTTTTTGTGGACCCGGGATAACTCCCTGGTCGATTTTCTTCCGAACCTTCTTGCCCAGCTGGAGTCTGCTTCCTTGTACATCTTTCTGGCCAGTAGGCTTCATTCGCCTCACGCTTTGCGCACACACAGTCCCAGTGGCTAGGGGTATTTATCTGGGTAAAAGAGTTAGGAAAAAAGGTTCTAAGGCTCCTTCTCCATTCCCAATCGAGCTTGCCTCTCCTTTTTCTTTTATTTTATGTACCAAAAATTTGATACCTTCTTTGGTGATAATTTGTAGGTACCATGGCTACCCATGTTTGGACTCTTGTGGGTGCCAAAATCGAGGGGAGGAAGAGGAGAAGATGGAAGTAGGAGTTGACTAGTATACTACTTGTCCCTTTGATAAAATAGTATAATTGCTAGAGTGTAGTGATGGAATCTTCAAAGTGAAGATATTGCATTCCAAAATTGTTATGCCTCATGGTGAAATTCTTATATGTATAGTCCTTTTCCCAATGTACTCATATACTACTTGTAATTCCATCATTCTTGTATATCTTGTACTCTTCAACTTGCTTATTAAATCGAAGTATAACCTCCACCTTTACTCTTTGCATAAATTCTCCTTGTATTTCGTTTCCTTCAAAATCGATACACTTTATTCCAACGTTTGGAATTACAACAGAAAATCCTACGTTCACACGCTTTCTGAACGAGAATTTCTCGAGCTAGTAAATCCGACTCAATCCAATTAAAAGGAATAAAATCTGGGGTGTAACATTCCACCCTCCTTAAATGAAATTTCGTCCCGAAATTTGTACGGCTTCACTCGAACAACTCGGGATATCGCTCCCTCATCTTGTCTTCCAACTCCCACGTGACCTCCTCCTGCCCGTGGTGTTCCCAAAGTACTTTCACTGAAGAAATGGATTTATTTCTTAACTGCTGCACCTTTTTGTCCAGAATTGCCTTCGGTTTTTCCTCATAGCTCAGATCCGGGTTTAATATCATCTCTTCCTGATGAATCACGTGCTTCGGATCAAACACATATTTCATAAGCTGGGATACATGGAATACGTTGTAAACGTTTCCAAAACTCGGTGGTAACGCCAATCGATAAGCCACTGGTCCAACTGCTTCTAGGATTTCATACGGTCCTATGTATCGGGGTCGGAGTTTTCCCTTGACTCCAAATCTAGCTCTCCCCTTCGAGGGCGATACTTTCAAGAAGACTTTATTTCCCACTGAAAATTGCAAGTCAGTCCGTCGGACATCCGCATAGGACTTTTGCCTGTCCTGAGCCTCTTTGATTCTTTCTCTGATCTTTCTGACAATTTCTATCATTTCCTCAATTACTTCCGGACTCAAAATTTTCCTCTCACCAACCTCGTCCCAATAGAGGGGTGATCTACACTTCCTCCCGTACAGTGCTTCGTACAGAGCCATATCAATCGTTGCCTGGTAACTATTATTGTAGGCAAACTCTATTAGTGGCAGTACTTGTTCCCAATTGCTTCCTCTATCAAGCACTACTGCTCTCAGCATGTCCTCGAGTGTCTGAATTGTTCTCTCCGACTGTCGGTCGGTCTGTGGGTGAAATGTCGTGCTAAAATTCAATTGTGTCCCCAGCTCTTTCTGTAAGCTCTTCCAAAATCGGGATGTGAATTTGGCATCTCTATCCGACGTGATCGTTGCCGGTATACCGTGCAGGCGAATGATTTCGTTCACGTATATCTGAGCTAACTTCTACGTGACAGGGATTGGTATAAAGTGAGCGCTCTTAGTGAGACGGTCGACTATTACCCAAATTGCAGTATTTCCTCTCTGAGACTTTGGCAGTCCCGTCACAAAATCCATGGCTATGTGTTCCCACTTCCATTCGGGAATTTCCAATGGCTGTAGCTTTCCATATGGTCGCTGGTGTAGTGCCTTAACTTGTTGACAGGCAAGACACCTCTCGACGTAGGAAGCTATATCTCTCTTCATGTCGTCCTACCAGAATTTCTTCTTTAAGTCTTGATACATTTTCGTACTCCCTGGGTGGGCGGTGTATGGGGTATCGTGTGCCTCGCTCATTATCTCATTTCTGAGCTCCTCTTGGTTGGGCACTCACAGTCTCCCTTCAAACAGGAGCGCATTGTCTGCCTCCTCCTGGAAATTCTCTTGTTTGCATGTTCTCGATTTCAAACGCCACTTCTCTAGAGTCTCGTCCCGTCTCTGGGCTTCTACAATCCTGGCCCTTAAATCGGGAACAACTACTAGAGTCGAAATTATACTTTCCATCGTTTCGGGCGATTGCACCATCTCCAGACTCATCCTGTCAAATTCTCTTAGCAGTTCTTCTTCCTGGGTGAACATGACTGCTAATTGGTGCTGACTTTTACGGCTCAACACATCTGCCACGACATTAGCCTTGCCCGGGTGGTAGTTTATGCCACAATCGTAATCCTTTACTAGTTCGAGCCATTTTCTCTGTCTCATGTTCAAGTCCTTCTGTTCGAAGAAATATTTGAGGCTCTTGTGGTCCGTGAAAATCTCACACCTAACTCCATATAGATGGTGTCTCCAAATTTTCAACGCGTGAACCACTGCTGCTAGTTCTAGGTCGTGTGTTGGGTAGTTGAGCTCGTGTGGTCTGAGCTGCCGTGATGCATAAGCAATCACCTTTCCATTCTGCATCGACACACACCGAAGTCCGCTCTTGGAAGCTTCCGTACAGACAACGTAATTCGTCCCTGTCTCTGGGACGGCTAGTACGGGTGCACTGGTCAATTTTTCCTTTAGTAGCTGGAAGCTTTCCTCACACTCGGGAGACCATGAGACTTTGGTTCCCTTCTTGAGTTGCTGAGTCATTGGCCTGGCGATTTTGGAAAATACCTCAATAAACCTTCTGTAGTAGCCAGCTAGTCCGAGGAAACTTCGGATCTCGTTAGGCGTTGTCGGCGCCTTCCAATTCCGTACTGCCTCTACCTTGGCAGGATCCACTCGGATTCATTCTGCTGTCACAATATGTCCGAGAAAATTCACCTCTTTGAGCCAAAATTTGCACTTGCTGAATTTGGCGTACAGCTTTTCTGCCCGTAGTGTTTCTAGGGCAAGCCGCAGGTGTTCCTCGTGTTCCTTTTTGTTTTTAGAGTATATCAACACATCGTCGATGAAGACTAGGACAAACTTGTCCAGATAAGGGTGGAAAACGTGGTTCATCAGATCCATGAATACTGCTGGTGCATTCGTCAGTCCAAATGGCACCACAGTAAATTCATAGTGACCGTATCTAGTTCGGAAGGCCGTTTTGGGCACATCCTCTGCCTTAATTTTCAGTTGGTGATATCCTGACTTCAGGTCCATTTTGGAGAACACACTGGCTCCCTTGAGCTGATCAAACAGATCATCGATCTTGGGTAACGGGTACTTGTTCTTGAGAGTCAACTTGTTAAGCTCTCGGTAATCTACACACATTCTCATGGTTCCGTCTTTCTTTTTGACGAACAGTACAGGTGCTCCCCATGGTGAGACGCTGGGTCTGATGAATCCCAGGTCCAGGAGTTCTTGCAACTGCACCTTAAGTTCATCCAGTTCCTTTGGAGCCATTCGATACGGTGCTTTCGACACCGGGGCGGATCCTGGTCCTAGATCTATCGTGAATTCCACTTGTCTGTCTGGCGGTAGGCCAGGTAGAGTGTCAGGGAATACGTCCGGGAATTCACGAGCGATCTCGACTTCCTCCAATTTTCTCTCATCTTTCTCTTCTTTGTTCAAGTAAGCAAGGTATGCCGGGCATCCCTTCTTTATCAACTTGCTGGCTTGCAGCATTGATACTACAGACTTTCGGGTTCCCATGGAGATTCCGTGAAAACGAGTGGTTTCTCCTTCGGGGTTTCTAAAGGAAATTTGCCTTTCCTTGCATAAGATGGTGGCATGGTTTTCAGCCAGCCAGTCCATTCCTAGGATTATGTCTATGTCCCACATAATCATAACATTGAGGTTGTTTGCTACAACCTTAAGTTCACCCAGAGAGATTTCTAAGTTCGAGCAAGTATGAGATAATTCTATCCGTCCTCCTACTGGGGAAACTACTTCCATCCTATGTTCAGATTCTTTTGTATCGAGTTTCAGAGTAGTTACGCAATGAGCAGATATAAAAGAATGTGAAGCACCAGTATCAAACAGAAGCATAACGGGTGTGTTGAGAAGCTTACCCATGCCTGTCAAATTTCCCTGGTTTAGCTCGGGCTGCTTCTGCCTCATTGCATAAGCTCGAGCCTTTGTTGGGAGTTTCGGCCTCTGCTGTTGATTCCTTGGTATCTGCTGTGAATTTGATCCATCCTGGACATTCATTGCGCGCAGTTGCGGGCGCTGAGCTGACGGGTTAGGTCTTGCTCCTGTCCCTGAGTTCTTGCTTGGACAGTTCTTAGCAAAATGTCCAGCTCTCCCACAGTTGAAACAGGTATCAGCCCTTGCCTTGCAGGTGCCTCCATGCAGCCTGTTGCATCTAGGACACGGACTGGGTCCTGCCACATTCCCTTGGAATGATCCAGGGTTAACTTGGTATCCGCCATATTGTGGCCTGCTTGGTCCGTAACCTCCTCTTTTTAAATCAGGTTGAGCTCGTGGTCCTTCCCACTTTCTCTTGTCCCTAGATGGTTGGGACTGAGTAGGATTCACGGCTGGGGCAGTCTTTTCCCCTGGCATGGCTGCCTCGATGTCCAGTGCTCGTCCTAGAGCCTCAGTGTAGGACAGTCCTTCGTGGCTAGCCAGCGTCATGCGTATCTCATGTCTCAAACCAGTACAGAATTTCTCAGCCATCTTGGCATCGGTATCTACCTGATCTGGGGCGTACCGTGCCATCTCACAGAACATTCGGTCATAGTCTGTCACCGACATTTGTCCTTGCTTCAGATGATAGAATTCAACCTCATTTTTCTTCCTGTAGCTCTTGGGAATATACTTCTCATAGATCTCAGTTTTAAATTCATCCCAAGTCATTTCCTCTACATGCATTGGACCCATAGTCTTTTTCCTTGTTTCCCACCAGAAATCTGCGGGTCCAGTTAATTGGAAAGTCACACAGGACAACCGCTCCTGGTCCGTGCAGTGTAAAAAGTTAAATATGCGTTCCAGTGCACGGATCCATGTTTCTGCCACCATTGGGTCTCCCAACCCGTTAAACGTTGGTGGGTTCTGCCTCAGAAACATTTCCTCAACCCGATGATCCTGTGGTTGGGGTGGTGGTGGGGGTGGAATTGGCGATGGAGGTGGTGTTACTTCATCCCATTCCTCTCGTACTTCCCCTTCATAAACCGGAAGGTTGTTTTGGGCTTGTCCTCGGCCACTTCCACGTCCTCGGCCTCATGGCCTGCCAACTCTTCGTGGTGGCATCCTGGTGGTTTATGAAACTCCTTTAATAAATGCACAACATTCGCGATGGCTAAACAGAAAAACGTGGATTTTTTCCAAGATATAAATGAACACTGCTTTTCAAGATAACGAGATTTCATATATATCGTAAATCGAGTACATCATCAAGAAGTTTGCCTCAAGAGGTCTTTTACAAAAGAACGCACATCCAAGTACGCATCATGAAGTCCCGGTACTACGGAACATCACCAAAAGTACTTAGCCACTGCCCTTCTAACAGATCGGGTCTTACGTGCTAATCAAAAGTAATCTGCTGAAATCTCCAAAAGAACACACTACATCAGAACGCCATCATACTAGGACGTTTCTGATGGTACATCCCACCTACTGCTCCTCAATACCAAACCCACTTCCCAGAAGGGGTGTAGTAGCCACAGTCCCGGATATCATCACTGTCGCTGTCACTATCGCTGCCCGGTGAGTGCTCTCTCTTTGGCCCGCGCTCCTCATCACTGTTGACGAGTATGGGGTTGTTCTCGTTCTCTCCGCATGCCCATTCCCAGAGGAGGTGCGGGTCCTCCCTGCTCTCCTCAGTGAGGGCTGGCGGCATGGCCTCATTCTCGGCCTTCCTGAGGTGAGGCCATATATCATCCACACGCACCATACGCCTCCCCATGTCTGGGTGGTCCGCCTCAGTTGCCGAGCGGATGTGCGAGTAACTGCTCGGAACTGTGATAGCCTGCAGACGGAAGCTCCCGACTGGTGCGACCACTGGCGGGTCTTCCTCCTCATCCTCCTCTGAGTCAGCCGCAGGGGCCTTCCCCTTTCGGGCAGCCTCCTGCGCCTCATGCTCTGCCTCTATAGGGAAAGTGGGGTCCCGCATAGAAGGTGGGCGTGCCGGCGGTGCCCTCAGAGTCCTGCTCCCAACTGGTCGCCGAGATGGCCCTGCTTCGGACTCCTACTGGCTGGGACGTCCTGGCTCCCTCGGCGCCAGAGGATCCTGTACCTTAGGTGCTGGCGAGTTGATCAACAAGGGTGAAACCGACCCGTAGCACACAAAGCGAGTGAACACTGCTAACAGAAATCTAGGAAAATCCCCTACCAAGTCATAAGTAGGGTAGGCAGTGATTATGTACTTATCGGCCACCATGGTAGCCCACTCTCTCCATCCATCGGGGAGCAAACTCAGCAGACGAACTATGTCGTCGTATCCGGTGACGCTGCCATGGAAGGCCGCATCCTACCATAGATGCTGGTAGTGCGCCAAAAACTCGCCCAGTGAGTCACCATAGCACCTCTGGTAGGTCTGGTAGGCCCTCACATATTCTTCGGGGCTAGCACCTCTCCTCACCCGTTTCCGGGCGGTAAAACGACGACGACCCATCTACATAAAGACATGTCTCGAGTCAGAGAAGGCAACGCAAGAGAACAGAACGCGAAAACACAGCGTAAAGCGGTGCATGCGAGTCTAAGGGGTCATCCTCTAGAGCCACTATACTGCGTGATCTAAAGTCATCAGACTAAGTTCTCATCTCAAACTTATTGTTCCATAAGGCTTTTGTGGTGAAGAACACCATTCCTTTGGATTTAAACGGGTGACTTGGTCACCATGAGGGTCCATCTTGTGCTATTCCCTTATAGCACCGTTCCTTGTCTTTCTGTCTGAACAGTTGCCCCTCTTGTGCCCTTATGCACTGGGCGTTGGCTTTTCTGGTAAAAACTCGTGTTTCCTTGGCTCACTCTTTCATACTCAACCTTGTCTCCACCTCATTTCAAAAACAAATTGCTCGGGAAAGCAATAATAGGATTTATGGTTCATCCTTTGTAGTTCCAGTTTGAACTACATCCTTTAGGAAAGTACTTGTCCTTTCCCTGTCCTTTCTATTTTCTTTACGAGGTGGGCATCCTCGTCGCACTTTGTGTAGTTATTTCAAAAGTTTTCTTTCTCTTTCGGCTTTCAACTTGGTTGAACGTCCTGGAGTATTGATCGAGTCGATTGCTTGGAAGGATCTAGCGAACAAGTCTAGATCTTGACTGAAGGAGTGTGTGGATATCAGAGTAAGAAAGAAACTGTTGCTCTGATACCACTCTGTCACGACCCAATTCTCATTAAGGATAACAAGAATGGGTGATTCGCGACTAACGGAGGGGATTAAAGAAGCGGGGATAGAAAAGGGGTAAAATCTGAAGAACTTGTCGAAGGACAAATGTGATATTACCAAAATAACAGTCAAGTATTTGGTACAATCTCAAAATAGGATGTTTGATATGTCAACTGAATCAGAGTTCAATGATGAGACGATACTATTCTCTTTCAACAAAACACAGCGGAATAGGTCCCAACTGAACGACTTCATGTATGAAGACACGAATCGTCGAGATACCCACAGGCTTATTTAATAGCATCGACTCCGATCAATCTTTTCTCCATCCTGACGTTCAACCTGCACGTTTATAAATACATGCAGGGCTGAGTACAGGAGTACTCAGTGAACACGTGCCGAAAACAAAACATACAATATAAGTTGTCATCCATCCACAGTATCACCCGGGGGTTTTTCTTAAAAGGCCCGAGCATACTAAATTCTTTTGTGATCTTAAAAGTCCGACTGCAGTCTAAGTTCTTTTATATTCTGTCATGTCTGAGAAACTAGTGTGCCGTGAAGGTGGCCACCTTCAACGAACACCCTCGCCGGCCAACCTCTCTCTAGGATGGCTCACAGCTCTTGTGCACTTAATTCCGAATAGGATTTGCGGTCCTATTGGGAACCGAATTCGTTACTAACCTTTTGGCATCTCCAAAAGTCTCGGCATATAGCCCTATCAGACAGGTCTCAAAAATAAATATTTTCTGGCATGACAACAACTTTAAAGAGATGATCACATTCTCATTTTTCAGAAAAGATATTTCATACTTCAAAACATTTACTTTATATCCACACTATAGTGCTGGATATTAAAAGAAAGCCCACCTCTTGTGCTTATCTTCACTTAAATTCCTCGTTAGGCCTCTCTTACCCTTGACTGTTTTCTCCCTTGAAAATAGCGTAACACGCTAATTAGTACTTGAACTGTTTCTCTGAAAAAGTATGCATGCATCCTACAGGATAGCATCTATCTCTTAGTCTCGGCTTATAGGATTTTTCTTAAATCCTAACTCGCCTTTACTGCTCTGTAGCACTTAATCATTCTCTTTTACTTCTTTTGGAGAAATTCTATTTTCTCAAATAATATGGATTCTTAAAATCCCTCCTTAAACTCCTTTTTCTTTGGATTTTTCTTAAGGCTTCTTAAGACCTCTTAAGGCCGCCCATGGCGTCGCGGGGCGACGCCGGTCGGCCCTCGCTTCCCATATTTTAATATCTCCCTTCCTCGGAATAAATTATCCAGAAATTAAATCCTCAACTTCCGAGTCTCCCACATTAATACTTTCTTTCCTCGAAACTCAATTTATCCGGAAATTAATTTAATTAAGCTCCAAGCTCAAACTTTAAATTAATTCCACTCTAATAATATCTAAATCTCTTCCCAAGACAATTAATCGAAGCCCTCAACTTAATGGCCCAACTATCAAATTATTCAAGAGGCCCAAACAAAAGAAATATGGAAGCCCAAAAATATACTCCCTTCTCCATCGACATCATCCCTCTTCCCAAATCACTTTCCCAAATCAAATCCCTAAAAGAAAAAATTGAGGAGAAACGGCGGCTCCTCCCTTCTTCCCTCTGCGACATTATCACTCCCGACGGCTTCCGGAGTCTCATCGGCGTATGCTGCCCCTACCTTGACGGATTTTCAGAGTCCGTCGGGCACTCCCTCTGAATCGCTCCGTCGGGTTCCCCGGGAGGCAGCGTCTCCGTCTCGATCTCGACCTCCCTTCGATGGTGTCGACGCTGGATGCTCCATCGCGCTACTGCTCCGGCAGCACCTCCATCCTAGCCGGATCCCTCGGAGCTCGTCGCTGCTCGTCCGCCGCCGGACAGCCCTGCCCACCTAAAGCTAAGTCCTTCTCCCCTACCCACTTTACTTAGTGTTCTTTACTGGAGTTAGCATTTCTCACTTTTCCTTGGTTATTAGTGTTGATCTTCTCATCTTGGCAGTAGCTATGTTTTGAGTTTCCACGATGAAGTCTTAGTATGCATAGCTCACTGGATTGAGCAATAACTTTGGTATTTTACAAACTATGATGAGGTTATACTTGGTTGATTGTTACCGCCGATGTTGATACTCATCCTATGTGCTACTTACTTGGGCCATTATTGTGAGGATCCTAATGAGCTTCTATGTTCTTGGCTATCTACTTGGTCTATATGATGCGATGGTGTGGTGTTGTGGGGATTACCTCACTTGGTGAATCCTCGGTTTGTGCGGCTGTTCCTTTGTATTGCCGCTGCTCCGCGCCGCCGCTACTCACTCCGCTGCACTCCCTTGCCTTGCGAGAAATTTGCAGAATATGTGTGTGGAGTGGGGAGGGGAGGGCGGTATTTATAAGCCATTCCTTTGGCTTCTTGTGGCAGCTTATGGGGCATTGAGCTCCTATTTTCGGTATCAAGCTCAGCCCCCTTTTAAGGTGGATGATTGTGCTCTTTATGCTATTTTGGTGATTGTTTTGGTTGCTTCCTCAGGGCTGCTACCTCAGCCTCGGATGGTGGGAAAGGAGGGTTCTAGATCAGCTTATTTTGAGCATAAACATTGGCTCCATTTACCATGCTCATTTGTTCTAACTTGCACTTTGGTGTAAGGTGGAAAAGTGATAAGGTGGTTGTTTTACAGTCTATTGTGGCAGCCTCTTGGCTGTACCATTCGGCTGGCTCCTTCTCCATTCCCAATCGAGCTTGCCTCTCCTTTTTCTTTTATTTTATGTACCAAAAATTTGATACCTTCTTTGGTGATAATTTGTAGGTACCATGGCTACCCATGTTTGGACTCTTGTGGGTGCCAAAATCGAGGGGAGGAAGAGGAGAAGATGGAAGTAGGAGTTGACTAGTATACTACTTGTCCCTTTGCCAAAATAGTATAATTGCTAGAGTGTAGTGATGGAATCTTCAAAGTGAAGATATTGCATTCCAAAATTGTTATGCCTCATGGTGAAATTCTTATATGTATAGTCTTTTTCCCAATGTACTCATATACTACTTGTAATTCCATCATTCTTGTATATCTTGTACTCTTCAACTTGCTTATTAAATCGAAGTATAACCTCCACCTTTACTCTTTGCATAAATTCTCCTTGTATTTCGTTTCCTTCAAAATCGATACACTTTATTCCAACGTTTGGAATTACAACAGAAAATCCTACGTTCACACGCTTTCTGAACGAGAATTTCTCGAGCTAGTAAATCTGACTCAATCCAATTAAAAGGAATAAAATTTGGGGCGTCACAGATATCCCCTGCATACTTCATCGGGTTTGGATGTCTCCGATCTATGGAGATCCATACATCATTCAATTTGTTCCATATCTCCTCTAGTGGCTCTTCCTTCTGTTTTAATGTGATTCCCATTGCGTACAGGTCGTAAACTTGGATTCTGTCACTCCCGCTGGCGTAAGTGACTTCTAGGCTAGCCCATATATCTCTGGCCGTCGGATATTGAGTCAATCAACTCACCAGCCTCTGCTCCACATTCTGGATCAGCCAGGTGAACACACAATGATCCGTCTGCTGCCATTTTCCTAATGCTTGGTCGGTCTTTGCCGGGGGATGGGACTCCAGTGATGTGAGAAATCATCCCCTTCCCACTACTTGCCGCTTTCATGAGGACGGACCACAGGGGTAATTGTCACTATTTAGTTTCTCTGCAATAACTAATGGTGAAGAATCGATTTTGTAAGTTTCTGGTGTTGGATCTGGAGTTTTGGTGGGTATTATTTGGTTCTGATTTTGTGCGATACTCACATGAATAAATTTAGCAAACATTCGAGCAAATTGCTCTGTTTCCGTTGGTTTTGGTGGTTCGTCGTTGTCTGACATTTTTTGTTTTTGCAGAATCTGTCGGGTTTTGGTTAAACAGTTTTAGATTGGTCTGAGACAGTGATGAGACTACTCTGAGTCTCAGCCCTGCTCTGATACCATCTTGAATGATGTATTAGACATGATTTAGTAATAGAGACACAATGAGAGGAATAATGAGATCGATAATTTGATGATGTTTTATTACTGCAGAGACTAGCCCTTTATATAGGGTTCATACGTGTATAAGTATGGTATAATTGTGGAGTATAATTGGGATTATTCTTTGATATATTTCCTTTCTTAACAACCAGCTCCTCGACGGACCGCCACCAGGCTCACCAAGTACGGCCAGGACCTCATTTGCGCCGACTATGGCCCACACTACGTCAAGGTGCGCAAGGGCTGCACCGTCGCGCTCTTCTCCGCTAAGAGCCTCGAATCCTTGAGGCCTATTCGCGAGGATGAGGTCTCTGCCATGGTCGAGTCCATCTACAACAATTGCACCGCCCCTGGTTCGTATCTCAACCTTCGATTCGTTGAATTGGTGATCCAGATTTAGTTCAACTCCTCTGTTCGATCTCAGCAATTTTGGATTAATCTGAATGGTTTAATTTTGGTTACCTGGAATCACTGCATTGCTATGAAGTTCTGTGATTTTGTTGATCTGTGTTTTTTGTTAATTTTAAGCTTACCTAATTAGTTGATTTGATAGAAACTGTATGATCTAGATCTCATTTTGCAACATTCATGAATATGTCTCTGATTTCTTCAATTTTTTTAGTGTTTTCTCTATTGCTCAATGTGAAGTGCGATTTTGCAGGAAACTCGGCTAAGAGCCTGCTACTGAGAAAATATCTAGGAGCAGTGTTATTCAACAACATTACCAGAATTGCATCCGAGAAGAGATATGTGGATACTGAAGGGAGGATACTGTTGACAAAAACGTGAGATACAAGTCTTGCCGGGCGAAAATTACAAGGAAAAGAAAACAATGAAAATTACACGTTAAACAACTGAACAATTACACAGAAAAATGTTGTGGAAAGCGGTAAGCCGAGTCAAGGAGTCCTCTTTCCGCAAGATGAGATACGCCCCGGTAGTGCTCTCGGTTTGGCGTGTCGTCCCCAAAGATAAAATGGCTTCGTCTCTGGAGTAGCAGCAACGCTAGCAACAGAGCTCTGACGAAGGGGAGTGAGGCGGGGGCAGAGCTTCGACGGGAAGTTATGAAGAGAGGGAGTATGCAAAAAATGCTTGTGTTATATATCTAGAATGCAGAGGATGCATGCCTATTTATAGGCCAAGTCCACCTGCAGGGCATTGACGGAGTCAACAACCATTATGTGTGCCATGATGGCTTGACTGTAACCGCCGGGGGTTATTGACTGGTGCACTAACCAGTGGGAGCTGAAGAGACACGACGCACCTGGACACGCTACACGACGGGATACACCATGGACCCGTCGGGGTCCATTGGGGACCTTTTGTCTCCCGTTATGGGTCGGGGTCCAGCGGGGACCTTTTGATTCCCGTTGTGAGTCGGGGTTCAGCGGGGACCTTTTGACTCCCGTTGTGAGCCGGGATCCAACGGGGACCTTTGGTCTCTCGTTATGCGTCGGGGTCCAGCGGGGACCATGACGTGAACCAGGACCCGTCGGGGATAGCGTGGAGTTTGTGCTGGTCTAAAAAGAACAAGCGGGGCTCAAACCACGCTCAACGACCAGCTCCAAAGAATAGCCCAAAGACCACCCAAAGACCAATTTCCAAGATCCAAGATCCAAGGCACAAGGCACCAGGGGCACGGGTCACGAGTCACGGGACACTGGACACGGGTCACGGTGGGCGGTGTGTGGGTCACGGGCGGGCGGTGGCGGCGCGCGCGTGTGGGCTCTGTCACCCATTTTATTCCACGATAATTATCACACATGATAATTCATCTGATTAAATACTTCATCAAATAAGTCTATCATCCATGATGTGGGATAATTAACACTTAGTTAATTAATCCCTTAGTCTTTTCACATAGCTCATTTCTAGCTTTATTGTGACCAACTTTAATATATTATTTCTCACTCACCGGGAATCGGATTTGAGAAAATGAATATACTATGGTCATCTACTCGGAACGTAGATCGACGTTATAGCATTTAATTTCACAAAATTAAATATCTTGTAACATTTATTATTAGTAAAAAATTATTTGACCAAGCACGATTCCAACAATCCCCCACATGAGTGGAAATTGCCAAATGCATATGTATGCAGACACAAGCTCAACCCTCAAGAGGTATGTAAGCATAAGGATAGGTAGTTTTTGGCTTTGAACCATCCATAGTCAACACCATCGGATACACAGGCGGACTAATAGCGCGATGCTTTGAACTATTCCTCCACGGCGTGCACCGAGACAATGATGTTAACACTTAAACACCTCAACCTCATCAGTTCTCATGTTTTGTGTCCATTTCAGGCCTTGGACACCACTTTGGATTCATAAGTGTATTGTTTGAAGCGGCCCCACTTCACACTTACATAGGTGATTCCTCGTTGAGTATCTTGCCATACTCGTTCTCCTTGAGAACTTTATCTCAACGAGATCCTTTAGGAATCATTAAAAGTCATAGACTTAGCCTCACCACTAGGCAAGTTTTTTCAACACTCTATTGCTCTCTAGGGAATAGATATAGATGAGTGTTTCACACGAACTCTCATAGCTTAGTTTTCCCATTGAACCAAGTTCTTGGGATCTCCAGTCATCATGGTTGGGTTACCACTATGACAATTCTTTAGTTTGTGGATTTCAAACCCATTCTCTCTAGCAATTTATTCATTTGATCACGATTTAACCCTTTGGTTAGCGGATCCGCTAGATTATCCAATTACTTCACGTAGTCAATTGTAATCACCCCTGTTGTGATCAAATGTCTCACGGTATTATGTCGTCGACGAATGTGTCGAGACTTACCATTGTACGAGCCACTGTTTGCCCTCCCAATAGCGGCTTGGCTATCACAGTGAATTAACACTGGAGGCACGGGCATTGACCAACATGGAATATCTTCAAGGAAGTTTTTAAGCCATTCGGCTTCTTCCGCGGCTTTATCTAAAGCTATGAATTCAGATTCCATGGTGGATCGTGCTATACATGTCTGTTTCATGGATTTCCACGAGACAGCACCACCCCCAATAGTAAAGACATATCCACTTGTTGAAAGTGAGTCTTTGTTATCTGAAGTTCAGGAAGTAATGTATAGGAGCGAGTGTGTTTTCAGTAAAAATGCGATGTGTTACGCTGGGTCGAGATACCAAGACCTATGAATCCACTAGATCACTTGGTCTAGGAACTCAAGGGAACACGGAATACTCTGTCGTTGTACACACTAACCTCCCCTTCAAAGATCCCTCAACCCGAATACTATGGATTAGTATAGAGAAGCAGGGGTCGATCCCACGAAGATGGATACGTAAGAAAGCATTTAGAGACTCTTGACAAAGGCGGCTGTTGCCACACAAACAGGGTTGAGATATAACTATAGGCAGGAAATATAAACACTAGACCTAGAAAGCTGTAAACATGCCGAGACCAAACATCATCAAGACTTCGATATTTTAAATTCACTTCCTAGACCGTGTAAACGACTACCTAATTTAGCTAGACATGAAACAACTAACAGTGGGGACCATGACCCAGAAATAGCGAGTACGGCAGAAAAGCTGCAAATAACTGACTGAGAAAATAACTAACAACGGCATGCTTTTCTTCAACGGATTTAAACACGAAGATGGAGTAAACAGAGCACATACCCAGATTCGAACAGAATGTAAAAGTTTGATCGTCAGAAACTTACGACAAGCCAGAAATAACTCAGATCTACATATACTAGACGAAGCGAAATGAAAACTCAAAGACTAGGCATCAAAATAAACCAACTCTGCTCAGATCTCACGTCGAACGCTTAATCCACTTCGGATCCAAGCAATCCAAAACCAACAACAACTAGATTCCACTCCATAACTTCCGATCTAACAGATCTACTCCGATCAACTCCGAATTTAAACGTTTCCACAATCAAGCTACAAAACCAAATTCAAACCTCCGACTCATTCACCAACAAACTCCGATCATTCCGATCCAGCCATTACTCTGCTCAGTTTTCGTAAACAATTGCGAAACGCATCCAAAACAAGTAAGCTAGCTCAAACTCCAGAAAATCACAACGGCAAAAACAGAAATCAACATTATCGACATAACAGAAAATTAAACTTGCATAAAACACGGGAATAGTTTATAAAACAGAATGTCGAGCTTCGAACAGCGAAGCTCGGTGGAAACTACTAAATACGAGAAATTAAACGGGAACTTGTTTCTTCACCCTCAACAGGACGGTGTTACACCACAGCTTGAAAATACGAGAAAGCAGAAAGTGAACCCAAGTGAGAAACCCCATGAATTTCCCTCGAAGAACCCAAGTGTATAGAAAAGTGAACTAGCTGCAGACTGTTAGTGTGGTCTCCACCTCAGAAGATCCCTCCAGAATGCATGCATCCTTCCTTTTATAGACACAGACATAATCTTCTAGAACCTTCGTAGAAATCTCCATTCTACCCTTCAGTTCTGAGATTTACTCCGTCTTGCAATTTCTTTCACAATGTTCACTTATTCGCCAGTTTCCTCGGGCGTGTGATTGTCTCCTTCTTTTCCTGGACCTAGCGAATTTCTTCTATACACCTGGCTTAAGACATGTGTTAGACCCAGCAAATTCACGAATTTATCCCCTAGACCTATGCATGAAATTAGCCTTATCATTATCGGATATCCAATTTGCATCACAGTACCCTTCAAGTATCGGAGGGTATCTCGAAAAGTGTAGCCCATGATTTTGAGTATACTTGAGATATCTCAAAACTCTTACAAGAGCTTTCCAATGCTCTTTGCTTGGATTGCTCGTATAACGGCTCAACTTATTTACGGCGCAAGCAATATCAGGTCGAGTGCAATTAGTAAGATACATAATGCATCCAATGACCCGTGCATAATCTTCTTGTGCAACAAGCTCATCTCTGTTCTTGCTCAAGTGAACATTGAGCTCTATAGGTGTCTTAGCCAGGACGCCATCATAGGCGTTGAACCTCTTTAATACTTTCTCAGGTCGAGTGCAATTAGTAAGATACATAATGCATCCAATGACCCGTGCATAATCTTCTTGTGCAACAAGCTCATCTCTGTTATTGCTCAAGTGAACATTGAGCTCTATAGGTGTCTTAGCCAGGACGCCATCATAGGCGTTGAACCTCTTTAATACTTTCTCAACATAATGAGATTGTATTAATGTGATTCCGTCGGATGTACTTAGAATTTTCATTCCAAGAATTACATCGGCTAGACCCATATCCTTCATGTCAGAGTTTCTCTTTAACATGGCTTTCGTGTCGTTAATCACTTGGGTGTTACTACCCATGATTAACATATCATCAACATAGAGACACACTATAACATATCCATTATCAGTGTTCTTAATGTAGACACATTTGTCACATTCGTTGATTTTAAATCCATTTGATAACATCACGTTATCAAATTTCAAGTGCCACTGCAACGGCGCTTGTTTCAATCCATAGAGGGATTTAACCAGCTTGCATACCTTTTCTCTTGTCCAGGTACTACAAAACCTTCAGGTTGTTCCATATAGATTTCATCTTCGAGGTCACCATTTAGAAATGCAGTCTTAACATCCATTTGATGAATCTCAAGATTGTGCACAGCAGCAATCGCTAGAAACACTCGAATTGATGTAATCCTCGTTACAGGTGAGTAGGTATCGAAGAAATCGTACCCTTCCTTTTGTTTAAAGCCTTTGACTACCACTCGAGCTTTATACTTATCCACTGTTCCATCGGCCTTAAACTTTCTTTTAAGGACCCATTTGCATCCTAAAGGTTTAGCACCTTCAGGTAGATCAACCAACACCCACGTGTGGTTTAGCAAAATTGAATCAATTTCGCTTTGAACAGCTTCTTTCCAATGCAACCCGTCTGGGCCTGCAAAGGCTACTTTTATCGATGTTGGTTCTTCATCCAACATAAATGCAATATAGTCAGGACCAAATGTCTTTGGTGTTCTGATCCTGCTACCACGTCTTAGTACCGCATCGTTTGGATCATGCCTTGTTCGCTTGCGCGATTCAGGCTCTTCATCCACTGATTTAGAACTAGTGGCTTCATCCTCAATTCTCGTATCAGAATTGGGTGCAATATTTTCCTTGTCTTTGCGAGGAAATATATTTTCAAGAAATACAACATTTCTTGACTCGATTGTTGTTCCCACGGTCACAGTCGGTATTTCAGACTTGTGGACAACGAATCGATATGCACTACTATTAAGTGCATACCCAATAAAGATACAATCAACCGTTTTAGGACCGATTGTAACTTTTTTGGGCGGAGGAACCATTACCTTAGCCAAAAACCCCCACACTTTGAGGTATTTGTAGGATGACTTCCTTCCCTTCCACAGCTCATAAGGAGTAACATCCTTACCTTTACGTGGAATTTTGTTTAGGATGTAGTTGACTGTCAAAACAGCTTCCCCCCACATGTTCTGGGGCATCCCCGAACTGATCAGTAACGCATTCATCATCTCTTTGAGAGTTCGATTCTTGCGTTCTGCAACACCATTAGATTGTGGTGAATATGGTGCAGTCGTTTGGTGAATTATACCACTTGCGTTGCATAATTCCTCAAACGGGGCTACGTATTCACCCCCTCTATCACTTCGAATCATTTTGATTTTACATCCAAGTTGATTCTCGACTTCGTTCTTATAATTTTTGAACGCTTCTATTGCTTCGTCTTTACTTCTTAAAAGATAGACATAACAATATCTTGTGCAATCATCTATGAATGTGATAAAGTATTTTTTACCATCTCTTGTTTGCACCAATTTTAAGTCACATACGTCCGTGTGAATTAATTCAAGGGGTTTTGTGTTCCGTTCAACCGAATGAAACGGCAACTTAGTCATTTTCGCCTCAAGACAAGTTTCACATTTGTTTTGAGTTTCTACTTCATTTGTCTTTAGTAAATCTAAACTTACTAATCTTTTAATGGCATTTTGATTTACATGTCCCAATCTATTGTGCCACAAGTTAGAACACTCAGTCAAATAAGAAGAAGTAGATGCATTCTTATTATTAGCCAATGGCTTAGGGACATGGCGTACAGCTACACTAAGCTTGAAAAGTCCGTCGGTTACAAAACCTTTTCCGAGTGACTTTCCAAACTTGTACAAAGAAAACCTATCAGATTCAAATACAAGTTTAAACCTTTTATTCACTAGTATTGATCCTGACACTAGGTTCTTGCAGTTGTCTGGGACTTGCAGCACATCCTTCAAAGTGATGGTGACGCCGGACGTCATCATGAGGATCACGTCTCCAATGCCGAGGACTTGAGACGAGGCTTGATTCCCCATATTGATCTTCCTCCCTTCAACAGCGGTGTAGGAAACGAACTTGCTTTTATCGGCACAGACGTGGGCAGTAGCTCCAGTGTCGATATACCAGCCACCTTTGTTATCAACAAGGTTGACTTCTTCCGTGACCACAGCAACAAGGTCACTTTCATTCCAGTCCTTGAACTCCTTTTCAACAACGTGGGCAGCCGACTTCTTCTTCGGCTTGCGGCAGTCCTTGGAAAAGTGGTCAGGTTTGCCACAGTTGTAGAAGTTGCCTTCAACCTTCCTCGCATGCTGCTTCTTCTTGCCCTTGTCCTTTGCAGTTGGACGAGAGCGTTTGTTGGAGGGACCACCCGCTCCAACAGATTGGCCTTAGCAACAGGTGGGCCATGGCCCTTAGCCAAACCATCGCGTTTGCGCACGTCTGACTCGATGCGCAACTTCACGATCAAGTCTTCAAGATTCATCTCCTTTCGCTTGTGCTTAAGGTAGCTCTTGAAGTCCTTCCAGCCGGGTGGAAGTTTTTCAATGACCGTGTCTGCCGTGAAGGCTTCAGGCAGGGCCATTCCCTCGGTGGCGAGGTCGTGGATGATCAGCTGGAACTCTTGCACTTGGTCCATGATCGGTCGGGAGTCGACCATTTTGTAGTCCAAGTACTTGGCTATTACAAATTTCTTAGTACCCGCATCATCACTACGGTACTTCTTATCTAGCATTTCTCACACTTGTTTTGATGTGGGAATAGTGCAATACACGTTATAGAGACTATCATCTAAAGCACTTAAAATAAAGTTTTTACAAATATAGTCTCCTTTGCGCCAAGCGTCATACTCGACGTACATCTCAACGCGTGCCTCGTTCTCACTTGGCGGGGTTGGCTCGTTCTCCTTGAGGAAGTTCAAGACGCCCAACGTTGTTAGGTAGAACAATATATTCTGTTGCCATCTCTTGAAGTCCGTTCGAGTGAACTTCGACGGCTTCTCAGCGGGTGGCATCATCCTTGGTGCCATTGGCGCCGAGGTTGTCCCATGAAAGAGACCAAGTCCGTTGCCCCCGTAGGAGCTAACAATTGGTTGGGACACAGTACCCCCCATAGTTGCGTGGAGCATGGAGGCCCCCGCATTTGTGCCGACCCCGAAGGATCCAGCACACGTGCCGACCCCGATGGATCCAGTACTCGTGCCGACCCCGATGGATCCAGCACCCGTGCCGACCCCGATGGATCCAGCACCTGTGCCGACCCCAAAGGATCCAGCACCCGTGCCGACCCCGAAGGATCCGACACCCGTGCCGACCCCGAAGGAGCTAGCACCCGTGCTGCCCCTGAAGGAGCTAGAACCCGTGCTGCCCCCGAAGGAGCTAGCACCCGTGTCGTGCCCGAAGGCCACGACACTCGACCCACTGAAGGATCCAATGGAACCACTGAAAGTGGAACCGACCGATCCACTCGAGGTGAATCCGGTAACCGTCCCGAATGGGTTGTTGATGAAGAAGTTGAGAAGCCAGGGGTCGGAATCATCGTTATGTCCGACGACGTGTTGACGGGAGCGACGGGGAACACGGTGGAAGGAACGGTGGCAGCGGCGGTAGACGGGTCAGTCGACATCTCCAAGCAAAGGTGTTGATTTCAGTTCAGTTGGTGTGTGTAAAGTCGTTTAGTGGCAAGAATATCTCGTCTTGCGATTGTTGACAAAAACGTGAGATACAAGTCTTGCCGGACGAAAATTACAAGGAAAAGAAAACAATGAAAATTACACGTTAAACAACTGAACAATTACACGGAAAAATGTTGTGGAAAGCGGTAAGCCGAGTCGAGGAGTCCTCTTTCCGCAAGACGAGATGCGCCCCGGTAGTGCTCTCGGTTTGGCGTGTCGTCCCCAAAGATAAAACGGCTTCGTCTCTGGAGTAGCAGCACCGCTAGCAACAGAGCTCTGGTGAAGGGGAATGAGGCGGGGGCAGAGCTTCAACGGGAAGTTATGCAGAGAGGGAGTATGCAAAAAATGCTTGTGTTATACATCTAGAATGCAGAGGATGCATGCCTATTTATAGGCCAAGTCCACCTGCAGGGCATTGATGGAGTCAACAGCCATTATGTGTGCCATGATGGCTTGACTGTAACCGCCGGGGGTTATTGACTGGTGCACTAGCCAGTGGGAGCTGAAGAGACACGACGCACCTGGACACGCTACACGACGGGATACACCATGGACCCGTCGGGGTCCATCGGGGACCTTTTGACTCCCGTTGTGAGTCGGGGTCCAGCGGGGACCATGACGTGAACCAGGACCCGTGGGGGATAGCGTGGAGTTTGGGGTGGTCTGGTCTAAAAAGAACAAGCGGGGCTCAAACCACGCTCCAACGACCAGCTCAGCTCCAAAGACCACCCAAGGCACGGGACACGGGTCACGGTACACGGTGCGCGGGCGGGCATTGGGAACGAACGTGTGATGACAGAATTGGACTGTGCAAACCTGCCCTACCTACGGTGTGTGGCCAAGGAGTCACTCAGATTGCACCCTCCAACCCCACTCATGCTTCCTCACCGTGCCAGTACGAATGTGAAGATTGGAGGGTACGACATCCCCAAGGGCTCAACTGTGCACGTCAACGTGTGGGCAGTTGCTCGTGACCCCGAGGTGTGGAAGAACCCCTTGGAGTTTCGGCCGAGGTTACTTGAGGACGATGTTGAGATAAAAGGACATGATTTTAGGCTTCTGCCATTTGGTGCTGGGAGGAGAATATGCCCGGGCGCACAATCCATGCTAGGTCGCCTTCTGCACCACTTCAAACGGGGTGAGCCTAGAAGCCATCAACATTGCAGAGAGACCTGGCGTGGTCACCTTCATGGGCACTCCGTTGGAGGCAGTGGCTACTCCGAGATTACCGGGGAACTTGTACCAACGTGTCGCGGTTGACATTTGATTTTTTGGTATGGCGTTTGACTGCCAGCATGAGGTTAGGAGAGAGAGGACCAGCAATTTTCATATGTTTCGATTGATTTTTCAGCTCAAAAGCAGTGAATAATGGCAAACCATGCAGTTTGGTGTAACCAAAGTATAGATATGTAGATTCGTGCTTTTCTTTTTATCCTTCTGTTTTTTTAAAGGCATCTGATCAAATTAGCATCACATTTATCTTCATTTTGGTGAATCATAGTAGTAGTATAATTTTTGCAGCTATGTCTACAATTATGAGCAACTTCTTATTGCACATTTTACTTAATTCGGTCGTCCACTTTACTTAGAGTTACTGTTTTAATGTGTATTTTGAGATTAAACAAAAAAATAGAGGGACTTGCAGAAACAAGACAATTGTACAACAAACTACTCCATAAAGATATTTTTAAAATATGTAGACAAAAAAATATGATTTTCTTACATTTACTACACATATATCGATTTAGGATTCAAAGCAGCATAGTATATGCATTCGATAATTATTTAAATACTCAAATTACCATATACCCCATTTTACATAGCATGTGAGTGGCGTATTTTCGACAGTGGTGAGATTTTTCCTAAAAATGACTAATATAATGTCATAACAATTGAATAATTTTTTTGAGTATTCTAATTTATTTTTTACTTAATTGGAATAACTGAAATTATGAATTTAATTTCGGGTAATACCTTCAATATCCTAGATTCAAAATACAATTAGGGTGCGTTAACTATAAGTTACATGCGCTATTTACCATTTTATATCTCGTTTATTTCTCAAAATTATCTTCAAACTCCACCCAACCTCATTTTGCTGAATGTTCGTCTCCAACAATGCTTACTTCCAAAAATAAATATTTTATTTGTCCATTGCTTAAATATGGAAAACATAGATGCTAAAATTCAAAACCATTACACTGAATTTTAACGTAAAAAAGGTTATTTAAATATCACCAAAAAATAAAAGTATATCCACGCCAACTATTTTAGGATTTAGGATAAGCTAGTCCGAGGCGATTGTATTAATACAAAACTAAGTGTTTGATCTGTGACAGTAAACACATAATGATACATGTGGAGCAAACATAGAATAAAGCTAACAAATTAAACCCCCTTACCTTAGCATTGATGTTTTGTCTTATCAAGTTTAGCATTTACCTAAATCTGATCCTAGTGGATTAGAAACAAGCCCATCTTCTTCTTCTTCCAATTCAAACTACTCTAACCTTCTGCATCATAATCTTCCTCCTCTTCATCCCGTGTAGAACCGAGCTGCGCAAGATGAGCGGGATCTATAGCCATCCTATCCATTTCAGAAAGGCCAGGATACTCATCACTTTTCACAACAGGGGTAGGTTCTGTTGATGTAGAGGCTGCTGCTGAAGCTGGTTTCTCGGAGTTGTCTTCAGTGATAACTCCAGCATTCAGGTCAAAATTCCTCGAGTCTGAGCTGACACCGTCGTTAACTTTGTGCTCTTTTGGTGATTCCTTCAACTCTGAGCCATCTTCCATTGGCCTTCCTGGACTTGGGACTTGTTCTTGTTTGACGCTTTGTGGAGTGTTAGTAGGGCCACCGGGTTCAACCTCAAGTCGAGGGAGGTCTCTCTCTGCCGCTCCGGCTCTGCCCCGTCCCCTCCCTCTTCCTCTACCCCTTCCTCTCCCCCTGCCAGTGCTACTTGGCTGGCATGTTTCAGGCTGCAAGTAGAACATGCAATTTTAGGTGAATATAAAGTGGACTTCAATCTCGTAAAATAACACCTTGCAAATTCATTCCATCTTATCAACAAAGTGGGTTGCTGAGAGTGAAAGCAGACTATCGTCTATCGCCATGGGAATTAAACAGAACATTGGTTTAACATCACAAAGTAACACATTACAAGACCCATCAGTTTAACTTCACAGAACTAATCAACGATTCGATTGGGTGGTTAACGAATACTCATTATACCAATGTTTATAGAGACATACTGATGTGAGCAAAATTAGCAGACTCAAACAACCAAATTCAGGGAAAGTCACACCAAAGCATACCTTAGGTTCAAAGAAAAACAACCATGTCATTTTTATGTTATTGATTAGATCCTAGTCATCTTACATGTACAAAATAAGGGCAACACGAAACTGGTGATATAACAATAGAATTATCATTTTCAAGAAAAAAACAGATTGCACTACAAATGAACTCTTTTGAGGATTCACTGTACCTGCAATTTGGGTCCTTGTAGTCTGATTTATGTTAAATTTGCCCTTGGCACTACAAAGCATGTTAAGATTTGGTCCTTTTACTACATGAAAATTAGAAGATGAAGTAGGGACCCAGTCTCAACTCAAACAAAAGTACCAAAATACATGAACTTTAAATCTGAGAGTAGAAGACTCGATTCAAAAGGACTGGAAATACATGGATCAAATTCAAAAATAAAAATGAAATTAACGAAATAAATCGAATCCAATTAAAAATCAAGTCAAGTTAAACTAAATTAGAGAGCAAAAAGTATACTTTATTCCTAGTCAAAATAAAGCAAATCTTACCATGATGTTCCTTTTGGGCTCTTCATCACAGTCATGAGATTCACTGGCAACAATTCTCCTGGTAAAACAATTAACATATTGATTTCAGCCAGCAGTTTGGGGATTTCAAACGAAACAGTAACAAAATACCGCAGACCTTCTCTTTGACACATCAGCAGCAGAATCTGAGTGACCGTAATCAGGAACTTTACTGACTACTTCCTTGAGAAAGTCAAACACATTATAACTATGTACACAATGTTTCCTGCAGGCAGGGAGAGAAACTTAGAAGCTGTACCAAATAAATGATAATTGAAATTCGGTAACTAAAACATGTACTTATTGCTAGTATAGACAGAGTCAATAACAAACATTAATTTAACAACAGTCGAGCTCAGTCCAAATGAACTAAACTAAACCTAACTTGAAATAACAATATGTAGAGAGTTTACTTTTCTTTTCTCCAGCTTTTCTTCAAAAGTATAGTGTGAGCAATGAGAACATGTAAGGTTTGTGATATCAGGAGTATTTAAATCATGCGAAAGATTAATCTCATTCATTCTACAACTTGCATGTTGATACTGATTACTGAGAGCCAAAAACGATATCAGCAATTCAGCAGCAAATTTCAGCAAGCCGTTAAAGCATATATGCATAGATGCAGATGAGTAAAAGAGGCACAAAAAGTTGCTTGAATGGTGAAGCTATTATTATGAAATCCATACATATAATGAATTTCCTAAAAGGCATTTTTTGATAAACACTCACATCATCCCATGATTCATACAGAAACTTCCAACAATGACGAACTTATTTCCTTAAAGGATAGCGAAACCCTTGATATAAAATTGGTAAGCAATTAGCAAATTGTAAAGAAGAAACTTCTAAGCAAGGAAATCATCTTTCTTACAGACATAGAACAGTGAAATAATTGGCTTCTCCAGTAACGTCAATTTACTTTCTTGCGAGCATTGGAAAGAGATTAACATAAATGGATTCACCCATGACGTAGTTTTGATAAGGAGCGACAAAGAGTTTGTCTTCTCAACTGCGTGCAATCAGGTTCCCTGCCCCAATAGCTTTGCAGGTCAGGGAGAATTCTTCGAATGCACAAAAACCATGAATTTAAATTGAAATCGTCATCACCAACATAAGCATCTAGCATTGTTCTAAGTATAAACATTGATTTTCTTAATAAGAAACAGAAAAGAAAAAAAGAATAGTGAAAGGTTAATTTGTTCATTTTCTTTACAATTATGACTTAAATACTAATTTGGTTTAAAAATGAATTTTTAAACTATCTCAGTTACAACATAAACTAAGTAAGTTTTGCAATTAAAACACGAAAGCTATAATGAGAACGAACTAATCTAACACACCCGGTAAGACATAGGAGAGAGCATAGTGGCGGCCAGGTAAAACATTGTTATTTTACTTAATAATCTATTTTAATCCAAAAAGGGAGAGAGCAATTTCTCCTCCCTCAAATTTTGTCATCCGGGAAATAACAGTGGTAAAATGACCCAAGTGGCTACAATATTGTGAATTTAACAGCATGTTCATTATTAATCATAAAAAAAATATTGCTTGAACCATTTCATTCCCCTTGTTTTTCCATCAGCATCCTAGCGCCGCATTGCACACCAATTGACGCACTGAGATCTCCGTTTTCTGTCCAGCATAGCAGCTTCATCTCAACAACATTTCTTCTCCACTGCCTGAACCTCTAAGACGCCACAACTGAGCCCTAGTCTTCATTAAGGTCCGTGCCAGAGCTGTTGTAAGCATTTTTGTACATGACTGCATCTCGAACAACTGCTTGTCTGTTCTTCGACTTAATAGTCGACTCAGCTGCTGCTTTTCTTTATTTTCCCATCACAAAAGTCACGCCTTTGCTTCAGTTGTTGTCGTCTGAACAACACAACTGTGTCACCACTTCTCAGTTGCAGGGTGGAATTTTCAGGATTTGACTTTTTCATTCCCTTCCCATAACTCCTGCTAACGCTTGCTCATTGTTTCAAATTGCCACCTCTTGGTTTTACAATGTTATTGGTTTTTGTATCATTGTATGAAACATCTACTTTGGGTGTATTGATTAGGGGAAACTCAGTTAAGACAGAAGAATAGATTACTTGGGAGTCCTTTCTCCTTTCTTTTTTGAATCCACGGTCTTCTATACAACTGTCAACTGCGTGGAGAATATTTTTCTAGGTAGAAATTAATTTAGTTCCAACTGTACTAATCTTCCTAAAACATCTATTAAAAGTACATAAATTAATCATAGCAGGCTAGAAGCCATGTTTTGCATTTGCATCAACTCCAAAGTTCAGGTAGCTTGTGAACCTCCTCCAGGGTATGTTGGCCAACTTCTCTGATAGTAATTTGCAACATAGAAACACATTTCCCAACTCCCAAGTGCATAGATTAACGTGTACGAGCATTGCATCTTAATTCATATAAACACGTTTAAAGTAACTAAAAATTTCGGAGCCAATGGTGTACAACTAACTGCACATTGTCATTTAGACTTTGAACCAACATACCAAAAGAAAATAATCCGAAAAAAATCAGGAATTTTGTGAATTGTTGCGCCCTACACAAACTGATTCTCACAAGAAAATCCATAAATACTGGTAGAAGAGAATTCCACGACATTCTTTTGTTAGCCTCTAACATTTTTCTAACTAAGTTATTCCACCAAAACATGACAAAAATATGACAGGTGTTGATCTTAATAATTGGGAAATAATGTAGTATGTCCGACTAACAAGCATGTTTTTATCCTATGTGAAAACAATGGGTTGCATTGCAGCAATGCTGTTAAGCAGACACAATAACTAATGGGAAAAGGCACTGACTTTAATTTTCTTCAAAAGCACCTATGGGAGACAAGATAAAAATATGAGCGTTTTTTTTTTACCAAAGAAACTAACTGAAGAAATCGGCCAAATATAGGCCGAGGAACCACACCCAACAAGAAATAGAATAAATTAAGCAAAGGGGAGTAGGAACAAACTGAACCAAAATGAGGAATCCGAAACTGTAACCCGGTGGTAGCCGTGATCAACTCCTAAAGAGGATTTTATTCTAAAAACACTAAAATGCATTCAAATCAGGCCTATAATGCATTTGCTACTTGATATCATAGGAACCCCATAAGTCAAGGTCATATCAGGGTCTAGCATCAATGGATGAAACGACACAGTAACTAAAAGAAAATGGGTAGAAAGGGAATTTGGTACTCACAGATGCAATGAATTAACAGTCTTAGCTCCTCTTTGCACAGTAATGTCATATGTACGGTCACAAAGATCTTGGAGAAACAACTCCAAAGCTTTAGCTGCAATTTCGCGTCAGAAGAGCAAATAATTTTAGAGTCTGTAAACAAAATGGGAATTGACATGCAAAGAGCCAAATCAAATTAATACATACAGACTAATACAGGAACCGCCATCGCAATCTTCCCGACATCCTCATCAGCTTGCATGATCTTTTTAATTCGAGCCTGAGAGAAACATGTTCAAGTCAGAATTTAAGAAGAAAATCATCGTGATTCCTTTGTCATCAGGAGGACACAAGTAGATACTGATATAGTGCTCTCTGAAATGCGGAATGTTAGACAAACATCAGGACCTTCTTAGACTCACGCTTATCTATGCACAGAAAAGATACACATCTTTACACTTCTCACACAATAACAGCAGTTCCAGACCCACCTAACAACTTTTCCCCAAATAATAAATTCCTATACCACCAATCCTGCTGCATACATGGTAAAGTTGGAAAGCATGGTCAATCATCAGGCGATTAAGAATCATTAATCTCATTCCTTAGTCATTCTTCTCCCATTTCTAATTTCCTTCCATCTGAAAAACACTGAGAAGTGCCAAGATTTGGTGTACCATGCAATCTAATTTCAAATTTTCTTTTTTCAAATTATGAGTGTGTTTCCCATGACCCATCTTAGTGACACAACCAGCTCATCTCATTATGTAATTCCCAAAAACAGGTTGGATCACCTCGCTTGATCTGATTTTGAATATTTATCCAACTCCAATAGGGGCTTAAAATTCTTTCAAAATGAAAAACAAATGCTGAGTAAATCGAGAATTGAAAAACATGGCTGGCTTGTATTCGCTTACAAATGTCAACTTACCTCCTTTCACTATAGAAAATCCTAAAATATTATTCGCCCTGCTATTTTCATCAGAAAGTACAGCACGGTCATTTGAGTACTTTTGTTAAACTCAGAAATGAAAATTCACCAAAATTGACTTTCTTACCAGATAATTTGACATCATTTATATACTAAAAGACCTACTGTCATTTGCACGCCTACCTTGGGATGTACTAAAAACTAATAAAACCTAGTCTTGACTCTTGATGAATGAATATAAATTGGAAATGGGACAGTTATTGTAGATTATGTGAACTCCAATTAACGCCTAACCCGGATTTCTACTAGTGAAATGCAAAGAAAAAGAAAAAGTTCAAATTTTTATTCAGGTAGGTGAATACTCTCATTCAGAAACCCAAAACGACAACAAAAAGCGAGGAACAGGAATAAGAAATCGCACAAAATTGCCGGCGAAAACGTCGAAGAAGAAAGAGAAACTTACAGCGGGAAAACGGGTATCGAGCTTCTTCTTCATGGCAGTCAGATTTCGGGAGCCATAGCAAAAATTCAACTGAAAATAGAGATGGACTGACAGGAAAGAAAACCCCAAGCCAATCAAATTTACCTAATTTACTTTACCTATTCAACCATGAGTGGTGACCCATTAATTTAAAGAGAATAAACAAGGGTTCACCGAAATTCCAAGAAGAAAAATGACGAGAAAAAAGAAGAAAAACGATTGATGAAATGATTGCGAGAGATGAATAGGAGTGAGAAACGGGCTTTTGGAATCAGATCCGAAACTCAGATACAGCAGCTGAATTAACGAATTCTTCCTCGACGAGCCCATACAATGATGGATTCGGAAGAAAAAAGTCAATTTTTTTATTAATAATTTTAGTATCTGCAGTAATATTTATTGAGTGTCAGCGTGAGGGAACTTTTTTATGCATCTCACGATTTGGGGGGTACAACTGATGCAGCACAATGTACCTTCGCCACATACCTGATTGATTTTTCATTTGAAGTTATATTAATATGCATAAGAGTATCCACAGCCACTCTAGCCATGCGGACGATGTCCGATACATCATACACGGATGATGGCGTCGGATAAAGCAATGCGTTTTTGCTTTTTTTTAATTTCTTTTATCTATATATACCTCACTTTTCATTCCATTTTTTCACACTTTTCTCTCCCATCTCTCATCAATTATCTTTTCCCCACACACCAATCTTTCCCTCACTAAAACAATGGGACCCGATGACGATTGGAGTACCTTGGAGGGAATTACTCGGGCCTTGTTCGATTGCGTTCATGAGGCTGCAGCGGAATGCTTGGCCGAAATGGAGCGGGAGCGTGAAGCGGCGGAGCAGATCCAGAGGCCGATTCGCCGTCGGACGTTTGTCCGCCGCGAGCAAGACCTAGCTCACCAATGTCTGTTCGCAGACTATTTTGCGGAGGAACTACGGTGGGGCCCGACGGTTTTTCACCGTCGGTTTAGGATGAGGTGAGATCTTTTTCTCAGCATTGTCCAAACGTTGGAGGCACGTGATCCTTACTTCCAGTATCGGGAAGATGGCATCAGCAGACCCGGACTTACGTCGTTGCAGAAGTGCACGGTTGCGCTCAGGCAGTTGGCCTACGCCACCACGACGGACATGTTCGACGAGTACCTTCACGTCGGGGAGACAACTGACCATGAGTGTCTGAAGAAATTTTGTAGGGGAGTCGTAGAGGCTTACAGCGACACATATTTGCGAAGGTCGATTACTAACGATTGTCAGGCCTTGATGAAGATGCACGAGACGGCGCACAGCTTTCTTGGAATGCTAGGGAGCATAGATTGTATGCACTGGGAGTGGAAGAATTGTCCGACGCGTGGAGAGGCCAATTTACTAGTGGATACAAGGGCAACCACCCGACGATGATCCTCGAAACCATCGCTGACCATCGGCTCTGTATCTGGCATGCTTACTTCGGTGTGGCGGGGTCGAACAACGACATCAACGTCCTAAACTCCTCATATCTCTTCATCGAGCAATGCAATGGCAATGGCCCGGCCATCGAGTTCACTGCAAAGGGACGCCAACATCATATGGGATACTACTTGGCCGATGGCATATACCCGAGGTGTCCTGTTTTTTTGAAGACGATCAGCTGCCCAATGGGTGGGAAGAGAGTTTTATTCACGCAAAAGCAGGAGGCTGCGCGGAAGGATGTGGAGCGGGCATTTGGTGTGCTCCAAGCGCGGTGGGCAATAGTGAAGGGTCCGGCGCGGTTCTGGTACAAGGACGTCATCGCTGATGTCATGTATGCGTGCATTATCTTGCATAACATGATAGTCGAACACGAAGGTGGAAGAGACCGATTGGGGCGATGATGAAGCTGGATCTAGCTCCAGCACGGCGACCCCGCCCCACGTTCAAGGATTACAATGAGGTTCTAGCTAGACAGGCCTCAATGTGCAACCAACAAGACCATGCTCGGCTCATGTCTGACATGGTTGAAGAAATTTGGAACCGTAACGACCGTTGAATTTGTAGTTTTTTTTTAATTTCGTATCGTACTATTTGAACTTTCAATGAAATGAAGTTTTTTATTCTAATTTTGTAGTGTTTATTTATTCAAATAAATAAAATGCTATAGGGCGGACTATAGGGCATCCCACTGCAGGTGAATGGGTAGGAGGATAAAAATGCTGATGTGGTGGAGGATAGGGCGCCCTATAGTGCAGGCTATAGGGCACCCCATTGTGGATGCTCTAAGACTCGCTATTTGCCTGTTAATTTCGTAGATTATTGTTTAACCACAAAGAGATATACTCCCCCCGTCCCACCTCAAGTGATCAACTTTCCATTTTGGGTTGTCCCATCTGAAGTGATTGATTTCCTTTTAGTTAAAAACAAAACTTTAACCATCTTTTACTTTATTCCCTTCTTTCTTATTTTATTCTCTCTTTATCTCTCTTACTTTTTCTTCTCTCATACTTTACTCTCTACTTTAACTCTATACATATAATTTTCTTAATTCCCATGCGGAAAAGAAATCCATCACATGAGATGGGACGGAGGGAGTATAAATCATTGGACACGAGTAAATGGAGTATGGAGTATTAATATATTATAGTAGTACTACTATAAGAAAATGTCCAAAAGGCTTGATATTATAGATAGATGTGTTAGTCTGAATAGTAGTATTTAATTATGTCAAATTTCAACAGAAATAATTATATCACGTACGGTAATATCTATGACTGAAACTATATTTCGTTGAGCTTTGGTGGATAATTAGTATGCATTTATATGTGATAATGTAAAAACAAAATTTCATATATTTTGCTAAGATTTAATTATCCGGGATTATTGATCCTCGTGGCGGAACATAGAGATTTAGCAACACCATGTCACTAAAGTTCAATTTCCCAAAATCCTTGATCATATATTCATATTGGAGGACGATGATGAACCCAAATAACGAGGATGTGATACCGTAACCACCCTGTACCCGACCAACATCAAACCGAACATAACAATATATTAATTCAGTATTACATATATACGTATATATTAAATCAAACTTTAACATATATACGTATATATTAAATCATTCGCAAATACTCCTTTCCTCATCACATATAATTATAATAATAATGATTATGATGATGGATGTCTTTCTTAGAAAAAAACACCAATTATCTTTATGAGTTACGCATTAAAAGAGTAGTTCGGTGTGCTCAACTAAAATCCAATTTGCATTTGAACACAAAAAAAAACGCAGACATTACAATACTAAGTAGTAGTAGTACTAACTAATCAACCCTTGAAATCCAAAAATAAACAATGTAACAAAATACTAGAAAATCCTAGAACAAAATCCAAAAATAAACAATGTCATAAATTACTAGGAAAAAAGCAACAAAATAATTAAACCAAAACGAAATCAAAGCGTAAGCTCCAAATCAATCCCTGAACCATCATGTTGATCGCCGCCGCCATCACCAACTCTTAATCCCAGCCATTGATCACCGCTACTTTCACCTTCCTTGGCCTTGCTTGTTACTCCATCAATAATGATAGGATTATGATACCCTCCTAAACTAAGAAATCCACCTAGATTCTCCACCCTCACCCCATCACAAGCCATTTTATGGTAAGAGTAGGGTTTTTGAATTATGGATTTTGACCTAACCCCAAGCAAAGACCTATTGTTAGGGTAGGGGTACCCACACGGAGGTGGGGGAGCGCCGCCCGTCATGTCCACCATGTCGCTGTGGTGCCTGGCATGCGCCATCTCTTGTTTGTGGGCATTCTGGTGGCCACCAGTGCTTGCAAAGTTGAAAACATCCTCCTACAATACTTGCAAGCCAAAGTTTTCAATTCCAATGGGGAGGGCTGCTGAGAACTGCCCTCCTCATTGGATTCTCTATTATTGAGAAATTTGAGAATTTCATCGACGCCCGTAAGCTGAGACCTACCACACCACAAGGCGCGTTTAGCATGCACATTGTGGCATCTAGCATATTACTTCTGGTTATGTATGTCAATCGGGCCGGCCCTACTTAGGTTATGGGTCAATCGAGTGCGGGCTAATCGGGTTGTGAATTCTTTCGGGTTGTAAAAGTTCAACCCTAACACTAAAAACTCGGTTTTCGAGCTAGCTTAACGGGTTAATCTCGTTGCTACCGATAAGATTAACATGCGATCAATCCAATAAATAATGATGAAAATTAGTTATATTCATAAAATGTAAAATATTTAATTATGATAAATTTGAGATATATGGTCAAACTCAATCATAAATATGATCAAATACACTAATATTTGAGATATTTCGTGAAATTTTAATGCATGTTTTAGAAATTTAAATATTTTTTAAGTGAATTTGAAGTTTTTAATTTATTTATCAATTATTATATTATTAAAAATTCAATATATAATTTGTATATTTAATATAAAATTGAAATTTATTTTTTTAGTTATCTATATTATAAAATTAATCAATGAAGTGTCGAATTAGGAGTAAAAAATAGAATAATAGAAATTTTATCGGGTTTTCGGGTCTACCCCTAACGGGACGCGGGTTAATCGGGTGCGGGCTAATCGGGTTTTAATTTTATCGGGCTAGAAATTTCTAGCCCTAACCCTATAAATTTGGCAGGCTATTCGGGGTCAGCCCGCGGGTTGCGGGCTACATTGACATCCCTACTTCTGGTTGACGACGTCGGAGGTTTGTTTGATGTCACCGAGACATCAGAGGCCTCCGATTGGTACGATGGCTCGACCGTTTCCATTGGAGAAGTAAGAGAGAAGGCTACTTCGTCGTCTCAAGCAAGAAACTCTTTTTGGGTGCTGAATTTTTTGAAAGTATGATTGAAGAGAAAATTAAGGCACATTTTATAGTATAACTTTTGCATCAATTATAGAAATTAATTATGAATCTCATAATAAAGGAAAAAAGATCGCAAATATCCTTCAATGCGTAGTGTTACACGTCAACAAATTTAAATTTGGACAGAAGGTTATTTTAAAGGGAAATTCTTAATTAACAAGTTTATATATATGTTGTATATTTTCATAAAATGTATATCTCATACCTAGATATCTCTCAATTCCAACATGGAAACACGCGTTTTTTCTTCTTTACACAAAAATATTCTAATTCATTACTTGACCTAATTGCTAGAGATGATCTTAAACTTTGAAATTCATAATCTCATTCCAAAACCTATGACGCCAAAGGGAGTCAGAAATAAGTTTATCGAGAAATCGATCAGATTGGTAAAGCTTTTTGTAATTCAGTCAATTATTTTATACTAGGAATGAAATTATGACAGCTAGTTTCTTTAAAAATTAATTAATGATACAATTAAGATTGTATCAGTGAAATTTATACATGGTACGTGGTACAGTTATCCTCTCATAACCTTTTATTTTCTAATAATATTAATATATTATGTTATAATTATATTCATACCGTACAATAAAAAAAATTGTTAAGGTCTTAAGGATATTTTTTAATACAATTAAGTACGCTAATTTTTATTTCTAAATACGCTTCAAAATTATTTTTATAGTTGGTGTCCCAATTAAAATTAGAGGACGCAAATGAGAGCTTCCTTAAAAAGTAATAAAAGATTAAGTTAATTTGTTCTTAATTTAAAAATGCTTTTTTTTAAAGTCCTAAATTGCTGTTATTTTTTAACATTTTCCAACGCAAATAACTGTATCTCAAATTTTGTATCCTTAACTTTTTTTTAGTGCATGTTCATCAATAGTAATAGCTTTATATTCATTCGTTCATCAATATTAATAGTTTTATTAGTAGATGATACAAATTAAAATATAAAATAGATAAATTAGAATTAAGAAAAAAAATCGTTAGAATATTAGTAATTCAATTAGAAGATGACTCATTTTTGTAGACAGATAAAAAAAATTTAAAAAAAATATAATACTAATTGATTATAGATGTGAGAGTATAATATTATTTATTTATTTATTTATTATATCTAGCAGAAGTTCGACATGGATATGTTAATGGTATGATATATTGTGGTTGACATGACAAGATAATAACACGAACCCGATTTATACAATTATAATATGATATTACATGATTTAATCTTATTTATTTGATAAAAACTTGATCTACATTATTAAAACGTAACATTGCATGATTAAACATGACTTTTAAACCTGATATACACAAACTAGAATAAAACTAAAAAATGAATTAAAATAATAATATTAGTTTTAATGGGTTACCAAAATCCAACCCAAAACAAACCCAAAATTATCGGGTTTCTAATGGGTCAATTCGATAAGGACACGAAGCCAACAAAGTTAGATCTAAAATTTTAATTTAATGCATGTTCGTGTCATGTCAAAAATTAACACCACTTATATAGGGTACTCTTATTTCAATTAATTAAACTCATCTTGCTATGTTTGAATTATGACATTAGTTATTTGAAATATAATGTACTACCTCGTCCCACAATAAGAGTTACATTTGGTGTGAGTGCGAATTTTAAGAAGTAAAGAAAAGTAAATTCAATAAGTTAGTGTACTATGAGTCCCACTTATATATATTAGTTTTATAATAAAATGTGAGTGAAATAAGTTGGTGGACTATGGGGTCTACTTACCATTTACGATAAAAGTGAAATGTGACTCTTATTGTGAAACGGACCGATATGGCAAAATGTAGCTCTTATTATAGGACGAAGGTAATAAAAATTTTGTTTTAAATTTCGGAATGACAATTGAAACACAAAATCCCTAAGAATGCCAAAGTGTTTAATTCAACAAGTTCTATAAAGTAATTGATTTACTACTTCAAAACTTAGATAATCCATATGATGAAGTTAATATGGATTTGATCATATGCATGAATATGGGTTCACTTCTTTTTGTAAGAAAATATATTTAAAATAATCACTTTTATCCTTTTGAATTTTCAAACATTATGTTTATGGTTCTTGAGTACCAACTTGATATGTTCATGGAAGATATGAAAAGAGATAATGACTTTCAGATTTTGTAAGATATTAATTCTCTTTTGATAAAACTTGTTGAAACAAAGAGAGATAGGGCTTAGGTCATTCACAATGGCGCCACACCCATCACTAGAGTCCAGCATAATTGCAGTCTATATGTATTACTGGAATGTGATGAATTCTCTTCTCCCAAGGATATTATCAACATGATTTTGCCATCACATGCTTCAGTGCATAACACTCCTAGCACCACCACATATTAATTATCATTGCCCAAGAAATCATCATTAATTTGTGTTACGAAAAAGGAATGCAATGCATAAGACTTGGACTCATTTACTCCAAGACATAAATTCTTGGCATTTAATGAATGAATGAGCTGAGATTATACACTTATATTACTTCTTCAATTTCTAAAACCGGGTAAGTGAATTCGGAGTTTATCGTACGCAAACAATCGTTCGACTTGAAACCATGTTTTTTCAGCATACCAACTCTAACAAGGATACCCACTTGAAACCCTTGAACCCTTTTCAACAGTATGAAGGCAACCCAAAATCAACTTTCACAAAGAAGATAACCTAATTTGGTTCCACTATACTAGCAACATAACAAACTAAAAAGCATGCATTTACATTCACTGATGAACATAATAAATACAACCAACCAAGTGAAATTGATTCCAAAAGATAGAGAGAAAACTCAAATAAAGAGAGAAAAATACATAAAAATGGATAAAATCTCACCTCATGTGCCTTGTACACGAACAGGTGGCTCGAGTCACCTAGTCGGGTGAGAGCTCTGGCCCCGCGACACCGAGCCCAAGCTACCTGGTAGGGTGGCTAGGTGGCCAAGTCCTAGTCGGCAAGGTAGAACCTCCATGGACCCGTCTTCGCACCACCCAGTTAGGTGGCATGTTGGCTCTTGCCATGTCGGCCGGGGCAGGGGACTTAGCCAGGACATCATAATAGGTGGAGCAATATTATATATATAGTAACTTCTGATTGTTAACAAAAGAGCATTTAGTGAATATTATTAGATATTATTTGAAAATACCTAATATATAAATATAGGAGAGTGAGAAGGGCATTTGCCCATGTAGCCTAAAGGCTGGCTCCGTCCCTGCGGCCCCGTGAACCGCTACTCGGTCAGGTAGCTCGTGCGGCATCATTCGATCGTCCAGATGCTTGTTTCTCCTTTGTTAATGCTTCAGATGAGAATGACCAATGAATTTTGCAATGGTTGTGTCATAGCTTTCGTTTGGGGTAGGCTCAAGTCCTTAAGTGGGTCCAACACATGATGTACTCCACCTAAGATTCTTATATGAAAAATGAGACAAATTTGATAAAAAGAAAATGACTGAATTATAACAATGAGTTAGAGAAAATTTTGAGAAGAATTGAAATTGAAACATGAAAATGTTAAAATGGATATAAAAAATCAAAAGAATCGTGTTTGACAAAAAATAAAATTAACAAAACACGACATGGTTGCTGAATACTACAAAAGTAAACACAAGAATATGAACGATTTTTAGATTCTCAAACATGGTTCAAGAGCCGCACTTGCAACAAATCAACCCGCCTTCATTCAACCCAAATAATTTTTTTGTATTCAATAAATTATACTATTACCAGGGACGGAACTAGAAATTGGTATAAGCTGGTGCTGAAATTTAACAATAAATACAGTAGGACACACGATGCCCCTAGAATCTCTGGTAGCAAATAGTCTTCTCTAGTAGTAATAGTGGTTGATGTACCTAGGATTTTTGATTTGAGAATCCGAAAAAAATATTAGTATACGCATAGATAGTGACATGGATAATCTAAGAGTCCGCAAATTGAGTTGCTAAAATATTAATTTAATATAAATATCGTATTTCATCAATGAGCGATTACTTGTCCCACTTTGGCTCGTTTTGAATATTAAAAATGTATTGGAAAAAGTTAATGGAATGTACGTCATTTATATGGAATATTGATTTTTTTAATAAAATATAAGTGGAATGTGGGGGTCTATTTATCAAATTAGTATAAGGTAAATGAATATGTATTGGCAGACAGATCAAAAGTAAATTATGAGACGAATAATTCGGACAAAAAAATTAATAAATAATTTTATTTATACAATATATTATCATACAAATTAAAAATAATGAATTTTGAAACAGTATTTAATTCCTTAAACATTTTTAAAGATAGATGAGTCAATATTTATATATTCCTAAACTAATAAACTCACAAAATAAGAAATGGAATATCATTTAATAATGAGGTAAGATCCTCTACTAATACTACTATCCCAAAATCAGAGCATCGGGTGCTATCCCATTGATGACGCCGTACTAGTGACTTAACTCAAGTAGGAAAAGTTTAAAATTATTACTCATTTTTTCACCACTAAAATTCTGCTTTGGATTGAAAATATATTCATGTAATACAATGAATTTTATTTAACAAAATGAAAATTGGTGCTTAAATAAAACCAAATATATTGCTGCCTAAATAAAATAAGGTAAATTAGAGGAAGAACTAGACCGAATTTTAAATATTTTTATTTTCCTAATCACACAAAATAAGAAATAGATATAATCATGATCTCTCTTCCCAATGCATAATCATATCCTTATCCTCTTTACCCCTCCGTCCCTCACCCTTTCCGTTCTCTTTTTCAAGCTTCTTTCTCCATCTCCGTGAATAAAAGCATATAATACTAAATGAATCGGTGAATCTAGGAGGATGGTGCCGGCCAAGCCCCCGCTGAAGCGGTGGCTTGGCCTAAGCTATCTCCGTCCCAGACTATTACCGAATTTAGTAACTTTATATATTTAATGCAGTAATAATAGGTGAACTCTCAAACTCACCATGAAAATAACTCATTCCATCCTCTTTACCCTATCTATAAAGTGAAATCTGCTTTTACAAACCATTTTAGACCGTGAAAATTAAAACTACTCTTACACTATAAAACATGACCAATCTTCAACCCTCTATTCATAAAGATGTAAAATAGGTTCATCCCTTGTTGAAATTGCAAAAGATGACAAAATTTTCAACTTTTGTTCTTACAATTTCCAGCATGCTGCATAGAAAATTCATAGTTAAAGGTGTATATTTGTCCCATGTACATACTATTTGATTTTTGTCAGTTCGATTTAATATTTAAATTTTTGGATGTTTCTACTAGTTTAGATACTTATGTTAAACTCAGTTTTTTTTTAAAAATCTAACCAAAAAGTCAAAAACTGAATACTCAGCCTAACACAGAAAAAATTCACAAGATAATAAATGGAGTACTAAAAATTACACCAAAAAAGTTAAGCCACAAGAATAATTCATATTGATTGCCTCACGACGAAATATTCACTGTGTTATAAACATTTTGAACTTACACAAAAGATAACAAACAAATATGCCATCAGCCAATGTTGTTCAAATGCTGAGAAAGAACGCTAAATTTAACAAAACAAAAGGACAGGAGATTTATGCCCAAAGTAAGGTCACTATAACAAACATCAAGAAAGCCAAACCAAAGCAAAAGCCAGCTATCACCATAAATGCCTACAAAAATCATCACAATATTGGAATCAGAGAGCAGGTAATAACATCAACAGAATTCTCGTTGGCCTACCTTCCCTTGCGACTCAAATCCCATCTTGTTAGTGAACCACGATAAACCCCTATCCACGAATGGTGAAAGCGCCAGCGCCCTGCCACAAAGAGACTCATGTTTACATCTTGCCATCAAGTATTCTCATTTGTCATTACGAGCTCATACAACATCAACTCCGTTAGCATATTATTTTATACTGCATGGGATGCAATGACATAAAGAAATGCATAAATGTGAGATAACTATAACGGAGGAGCCATAACTCGGTTATTCATGTAATTTGGATGAACAAAGAAAAGCAAGAACAACCATGAAACTCTGACAAACTGTAACTAACCCCTAAAGGGATGTTGAAAATATGGTTGGGCAGCTCACCCTCCAGCTCGTATGAGCTTGGTTACTTGGCTTCCTGCCCACACCATAGCCATCACCTTGAGAAACCTGCAAATAAGAGTAAATTCTAAATAAACTTGGAACCACAAACAAACAATTGAAAGCCTATCTAACCTTTCCGCAGCTGCCAAATAACCCATTTTTGCAGGAGCAGGAGTGACATAAAACCTGTCAGTTAGTTCGGTGAGAAAATCAGAGTTCAGAGCAGTCTGGCAGATCAAAGTATAACTTAAAGACAGAAAATAAGGATGTATGAACAGCAGTCTGGCAGTCAAGGTACTATCTATAAGGAGTCATGATAGAAAAACATGGAATTGGTGCATGTAAACTATTTGAATAGAAAAAGTATTTTAATACAGCAGACGAGTACTTGATTAAAGACCAAAACAAAAGAGTTCAGGATCCAACACAAATTGGTTGCTACACAGGCCTCAAGAACAGCAATTGTAAGATTATGGTATCAATTAATGCCAAACATATGAAATGATATTTAATGATCTGCTGATAAAAGAATAGAGGTTGACTTCATATTTTATATGTTAAGCTAAATAACTCACCAGACGACCAGGAAAGTAGTAAGGTAGTAAGCAGTATTTAGCAAGCCATAGGACAAAACTCCAGAGATACCATATCTCTTCAATCTGGCTAATATCCTGAAAAGCTCAACAAACAATCATCATCAGAAAATAAGATAATACTCTTGCCAAGTAAACTTATCATAGTAGCAAACAGAGCCACTACAAAAAAAAATCAAGGTTTGATGGCAGAGTAAACAATCTCCACAAGGATCTTTCCTTAATGTTAAATCAGCGGCCAGTGCATTGATGTATTTAAATCGATTAAATAAGAAATTTTGTCAATGAAGTACAGCAATTGCATCAGGAAAAATGGCAAAAATATAGGAACAAATGCAAAAATATTATTTTCAAGGAAAGATGCAAGTATGTTGGCATGGTCCAAAACTAGATTTTAGGCATCAATAATAACTAAAACTTTGCATGGCCAGTAGAAAGTACTCATTTGATGAGGCAGCTTGAGAAGTATCGTCCCTTCCATTTGAACCTAACAGACATAATTGGAAAATTCTCAGGAACAGATTGAACAGTAATGTAGCTTATTGTAACCAGTTATAATATCACACATGCTGTACAAAGTTTGTTGATAATCAATCATCTGTTAATACCTAGCTTCTCCACAGGACCGCCATCATAACCTGAAGAGCATGGTCTCTATCAATGCACCAACAGCATGAATATGTAAACAAGCAGCAAAGATAAAGATATACCCAAGAATAAAGCAGCAGCAGTTAGAAGATAATAGAACTTCAGATTCCAGTAAGATTAAAAGGGCACCATACATCCTACAATAATTTATTTATAAAATACCTCAGTCTATTTCATTAACAGAGAAAAACTGGACTAACCGGAGTAAACCTCGGGAAATCAAATTAACCGAGATCAAACTAGAAGCAATCATATTAGACCAAATCTTTTTGTTCACCAGTTACATATGTCAGGGTAAACCAAGCCAAAAATCCCAACAAATATAGATTGACACAAAAACATCATTGCAAATGGACATAACCATCCAGGAAATGATTTAAGTGCAGCAAAGCCTTGCATGCCGAGAACCTCATAAACGAACAATTATCTTAAGATAGCTATCATTTGAGTGGAGGGCTGCTTGTAGTCCATAATGGCTAAACAGATCATATTAACCATCTCCAGCATTGCATCAACTTTTCGGAGAACATAGACTACCCCATGTCCAATGCAAATGATAAAACATTATTACAATCCTGTATTTACAGGCATCAATGCAATTGTTTATCTTCGGGATATTCTAATCCTCTAGCAATCCAGAGAAAAGGAGTCAGCAGATCAAGCCCTGGTTCCATCTCTATTAATAAGAAGAAGTTCAACTATCCAATTGTAATGACATGGCAGGCCTCAGTGCAATTAGAATAAGAGAAAACAATTAAAAGAAACACACAGACTCACTGTATGATACTCTATTGCTGATGGATGAAATGCAACCATCAAAGTATATACTAGTAATACTCTTTACTAGAACTATATATAGTGTAGCAAACAAAATGTAATAGAAAAAGGACAATTAATAATCAAATAGAAGAGTTAGATACAATTCACACCAAACTGCAATTTCGACTTTTACAATATTTGTAATGCGATGTAAAATTCCTTGAAAAAGAAAAGCAATTTTTCGAGTAATATTAGGATTTTGCAACGAATCGAAAGTAAAATATACCAGTGTTGGTGGAAGTAGTAGAGCATAAGCGAAGCAGATGGGTTTTGGTAGAAAAAGGAATTCCGGCAAATCGAGCGGCGGAGAAGAGCGGCATTTGAGGCGGAGGACGGAAGTGGACGACAGCACAAGTAACAGGATTTAACGCCAAGGAGATGCTCATTTTTTAAGAAACTGAAACCATGAATCAGATTGAACATTGCTTTTGATGTCGTTGTAAATTATACTCCCTCGGATCGCCAAAGATATGCATTTTGGGTTCGGATTTTAATGCAAATAGGTAAAGTAAGAGAGGTAGAGAAAAAAAAAGTAAATAAAGTATTATTAGTTGACAATAAGTCTCAATGACTCATTAAAGAGAAATTTTTTTTTAAAATTGAAAAGTTCATATTTTTGTAGAACAGACTAAAAAGAAAAGAGTATATATGGTTACAGGACGGGGAGAAATAATTAAATCAAATTAGAGATTCTCTTAATTAAATGCGTACGCAACTTTTGATGAAATGGAAATTTTAGATTAGTACTTGAGAATATTAGTTCCTTTTAATTTGTGACACTACATATTGCCAAGTTGGTGGAAGAGTAAGTAATTGAGGTATAAATATAAAATGGTTATGAAACATATTTCTTTTTTTGGTATATTACATAGAAATAGTCCATATGCATTTACGACAGCCTTAGAGTTGCTTGAATTTTCTTGTTTCAATACATTAGTAATAATAGAAATCAATACAATATGATGTCAAGAAAGGTTCAAACTGCAAATTCTAATCATAAAGGAAACCGGGAAGAGATATAACAAAAGGGGGAGGGAACTTTATACAACCGATATAACCTATAGTTTCTAATCCCCATAAATTAAAGAATCAGATTGCATGCACACGATGCAACGATGAAATTGAGACATTAAACCTGTATCTATACAGCACAAAATTACACCACCTACCATATCTAACATGCCTCTTTCCATATTATATGTATTAGTATAAATTTAACCCTGGATCAGAAAAAGGCAAGTATTACTACTACTACTTAGCAAAAGCCCCAATCATGAAAAAATTATCTGATTCTAATGTAGAGTGAGTGACTTCCCCTTCTTCCACCGATGACATGCTTCAGAAGCCTCTCTTAGCACCGCAAAAATTAAGGATTGGTAACACACCCAATAGGAGAGGTTGGGACACCAATCGGAGATGCCTTAATTCCAACACGAATGATAATGCCCACAGAGGAAAGGTGCTATTTGACACGGAAGTCATGCCTAAATACGGTCAAATTCTGCGTAAATTTGTCTCTGTTCTTTGAATCCAAGCTTCGGGTTATATCAACCATTAGTTTATCAAAACAGGATGCAAGGCGCTGGTGCTGATCAGCAGGCTGCAATGTGAAGGAAATGAGATCAGCATGCTTACACATACAAATCTAATTGATGTGCAATCTACTGAGCACAAGGTAAGCTATATGTTGCCAGTAAATACAAAAGATGTTTTCAATTTTGGCTGAAGATTTAGATAACTGAGCTAGAAATGCTTTTAATAACCCTAAGTTGTAAGAAATAGCTAAAGGGCTTACCTGAGAAGCCAAAATATGAGCTTTCAAGTCCGTAAACATCTGCATGCATGTATCGCCAATCATAGCCATATTGTCAATATTGAAACATTATGCAGTGAAAAATATAAACATTAAAGAATATAAGCTAAATATCACCACCTGCTCATTTATAAGAATCAAGCTTAACATTGGCCGACTGAGACTCCATTGGTTGCTGCAATCCTCAAAGAGAACAATCTCAAAGAGAGTTTTCAGTATCTGGGAATAATTAAGCTTTGATGTTAGGATAAGATAATGAAATCTGGTTAAGGAAAATTCCACAGCAAATAGCGAACAAGTTCAGTTCGCAGAGAACAGTTAGAATACTATAGTCTGGTACTCTGGTTCAAAGACTCAATACGGTTGCTAAGAGTTTATAATAACTCACACGTCAATTTTATGTAGTAGTACTTGAGGGAGGCATTTTGCAATTTTTTAATGCTTTTGATATTTCAATCTTATAGAGCTTGGGACTTGTTCCTATCTTTTGTTTGCTTATTATGGCAATTTTACAACCAAAATACAGGGTACTTAAATGACAACATGTCTAAATGAATTAACTGACAAATGTACTAATTACCATAGCACATTACTTGAGTCAACGCATACTCCTCAAAACCAAATATATATACATACATAGTCATCAAGTATTCCCCAGCACATGAACAGGGGTATGCCTTCTGATATTTCAATCTTATAGAGCTTGGTACTCTGGTTCAGTTCGCAGAGAACAGTTAGAATACTATAGTCTGGTACTCTGCTTCAAAAACTCAATACGGTTGCTAAAAGTTTATAATAACTTACACGTCAATTTTATGTAGTAGTACTTGAGGGAGGCATTTTGCAATTTTTTTATGCTTTTGATATTTCAACCTTATAGAGCTTGGGACTTGTTCCAATCTTTTGTTTGCTTATTATGCCAATTTTAGAACCAAAATACAGGGTACTTAAATGACAATATGTCTAAATGAATTAACTGACAAATGTACTAATTACCATAGCACATTACTTGAGTCGACGCATACTCCTCAAAACCAAATATATATACATACATAGTCATCAAGTATTTCCCAGCACATGAACAGGGGTATGCCTTCTGATAGTCTCGACTATTTAGTCAAGTAGAGAGTAACCCATCTAATGCCACTTTAGGTTAGTAACGTTAAGATTAACTATGAGAAAATTTTACTGAAGCAAATAACCTAGATTCATAATAGATATGGAAATGTCATATAACAACCTAGACCAAAAGCTTAGACTAATTTAAGTATCCAAAACTTACTTCAGGGAGCAGTGCTGGACACTCGACAATGTGTCTGGCAAGATTAACTGCGGCTGGTGATGTGGGAGCCTCCCCAATGGTGATGTTATTAAAATAAAAGGCAGCCAAATTATCTACTGCAGATGCACACTGCCACCAAAAAAGTTAAACATTCAGCCTGACTTATGCAAGAATCTTAACTACTGGTGAAACAAAAATAAGCAGACGGAAGAATCATAGGTTATGAAATTGTAACGGAAGCATCAGGAGTATAATCTATGGCTACTACCCTCAGATAGTCATTAGTAGAATGGACCTAGTGTACTCAAGGATGTATCAAAAATCGTGAAGTACATCAGAACATGCCAACATAGAGATAGGTAATCATTCTTGACCGATGGAACAACAGACACAGAGAAGTGTGCTGGAGATCTTTGGTTCTTTCTACCTTTTCATGAATATGCTTATGAGGGAATTATGTGAGTTATAGTGAGTGCAAACTCAATTAAGCACAAAACCTATTCATGTCCTGCTTAGTGCTCATAAAATAAGAGATTTTTGAAGATTTATCATTCTAGATCTACAAGCTACCCCATGTTTATGGAGAACAATTCATGAAAGTAAAGGTGCATTTGAATCTACTTAACCATCAAGGTCAATATAAGTTCAGAAAAACTAAAGCCACATACGAATATTCCGTGGACTGCAACAGCAGAAGAAAATAGCATCATCCTATGTTTAAATTTAGCATACTAAAAGAAATCAACAGCCAGTTTTTTGATAGAGTAATGAGTTAAAATACAATAAGGGATGGTTGCTCTCACAAACCTGAGATGATATACCAGCATCTAGACCTTTGAGTCCGGACTCAAGCGAGCCAACAATGTGCATGAAGGTGCAAGTATCAAGACTCAGTACAAAGAGAAGATGGTTGTTAAATAGAACCTCCACAAATACAAAGTACGCCCTTGTTAACTGCCAAACATAGAAAGTTAATATAACAGCCTCATATTATGATCATGAAAAGGTCTGGTATGAAACTACAGGACAAAAACTATCATTCTTGGGGAGACCTCAACTCAATCACTGGTTTCACTCTCTTTTAAATGCATAAAGAGAAGAGTTAGCATTATAATGAAACCAAAAAGAAAAAATAAATTCAACACACGTTTGATATTTGATAGGCTAAAGAAACTGAAATAACCATAGCAAAGGACTATTCAGAAAAGAGTGAAGTATTAGCAAACCTTCCTGTAAGCCAAAATGTCCGCCAGTGGAATTGATAGTGTCATCTTGAGAGCAATATCAAGTGCATCAGCTAGTGCTCTATCACCATATAGTTCAAACACCCCAAAGTTGACATAATTCCCAGCAAGCGCTGTAATTTTGATTTTACAAATTCATAGGAAAAATAAGAGAATAGAAATCATAATCACATATATAGGATATTTCAGTATCCAGGATGTGAGCCATATGGGAATGTCAAATTTTCTTATGTGCCATATTTGTTACATTCAACAAAGTCAAACGTCAGAGGATGAACATATGAATGTAGATCATATTAATTCTAGTAGCGTGTCCTAAGTTGCATCCGTGCATGTTCCATCAAGTCCCAGTAAAAAAGGAAAAGCTAAGTATCTGACTGATGCAAATTAAGTTCTTTTTAATGAAGTTGTTTCAACTGCTGGTGATATCTCATCTACAAACTATACAGAGATCTGTAAAGGCCGATACTATGAAGAAGCATAAATAAGTGTAGAAAGAAACTTTACAGAGTAGTTTAAAATGTATCATCACATGCAAATGGATTATTTATTTAGCTTTAGTTAAAGCCTCATTTTTTTGCAACAAGGTGGTATTGAGATTCATCCAGTCTTATATTTGTTATAGCTCCAATACTTATGCAGCTAAAGCCCAAGATTTTATATAGAAGTTCGTGTTAATTTTTAAACACACAACCTTTTAAAATTGAATAGACTCTAATACTACTATTTTAAATGATAAACTTTAAACCCATCAGTCAAGAGACCTGCGACTCGTTAAATTTTTTGAACTCTAGTAACGTAAAATCATAAAATAATAAGCAAAAGATAACTTGTTCACAAAGACGATAGAGTACAGAACAAAACTCCAGTTTGATATCTCGAAGCATGAAGTTACAGACTTACCTCGAGAAAGAATCGTTAAGGAAATCCACATTCCCTTGTATTTGAAGCCATATATGTCACTAGTACTTGGAACAGATAAAATTCTTGTGCCGTATGCAACAAGCAATTTGCTAACTTCTCTGAAAAGAAGTATACCATTTGGAGATGAGATATCAAAAGTCAAACGCTGAGTTTTGTTTAACACGAATTCGGCCATGAATTTCAGCAATGGTGTTGTCACCTACACAAGAGTTTCCAAGTCAAATTTCGTACATGCAATAAAATAAATTAACATTGAACATTACACAAACAGTATTTTCTTTTTTAAAATGGTACTCCCTCCGTTCCTTGTTAATAGTGTGTTAAATGGATGGTGAAAAAAGTAAGAGAGAGTAAAGTAAGAGAGATGAAGAGAGAATAAAGTAAAAAGAAGAATTACTTTTTGCTAAAAATAGAAATGACTCAATTAACTTGGAACTTCCCAAAATAGAAAAATGACTCTATTAACATGGAACGGAGGGAGTATCAGAAAAGCAAGGATAAAAAACAGTTGTGGTTGTTTCCTTTTCCTTCTCAGCCTCTCTGCAGGGGGGCGAATGGCTCTGCACATACTAGCCATTTTGTGGAAAGAAGAGGAATGTTGAAGGAAGAATTTGATGTAAGGTAATTATTGTAATTATGTTAGCCAAAATAATAGGAATTGTGGATAATGGATATACATGTAGACTTTCCCGCTCTGTTGGATAGATTATGCTTATAGAATTGTTAATTGATCTTTCAATAAGGTCATAACTAGGTCACACAAGGGTGGTGTCAGCATTACCACCCCCAATACAAATGCATCACCAGAGTTTCACATGCTAGCATCACAAAGGTCTAATGTCCTAGAATGCAGGGCATGTTAACGATCACATGTCACTTTCAGGAATCTGATTCCCCATTCCCACAAAAAAGACAGTCACTAGTTCATGTCCGGAACATAACAATGTTTCCAGAGAAACAAGCTCCCAAAACCAGGAGTACCCCCAGATCCAAAGACACATCTTATATCACCCTTCATATACATTTGTAGGGATTAATCTCAGTAACAGGTGGCGTCTGTTCAATATTTAAGCATCATGTTACATCCTATACATTAACCAACAGGCTTTGACATTTCAATATTTATGTCTGATTATTACATCCTAAACATTAACCAACAAGCCCATCGTCAGGTATAAGTGACATTATGACATTGTAGAGTCACTCAGAAAATTTCAGCATGAAGCTCTCTGCAACAGTAAAAGTTATTCTCAGAATTCTACTTTCATCGACCTACCCCCACAAACCTGCATGAACTTCTCTCCCCTAAGTCCCCTTCTAAAATATTTTTACCATATAATGCAACTGATTGAAACTTATCAGGCAGAAATAGTTGCAGCATAGTTCAACTAGGTTCCAGTGATTGTTTCTCATTTTCTACTAGTTAATGAGCTTCTTACCATTGTCATATACTTTTATCCTACATGCTGTGATAGACTACCTCTAACTTAATATGCCTAAGTATCCAGTTCGATAAACAAATTGAAAAATATCAACTGCTCCCATTCAACATAGAGTGAGAAACGCAACACTTATGAAGGACTATCTTTATAAACCAACCTCCGGTGTGTCAGCCCAGTGTGAAATCCCTCTTAACAGAATTGGCATGTGAGCTGGATAAATCCAGTCAAAGAGAAGCCCATATGTCCTGCGGCTGAAAGAAAAATAGAGAGGAGTTTACAAGAGCTAAGGTAAAATACATGAACATGTGTTATTTACAGTCAACTATACCAACCTATTTGTGGCCATAGCTATCCCCCTCAAATCTCTCATCAACCCAATTAGAGCATATTTCACAGAATCGGTTCGAAACATAGTCTCAGGGGTTGATTCCAAACTAATAAATACCTATATGATATAAAAATTATCAATCAGTGACCATCAATAATAATACTATGAAAACCTTGAAAGCGTTGAATCTGCCAAGCTAAGTGATGCAATAAGAATTCCACAATCATAACTAAAATTCCGTATATCTTGTAATTCTCTGCAGGATGCCCTCAAAGTTTATTTCATGTAAATCAAATATTGTGTTCAAAGAAAACTAACATAAATAAATTCGACTGATCAGTCTGCTTGTTTTCTACTTTTGCCTTAATTGACTGAAGTCCATGAATGGACTTATTGTGGTTAATTGGAGAGAGAAAGAGTGGGTGTAAGTACTAACTGGAGAGAGAAAGAGAGTTGAATATTTAATTGGAGAGAGAAAAAAGTGGTAGGGTGTATTAATTGGAGAGAAAAAGTTACCAAAAATAGAAATGTGTTATCTTAGTTGGGACAAACTAAAAAGAAAAGTGTGTCATCTTAGTTGGGACGGAGGGAGTATTTTTTTCAGAAAAAATGTATTTATAGGCATGTTTTTTTGAATTTAAAGGCATGTTTTTGCTAAAAGAAACCAGCACTCTTCAAATAATAAAACATCTATGGACCAATAAATCTGCAAATGTATGAATAAAAATAATGCATGGCAAGATAGCTTTAATCTTATACATAGAGTGTTGCATCCTCCCACAAACTTGTTTCAAGCACAGAAATAAACTAGAGATATGTAAATGCATAGTGTGCAACATAGTTAATTATCACGTTGTTTATCTGATAATGATATTGTCATTTTTGAGAAAGATGACTAAGTTATCTTATCATGATATTTTAAATTTTTTCCTTCTGTATAATCATATAAAAAAAGTTATAGGTTGAATTGACAAATATAAATGTCCTACCACCCGTGCCAACATACTTGAACAAATACATAATAAACATATAGACTTCAAGGATAAGATAGAGGAAGAAGGTGTGGGAACAATTATGTTTAGAGTCGTTAGGTAGACCTCGAGTCACAAATACCAAACATATATCACCAAGTGCATATCAGTGAAGTGGGGTTACGTAAAACATAAGATAGAGGAAGAAGAAGTTCAGTATACTTGAAGCAGAGGATCCATTGAAGACTTGAAGAGGGAGGTACTGTCTTCCAGGAATATCAACCACCCAATAGTGTAGTAGAACGTTGTCCTGCTCCTAGAGCATCTGTACTCTTCAAGAAAAGGGAAATGCTCCCTCTAAATTTATAAATGAACAAGAGATGTTGTAAGTGAGGGTATAAGAGAAAAAGGCATACATTAGAAGCTTTTCAATAAATAAAACAACAAGGTCTTACAGTGTGATTAGCTACAATGAACTTGATTGTGTCCAGCTTGAGTAATAGCTTTCCAGTCATATAACTACAATAAAGCAAAATAGATGTGCTTAGAAGATGAAGAACTAGTAACCTATCGCATTTTCGAAATCCTGAACAAGCAAACGTACCCAGATGCCAGCTCCAAGAACAGACTCAAGGTTTGATCGATGACCTCTTCACTCTGTAATGACAAAATAACTGAGATGCAGAATGAAGAAAATTGCAGAAACAAAAGCAAGACCAAACATAGAAAGACTACCTCTGTATAACACTTGAGGTTTGTAGCAATTTTCCGAACAAAAAAGTCCAACAGCAACAGATGATCATTAAGCCCAATGAGTTCAGACAATCGGGCATACAACTGCTGCAACAAACCAGAGAGCCTCTGACACTTATAAACATTACCGGACAGGAGAGATGATTCCTTGCGAGCAAAAAAAGACTTTTTTTACCTTTGATGAGTGCATAGCTTGATCACCCACATAGGACTTCCTGAAATTCTGGAAAAACGTGAGTATTGCTCGATCTAGTCTTTGCTTGCTTAATTCACTGTATCTCTGCCAAATACAAAAGTACAGAAGTGTGCTTCAGTATCATCCTAAAAAATGAGATGGCTCAACAAAGAGAAGGCACTGATTTATGCTTTCTGGTCTTCCAATAGTATACATTGAAATGAACATAATGTTTTTGACTTACACTTAGCTTTCGCTTTGTCTATTACTATTTCAGGTAACAATAGTTTATAGAATAGAAATATGATGTTGTAAGTAGACAGGGATAAAAAGTCCACCAAATCATTTTATAAGAAACATTACACTTCAATCCCTAGCAATCAGAGAAATCCTTTAAACTCTTTTCCCAAATCCCATGTTGTTACTAAGATCTTCAACCCATTCTATACATCCTCAAATGGCTCCTCAGTGTCTTCAAGGATTGGTTGCTTTCCAGCCAAATGACTCTCATGGTTCATAAATAGTGACCCATTATAATCTGCCCTCTATCAAGATGTACTAACACAAACCTAAAAGAGTGCCTCACTATTTAATAAGCCATTAAATGTTCACTCATGCAATATTGGAGTGTTTTTGGTGAATATTCTCCATCACTCATTAATTCAAATGTACGAGTTCAAGAGTTTTAAGTCAGGTATATATTCGAAATTATTTCAGATTTATTGGAAACTTTGCAAACCAAATATATAAATGAAAAGCCTTCAAAACTGATCTCTGGAGATGAATTTCATACGAATTTCCACTCACACAGATATCCAACCTTATTCACTTTAACAAGTCAAAATCAATACAAAAGCCACACAGAAAGAACTCATACTTCTAGGGGATAAGTGATAACTAATGCACTTCTGGTCATACCTGATTACGTAACCCACTGTCAGCAACGTTTACTAATCGCAAAACACGAGCAGCAAGTTCTGCATCGATTACTTCTTGGGATTCAGCACTGTAAGTCATACACGCTTCTACATGGTTAACAGCAATATGAAAGAAACCAAGCTGCTGAAGAGATTGTAAGAGGCCAAGAAACAAGATTACCTGCAACCAACAGATTGCTTTATTTTTAAAATAGCAGCAATTATATGTACAATCCAAGCCAGCTTGGCTTCAACCACAGAAAGTTCAGTATTATCACCACCTTGTACCTGCGCTCTTTCCTTTTAAAGAGGAAATATTTTCACCCAGTATGTTAGTGCCCAAAAGCCCAATATACAACATAATAATACAAATTCAACATACCACATAAATTTGCAAAACAGGCTCCATGATCTTGATAATGAACAAGCTGCTGTTTTCATACTGAAACAAGAAACTTCCAAGGTAAGGTACAAAAGAAATACAATGTAATTAAAAAATTAAAGAACGTGATAACTCAAATAAAAAATCACATTCAACCTGGAATCTGCAGAGATATGGAAAACAATCAAGCTGATCTTGAAGGAGGTCAACGTTGTCAAGTGGATGCTCTGAAATATCGTCAGGTAAGCCTGTCTAAAATAACAAGGAGATGCACATAAAATCTACAATACCAGACTATTCTGAAACTCGGGGTGATTTTAGTTAAGATCCAAACCTGAGCAGAATCCAATCTTGAAGTGATGAAACCTTCAGTAATTTTGGGCACAAATTCGTCAAGCAAACTTGGTGCATCACCCTTCAAGTAGGGCACAGAACTCACCAACCTAGACCATAGCCCTAAAAGGTAGTAGACACTGCTACTGGCCCACTGAAAAAGCAACAAAAGCATTAGGTTTCTAACACCAATATTCCTACCATTCTGTTATACTCCCTCCGTCCCGTGCTACTCGCACGTTTGCTTTTCGGCTCGTCACAAAGTCCTTACACTATTTATAATTTAAGTTAGAATTAATGCATTTAATTAATATGTTAGTTTAAGTTAAGAGCTCTTTTATTAAGTGATGTCTCATTACACCTAAAATTCTTTTTTAATTACACAAAAAAATCAATCCCAAATTTACGGCCTAAAATGAAAAGTGCGAGTAGCATGGGACGGAGGGAGTATAACCTAATTGCAATAAGTCAGAGATGAACAGCCGAAGAAGCTCTGTTTTAAGTTAAACCAAGTTATCAACACAAATTACAAGAAATTAATGAACAACAATCAAGACCTGCCAGGACAACAGAGATTTTGATGTAAACTCTGCAACTAAGCGTATCCAATCTCCATAGCCTTCCATTGTCACAAGCTCAGACAACTGCAATAGAATAGAGAGTGAAAACAGAAAGTTCCGATGAGAAAAAGAAAACCAAGTCAATATACAGAAATAATTATGCTCTTGGTACATATTCAATTGCATGTGCCAGTGAGATGCACTTTTTCCTCCTTCATTCTTTTATAATAAACCAAAACTTTTGTAATAAAAGAAAGGGTTCTAATTGCTTCTAAAATCATGAAATTTGCACATAGTTTATTTTTCTCATGAACTTAAATTTGTAACACTAATAAGATGATCAGACAGTTCGTTGTAATTTTTTCCTGAAGAAATATTCAGAAAATTTTTAATTCTTAAATATTGTAGAAGTGTGCTAAAAAACTATAGTCCCTATAGGTAATAAAAAGTAATTCTAGGGAATCGATTTCAATGGATAGTCAAACTTAAACTTACTTCATCAACCAACAACATGAAAAGCTCTTAAGTTATTGCTAAATGCATGAGAGTGATATGATTCATTGTTATGGACTAAAGTCCAATATTGGTCCTCTACATTTGCCCAAAAAAAACTTTTTGCTCCTACACATTACGTGTGTTAGCTTTTTGATCCCACCATCCCACACAGCATGTTTTGATCCATAATTAATAGTTCTGCCAAAAACTAACGGTCAATCTTTGACTAGATTAGTGAGTTTAATATCATTCTAATTAATCAGATTTATGAGTTAATTACCATTCTAATTAAAAAGACAAAAAATACTTAAATTTACAATAGTTAATTAGAGTGATAATTAACATAGTAATCTGGTCAAAACACAGTAGATAGTTAAATTTTGACAAAACTATTAATTAACACACTTGATATGTAGGAGTGGGACCAAAAAGTTGTTTTCAGACAAAGTGCATGACCAATTTTGGACTTCAGTCTAACATTACACCAAAAGGTGTTGAGGGCACAAACTAATTAGCTATATTGTATAAGGAACTCAATGACTGAGCAAAATTAGTTGCGTTAAGCCACGATCAGGTAAAATATAACAATACCTGATAATTAACTCTGAATCTTCCAAGAAGGCGACAAAATTCATGGTAATTATCATGGTCAGCAAGACCTAATTTCAAATTCAGCAAACATTCAAATGTGGAATGATAGGGCTATCACGATATGCTGTACATCATTTCATGAAGAAATATAGGGATCAAAGTACCAGCAGAAGTAACAATAAGAAAATTTGTTATGGAAGAAAAGCGCACAGTAAAGAAGAGCCTACGCACAAAATATATTCTTCCTAGTATAATTCAAGTGTATTTCACCAATATAGATTGGCTGTTCCACCCTTTCAAACAAAACAAAAAACTTTAACAAAATTTCCTAGTGCCAGAGTAACCTAAATGAAGTCTTAAATCTCATGGAAGGAAAGCGCAGAATAAAGAAGAGTCTAAGCACAAAATATATTCTTCCTGGTATAATTCCAGTGTATTTCACCAATATGTAAGGTTGTTCCACTCTTTCAAACAAAACAAAAAACATAACAAACATTCCAAGCTCCAGAATAAACTAGATGAAGTTTCAAATCACATGAGCAAACCCACATATATCCTAAACAATTGCATTAGATTTGCATTTCCAATATCAAGTCTGACATAAGGATGGCGCATGCACCAGTCTCATGGAATAGTGACAGTTCCTGCTGGCTGATATGTAGAACAACACAATGAATCCAACAGAATAAATTCAGACAAATGATCTTAGAAGTTAAAAAAATTGGACACAAAAGTGTCCCAGTATTAAAATTCTTTGTAAGCAGCATAATTAAGTGTTAGTAAAGTAGAATATAACAACTTAGCTTGTTAGTGTAATAGAAAGTACATATTCTATAACATCAAAATGTCAAGAATGATGTCACCAATGTTTAGAGAAATATCATCTAGCAATGACTGGAATTACCAATGCATCACAAGACTTCAAATTGAAATTAGAACAAATCACAGTCACAATCTTACAAGGGAAAAAATTGGGTATTGAGTCCTCAAACAATGAAAAAGGATATCAAGGTCTTTTTCACCTCAAGGTTTTTTTCACCTCATAAGTTATTCAGAGCTACAACAATAGAAATGCTGTCATCCTTTTAGAACTTAGAATTAACAAGATACCAAAAGTCATCATAGATAGTATGAAATGGATCCATTGAGCAAGTAAACATGATAACATTAAAGCCTAAGAGTTCACCTTCCCAATTTAACGAATTTATAATAAATACTCATTTTAAAATATGAGCGGAATTCACTAATTTAAAAGGAATATTAGCAGAATGATTTAAACTGAGTACAACTACAAAAATGTTGCCTGTACTCAATCCAAATAACCAAATGCACAAAATATCAAAGATGAAAGAGAACTGTGAAATTATATAAGCAAAACACTTCAAGATGACATTAGTTTACAAACCTTGCCCAGTTCTTAAAATTTCTTTGGTTCCTGACATTAGATGGTCCAAGAACTTGGACCGTGCAGCATCATTGGTAAACAGAGAACGTCTGACAGAAGCTAATCGGACCAAGCACTCCAGTGACTGGAAATTAACAGGAGATAAATATGAGTAGAAAATGAACACTGAAAAACAGACAAAAATTTTGAGGAAACAAACTGAGCTCAGAGGTGTCAAATCAGAAAGAAAGAAAAATACATGATTTATAAATTATAAGCAAAAGCAGAAAAGTGAATGGCAACCCAATGAATGAAAGCCCAAAATAATTCCTACAAGTTAATATTAGTAACAACTAACAAAGAATAAAATGTTCCAAAACAACAGTTGTGTGCGTGTGCATATGTATGAGAAGAAATCTAAGTAAGCCTGCTCAATAACACATACAATAGACACAATTTCTAATATATTCAAATAAAACCATGTAAAGCTAACAAGATAACACAGTTTTGGTCACCAAAGAAAACCTATTCTGGTATAACTTAGAAAACACTTGTTATTGCATCTTGACAAAACAGAACATCAAACACAGAACTCAAAAGAAAATTATAATTGTAAGGCCTTCAGGAGAGTATAGCTCACAAATGAAGAAATTGGTGAACTAACCTCCTTGGAGATGGGGGGCTTTGTGAGTGCATAGTAATCAAAGTATATCTGTAATGTTGAAGATTCCTCTAATATAGGTTTCCAAGAAGATGGAATCTGTGGAATTAAACTCAGTCAAAGGAATAAACCTTGTAAAAACAATTCCCTGGGTATCATATTTACACGATATATTGTTATAATGTTATATAAATAAAACATATAATAGAATAACACATCCTTGACAATGGTAGTAGCTTTAAAGGTCATGCAAGCAAAGTATCAGTTCTATCTTTTATCTCCAAATATGTACCTGCACAGTCCCAAACTCTTCAGAGCTTTCATCAATTGATGTCCCGACAAAATCAAAAGAAAGACACTTTAATGAAAGTGAGAGAGCCAATTCTTGCAACCGGTTAGCTGAGTATCACAAATTAGTGTATATTAGTTTCAATCTAACTGAGGAAAAAATCAATATAACACCAACATTATAGAAACAGCTTGTTAAGGCAGTGCTGTACCATCATTTTTAAGTTGATGTAATGAAGTTAAGGATATTTGGAAGATTTGGAAAAGGCATTGATCCCTGAAGGAACAAGCCACCCTTCGATGATGTGATGAAGGCAACCCAGGATTGGCCTGAGAGTACAAGGAATATAAGATCCACGTGAGATTCGAGCATGCAAAGAATTGTAAGGAAGAGGAAAAGGAAGAAGTCATTGAAGGTCTATCATACTGACAAAATAAGAAACATTTACACAGTATGTGTATATTGGGTAACAAGGCACAAGTAATTCTCCTCCCATATTTTACTTTTATATACTTCACAAAACTAAGAAAAGTGTTAAGAAAGACGAACCTGATTCATCTCACAAACAAGTTGATTTAATATTTTTAAACCAATAGCGTAATGATCTGATGTGGCCTGACAAATATAGAATCCATCAGATGTAATGCCCACAACATGTATAAACAAGTGCTTTAAATGTGACATACCAGAGTAAAACAAAGACATCCAGAAGGTTGAATTTGCATATCCCAAAAAGATTATTATGAGGCATTCAAAATGACAAATGGTAGTGAAACATTATAATTATATACATGGATAGCTGGTACAAAGAGAGAGGAGTCTAAATTATGCATATGTGATTGTGCTACAAAATTAACTAAAGAGGTTATAATACAAACTAGAGCTTAGGACAGAGAAACAAGATAAGAACAAAAATGGTAAAACGAGCTGCACATTAAAATAATACTCATATTCATACAGTATATATCCATGACATGTACTTCACCATTATCATTTAGCTAAGAGATCCCGAATCTATTCAGGAAAATATGATTTTAATGTTCCCACTTCTAGTTTTAAAGTCACGTATGATTAACATTAGGGTAGAACACTCAAGTCCCCACTTCAAGGTCCTCTCAGATATCTTGTTAGGAGAGGTATAAGCAGAGAAGAAGGTAATATTATGACAATCGTAAGTACTTAGCTTCTGATACAGTGCCTTGAATTAGCCAATCAGTTCATATTAACCATATGCTCAATCAAATAATGTCATAAAGTTCAACTAATGTGGTCATATTACACTCTTTAGTATCTTTCAAACAACTAAATGAAAAAATAAAACAAGTTCTAGTGAAATAAACTGGCACCAATTGTTAATTCATCAAATACTACAAAAGTTACTTAACGACTTACTAAAGCACTTTGTTGTCTCCTATGAATGTCTTTACTGCAAACTTAACAGAACACACATAATTGGAGATGTAGAGGTCAAGAACTTTAAGATGCATGTAGCAAATCTAAAGACGAATTTGCATCATCATAAGTCATAACATAATTTTATCTGACACAATAAAATACCTGGCTCAAAAAGTTAATTGATTCTTTAGCCACATCTCTAAATCTATCATCATCGAACCATCCGAATTTGGTAAGTCGACACAAAAGTTGAACTAAAGATCCGATGACAAAGGGCTGCAGCTCAGGACCTCTGTTTGCCAGATAGTTTACAAGATAATTTCCTTCATAGACAGTTAAAGCCAAAGAATTTAGATTGCATAATAAAGATGATGGTGATAACAATATCAAATACATAAAAGTGGCAATCAATTCTGTGATGAAAACGTTTTAGCTTGGAACTTGATTGTCAAAATTGTCATAATGTTACGATGCCTTGCTAACATTAAGGATCAGACCAATTGAGACAGACAGACAGACAACAGAATAAATTCATTTAACATGCCCAACATAATATGTAAGTTGGATATATTTACGGATATCAAGGCGAAGCTGCAATGATAGACTATGCTCAGTCACTTGCTTCAACAAGCTTGAACTGGCCAGCATCAACGCATAAGGGGTCAAAGCATTGTCCAGAATATACTGACACTGTGAAATATAATCAATATTTGTGGAAAAGCATTTCAGAGTGTTCTCAGCATGTGTCCTTTCTGTTGAATCTTGTGAGTTATAAAGTCTTTCACACAACAGTTCCAGCTGCGCTAAGCTCTCCATTGACACTAAAGCCACACCAAAATGCCCTTCTACAAATCCCAGCAGATCAAGGACCAGCACTCATCCAATCCAATATCAGTCTACAAAATGTTCCACATACAAAAATGGGTTAAATACATACACATTGTCAGTGGTTAGGTGGTCGTGAAAGATAATGATACACATGAACAGGGGAAACCAATCAGAGAACAGATCAAACAGTAGATGAACTTATGCATAAGAAACGAGATCGACTTAGGCACATTCAAAACTAAGTCCAGCAATGCATCAAATCTATCTATCTAAGTTCAACAAGACGGCATCACAACAATGCTCTCATACAGCATATCGAACCGCAGTAACAGAGGCCCTGTACCCTTTGCATCTAATGGTATACCATTGCAGAATAGATCGTTTGGCATGCAAAACGTGATTATGAAAATAGCCCACATAAAGAATACAAATCCAAATGTTACATATGAATCCACAATAACAAAGATACAACAGATGTTCTCTCTCCTTTGGAGAAAAATCCCCTACATAATAAACTGTAAAAAAAAAAGAAAAAACCCCTAACAAGGATGAAATACAGCTATCACAGATATCATAAGAGCTCCAGTAAAATCAACCAATAGCTGTTCAGCATCTCAAACCCTGACAACAAAACCAACAACAAATAACAAAAAAATTAAATCAATTGGAGCTTGATCAATGTAAACGGAAAAATCAATCGTAGACGCACATTCAGCTCATACATATTACTAATTGATTACAAATTGATTACAAATATATTAAACCCACTGTAAATCCTTCAGTTTCGTACAATACACGAAAGAAAAATGAAAAATTACTTGCGGAAGAACCTCGAAGTTATCAGCTCAACTGGTGAAAAGGAATTTATCAGCGATCGGAGCCGAATAAATCCTTGGATTCCTAAGCGATTATTTCAATTATATTTATCTTTTGGGAAATAAAAAGCAGAGAATAACTGTATTGAATTTGTGAGAAAGCGAGAAGTCTACAAAAGGTGTGCAAACAGATCAGAGAGTCAAAATCACGCAGACTCGAGTTGAAATCATCAACCAATTGATATAAAATTCACTAATTACTCCTTAGTAACTTTTTTATTTACTATAGTCAATATAATTAAATAAATTAATAGATGCTGTATCGAGATTCCTGATGATCTTCTCAGCTAGAGTTGAGAATGTAATTGGTTTCAAAATACTAAGAATTAATTAAAAGAATAATTTTGTCGTGTGTGAAATAATTATTGGAAATATTAATGATCGACTTTATAGATCTGTTTTCGTAAAAATAAATTATATGATATTTAAATTTATATTTTTATTTTCAATTATTCAATAATGTTATCATGGTATTACTCTGAGTCGAATCTTCTCATTCAACTATAACCTTTTTATATGCATTAGTAGAAGATTACTATATTACGAGATGGGAGCACTATGATGACACTATAGTTAAAATGACAGCCTAGGTAAGCAAACTGCGATACATAGAAAAACAAGTGGCATAGGGTTTCAAGCAATCTGTGATAAGAAATCGAGTGATAGGATTTAGGATCCTATCGGGGTTGAGAGCACCTGCAATTTGAGAGATTGTAAAATAATGAACGTTGACTAGTGGTTTAAGAGAGACGTGATTTCGAGAAAATAAAATATTCTTATTTCTAGTTGGTTTTTTTATTCTCTAATTAACTCTGTATATAGAGTTCAGACAATGCTTAATCCAACTCTACCATTCGGAAAAGAATTAAAAATAAAACCCAAAAAGATTTACCTAATCATGGAATTAAAATTACTAAGGAAATAAACCAAAAATAAGCAAACATAATAAATCTTCCATATCTATCCTAATAAGACGAGAAGTCCTTGAATTGGGCCGGTCTTGACGTATTGCACTTGGGCCTAGCAACACTCTTTGATCGACCCCTTTTCTCCGGCATCTCGTCTGCATGGCTGGTTGATGTGTCGGCAGTATGAGTGTTATCGTCGTCTTGTACGTCGGCGTGTAGCTCTTGTTGTGGTGGCTCAATGTCGGGGTTAATTCTTTTGTTGTTCTAGACTACAATTAACATTCCATAAGTATACTGAACTTTTTTTTTCATACTTTGGGAGAGACGCATGACCCTCATGCGTCTCTCGTTAATGAAACGCATCACGGAGATGCGTCTTACACAAAGACGCATGAGAGACATGCGTCGTTTGTTTTTTAAATTTTTTTTAAAGACGCATAAGCGTCATTAGTCATAGGGAGAGACGCATCTCCATCATGCGTCGCCTTTTTTTAAATTTTATTAGACGACGCATGACCGTCATGCGTCTTAGGGAGAGACGCATGAGGCTCATGCGTCTCTAATTTGCATAAATCAGACGCGAGGGAGGCAGAAAGGGCAGACGCGACGAGAGAGATAGCAGACGCGAGAGAGAAAGATACCAGACCCTGTTTCGGCGATTTCTTGGCGATTTCCCGTCATATTCCGGTAAGTTTCCTTCATTCTTTCAACATTCATCCCTTATTTGTAGTTTATTTGTATATTTTGTGTAGGTTTCTCTCAATTTTGTAAATTAGGGTTTATAACAAATTGTTCAAATTTAACCGATGTTTTGTTGTTTGTTAGTTGTAATGGATTTTATTTGTGAAATTCATTCAATTGTATAGTTTTTGATATGTTTGAGATGCTTGGTGTTGCGATTTTGGTTGTTATTGGAGAAAAGAGTAGGGGTTGAAATGTATCTTGTAATTTAACCTTCTAATTTAGTAGTTATATGTAAATTAGGCCTTATAAAGCATGAATTGTGATGAATTGGAGTTTCTAATATATAGTAGAACATGGATTAGGAGTGAATCATTTGGTTTATAATGTTTTGTTGTTTTGATGATGAATTTGAATATGTTGTTTTGTGAATATGTTATTAGATTAGATGGAAACTTCAATTTTAAGCGGATGATTATTATATGGACTTGAAGATCCGTCAGTGCTATATCTTCAAAAAAAACACATTTCAAATAAACTACTGAGAGATAGCACAACACAAGTTTTCAAAGTCCGACGGACGGAAAGTAAGACATGGGACGTGGACATTCATGAGAATGTGAGGTATTGGCTTGACGTCTTTGGTTTCAAAGGCATGATGGATTGTGGGAAGTCGATGAAGGTCGACAATGAGCTGATCACGGCTTTGATTGAGCGTTGGAGGCGGAAGACGCACACTTTCCATCTACCGATTGGAGATGCGAAGGTGACCTTGGAAGATATGCAAGTCATTTGGGGCTTGAGAGCGGACGGTCGCGTTTTCACAGGTCGTGACCATCATGTCGGATATCCCGATTGGCCTGGAAAGTGCCGAGATTTGTTGGGATGGATACCGGATACAAACACAGAGACAAAGCAAGGCGGTTTGCTGATGACCGCTCTGATAAACCAGACGAGGATACCTTTGGGTGATGACCTACCTACATATGTATACATCCAAAGGGCACGTATCCATGCCCTAATTTTGTTAGGAGGTCTCATTCTACCAGACACCACGGGGTGTAAGGTTCCTTTTATGTGGTTGAATGCATTTTAGGATCCGGACGAAGTGCAGAATATTAGTTGGGGAAGTGCGGCTTTGTCGTACCTGTATCATTACCTGTGCGAGGCTTGTATGGATAAGAGGAAAGAGTTGGGCGGTGTAACGACCTGCTAAGACGATATTATTAGAAATAATAATATTGGCATAATTATATATATATGTATATATAAGTGACTTTTTGCGTAATTAATTTCGAACTACGATAGAGTGTTGTTTACGATGGAGTGTCGTTGCTGTTGTTTCTGATGTTAGCCAAGTATATAAAATATATATATGTATAATAAAAGAATCAGATCCCAAAATCAAAATCTTAATGCCCGGTACATTCAACAAAAGTCCAACAAGATTTAATTTCTACATCGTGCGTTGAAGAAGGCGGGTACATCAACAAGAGCAGCCCAAACTGGAATTGGTTTTTCCTACACCAAATCAAACAAATAAACAAATAAATATTCTAAATAATTAAAGTAATGCAAGTTAAATAATAAAACAAATATAAAATAAATTGGCAGATCCTAAAAGATCGATTTTTCCGACAGCTGCATTAAATGCTGCATTTAATGATAACAGGCGAATCATATCTCCTGACAAAGGAGAATATTTGAGAGAGGGATGTCAGGCCACTTGCATTCCTTACACTTAAATACCGTCACTTTCACTTGCCCCACCCTCCTACCAAAATTTACTCATCTCCAAAAAGGCAGCAAGAATCCTTCCACCATAGTAGGGAAAAGGACGTCCACATCATAGAGGAAAAGTCCAAAAACAACAAGTCATTTTCTTCTTCACACCACAGAGGTGAGTACCATCAACACCTCACTTTTTTTCCACGTATTACAACATATTGCATATAGGCAATTTAACACCTCAAGAACATAGTTGCTATAGCATCTCAAGAACATAAAAAGGCAGATCCTCAAAGGATAATAGGAACTTAGCTTGAAATGACATAGGAGTCTGCCGGAGAGGCTTCCGGCAGTGAGCTCGGCACTCCGTCGCTGACGGTGACAGCCCACGCTCCAAAACCGTCTGTCTGTTTTCATTCTTTTGAATCTGAAAATTTTGAATTTAACACCAAAGCTATTAGATTTGATGATAAAATTTGAGAACATAAAACATATAAATGAAAGATTAAGTCTTCATAGAAATTAAACAAAAGAGATAGAAAGTTAAAACTGTTGGAAATATTGCAGCATTTACACAGGCAAACTCTTGCTATTACAAAAGAACAACAAACTAGAAGGTAAATAAAACGAAGTAAATACAATAAAAGGAACAAGATGCAAACTATAGTCTTCTTTAAGTCGAGTCGAGGTATCCCTCTCTCCGCAAGACGCGATACGCCCCGGCTAGTGCTCACGGATTGGCACAATATCCCCAAAGATGAAACGATTTTCCTCCTGCCGAGTTGAAGCACCTCAAACTCATAGGCTCCGGCGAACTTGAATTGGAGGTGAGAACCGAGCAACGCACTGCTCCTAATGATGCGAACTAGAATGCTTAAGAGCTAGAGAGAAGAGATAATGATTTGTTGGTGTGTTCTTCCACTCTAAGATCAAGCCTATTTATAGGCAAGAGAAAGCACTTGAAAGGTCTTGCAATTAAGTTATCTCTTTATGTATTTGGGGGTTACCTAAGATGAAAGGCCATAGGTCTTGGTCATATCAAAGGTCTCCCATATTTTCCACATGTTTCTAATAATCTCCCACATTGGTTAGAGCGCTACAAGCTCAAACAGCGCTCTAACCAACACCAGACACAAATGCATGTATGCAGACTCTTTGCTCAGTTCTCGAGAAACGATACTGTATTTGGAGAGGTAACTTGTGATTTTGAACCTTCCATAGTCAACACTATCGGACATACCGGCGGGCTAGTGGACGCGATGCCTTGAACTATTCCTCCTTGGTGTATGCCTAGTCAATAGCATCAACACAATATTGTCTCAACTCCATTAGTTCTCACGTTTGTGTCTGTTTCGGCCGTGGAACACCTCTTTGGAATTCATAAATGACTCACACACACGAAGCAGCCTCACTTCTCACTTACATAGGTGATTCTTTCATGAGTATCATGCCATACTGCATCTCCTTGAGATTTCAAGAATCATTAAAAGTCAAAAGACTTAACATCTTACCACTTGCAGGTTACAAAACTCTATGCTTTCTAAAGAATGAGCGAAGATTAAAATCTTCTGAATGTTACAGATAGATTTGTATAACTTTGTTTTCCCATTGAACCAATCCCATGGGATCTCCAATCGTATGATTGGGTTACCACTATACTCATCTTTTAAGATGTGATTTTCACTCCCATTCCTTTAAGCAATTTATGCATTTGATCACGATTTAAACCTTTTGTTAACGGATCCGCTAAGTTATCCACTGACTTTATATAGTCAACTGAGATAATGACACTTGTGATCAACTGCCTTACGGTATTATGTCGTCGACGAATATGTCGAGACTTACCATTATAAAAGCCACTTTGTGCTCTACCTATAGTTGTTTTGCTATCACAGTGGATCAATACTGATGGCACTGGCTTCTTCCAACATGGAATACAATCTAGGAAATTTCTGAACCACTCGGCTTCTTCCCCTGCTTTATCCAATGCGATAAACTCAGATTCCATGGTGGAACGAACAATACACGTCTGTTTCGTTGATTTCCACGAGACAGCACCACCCCCCACAGTGAACACATACCCACTTGTTGAGATTGCAGCCTTTACACGGGAAAACTCTTGCTATTACAAAAGAACAACAAACTAGAAGATAAATAAAACGAAGTAAATACAATAAAAGGAACAAGATGCAAACTATAGTCTTCTTTAAGTCGAGTCGAGGTATCCCTCTCTCCGCAAGACGAGATACGCCCCGGCTAGTGCTCACGGATTGGCCCAACATCCCAAAAGATGAAACGACTTTCCTCCTACCGAGTTGAAGCACCTCAAACTCGTAGGCTCCGGCGAACTTGAATTGGAGGCAATAACCGATCAATGCAATGCTCCTAATGATGCGAACTAGAATGCTTAAGAGCTAAAGAGAAGAGAGAATGATTTGTTGGTGTGTTCTTCCACTCTAAGATCAAGCCTATTTATAGGCTAGGGAAAGCACTTGAAAGGCCTTGCAATCAAGTTATCTCTTTATGTATTTGGGGGTTACCTAAGATGAAAGGTCATAGGTCTTGGCCACATCAAAGGTCTCCCACATTTTCCACATATTTCTAATAAAAACTTAACCATACTTGTCGATACGGCGACGGTGAGAACCGACAGAGAGGGAGGCAGCAGCGGTGGGTTGCCGCCGTGTGCAGCAACGGCGAGGCGAGGAGGCTGAAGCCGCCGCCTGTGCATGCACAGTGGCGGCGGCGGCAGAGTCGAAAGAGAAGAAGAGATGGGGAGACGAGAGGTAGGAGAGAAGAGAGGATAGGGAGAGAAACCGACAGAGATAGAGAGTACAGATCTGCTGCTGTCTAGAGGCGGCCGGACTGCCGGGAAGAGAGAGGCGAAGCCGCTGCCTCTGCATGTCGGCGGTGAAGAGGGAGAGAAGAGAGAAGAGAGAGAAAGAGAAAGAAAGAGGGGAGAAGAGAGAGGAAGAGTCGGCGGCGACGACGGGCGGTGGCGCTGAGGATGGCGGCGGCGGTAGCAGCAAGTGAAAAGGGGGGGGGGGTTCTCTCATTTTAGGCTTACTGTAAAGAGAGGAAGATGATGAATGGATATACATGTGGGTTTTGTTTTAATTGATTGGACTAGCATTTTATTAACTTGGGCCAAGGGAGTGAGGAAATTAATATGAGCCCAGTTCTTTTAAAATCATAATGGTTGTTTTAATTGGAGGGAGGCCCAATTTTCGGATTTAGTTATTGTGGGCTAAAAATGGGAGAGAGACTCGGCCAGTTGCGAAAATGGTATCTTTTGGGAGCAAATCTAATATTAAAATTTAGCCCAAGTTTCAAAATAAGATTTCATAAATGTTTACATTAATTAGATGTAATTAAACTAAAATGATTGATCTTGGGATTTATTTAGAGTTTTACGTAAAAATTTTAGTGACACATGGAGTATCAACTTAGTCAAAGCCGGAAATAGCAAACGAAGTAGTAATAAATAATGTAAGTTTTAGAAATTTCTTAATGAATAATAATAATACTAATAATACTAATAATGTTAATTATGATAATAATAATAATAATAATAATAGGGTTTGAGCTTGAAATTTTTCTTTCTATTAGATTAATTTTTGGAACTAAAATTAGTACTTTCCTATTGTGATATTTTCAAAAAGGTACCTTCGCAAGTAAAGTCGGAACGAAAGATTCAAGTTAAGGAAACTAAACGATCAAGGTGAGCTTTCTTATACTAAAAAAAATACAAATTATATTTTATGAAAACACGAACACATGTTCTTGATTTGTAAAGATGTTGTCTTGCCATAAGTATTTTTGTGTATGATGTCTATCTGTTTGGCTAAGACCAAGTGAATTATGAATGATGATATATAAGCCGAATTCGGGTCCCAGTGAGGGTGGTGTCCCCGCTCGGACTAGTGTACACGGGATACCTCTGACCGTGAATGGCAGAGAAGGTGACCGTGGAAGGTGGCCACCTTCCCAACACGAGAAACCTCTGTCATGATGGGCAGAGAAGGTGATCGCGCGAGAACACCATCTCGGCGGCACAAGTGATCAGATATGGCTAAGTACAGGAAAAAGGGGCTGCAGCCCAATGTGAATATTTTTAGTAAGCTCGGGTCTTTTTAATAAAACCCCCGAATACTATTGTGATGATGGCTTGACAATATTTTCAAATGTATATTGTATATTTCGGCAATGTGTTCACTGAGTACTTTTGTACTCAGCCCTGCATATATTTCTAAATGTGCAGGTTGAGTCGTGGAAGAGGGAACAAGTGCTGTGGAGAGCAGGCTATTAGCTAAATAAGAATAAAACTCTCGGAGATTCATGTCTCCACACATGGACCGCGTTCTTTTGCTTCCGCTGTGCCGGTTAAGAGGCAGTGCATATTTTACTTTTGACTCTGATAATCAGAACTTGTATGAACAGTCGCTCGATTTTGCATGATCAAGTGTATTTTGCTATAAGTATTTCCCTATCGACTTTATTTTGTGTGTCTCGTTCTGCCTTGGCTTTAATTCCCCTAAATTCTATCCCCGCTTCTTATAATCCCTCCTTAGTCACGATTTCCCCGGGTTATGCTATCCTTAGCTAACTACAGTCGTGATATGCGGGCCTATGATGCTTCTGCAGCTATGGGCGTGGGAAAGAATACCCACATTGAGGTCGTCGTTCATAGGAGCACTCGTGCACGAGCCATATACGCCATGTGGTGCCAGATATATATTTAAATATTTATTTGTTTAGGCATCTTGGGTTATTTTTTTCACATCAATTTTATTTATAGGTGGAAAGGAACTACACAAATAGGAAATGCTCCTAGATATTCGGTTGAGCATTACCGTGATCAAATATCCCTGATTAGACCTAACCAGATGAATATTATTTTAATGTTGACTTAATTTATGAATTTATTATGAAGTTAATTTGGCGTTTGCATTGCTAGTTTGTAGTTTCTGTGGACGCCATATGCACGTTGCATACTGCCTAACTACTGCAGTGATGTGAATGGATACTCCTTGTGCGACACTTACTTGGTGTGTTGGTCATATGTCGAGGCACATGAGACTGGACGAGTGCGCCAACAGTTTAATCGGTACCAGGATATTCCTCAATATGTAGATAGGATGCTAAAAAATGCCGATCATTTGGGCAAAAATGATCGGCGTGGTAAGAAGGGTAACAATTGGAAAAACACTCATCAGTTATACATTGGGGAGTGGGACAAGAGGTACGAAAGGTTCCAGGCAACCGAAGATGCCGCAACGATGTCCATGAACATTCCTATGAGTCCGGGATATATGGCATGGTATAACAAGATTACAGTGACATACCTGACTCAACCTGGGGTATGGTCAACTGCTGGGATAAACGAGTCGGCTTCTTCGATGAGATTACTTGTAAGTTTGTTATATTAAACTATATGCTTTCATGTGTTATAGATTGTTTCGTATTGATATTTGTATGATTTTTTATCTAGGTTGAGGGTTTTCAGCAGGTTTGGCATTTAACTACTGAAGAAGAAATGGACCCAAGAATGCGACAGATTCGAGAATTTGCTAGGCATACCCTTCAGACTACGAACCACGCCAATGTCATGGAGTACCCGGCTTCCCAACACCAAGATGTGGTCATGCCTTATCAACCACAAGTAATTCCACCACGTCGTGGAGTGACTGATGTTTGGACTGATGGACACGGTTTCACAAAACAGTTCAGGATGTCGCAGCCGTATCCCGATTATGTAGCACCAGAGCCGATGAATCCAGAGCATGACCCACCTCAGTGGTCTTTATACCCGACGCATGAGTCTCAATCACAGTGGGACCATCCCATGTATTCTCCAAGCCAGCCTGAGCCTGATTGGAATCGTCGCCCCTATTCACAAAGTCAAGATGTGTCGCAATGGAGTGGAGTCCGAGCATCAGTTGATTCATTCTTCCAAAATTATCAGTTTGTGCCTCCTGTACAAGTTGAAGAAGAAGATGATGATGAAGGAGAAGAAGAAGAAAATGATGAAATAGAAGAGGAAAATGAGGAAGAAGAGGTTGTTCAGAACATCCATGTCCAACCTCGACCAGTTGCGGAGGGTTCATCACGCGGCGGGGTTGGGAAGATCATGAGCAAAGTGTACAAGAGGTTGTCAAGCAGGAAGAATAAGGGGATTGAACTGTCGAAATACACTCCATCGTTTATGGTGACTTATTTTAAGATGTTTAGTGATGTTTTGATACTTGATTGATAGGTTTATGGTGACTTATTTTAAGATGAATTCATGCAAAAAAATTTCTTGTGATTGTATGTGATGTGATTTTAATATTTGTGATTTTTCTGATAATTTATCCATTATTAATCATATTTAAGGAAATTCAGTTATTTACATGTACTAAAGATAGTAAAGTATTATTTGAGTTAACTTGATAGATTAAAGTGTGTACTATTCTATAAGACATTATAAGTTTATGTATAATCAATATCTACACATCTAGAAAAATAGTTTAAATTTAAAGAATAAGTTGAGCAACTCCAATTGGCAATATGGGAAAGTCTGCTAAAACTTGCAAACTTTGAGAATACGACATCCGATTTCAACAAAAAACAAAATAATGACAATCTAGTTGTGAGTCGAGCTTCTCCAAAGCAACCTTCTCAGCCTTTACTCTCAACCTTATCAGCCTTGACTCTCAACCTTCCTCTTCTTCCCCAGCTCCTAAAACAAAATTTAAAAAGAAAAAATTTCTCTTCTTAGCCCATTCATACAAACAGTCTACGAATAAAGGTAAATTAAATTTCTTATAATAAAAGATTGAGGAAAAAAAATACCTGCACTGCAAGAAGTGGGAGGATCCTACATAACACGATCGACTAAGCAATTTCTTCGGTCATGCCCCTCTACGCCGCAATTCCTGCAATTGCGGGGAGCTCTCGATTCATCTTCCTCGCGGACATCCATTTGATTAGGAATCCTCCTTGTTCTGCCTCGTCCGCGCTTTCGAGGAAGCAACTGCTCAGGGGTGATACGCAATTTCCATCCAGGTTTAGCCCAATAGTCTTCGTGTCTTGGTGTGTGAAATGGGCCACCAAAGTACTGTGCTTCCCATATAGCTTTGTGGTTGTGTTTATCAATGAGTTCAAACATAGTGTTACCTCTATCTCTAACAACGGCGCAAGCATGTGAACAAGGAACTCTCCACATCTGTCGCTTCCCACAAGTGCACTTTGAATCCAAAAACTCGACATCTTGTCTGTTATTGCCCTTTGTGTGTCCATTTCTAAACGTGGGCGACTTAGAATTTGGTAATGGCCTAGTTCTCAGTCAAGTACTGAACAGTAATGTATTTTCCCCTTCGCATCGCAGCAAGTTTGTCCCTCGCCCACGGGGTTAACCGACCTTCGGTATGTTGTATTTCTGCCTTTCTATCTGCCCACCATTGCACTGTTCTCCAAAAAGTCAGATCAACCAAAGCTCTAATTGACAACTCTCTTATACCTTTCAACACTTTGTCGTAGCTCTCTAACATGTTTGTTGAGGTCACCCCCATCTCAGTTCATCATCGTAACAAAGAGACCAGTTTTCTTTTTTAGCTTTGTTGAGCTCTTGTATCGCAACAAGACTTTCCTCCCGTAGTGCACGTCGTCTTCTCATGTATTTACGCACCTGAGTTGTGACACCCAATGCCCATACCATGCCTTTCACATTAGAGCCCTTACCCTTAAGTTTCGTTAAGATATTTTTCCTCAAATGGATCAAACAAAATTTGTGGTGACATATCAGCGGCTTTTTCTATTCATCAGAACGCATAGCCTTAAGGATTCCTTTATGCCTATCCGAAATGATGCACACCTCCCTTTGGTATTTCACCACATGAATTCTTACATGATCCAAAAACCACTCCCAACTGTCGCCAGTTTCTTCATCAACAACAGCATATGCAATAGACAGACATTTCTTGTTAGCATCAACACAACAAGCAACTTACATTTAAATCTTCCTCAAATGTGAGTCCCGTCTATTGTTAAAACTGGTCGGCACTCTTGGAAAGCATGTATAGCAGGCCCAAGTGCCCAGAAAACGTAGTAGAAGAGTTTATTACGTCCCTGGCTCAACAACTCATTGTGCCTCCACTCAACAATTGTGCCTGGATTCCTTGACTGCAGTTCAAGCATGTAGCTTGGCAAATCCCTAAATGACTCCTCCCATCCACCAAATACAATCTCTATAGTCATTCTCTGTGTATATCATGCCTTCTTATAACTGACTACCACATGAAATCTGTCATGAACAAAATTTCTTACGGCTGCGGCTTTGTACTCGGCATTTTTTTAGCAATTGATGGCGAATACACAAAGCAATCATTGATGATGAAAAGTTAGCATGTCCTCTATCATTACGATGGCCCTCGCAACTATGGCATCCCACCCATTTCCTAATTTCCCACATATCATCATGGGCCCTTTGTGTAACAGAGACTTCCCACGAACATTCATTCACTTTTTCAGCGTCGGTCTTGCTGATAATAGCTACCCCATCTTCTGTCCTCCCTGCTGGATATTTGCATACGGCATGCCACCTTCTTAATTTGCTCTCAACCACCTGAAATTGTTAGTGTTGCCTCAGACTCCACATAGTAATAGCAGTCTTCACATGCATCTTGCTATCAAAATTTGTTCCCGCATTAATCCGATACGGGTGCTCTTCATCCCAGTACATAGTACTGTGTTCATTGCCAACATCAGGTACCTCAGAAGGACCACTCGGTAGTCTGCGAAAATATTTCAACCCATTGTGAACGTATTCTGGAAGTGGTTGTTCACCTTGCACGACGGGTTTACACACTATCTCCTCATCACTAGAAACATCATCTGGAGAATCATCACTTAAAATAGCATAAGATGATGATGACGACAATGGTGGATCAAGGTCTCTTCGTACAACATCAACAGCAATATGCTCTTTGCACATTCACTTGATTATTCATTCCAACATCAGCTGCATCTGCAATATCTACTTGCTCATTCATACCACAATCAAAGCTCATATGTTCAGCCCTCGCAGATGATCCAACACCATAATCAACAACTGGTGGGATTTCTAAATTTCCAACAGACGAATACTCAACAAATAATTTAATATGACGAGTAGAATTTAGAGCCTCATTGAACATAAACATCACACTTTCATCACTGTCAACCCTAGTACATATATAACTAGTACCGGTACCAAAGAGACAGTGCCTCCATGATATTTCGAAGGAGTGTTGATATGAATCTATTCTTATCTTAGCACATATCATTGCAACTAATTCAGAGAATGAAACACACGAATTCAATACGATGGAGGCTCTCGCACGAGGAGGATCATAACAAATACCCACTTGAGGAAGTTGAACTATTCTACCACCCCAATATAAACTCACAAATACTTGCATGATTTCTGCAAAAATATATACAAACCAATTTAGAGACAATTTTTTTCTATAAAACCTAATTTTGTAAGTTTAAGATAAATTTATTAGAAACCCTAATAATATGCAAATAAACAACAAATAAGGGAGGAATGTTGAAAGATTGAAGGAAACTTACCGAAATATGACGGGAAATCACCGGAATCGCCAAGAAATCGCCTGAGTTCGCGGCTGCCTCTTTCTCTCACGCAGAATGTGAGCTACTGACTCGCCTCAGATCTGTTTTGTTTAACATAAAGACGCATGAGCCTCATGCGTCTCTCCCTAAGACGCATGACGGTCATGCGTCATCTATAAAATAAAATAAAAAAAGCGACGCATGATGGAGATGCGTCTCTCCCTAAGACGCATGACCTTCATGCGTCTTTAAAATAAAATGAAAAATTGAAAGAGTCATGCGTCTTTCTGTAAAACGCATCTCCGTCATGCATTTCATTAAAGGGAGACGCATGACCCTTATGCGTCTCTCCCAAAGCAGGAACAAAAAAAAAGTCTAGTACACTTATGGAACGTTAATTATACTCTAGAACAATAAAGGAATTACCCCCTCAATGTCGAGGTTTTTATCATCGAGATAATCAAGCAATCTGCGATACACAGCGGCGGATCCAGGTGGGGTCGGCCGACCCCACCACTGCCCCCGGAGTGCCACCGGAAAGCTGCCTTCGACCCTATGGCATCTATGAATCCGCCCCTATTCCACGCAGAGAGAGATGACCACGAGACTGAGCAAGAGATGAGAGGTGAGACAGTGACTACGTCTGGAATATGGAGGTGGCACAGTGGATGTAGCCACCGTGAATGAAGAGAGGGGAAGAAGAAGCTTTTTTCAGTTTATGCTCGTCAACAAGGTCGCGACGGATACGGACGTCCGCTACGGACACCGGAGTTCCGCGGACGTCCGCCATTGCGGAGACACAACGGACGTCCTTGCAGACGTCCAGATTTTTAAATTTTTTTGTTTAAAAGTCTATATATACGGCTCATTGAACTTCATTTCATTCGCACCACTTGTTTTAACAAGTTTCTCTATCTCTAAATTTCTTTTATATATCCGTAATGGCTGGTAGTGGTAGTGGTGGGCATTATGAACACATGATGCGACTGATTCATGCACGTGTGCGGGAGGCAGCGGATAGGGAGGAACAAGCGGCCTTGGAGCCGGCGGTACCTCGACCCATCCATCGTCGATCTATAGTACCCCGGGACCACCTCGCTGCACACCGTCGGTTGTACGAGGATTACTTCGCTCCGGAGCCACGATATGGGGAGAACATGTTCCGGCGACGTTTTAGGATGCATCGTCAGCTCTTTCTGCGTATCGCGGGAGGATGCGGCTGGTAAACCCGGCCACACGCCGATTCAGAAGTGCACTGCCGCAATCAGGCAGTTGGCATACGGAGGCGCGGCCGATATGTTCGACGAGTACCTCCACATCGGCGAGACGACTGCCCGCGAGTGCCTGAAGTATTTTTGTCAGGGCGTTAGGGAGATATTCGGGGATAGGTATCTTCGGAAGCCTACCCCCTAAGATTGTCAGGCTCTGCTGGATATGCACGGGAATCAGCACGGGTTTCGGGGAATGTTAGGCAGCATAGATTGTATGCACTGGGAATGGAAGAACTGCCCGCTGCCTGGAAAGGGATGTACACTACTGGTTTCAAGGCCAAGAATCCCACGATGATCCTTGAAGCGGTAGCTGACTACCGGCTGTGGATTTGGCATGCCTATTTTGGAGTAGCTGGGTCTAATAATGACATCAACGTCCTCCAGTCGTCGCCCCTTTTCAACGACCAGTGCATGGGCATCGGTCCGACCGTCAATTTCGTCGCCAACGGCAACCATCACAATATGGGCTATTATTTGGCGGATGGGATATACCCGATGTGGCCCGTCTTTGTGAACACAATCAGATGCCCAACGGATGAAAAGAAGATATACTTTGCGCAACGTCAGGAGGCAGCGCGCAAGGATGTGGAACGGGCATTTGGTGTACTCCAGTCTCGATGGGCGGCAGTGAAGGGTCCATCACGGCTGTGGTATGTTGACAACATCGCCGACATTATGTACACATGTATTATCATGCACAACATGATTGTCGAAGATGAAGGTCCAGCGCTGACTGATTGGGCCAATGATGATGCTGATGCTGCTAGTCCAAGCCACGGCGTGACCACTGGCAATGTACGCATGGGGATACCCCATGATGATGTCGATCGAGTTCGTGCATTCGCCGATATGCGCCAAAAACAAGCCCATGTTCGACTCCAGAACAATATAATTGAAGAAGTATAGCAGCGGAGGGGTCGTCGTTGATGGAGTTTTTAATTGTCGAAATGTATTTTTTTTTATTTTGGTGTAATGTACTTTTCTTTTTTTTAATTAATGAAATTTTTATTCCGTATTCGTTTCGAATTTTTAATTCCGTAAATTTTTTAAATCCGTAAATTGTTTAATTTGTGAATTTGTGAATTTTTATTAATGTGAGAAGTCCGTCGGGATGTCCTTGGGGATGTCTGCCACTGTGCAGTGGGATGTCCGTATGACATGGCATCCGCAGTGGGAAGTTCGTATGACGTGGTAGGAGGTGTTTTTGGGATGTTTTCGAGAATGTCCGCCGAGACATCCGCACCACCGCCGGGACATCCGCACCATTTAATTTTCTTTTCTTCCATGTACTCCATTTACTTGGTAAATTTAAATAGCTTAGCTGGCATCACTTTCTATTATAGATAATTAATTCTAATTTTAAATTAGTGTCAGAATTTATTCTTTATTTGTTTATTTCAAGTATAGCAATCTATTTTAGCCAAATAAGATTTTGAATAATTTGTATATTATATTTTGATAAATTATCTTATTAAAACTTAGCACATTACTTGAATTTAATGACGATAATATCAGTATCATTTTTTGATTTTTTAAAAAATTTAGTCATATAATTTAACATTTCAAACATTGTTTTTATAATTTCTAAATTTTGGTAAAAAAAAACTATACTCACTCCATCCCATAAAAATATATGCACTTTTCATTTTTCGTTCTTCCTATAAAAATATGGGCATTTTCATTTATAGAAAGTTATCCCAATTTGCTACTCATATATATCAAGTTATTTACCACTTATATCACTATTAAAACACTAATAATAATGAGATCTCACTATCCACTAGCAATACTTTAACTACTATTCTGTTTATCTTTCTTACTTTATCAATTTTTTCTTAATTCTCGTGTCATATCATATGCCCATATTTTTATGGGATGGAGGGAGTATGTCGTTCTCATATAAAAAATACTCATTGGCCCTAATTAAATTAATATTTTTTTATTAAAAAAATTATTTTATTATTATTTTTATTGTTTGGTTCGAGTTCGAATTCGACTCCACGATATTCAGTTCCTGGATCCGCCATTGGCGATACATAGACAAGCAAATCTGCCTCATGGCAGACTAAGGTTGAAGCAGCTTTAGGGTTCTCATTGATGTTAGGTTGTTATTTTAATTTGGATTGTCATTTTAGTTTAACTCTATTAAAATATTATTAAATATTTAAATTAATGATCTATGTTGCCTGAAAAAAATATTTACGAGGTTTATATAAGGAAAATATATCAAAATATTTGGTATTCCCAAACTATCTGCATTGCCACTTGTCGTAGGCCTTGTATAGTGACGAATTGTGGAGTTGGAATCCGTGAAGAAGGTCTTTGCTCGTTGACATCATTTGCCGGTGGAGTGTTTTATTTTTTTTTTCCTTTTGTAGTTGTCTCTCCTCCTTTTGTCTTTATATCTCGCAAAAGATTATTACTCCAATTACAATATATAATTCCCTGCGTCCCATAGAAGATGTCATACTTGTGGAATGACACGTGATTTTAAGAGTTTTTATTTTGTGCGTTAAGTTTTCTTTTGTGTCATACTTCATCAGTTCAACTAAGTTGGGTGATTTCTTTTGGACACAGATATTAAGAATTTGTCTTGAATGAGTTAAATGATAGTAGTACTTAATAAAATAAAATAGGAGTGAGGAAAAAAGTAGAAGAGATAAGAGAGAGTAAAGTAGGTTATGGAGTAAAGCTATAAGAGTGATTAGATTTTGTATTTTTTGTCAAGAAAGAAATTAAATGATTCAACTTTATTGAAAAGTTCCAAAAAGGAATATGACTCAACTTAATTGGAATGGAGGAGGTATTTCATAAAACTTTAAAACTAAAATATATCTTTCTCTTTATAAAGCAAATCATATTTTGTAAAATATCTTACAAATACGTGATTTTTGTTCAATCATAGTATTAATTTGTCATTGCTTCTACTGAAGGAGAAATCAAATATGAATTACAATGGTTTCATTATCAGTTTGAATTACATGGAAAATTGCTCATTTATTTCGCTTCCATTCCTTCATCATCATCGGTAGTTTAATATTTCAAGAACATATTAATTAAAATAACAAACAATAGAAGATTTAATTTAAAAAAATCTCTCGTCTACTGTATTCTGCATTGACACGGTATTGACTGTATTTACCTATTGAGTAAATGAAGATTGCTTGATCACAATAACGTGAGTATTTAAGAAAATAAAATCTTTGACAAAATCTTTGGTAAACTATACACACGTATTGCTTAAATAAATACTCCTAGAAAAAATAATTTGATATAAATAGCGATCATTAAATTACCAAAATTACATTCATCATAACTTCTAACAACCATAGTAAATAAATGGAAACCTAACTAAAATATTGAAAAAAAACCCGTAGGCCTAATCCTATAAATATCTCTTGATACATTGATAATTGATCACCTACAACCAGAGCCATAATTCCAACAATTTCGTTCTGCTATATATATTTATTTCTGGTTGTAATTTAATAGAAACTCACAAAGCTCCTCCCCCTGCTGGACCAAAGGCTTTGAAGAATGACATGAGAGTCATGGCTACACCATTTGCTGCTCCTCTCTGGTCTTGGTCCTGTCACATATACATACATTTATTAGATCTTTCAAATCAATTTTATGCAGATTAAGCATGAATACGAATGTATCGAGGATTACCACTGCTCAATCGAGATCTGCTTCGAGTTCAACAAACACAACGATCAGAATCCAACTCTAACTCATTCACATGTTATATATATATAGCTACACTCATACGTGCCGAGAGGACATTCTTCAGTAGAGACGCGGCATTCAACACTATGACCAGCGTGATCCCGGACAGCATGGCTATGTAGTGGTAACTTGTTAACAGAGGAATTGAAATCATCTGCACATGATTTCAACATTCAGTACATAAGTCTGTTTGTTCACTATATATATGGTCAAGTTTCAAAGATCATACTCCTAGAACTCGAGAAACCAACACGGGGCCCATGATTCGCTCCACTATCGGATAGAGTGAAGATTGGAAGATGAGAAGGCCTAAGCCTGAGATTGTGAGAACAGTTCCAACATCCTTGGTTGTGTATCCGAGGCTGCCAATTCTTGTGGGGCTCTCGGCCCACAGCAAGAATATCTGTTGATGCAAGAGAAGGAGTTAACCGCGCAGCTGAAAACACAATGAAGCTTGATAACTTACCTCAGTGTAAGCCCATATCATGAAGGTTGAAAATGCAATACACAATGATGGTCGATGGATGACATGAGTGGCCAGTTTTTGAAGAGGCACTTTTTTCTTTCCTCCAAAACATGATGGATGCACTCACCTACCAAAATTTAACTACATTTTTCACAAATGAATTGGACTACATATTCAATTATAGAATTCTTAAAATAAACCTATGTGTTTATTGTAGATTTTGAAAACAAATTTGTACCTGTTGTAACTATGGTCCACCTATAACAACAGTAAAGTACTGCTCCCTCAGTCCACTAATACAAGGCCAATAGTAGAAAGTGAGTAGAAAAGGTTAGTGGAATGTGAGTTCTACTTTTATATAGTAGTGTTAGTTTTATAGTGAAATGTGAGTGGAATAAAGTTAGTGAAATGTGGGGTCCATTATCACAAGTAGTACTTAAAATAGCAAATGAGACATTTAATGCTGGACTGGCGAAAATGGCAAAATGAGACGTTTATTGGTGGATGGAGGGAGTAGTAAACATTAAATTAAAATGAAGGGGCTTACCACAGACAATGCAAGAGATTGGTATTGTTCAGAAACTGTTTCACATGCATATGCCTGCACCTCATACATACACTTAATCATCAAATTTAAGGGATGAGATCATACACATAATAGAAAAAATAATAATAATGAATAAACTAGACACTTCCATACAGCATAAGAAAATTCTAGCTAACCAAATAAATATGTAGAAAATGCATACTTTTTTAACAAGATTATATTGTTGTGGTTGTGCATTTGCTTTATAGTAGTGGTGCATAAGTTAAGTTGCTCGTGGGGGAAAAAGGAAAAAGAAGTAGTTACCTTTATTGGTCCAAGTAAGCCATTCAAACTTCCAAGGAGAAACCTGGTTGTGAACTTGTGATGGCCATCCAATAATTTATACTAAGCCCAAATAGAGTGTTGAAAACAACCCTGCAATAAACATTCTTCAATTATTTGGAAGACAAAATAAATAAACCTAACAATAGTTAATTAATGAAAATGATTTAGTAGTACTAACACAGTGGCACAGCCTATTATAATGACAGGTTTTGGACCATATCTATCAGCAATTACTCCCCACAACGCAGAAGTCATGGCTCTTCCAAGCATGTATGAAGAACCTAATTCATGAAATTATATCGTTGATGAAATATATACATATAGTTGAGAATAATATGTATTTAATTAGCCTACCAACAAAGCCAGCATAGTAACCAATATCTTCTTCTGTTTTTGCAATGTGGAAATCCCTTATCTGCCAAAATAAATATAAGTAGATGTGGAGTAGTGGAGCCTCCATGGTATAGAATATATATACCATAATTAAAGCGTCGGAATGTTGAAAATAAAAAATTAAAGTAGCTAGTATGCAATGTATGTATACATTTAATTAGAAAAAAATGGAATTTTCGATTATAAATAAAAAAAAAGTTTTTAGAATTTGTCTGACGCATGCATTGCACTCGCTCTCTGATTGGTCCACAATTGCACGTGGTGGCTGATGTGGCCAATGAGGAAGAGAGATGAGATTGTGAGAGCTGTAAACAATAAAACTTTGGGATTAGTATGTATGAATGAAGTAGAGGAATGAGAAGAGAGATGATTACAATACGAGTGGAGAGAGTACAATAATCAAGACAAGAGAATGAGAAGTTGATTAAGGGGTAATCCAGTTTGCATTTGTTTGTTCCTATCAACCTCACATCCCGGGCAACCCTCAACATACTTTTCGTTTGAAAGTAACATCTCTTCATCTTCTGTCCTACCCATCTCTCTCTATGATTAGAGTGTCCACTATAGGGCGGACATCCCCAATAGCCCCGCCCCATTTTTAGTCCATAGCCCCAGTTTTGTTGTCCATAGCCCCAAAATTTTGTTTCCGCCATTATAGTGGACACCTCCAATAGCCCACAAATTTTATAATTAATTTTCATTTTATAATGTTTCAAGTAATTATGAATAAATTTATCGGGCTATATGTAATTAGAAGAACACGACTATACGAATTATAATTAAAATTATAATTAAAATTAAATTTACACACTAAATTAAATTTAAAATTAAAATCACACACTAAATTTAATCTTGTACAAATCACTAAGATGTTTACACTGCGCCACCACCTTCCCTACGTGCCCACACTTCTTCAATCAAATCGGCCTGGAGTGTGATATGTGATGTGGTCCTGGCATATCAGCGAAGCGTTGGATCAAATATTCATTGCTCCGTGGTACGCCCATCTGGATCGGCGCGGAGGCAACACCGTGACTTGTACTTGCGCCCTCTTCCGGCGCCCATCGCTCTGCCGCAAATCCTTCATCTTCTATTAACATATTATGCAATATGATACATGCTAACATAATATTCGCGACATCATCTTCGTGCCAAACTCGTGCCAGATACCGTATAATATCCCACCGCGATTGGAGGACACCAAAAGCCCGCTCAATATCCTTTCTAGCACTCTCTTGTTTGCGCGCAAAATATAGTTTCTTCGGTCCAACCGGTTGGCGGACAGTCTTCACGAATACGGGCCATTGCGACATTCTGAATCTCCGGCGGAATATCTCGGGTGGATAACGAGGGTTATCCACAAAGTAATCATCCATTAGACGCTGGTGCGCACCGACGTGGTCTCGTGGGATTGTCCGCCGATGAGTAATGGCACGAGGGATCACATCCTCCGCCTCCTCCGCCTCCTCCGCCAAACGGGCCGCATCCTCCTGGGCGGCCTGGTGTTGCACCTGTTGAATCAGAGCATTCCAGCTGTCTCTCCACAAATTGTTCATTTCCGACCACAAATTGTAGTGGGAGAAATTTTTAGTAATGTCGAGTTGGAATGGTGTGAAAATAATGAATGGAGTGGGTGTATTTATAAGTGAATTAAAATGAAAAAAAAAATTGAAAATCGTCAACCGGTGCCGCGCCTATCTCCGCGTCCGCCCCGGAGTCGGCTGAAGCCCGTTCGCCGCCTACCGCTCCCATTTCGGTGTCCGCCCGCACCAACTCCACTATAACTTCCCCCGCTTCCGCCCCCAACCGCGGCTATCCATAGTGAATACCTTATGTGGGAGATGTTTTTGTGGCCTACTCAAAATTTAGAGACACCTACTGACCTACCTATAATAGTAGTTTCTTGATATACTGAAATTTGAGCTGAAATAAAGTATATAAATTCACTGAAAACGAATTGGCTTTTATGATACAAATATAGAATCTTAGCTGAAGTGGAATCGCTTTAATCTGGTATTAAAAATAGCTGGAAAAGTGGGATTGAGTTAATTAAATTTAGCTGGAGAAAAGGTGACTGATCAATATTTTTTAATCTTTCCTTTCAAAACAATAATTAGTGAGAGTTATTGTTTGCTAGTTGCTTCCCAGTCCCAATTGAAATAGTACTACTCCCTCGTCCGTCCACTTTTGTGCACTCGTTTTATAAAAATTAATAGTTAAAGTGGAATTATGGTAAATTAAGAGAGGGAATAATTTTGAGAAGTTATTAGGGCTTGATTTCACTTCAAACCATGGGGAGTGCGTGCATCTACGACTGAGGGTGTATGGCCATGAACCGAGCCATGCTCCAGCTTAGGAAATCACAATCTTGATGCAGCAGTCTATTATTCTCAAGTGCAAAGCACAAGTTTCCCACGTGGGACCTTGATGTAGAAACGTTCTTGTTCTTTCAAAAGTCTTGCCAAATCAGACAATTTGTTTTAAGGTGGTTTTATTGTACATTATTTACTACTCATTGTGGACATCCCATGCATAAAGTTGTGCTGTTTCAATCAACAGTGAATCTCGTTCAATCAACAGTGGTGATATGAAATTATTACAAATTGTGTGAGCGGCTAAAGTTGATTTTGCTGAATAATTGTAATTGTGGACTACTGATTGGTGGAAAATCAGAGGCAAAATGTGAAAAAATTCAAGCTTTGTGGAAATAATTAGGAGTTTTAAGGATTAATGTTTGATTCACAGAATTCGGTACCAATTTTTGATTGATATGAAGATAAATAATTGTGTATATAACTGAATTCAAGCTTTCAGAATTTGCGAGATATTAGTTCTCTTTTGGTGAAGCTTGTTGAAACAAAAAGAGATGTGGTTTATTCGCGTGTGGTTTTGCTAATCAAGTTAATTTTGATTCTTCCGGTTGCCACTGCAAGTGTAGAGAGAGTGTTTTTTGGAATGATGTTTGTGAAGAATAAGTTGAAAAATAGAATGGGTGATCAACCTTTGAACGATTGTTTGGTCACTTTCATTGAGAAAGATGTGTTTCTACAAGTATCCGATGATGATATAGTGAATCGTTTTGAAGAAATGGAGACTCATCGAAAAATAAATTAGATATAATGTAGTTTATTTTTGTATTTTGAAATGTATGACTCTAAAATTTGTATATTTCAAAATATATTGCTTTTAGTATTAGTTTTTATTTTTGGTATATTATATAATGATTTATCATATGACTCGCACCCCCGAATATAAATTCCTGGATCCGCCACTGTATAGGTGATAATGGTGATTGAATTTTAACAAAACATGGCATCAAATTGATTAGCAAAGTAGTTGATAGTAACATACTAATTCAAATTTAATGAATTTCACTAGTCTATCAAATAATCCAATGCTAAGCAAAATCAATACCAAGACATAAGATACCGTATGCAAATTTGATTAACACAATTTGCATAGATCACAAATTCCAATAAGATTTGTTGAACTCGAAATAATTATTTTGTAGAAAGATCAGAAATTAACATCACTTCAAAATACAGTACATAATACCACAACAACTTTACATGTGCACAAAATCAAAAGAAATGGAATTAGAAATGGGAGTGAAACCAAAAAATCTCTCCTACTCAAAAGTGACCATGAAAGAGAGGTGTTCGGTATGTATGAGATGAAAAGTGCATGAATTCCCAACTTTGACAAAATTATCTCTAAAAAACTTAAACATACCCCTTTGAAGTCGAATATTACTATCATTGTATATCACCATTCCCACATTCCATGATTTATTTTCCACCCAAAGAGTAACCTCTATTCTTGGTCCTTTTTTCCCATTCATGTGTGCCTTCCAAAACGCGATTGGTAAACACTGCAGTGCACCATATACAAATACAATCAATCATTTAATGAATAACCCAAACATCAAAGTAGCACTAAATAGTAAATATAATACTATAAGCTCACCAAAGCCCCTTTCTCTAAGTTTCTCTCGGTTATCACAAATGAAATACTAGGGTCTCCGTTGATACGTGCCACTGGCTTCGTCTTGTTATAAATCCCACAATTTTCTGCATATATATGTATATATTAATTATTTATTTTGAGATAAAATTGGCAAATTAATTTCAAATATATTGAGAAGTAGTTTGACCTCGTTTTGGACAGCCATTTGGTGAGAAAATCTGGACATGAAAGATGGATTTAGCAACATAACAGAATGTGAGAAAATCACCATCTCTTAGGGAATTTTCATCTACAAAATTAGGCCAACCCTTTTCCAAAAACCAACAATCATTCACTTTCTTCACATCAACTTCCCAACTCATATCTCTTTCCCCTCGCCTTTCTATCCTGCATTTTGTAGGAATATCCTCACCAAATTTGTCTACAAAATCTGGAGGGATTCTCTATTTTATATGCAAACAAAGGAGAAATAGAATTATTCAAGGGAATTATTATTATTATTATGATTATTATGAAAGTAGGAGTAGCAACAACAAAGGGACTAACCAGCAATTTGGAAGATAGAGCGGGCATGTAAATCTTGAAGAACTCTGGCAAATTATCAGTGCTTTCACATTCCATTTGGACAATTTCTTCAGCTCTGCCATAAACATCACAAAATCAAAAACAAATAAAGCCTCAATTATGTTTTAAACTCCATGGTTAGTAGTACTATATGTATATCTCATAAATTAAAATAGCCTATGATAGTAATACTATTAAGATTGGAATGCATGGCCTAGAGAGAGAAGTTACAAATTCTGGGAATGAGTCTTTCTGTGCACTTCTTCGGATATTGAATTTGGAACCAAATAGGAGTATTTTATTTGTGATGTGTGGTTTTTGTCATTTAGAAAAAAATATCTCTCTGTATTGGAACTTGAAAGGTTGAATCGATATATATTGAAAAGCCCAATATTTTCTTCCCCAATCAAAAGCTGGGTGATTTTTATTTTTCCGAGTCTTTTGATCTGGGTGATAATATTATACAGTTCGAATCTTCTTCGTTTTCTATTATTTACATTGGGCCTCACGATGCAATTTGAATTGTTCACTCACATTTTTTAGAATTAGAGCATTTGTTAGAATTAGATTTCAGGAAATTCGGGATCGGGTGTGAAATTTTCGGATCGAGTATCCGCGGGTACCCGATTTGACAGGCCTGCATAAAAACAAGATATGATTTTGATTAAAATAAGAATTGATCTTAATATACAGAGACCAAATCTTGATAATGAGAGTCAATATGATAGTCAAGAAAAATGCATCTTATACGGATATATAATGATTAGTTAATTTGATTAATTAGCAAAGTAGTTGATAGTAACATACTAATTCAAATTTAATGAATTTCACTAGTCTATCAAATAATCCAATGCTAAGCAAAATCAATACCAAGACATAAGATACCGTATGCAAATTTGACACAATTTGCATAGATCACAAATTCCAATAAGATTTGTTGAACTCGAAAGAATTATTTTGTGAGCCATGATGGATATACGTAAAAAGATAAGACATTAAGAGCATCTCCAATGGCGGACGTCCGGTCGGACTTCTGCGACGGGCGACCGGGACGTCCGCCATTGTGGCGTTTCAACTCGGATACGGACGTCCCGTAAGGACGTCGGATGTCTTCGGACGTGCGGGCGACGGGCGGGCGGACGTCCGCCATTGTGGCGTGGGTCGGACGTCCGGTATATTAATTTTTTTTTAAATCATGTATGTTTTTTTTAAATGAAGTTGTTAATTTTTCCCGTTCGTATTCGTGTTGAAATTTTATTTCCGTAAACGTAAATTGCTTTATTTGTGAATTTGTGATTTTTTTATTGCGGGAAGTCATAGTGGGAAGGGCGATGGGAAGGGCGGATTGTGAAGGGGATGTCCTAGTGACGTGGCAGTGGGATGGGAAGTCCTAGTGACGTGGCAGGTGGTGTTTTTGGGAAGTCCTAGTGGATGTCCGAGTGGGACATCCGCCCACTGGAGATGCTCTAACATCACTTAAAGCATCTCCAAGGGAGAAAGGTAAATATTTCTCATTTAAATATTTCTCATTTACCTATTTACCTTCTCAAAATGATAAAATTATACATTCTTAAAAAGTAATGGACTCCAAGAGAAAGAAGATAAATTAAGAAGACAAACAAAAATAATTAACTTTTTACCTTTTCTTCCAAGAAGAGGTAAAATACCTTCTCAAAATGAAAGAAGGTATAATACCTCCCTAAATACCTTTTCCATTAGAGCATTAAATTTTATCAAGAAGAGGTAAATATGGTAGTTATTTTCTTTACCTCTTCATTTACCCTTTCCCTTGGAGATGCTCTTATAATTTTCCCTTTTATCTTATTTTACTAATTCTACATTAAAACTTGTGTCATTCACAAAGTGCCCTATTTTTCGTGGACGGAGGGAGTACATGCCACAACAATTTACACAACTGCACAAAATCCCAACTTGAAAAAGTACATACAGTGAGAGAGAGGGAGAGTTATGTTGGATAACTAACACAATGCCATCCATCATCAGAAGAAATGTGGAATGAAACCAACAATCTCTTCTTAATCAAAAGTGACCATGAAAGAGAGGTGTTTGGTATCAATGAGATGAATAGTGCATGAATTCCCAACTTTGGCTGAATTATCTCTCCAAAACTTAACCATACCTTTTTGAAGTCGAATTCCATTACCATATCTCACTATTCCCACATTCCATGCTTTCTTTTTCACCCAAAGAGTAACCTCCATTTGAGCTCTTATTTCCACATTCATGTGTGCCTTCCAAAACGTGACTGGTAAATACTGCATATATAATCAACCATTTAATGAATAACCCAAGCATTTAAATAGCTCTAAATATAATAAGCTCACCAAATACCCCTTCTTTAATTTTGTCTTGGTTATCACATGTGCAAAACTAGGGAATCCGTTGATATGTGACACTGGCTTTGTCTCATTATAAATCCCACAATTTTCTGCATATATTAATTACTGTATTTATTTTCAAATAAATTAAATAGGCAAATTAATTTCAAATAGATTGAGAAGTAGTTTGACCTCGTTTTGGACAGCCATTTGGTGAGAAAATCTGGACATGAAAGATGGATTTAGCAACATAACAGAATGTGAGAAAATCACCATCTCTTAAGGAATTTTCATCTACAAAATTAGGCCAACCCTTTTCCAAAAACCAACAATCATTCACTTTCTTCATATCAACTTCCCAACTCATCTCTCTTCCCCCTCGCCTTTCTATCCTGCATTTTGTCGGAATATCCTCAGGCCATCCACAACGCTGTTCCTATACCGTTCCTATACCGTTCCTTAAACCACTATTTGAGGGCCCCACTGTACTTTTTTACTCCATTCCTTAACTAAGGAACGGAACCTGCAACCCTCCGTTCCTTAACCGTTCCTTAACCGTTCCTTAAATTACTATTCATTCAATTTCATTTTTTTTTTATTTCCAACTCAATTCAATTAAAAAACACACTTTAATAAAAAACAAACACACTTGATTAAAAAACACACAACATTAAAAAAAATTACAACTACAACTTAAAAAAAATAAAAACCACACAATTAAAATCCTAAAAAAATAAAAACCACACAATTAAAATCCTAAAAAAATAAAAACACACAATAAAAAACACACAATTAAACGTGGGAAAATTAAAAAACTACTCTGCCGGCGAATCATCCTCCGGAGGCGGTCGAGGTTTAGGGGGAGTCGGAAGGTCAAGATGTGCTGCCATAGCAACAATTCCGTTCCACCAGGCCGTGAATTGGGCGTACGAGAAGCGGGAAGTGTCCGCCATTGTGGCGGTCATGTACGCCACCATAAGTGTGTCCGAGCGTCCCCGCGAGCCCGATCCCGAGGCCGACTGGCTTGATTCGCCTCGGCCCTTCCTCGCTCTAGCCGCCTTCGCCGCCTTCGTCCCTTGCGGCCGACGGCGCCCAACGCTGGATCCCCCGTATTCGCCGGGCGTTGGATCCCCCGTACCCCCAAACACCTGCGGTTCACCCTCGCCGGCCTCACCGGTGTCACCAGACGAGTAGTTGCCGGTCGCCGTGTGCTTCGTGCGCTTTGAGGTTGAGCCCGAGCTCGAGCGGACACCGCCGGCCCACCTTTCCTCGTCCTTGACGAGCTGCCAAATATCAACATATTTGAACTGTACACCGGTGTCCTGGTAGAAGACGCGCAAAGCCGCCCTCAGAATGTCGGCGCCCGAAGCTCCGCTTTGGTAGTTCGCCGCTTCGGCCGTGTAGATGCCGCAAAATTTTTTGACCTGTAGGTCGACTCGGCCAAAGTGAGCACGGAGCATTGTATATTTGCGCTTCCGGGCCCCTTTCGGCTTAGTCTGGTGGTAGACATCACGGACCTTTTCCCAGAAGCACTTGGCGGCTTGTTGATTCCCGACGATGGGATCGTACGAGACGGTGAGCCAGGCGGTGTACACCGCCTTTGTTTCTTCGTTGGTGTAGGGATGCCGGCCCAGATCCTCCGGTTCCTCCTCCTCCTCCTCCTCGGGTGCCTCAGACGCAGCCCTGGAGCTTCCACCGCCTCGGCCTCCTCCCTGGGTGGGTTCAACGGGGATATCCTCCCGAATCTGGGACAAACTCTGGGAAAGCCGCGAGCCGGAGGGTCGAGCGTAGGCATCCACATCGAAAGTGGGTGGTTGGTACCCACCCGGCGTCGCCGACCCCTGGGTGCCCGGCGTCGACGACCCAGAACCACCAAGTGTGTTGTACATGGTCTCCCAATCGCCGAACGCGTTGAGATCCCACCCACCGGCGCCGCCACCACCGTAATTGCCGTCGCCGGACATTTTGTGAAGAGATTGAATATGAAAATTGGAGAGGAATTGATGTTGATGTAGGAAGAATAGATGTGTAGTTGTGTGAAATGAAGATGAAATTAGGTGTATTTATAGAATAAGAAAATAAAAAAAAAATGTTAAACGGATATAAAAAACGGTCATATGACCGTTTACACATTTTTTAATTTTTTTTTTTTTTTACAAAATTCGAATTTTTAAAAAAAAAATGATTTATTGCGTCATAATTAACGACGCCCACTCGCGGGTCGGCGAGTGGGCGTCACGCACGACGCAGGGGCGGCCACGTCTCGCAGGCAGCGGCGGCGCGCGTGGAGGAACAAGCCGTGCCGCGTCTCGCCGGCACGGCTCACGGCACGGAATGGGGACGGCCTGGGAACGGATTGGCGAGCCGCAACGCGTCGCGCCGGCGAACCGTTCCGCCGGAACGGAACCCGCGACGGCCACGGCCCGCGTTGCGGGTGCCCTCGCTAAATTTGTCCACAAAATCTGGAGGAATTCTCTATTATACATGCAAACAAAGGAGAAATAGAATTATTCAAGGGAATTATTATTATTATTATTATTATGAAAGTAGGAGTAGCAACAACAAAGGGACTAACCAGCAATTTGGAAGATAGAGCAGGCATGTAAATCTTGAAGAACTCTGGCAAATTATCAGTTCTTTCACATTCCAATTGGACACTTTCTTCAGCTCTGCCATAAACATCACAAAATTTAACACAAATAAAGCCTCAATTATGTTTAAAACTGCGTGGTTAGTATTGTATATCTAAAAAAATGAAAATAGCCTGTGACTAAACATTCAATAAAGCAATACTACTAAGACTGGCATGCATGGCCTAGAGACAGAAGTTACAAATTCTGGGACTGGGAATGAGTCATTCTGTGCACTTCTTCGGATACTGAATTTGGAACCAAATAGGAGTATTTTTTATGAGTGATGCTAAATGACCATAATGTGGCCGGCCATAAAGAGTTAATTTAGTCCATTTACATGTATAAAAAAATTAGAATTACCGATATAAACTTATATGTGTGTGAATGGACTTGTGAGTTGATACTTATCTTTGAATTCTATTACGTAAAACACATTAATATCACGAATTACTGTATACGTTGAGCAACAATCAAGAAATGACAGTATTAATAAGTTGAGCAAAAACTATGAAAGAACAACACTAACATGTTGAGCAACATATAATGAAGATGATATAAAAGTAAATCAAGTAGTATTAAACCAAAAATTTGAAAAAAAATCAATTTTTTTTGTTATTTAATTAATTTATGGCTGGCCATAATGTGGCCGCATAGCATTATTCATTTTTTATTTGTGATGTGTGGTTTTTGTCATTTAGAAAAAAATATCTCTCTGTATTGGAACTTGAAAGGTTGAATCGATATATATTGAAAAGCCCAATATTTTCTTCCCCAATCAAAAGCTGGGTGATTTTTATTTTTCCGAGTCTTTTGATCTGGGTGATAATATTATACAGTTCGAATCTTCTTCGTTTTCTATTATTTACATTGGGCCTCACGATGCAATTTGAATTGTTCACTCACATTTTTTAGAATTAGAGCATTGAAGATATGAAATCAAACAAAATTTTGTTTTATTGACATTCTCTTATTATCTCATTGGTTGATAATACGAATTTTTTACGGAATTGATAAAATATGAAAAAAGAAAATGTTAATAAACTATAAAAGTAAGATAAAAAATGATTAATAAATTGGAAAAAACATTTCGTACATCCATAAATCATAATGTTGTTTGACAATATTAATATATGATTTTGATTAAAATTAGAATTGATCTTCGTATACGCAAATCTAATCCTGATAATGAGAGTCAGTCTGATGGTCAATAAAATTGCATCTTATGCGGATATAATGATATTTTGATCTATGCAAAACACATTCTTAATAAAAAAAAATGCAGAACCAAGCACACGATGATCATATTTAGGTCATTGTTAGTTTTTCTTTAGGTCATTATAGTAAGGATGACATAAAATGATCTTAACATGATCCCAACCTCAAATTTTATAATATGACCTAAAAATGCTTTATAATTACACTCCGTGTTTTTATTTAATTATTGACCATTAGATTGTCAAATCTCATGGTCTGGATTTAGTCTGGATTTTGTATTTAGATAAATTTTTGTATTGATCATTTTCCTATAACGATTAGTTAGTTTTTAAGTAATTTTTATAAAATCCAGATTTGAGGTCATTTTTAGATCATCCGACTACTATATAGTTAAAACGCTCGGGCGGGCGTTTCCCCCCAGAAAACGCCTGGTCCCACATTTTTTCACTGCATTCGCAGGCTTCGTAAACAACCATATCTTCTTCTACCAGACTCCGATTGAGGCGTGCGAGGTACCCATGCGAAGCTTTTTTAAAGTTGAATGCAATGATAGCCTTGTAGAAGCATTTGAAAATAATATTGGAGGAATGATTATTGTTCAGATTCGGACCTTTTTCCTTTCTTCGCTCTCTCTTAGAGCTTGGACTTTTTGTCCTACAATATATCAAAGTAAGTCCATTCTTCACCTTAAAAAGTGTGTTATAATAATGCAATAAAGGACTACAATTTGATTCACATCAGTTTTCAAGTACGTTCGTGGAATACAATTATGAATTATGATTATGAATTATGCGGTATATTTTTTAGGTGTAATTATAAGTACAATTTTTTTTTATTATTGTACTTTTGTAAAATGAATGTCTTAGCTATTCTTTCATATAGAATAAGACTAATAAGACTATTGTTTGTAACAGAGAATATTATTTTAAGTTGAAAACAATTTTTTTAGGCTAGGAAATTAACTCGTTTTATTTAAGATAAGAGTGCCTATGATCATAACATGAACAAATTTAATACCATCGAATTACATATAAAATTTAGAACGAGTCTCAAAACATCCACAATCGTGCTCTTGCCAGCAAGCACGGTTGTGGGCTCGGCGTCACTATTCCTGCCTGCTCTCTGGCAAGAGGACAACACCCACAGCCGTGCTCTTCCGCTAGGACGAGCACAATTCAATTAAACAAAAACATTTCCATAATATTAAAATTCATTAAAAAACCACAATAAATATTACAAATTACAAATAAAATAAAAAAAACATAATTAAAATCCTAAAAATTAAAAATTACATAATTAAAATACTAAAAATTAAAAATTACTCCTAAAAATTAAAAATTACATAATTAAAACCTAAAAATACCCCCGTGGATACTACTCATCCGGCGGCACTACCCCCAATTGTCTTTGGAGACCCAATATCATGGCCTAGTGCGATCGAAGTTGATGTGTAATTTTCGAGCTTTTATATTAATGGATTATTAACACAAGTTTAATAAATTAACTCTAATATTACAATCTATCTGCAAGAGTATAGAGTCGATTGTAGTATTTCGAGTGTCGAACCACAGGGAGGCGTAGGCTATTTAACAAGAATGGATAAGATTAATGAACTAAAAAATACAAACTAAGGTACGAAAATGGAGAAACTCAAGAGATAAAGAACGTTGCTCCTAATATGCTCCAGATGTGAATTAACTTAACGGACCAATTAACCTATGGATTAATGATTAATCTAATGAAAGTTGTAAAAATCTCGTTCATTCTACTTGCACTGAACATGTTCGTAGATGCTTGAATTTAACCTTGCTGAACACTAAGATCAAATTCGTACTCGTCAGATTATCACTCCTACAGACGCATAGTAAGCTCTAATCCAACTTCTAAGCTCCAACGTACATAATTCATTTACAAAATCAATTGAACATTCCTACAGACGCATAGTAAATGTACAACAATTATTGTAACGACATGTAAATCAACTTATCCAAGATTCATATGCTGAACACGATACAAATCTCAAACTCTTTATCTACGTTTCCACCTTTTAACCAAGTTAAAGAGACATTGGCTAAAAGATAAGATTGAATAATAAATCAGGCCGGAATTATCATTCAAAGTAACTAGCACCGTAGAAAAGATCATAGAAAAACATTAATCCATAGAATTCTAAAGTAATCACATCTTTCACAAACTAAGAGCAACGTAGGAATTTAGTTACACATCAATAATCAATAAACAAGAAGAACTTATGAAATTGATGTGTAGATGGTAGCAAATCTCCTCCGGGATGATGGAAATTGAATGGTTGCGCCTCCAATCTTCCTCTCTTCCTCTGCCGTCGTCTAATTCTTTCTCTCTATCAAAAAACGTCCCTCAACTCCCTCTCCCTTCTCCTTTTTGTTTTCTTCCTCAAAAACCGTCACATCCTGACACCTTTTTTTAATCACTTCTTTTTCCAACCAATCACCTCACCTTTTCTCCCCTCTCTTCCCTCAAATAACGTCCAATCACTCTCTCTCTCATCCCTCCTTTAAGTGCAATATTGCAGTTATAATTTATCCACCCGGCCGGGTAGATTATTAGGCATAAAATTCACCCGGCCGGGTGACCAATTTTGAGGAATTGCTGGAATTTTCGTGTTCTAACATCATACCCGGCCGGGTATTTTATTAGGCATAAAATACACCCGGCCGGGTGGCCAATTTTGAGAGCTTTCTGAACCACTTTTTCACCATCCGAGCTTCATTCCTACACCGTAAAACATACTTTTGCAAGCATCAAACTATATAAATCATGTAAAGTTAGGGGAATAAAAATGTACAATTTGATTCACATCAAATACCCCCAAACTTATTTGCTTGCTCGTCCTCGAGCAAGATCACATAAAACACAAAACTTTGAAGCTCAACTCACAAAAGTTTTTCCAAAAGTTTTCATGAGATTGAATCACGTAGAGACATGAATGACAAAATCTAAACCACCAACAATTCCAATCAAGATGTCCCACTCTCATGAACCATCACTTATCAACCTAGAACTTCAAGTCAAGGTGCATTCCAAAGTAAGTCCAAACATGTGGTCATACAACTCAAACCGTCATCATTGACTCATCAAGCATTACTTACCAAATAGACTCGCGGATTTCAAATCAGACTTCATTAACTCTACCAAGTTATTTACAAAACATCCACAAGCGTCAACAATAAGGTCCAAGGTCTTAATTCAAGGTTGTAATGGGGCTAGGGATGAGGTAAGATAAATATGGATAGTGAGCTCGAAGGCTACACATTTGAGTGCCAAATTCTTCCCTCCTACAACTTCCTTCCAAAGATCAAACATCAAAATATTACAACCAACCTCTCACTCCCCCAAACTTGAGATCATTCTAGACAAGATAACATCGTAAAAAATAGAAGCTCTATTTATTTCACAAACTTTTTCTTCTTTTTTTTTTCTTTTTTTTTCCCTTATTTGATAAGACCTCGACTTTTGCAAATTTGGAGGTCGTCTTTTTCTTCTTCTTTTTTTTTTCTAAGAACTTCATTCTTTTCACCTATGCATTACATCAAGTCTAAAAATGTCTACACTTTACAATTCACCACCCAACACCCAAAACTCAAATCACCAAAGCTCAAACTTGTCCTTAGCACCCAAATAGTAGCAAGGTCTATTGATGAGGCTAAAATGCGGCTTATTTAAGTGACTAAGTGATTGGCTAAGTGTTTACACAAATAATAGGGAATTAAGCTCAAAGTGGCTTCTAGAGGATCATTAGATGGACTAGGCATGTGATCATTTGGCCATGGAGTTCATCCTAGTGCCTTATCCTCCCAAATCATTGACACAAATGAATACAAGCGGTTCACTCGATAAAGCAAATCAATCCAAGATAATTTCCACAAGACATAAGACTTTCATACTCTCCTCAACTCAAGAAATCGGATGTAGTCACAACATGCTCTTTCAAATAAATACATGCACAAATTCCATCCATCCTAAGCTTCAAAGATCAAGTAAAATCAAGCAAGATTTCCCAACCAGAAAGCCGAAGATATAGCATGCACCCGTCAATTACATGATTCACAACACTTTAGCATATAATACACCCAATAAACGTGCATAATGCATAACAAATCAATCACAACCCCCCCAAACTTGAATGCTTCATTGTCCTCAATGCAAGCAAAGAAGAACATAAAAAGTAAAGGGAAAGAAGACTCCCCCAAACTAGACGTGATATCCATAGTGCATTCGGGTGGGTGGGTGGGTGTATTTTCCTTTGTCGGTGTGCTTCCTCATAAGCTCGAATGTGAATCCCATCTCCATGTTGCTCCTACAAAAAGAAAAATTAAAAACAACAAAAAGAAAACAAAATACTCAATTCATAAAAATACATCGAAGGAAAGAATTGAGCGAACAAAACCCTCGATTTATTAAGAGAAAAAAAAATAAACTAAAAACTCATTGGGTTGCCTCCCAACTAACGCCTTTGTTTAAAGTCGTTGGCTCGACTTAGTCTTCTAGCTACAACTCTGAAACAAAAAATAAAAAGTTAGAAAACTAAACAAAAATAAAAACAAAAAGAATCCTAAATTAAATAACCAGTTGCCTCCCCGGCAACGGCGCCAAAACTTGATGTGTAATTTTCGAGCTTTTATATTAATGGATTATTAACACAAGTTTAATAAATTAACTCTAATATTACAATCTATCTGCAAGAGTATAGAGTCGATTGTAGTATTTCGAGTGTCGAACCACAGGGAGGCGTAGGCTATTTAACAAGAATGGATAAGATTAATGAACTAAAAAATACAAACTAAGGTACGAAAATGGAGAAACTCAAGAGATAAAGAACGTTGCTCCTAATATGCTCCAGATGTGAATTAACTTAACGGACCAATTAACCTATGGATTAATGATTAATCTAATGAAAGTTGTAAAAATCTCGTTCATTCTACTTGCACTGAACATGTTCGTAGATGCTTGAATTTAACCTTGCTGAACACTAAGATCAAATTCGTACTCGTCAGATTATCACTCCTACAGACGCATAGTAAGCTCTAATCCAACTTCTAAGCTCCAACGTACATAATTCATTTACAAAATCAATTGAACATTCCTACAGACGCATAGTAAATGTACAACAATTATTGTAACGACATGTAAATCAACTTATCCAAGATTCATATGCTGAACACGATACAAATCTCAAACTCTTTATCTACGTTTCCACCTTTTAACCAAGTTAAAGAGACATTGGCTAAAAGATAAGATTGAATAATAAATCAGGCCGGAATTATCATTCAAAGTAACTAGCACCGTAGAAAAGATCATAGAAAAACATTAATCCATAGAATCCTAAAGTAATTCACATCTTTCACAAACTAAGAGCAACGTAGGAATTTAGTTACACATCAACAATCAATAAACAAGAAGAACTTATGAAATTGATGTGTAGATGGTAGCAAATCTCCTCCGGGATGATGGAAATTGAATGGTTGCGCCTCCAATCTTCCTCTCTTCCTCTGCCGTCGTCTAATTCTTTCTCTCTATCAAAAAACGTCCCTCAACTCCCTCTCCCTTCTCCTTTTTGTTTTCTTCCTCAAAAACCGTCACATCCTGACACCTTTTTTTAATCACTTCTTTTTCCAACCAATCACCTCACCTTTTCTCCCCTCTCTTCCCTCAAATAACGTCCAATCACTCTCTCTCTCATCCCTCCTTTAAGTGCAATATTGCAGTTATAATTTATCCACCCGGCCGGGTAGATTATTAGGCATAAAATTCACCCGGCCGGGTGACCAATTTTGAGGAATTGCTGGAATTTTCGTGTTCTAACATCATACCCGGCCGGGTATTTTATTAGGCATAAAATACACCCGGCCGGGTGGCCAATTTTGAGAGCTTTCTGAACCACTTTTTCACCATCCGAGCTTCATTCCTACACCATAAAACATACTTTTGCAAGCATCAAACTATATAAATCATGTAAAGTTAGGGGAATAAAAATGTACAATTTGATTCACATCAGAAGTTGCGAGGGGGTCATAGTGGACCTATCGGCCATATTGAGTTGGGCCAAAAGCTGCCACAACGAGTTGGTGGGGGTGGAGGTGGCTCATATGGAACTGGAACGGGAGCGGGAACTGGAGCACCGGCGGTTGCAGCCGCGGCTCGACGGCGGTTCGCCGCCGCCTTCTTCCTTCCTTGCGGTCGGCGTTGAGAACAGCTCGGGCCGGCGTCGGGACTACTCAAGTTAGCTCCGGCGAGTTGGCTAGCCACTTCTTCGGAGCCGGCGTCGGATATGGATACCGACCTTGACCGTTTGGAGGAGCCGCTAGAGGAGGATGTTACGCCTCCCATATACTTCGGGTGAGTCCGCATATCCTGCCAAACGTTGAGGTACTTGAACGGCTTGTAGTTCATGGATTGGTAGGTGCTCATCGCGGCAGTGATGAAGTCGACCTCGTTCCGGCCGCTCCCTGCATTCCGCTCTTCCTGGAGGAAATAGCCATTGAACTTGCCAATTTCATCGTTGGCTCGGAAGATGGCGTTGCGCACCATACTCTCGTTGCGCTCGACTGTTCCCGGTGGCCGGTTTTCATTGTACCGGCGAGCGATGCGCCACCAAAAGTGATCGTCGGATTGGTTCGTGCCAACCACCGGATCTTCGGAGATTTCCAAGTACGCCTTGAATAATTTATCCATCTCCGCCGGAGTGTACGGTGTGCGGACACTGCGAGTAGGAGGAGTCGGAGTTTGGGAGGGGGCGGTCGGCCTAGGCTTCGGTGTCCACCCGTATTGCCCTTCGGGGGCACCTTGGTCGTCGATTGGGTATGGCCGGTAGCCACCCGGAACGCCCGAACTTTGGGTTTGAGGAGGGGCCGAGTATTCCGTTTCCAGACTAGGAAACGGTTGTGAACCGAACTATTCAAAATTCCAACCGGAGCCCAGGGGGGTTATCGCCTTGGCCAGACATTGTTATGGTGTAGGAGTGGAAGAAAGATTGAGAATGGATATGGGAGAATGAAGATGAGAATGGATATGAGAGAATGAAGATGGGAATTGATATGGGAGAATGAAGATGAGAATTGTGTAGTTTGGTGTGATTTTTTGGGTGTGAAAGTGGGGGTATTTATAGATGAAAATGTGTATTTTTGGGAGAAAAATAAAAAAAAATTAAAAAGTGGTAAAAAACGGATATTTTTTTTGAGAAGTGAATTTTTTTATCGTTTTTTAATTAAAAACCGATTTTTAATAAAAAAAATTTCAAAGGCAACGGTGTCGTGCCACGTCGCCTGCTCGCTGGCACGGACGTGCTCTTCGCAGCGAGCAGCGCCATGCCAGCGGCGGCGGAGCTTGTCCGTACAAGCGGCACGGACGGACGGACGCCGTCCGTCCACCGCTGCGCATGCTCTCATCTAGATTACATTCGGATATTAACTCCTTTATTTAAGATGGAGTGTGATCATAATAACAAATGATTTTAATACTGAATCACATGTAAAATTTAGAAGGACTCTCATCTTGTCCGTTCCACCAAAAATGGTTTGAATGTAAGCAGAACTGCAATCGCCTCAATCACGTTGAGGATTAAGAAAACCATTTGATCGTGCATTACCATAATTAACCTTTTTACTCTAACCATTTATCTTCAAATAATTAAAATTGAGATCACATATAGTATTACATACCTGGAAGAAAAACAACACCTTTACATTTTTCAGCCCAAGAAAATCTACATAAGTAGAATTAGTTATACATGAGAGAAATTAATTTGATGCAGCCATGTTATTCTTTCTGCTATATGTATTTATTATTGGTTGTAATATAATAGAAACTCACAAAGCTCCTCCCCCTGCTAGACCAAAGGCTTTGAAGAATGACATGTGTGTCATGGCTACACCATTCGTTGCTCGTCGTGTATGTGTCCTTCTGCTGTGCAAGTTTTGTATAATAGAGAGATGCATGTGGCACATGCGTCGTTAGTAAAACGCATGAGTCTCATGCTTCATTTAATAAAAAATATTAAAAAATATAGAAACACATGAGGCTTATGCGTCGTCGCCTAAAACACATGAGGCATTTTATTAAAGGAGAGTCTTTTCAATTGGTTTGAATTAGTGTTCAAATCCAACGTAGTGGTAATTAGATTTTTTGCTGTTAATAAATAAATAAACATAAATGTACATGAAAAAAAAAACAATAATTGATGTTGGAAACAAGACCGATTGAAAAACATTGCTTGAAAGGCTTGAGTTTCCGCTACAGATTAACTGCAAATGTCTTTTTTCCTTTTCTCTCGGATTTGCCCATTCTCCTTCACTACTAAATCTTCACCACCGGGATCAGCACCGAATTCCTCTCCAAAATCGGCAATCTCTCTCATCTCGAAAGATTTTGGACGACATTTTCTTATCGGTAAAATTTCTTTTTTCCTTTTCTCTCTAATTTTGTACCCCTGTCTTGCACTACTAAGTCTTCATCGTCGGAATCAGCTGTCGCCGGAATCAACACTGAATTCCTCTCCAAAATTGACAGTCTCTCTCTCCGGAAGATTTTGGATGACATTTTCTTTCCCGTGAGATTTCTTTCCATTCTCTAGGTAAAAGCATCAAGTTCAATATCTGAAAATATAAAACTATTTATCTATCCATTTATATTACTCCAGTAGTATTTAACAAAGAGGAAATCGTTGGAATATAAGATATATATTGGAAGAATAATTTAGTTTGAAATAAATATTTGAGAGGACAAATGATGAGATGTTGGTGATATGTAAAAAACTAAGGAACACTTGATTCTCAAACTTCTCAACCTATACAAAATGATACAACTCTTCCATATTTATGGCCAATCCTAAGAGCATCCGCAACGCGTCTCGGTCTCGTCTCGGAGAGACGAGACGGCCGCGAGACAGCGTTGCAACCTTTCGTCCCGGTCCCGTCTCGCCGAGCGTCTCGTCCCGGAGGGACGGCTCGCGCGACAGCTCGCCACCCTCCAGCGCCACGTGGCGCGCGCTGGCGCTAGGCGTGACACCCACTCGCCGGCTGGCGAGTGGGCGTCGTCACGCTGATGCAATAAATTATTTTTTTATAAAATTCAATTTTAATAAAAAAAATTAAAAAAATTAAAAATTACGGTAATATTACCGTTGAATGGTAAAAAAAAATTATTTATTTTCTTTTTTTAATCTATAAATACTCCTCGTTCATCCTCATTATACACACAAACACACATCTATTATTCTCAAATCATCTCCATTTCCTCTCCAATTTTATCTCACCTCTCCAATTTTCATCACAAATTGTCCGGCGACGGAAACTCTTGCGACACCGGCGGCTTTGACATAAATGCGTTTGGCGACTGGGGGGCATGTACAATGTCTTGGGTGGTTCCGGTTCCGGTTCGTCGATGCCGGGCACCCAAGGCTAGTCGACGCCGGCGGCATACCAACAACCACATTTTGATGTGGATGCATACGCTCGTCCCTCCGCCTCGAGGTATTCGCAGGGATTATCCCAAATTAGGGAGGATTATCCGGATGAACCCAATCCGGAAGGAAGACGAGGCGGTGGAAGCTCCAGGGGTCGCGCATTCGACGCCATGGAGGAAGAGGAGGAGGCGACCGAGGAGGAGGAGGATATAGGCCGTCATCCATACAGCCGGGCCGACACGATGACTCTGTTCAACGCTTAGGTCAGCGTCTCATACGATCCCATCGTCGGGAATCAACAAACCCGCAAGTATTTTTGGGAAAAGGTCACCGCTAGACGTCACCACGGTTCAGGAACCTACGGTTCACGGTTCGGAACCACCGGTTCCGGTTCAAAAAATAAGTGAACCTGAACCGGCCCGGCCAAGGTTCGGCGGTTCCGATTCGTGAACCGCCGGAACCGCCGTTGCATGTCCGGTTCCGGGCCGGTTCGTCTGGTTCGGCGGTTCAATTTTTTTTATACATTGTGAATTTGTAATTCAAGTAAAAAATGTAAATATATTTGTATAAATAAAATTAGAATAAAGCGATGTACAAATGCAATTTTATTGATACAAATTACAACTTTAAAATTGCAAATTACAACTTTAAAATTACAAATTACAACTAAAAATTTACAAATTATAACTTTAAAACTACAAATTACAACTTAAAATTTACAAATTACAACTTAAAAATTATAAATTACAAAAGACTTAAAGTCTTGATTACAATTTACAAATTACATATTCGAAACAAATGGGAGAAAAAAGAAATAAAGGAAAAGGACTTGAACTCAACTTAAATTTAAAATTTAAGTTGAGATGTCTACGTATCCTCAATGTTCAATTGCATTTTGGAATCAAAGTCCACGTAGTTCTCTTACCTTGCTTACCTATTTGGCTTGATCGTAGGAATTGGCGGCGCGCCTACTCTTCTTCGTCGGGGGAGTAGTCTTGGTCGGGTTGTACTACTTGATTGTTCCAATCCGGTTCTTGGTCTCTAATTTCGGCGGAGCACCAATCATCAAGTAACATGGTGGCTTCCATGTTTTGCCCGGTGAGTCTACTTCTTCTGTCGTCCAAGACGTTGCCTCCAACACTAAAGGCGGACTCGACGGCGACAGTGGAAGCCGGAACCGAAAAGATCTCCTTGGCCATTGATGCAAGGATGGGAAAATCTTTCTCGTGTGATCCCCACCAATCTAGGACGTCGATATGTTGGGGAACGGGACCTCCTTCTTCCTTATTGAATGAAAAGTGTGAGTCAAAATATAAGTCTAACTCACTTGTCGAATTTGCCGTCCTTCCTCCGCTGCTGAAGCTGTATAGGTCCGCCAATTGGGATTGGGCGTCTGGGTCATCAACTTGGAAGAAGCCAAAGTTATGTGTTTGACGGGGGGGGGGGGGGGTCTAGGTCTCACTTGGTGGGTACGGTTGTACTTGGCTTCGTAATCGTGAAAGAGAGCCCGCAAGTTGAACTCAAAACTTCTTTGGAGGCTTGGGAGGTGGGGGAGGGTTATTTGGAATGTTTGGGCTAGGTTTATGTAGTTGTCGTCCTCGTCAGTTTGCAAAGCTCGGAGTGGTTCAAGATCAATAGAAGCCAAATTGTTGTAATAAAATTTTAAAATTGTGAAAGTTCCAACTAGTTTCCACTTTGGATCCAAAAATTTGGCAAGCCAAAAAACCGTGGGGATCTCGTTGAAATACTTGAGCCATTTTTCAACCATGTAATATAAAACACACATTAACTCAAGATTGTTTGTGGAATTTTTCATTGCAGTTTTAAAACCAAGTGATATGATCATGCAATGTTCTAAAACACGAACGGATGTGCAATAATACACACCCGATAACTCAATAGTGGCATTTCAAAAACCTTTGAATAACTTAAACAAGCTCATGCATTGATCCCAACAAGAAGATGTTAGATATAAATCATCAACATGGTAAGTTCTATAAAAATCAACTAAATATTTTATATGCTCCAATGTAGAATGCAACATATCATATGTAGAGTTCCATCTAGTAGATACGTCTAAAGTAAAAGTTGTGTACCTTATTTTCTTCGTGTGGCAATACTTCTTCCACGCCTTGCCAATTTGAGGCTTCCAGTGGATCAAGGATACAACTGTAGTAATAGGTTGAATATGTCTTTTCCATAAAGACAAAGCATCTTGTACACATAAGTTTAAAATATGACAAATACATCGTTGGTGAAAATACTTACCACTTATCGCCGGGGAGCAAGCCGCAATTAAATCGGATATACTTGTGGTGTTAGCGGTTGCGTTATCAAAACCAACCGAAAATATCTTGTTGCATAACTCATACTCATTCAAAACATGAATAATTAAAGATGCAATTGCTTGTGCGGTGTGTGGGGAAGGAAATTGTCTAAAACCAATTAAACGTTTATTTAAAGACCAACTATTGTCTATAAAATGACATGAAATTCCCATGTAAGAATTTCGTTGGAAAGAATCCGTCCACACATCGGAGCAAATATTAACTTTGTGCCCCAAGGTAGATAGAAATTTTCCAACCTCTCTTTTTTTGTCAAAAAATTGACGGTTGTTAGATCTTTGAGCAGTAGAGGGGGGAATTCTCTTTGTAGCAACATTAAAAGCGGTTTGCATAGTAACTTCATATTTTTTGTCATTAAAAAAATTGAACGACAAATGTTTCATTGCCGCCCATCTTACCATAGCATCAGTAACATTTTTCGGATCATATTTAAATCGCGGCGTACCTGTTTGAGACGATGAGCCGGCAGGGAAGTTTATTAGGCTTTGGGACTTAGAATGCCCATATTCCACGGGGAGTTTTGCCTTCAAATGGCGATGGAGAGTACCATATCCCCCACCGATAACAAATGGATAGACTTTATCGCAATAGTTGCAATATGCTTTGAACTCACTTGTCTCAACGGTAGTGGTCGGATCATTAGGATTTGAAATTACCACCGGGACCTTCTTGAAATGTTTGGTGAAAATCTCGGATTTCAACTTGGGAAACATCTTTTTCTTTTGTCGTCCTGCGGGAGGAGGAGCATCGGCCTCCTCCTCATCATTGTCGCCAACTTGGCCGGTGCTAGAAGGGGGGAATTGATGCGATCCATCATCGCCTTCGTCCCACGATAGATTCACATCGTACTCGAAACGCGAAGCCGAATGTGAATGCCCCCCTTGTTGGTCGTCGTCGGCGAGGGCAAGTAACAAGGCCGCATTTCGATCTTCTTCCTCCTACAAAAATTATACAACTAAGTAAAAATACAAACACAAAAATAAAAACACATAGACACATAGATGTTGAAAAATGAAATTATGAATTTAATAAAAATGAATTAACAAAAAACTAAAACATATTATAACTTACTTGAGCTCGAAGAGCGGCTAGCCTTCCCACCTCCTCCGCAACTTGTGCTCTAGAAGGGGCACGTCGACGACGAGTATCACTTTGATCTTGGGCAATTCCCTTGCCCCGATCACCACCACGACGAGATGAAGACATGATATAAATATTTATGGAAATTGAAAGTGGAGAATAGAGAGTAGTGTGATTGTGTGAAGATGATAACGTGAACAAAGTGATTAAATTATGAGCGCAAATAACGTAAACAACTTGAGAGAATGAGGATGGAGAATAGAGAAATTGAGATTGAGAGAGAAATTCTTATTAACACAAGAATGGGGTGAGTAGAAATGAAGAGAAGGGGGGGTATTTATAGGAGAAAATTGTGATTAAATTTTTAAAAAAAAAAATTCAAATTTTGAAAATTTGAAAATCCGGCGGAACTGCAGGTTTGCCGCCGGAACCGCCGGTTTCACGCGTAAACCGCCGGTTTCATCAACGATTTTCTGACAAAAACCGGCGGTTTCTGACCGGTTTCTGAAAAGCCTATGGTTAGGTCGGAAATAGGCTTGAAAAGTTGTCGGGAAACGCCGAACCGGCGGTTCCGGCGAAACCGGTGGTTCGGAACCGCCAGTTACGGTTTGCCTAGAATTAAAACCTGAACCGGCCCGGCGGAACCGGCGGTTCCGGTCACGGTTCGAACCGCCGCCGACGGTTCCGGTTCCGGTTCCGAACCGCCGGTGACGGTTCCGGGCCGGTTCAGCCGGTTCGGTTTGGTCACCGCCGCCTGCAACGAGAACAAGGCGGCTCGGTTTGGTGACGTCTAGTCACCGCCGGAACCACCGGTTTCACGCGTAAACCGCCGGTTTCGTCAACGATTTTCTGACAAAAACCGGCGGTTTCTGAAAAGCCTATGGTTAGGTCGGAAATAGGCCTGAAGATTGGTCGGGAACCGCCGAACCGGCGGTTCCGGCGAAACCGGTGGTTCGGAACCGCCGGTTACGGTTTGCCTAGAATTAAAACCTGAACCGGTCACGGTTCGAACCGCCGCTGACGGTTCCGGTTCCGGTTCGGAACCGCCGGTGACGGTTCCGGGCCGGTTCAGCCGGTTCGGTTCGGTTTGGTGACGTCTAGTCACCGCCGCCTACAACGAGAACAAGCCGGCTCGGTCCCGCCGCCGCACCCTGAAGAGGCTCCGCAGTCATTTTGACTGCGTCGAAAGAGATGTCAAAAAAATTTGCGGCATCTACAAGAATGAAGCAGCTCAATACCAAAGCGGAGCCAGTGGAGCCGACATTATGATAGCGGCTTTGCGAGTCTTCTTTGACGACAACGACAAAGAATTCAATCATGTCGATGTTTGGGAGGCCGTCAAAGACGTTGAAAGGTGGGCCGGCGGTGTCCAGTCCAGCTAGGGCTCGAAGTGCACGAAGCATACGACGAGTGGCCAATACTCGTCTAGTGAGGGCGGGTCAGGCAGCGCCTCACAAGAGGTTGCCTCACAAGAGGTTGAAGGCACGGCCACCGATGCATGGGGCTCCTTCCGTGGGCGCCGTCGGCCGCAAGGGACCAAGGCGGCGAAGGCGGCTAGAGGGAGGAGGGGTCGAGGCGAATCAAGCCAGGCGGGCTCGGTCTCGGGGCTCGAACACCCTATTGTCCATGTACTTGACCGCCACGATGGCGGACACTTCCCGCATGACGCCACCACAATATCAAGCCCATCTTGCCGGAATTGAGTATATGGCAAGACAAATTGGTATTCCGCCTCCAGGTAGCTTGAGTGCACCGCCACCGCCTTCGGGGGATGATTCGCCGGCGGAGTAGTTTTTATAATTTCTATAAAATTGTATTTTAAATTATGTCTTTTTTTATTTATTTTGCCACAAATATAATTATGTATTTTTTTAGGATTTTAAGTTGTAATTTTATTTTATTTAATGAAGTGTGTTTTTATTAATTGAATTTGTTGGAAATAAAAATAAAAAATGAAATTGAATGAATAGTTAAGGGATGAAATGGTTAAGAGATGGAGAGTTGCATGTGCTGTCTCTTAGTTAAGAGATGGAGTGAAAAGTACAGTGGGGCCCATGAATAGTTAAGAGATGAGACGGTTAAGAGACGGATAAGAGACAGCGTTGTGGATGGCCTAACTTATTTTGAAATTCTCTACTTAATTCTTTTATATTCTAAATATTTAGATTTTATCTATAAAAATCTAGATATTTTTCTTATATAATATCTATATTCTAGAGAATTCCATATCTAGATAATTATCCCAAAAATATCTAGATATTATAACACCTAATTATAGAGTTCTATGACATAATATCTAGATATTTGTATTTATATCCAGATATTTCCATTATAAAAATCAAGTTTATATTTATTTATATTCCAACACCCCCTCCCCTAAACTTGATTTGTCGTTCCGAGCAACATCCCGAAGTTGATAAAGTGTTCGGACTTGAGTAGCTTGGTGAAAATATCTGCAACTTGATCTTGCGATTTCAGGTACTCGGCCTGAACCTCCTATTGCAACACATTCTCTGATGTAGTGGAAACGGGTGTCAATGTGCTTGCTTCGGTTGTGAAACACTGAATTTTGGATAGCGCTATTGACAACTTGTTATCCACACATATTGTTGTTGTCTCCATTTGTGGTCACCCAAGCTCCGATAATAAACTTCTGAGTCAAATTGCATGACAAGCACTGAAGGTGGTGGCCACATATTGTGCTTCGCAGGTTGATAATGTGACAATGAGCTACTTCTTAGACATCCAAGTGAAGGCAGTGTCACCCATGTAGAACATATATCCACTTATACTCTTTTGGTCATCGTTGTCTCCAGATGAATCACTATCACTGTAGCCAACAAGCCTATAATCATTAGTAGCCGAATATAATTGGCCGTAGTCGAGTGTACCTTTAGGATATCGGAGTATTCTCTTCGATGCCTTGAAGTGTGTAGCGGTTGGATTCTCCTTGTAGCAACTTACAATCCCTGTAGCGTACAATATATCCGGCCTTGTGCAAGTTAAGTACCTATCAAGTTAAGTACCATAGGCTTCCAATCAAACTCTTGTGTAATGTCGGATCCACCTTTTTGTCTTTATCGTTCTCAGATAGCTTGACCTGCATTCCACCGATGTGTTGATTGGTTTGCAATCCTCCATTTTGAACTTCTTCAAGATCTCCTTTGCGTAGTGTTCTTATGTGTTGAATACTCCATCTTCGAGTTGCTTTACTTCCACTCCGAGATAGTAAGCCATCAGCCCGATGTCGCCATCTCGAATTCTTCAGTCATGGCTTTCTTGAATTCCTCAAACATGCTTGGATTGTTTCCTGTAAAAATAAGATCATCCACATACAAGCACATTATTAAGATATAATTTCCTTTACTTTTTCGCATAGAGCACATGCTCATGTGAGCATTTGGTGAAGCCGTTATCTTCAAGATATTTGTCGATCCTACTATTCCTCGCCCTTGGTGCTTGCTTTAGCCCGTACAAGGCTTTCTTCAACTTTAAAATTTTATCTTCTTGGCCATTTACCATGTAACCATCAGGTTGCTTGATTTACACTTTTTTATCAAGAAATCCATTCAAGAAAGCCGACTTCACGTCCATTTAATAAATCTTCCATCTATTTGGGGCCACAAGAAAGAGTATTGGTCTAATAGTTCCTAAGTGAGAGACAGAAGCAAATACCTTGTCATAGTCGATTCGAGCTCTTTGACTACATCATTTTGCGACCAATCTAGCTTTATATCTTTCTACTTTACCGTTGGAATTCTTCTTGATTTTATACACCCATTATCTTCATCGGCCTTGTGTCCCTTTGGTAGTGTCACCAACTCCCATTTATCATTTTTCTCTATGGCTTTGATATCTTCATCCATTGCGACTCGCCAATTTTCACTTGTTGTCGCTTCTTCAAAACTAACTGGTTCGCAATCAACATATAGGCAAAATAAGGTAAGATGGTGGCATGCCACCAACAGTTGATATAGAAAATGTAGGTAGACTTGTTTGTTCTAGTTGCTCCTCTCTCGCCTGCTCGTCAGTTCTTTGATCTCCAAAGGTAAGTATGAAGGTGGAGTCGTTGTCCGAGCCGAAATCCTACTCTCCTTCTTCATCAACCTCCACATCTCGGCTAATCATAGTTTTCTGCGTAATTGGATTATATAACTTATAGCCTTTAGAGTTAGAGTCGTACCCGATGGAAATGAATGGCTTGCTTTTATCGTCGAGTTTAATCCTCGTCTGATCCAGTACATGCGCATAAGCTTTGCTCCCGAACACTCTCAAGTGAGTGATCCATGGTTTTATTCCAGTCCAAGCTTCTTGAGGAGTCATTCCCCACACACTTTTTGTTGTAGACCTGTTAGATATGTACACGACACATGCCACTACTTTTGCCCAAAACTCTTTCGGCAAATTCTTCGTATTTAGCATGCTTCGAGTCATCTCAACGATAGTTTTGTTCCTTCGTTCGGCCACTCCATTCTGCTGGGGGGATCTTGGAACCATTAATAGCCGTCGGATTCCACTTTGTTTGTAAAATTCCAAAAACTCTCTAGATGTGAATTCTCCACCTTGGTCAGTTTTTTTATTTCTAGACCACTTCTCGAAAGAAACCTTAAACTTCTTGAAAGCGTCAAATGGTTCTGATTTTTTCTTCAAGAAATATACCCATGTTTTTCTTGAAAAATATCAATGAACAGTAGAAAATAATTATTTTTACCGAGGGAGCATGGCTTGATTGGTCAACACACGTCTGCATAGATACCGTTATTATAACATAAGACAACTATTCGACTCTACGTGGTTGTTATGTTTGTTAAAAAAAATAATCATGAGATTTAGTCTAAGATTGAGTTATGAGATTATTTTAGTTAGAGGAGGTGACTATGATTAATTATCACATAATTATCCATCTAGAATTGAGTTGTAAGATTCAATCTTATGAACTAAACATATTATATATTTAAACATTTGTCTAAGAGCATCATTAACGCTCGGGGTCGGGCCGCAAAAAAGAGAGTCCCGACCCGAGCTTGGCTTTGGAGGGGGAGGAGTTGCGGCCTGGGCCGGTCCCGTTGCGGCCTGGGGACGCTCCCGGGTCCGGCCTGGGCTAGCGTTGGATGGTTCGAGACGGGACGCAATGCGGCCCGGCCCGGCCCAACGGTAATTCGTGTTCGGGCCGGGCCGCAATGGAGTTTTTGTTTAAATTCAAAAATTTATTTATAAATACCACTCCATCCATTTTCATATACATTCTACTCCATTTCTCTTCCTAAAATTTTAAAAAAATGCCTCCTCGTCAAAGATTATTCGAAGCTCAAATATCCCGATTGTTAGAAGAGGCGGTACCGACAATCCAAGAAGAAATCAACAATGAAGTGGAACGCTACCAAGCTGCTATTCAAGCTTGGAATGAACAACAAATCCGGGTACCACGTACTCGGATGTATATTCACCGATACCGTGAACAAGCTGCTTTGCGGCTTTTCACAGATTATTTCTCTAGCGATCCGCGATGGAGTGATCAGATGTTCCGTCGCCGGTTCCGGATGCGGAGGCCTTTGTTCCTACGCATTGTCAACGCAGTTGCAGCTCGCGACTCGTATTTTTGCCAAACCACCGATGCTGTGGGCCGACAAAGTATTTCGACGTTGCAGAAATGCACCTCTGCCATACGTCAACTCGCTTACGGAACTACATCAGATATGTTCGATGAGTATCTCCATGTAAGCGAGCATACTGGACGGGAGTGCCTAGCTAAATTCTGTCGGGCAGTCGTCGAAGCATTCAAGGATACATACTTGAGAAAGCCAACGACCGACGGCGTTAGGAAGTTGGTGAACTTGCACGAGCGGACCCACGGCTTCCCGAGGATGTTTGGCAGCATCGACTGTATGCACTGGCAGTGGAAGAATTGTCCAACGGCTTGGAGAGGAAAATACACTAGCGGGCACAAGGGCACACATCCCACGATTAAGTTGGAGGCTGTAGCCGACCAACGATTGTGGATCTGGCATGCCTACTTTGGTGTCGCGGGGTCCAACAACGACCTCAATGTGTTGAACGAGTTTCCATTGTTCAATGACTTGTGTGCCAGGCAGTGGCGGATCCAGGAATTTATATTCGTGGGTGCGAGTCATATGATAAATCATTATATAACATACCAAAAATAAAAACTAATACTAAAAGCAATATATTTTGAAATATACAAATTTTAGAGTCATACATTTCAAAATACAAAAATAAACTACATTATATCTATTTATTTTTCGACGAGTCTTCATTTCTTCAAAACGATTCACTATATCATCATCGGATACTTGTAGAAACACATATTTCTCAATGAAAGTGACCAAACAATCGTTCAAAGGTTGATCACCCATTCTATTATCAACTTATTATTCACAAACGTCATTCCAGAAAATACTCTCTCTACACTTGCAGTGGCAACCGGAAGAATCACAATCAACTTGATAAGCAAAACCACACACGAGTAAACCACATCTCTTTTTGTTTCAACAAGCTTCACCAAAAGAGAACTAATATCTCGCAAATTCTGAAAGTCTTCATCACTTCTCATATCTCCAATGAATATATCAAGTTGGCACTCAAGGTCCATCAAATCAATGTTTGAAAAATCGGAAGGATAAAAAGTGGCAAGTTTGAGTACCTTTTCCTTGTCAAAAGAAGAGAAGTCATCTTTAGGATTGAAGCAAGCCATACATCTGAGCAACTCCATATTAACTTCATCAAATCGATTATCAAGTTCTTGAAGTAATAAGTCAATCACTTTGATAAACACATCAACACGAAAATGATGAAGATATGAAACTTGTTGAACAAAACGTTTTGATCTTCCATGAGGGCTATAGTGAGCTTTCATATCTGGAACAACAATGCCATGTTTATTGCAAATTGAGATTACCTTGTTCAAGTGAATCTCCCATCCATCCTCCCTCATTTTCTGTAGTTGATCTTTGGTTAAAGTGACAAGCCTCATAGCATTAATGATGTCTTGATCTCTTCTTTGCAAAGCAAGACACAAATTGTTAGTGTACCCAAATATAGTAGTCATTAGTTGTGCCATAAACACGAAATCAAATGACTCTAGTAAGTACAAAATGCCTTGAGCATTTCCCTTATCATCGAAAACGAAATCTTTCTTTCCAATCATCGTAAGAACTTCAAAAATTGTAGAAAATAAGTCCATGATATTCAAAAGAGTCTTGTAGTGAGAACTCCAACGAGTGTCTCCAGGCCTCGTCAAACTAAGTTCTTGATTCAACCCCGATCCCGATTCAAGTTCACCAATTTCCAAGGCTTGAGCAACTTTTTGTGCTTGAACTTCGCGAAGCAATTCATTTCTCTTACAAGAAACTCCAATTACATTCAACAAAATACTAACAGTTTCAAAAAGCCAACTACAATCATCGTTCTTTTTTGAATTGGCTATCAAAGTCAGAAGATCAAATTTTTAAAATTGAAACACAATAATTTAGAATCCAAAACAACAATTAAGCTATTTAAAATTAAATACTTGTGCATTTAGTACTCTATAATCCCTAAAATAATACATAATTGAGAATTTCTCATCCACAAATAATTGGAAGCACGGTTGTTTTCAATTCACCCCAATTCCAAGACAATAAGAGAGAGTCATAAAGCGTAAAACATTATTCTATTTTGCACAAGCTGCCAAAATCCCTAAATTATTTAATGAACTAAACTTTTACACCTAAATTCCTAATCACTCACCTTTTCAACAAAGAACAAAGTGTATGATGAAAATTGAGGCGGCAAGTCATAGAAGAAGGCAAGAAACCGGAGTTGGAGAGCGGTAGTCGGCGGCGGAAGAAGGCAAGAAGCAGAAGCAGTCGGCGGTTTTCAATTGGGGATGACAATAGGTTTGTCATTTTTATTGTGTTCTGTAAAAAATGCGTTGAATTAAAATTGAGTTTTACCACTCTTTTATTTATTAAATGTATTTTATTTCTTTTCCAGTATTTATTGGAGGAATAGCCAAATATGGATTAGGGGGACATTAGTTTTTGGCCGCGTAGTTTTTGGAGTAGCCAAATAGGGGGACATTATACATATATTATTAATATAAACTCAGAATTTGTATTTAAATATATAATACTACAAAAAAAATTTTTTGGGGTACACTCGTAACCCCTTTGTCCCTACTCCCTCCGCCACTGGTGCCGGGCGAGCGCCGAATGTAGAGTTCACGGCCAACCACCGTCGGTATAGTATGGAGTACTATCTAGAAGACGGGATCTACCCTCGATGGCCCGTGTTCTTGAAGACTATCATATGCCCGACAACGAATCGGAGGGCATTGTTTGCCCAAAGGTAAGAGGCGGCTCGGAAAGATGTGGAGCGTGCATTCGGAGTCCTCCAAGCATGGTGGGCTCTTGTGAAGGAAGCGGCCCGTGGTTGGCAGCGTTCACTAATCGCCGACATCATGTATGCATGTATCGTAATGCATAACATGATCGTTGAGGACGAGGAAGAAAATGTCACTTTGTGGAGCGACGATCCGCTCGCCAGCACCGCGAGTGACTACGTTGTCACCGCCCCGCCCGTGCAGGGCCTTCCTCCCGACGTCCGCAATGTCATGGCCCGTTCAGCTGTGATGCGCCAAGAGGAACAACACACTCGCCTCCAAGCCGATCTAATCGAAGAGATTTGGACTCGCACCAACGTTTTCCAGCATTGACGTTATGTTTTTAATGGTTTTTTTTGTATTTTTAAATTTCTATGTTGTAATTTTCAATCTTCGATCGAAAATTAATTCTTCCGTTTTATAAATTTCCGGCATTTTTTATTTTACGTGTAAAATAGCTTGCAGTTGTGAATAGTGTCATTTATTAGTTGCGGCCCAGGTTGGGGCCTGCAGGGTTAGAGTAGTTGGGGCTTGGGACTCAAATTTGGGGGAATGATGACGTGGAGGACACTTGGGGCATGAATCCAAGTCGGGGTTAATGATGCTCTAAATAACTACTGCTCCATGTCACAACCTAATGTAAGCAAATAAACGTTTCACCACATACTAGTCAACCACGATTAGGCTTATACGTATCAACCATGGTTAAATTAATTAAACTTTATCCGACCACGATTAGGCTTATAGATATCAACCATGGTTAAATAAATTAAACTTTATCCGAAAAAGGAAAGATAAGGCTTAAGAGCATCTCCAATGGCGACGTCGGCACCGGCACGCCGATTTTTCACGGACGCCAGTGCTGACGTTGAACCATTGCAGCCGACGTCGGTGAAATCGGCGTGCCCACGCCGATTCTTGGGTTGACGCCGATTCTCACGCCGATCCGCACGGCGCCATTGTAGGCCCCGGATCGGCGTCATACCGGCGTCGGATTTTTAATTTTTTTTTATTTTTCGAAACACTATACATACGCGCTTTGGACGTCATTTTCATTCGCATCACTTGTTTTAACGAGTACTCTCTCTATCTAATTTATGTACAAGATCAACAACGAGAAATGAGTAATACCGGTGGTAGTGGTGGTGGCCGTGGTGGGGATGCTGAAATAGTACGGGCGTATGATGAACGAAGAACTAGATACCTATACGAGCCGTGAGGTTGATCGATGGCTGTAGAGTTATATGTGTCGTATATTTAATTCCGTATTCTGTGTGATTGTTAATTGTTTGTTTTTCATAATTGAGCGATGTGGCTGGGCTATTGCATGTCCAGTTGTTTGTCCAGTTGTATGTCCAGATAATGTGACAGGATGATTTTAGTGCTGATGATGTGGCAGTGGCAAGACTATGGGAGGGCTATTGCATGTCCAGAATCACTGGAAATGTCTAAGTAACATTTACTACCATTTCCCATTTCTTCGCAGCTTCTATACTTCTCTCTTCACCTGCTTTTTCAACTCTTACAAAAAGGCGAAACCCTCCAAAAGCTCCCCACATGCTCTCTTCTCTCTCCTTTCTCATCCTTATCTAGTTATCTGATCTAGAAAAAAGCTGGATTGGGTCCTCAGCACCTGATCAGAAAAGTAGAACATATATTGGTAAGCTTTCCTTTGTATGAATCTATCTCTGTTTGTTTCTTAGAATCAAAGTTCTAAAATTTTCAATTGATTTATGTATCAACTGTGTAAAGGTCAAGTCTTGGAATAGTTGAGAGTCAAATTTTGTGAGCTGGGTTTTACGCGTGAAGTGATTGATCTTTATTGTGTTACTTTTGCAGAGCTTAGTGATCGTGTGTTTCTTTCTATGTTCTGTTTTTCATATTGTGTTTTAGACTCTGGTAAAAATCTGATCTTGCTCAGAGGAACCTATTAGATCACAGATTCTGTTAAGGTTTTTGAAGATCACGGTGTTAGTGATCAAGAGTTATGGTTAGATTTGTCATATGTGTAGGATTAAAGAATCTGTGACCTGTTCTTGTACTTTTGCAGTTTAGGGTTATTGGGTTACTATTTGTAGCGTAATAAATTGTGCTTTAGATGCATCTGATTTCTGGTTTTGATGTTAACTGGATCTGTTTGGTTGATATTCGATTTGTTGTTTCATTGTTTCTTGGATCAGATTTGGAGTTTCCCTTTAAATTTCACGTGATCCCAGAAGTCGATTGAGTGGGGTTTAGGGTATCATAGAGGTGTGAAAAGAATTAAGAGGTCGATCGAGGGTAGTGGTGTTCTTGGATTCATTGGACTTGTCAGCTAAATGGGAATTTTTGAGGAGATGGGGTTTTGTGATAATCTTGATTTTCTCACTAGTCCTCCTGGAGAGTTGAAGGGCTCCCAGGAACTCAAACCGGTGGGAGAGGTGGACGGAGACTACAGTGACGAGGAGATGGATCTTGATGAGCTGGAGAAGCGGATGTGGAGAGACCGGATGCTCTTGAAGCGGCTCAAGGATCAGAAGAAGAGCAAGGACAAGGTTGATTGGCGCTCCAAGCAGCGCCAGAAAGCACGGAGTATGAAGATGTCTCGTGCCCAATATATAATACATAATATATTGATCCATTAGTGTTGTTTTTATCGCAATTTTTTGTATGCATGTGTAACACCCCACATTAAATTAAACGTCCAACGTGTCAAATAAGTAAGTATCATTTTATGTTTTGTTGCTTTAATTTGTTCTTGGTTTTATATTAATAATCAAGTGTTGATGTGAGAGAAAAATTGATCAAAGAGTCTGAACGTTCAATAACATATAAGAAGTTATGAAATAATTGTGCATATATATACAATTATAGTCCAAATGGATATTGCATGTCCATTTACATATATATAATAGAGTCTCTTCTCTACAAGTGAGAAGAATAGTAGTACATGTTTCTAGGAGACAACTCTTTCTCCATATTAGTCGATGAGGGTCGAGACGTGTCAATCAAAGAACAAATGGGTGTTGCGGTACGATATGTTGATAAGAATGGATGTCTCAAAGAACGTCTTCCTGGTATTGTGCGTGTCAGTGATACGGTTGCAACCACGCTTGAGAAGGTACTTGATTCTTCGTTATCAACTCATGGTTTCAGTGAATCAAGTTTGAGAGGTTAAGAATATGATGGTGCAAGCAACATGAAAGGAGAATTCAATGGATTGAAAAGTTTATTCTCAAGAGAAATCCTAGTGCTTATTATGTGCATTGTTTTGCACATCAGCTTCAACTCACAATTGTTGTTGTTTCTAAAAAACATACATGTATTGGGTCTTTTTAATTCTTTCACCCATTTCTGTAATATTGTTGGAAGTTCTTGTAAGCGCAAAGATATGATACGAGAGAGTCAAAGAGCGAAGATTGTTGAAGGGATCATAAGTGATGAAATTAATACCGGAAGAGGATTAAATCAAGAGAAGTCATTGAAACGACCCGGAGATACTCGTTGGAGTTCGCATTATGGTACTCTCATCAACTTGATGCATTTATTTTCTTCTATTAATGATGTTCTTGAGTTTGTTGGGGAGAATGGTTCTGAAGACGCGCATAGGGCAGAAGCTTTGGATGTGCAAGAAATTCTAAATCATTTTGAGTTTATCTTTGTGTTGCATCTTATGAGGAAACTCTTGGGAATTACACATGATCTCTCTCAAGTTCTACAAAAGAAGGATCAAGACATTGTTAATGCTATGAATCTCGTCAAAGTAGCAAAAACACGTTTACAAGTAATGAGGGAAAAATGTTGGGAGGTTTTGCTTACTGAAGTTACAAAGTTTTGTAGAACAAATGAGATTGATGTGCTTGACATGGAAGATGAGTGTGTAGCTAGAGGAAGAGGAAGGCGTAAAAGTGAAAAAATAAGAAAATCTCCACCATTATCGAGTTGAGTTGTTTTGTTCAGTCATTGACATGCAAGCTCAAGAGTTGAATCACCGTTTTAATGAAGTCAACCCGGATTTACTTATGTGTATGATATGTTTGGATCCTAGAGACTCATTTTCTGCATTTGATTCAGAGAAGCTGCTACGCCTTGCCAAGTATTATCCATCTGAAGTTACTTTGTATGAGCTTGAAAGTCAGCTTGATAACTTTATTTTTGATGTGCGCATAGATGAAAGGTTTTCAAAAGTATCGGGAATTGCAAGTCTTGCTCAGAATATGGTTTCTACAAGGAAACATTAGAATTTTCCGTTGGTTTATTTGTTAATTAAATTGTCATTGCTCTTACCCGTTACCACTGCTTCAGTAGAAAGAGCTTTTTCAGCAATGAAGCACGTTAAGACTTCTCTACGGAATTGTATGGGAGACCAGCTATTGAATGATTGTTTACTTCCTTATATTGAGAAGGATGTGTTTGTTAATGTAACTGATGAAACTATTATGCAGCGGTTTCAGAAGATGAAAAGTAGAAGATGAGTGTTATAATATCATTGTATGGAACTATGTGTTTACAACATTATATTTATATTATGTAATATTATTTATGTTTAATTTTATTATTTGATTTTTTTATTTGGACCCCCAGCCGTAAAATCCTAGCTTCGTCACTGTGCATCACAGCCTAATGTAAGCATATAATTTACCCTTACGAAGCATATTAATCTCACATAACATACCACAACACCCAAAAAATACTCTCTCCGTCCCGCCATAAGCGAGCCACTTCTTTTGGCATAGGATTTAAGGATTTGGTTCTTAAAGAGTTAAAGTGGAAAGAGAAAAGTATGGGAGGGAAAAAGTAGAGGAGTGAAAAGAATATAGTAGGTAGAAAAATATACTAAGGGAATGACTTTTTGCTTAAAATGAAAATGACTCACTTGTGATGGGACATCCCAAAAAGGAAAGTGACTCGTTTATAGTGAGACGGAGAGAATAGTACATTAGTAAAAATAATGTAAACATTTGTCTAAATAACTACTGCTCCATATCACAACCTAATGTAAGGAAATAAACGTTTCACCACATACTAGTCAACCACGATTTAGGCTTATATGTATCAACCATTGTTAAATTAATTAAACTTTATCCGACCACGATTAGGCTTATACATAATAACCATGGTTAAATAAATTAAACTCTATCCGAAAAAGGAAAGATAATTGGCTTAAGAGCATCCACAACGGCGGCCGTCTTGGCGGACGTCAGACCGGCGTGCCGAACGTCCGCCATTAGGCAGCAGGGAGGCGGACGCGGAAGTGCGATGGGGACACCGGAGTTCCACGGCATTCTGGGGACGTCCGTCTTGACGTCCTCCATTGCGGTGACACGACGGACGTCCCGATTTTTTATTTAAAAAAAAACTCTATATATACGGCTCGTTGAACTTCATTTCATTCACACCACTTGGTTTAACGAGTTTCTCTCTCTACTTTCATTTCTTTTGAAGATTGGAGCACTTCGATAGTGATTCCCCCGCCACGAGTGAGTCACAAACGCCGACTTTTCCAGTTAGAGTTGGGGAAAATGCCGGCGGAAGTGCAACGATGTCCGGGGTGATGCTCGGAATGGCGCCGATGATGCCCCAACCCCAAATGGCAGGGATGATGCCCGAGTACTACAATATGTACCCCCTTGGAGTGGGATGATGCCCCAAATGCCCATGATGAGTGCCGCGATGACGAGGATGATGCCCGTCATGCCCCGAATACCCGGGATGAGTGCCGCGATGCCCGGGATAATGCCCCAAATGCCCGGGATGATGTAGGGCATGCATGCCGTTGTGGGGGGTGAGGGGGGAGCAGGCAGGGGGTCCCCCAATTACCTGAGGACAATGTCTATTGCCCCTACATGGATCTATTGTCGGGTGATTCCCCCAAGAGTACTCCTATGTAGACTCAGTTCAGCGGCATCGAGACTTTCTCTTTTGAGGAGTTGGGGCTATCTTCGGTCAAGGATTCTCCCATTGAGATGCCATCGGCGGCAGGGAGGACGCGGTGGCAATGGAGAGGGAAGGGCAAGGGCAATGCCACTACCTCTTTTGCGCGAGCGGGAAACGAGGGTGGGGCGGGGGCCGAGGGGGAGGGGGAGGAAGCCGGCAGGAGAAAGAGGACCATCTGGAGCATAGAGGAGTGCGTCGCCCTGGCGAAGGCCTGGATTAGTGTTGTCTAGGATCCCTACGTTGGGGCTAACCAACATATCGACAGATTGTGGTGGCGCATTAGCCGAAGCTACCTCCAATTCAAATCGCCCGATGTGAAGCCTCACGATGGAGAGCAATGCCGGAAACAGTGGGAGCAGCTGAGGAAGCAGCTCAGCCGATTTTCTGGCATCTAGCAAAACAACCTCCGCACGGCAACCAGCAGCATGTCCGCCGAGATGTGAAGCTTCTGTCTCACCAGCAGTACCCCGACAGTGAATTGGTTTCAGGGATTTCAAATATTGGGAGGTCTATCTTGTGGTGCAGACTTCCGCCAAGTATAGTTCGGGTGTTAAAGCTGGCTGGCCGAAGCGGACGAAGATCAACTCCTTCGGGGAGTACAGTAGCAGTGCCGGTTCCCACGAACTCCCTGAAGCCGAGGCAGAGTTCCCGACCCCTCAATCCCGCTGCCGTCACCCGGTTGGGCAAAAGTCCGCGTTGCGGATAGCTAGGGGAAGCGCCAGCGGGTCCGGATCCGAGGTCCAATCGGCAGCTCCTTCCGCTGCTCATTCCCAGATCGATCTCGAGCTCTCCACACTCGCCCACATACAACAGCATGATTTACTTTTAATCACCATGGAGAAGTGGCTTTCAGCGACTGATCCCTTATATAAGATTATGCTTAAGGATGTCATCGACAGTATGTGGCGCGATTTGGGGATGCCACCCATGCCCGAGAATTACGACAGGACTGGCGGCGGGGACGACGAGGAGTGAGACGGGGGCCGCATTTGTCGAAGCTGTAGGTTGTTTTTTTTAACCATGTATTTTTTTTAATAATTATGTATGTTTTTGTTTTAAATAAAGTGGTTGCATTTTCTCCGTATTTGTGTCGAAATTTTAATTCCGTCAATTGTTTAATTCCATAAATTGTTTAATTTGGTGAATTTGTGAATTTTTATTATTGTGGGAAGTCCGTCGGGATGTCACTGGGGATTCCGCCATTGTGTAGTGGGATGTCCTTATAACGTAGCAGTTCAGTAGAATGTCCTTATAACATGATATGAAGTGTTTTTGAGAAGTCTGTCGGAATGTCAGTCGGGACATCCGTCCCACCTTGGATGCTCTAAGTAACATTTACTACCATTTCCCATTTCTTCGCAGCTTCTATACTTCTCTCTTCACCTGCTTTTTCAACTCTTACAAAAAGGAGAAACCCACCAAAAACTCCCCACATGCTCTCTTCTCTCTCCTTTCTCATCCTTATCTAGTTATCTGATCTAGAAAAAAGCTGGATTGGGTCCTCAGCACCTGATCAGAAAAGTAGAACATATATTGGTAAGCTTTCCTTTGTATGAATCTATCTCTGTTTGTTTCTTAGAATCAAAGTTCTAAAATTTTCAATTGATTTATGTATCAACTGTGTAAAGGTCAAGTCGTGGAATAGTTGAGAGTCAAATTTTGTGAGCTGGGTTTTACGCGTGAAGTGATTGATCTTTATTGTGTTACTTTTGCAGAGCTTAGTGATCGTGTGTTTCTTTCTATGTTCTGTTTTTCATTTTGTGTTTTAGACTCTGGTAAAAATCTGATCTTGCTCAGAGGAACCTATTAGATCACAGATTCTGTTAAGGTTTTTGAAGATCACGGTGTTAGTGATCAAGGATTATGGTTAGATTTGTCATATGTGTAGGATTAAAGAATCTGTGACCTGTTCTTGTACTTTTGCAGTTTAGGGTTATTGGGATACTATTTGTAGCGTACTAAATTGTGCTTTAGATGCATCTGATTTCTGGTTCTGATGTTAACTGGATCTGTTTGGTTGATATTCGATTTGTTGTTTCATTGTTTCTTGGATCAGATTTGGAGTTTCCCTTTAAATTTCACGTGATCCCAGAAGTCGATTGAGTGGGGTTTAGGGTATCATAGAGGTGTGAAAAGAATTAAGAGGTCGATCGAGGGTAGTGGTGTTCTTGGATTCATTGGACTTGTCAGCTAAATGGGAATTTTTGAGGAGATGGGGTTTTGTGATAATCTTGATTTTCTCACTAGTCCTCCTGGAGAGTTGAAGGGCTCCCAGGAACTCAAACCGGTGGGAGAGGTGGACGGAGACTACAGTGACGAGGAGATGGATCTTGATGAGCTGGAGAAGCGGATGTGGAGAGACCGGATGCTCTTGAAGCGGCTCAAGGATCAGAAGAAGAGCAAGGACAAGGTTGATGACGGCGCCAAGCAGCGCCAGTCTCAAGAGCAAGCACGGAGGAAGAAGATGTCCCGTGCCCAAGATGGCATCTTGAAGTATATGCTGAAGATGATGGAGGTCTGCAAAGCTCAAGGTTTCGTGTATGGAATCATTCCTGAGAAAGGGAAACCTGTGACAGGAGCATCTGATAATCTCCGTGCGTGGTGGAAGGAGAAAGTCAGATTCGACAGGAATGGCCCTGCAGCAATTGCTAAGTACCAGACAGAGCATTCGATCCCTGGGAAAACTGAGGCTTCGAGTGTGGTGGCATCGACTCCTCAGACACTTCAGGAGCTGCAGGACACTACGCTTGGATCTCTTTTGTCAGCTCTCATGCAGCACTGTAATCCCCCGCAGAGGCGCTTCCCGCTGGAAAAGGGTGTCTCGCCTCCTTGGTGGCCTTCTGGGACAGAAGATTGGTGGCCAGAGTTGGGTTTGCCCAAGGATCAAGGACCTCCTCCATATAAGAAGCCCCACGATCTGAAGAAGGCGTGGAAGGTTGGCGTCCTGACCTCCGTGATCAAACACATATTTCCTGATATCGCCAAGATACACAAGCTTGTCCGTCAGTCTAAGTGTTTACAGGACAAGATGACGGCAAAAGAGAGTGCGACTTGGCTGTCTATAATTAACCAGGAAGAGGCTTTGTCTAGAAAACTATATCCTGATAGCTATCCACCATCATCATCCTATGCTGAGAGCGGATCATATTCTGTCAATGATACTAGTGACTATGATGTGGAAGTAGTAGAAGATGATGCGAACTTTGCAGTCGACTGCAAGCCACTGGATAGGAATCTGTTCAACTTCAAGGTTTCTGGAACTAAAAATAACCCTATGGTACTTCCCCTAGCTCCTGTCAAGGGAGAGATCTTCGATGTAGATGTAGATTACACCATAAAAAGAAAACAGGTTTCCGTTGAAGAGCACAAGAGTGAGAGGGTATATACCTGTGAGTTTCCTCAATGCCCCCACAGTGATAAGCTCATGGGATTTAATGACCAAGCATGGAGGAACAATCACCAGAATAATTGCCAATTCAGATTCAGTTCTTCTGCACCAAACTATCAGATCAACGACGAGAAACAAGCTGTGTGCCTGGCTCCTTCCATTGAAACCAAGTCTTCCAATCCTAATGCACCGGCTTGTGTAAATGTTTCTGAACTGGGGATTCCCGAAGATGATCAGAAACTGATTAGTGGGCTAATGTCAATGTATGACAACAATCTTCCAGGAAACAATAGCTTTGATTCCGAGAATTTGAACATTCTCCTGGGGCAGAACCCTCAGCAATCAGCCAGTCAGCTTGAACATGGTGGCGACTTTTTCAGACAGGGGGCTTTGTCGCATGGCAGTACATTTCAACAAACCAGTGTGCCGTTAAGCAATGCTACTTATAAGTCAACAGAATTCCAGTATGAGCAGTGCAGATCATCGTACAACTCATCTTACAATGGTGATGTAGGGGAGAATTTCACTGACTTCAGACTTGACTCGCCATTCGATTTTTCACCCGGTGACTTCTCTGTGGACCCGTTCCCAAAGAATGAAGTTCCTCTATGGTACATTTAACACAGGAGTGATCCCATCCAGCTCTACCTTGCTAAGAGATCTTCAGAACTATCCTCTGTTAGGTTTGCTTAAATTGGTGAAATATATGCATAATTGTAGATATTGCTGCCAGCTGAATGCGAGTGCTTTTACTATGTATTGCAACTTTAGCTTATTAGACTCTTTCATTCGGAAGTGCTTAGTCGGGCAGCACCTCCCACGCTCTTCTTTGTGTTGTGGTTTTGAAATGCTAGAAGGCATTACCTGTTATTTATAAATAATAATGCTTTCACCTAAGCTGAGTTAGTTATTTCTCGTCTTCTCATACGCCCTGTTGTTGCACTTTGCTAAAATGTAGATTATGCCTCTCAAATGTTGAAGCTTTAGATCTGTCTATTAAAGCAAGGCAATGGGGATGCAAGGTTTTTTTTGGATGTCCTGTTCAAGTTGATTACTTAATTAGTTTTGTGAAATGTGGATGGCGTTTATATAAGCGTTCGACTTCCAAACTCGTTTGTGGATACAGCGAGCTAAGAGCTGAATGTTAGCATTACCTGCTTAAATGTACCCAAAATTAGCTAGACTTCAGTTTTGTTGTATGACTTTGTAGCATATCAATATCTAATTTGACATGATTTGGTCTACATAAGATTATTTCCAGTCATACATTTTCATTTCTCTGAATATGAGATATTTTACTTTATTGTTTATATTCTGTGAACCGAAGCTGAGAGTGTAAATTTATTAATGTGTCACTTCATCACTTTTGTTTTCTTATACTATCTGTCAATGTCAATTATGGGAAAATTTATGTGTCGAAACAGGAAGGTAAATAACTCACTGAATTCCATTTTACGAAAGAACAAAGAAATCCTAGAATTACATACTGATAAACAGAGCTATCTCTTGAGACAGTCTTTATCTCAGGGAGGGGGAAAAAGGGGGCCATGAACAAGCCAAAGATCTGAGCTTGAACAGAAGCACTGCATCTTACTCTTATCATCTACAGCTAGCTTCCTCACCTAAAGTTACAATAACTTAAAAGGTCTAAACATCTTAAGGTAGATTAGATGTTGCTGCAGGCAGATGTGACTGAAGACAGTGGCGACGAAGAAGGTGAAGTCGAAGTGGAGGCATCCTGCCCTTTCACGTCCTGAACTACCAATGCATCTGCTGCGTCAATCTGGCTGCCATATTGCAGGATCTCGTTATCATCCAATGGCTCATCGAAGATGCACTCAATATCATCATCGAAGCCCTTGTAGTCGAACACCTCAGAGGCTTTCCCCAGAGGCATGTCAGGTATTGGGAGGATGTTGAATAGAGTATCTAGACAGAGGTCCCAAGGGTGCCCGTGCTCCTCGATTGGGTCCATGGTGACCATGCCTTCTGACTCGTTGGGTTCAGGCTTAGGGCTACTTGATTCAGCAACCGGGTGAGGTTTTTCCTCTGCTTGTACTTCGTCGGGGGGAGTTGAGTTTGTTTCCTGCTTCACATGGACCTCTTCCACTTGCACCTCAGGTAGGAATTTCTTCAACTTATCCGCATAATTACTTACGTCGAAATTTGTTACAGCATTCGGCCCTCTGAATTCTATCGCTGCCATATCATATGCTGCTGCAGCTTCCTCTTGAGTGCCTGCGCGAAATGGGATCATTAGCTAGGTCGGTGGTAAAAAAGCATTTTAGTCAAATTGGCTAGGAAAGGGACACTTCTTGCAGCATGTTAGTGAAGCATATCTATACATCTATCACGGAAAGATATACATCAACTTTTAAGTGGGGTTTTGTTTAAATAAACAAATTCATAGCACTGAGAAATTCCAATTAGTAAGGTGCAATCATTTTACCCTGCTGTTAGTGACCACGAAGATGGGACGAGGTTGACTAGAACTTGATAGTTCCAAAACAAGTTGTCAACTTTCTTAGGCATTGCATTAGTTGAATATCCACTACCAATAGGGTATAATTGCATACTGTTATTTAAACGTGTAAATCATGGTTGTTCGTGGACGGAGGACTATCCATTCATGAAACGACTCAGATTTCCCCTAGTTTTTAGGTGTGCTCGGAATTGTTCTAGTTGCATGAGTACTTGGATTGTTCACACTCGTGTTTGCGGAGTTCAACCACATTGTGGGTTACGGTTGGGATTGGGGCTGAATATTTATTAAGTTTAGATCCATCCAAATAAAAAAAAAATTCTAGTCAAACTTGTTAAAGTTATAAAATATTGGAACCTCCAAGTCCTAGTCTTAGTCCTACTACCCCCAACCCATCCCACATCACCAAGGGAATATTTCTGAGTTTAATAAAGGAGAACAAAGTTTCCTTTGTGAGGTCTGCAGATACTGTCTTAAAACTAGTATAAATTAAGTAGTAAAACTAGTCATCAATGTGCCATGTCAGCTTTTTAATCCTTTACAAATGACTTTAATTTGTTTGGCGACAAGATGATGGGGATTTCCGATATCAGATCTCTGCAACTAATCAGGTGGGGTTGGTAACTACATCACGCTGAGTAATACTTATCGTCTATTTATTTTAATTTGTTAAGAACTGTTTTGGCAATTGTATAATCTAATAAACATTGTTAATTAATTGGTTTAGAATAAGTTGATTTTGAAGAAATGAGGGCTACTCACTGTAGGTTCCTAAGTAGAGATACTTGTTTCCACAAACGCGCCCAATTCTAGCCTCCCACCGGCCATTGTGATGGTGCCTGTCCAAATACACATTCATATTTAAGTCAAATATTTCATTTTCAGAGGATTTTTTTCCCGTTTTTAATATCATTTTTAGAGGTTAAGTGCACAGATAATAAACTAAAAAAATAAAGTGACAATAATAATAGAGATAAAAGTTAATTAGGAGAATAAAGTTTATGACAAAAAAAAACAACTCAACTATTTTATGACGCTAAAAAAGAAATATGACTCATGGAAGCAAAATAAGTCAACTTCTTAAGATGAGATTCAATTACAGATTTTTTGGTGATTAATATATCGAATTCCAAAAAATGGAAGTTGCCTAGATTAAAAAAAGTATTAGTTCAATGAATTACTATAAAACAGATTTTGTAATTTATATAGAACATTTTTTATGAGTACAATAATTTTATACATTCATTGCATTAGTAAAAAGTGACCAATAAGATCAGAAAAAAAAGAAAACTTATGAAATCAATTTTGACGGGTCAAAAACCAATAATCCAAACATATAACCAGTGACAAATTAGTAATTTGATTTATGAATTTTGACCAATTAATCGGAGAGGAAGAATCATGCAAATACTTCCTCCCTTAGCATATTTATGTAAAAGCGACTTTGACGACGTAGAAATCACATTTTTTGCCACTAAAACAACATGTAAAGACTGAAACACAATGTGGGCCCCAATCAACTGATTTTTTGCTAGGCATACAAAAAATTCAAACCGTTTTATGTACTTCAATGAGACTCGGATGCAAAATTACAAATCTCTATTTATTTAAACTATCGAATTTATGTTTGGATTTGTTGGCAAATGAAAGAAAAATAAATACTCACACATTATATAAGTTTCATGTATCAGTTCTTCTATCACCAATTGATATTATAATATAACATGTCATATATTGGTTATGGATTTATATAATTACGCAACATATATTGGTACCTTGCGACGCCGCGATATTTTGATACGCCTCGGGAGAAGCCGCTACTCCTCCTCCTAAGGGAAGCCAAATACTCTTCCTTGGTCAATTTTTGCATCTCTTCAAGATCGTTATTGTAGCCCTCCACCTGCATAATCATGTGGCATTAGTAATCCTCATTATCAGTCAAACATACTATTAATAGTCTTAATTAGTTTGCTCCCTACACTTTCACCACATAATCTAATCTAAATCTAACCCTCTTTCAATATCCCCCTTTTCCCACTCTCCTCATTTTGTCTGCACACCGCACGTGCTGCTCAAAAGCAAATTCGCATAAACCCTTCTAATTTACTATTCACCATCACAGATTGCAGATCCAATTAAGCAATTAAACTGAGTAATTAAAGAGAGAGTTACTGGAAAATTGAGGATGGTGGAAGGGCCCCAGTATTTAAGAGCAGCTAGATCGTAGGTTCGAGCCGCATCTTCTTCATTATCATAAGCACCTACATTAATTGCATCATAATTCAATTAAATTGCTCTCTGCATGCACACATTAATCGCAATTAACGTGAATTAATTTTCAAAAAGAGAGAGAGAAGAGAGGTTACCTAAATAGACTGCGGCAGCGGCAAATGCGTAAATGAATGGGATCATCGCCAAGAATAAAAACACAGTCAGACTCCTTTAATTAACTGCCTAATTAATTAAACTAAGATCGATCTCAGATCTCCTTGCTTTCACCAAATTTCGCTTTTCCACAGGCTTTTTCAATGATTAAATTAAAAGGAAAAAGGAAAAAAGAGATAATCACTTTGTCTTCCTCGCTTGTTCTGGATGCTGTTCCAAGTAGTCTTATCCCAGAGATGAGATTCGTATCTTCCAGTCCACCGATGCCTAATTTGGGAGACGAATCGATGAATTGATGCGATTAAAATGGCATGCATGCATGAATTGGAAAGTTGATGAATGCGTATGTGTACCTGGTGACGCCTCTGTAAATCGAGCTTCGCGATTTAGCAGAGGTGGCGGAATTTTCGCTCTGATTCTTCTTCGCTCTGACGCGCTTGGGCTTGGGCTTGGGCTTGGGCTTGGCGTCGGGCTTCGATTGAGGCGCAGCGGTGATTGATGGCGATTCGATGCAGCAGGAAGAGGAAGAGGAGGAGCACGAAGATGGAGATGATTTTCTCTTCATTCTCTGTTGTGTGTGTGTGTGTGTGTGTGTGTTTCTCACTCTCTCTCTATAAGAATTGAGAGAGGAGTGAAGAAATGTGTGTGAAGATGGGTGGGTTGGTGTGGAATCAACAACAAAAGGGGAAATTAAAAGGAGAGGAAAAAAGGCTTCTTTTTTGGTGAGCTAAAGTCTCTTCTCTTCTTCAAATATAAAGCTGAGAATTTGAAACAAATAAAGTCTGTGAGGACCAAAATTCTCACCAAACTACTGCAATAAATTGTCTATGTTTTTAGCAAAAAAACAATTGCACTTACCCACTATTTAATGTATTTTCTGCAGAATCTTCGTCTTTGTGTAGATCACCTAGTTAATTGATGGGGTACGAACTAAACAAGCCCAACAGCAGTGACGGCCCATCAGCCCAAAGCCCAAGGAAGAGTATGAGTTCGGCATTACCAAAGAGTTCGGAGGAGTTCGGCATTACCAAAGAGTTCGGCCTCAGCCTACAGCTCGGTAAAAGCCAACCAATCAAGCTCTGCTCTCAGGTCGGCATCAAGCTCTACTCTCAGATCGGCAACCAAAGCAGTTCGGTCTCAGTATTCGACCGAACAAGGAGTTAGTGGACCCATGCAGGATTTCCACAACTTCCAACACACCCACTACCACGTGGCGTCAACTCAGGCCACGATCTTAGGCCATGACCTACACGACCTCCACGACCTAGAGTGATGATGTAAGCCACGATCTTAGTTCAATGTATAAATAGAACTTAGATCTGGTAGAAAGGAGTTAGAATCTCTCTAGAGAAATAATCAGATAGCAAGTCTGTGTTGTAAGCTGTAATTCGCAGATCAAGCAATACAAACCTGCCCCCATTTCTCCCCGTGGACGTAGATTTACCTCTGTAAATCGAACCACGTAAAATTCTCTGTGTCGTAATTTATTTTTACGAGCATTTATCATCATCAAAAATTCGCCGATTCATCACTGGCGCCGTCTGTGGGAAACAGAGAACCAAATTTGTGATAAAGCGAATTTTTGACCATTTTTTTCAACGGCGGATTATGCATACCAGATCGCAGAGTACCCGTATTCCTGCCCGTGAGAACCAGGAGGAAGCCAATCCATCCCATAGGTCTGGAAAACAGCCTAGGGATAAATCCACCACCAGTTCTCATGGCGGAGGAACAAGCCGCTCCAAAAGCCGTCACACCGAGTCTTCCCAGCAGCCCGATTTGAACGAGGCTGTCAAGCTGTTTTTGGCTGAAAAGCAGGAGGAATTCTTAACCTTCCTGCAGAGAAGCCAAAAGCAGCCGGAGGCGAAAACGGCGGATTCTCCCTCTCCCTCCATACGAGACAGTCACTACCGCAGTAGTATCATGTCTTCCAGAAGAAAGAATCCTCGGTACCGGAATCACAGGAGAACTCCATCTCCTCCATACCGAAGAAATGTCGGGTTCGCCATGTACGGAGCATTGAGGACTCCGTTCTCGGACGATATTACCCGAACTTCCCTACCACAGAACTACCGAACTCCGTCGATAACCTATGACGGACTCGTGGATCCTCATGATTTCTTGGGACGCTATCAATATAACATGGCGAACCAGGGTCTCAACGAGGTCCACATGTGCAAGCTGTTTCCCGAGCTGCTTATCGGGAACGCAAGAAGGTGGTTCGATAGCCTCCCCCCAAGGCAGCATTAGATCCTACCGAGATCTAATGGATGCTTTCCACAGGAGGTTCTTTCAGAAAGCGGAAGCCCGGATCACTTCGGCTCAGCTGCTTTCTATACGTCAAGGTCGCGACGAAAAGATCAGCGATTTTATGACGAGATTCCACAAGGAATGCCTACAAGTAGATAATCTCAATGATCTACTTGTCATTTCGGCATTCCAAAATGGAATCCTGCCCGGAGCTCTCTACAGAAAGCTCGTGGAGTGCGGTCCGCAAACAGCTCAAGAGATGTGGGACATTGCGGACAAGTTTTCTCGTGCCGATGAGGCAGACCGTCGAAAACGGTCTTTAGACAGCTCATCTAGAGAAGACAAAAAGAAGCCCGGTCATAGCGATCAGAGGCATCCTCGCCGAACACCTTCTCCACTAAAGGAGAGATAGCGGTCATCCGAGGTGATCGAAAAAGAGCAAGTGTGTTCGCAGATTGCGCTTAAAAGTGCCGAGCAATCAGTTCGGCACCATCAAGCATAGCAATCACAGCAGCCGGGATCAGAGGCCGGCGAAATGACCGAAGTCACACCGGAGCCGAACTCGATGGTGTACGGCACTGAAGCCGTGATTCGGTTGAGATCGGCATATCCAGTCCCCGAACTCAATTTCTCCTCAGAAATGAATGGTGACGGAATGAGAGCCGAACTAGATCTTGCCGAAGAAAGAAGAGAATTGGCCTGCATAAAAGCAGCCAAGTACAAGGAGCAAGTAGCCCGGTATTACAACCAAAGGGTGAAGAAGCTGCAATTTCAAGTGGGAGATCTCGTCTTGAGAAACAACGAAGTAAGCCGAGCAGAAAAGCTGGGCGAACTCGAACCCACATGGGAAGGTCCATATCGGGTGTCAGAAGTCCTCGGCAAAGGGTCTTACAAATTGACTCACGCGTCAGGAACACAAGTACCCCGAACATGGTACGTTTCCAACCTCAAAAAGTTCCATTTGTAAGAGACAGTCCGGTCAGTCAGTCTTATGTGTTTTCTTTGTTTTTTACTTGTTCTTGTCTCTACGTGCGTTGTGTCTGTCTATGTGAGTGTCGTCTCTTACAAATAAAACTGAGGTATCTCGTTCTTCAAAGGCTGATCCCCTTTTTAGAACATACAAGCCAACGATTGTGCGTCAAAGCTTCTAAAGAGGATACAAGACCACAATTCAGCTTAAACAAGCAGTTCGTCTGAAACGAGCTGCAACAAGCCCACGATTGTGTGTCAAAGCTTCTAAAGAGGATACAAGACCACAATTCTGCTTAAGAATCAAGCACTTCGTCTGAAACGAACTGCAACAAAAGTCCGATTCTCGCGATAAAACTTGCCTGAATTAGGACAAGGGAAAGTCCAATCCATGCGATAAAACTCGCCGAATTAGGACGACCAAGTTCGGTCAAAGCAGTTTACCTCATAAGACCGAGGACGACCATGTCTAGTCAAAGAGGTTTACTGCATAAGACCACTTCGGTTAACTGGGAAAGTCCGATCCACGCGATAAAACTCGCCGAATTAGGACAAGGGAAAGTTCGATCCCGGCGACGAAAATCGCCAAATTAGAACACAAAGACGAGTCCGGTCAAAGATGTTTATTTCATCAGACCAAAGACGAGTCCGGTCAAAGATGTTTATTTCATCAGACCAAAGACGAGTCCGGTCAAAGATGTTTATTTCATCAGACCAAAGACAAGTCCGGTCAAAGATGTTTATTTCATCAGACCAAAGAGAAGTCCGGTCAAAGAAGTTTACTTCATAAGACCGAGGACAAGTACGATGAAATTTTTTCGCTAAGCTGTAAATACACAGTGTTAGAAGCGAAAACAAAAACAAAATTTCATTTTCAAATCTTGTTCGGCACACAACTCCGCTACCCTACAAGATGGCGTTACGCTATTACAAAGGACTATTCTACTGTCCAGGGTTGCTAAAGTTGAGCCATCTATTCACAAAATCCTCGTGAAGCTGAGTTCGGGCGTTCCAGGCAGCTGCAGAATAAGCAGGTCGACGAGATGCTCTAATCGACCTGCCACCTCTTCTCTGAGCCCGGGAAGCCCTAGCACCTCGGCGGCGAAGAGTCTCTTCACGAAGCATTTGTTGATCTTGCTCACTCATAATCACAGCTCCTCTACGAACTTCAGCCTGTTCTCGTCTTGACGTTTCCGGCTGTTCCAGAGTTCGTTGCTGACTTGGAGTACGGTTTTGAGCAAGTGAATCAAAGGTTTGATCTGGAGTGCGAGCATCTGTTGGCACGATATGCCGAAGGAATCTTTCTATGGAGGGGCGCCGAGAAAGAACAATGTTGTACCGAGAAGCCCAGCGCCGCAATGATGTCACGACTTGTTGGCAAGCCGAGCTCTCCAGCGCATTGTTCCTCCGGAGTACATTATATTCCTCCCACAGTTCGTCAACTCGACTCTGAACATCTGATATGGTCATTCCCCCGCGCACACGGATGTAATCCTCGTACGCAGTCCTCTCAGCAATGGTCGTGTTCAGCTCGGCCTCCAGATCATTCTTATCGGACTCTAAGTCCTTATTATCGGCCTCCAGCTTCACTAAACGAGCCAGAAGCTCGTCATTCTTCGTCTGATCGGCTATAGCTCTTTTCTCAGCTTCGTCTAAAGCCGAAGAGTACAGTCGTTTCCAGTGAAGTATCTCCATCTCCTTGAGTACAAAGCAGCTACGTCAGTTCGGCATTTCAGCTTACCGAGCAGGTAGTAAACCACAACAGGAGTAAGAGAATACGAAAGGCTAAACGAAGACACAAGAGCAGAAAGAAGAATTTTTTCATTCTAAGAAAAAATTTTTTCTATACAAGGAGGGCTTCAAGGCCATTTTACATAAGGAAGAAACTAAACTAAGAGAAGGGAGACGAAATCATACTTCGCTAGCCTCGTCTCCGCCTTCTCGGTGAGGTTCAGCTTCTTTCTCCTTATCTGCTTCAGCTTCAGCCTCTGCCTCCTTGCTCTCCCCAGCCTGTTCGGCGCCACCGTAGCCGATCTGCTGCGCCTCCTGATCGGCCTGCTTATTGCCGGCCTCCAGCTCCAGCGGCTCGGCCTCACCCTCTCCGTTGTAAGTCGAAGCGGGTGAAACGGGTCCCACGGAGGCAAAGATAGCCTCCAGGTTCTCGTCCCGATCAGCTCGACAACTCCGGACTCGGTCTGCAGAAAGCAGGACCGAAGATGAAGCGAGCTCCTCAAGGAGCGGCAGATTCTGAAGCCGAGCTGCTATCTCTCGGCTGTACAGAGGCAGTACGACGTCGGCCCCCTGCTCGCCCTTATCGGCAATTAGCCTTACCAGACTACCGACAAAAGCCGAGAACTGGCTACTCAAAAAGAGTTTCTCCGTGTAAACACGGAGAGCCTCCCCCTGGGCAACCACGGCGGCAGCATCACTCCGTTTCGTCTGCTCTCGCTGGATGACGAGCTGGTTTTTGGCAAACTGAGCTTCATCCTGGGCCGAAATCCTAGCAGCTCTGGCTTTCTCAAAGTTTGCCTCGGCCTGCTCGGCCCGGTGACAAGCAGCCGCCAATTTCCTCTGCATCTCAGCATAGTCGTTGGACGCTTTGGAGAGTTCGACGGCGACGAGCTTGGAGAGCATATCGTTCCTCTGAAAATGGATAAGGAAAAAAGTCAACAGAGGGCACCAAAAATACAGGACAGAAGCCAAGCCAAAGAATCAAGAAGACAATTCACCTCGGCAAAGTCCGTGGGCCATAAAAATGGCTCACAGATATGCTCCGAAGGAGGCGCCAAGACCACGTCTTTCTCTGGCGCTCTCGGGGGCTTCTGGGTCTTCCCCTTCCTACTTGCCGAAGTCGACTCCGGCTTCTTTGGACCCGAAGAGGTTCTTTGCCTCTTCGGATTCTTCTCGGCATCAGGCGCCGAGCTGGTAGCCTTCTCTCTCTCCGGCTCCACAAGCTCGGAGGACTTTCGGATAGCCTTGTTCAGCATGAACACTGCCAAAAAGCAAGAAAACAAGGTTAGTTTTCTTCGTTAAAGCAGTAGAGCATAAAGATAAAGAGAAATCCTCACCCTCGGCCTCTTCGTCCGAAGACGAGATATTGAACACGAGGTCGCCCTTGACGAGCTCAGTTTCCGAATACTGTTTCCTAATCATAGGAATCTTATTGAGCTCGCCCTCGAGCTCGGCCAACGGTTCTAACCGAGGATGGGGAATCACGGACTTCGGCCTTCTCCAAGGAAAGCCCGGAGCCGAAGTCCTATTATAAAAAAAGAAACGGTTTTGCCATTTCGGCCACTTGGTTCTGCAGAAGGCCCTAAAAGGCTGTAAGGGGATCAAGTAAAACCAAGATCCCTTCCTTTTAAACTGGAAAAAATTAAGGATTGCCCTCAGAGACAGATCCTTATCTAGCCTACGCAGTTCGGCAGCAAAAGCCGATAAGTGCCTCCAAGAGTTCGGAGTCACCTGACCTAAAGGGAGTTGAAAAAAATCAAGAAGCTCTACAAAAGGTGGGGGAAGAGGAAAACGAAGCCCGCATTCTAAGCAGGCTTCGTAAACGGTGGCATAACCCTCCGGCGGGTCGTTAGCCCTATGATCATCGTCGGGAACCACCGCCTTCCCCCCAGGTAAAAAATATTTCTCGTGAAGGGATATCACAGTATCCTTACTCAAGATACTGTGAAAATACTCTACGGTCTTCTCCCCGGATTCTTTCCGGCTAGAAGACCCCTTATCCCCTTTCCTACCGCTACCCGACACCGAAGAAGAAGAAGAAGACATTTTTCTTACTTTTTGAAAGTGAAGAAAGTCTGAAGAAGCTCTTGAAAGCGGAAGAAAATTTCTCGAGAAAGAGAGTATAGAAGACGCAACAGCAAAGGTGTTCAAATGAGGAAGAAAGAGCATATTTATCAGATTCGGCGAAGATTTCAAAATCGTCGCACCGTTTCGAATCCCACCTTTTCAGGATTCAACGGCCGGATTTTACTGTCGCATTTAATGCAGTCACATGCAAGGCACGTCCCCTGACGTCAGCCTCCCCCGTACCTTTATCCATAATGCCGAAGTGACTCGCTTCGCCGAAGTGATTCACTTCGTCTTTCGGGGGGGGTAGTGATGGGGTACGAACTAAACAAGCCCAACAGCAGTGACGGCCCATCAGCCCAAAGCCCAAGGAAGAGTATGAGTTCGGCATTACCAAAGAGTTCGGAGGAGTTCGGCATTACCAAAGAGTTCGGCCTCAGCCTACAGCTCGGTAAAAGCCAACCAATCAAGCTCTGCTCTCAGGTCGGCATCAAGCTCTACTCTCAGATCGGCAACCAAAGCAGTTCGGTCTCAGTATTCGACCGAACAAGGAGTTAGTGGACCCATGCAGGATTTCCACAACTTCCAACACACCCACTACCACGTGGCGTCAACTCAGGCCACGATCTTAGGCCATGACCTACACGACCTCCACGACCTAGAGTGATGATGTAAGCCACGATCTTAGTTCAATGTATAAATAGAACTTAGATCTGGTAGAAAGGAGTTAGAATCTCTCTAGAGAAATAATCAGATAGCAAGTCTGTGTTGTAAGCTGTAATTCGCAGATCAAGCAATACAAACCTGCCCCCATTTCTCCCCGTGGACGTAGATTTACCTCTGTAAATCGAACCACGTAAAATTCTCTGTGTCGTAATTTATTTTTACGAGCATTTATCATCATCAAAAATTCGCCGATTCATCATTAATCAAATTCAAATTTCTGAATTCTTCATTAAGTTTTCTCTTTTTTTAATAACAAATAAACAAAAAATGAAATGCGTCATCATCACCGTCGGCTCAAAAGATTTTGCCTTATAACCACTTTATCACTAAGTCAACATATACACATCAACTTTCTCAACTTTTTAAATCTTAGTTTAGTGTCGAGCAAGGAGAGTAAATCTCAAAGCAAGAAATTAATACTCTCTTCGTCTATGAGAAATAGTCGACGACACAAGTTTTAATGTAAACCTGGTAAATTAAGAAAGCAATAAAGAGAAAAAATGGTTAAGAAATTAGTAGTGAAGAATGCGATACAATTAATTAGAGAGAATCTGTTACTAAAAGTAAATAAAGACCTATTTTAATAAACAGATTTAAATTAGAAAGATATGATTATATTTCCGTGAACTATGTATACATATAGTGTGGGTTGGGGTTCATTCTTATGGTATTTCATTAGCATGAGATTGTGGTCGGTTTTAAATTAGTAAATTACTGTTGTAATTTTTAAAATAAATTTGTATTTTTTTAATTCTAGTACATAAATTAAGACGCATGAAGAGAAAAATGAAGTGACATTTAATAATCTTTTTAACATGGTCCCATATAGTTTCTATGTACTACTACTCCTTTAATTAAATCGTGAAATTACACTCTATAAAGTTAAACAAACCCAATATCAAATACTAAGATTTAGTAGAAAGCAATCAATGATCCCAAAGAGAGGTAATTGTAGAATCAAGATGGTTCGAACTTAAGCTAGTGGTTGAGTCAAGTAAACCATAGTTAATAAAATTTTCAACACTTGGCCTCAGCACTCAGCCATGCTACCAATTGGCATCATACCCTTCTGTGGGTTTCTGCACCTACATGGTCCAAACACATACACATATATTTATTCAAATTGTTATGATTAATTATGAACCATAAGATTTCAATAATACTATATACTAATGCTTAGTTAAGAGGAGAAGAGATCTGTGAATTTTGTTAGTAGATATTTGTCGTTAGAGATGCATGTATGGATGATTATATATTACTTCCTCGTATTCTTAAATTTTGTCATACTTTGACCAGTCATGAAATGTAATGAAAAGTGATTTGAAAAAATTAGTGAAAAATGAGTCTTATTTTTATTAAATAAAATAGGAGTTGGAATGCGTTAGTGAAATAAGGGGTCATTATAAAAAATGGTAAAAAGTGAAATGAAACAAATTTTGTGGGATGAACAGAAATGGAAAAATGTGACAAAATTTAAGGGACGGAGGAAGTAGTTAGCAGCTTAATTAATCAAAATTACAGTGTGAACGAAATGGCTAATATGCCCTCGATGGTTTGGTCATTTTACAGGTCAAAAACCACTGTGCATCCACTTCATGTGTCACGATTTTGTCTCGCATCAATTTGTCAGTTATATATTGATAAACAAAATCTTTTTCTCCCTTTTATATTTATGTCTTTTTAATAATGTAAGAGGATCATCATTCTGCCGTTGTACTTCAATTAAATTCGAATTCAGACATTAAATTCGTGCTTGAAAATGAAAAAATCAATTATGTGATTTTAATTAGGCAAAGGTTTTAGCTCCAATTTAATTTTTAAAACCAAGAGAAATCACAAGAATTAATCAATAGTCAGATTGAAGCAAATCGTGGAAGGCATTGTTTTTCACATTTTAAATCTTATTTTACTTTATAATACAAAAATCATTTGGATTTTGACTTATTTATAGTATTATGTAATTTGTGCATGTATCCAATATACCCGCCGCAATTAATTGTGTTCACAGTTGTTTTTTCTTTTTCTTTCTTTTTTTTTTTAATAAAAAAACTAAGGGGATTTAACTTAGATTCCTTACATGTATAAAAATTCCCAAAAAACATATTCAAAAAATTTTCCCTCTCCTGCTTTCAAAACATAGCCTTCTTCATTTCCTTTTTCTTTCAATCAACTATGTCATTTTCTTTTATTAAAAAATATCGCAGTTACAACCATATCTTCTAATCCTTTTTCATTTTTCAGCAATATAATATAACTATGTCACTAGCTATAAAACTACATTGTTTTACAAACGAACAGTGCTGACCGGCCCAATCTGACTCTTTTTTTTTAATTATTTTTTAATCATAAATAGATAAAGTAAATCACTTGTTATTTATAATTATAGTAATTTTTATTCATAATAATAATTATTGCTGGACACACTTTGAGCCCCAAGGCTGAAGCCCCTACCAAGATTTTTTTTAAATATCCATTTTTATTCTTATAATGTTATTGAGTAGTACTATATAATTTTTTTGTAAATCATTATGCAAAGTCCCTATCATCAAAACATAATGTAGGAAAGTTTTCCTTTTAAAATTTTGAATATGCAATTTAGAGAATACAACTCCTATCAAAAAACAATAATGCATCCGCTCCTATGAAGTATGAACGATCATTTTATTTAGAGCATCCACAATAGCGCCTAGCGCACCGCCTAGCCGAGCACCGGCGCTAGGCGGTGCGCTAGGCGATCTATTGCAGCCGCCTAGCGGATTTCGCGAAAAAAAACCGCCTAGCGCTCGGCGGTTCCGTGGCGCTAGGCGGTGCGCTAGGCGCTATTGCAGCGTCCGGATCGCCTAGCGCACCACCTAGCGCGAATTTTTAATTTTTTTTTTCCGAAACACTATATATACGCGACTTGCCCGTCATTTTCATTCGCACCACTTGTATTAACGAGTACTCTCTCTATCTTAATTTCTGTACAAGATCAACACCTAGAAATGAGTAACGCCGGTGGTAGTGGTGGGAGTGGTAGGGATGCTGAGGAGTACGAGAGTATAATGAACGAAGCACTAGATGCCTATACGAGCCGCGAGATTGATCAATGGATGCAGAGGGCCTTGCAGCCGGCGGTACCTCGACCTCGACCAGTGGTACACCGCCGAGCGGTGATTGATCGTGATCACGTAACTGCACATCAGCGCCTATACGAAGACTACTTCGCACAGGAGCCGCGGTTCAACGCCAACCTTTTCAGGCGCCGTTTTAGGATGCGCAGGTCCCTGTTTATGCGTATTGTTAACGGATTGGAGCAACGATATTGCACGATGCGGCTGGCAGACCCGGCCACACTCCTATTCAAAAGTGCACTGCGGCAATCCGGCAGTTGGCCTACGGAGGCGTTGCAGACATGTGGGACGAGTACCTCCACATCGGTGAGACGACTGCCCTGGAGTGTATGAAGTATTTCTGTCAGGGCGTGATTGAAATATTCGGTGATCAGTACCTTCGAAGCCCTACCCCCGATGACTGTCGGGATCTGCTGCGGATGCACGGGGAACAGCATGGGTTCCCAGGGATGTTAGGCAGCATAGATTGTATGCATTGGGAGTGGAAGAATTGCCCCGCCGCCTGGAAGAGGATGTACACTACCGGCTACAAGGGAAAGAATCCCACGATGATCCTCGAGGCCGTAGCTGATTACCGGCTGTGGATTTGGCATGCGTATTTTGGGATAGCTGGTTCGAACAACGACCTCAACGTCCTCAACTCGTCGCCACTTTTCAACGAGCAGTGTCAGGGTGTCGGTCCGGCCATCAGTTTTGTCGCCAACGACAACCGACATGATATGGGCTACTACTTGGCGGATGGGATATACCCTAGGTGGCCCGTCTTTGTGAAGACGATCCGATGCCCAGGAGATGAGAAGAAGGCCTACTTTGCGGCACGGCAGGAGTCGGCGCGCAAGGACGTGGAACGCGCATTTGGTGTGCTCCAGGCTCGATGGGCGGCAGTTAAAGGGCCAACGCGTTTGTGGCACGTCGACTGCATTGCTGATATAATGTACGCCTGTATAATCATGCACAACATGATTGTCGAAGATGAAGGTGGACAACTGACTGATTGGGCCAACGACGATAATGAAGCTGGTCCAAGCCACGGCGTTGCCGCCCCTAACGTACGGAGTGGGGTACCCCACGATGAAGACGGCCGCCTCCAAGCACATGCCGACATGCGCCAAACGGAGGCTCATATTCGACTCCAAAAGGATTTAATTGAATAGTTATGGGCGCGGAGGACTGCACGACGTTAGTTTTTTTTTTAATTATGTAATTTTTTTAAATTAATGTACTTTTTAAATCTTATTAATATTAGTGAATTTTCTCGTTTTTGTGTCGTAAATTTAATTCCGTATATTGTGTTATTGTTAATTATTTCATTTTGTACATATTTGTTAATAGTGATGTGGATAGAATGTGGCTGGGCTATTGCTGGACTATTTGCTTGTTTTGATGATGTGGCAGGAGGATTGTTAGTGCTGATGATGTGGCAGTGGCTAGGCTATGGCTGGGCTATTGCTGAGCTATTCTTATTGTGGATGGCCTAATAATAATATTTACTTTTGAGTCTTTGACCAATGTTACTTTTGTAAAACAGATCATGGTTTGAGTTAGTATTGGTATTTGGATTAAACCAGAATCCAAATATGTCACGTCACATCACTCATGATTATTTCACATGATAAATAGGAAAAATGAAGCAATATCAATCCTGAAATCACTTATGATCGATTATTGCACATAATAAACACGAAAAATGTGCTAATACAAACTAGGTACATTTTTGTGTAAGTACATTTTTAGAAACCACACGATTTACATACATTCTGTACACAAGCCCAAAATCAAATCTTTTTCACACATGATCTTATATTCGACAAATTAAACGGGAATTTAGAAACATAAGTAGAACTCCAAATCAACACTTTTATTTGAAAAATAATATTTACCAACAATAGAAATTGAAACTATCCTAATCTTTTTCCTATATAACTGAGCAGAGATACAAGGGTGGAAACACTCCAACCTTGACCAACTCTACAAATAATACTGCCATTTGCTTACTTAGTGCTTAGCAACAATATTTCATTCAAATGATCTAGTATTGAAAAATCAGGCATGAACTCATGTAGCATGTTTATAGAAGGTAAAAGAAATCTTCATATATTTCAACATTGAACAAAACAATAATATTTTTGGCGTTTGCACACATCAAATGAAAAGGAACTACTACTAATTATAATCCTTCAAGCAATACTCAATCTGAGCTCCCTCATTCACTGGGAAAGATATACAACAGCTATGGCATCACATACATATACACACTGCTTATAAGACTATACAAGACAAAAAAATTTGCACAGCTGCATATTCACAGAGACCACGGCATCATGCTAAATTGCTAATTGCAACGGTAGAGAGCAGACGTGAAGAAAACACACTTGTCACATAGTTGAAGCAAAGGGAAGACACGAGATTGCGCCACCACATAAAAGTAAACCACCCGACTCTATTCTGCTGTGATATAGCACCCTGTCAAACAGCACGTCCTCAAGCTGGACTCCTATGCTGTATTCTTCAGCATCGTAGTATGAAATGGAACCCTCCAAATCAATGTCTTTTTTAGTTTCTTTCTCAAAATTCTTGATATAACTCCTAATATCTTCTTGAGGTTGGACATCGTCCACCCTTTTATCAGCCAAAGAGAATTCATAAAGTTGACTGCTCCCTGGACCAGTTTTGCCGCTGTTGCCGGTTGGCTTAGAATCCTCACAAGGTTTAAGCTGCACCTGGTCACCATATATCTGAAATCAATAGGAATTCTCAGAAAACGAGAGACTTGTTGTGGTTTGAATGGAATATCTTAAATGATCAAAACTAGCTAGTTTGGAGATGACAATCATAAAAGATTAAATATTCAATCAACGATGAAGGCAAAGTTGGAACTGGCAAAATTAAATTGTTTTTATTTTCTTGTTTCTCTTCAGGGAAACATGAAAGATAATAACATGTACAGCAATAATACGAGGAACATGATGCTGAAACAAAAGTCTGGCATGCAGATGCATACAGTATTTCTGTATTTGGAAGGGAGTCGGGACAAGTAAATGTTAGGAAAAATGAAGGCCAAAAAAAAATAATGAAACCTCTTATCTGGGAGAAAGGATTTATGGATTAAGAAAAGCTAGGATTTTTAAGTTGTCAAATTGTTTTTCAGTAGCAATTGGGTTATGACCAAGGGACAAGGACATAAAATTCGTATACTATATGAGCATCTTAGCGACGAGTAAGATATTTACGAAATTTACTATATTTCGAGCAGTTGAGCAATGTCTTGATTTCTTAATATCTACCATCACTTGCAGTCCCATAAATAGCTGGTTATACAGATTTGGAAATATGACAGAACAAAGCATGGACAATGGAAGGGACTGAAGAGTTGAGCTTCAAGAGTAGATGCCAGCAAACTTGTGGAATGTATATTTGGTTTTTATTTATGTAGCATCCATCATATATAGAGTAGAGAAATATGGGTGTGCATTCACTTGGATGATTACATATATTGCATACACTTGACTTGGCATGTCAAACGACCATGAATGATCAACTATGTCAGATTAATAACTTAAACCACTATTTTATGCAGTAAAGACAGGAACCTGTTTGTGGTCAACAAGACTCCCTTGATCATAGCTGCATAAGGTTCTTGGATTTCCATTTGCTAGAGATGAAGTGCCTACAAGTCCAGCAGCTCCAACTAAACTGTAGGCTGGATCTTCTGAAGCAGAGAAGTCAGAACTATCAAAGGTGGACAAGGACACACATTCGTCAAAATATGCCATGGCTTCTTCAGTAAGGCGGTTTGACGTATACATAATCTACGACTCTAAGAAAGGATATCTACACCATCAAAGGAAGTTCTGTTGCTTAGAAGAGAGTTACAGAAACAAAAACCATATTACCAACCACAGGTGACAGGACAACAACATCAAGCATCTGTTGTTAGAAGTTAGAACTTATGGAGTATTAGAACCATTTCTAATATGGTATATGGTATCAGAGCAGGATGGAATACATATAATATATAACATGGAGAATTCCAAAAGTCCCTCATGGTGGTAGGAAGTTCAAATAAATATTGAAATAATTAAAAATGAAAATATAACAGATCTAAACTACAACTATAGTCTTCCTTTTTATACCCTAAGGGGGTGTTCGGTTTGCAAGATTGTATCCCAGATTAAATATATAGTGTGTTTGATTCATGAGATTCAATCCTAGACGGATAATCATGGGATAATTAGTCATAACTAACCCCCATGGCTAAAATAATCCCACAACTCAATCCTAGGTTGTATCTTGGTATTATTTTATCTAGGTAACCAAACACCACCTAAGACAAACTATTGGGGAATAGCCTACTAGATAGAAGAAAAAAATATAGTATTTAAATCTTGTTTACGAAGAATGATTGGAACGTAAGGAAATCCAAAGGCCCTTGATAATTTCTACGATGTGAGCTAACTTGCTTGACACATATTTAATTGGAAGGGGTGGGATTGGAGAAATACTAATAATGAAGACAAATATATATGGTGTGCGCAAGTAATCTTTTGGAATGATGATGGATGGTTAGTTACCTACTTACCTAGTCTATTAAGAGATTAAAGATTAGTTCAGACAATATATACATGAATATTTGCACAGAAACAAAGAAATGGAAACAAAAACAAACTACTTTTCTTCCTCGACGAGCTCTCTGAATATCAGAAGTCTTTCTATCAGGAAGCATCTCCTTGAGTATTCTATCCAGCTCTTGCCCACGTTGCTCTTCAATAGCAAGATCTGCTCGAAGTCCTCTGGCACGTTCTTCAGACTGCACCAATGTACTTTATAAGACTTATGTTATGACACAAGTGAGGACAGTCCTCCAACAAATTAGCTAAACATCACCTCTTCCAATTTTATGGCATATTCCCTTCTGATGTCCGATATTAACTCAACAGCCTCAGGGTTTACTAGATTTGAGGGCATATCAGGAACATTGGTAACAGCAGGCTGGTTGCCATTATTTCTCCGAAAAACCTGATTTCAGATAAGAAAAAAGGATCCATAAAAATCATGCTATCAAAAAGATGGGGGTACCTATGCACAATATGCAAACCTAATAAATCTTCATATAGCTCCTATATATAAGCCTTAATGCTTAGCTAGAATTTGGGACTTCAAGCTTCACAGGCCTTTTGTACATCAACAAAATCTCTCTAACAAAAGTAATCTACCAAACATAATCACTCATAAATGGAAAATGATATATGAAAAAGGAATAAAAGCACACAATTCCGACTGCCTAAAGGTTTCTTACCGACGGTAATGTTGTCATAAGCAACTTTGATAAATGACCATATCATTTTTATTTCGATCAGTCAAGCAACCAGATGCCTAAGGATTACTTCAAGTAATCTATGGGATAAAGAGAGGGAAAACTTATGCTCTGATTGTGCAAGGGTGAGAGCATTTTTCCAGAACATAAATGATTTTGATAAAATTCCTAATAAATGTAATATGTCTGCCATATCAAGAGTCCACAATCGAAGCCTTATTTACTCCCCCTCTCCAAATCAAAAGTTGGAAGCAACTCCAGCAAACAATTTACCTATCCAGCATGGAAGACTAGAAAACATAATCTCCCCATATTAGCCTTCCGTTGAGGTGGAGGTACCATCCATGGTACTTTTCTCAGGAGGTAAGCTACTAATAGCTCTCAATAAAATCAGCTCAAATTTCATTGTATACTTTCATCTTTACAGTTATAGACTGGCATGCATTAAATATACAGCTATTAACTCTATCATAGGTCCGGACTCACTACATAGCGAGCAATATGATTTTATGACAGGGAATTTCAATTCATGCATGGAGTAACTAAAATAATAGTATCCTAGGCAGTAAAACGATAAATTTGAAGATTTTAAATTTCATTGGGTCGTTGTATTCAGATTGCCATGAGGATCGCTTGTAACCAACCAGCCAAGGCGCCAACCCGGCACCAACCATCTCTTGGACAAAGATCCTAGAGTGATCAGCTTATCCCACCCATAAATCAAACAGCTTTGTATTTTCGTAGAAAGCACATATCACACAGATTCAAATTTCACTAGATGGCATGCCCCTTCCCATCCCCCCCCCCCCCTAAAAGTTATACTTAGTAATTAATGGCAATCTTTGAAAACAAAATCTAATAAGTCATCACCTTATTGCTGAAGTAAACAAGAATAATTGGAGGAGACAATCAGAACTTACATTCAGCTCTTCAAATGCAGTTCTAATGGTTTTCTCTTCAGCTTCTGATAACGAACCAACTGAAATACTATCTTCCAAATTTGATATCTGCAAACTACACTGGGGAGCATATTGACCACGGTATTACATTTAGTCACTGCAACACCCAAAACCACGAGTAGTCAATCAAATATAATGAACAAGTCAAACTCACAGCAGAGTCGTCTTCAGACCACTCTTTTGCTTGACTCCTGGCTGTTCTCACTCCAGCATGTTTAGCTTGCCTGGGGTTTACCCTATTTCTTACTGAATTAGTTCTACTTATAGTATCACTCATCCTCTTTGCCTCATGCCTGCTTCGAGAAATTGGAGACGTAAGACAAACCTGCTCTTTTTCACTCTGTCACAAAAGAAGACATGGCAATATGCATATCAATTAGTGCGAGGAAAACATTCGAACTTTTGGTTAGTTATGCTCCAAAACTACAATGAAAGTTTTCATTAACCATCTATTTGCATTACACTATTGAGTGGATTATTATCAACAACCAAATGTATCACTTACACAAGAGTCCAAATGTATCACTACGCAAGAGTCATTGGTATTTGGCAAAAACCTGGGTACATCTGGATGCACAGTGCATTCACTCCAATTAGGGTTACCAATTAAGGGTTTAGTAAACTGTTACGATCCGAGCTCGTAGCTTCCCTATTTTAGCTCGCCACTGCCGAACTCAGTGACTTCTTCGCGGTCTTCCTATCTTAGCTCGCCACTGCCGAACTCAGTGACTTCTTCGCGGTCTTCCTATCTTAGCTCGTCACTGCCGAACTCAGTGACTTCCTCGCGGTCTTCCTATCTTCGCTCGTCACTGCCGAACTCAGTGACTTCTTCTCGGTCTCCCTCTCTTAGTTCGGCATTGCCGAACTCAGCGATAATACGCAAAGCAACTCTTGAATGAACAATCGAGGATCGTATTATTGAATCAACAAGAAGTTTACACGATAGAAACAATCAAACGAAGAGGAGGAACTAGATCCACGATCTAAGCTCCGATTTACAATTCAACACTATACTCAACATAACCGAAAGAAATAAGCAACTCCTCTACTTATACTGTTCATCTTAGCTCACTTAACTAACTAACATCCACGTGCTCGACTCTTATTGGCTGCAACACGTCATATCTCACGTGATGATTGCCAGCTGGCTTGAGTTAGTTACACAGCAACTAACTCCTACTTAACTCCCAACTTCCAACGACTTCCTTTATAGCTCGCTATCTTGTGTTGCATGCATTTTACGCATGAATGATCATGCATGCAACAATACCCCCGACTTAAGGTTCCTTGTCCTCAAGGAACCAAGGGAAACGCTCGGTGATCACGTCCGCGAATTCCCAAGAAGCATCGGCAGGGGATCTATCTTTCCAATGGATCAGCCATTTTGTAGCCGCTTGATTGTGTCGCTTCACCATTTTTCTATCCAGAATCGCTTGTGGTATAGCATCATTGATATGAGATGTAGATGGTAGATCTGAAATAGGCCCGAGAGGAGGTGCAGCGGGCTTCAGTAATGAAACATGAAAGACATCATGTATAGCAGCTGATGAGGGTAAATTCAGCTTATAAGCTACCTTCCCCATTCTATCCACGATCTGATATGGTCCAAAAAACTTAGCTTCGAACTTGTGGTGTTTGCCCCGAATAGATTTCTGCCTATAGTCTTGAAGCTTCAGCCAAACCCAATCACCAATCTGAAACTCTCTGTCAAAACGATGAAGATCAGCTTGTTTCTTCATTCTTGCTGCAGCTTTCTCAATATTTTTCTTTAATATGACAATCATCTCCTCTCTATCTCTCAAAGCAATGTCTATAGCTTCAATATCTGAATCCCCAGGTAGGTATGGGACATGTAAAGGAGGTGGAAATCCATATAATGCTTCAAAGGGAGTCATCCGAATACTCGAGTGATAAGTAGTGTTGTACCAATATTCGGCTAATCCCAGCCATTGAACCCAAGAGTGTGGTTTCTCTCCCATAGAGCATCTCAAATAACATTGTAAACATCTATTAACAACCTCAGATTGTCCATCGGTCTCAGGGTGATAGGCTGTAGAATATAGCAATTCCACACCCAATAAAGTCATAAACTCCTTCCAGAAAGCTCCCACAAACACAGCACCTCGATCACTCACAATTTTAGCAGGCATGCCATGTAATTTGAAAACAAAATCCATGAATATTTCTGCTACTTTCTTGGCTGTAAAAGGATGGGACAAAGCCATAAAATGAGCATACTTACTCAACCGATCTACCACCACAAATATAGTGTCTGTTCCATGCGAAGTAGGTAAGGCCTCTATGAAATCCATAGTGATATCAGTAAAAATTGCAGCAGGCATAGGCAGGGGTTGAAGTAATCCAGCCGGGGAAGTAGTGCTTGGTTTATATCTTTGGCAAGTCACACACATCCTCACAAATTCTTTAACATCCTTCATCATCTTAGGCCAATAACACAAGGCAGAGATCCTCTTGTAAGTTCCCAACACACCCGAATGGCCAGCTGTTGCAGACTCATGGAATATAGTTAGAATTTTGGCCTTCAAGAATACATCATTTCCAACTACAAGTCTGCCATTTCTCCTTAACTCACCATTTTTCCAGCTAAATTTAGGGTGAGAAGTAGTATCAGTCTGTTTTGCATTCAAAATTAATTGAATTTGTTGATCTGCTTTCCAAGATTCCTTAATCTGCTCAATTAATTCCAAGGGAATTATAAGAGAAGTTAGAGCAAATATCATAGATTCTGGCACCCTAGATAAGGCATCAGCCACTGCATTATCACATCCTTTCTTGTACCTTATCTCATAATCGAATTGCATAAGTTTTGTCATCCAAGCTTGTTGAGTTGGAGTTGTCAACTTCTGCTCAACCAAATATTTGAGGCTCTGATGATCAGTTAGGATTATAAACCTCCTACATTGCAGGTAGTAATACCATTTTTTTACTGCCATCAAGATAGCCAAGAGTTCTTTTTCATACACAGACAGGGCTTGATGTTTAGGAGTTAAGGCTTTGCTGATAAAAGCTATAGGATGTTTCTCCTGCATTAGTACAGCACCAATACCCACTCCAGATGCGTCTGTTTCAACTACAAACTCCTTGGAGAAATCGGGTAAAGCTAAAACTGGTGCAGATATCATAGCACTTTTTAATTTATCAAAAGCTTCTTGTGCTTCCTCAGGCCAACTAAATGCAGCACCTTTTGTCACCTCTATCAATGGTTTAGCAATGACTCCATAATTGTATACAAATCGCCTATAATATCCAGTTAAACCCAAGAAGCTTCTAACATGTTTAATCGTTTTTGGACTTGGCCAATTCTTAACCGCTGCTATCTTGGCTTCATCAGTAGCAACACCATCAGCAGAAATGACATGTCCCAAGTATTCCACCCTTCTACACCCAAAACTACATTTAGACTTCTTAGCTAGAAGGCTGTGCTGCTTCATTAAGTTCATCACAGCCTTCAAGTGAAACTCATGGTCTTCCTTACTTTTGCTATAGATCAAGATGTCATCAAAGAAAACCAAAATAAATTTCCTCAAATGCTCTCTGAAGACAGAATTCATCAAGTTTTGAAAGGTGGCCGGAGCATTTGTTAATCCAAATGGCATCACTAAAAATTCATAGTGACCGGAGTGAGTTTTGAAGGCTGTTTTATGGATGTCCTCCAGCCTCATTCGAACTTGCCAATAGCCAGACCGTAGATCAATTTTAGAAAACCAAGTAGCCCCACCCAACTCATCCAAAAGCTCCTCAATAACCGGTATAGGATATTTATCCTTAACCGTGATAGCATTTAAAGCTCTATAATCCACACACATGCGCCATGATGAGTCCTTCTTCTTGACTAAAACAATAGGGCTAGCAAAGGAACTCTCACTATGCCTTATAACTCCAGATTTCAGCATTTCATCAATCATAGTTTCAATGATATCTTTCTGTTTGGAAGCATATTTATAGGGCCTTATGTTGACAGCATTAGACCCCTCTTTCAAAATGATTTTGTGATCTTGCTCCCTCGGTGGTGGTAATGAACTTGGCTCTGCAAATATGCCTTCATTCTCATCCAATATCAGTTTAAGTTCTGGCCATATTTCCTCTGTACTGATCTCATAACAGAAGGAAATTTCCTCTTCTATTGAAGGCATCAGCTGGCTGATCTTTCTTTCATTTTCATCTTTTTCTTGCAGGTTGCAGATATGTAAACAATGTAATTGATCAGATTTTGGTGACCATAGCTCTCCTTGCAACTTCACAACCGCACCAGATAATTTGAATTGCATAGTCAGCTTGTTGAAATCCCATGTAATCTCACCCAAGGTAGACAACCAAGCACCACCCAATATCAAATCATAAGTTTCTAAATGAATAAGATAGACCTCAGCTTGAAATGTTGCTCCCTGCATTTCCCACTCAAGGCTACTACATTTCTGATTGCATTGCAGTAGTTGTCCATTAGCAACCTCTACAGCCTTAGAGCTCACTGCAGTGAGTTCACACTTAATCTTTTTAGCTACTCTGGAACTCAAGAAGTTATGAGTACTCCCAGTATCAATTAAGATCTTTAAAGCCTTTTTCTGACAGATTCCCCTAATCCTCATCAGTTGAGGTCCATTCTTACCCCAAACAGCATGTAAAGACAGCTGGAGATCCGGTTCTTCACCAGCCCTTGTTTCATCTGCCAAATCTGCTTGTTCCTCACTTTCTGCTGTGTCTCCCAGCTCAATCAGTTGTATAACATAAAATTTCCTCTTAGAACATTGATGATTAGGAGTGAATTTTTCAGTGCACCAGAAACACTCCTTCCTAGCTCTTTTTTCATCCATTTCTTTGGGTGATAGATTAGTGCTAGCTCTAACACCACCCAAACGATTAGGCTCCTTATTACCTCCACTCCAATTGTTAGTATTCACCACAGGTTTAGTATTAGTGGTGACTGCCAGGGGCTTACTACTCGAGTAATAACTGCTATTAGAATACACATTACTCTGCATCACCTTAGGCTTAATTCCTAAAGCCTTCACAGTTAGTTCTTGCAATTTAGCTAATGAGTAAGCCTCAGCCAAGCTCTTAGGTTTAAACATTCTCACTGGCATTTGTAGTTCATCAATAAGTCCAGATAAGAAAAAACTAAGTGCTTGATCCTCTCTTATATTAGCTCTCGGATACAACTCATCAAAAGTATCCATGTATGATTGTAGCGTACCTTTTTGTTTGAGATTCCTCAGATCTGCAAGCGGATCCTCAAAAGCATGAGCTCCAAAGCGAGCTGCTACGCACGAGATGTAATATCTCCAATCAACATACGCCTCATTTCCATGTAGAGTCAAAAATCCTCTATGCCATTGGAGAGCTTTTCCTTCCATATGAATTGCTGCTACCTTTACTTTCTCCGCCTCTGGTACCCTTGCTACTTGAAAAAAATATTCAGCTCTCATCATCCAACCTTCAAATCCATCACCATCAAATTTAGGAAACTCATATCGAGTAGATCTTCCCCAATCTGATTTTCCTTCGCTACTTCCTTCACCATTATCCATTGCTGCGTTGTTTTTCTGATTCTGCAAATTAATCGTAGCGATTGCTTGCCTCAATTCCAAAATTTGGATTTCCTGCTCATGAATGACTTGATCACGCTCACTTAACTTCTGATCCATCAATTCCGCCATTTTCTTCTCCATTTCAGCGCCTCGCGTCACCGTTCCAGTTTCCGGAGATCGACTGCTCTGGATACCACTTGTTACGATCCGAGCTCGTAGCTTCCCTATTTTAGCTCGCCACTGCCGAACTCAGTGACTTCTTCGCGGTCTTCCTATCTTAGCTCGCCACTGCCGAACTCAGTGACTTCTTCGCGGTCTTCCTATCTTAGCTCGTCACTGCCGAACTCAGTGACTTCCTCGCGGTCTTCCTATCTTCGCTCGTCACTGCCGAACTCAGTGACTTCTTCTCGGTCTCCCTCTCTTAGTTCGGCATTGCCGAACTCAGCGATAATACGGAAAGCAACTCTTGAATGAACAATCGAGGATCGTATTATTGAATCAACAAGAAGTTTACACGATAGAAACAATCAAACGAAGAGGAGGAACTAGATCCACGATCTAAGCTCCGATTTACAATTCAACACTATACTCAACATAACCGAAAGAAATAAGCAACTCCTCTACTTATACTGTTCATCTTAGCTCACTTAACTAACTAACATCCACGTGCTCGACTCTTATTGGCTGCAACACGTCATATCTCACGTGATGATTGCCAGCTGGCTTGAGTTAGTTACACAGCAACTAACTCCTACTTAACTCCCAACTTCCAACGACTTCCTTTATAGCTCGCTATCTTGTGTTGCATGCATTTTACGCATGAATGATCATGCATGCAACATAAACTCCAAGGTTTTATAACTTTAATTACTAACTACGATTAGGATTTAATTAGGGCTTCATTGTTCAAAAAAATCTCAAACCCAAAGTAGTCCTTTCAAAATCAATTACATTCACTCCAAACTCCAGCGTGTTCTACCTGTAGTAGGTAAAGTTAAAGCAACGAATAAAAACATTGAAACACGATCTTTCTAAAACCCTACCTCGTAAGCTCCGTTACGAGAAGCTGCAGAGATGGACCGCCCTCGAGTCCTCGACAAACTGCGGCCGATCCCGTTGTTATGGCTATGACTGTGGGTAACAGAGCGCCCCCGCTGCTCAACGGAAGAATTGCCACCACCATTGCCGTTTACTAAGTTTTTTGTATCCAATTTAGATGATAATTTATTACCACTAGTAGCAATCTCACAGATCCTTCTGTTTTCCTCTTTATCTGGCGGCGAAGAAGATCTGGTCCAGAAAAGGGGGTTATCTCTGCTGTTGGAAAAATCGGTTGAAATCGAGGCATTGTCGTCAAAGGGAGCGTGGTTGTTCCGAGAAACAGGAGTGACGCTGTGGGAACGGCGCCGAGAAGCGGCGGAGGGCGGCGGGGCTTTGGGCTCTGTGGCTGCGCCTCTTCTGGAAGTGGATTTGAAGGAGGAGGTGGCCATTAATTAATTACTAATTAAATCTGTGGGAAATACAAATGAAGAAATGAATCTTTCAAGTGATCAGTTTTGGACTTGTCCTTCTTCAATTAATTATGCGTGCAGTCGGATTATTATATGATGAATAATTTTATCCGTTTTAGACATTTTGGATTTTAGGTTTGATATATGAAATGCGGTTGGTTACTTTCATATTGTTTTCATCGTTATATTAAAATTAAAATTAAAATTAAAATTAAAAATTATACTACTGTAGGAGTAACACTCTTGATATTATAACGATTCCTAATAAATTGTGACTTATTAATTGAAGTGAATTATTCCTCGGGAAAATGAACCATTCTTCGAGCGGCACGTAATTTTAAGCAGTTTTATTTTGCGCGTTAAGTGAAGAAAATACAGTAAGAGTTAGAATAAAGTAGATATATATGTGTTCCCATTTTTAATAACGGATCATTTTGGTTGGGAAACTATAAAGAAAAATTGATGATCTTCAATGACATAGAGGGAATATATTATTAGGCTCTAGAGGTCTCCAAACCGAACCGGCCCGGACGAACCGGCCCGGAACCGTCATCGGCGGTTCCGAACCGGAACCGAAACCGTCGACGGCGGTTCGAACAGGGACCGGAACCGCCCGAACCGCCGGGCTGGTTCAGGTTCACAAAAATTGAAGAACCGTAACCGGCGGTTCCGAACCGCCGGTCTCGCCGGAACCGCCGGTTCCGAACCGCTGGTTCGGCGGTTCCCCGACACCTCCCGACACCTTTTCAGGCCTATTTTCTAGCCTTTTCAGAAACCGCTCCCCCGGCCGCCGGTTTGGTCAGAAACCGTTGACGGAAACCGCCGGTTCCAACGGTAATTTCAAAAATTTGAATTTTTAAAATCGATGAAAACCGCCGGTTTCTAATTTTTACGTTGTAATTTGTAAATTTTAAGTTGTAATTTGTAATTTTAAAGTTGTAATTTGTAATTTTGAAGTTGTAATTTGTATCTATAAAATTGCATTTATACATCGCTTTATTCTAATTTTATTTATGCATATATATTTACATTTTTTACTTGAATTACAAATTTACAAAAAAAAATTAAACGAACCGCTGAACCGGCCGAACCGGCCAGGAACCGGATTTGCACCGACGGTTCCGCGGTTCACGCGAACCGGCGGTTCACGGTTCACGAACCGGAACAGCCGAACCTTGGCCGGGCCGGTTCAGGTTCCATCATTTCTCGAACCGGAACCGGCGGTTCCGAACCGTGAACCGCCGGTTCCCGAACCGTGGTGACGTCTATTAGGCTCTATATTATTTGCAATGCACGTTTACTACATTAAAGTGCACTTTTGCTGTTCATATAAAATACATTTTGCATTTTGTGTTTTGCACATTTACTACATTTTTTCAAATAAAAATATCTCTAAATGCACAAAGGGCATATTTTACACTCATTTTCTATATTTTGGGTTAATTTTTAAGGCATCAATTTCTTTCTTAATACTCCTTCTGTTCCTCGGCAGGCGTTTCTTTTCAACACACGATTTAAGAAATACTATTGTGTTAAGTGGGTTAATTAAATGAAGAATAAAGTAGAAAAATGAAAAAGATAGAAAGATAAAAATTGTATAAAGTATGAGAGAAGAAATATATTGATTATTGCTAGAAAAGGAAATGATACTACCAGGCCCGGGGCATAGTCCCCCGTCTTAAAAAAACCTAGGGGTATTTTTTTTCCGTCTTAAAAAAACCTTGGGGTATTTTAATAATTTCATATTAATTATAATTTACCATAATATTATATATAATAGCTTTCAGCAAAATTTATATGATGCGTTTCTCCTTAATTTAGCTTTCTTCTCTGCCGTTCTGCGCCTTAAGTCTATAACTTGAAATTCTTTATTTGATGTGTATGTGTTTATAGTTTTATATTATTTGATTTGTGAGTGTTAGTCCCAATGTCATTTATAATTATTGTTTGTAATGGCAATTTTTTAGATTTGAGCAGATTGTATATTTTGGTTTCTCTTTATCTTTAGTTGTGAAGTATAAGATGAACTTTATCCTTTTTGTGTATAATTTATATTTTGCTAATCTTAGTACAGAAAATATCAAACATTTTGCAAACTTAATTAGTTTTGACTATTTTTGTAGGTATATGAATTGTTATTTCAAGAAACTTTCTTCCGTTGATTCTTCATCAGCTGAGCCTCCACTTCTTCAACCTCAAGAATTATCGAATGAAAATAAAAATAAGGTTGATTTAGAGAATCTCCCAAGTGATCCAGGAGAACAACCTGATATAATGAGTTATCCACCAAATTTAATAGAACAAGTTCGTAAAGCTTACTTACTTAAAGGTATGTGTCAACCACGTAATCTTGATTTTCGTCATACAGTCGATGGAAACCGAAAACGTAAATTTGTCTCACATTGGTTTGATGAATTTAAGGATTGGTTGGAGTATAGTACTACGAAGGAAACAACCTTTTGCTTATATTGCTATATTTTTTCAAGACTCCACGGATATGGACAAGAGATGCTTTTGTATATGGGGGATTTAGGGTTTAGGGATTTACAGTCTGGCCAAGTAAGAAAGATTAAGAGATCATGCTGGAAATCATAAAAGTGCTCATAACAGGTGGAGATTAGCATGTGAGGATTTGATGAATCAAGCCCAACACATTGATGTCTCTTTAGCAAAACAGTCAACACAATCTTAGCTTGAATACCGCCTACGATTAAATGCAACGATTGTTTCTCTTCGTTATCTTATAATGCAAGGATTGCCTTTTCGCGATCATTATGAGTCAGAAGAATCACTATATCAAGGTAATTTTCTTGAGTTCTTGAAAGTATTTCTTGAGTTCAATGAAGAGATAAATAGTGTTGTGCTAAAAAATGCTCCCAATAATCTCAAACTTACATCACCAGGAAAGATATTATAAATGCATTTGCTGTTGAGACAACAAAAGCTATTGTACATGATATGGGAAATGAATTTTTCTCCATATTAATCGATGAGTGTCGAGATGTATCTGTCAAAGAGCAATCGGGTGTTTTGGTACGATATGTGGACAAGAATGGATGTGTTATAAAATGTTTTCTTGGTCTTATGCATGTTAGTGATACAACTGCAATCTCACTTGAGAAAGCACTTGATTATTTGTTATCTACTTATGATTTAAGTATATCTAGTTTGAGAGGTCAAGGATATGATGTCGTAAGCAACATGAGAGAAGAATTCAACGGGTTGAAAAGTTTGATACTCAATAGAAATTCTAGTTCTTATTATGTACATTGTTTTGCTCATCAGCTTCAACTCACGATTGTTGTTGTTGCTAAAAAATATAACATTGTCGGTCTTTTTATAATTCTGTCTCTCGTTTGTGTAATATTGTTGAAGGTTCTTGTAAGTGCAAAGATATACTTCGGGAGAAACAAAGAGAGAATATTATTAAAGAGATTGCAAGTGATGAAATAATCACGGGAGAGGACTAAATCAAGAAATGTCATTGAAGCGACCTGGAGATACTCATTGTTGTTCACATTACGATACTCTTGTCAACCTGATACATTTATATTCGTCTATTGTTGATGTTATTGAGTATGTTGGGGAGAATGGTCATGAGGATTTTGATACGCTCGGATTTTGCACTGTTTTAAGGCTTTTATTTGGTCTGTATTGATACGCTCGGATTTTGCACTATTTTAAGGTCATTTTGTGGTCCGTTTTGAGTGTCAAAGTTGCATTACATGTCCATTATTTTCATATTTTATCCATTTTGGTATTTTAACGTGTTTTGTGAGAAATGTGCAAAATAGAGCTAAAAAGAGCATAAAAACGTCAAAGTTCGAAAGCTGGAGTAGAAGGCAATCCAGCGGACCCCAGTGGTCACTGAAAATTACTCCAGAACGTTCTGGCTCTCTCCAGCGCCCGCTGGGAATGCTCGTGCACGACAATCTCTGTTCAAACTCAATTTGCCGGCGATTCTAAAGTCCGATCAGGGCGTCTTCTTGTAATTTCTGAGCTTTGATCTTGAATTCTTTCATTGGATGGCTTTGTTGTTGGTATATATTTTGGTAGTTTAGATTGGAGTTTGATGGTGGATGATATACTTTTGATAATTTGTTGGTGAATTTGTGAGCTGGATTTATTGGAATTAGTTATTGTTGGGTGTGCTTGAATTAGCTTCTTGTTGTGGATGAAATTTGAATACCCCATTGATTTGATTGTTGATACGCATAGTTCATGTTCATAGCATTGTGAGACTATTTTATTTTGGTAGTTTAGATTGGAGTTTGATGGTGGATGATATACTTTTGATAATTTGTTGGTGAATTTGTGAGCTGGATTTATTGGAATTAGTTATTGTTGGGTGTGCTTGAATTAGCTTCTTGTTGTGGATGAAATTTGAATACCCCATTGACTTGATTGTTGATACGCATAGTTCATGTTCATAGCATTGTGAGACTATTTTATCTCGCATGACTGATATATATTTTTGAGCTTATATTGTTTTGCATGGTCATGATCTATTGTTGAAAATTCTTGCAAATTATTGGGTAATAGAGATCTTGATGGGGGGATGATTTTTGAATCAAGGTTGATTTATTGGTCTTGCATATGATTATTTTTACACCTTGATATGGTTCAAGTTTGGGGGATTGCCAAATATTATATGATGTATCCTACTACAATTTTCTTCATTCTATGCTCACATTGCGAATTTGTAGGTAAAAAGGCATCGCAACGGAATTCCCACGATGGGGGATAACTCATGAGCTTCAGAGAACGTCAAGCCAAAGACGAAAAATAAGCGTTTTTTGGGAGGCAACCTAACCATTTATTTCCAGTTTTTAAAGTACTTTTTGAGTTTAATTTTCGTTTTGTGTCAATTGAAAATTTTCGCAGGTTTCTGGACTTTCGCCAGCGACCGCTGCAGTGTCCGCAATGGCCCGCTGCCCACCTTCTGGAAAGGTTCTGACTTGTCGCAGCGACCGCTGTCCAAATGCAGTTTCCAGAGCGATTTTTTGAATTTTCGCCCCATCCAGCCTCTACCCGAAATTTTTCAAGGTATGTTTTCTTTTTAGTAGTTTACTCAAGTCCCTACCAACTCTACAAACTTATTTTACACTTTCTTGTAAATAAGTTTGGGGGATGAAGTGGTGGACCGTGAGTTTAGGTTGTAGGTTTTTGTTTTTTTAGTTTTAGTTTTTGTTTTTAAAACCCGAGGTGAATTGTGTCATGAGCATAACATGAAGAACTTAGAAACACGTATGTTTAGGGATACATTAGACCGAGTTGCCAATGATATTGAGTTCTGTTCATCTTTGATTAAGTATGGCTTGACGTTTTGATATGATGGTTTGGTAAAAAGATGCATAATTAGTGAATTGCTTGTTCGCCTTGAATCATGCTTATACCTTGTGAGATTTGAGCCAAATTTCTTTCTTGTGTGATTTATCTGCATGCATGTATATGTTTCTAGAACTTGCTCCTACTCTGTCTAAGTTTACATAGTGTTTAAGTTGATGAAGGAGGATGTTAGGCCATCTTTTCTTAGCTACTTTTATTCCCAAATTTTCGACCCTCTCAAAATTTCAAAATTTATCCCTTTGGAGCCAATTTTGCCTATTCTTTGAAAGCCAAATAAATGAGGACAATTCCTTGGGTTAGTATAGTTTTTATTATCTTTTATAAAGGAATTGGAGAGATAAGGAGAAAAGTTGCAAAAAAAGTAGTGTGCTTAGTGTAGAAAAAATGCAAGTTGTGAAATAGAAAAATTCAAAATGTGTGCTTGATCTTAGAAAGGATGCTTATGAAAAACAAAGAAAAGAAAAAGAAAAGAAAAGTCGTGAAAGGTTGTGAAAAGAAAAGAAAAAATCAAAGGTTTGGAAAGTGAGATGAAGAAGAAAAATAAGTGTTAGAAGTGTCTTGGGTTTTTAGAAAAGTGGAGTCATTTTAACTCTACTTAGGATATTTTTTATTTATAAGTCACTTCTTAGCCAAATTTTCCTCACCTACCAAAGAGCCTACATTACAACAAAAAATAAAGACCTTTCAGACTTTTGATGCTTAATCACATCTAGTAGATGAGGGATTAGACTTTGAGCAAACCTATGGTAAACTTTGCATGATGCATGATTTGAGTGATTATACACATTACCCTTATACACTTTGAGAGTGAGAGATAAATACACTTCCCATCTTTGGAAGTTTGCCACATGTGAGTGCATGAATTCAAGGTGTTCCACGAGTTAGTAATGAAAGTGCACTAATATATCTTGCTTGATTTGATTGCGTTAATTCATGCTTATTCTACTTATTCCATACTTTGAGGCAATAATGAAGTCTAGTCCTTGTGCAATCCGTCCTTGTTTGGGGGTATGATACGCTCGGATTTTGCACTATTTTAAGGCCATTTTGTGGTCGGTTTTGAGTGTCAAAGTTGCATTACATGTCCATTATTTGCATATTTTATCCATTTTGGTATTTTGACGTGTTTTGTGAGAAATGTGCAAAATAGAGCTAAAAAAGGCATAAAAACATCAAAGTTCGGAAGCTCGAGCAGAATGCAACCCAGCGGACCGCTGGTGCACGCCAACGGCCGCAGTCGCTGAAAATCACTCTAGAACGTTTTGACTCTCTCCAGCGCCCGCTGGGAATATTCGCGCACGATAGTCTCTGTTCAAACTCAATTTTCTGATGATTCAGAAGTCCGATCTGGGCGTGCTATATACCATTCTCTTCTTCTTTGAAAGAGCTTCGCTTTGGTACCTTGATCATCTTAATCAGATTTCTGTGGAGAATATTATGGCCGTTCTACCAAAGTAGCGCAAAGTTGTCAAGTGCAGAGTTGGAGGCGGAAATTGAAAGAAGGAAAAAAGACATTACCATATGAACGGTCCGCTGCAACCCATACAGCCGCCGCTGGGGCCCAACGACCGCTGAGCTAGTAGTGGTCTGCTCCGGAGAAAATTGTGCTGAAACGAAGAACACGCCCAGCGACCGCTGGGGTGTGCGCAGCGACCGCTCCAAGAGATCCAGAAGCTACGGGACGATTGCCAGCGACCGCTGGAAAGAAGTGTAGCGACCGCTTTTCGAGAGGCAGAGGCTACGGATCAACCCACAGCGACAGCTGGCCAAGGTGCAGCAGCCCGCTGGGTAAACGCGGCGCACAGATTTGACCTACTTTTTCCCCAAGATTTACCAAACTTAGCCACTTTTTGCCTTATTTACTAGGGGGCGATTTTAGCACTATATATACCCCCTCAAACCTTTTCATTAAGGATCTTTTTGCCAATTAATTCAAGAGCATAAATTTGAGAGTTCTTCATAGTGCAAGGGGTTGAAGAAGGAATCAAGAGAAGATCAAGGCTATAAGTGTTAGGGTTTTGTATACTAGAAATCACCTTTCGAGTGATTGGATACTGTAAAACTCTAATTGTTATTTTCCAATGAATGCAACAGATTATTTTTTTGTCGTAATGTTGTTATGTTTTACATTTAATGGTTGTTTATTGCATATTTATATGTATAAGTCAACATAACAAAGTCTAAGTCTTTGTTTTAGTAGACCGGTTGTGGGTTGCGCTCAATTTAAGGTACGCGGTCAGTTCTGAACAAAGAAAAATAAGAATTTCACAACCTAGATAGGCCTAGACTACCTATTGTAAAAGGTTGCAATGTCAGTCTGATTATTTCTAAGCCTTATTGAAATATGATGACATTGGTGTGGTATAGCACTGAATGGATCTAACAACAAGACGTGTCTTTATACTATCTACTGAAAGACGAGGCCTTGATAATTAATTTCTTAATCAATGTACGTTAGCATTGAGCATACGATATTGAGTATCTACTACTTTGACTTACCAAAGGTGCGGGTTTTTCGTCACCCAACGATCCAGGTATATTGGGTAGTGGTGATCATTATCTAGCGGTGCTAGGATTGCTATTACGTTGAATCGTACGCGAGGAGAGTCTCGTTTGATAACATCCACAAGAGGAGCTCGAAACAAGGTGTTATTATTCGGAACCTAGCTAGTTAGAGTTTAATTACTCTATGAATAATAAATAAGAGTTTCTTGCTAAGTCCACTCTTGGAGTTCAAAATATGTTGATTAATTAAGTCCATAGCAGACATTAATTAATTAATGGATGTTTTTATCTTAAGCGCGGGAAATGAATTAAATGCAATTAAAGGAAACCCGGAATACTTGTAATTTCAGATTTGGAAGGCAGTGCAATATTACTTCTGTAGTGGCTGCTTGTAATATTCCAATATAATATTATATTAAATTGTGGGTTCAATTTAATTAGTAAAAAGCTAATTGGGTGAGGCCTGATCCAAATTCTTCCTTAGATCCCTGACTGGGCCCAATATGTGACTTAATATAAATAGGAGAATAAAGGAGAAAGAAAACAACTTTTTTCCTATTATTTTCGTCCCCCCTCTAGAGAGAGAGAGGATCGAAATTTGCTCTTCCTCCGTGAGCAGTTTCTGTCTTCATTATTCGAGTCCTAGTATTCTGGTGAGATTTGCCCACACAAATATCAGTATACAGTCCGGGACACCAGTCAGAAGATCCGAGGTTGAGTACACGAGATCTTCACGTGGAGAAGGAGCAAGCCACCTTCGATTCTTTAGTGAATCAATAAGGTAATTTGGCTAATTCCGTAGTAAGCATGTTTTAGGATTTATTTGTTCTAAAGCATGATTTAATTCAAGTTATGAGCATGATACATGTGATAAGTGCGCGAATAGAATTTGTCTAAATAAACTGCTAAATAGATCAAATTTATGTGATCAGATTTTACGCATGCTTCCGCTGCCAACCCCTTCAATAAGGATTCTATCATGTATAACTAAACTCATAGGATTCTAGGGATGAGTTAGTAACTACTTTGGTTATACAATTTCATTTTGCTATTTAATATCCGTTTTGTTTTTACTTCGTTTCTTCCCTAAGTTATTGGATAATGTTTCACGTTTGAGTGACACATTCTGTGATGATTTAATATAAGTTGCTACAAAACCGTGAGAGGAGGTTGGTGAGTTAGGTCCACTTAGTAGACACTACAATTAGCTTCCCTTAAAATGGCACTGTTAATTGAGAGTGATGACTTTTCAAGGGTCTTAGGAGCTTTTAGGAGTTACGGATCTAGGATTGACATCACTAGTGTTAGCAATCTACGCTTGTGCTGCATGGGCAAAACTTAGGTGACTCGTCCTACTGAAGTAAGAACTGTGCTAGGGTATTGTAGTAGGAATTTGTATAACCATAACTGTGAACGCACATCCCTAGAATTCCCTTATCTCTCATATTTTATCTCTGTGATTCACTTTCAATTAGTTGTTTATTCACTTTTAATCTGTTTCTATTTTCGAAATCCAAATTTCTCTCGGTTTTCCAAATAGTGAAAGACGCTTAGTAGAAGGTAACCAATTGGTGATTGTTTCCCTTGTGTTCGATATCTGGTACTGACCTTTAGCCATACTATATATACTCTATATACTTGTAGGTTTATTTAGTGCTAATAAAAAGTGCATCAGATTCACAAAGGGAATAAACTGATGATGTGTTAGAAATTATAAAAGTTTTGAGTTTGTCTTTGTGCTACATCTTATGAAGCAAATCTTGGGAATCACACATGAACTATGTGTTAGAAATTATAATAGTTTTGAGTTTGTCTTTGTGTTACATCTTATGAAGCAAATCTTGGGAATCACACATGAACTCTCTTAAGTGCTACAAAGAAAGATCAAGACATTGTGAATGCAATGAATCTTGTCAAGGTAGCAAAATCACGTCTGCAAATAATGAGGGAAAAGATTGAGATGTATTGCTTACTGATGTTTCTAGGGTTTGTAGCAAATATGAGCTGGTTAAGCTTGATATGGAGGATGAGTTTATAGCTTGAAAAAAAGGAAAACGTAGAGCTGAGAATATGAAGAATCTTCACTATGATCGAGTTGAGCTTTTTTGTTCTGTTATCGACTTACAACCTCAAGAGTTGAATCGACGTTTTGATGAAGTTGCTTTGTCTAAACTTGAAAGTCAACTTGAGAACTTTATTTTCGATGTGCGCATAGGTAAAAAGTTTTCACAAATATCAGGATTCGGTGGTTGCTCGAAAGATGGTTTCTAGAAGGAAACATAAAATTTTTCCAATGTTTTATTTATTAGTTAAGTTGTCATTGATCTTACTAGTTGCCACAGCATCAGTAGAAAGAGTCTTTTTCAGCAATGAAGATCATCAAGACTTCTCTACGTAATAGCATGGGAGACTAACTATTGACTGATTGCTTAGTTTCTTATACCGAAAAGGATGTGTTTGTTAAAGTTACCAATGAAACTATTATGCTGCGATTTCAGAAGATGAAGAATAGAATATAAATGTTATGATATGATTGATGCACTATTTATTAGCACTAAAAATACTTGCAAGTATACAAGGTAGATCTAGTATAGCTAAAGGTCAGTATCGGGATATCGAACATAGAGAAAAAGATTGCAACTATCTATTATATACTAAGTGTCATATACTATTTAGAGACACGAGATTTTGGTTTGATATTATAACTAGACAGAAATAAATAAATAACTAAAAACATAAAAACAAATAATACAAAGCAGGCTAATGAATTTAGAGTTTTAGGAACTACGTTCAAAAGCTAATACCCAATAGACTTCCTTGAATTACGGTCTCTAAAGTTACTAAGCTATCACATATGTAAAACTATATGTTCTCTCGAAGCATACAATTTGTAGATTACTATATATAACCGAAGTGTCCTTCCTAGAACTAAGGCAACAACTCCTAAAAGCTCATATGATAAATTGCTTCACTCAAAGGCTTAAATCTCTCGATTTCTCCTCTTTCAAATTAAACTACTCACTTCTCAGTCCTTGTAGTAAAATCCACATGCATTCATAAGATGACCAATCAAACAAATGTATAAGCACAAGAGAAATCGAAATAACTACAAGAGCTAACAAGGAAAAACAATTGAATAAATAACTTATAATCATAACATGTTTACCCAAAATTCTACAAAAAATGTTTAATACTCACAGACAAGTAAAAACAACAAAAAGTACTAGACATGAAAAACAAAACAAAACCCAAGGAAGAATTATGTAGTCTTCTGTCTTCTCTTGCCTGGATCTGCAGAGCTCCGCTCCAATGGAAGATGGAAGAATTATATATGAAATATGATACGGCTGGATTGGTATCCATCACAACAACGAGGATACAAGGGCTGGAGAGGCTAATGCAGAAGCTCGAGAGGCAAAGCTGGAGGTGTCCAATGATGCAAGTGAAAGAGTGCAACAACCAAAGGTTACGACGGGAAGAACAGTTCGGACGTTGAATAGGGAGTCGTGGCGACCGGACAATTTCGGTGATTATGTCTCGTGCTGAGCGCGAGGGAGTTAGTTATCTAGTCAACATTATTTATTTTATTTCTTATTGTTTTTTTAGAATAGTACTCCCTCCGTCCCGAGCTACTCGCTCATTTCCTTTTCGGCACGGTGATTAAGGAATAAGTGTATAGGAAAGTAAAAAATGACGGCTATAGGTGAAATTTTTTACTAAAAATGGAAAGAGTGCAAGTAATTTGGGACGCCGAAAAAGGAAATACGTGCGAGTAGTGCGGGACGGAGGGAGTATTTATTTATTAATTGGGTCGAGCGTAATTATAAGCTCATTCTGGGTTTTCTTTGTTGATTCTTTTCTGGATCGTAGGTCGAATCAACCCTAGGGTCCTTAGTCATTATAAATAGGCCTTGTTATACACTTTTCCACTTTATGAAATAACAAGTTTTTCGCCTACTTTCTTTCTTTTCCGCAAGTTATCAACGAACTCAGTTGATCGTCAGGACTCGTGTTCCCGCGACTTCTCTTTCTTCGATCTTTTTCTTAATAAGGGGCCGATCCCTTATTAACTGGTGCTTTCATCGGAACTCATGTCATCTCAGTCGGGCGTGAGCCGCACGAAGGCGATCGTTGTGTCGTCTGTCCCTGTGACGATGCCGCTAACTGATCAATCGTCCGGTTCTACGATTCCACAGCAAATCAACCCAACGGCGGTGACGTTGGAGCATATTCTGGCCACGATGGCCCACTTCGAGACACGTCTGGACGCGATTGACCGTCTCCCGGTGGGAGTATAACAGGCATCGAGGCCCCCCAGACCTGCCCTATAGCTTGGCCCGGGGTTGGCAGCCCCCGAGCGGGATTCAACCGACACAACCCACTTCATCCTCACTGATATCAAGGTTCGAACAGCCGAATATCGCATCGGGCTCGTCCCTGTCAATCTCCGGTGCGATCCCAACATTCGGGACCATCCCGTACACACAACTGATGATACCTTCGACCATGGCTACGTCCCTATCCCATTCAGCACCAACGTATATACCGTCGACCATCACGTCCGACGTCCGATTTGGGAACCCTAATTTTGGTATCCCCAACTTTGGCAGTTTTCCACCAACAATTCCTGCGACCCTTCCGGGTTCCTCCGTGGGTGTTATCGGCGCGTGGCAACCACAACCGTCCTCCTGGGATCTGCCCGGGGTGTAACAAATTAGAGCCGACACCTGCTGGGACAATCCTTCAACAAGGGGTCTCTCGAACTCGCAGCAGTTTGACCCTTATCGTTAGTTTAAGATGAAGGCACCACGCTTTAATGGCGCGGATGCTCTCAATTGGATTGCGCGGGTGCAATACTACTTTGATCATCTCATGATGCCAGAGGATCATCGCCTGCACTATGTCGTGATGTTTTTTGACCCTCCCGCTGCGGAGTGGGTATTCAATTATAGGGAAAATAACACGCTGGTTCGATGGAGTGATTTTTTAGAAGATGTTCGTCGACGATTTGATCCTCAGTGCTTCCATAATTTTATAGGATTGACCACCAAATTGTGTCAAACAGGGTCTTTGGCGGCGTACAACACGGAGTTCGACAGTATGTTAAATAGGGTCTGAGGAATGCTAGAGTATATTTTACTACCCATTTATATAGAGGGCTTGCAGCAGCCGGTCAAGAACCAGGTTCGTTATGAACATCCCACCTCGGTTGCAGCCGCTATGGCCTTGGTCGTGGAGTTAGATATTTGCATAGAGCGCCTGACCCCGAATACGACCTTTCAGCACCAAAGTTGGTCAGGACGGGATCAACAACTGGTGGCCCAGCAGTCTCCTTCGAAACAGGCAGCCAAGGCGAGGGATTCCGGGCAGGGATTCGGAGTATAGTCGCCTACCGGTTATTCGACTTTCAGCTTCGGAAAAGGCGGAGCGGACGAGGAAAGGCCTCTACTGGTATTGCCCTGAGAAGTTTGAGCTTGGACATGTTTGCAAGAAAACGTTTTTAGCCTACATGGGTGAAGACGACGAATCGGAAGAGGAAGTAGATGAGCCGGGTCCGGAGGCGTCGGATAGTGAGGTGATCAGGGCTAATATCTCGCATATTTATGCCCTGGAAGGACGTCAGCGGACGACAGTGATCGAACTGGAAGGAGTAATTGGTGCCCAGTCGGTCCTTATCCTGGTAGACACAGGTAGCTCCCATGACTTCTTGCATCCTCGGGTGGCTGAGCGTATGGCTTTACCCCTGAAAGTGGTGAAACAGTTCCGCGTGTACGTGGGTAACGGTGAATCTTTGGTGTGCTCGTATGCTAGCTTGCAGATGAGACTGGTGATTCAAGGTAATGTGTTAATAGTCAACTTGAATATCCTCCCAGTACACGGGCCGGATGTGATCCTTGGGATGGCATGGCTGAAGACTTTAAGAAGGGTAACAAGCGACTACGAGGCAAGGACTATTGAATTCTCTCGGAATGGACAGCAGGTGTGTTTGCGTCTGATACCACCGGTCCCAAGAGCCGTTTCAGTTAGGACTTTTGCAAGTTTACTGTCACTGCAGGGTAGTTCGGAGGAGTTCGAGGTAGTCCGGATCTCTAGCTTGGATACGGCAGGGGTGCCCCCATGGAGCCTGACATCCCATCTGACCTGCAACCGAAATTATTGGAGGTGTTGCGCTCGCATACATGGGTTTTGTGCATTCCTTCCGATATGCCCCCTCGGTTTTGCGACCATAGGATCCACCTCTCACCAAACACGAAGCCGGTGAATGTTCGGCCATATCGCTATCCCTATTTCCAGAAAAATGAGATAGAGCGTCAGGTAAAGGAAATGATGGACGCCAGGATTATTAGATAGAGCCAGCACTCATTCTCTTCACCGGGCCTCTTAATACGGAACAAAGATGGGTCGTTTCGCTTTTGTATTGACTATCTGGCCATAAACAACGCCACTATTCCGGACCCCAATTCCCACGGCCGATGAATTATTTGATGAATTAGGTGCTGCCCGTTTCTTCACAAAATTGGATCTCCGCTAGGGTTACCACCAGATACGTATGCACGGCGATGATGTGTACAAGATAGCTTTCCGCACCTACGATGGGCAATTTGAATTCTTGGTGATGCCTTTCGGGTTGACTAACGCGCCTGAATGCAATTTTCCGTCCCCTGCTCAGGAAATCAGTCATAGTATTTTTTGATGACATTTTGGTCTATAGTCCGACCCTGGATGCCCATGTACGTCATCTGCACGAGGTTCTTTCGACATTGGAAGACCATCAATTTTTTGTGAAGATGTCTAAGTGCATTTTTTGTATCCTGATGGTGGAATATTTGGTTCATATTATTACAGAATGGATGTTGAAGGCGGATCCAGGGAAAATTGAAGCGATGGTTGCCTGGCCGATCCCGTCAACAATAAAGCAGCTGAGGGATTTTTGGGTCTCACCGGATATTATAGGCGCTTTATCGCCAATTATGCAATGATCTCCGGTCCACTCACAGACCTATTAAAAAAGGATGCATTCACCTGGTCACCAGCAGCGGAGAAAAGTTTCGATGCTCTAAAATCTGCCATGACAACGGCGCCGGTGTTGCGCTTACCGGATTTGTCGAGACGTTTTTACATTGAGACGAACGCGTCTGATTTTGGTGTGGGGGCAGTTTTGTTGCAAGACAACCACCCACTAGCATTTTTAGCAAAAAATTGGGACCCCGGCGCAGGGTGACATCGACATATCACAAGGAACTTTATGCCATTGTAGAGGCGGTGCAGAAATGGCGCCAGTATTTGCTGGGACGGGAATTTGTCACACGGAGTGATCAGAAAAGTCTCAAGGAACTTTTACAGCAAATTATACTGACTCCGGACTAGCAGTTATACGATAGGAAGCTTATGGGATACAAATTCAGGATCGAATACAAGACAGGGACCGCAAATTGGGTCGCCGATGCTCTTTCGCGAAGGGACGTGGAAGTGGAACTGAGCAACTCCAGTTCGGATCAGCCTGATGTGAATCTGTTGATGGCTGTCTCCCACCCGCTGCCGGACATCATGGAAGTATTGCGATCTGAAACGGTGAAGTTTGGGGATTTGAGTGCTCTACGGCCCACGATTGTTAACGGTACCGCTGATCCACAGTTGTCCTATGCCGATGGATTGGTCTTTTATCAGCGGTGAATTTACGTAAGTGAGAATTCTGTCGCAAAATCAGTTTTGTTACATGAGCATCATGCTTCCCCGTCCGCGGGTCACCCGGGTATCGACATGACATTTTGCAGATTGGCGGCGTCATTCTACTGGACAAGGATGTGGCGTGATGTTAAGCGCTTCGTGGATGCCTGTTACACTTGCCAAACAATGAAGTACTCCACTCAGAAGCCGGCCGGCCTTCGGCAACCATTACCGATTCCTTGGCAAGTGTGGGAAGACGTGTCCATGGACTTCATCACCAGTCTTTCCCAATCGTGCGGGTTCACGAAAATCACAGTAGTGGTGGATCATCTTTCGAAATACACACACCTTGCCCCCTTACCAAGTAGCTTTAATGCGTTGCGTGTGGCAAACCTCTTTATTGACACAGTGGTGAAACACCATGGCTTTCAGAAGACGTTGGTCTCGGATAGGGATCCGGTGTTCTTAAATGATGTTTGGGAGGAAATGATTCACTTGAGTGGTACGAAGCTCAATTTTATGACGGCGTATCACCCCCAATCGGACGGTCAGACTGAGGTCCGCAACCGTGGTTTGGAGCAATATTTGAGCACATTTGTGGCGGATCGCCCAAACAAGTGGGTGAATTTTTTGCCTTGGGCGGAATTGGCATTGAATTGTTTCCACAACGAGAGCATAGGCGTTTCACCCTTTAAGGACTTATATGGAAGGGATCCACCAGCTTTAATTGTGGCCCCGCCATCGAATACTACACCTCCCAATGTTGCGACGTCGATTAGATAACGTGGTGAAATGATTGTGTTCTTTCACAAAAATCTAGAACGTGCTCAACAGAGAATGCACGTGGCAGCCAATAAACATAGGCGACACGTGGAGTTTGCGGTGGGTGAGCTGGACCTGGTGCAATTGCAGCTCTATCGTCAGCATTCGGTGGCGAGACCACTGCCCGCGATTCGTGAAGCTAGCAAGGCGCTACTATGGTCCATTTGAGGTTTTGGAGCGTATTGGGCAAGTTGTGTATAGACTTCAGCTTCCGGCCGGGAGTCGTATTCACAATGTGTGGCAGCCCTACCGCCTTCGTTTGCCAGAGGCAGACCCGTCTCGCATCCGACACGCCTTTTGGATCGCCTTGTGGGGTTAAGGGATGGAGTAGCAGTGGATGAGTGGTTGTTGGAATGGGAAGACGATGCAGGCGACGCGCCGTCGTGGGAGCCATTGTTTGTGATACAACAGCGTTTTCCACATCTCCTCCTCGAGGACAAGGAGTTGCTTAACCGGGGGGTTCATACGGATGGATTGGTGGATCACATCAACGAGGATACAACGGCTGGAGAGGCCAATGCAGAAACTCGAGAGGTAGAGCTGGAGGTGTCCTATGATGCAAGTGAAAGAGTGCAACAACTAAAGGTTACGACGGGAAGATCAGCTCGAACGTCGAAGAGGCAGTCACGGTGACCGGACAAGTTCGGTGATTATGTCTCGCGCTGAGCACGAGGGAGTTAGTTATCTAGTCAACGTTATTTATTTTATTTCTTATTGGTTTTTTAGAATAGTATTTATTTATTAATTGGGTCGAGCGTAATTATAAGCTCCTTTCCGGGTTTTCTTTGTTGATTCTTTCTCGGATCGTAGGTCGAATCAACCCTAGGGTCCTTGATCATTATAAATAGGTCTTGTTTTTCACTTTTTCAATTTTTGAAATACCAAGTTTTTCGCCTACTTTTCTTTCTTTTCTCGCAAATTATCGACGAACTCGGTTGATCATCGGGACTCGGTGTTCCCACGACATCTCCTTCTTCGTTCTTATTAGAATTTGAGATGGAAGAAGTATAGAGAGGGAGAGGATTGGAGGCTCTGAGATGAATATTATAAATTAGGTTATGGGGTATATATAGGCTCTGTGATGACAATAGACAGTTCAAGCTGGATGATAACTACTGGTCGCTAGGAGTGTGAACGAAGAGACTCAAGGCTTTCAAGACCTTAACCCACAATACTATTAAACTAGTAAATGGAAGTAAGGGTCGAATCCCTCAGGGACATATGCGAGTGAAGTTGGGATTGAGACATTTGGGAGGTTTGGCTGCGGCCACACTTTTAAGTGGGTTAAGTTTAAACTAAGGAAAAGTGAACCGATCAATTAACTAAAACTAAACTGATCAAGCTAGACTAGAGACATCATAACTAAGGAAAGGTACTGACACAAAATAAGTGCACTACTAAAAAGTGTAAACACAGAAAAGGTAACAAAGACTGCGATCCTAACAAACTACTACCTTCTTCTCCGCTAAGCAGCTAAATAAAACAACGAAAGCAGATCTAAACAGAGAAAAAGCATAAAACAGAAATCAGATGAAACAAACACAGATCCATATGAAATCAACGTAAAGAAAGCAGATCTAAAGTTACAAACCTATTCTCATGCAAGTTGACGAACTAAAATGTAAATCTACCTATGAGAAAACATAAATAAGGCGGAACTAAAACAAACGAAAACAATCAAAACAGAGAACACCAGATCCAACACAACTTGAACTAAAAACTCCATTTCGTAAACGATCTTCTGAAAATGTAACTAAAACATAATTCCAAACAAGGATTTAAAGAGCGATTAATAACGGAAGGGAAACTAGAGTAGCAACTGGAAGAAAAACATTGAAAACAACTTCGCTATGGAAACGATGAACTAAAAACAGAATAGATATTGTTTAAACCCCTCGGGGTGCAACAAAAACTCCAACTACGAAGACTTCTATGCAAATCCAGGTCCCTCCTTCCTTGACGAGGAAGAAGAGATGAAAACTGAGGTGAGAACGGTAACTCCTGCTGCTAGCTCCTTACTCCATACTTAAAAAAATAAAGTGAAAATGAGGTGACTCCAGGTGATGATGGTGTATCTCTCCTTCTTGTGTGCACTCTCTTCATATTTATAGGACGAATTTGGGCCCAAATCCCTAGGGCAAACCCATCCTATATTGACATTTATGCCATTGAGATGACATATTTTCTTCTCTCTCCTCTGACTTATCACTTCATGGGTTAAACTCTACTTGATCAACTTGTCGGCTAGGCGGACTTCACCGTTTGTACGCAAGTGATCAACTTGGCTTCATTTCTAGCCATTTTTTACTCCTTTCCCGAGTTGATCAAGTTGATTATGCACTTGCCGTTTTCTACACTTTATAGCCCCTGCACACTCAAATTCACCACTCTTTTCGCACATGATCAGTCATGTTAGTGTAATAAATCCTACAAAACCATGCTTGTAAAGAGCCCTATCAAACTGCTCACACTTAAACCATGCTTGTCCTAAAGTATGAAAGAACAACAAGAAAATGACAAGTTACATGCATGGGTCCCTGACCGACTCCTACAAAAAATAAACTCACAGATATTCATATAACTAACTCAAAAATAACACTTAAACAAACATTTACATCTCCATGTTTGAAACTGGCTCAACTTCTGGCAACATTCCCCACAAGCTTAAGGTCATTTCAAATATTTTGCAGTCTCAAATTCCTCCCTCCCCTTTGGTTCAGTCTAATCAGCCTATCAGCTCGTCAAGATAGCCCCTACTCTAGCCAACTGTTGGATTCACTCGGTCACTCATTTCTCACCAGAGATGTTAGGACCATTCTCTTATTTATTTTGTCATACCACTGATGATTGAGTCTCATAGGCATAGACTAGTTCCTTAAGGTCTTTTATTACGGTTGTAATGGGGCCGTAGTTATGATGTAGATAGGTAGGGTCCTATGGGTCCTAAGTTTATAAAAATCATTGAAAAACGATTAAGGACATGTGAGCTTAGGGACAAAAGTGGAGCAGCCCCCTATTACACTTTTAGACTTCCCAAAATTTAACAATATCCCTTGGCAATTTTGGCCTTATTCCTCTATCCTTGCTACTACAGGGCCATGTTACATAATTTCCTCCCCTGCCTAAACTAAATATAGGGTTTTTTTTCAGGGCCAGGTTACATTTTCTCCTGCCCTTTATTCTACTATTTTTTTTTTCTGGATCAGGTTATAAGTGCTTGCCCTTTTCTTTTCTTTATTTCTCTTCTTTTTCAACTAGCTTGGTTGTAACCCTTTCTTCCTAACCCTTTCGTGTGTTCGGTTAAGCACAACGATGTTCGATTAGTTCTTTGCTGTTAAGTTGTTTGAATTGTTTATGAGAGTGGATGTAAGAACAACATATATGAATAGCTACTAGAATTTCATGCTTTGTGATTGAAAAAGGGATTATACCTCAAGAATTTTAACTTGGTGGTGGTTGAAAAAATGGAAGCAATTTCTTCTTCTCCCCTTCCTCTTCTCGGCTCTCTCGACTCCCTCTCTTTCTCTCAATTTTCTTGTTGTAAAAATGTATTGTTAAGTGAGAGGGTGGATGTGTTAAATGTGCGTGTTTTGGTTATAGGTATGAATGAGGAAGGTGGATGGATGGAAGATGGAAGAGTTAGAAATTGAGGGTCTCCATGGTGAAGAAACCGTCGACCATGGGGGAGAGGAAGGAGAAGAGAAAAAGTTCTTGGGCTTGTTCCCACATTTTGGAATGAATTGGGCTCCCATTTGATTTAATTGATTTGGGCTTATTTAGTTGCAAGCCCAATTTGTATAATTATTTAGTTGTTAGGCTTTTTGATTGTTATGGCCCAAGGCCATTCTATATAAACATTTGGACTCCCATTTTATTTGAGAAGCCCAAGTATAAAAATACTTTGCATTCTCGCATTTCTTTCAACTAATCAAAACTCACGGAAACTTTAATTTATTTCATCGTTCCCAACTCCAACAACGAAAGAAAGAAAAAAAAATGAGAAACATGGCATGACGATAAAAAATAAAATTTTTTTACTAGTTCACGACATTTTTTTAGTACTTAAAAGTACGGGTGTTACATAAGGACTGATTCGACATGCTTCGCTCAAATGACTCATTATCCTACCAACTGACCCATCAACTGATCAAGTTATGATTCGACATGCTTCGTTTAGTTGACTCAGATGATTTAACAGGTAGAAAAGGTAAAATAGATAAGTCAAGTCATGCTCATGTCCAAATACTCCACAATACTCCCCCCTCGCACTTTATCTTAGCTTGCCCTCAAGCTAGCCTGATAAAGTGGAAAAGAGTAGTATGTCCTGCAACACTCTAAAAACCTGAAAACCCTATTATCAGACAAAAACTTCTCACACTTATACCGAGCATCGAGCTAAGTGGGAGAAAACACCACATCAAACACATAAAACATACAAATAAGACACAAACTTCTCACACTTAGACTGGACACCAGGCTAAGTGTGAAGAAGACAAAACAGACACATGTTACAAGAATTAAAAACTAAAAAGACTAAAGTGACTTGGTCAATGGGGGGTTCATCTCCTTGGCCGATTCCTTCTGCAGTCAGCTGTTCTAGTATGGGAATCTTCTCGTCCAGCCGGTCTCCTATTGCCTGCACCTTGGGCTGCATGTTGGGAAGCCCTCTGCCTCTGTGGAATTAACTCTCTGACCATCAGAGACACCATCTCTCTTACCGCGAAGACCAATGTCCTAACATCTTCATTATGCTTCATCTGTATTTCCTTCTGGGATGTCAGTAACTACGTCTGGGCCTCGCAGCTAAGAGCTATTCTGTCAGGGTTTAGGGCTATCCGCTCCATTAGCCCTTCCATTCTGGCTCTCCAGTCATCTAGTTGTCCCACCAGCTGCATAAGGCTGCCATGTCCAGGGGACACCTAAGGTGCAACTGATGTAGAAGGCACAACAGCTTCATCTTGTGTTTGCAGGGCGGATGTGGCTGCTTTGATCCTTGCTCTTGTCTCTCTCTCCGTCTCAGTCACAACTACATCCACCTGCTTCTTCTTACTTTTCTTCTTGACACCCACCGGCTGCGAACCTGGCCTAATCACTTCGTAGAATTGAAGTACACCACCCTTCTGTACCAAGACGCCTACATTTGTAAAGAATTGCACACCAAACTTCTCCGGTTGGGTGCAGTATGTCATCTTATGTATCCTTTCTAGGATGGTCATCTCTACACAGTTCTTGAAGATGGCCCCTAGGATATGACAACAATTCAAATTTCGAGCGGCGCCGCTAGAGATCGACTGACAGGTGCGAGCAAGCCAATATCCCAGGTGCACCTTCCTCTTTTTCAACATGCACCACATGAAGTATAATTCAACTTTTGTGAGGGAGGCGATGGTGTTGGCTTGGCCTAGCAGATTTGCGCCTACAAAGACTTAGGCTAGACGAAGGATGGGATTCCTGATGGAATCAGCTGTGGAAGTTGTTGGTTGGTAAGCCTTAGTACCATTTGGTACTGTCTTTTCCCATGCGGCTTGCTCGTTGAACTCTGGGATATCCTTGGGAGCACCAATGTCTCTCTCAAACCATTCAATTTCTTGGTTTGCAGTGTACATGCCAAGTCTTACCGACCACTCCCTTATGCTCATTCTCATTTCTTTTGTAAACATCCTGAAGCTGATAGACTCGGCTCCTACATCACTAGAGTATGTGAAATGGAAAAAAGTGAAGAACTCCTGGGCCAATTCTATTGGCATCTTTGGTGAACTTGGACCAGTCGAATCCTATCCCCGTGATATACTCCATGAATTCCTCCACTGCTTCTAGCTCTTCCAAAGCCTCTTGGTTCAGTCATCTTTCAGACCTTGCTTTCTTACCTCGCCCGATCCTGGCTTCACATTCCTTCGTTAACTGGGGATCGTTGAATGTGATTATTCATCCGAGCAGATCGTTGTCCAGACGGACCTGCATCTTCTCGAATTGTATTCTGGACATTTTCGGCCACTGCTCGGATGTACTCCTCGCTCCATTGTTCCTTCTCTTCGATCGTCGCTCTATCCTCAACGCCTCTTCTTCCTCATTATCATCTTCCTCGATCCTCTGCCTTCCTTCGTGGATTACCAGAGTTGAAGAAGCCTGCCATGGCTTCTTTTTCACGGGGGTAGCTATGGCTTTCCCCTTTCTTTTCCGCTCTCTCATGGCTCTATCACTGTCTTCCACCTTAGCAGGCGGATCTGGCTACCCAGAGCTACGTAGTGCATCCACTAATAGGATGATTAGTCCACAGGAGCTCACCTTGGGGGATGTAGTTTTGATGCAAAATTCGAGTCTCTTTTTTCCCAGGAAAGTTGAAGTCCAAATAGACCGGTCTGTACATGATCAAGAAAATCTATAATAGTGGGATGGTTAAGTTGTTAGCTCCGAATGGGACTTTGCTTCAAGCCAATGGTCATCATGTGAAGAAATACTATAGTTCGGACAAGGTGATGGAAGAGGAAGTGGCACCAGAAGAACCACCCAAGGAGTAAAGAAGGGGTAAAGTCAAGCTAATGACTATAAAAGAGCGCTTGTTGGGAGGCACCCAACCATTTATTTCAATTTTTACTTAAGTTTTTGAGTACTTTTAGGATTATATTTCATTTTTGTGTTGATGAAAATTTTTGCAAGTTTCTGGACTCTCGCCAGCGACCGCTGCAGTATCCGCAGCGGCCCGCTGGCCATCTTTCTGGAAAGAATCTGACGCGTCGCAGCGACCGTTGGTGGACACCCAGCGACCGCTGCCTAACTGCAATTTCCAGAACGATTTTTCAAAATTTTCGAATTTTCGCCCAGTCCAGCCACTACGTGAAAAATTTTCAAGGTACGTTTTCTTTTTAGTAGTTTACTCACGTCCCTACCGACTCTACAAACTTATTTTACGCATTTTTGTAAATAAGTTTGGGGGGATGAAGTGGTGGACCGTGAGTTTAGGCTTTTGTTTTAGGGTTTTAGTTAAAGTTTTTGTTTTAAAATCCCAAAGGTGAATCCATGTCATGAACTTAGCATGAAGAACTTGAAGGGGATGGCAGCGGAAGCATGCGTTTCAAAATACCGATCACATGAATTTGATATATTTAGCAGATTATTTTGACAAATTCTATTCGCGCAATTATCACATGTATCATGCTCATAACTTGAAGTAAAACATGCTTTAGCATATAAAATCCCTAAAACATGCTTACTACGGAATTAGCCAATTTACCTCGTTGATTCAATCAAGAATCGATGATGGCTTGCTCCGTCTCCACGTGAAGATCTTCAATACAAGACCTCGGATCTTCTGACTGGTGTCCCGGACTATACGCTGATATTTGTGTGGGCAAATCTCACCAACGTACTAGGACTCGAATAATGGAAGACAGAAACTGCTCACGGAGAAGACACAAATTTCGAGCTCTCTCTCTAGAGGGGGACGAAAATTTTGAGGCAAAATTAAGTGTATATCTTTTCTGTCTCCTTTATTCTCCTATTTATATTAAGTAACAAATTGGGCCCAGTCAGAGATCTAAGAAAGAATTTAGATCAGGCCTCACCCAATTAGCTTTTTACTAATTAAATTGAACCCACAATTTAATACAAGCTTATATTGGAATATTACGAGCAACCACTACAGAAGTAATATTGAACTGCCTTCCAAATCCGAAATTACAAGTATTCCGAGTTTCCTTTAATTGCGTTTATTTCATTTCCCGTGCTTAAGATGAAAACATCCATTAATTAATTAATGTCTGCTACGGACTTAATTAATTAACATATTTTAATCTCCAAGAGTGGACTTAGCAAGAAACTCTTATTTATTATTCATAGAGTAATTAAACTCTAACTAGCTAGGTTCCGAATAATAAAACCTTGTTTCGAGCTCCTCTTGTGGATGTTATCAAACGAGACTCTCCTCGCGCACGATTCAACGTAATAGCAATCCTAGCACCGCTAGATAATGATCACCACTACCCAATGTACCTGGATCGTTGGGTTACGAAAAACCCGCACCTTTGGTAAGTTAAAGTAGTAGATACTCAATATCGTATGCTCAATGCTAACAAACATTGATTAAGAAATTATTATCAAGGGCTCGTCTTTCAGTAGATAGCATAAAGACTTGTCTTGCTGTTAGGTCCATTCAGTGCTATACCACATCAACGTCATCTTATTTCAATAAGGCTTAGAAATAATTGGACTGACATTGCAACCTTTCACGATAGGTAGTCTAGGCCCATCTGGGTTGTGAAATTCTTCTTTTTCTTTGTTCAGAACTGACCGTGTTACATTAAAGTGGACGACGCCCACAACCGGTCTACTAGAACAAAGACTTAGACTTTGTTACGTTCTTATACATTTAAATATGCAATAAACAACCATTAAATGTAAAACATAACAACATTATGACAAAAATAATCTGTTTTATTCATTGGAAAATAACAAGTAGAGTTTTACAATATCCAATCACTCGAAAGGTGATTTCTAGTATACCTAACAGAACTTAGAAACACGCATGCTTAGGGACACATTAGATCGAGTCGACGATGATATTTAATTCCATCCATGTTTAAGTATAACTTGACGTTTTGATATGATGGTTTGGTGAAAAGGTGTATAATTAGTGAATTGCTTGTTCGCCTTGAATCATGCTTATACCTTGTGAGATTTGAGCCTAAATTCTTTCTTGTGTGATCATCTGCATTCATGTATATGTTTCTAGAACTTGCTCCTTGTCTGCTAAGTTTACATAGTGTTTAAGTTGATTTAGGAGGATGTTAGACCATCTTTTCTTAGCTACTTTTATTCCCAAATTTTCGACCCTCTCAAATTTTTCCATTTAGAGCCAATTTTGAGCCTTTAATCATATTCTTTGGAAGCCAAATAAATGGAGACAATTCCTTGGGTTAGTTTAGTTTTTATTATCTTTTGGAACTGATCAACTTGGCTTCATTTCTGGCCATTTTTCACTCCTTTCCCGAGTTGATCAAGTTGATTTTGCACTTGTCGTTTTCTACACTTTATAGCCCATGCACACTCAAATTCACCACTCTTTTCGCAGATTATCAACCATGTTAGTGTAATAAACTCTACAAAACCATGCATGTAACGAGCCCTATCAATACGAAATTTAAGAACATAATTTGCAAGATTGACATTTAAAACGAGCCAAATTTAGGCCTTAAAAACATGCAAAAACCGTGTTTATCAGTGATTGTATTTAACTTTTACATTTTGAACCTTATAATTTAATTTATTGAATTCTTTTTGAAGTTTAATTTTGGACCCCCCATGATTAAATTTCTGGCTCTGCCACTGGACTCTACTATGAAACATACCAAAATGACAAAATGACACCACTATAGTACTATACCGACTTTGAACAATTTTTCTACCAACCCTCGAAATTGAAGACGAAGTACAGACAAATAATTATACAAGCTAATTCTTCTACTCCAGATGATTTGAAAAGGAGAAATGTTAAAGAGTTCTATTAGAGCATCCACAATAACAGACTAGCCGACGTCTTAGCCACCGGCGTGCAACTAGGGCGCTTGGCTACTCCGATTGAAAAACCAACGACCGAGAGGTCGGGCGTGGACTAATCGGCTAGCCGACTTTTTTTTTCTATTCCCATTTCATTTTTTTCTATGTTTTTTTCTCCAATTCATTTCGTTGTTGTTGTTTTTGGTGTTTTTTTTTTCTCGGGAGGGCTAGGGCATTGGCTAGATTATTGCTAGCCTATTGCTAGGCTGCTTGGCTAGGGCAGTGATGATGTGGCAGAAGAAATTTTTGGCTAGGATATTGCTAGTCCACTCCTATTGTGGATGCTCTTACCAATCGTTATAGGCCTTTAATAAAAGAAACTAAAAGGTAATTATGTGTTTCTTTTTAGAGAAACAACAAATCCTCTAAAACAATCAAATATAATTACGTACAAAATTCAAACAAATTCAGGAAACATGCATTTGATTCACTTCATCATTTTCTCAAAGAGTTGACAACCCAGATCTATCAGCTTATCATAATCATAAATCATACAATTATGAAAGCATGCAGTCAACTCAACAACCAATATAGAGGCAAAATGACACTTAAATCATTTTCAACAATGATTAAAGAGAAATTAATTTAACGTTTTCAAACCTTTTTCCTTATCATGTTGTATTTCTGTCACGTGAAAGAGAGAATGGACTTTTATTGTTACTATGCTCTTATTGTGTTATGTGAGAAAGAGATTGAATGAGAAATTTTTTTTATTTTCAAGTTTAATAGCAATTCTTTTTATATCGCATGCATAGTTTCTGGTGTTCTCTAACTCGTTGCATTCTACTATATGATATCACTTCTATTTCTACTCCAATTCGTTTGTAGTATTATTTCTTATTCCTCTTTACAGATGCAAAGAGGCTAATTGGCCGTAAATTCAATGATCCAACTGTTCAGAGTGACATAAAACTATGGCCATTCAAGGTCATTCCTCACCTCACCGACATCAACAAGCCTATGATAGTAGTGACCTACAAGGGAGAGGAGAAACATTTTTCAGTTGAGGAGATCTCCTCAATGGTGCTATCAAAGATGAAGGGTACCGCCGAGGCCTATCTTGGATCATTTGTCAAGAATGTTGTCATAACCGTGCCTGCTTAATTTAACGACTCTCAGCGTCTTGCACCAAGGATGCCGGAACTATTGCTGGCCTCAATGTTGTAAGGATCATCAATGAGCCTACTGCTGCAGCCATTGCATACGGTCTAGATAAAGGTGGCAATGTGGCTAAGAATGTGCTGATTTTCGACCTTGGTGGTGGCACGTTCGATGTGTGTGTGGCCATGGTTGATGCAGATATCATTGAAGTGAAGGCTATTGCGGGCGATACTCATATTGGGGGGCAAGATTCTGACAGTAGGATGGTGGATCATTTCGTAAAAGACTTTGAAAGGAAGAATGGTAAGGATATTAATATGAATCCGAGAGCTATTAGGAGATTGAGGAGTGCTTGTGAAAGAGCCAAGAGGATTGACGCCCCTAGTGTTAGTAATCTATGCTTGTGCCACATGGGAAAACTTATGTGACTCGTTCTATCGAAGTATGAACTGTGCTAGAGTGTTATAGTTAGAATTTGTATAACCATAATTGTGAAACCACTATTCTTGGAATTCCCCTATTTGCCTAATTTATTTGCTTTATTTTATTTGTTTTTGCTTAGTTAAACCAAATCTCTTATTTCTCTAGATAGTATATGGCGCTCAGAACACGATAGCCAGTTGCAATTATATTCCTCGTGTTCGATATCCCGGTACTGACCTTTAGCTATACTAGATCTACCTTGTATACTTGCAGGTATTTTTAGTGCTAATAAAACGTGCATCACGTATTTAATGTCAAAATCACAATTCATGTCCATATTTTGCATGTTTTTATCTATTTTGGTATTTTGACGTGTTTTGTGAGAAATGTGCATATCTGAGCCTAAAAAGATAGCTAAAAGTCGAAGTTGGAAATTTGGAGCATTCAAGATGCCCAGCGGTCCGCTGCAACCCATACAGCGGCCGTTGGGGCCCAACAACCGCTGAGCCAGTAGCTGTCTGTTCCCCTCTGTGAAAGTTGTGCTGAAATGAAGAACACGCCCAGCGACCGCTGGGGTGTGCGTAGCGACCGCTCGAAGAGATCCAGAAGCTAAGGGACGATTGCCAGCGACCGCTGGAAAGAAGTGTAGCGACCGCTGTTCGAGAGGCAGAGGCTACGGATCAACCCACAGCGACCGCTGGCCAAGGGTCTTCCCTAAGTTATTGGATAATGTTTCACGTTTGAGTGACACATTCTGTGATGATTTAATATAACTTGCTACATAATCGTGAGAGAAGGTTGGTGAGTTAGGTCCACTTAGTAGACACTACAAATAGCTTCCCTTAAAACGACACTGTTAATTGAGAGTGATGACTTTTCAAGGGTCTTAGGAGCTTTTAGGAGTTACGGATCTAGGATTGACAACACTAGTGTTAGTAATCTACGCTTGTGCTACATGGGCAAAACTTAGGTGACTCGTCCTACTGAAGTAAGAACTGTGCTAGGGTATTGTAGTAGTAATTTGTATAACCATAACTGTGAACGCACTTCCCTAGAATTCTCTTATCTCTCATATTTTATCTCGGTGATTTACTTGCAATTAGTTGTTTATTCGCTTTCAATCTGTTATTATTTTCAAAATCCAAATTTCTCTGTTTTCCAAATAGTGAAAGTCGCTTAGTAGAAGGTAGCCAATTGGTGATTGTTTTCCTTGTGTTCGATATCTGGTACTGACCTTTAGCCATACTATATATACTTGGTATACTTGCAGGTTTATTTAGTGCTAATAAAAAGTGCAACAGATTCACAAAGGGAATAACCTGATGATGTGTTAGAAATTATAATAGTTTTGAGTTTATCTTTGTGTTACATCTTACGAAGCAAATCTTGGGAATCACACATGAACTCTCTTAAGTGCTACAAAAGAAAGATCAAGAAATTGTGAATGCAATGAATCTTGTCAAGGTTGCAAAATCACGTCAGTAAATAATGAGGGAAAAAGATTGGGGTGTATTGCTTACTAATGTTTCTAGGTTTTGTAGCAAATATGAGCTGGTTATGCTTGATATGGAGGACGAGTTTATAGCTTGAAAAAAAGGAAAACGTAGAGCTGAGAATATGAAGAATCTTCACTATGATCGAGTTGAGCTCTTTTGTTCTGTTATCGACATGCAAGCTCAAGAGTTGAATCAACGTTTTGAAGAAGTTGCTTTGTCTAAACTTGAAAGTCAACTTGAGAACTTTATTTTCGATGTGCGCATAGGTAAAAAGTTTTCACAATTATCAGGAATCAGTGGTTGCTCGAAAGATGGTTTCTAGAAGGAAACATGAAATTTTTCCAATGTTTAATTTATTAGTTAAGTTGTCATTGATCTTACCAGTTGCCACTGTATCAGTAGAAATAGTCTTTTCAGCAACTAAGATCATCAAGACTTCTCTACGTAATAGCATGAGAGACCAACTATTGAATGATTGCTTAGTTCCTTATACCGAAAAGGATGTGTTTGTTAAAGTTACCAATGAAACTATTATGCTGCGATTTCAGAAGATGAAGAATAAAAGACAAATGTTATGATATGATTGATGCACTATTTACTAGCACTAAAAATACTTGCAAGTATACAAGGTAGATCTAGTATAGCTAAAGGTCAGTACCGGGATATCGAACACATGGAATAAGATTGCAACTCTCTATTATATACTAAGCGTCATATACTATTTAGAGACACAAGATTTTGGTTTGATTTTATAACTAGACAAAAATAAATAAATAACTAAAAACATAAAAACAAATAATACAAAGCAGACTAATGAATGTAGAATTTTAGGAACTACATTCAAAAGATAATACCCAATAGACTTCCTTGAATTACGGTCTCTAAAGTTACTAAGCTATCACATATGTAAAACTATATCTTCTCTCGAAGCATACAATTTGTAGATTGCTACATAGAACCGAAGTCTCTTTTCTAGAACTAAGGCAACAACTCCTAAAAGCTCCTAAGATAAATTGCTTCACTCAAAGGCTCAAATCTCTCGATTTTATTGGCAAAGACGTCAATTTCTCATCTTTCAAATTATACTACTCACTTCTCAGTTCTTGTAGTAAAATCCACATCCATTCATAAGATGGCCAATCAAACAAATGTATAAGCACAAGAGAAATCAAAATAACTACAAGAGCTAACAAGGAAAAACAATTGAATAAATAAATTATAATCATAACATGTTTACCCAAAATTCTACAAAAGATGTTTAATACTTACAGACAAGTAAAAACAATAAAAAGTACTAGACATGAAAAACAAAACAAAACCCAAGGTAGAATTATGTAGTCTTCTATCTTCTCTTGCCTGGATCTGCAGAGCTCCGCTCCAATGGAAGATGGAAGAATTATATATGGAATATGTTACGACTGGATTGGTATCCATCACAGCAACGGGGATACAAGGGTTGGAGAGGCCAATGAAGAAACTTGAGAGGCAAAGCTGGAGGTGTACTATGATGCAATTGAAAAGAGTGCAACAACCAAAGGTTACGACGGGAAGAGCAGTTCGGACGTCGAACAGGGAGTCGCGGCTACCGGACAAGTTCGGTGATTATGTCTCGCGCTGAGCGCGAGGGAGTTAGTTATCTAGTCAACATTATTTATTTTATCTCTTATTATTTTTTTAGAATATTATTTATTTATTAATTGGGTCGGGCGTAATTATAAGCTCATTTCCGGGTTTTCTTTGTTAATTCTTTCCCGGATCGTAGGTCGAATCAACCCTAGGGTCCTTAGTCATTATAAATAGGCCTTGTTATACACTTTTCCAATTTATGAAATAACAAGTTTTTTGCCTACTTTTCTTTCTTTTCCCGCAAGTTATCAATGAACTCAGTTGATCGTCGGGACTCGGTGTTCCCGCGACTTCTCCTTCTTCGATCTTTATCTTAATAAGGGGTCGATCCCTTATTAGAATATGAGATGAAGAAGTATAGAGAGGGAGAGGATTGGAGGCTCTGAGATGAATATTATGAATTATGTTATGGGGTATATATAGACTATGAGATGACAATAGACGGTTCAAGCTGGATGATAACTACTGGTTGCTGGGTGTGTGAACGGAGAGACTCTGGGCTTTCAAGACCTTAACCCACAATACTATTAAACTAGTAAAGGGAAGTAACGGTTGAATCCCTCAGGGACAGATGCGAGTGGAGTTGGGATTGAGACATTTGGGAGATTTGGCTTCAGCCACGCTTTTAAGTGGGTTAAGTTTAAACAAAGGAAAAGTGAACTGATCAATTAACTAAACTAAACTAATCAAGCTAAACTAGAGACATAATAACTAAGGAAAGGTAACTTGATCAACTAAGCTAAGAACGGGAAGGTAAAAAGCAACTTGGGACCACTGACATAAAATAAGTGCACTACTTAAAAGCTGTAAACACCGAAAAGGTAACAGAGACTACGATCCTAACAAACTACTACCTTCTTCTCCGCTAAGCAGCTAAATAAAACAACGAAAGCAGATCTAAACAGAGCAACAAGCATAAAACAGAAATAAGACAAAACAAACACAGATTCATATGAAATCAACGAGAAAGTAGATCTAAAGTTTCTAACCTATTCTCATGCAAGTTGACGAACTAAAACATAAACAAGGCGGGACTAAAACAAACGAAAGCAATCAAAACAGAGAACACCATATCCAACACAACTTGAACTAAAAACTTCATTTCATAAACGATCTTCTGAAAATGTAACTAAAACAGAATTTCAAACAAGGAGTTAAAGAGTGATTAACAACGGAAGGGAAACTAGAGTAGCAACTGGAAGAAAAACATTAAAAACAACTACGCTACGAAAACGATGAACTAAAAATAAAATAGATATTGTTTAAACCCCTCGGGTGCAACAAAAACTCCAACTAAGAAGACTTCTACGCAAATCCAGGTCCCTCTCTCCTTGACGAGGAAGAAGAGATGAAAACCGAGGTGAGAATGCTAGCTCCTTACTCCATGCTTAAAAAAATAAGGTGAAAATGAGGTGACTCCATGTGATGATGGTGTATCTCCCCTTCTTGTATGCACTCTCTCCATATCTATAGGATGATGTTGGGCCCAAATCCCTAGGGCAAACCCATCGTATCTTGATATTTATGCCCTTGAGATGGCATCTTTTCTTCTCTCTCCTCTGACTCATCACTTCATGTGTTAAACTCTACTTGATCAAGTTTGTACGCAACTAATCAACTTGGCTTTATTTCTGCCCATTTTTCACTCATTTCCCGAGTTGATCAAGTTGCTTCTGCACTTGTCGTTTTCCACACTTTATAGCCCCTGCACACTCAAATTCACCACTCTTTTCGCACATTATCAGTCATGTTAGTGTGATAAACTCTACAAAACCATGCTTGTAACGAGCCCTATCAATACGCAATTTAAGAACATAATTTGCAAGATTGACATTTAAAAAGAGCCAAATTTAGGCCTTAAAAACATGCAAAAACCATGTTTATCAGTAATTGTATTTAACTTTTACATTTTGAACCTTATAATTTAATTTATTGAATTCTTTTTGAAGTTTAATTTTGGACCCCCCATGATTAAATTTCTGGCTCTGCCACTGGATTCTATTATTATGAAACATACCAAAATGACAAAATGACACCACTATAGTACTATACTGACTTTGAACAAATTTTCTACCAACCCTCGAAATTGAAGACGAAGTACAGACAAATAATTATACAAACTAATTCTTCAACTCCAGATGATTTGAAAAGCAAAAATGTTAAAGAGTTCTATTAGAGCATCCACAATAACAGACTAGCCGACGTCTTAGCCACCGGCGTGCGACTAGGGCGCTTGGCTAGTCCGATTGAAAAACCAATGCCCGAGAGGTCGGGCGTGGACTAACCGGCTAGCCGATTTTTTTCTATTCCCATTTCATTTTTTTTCTATGTTTTTTTTCTCCAATTCATTTCGTTGTTGTTTTTGGTGTTTTTTTTCTTGGGGGGGCTAGGGCATTGGCTAGATTATTGCTAGCCTATTGCTAGGCTGCTTGGCTAGGGCAGTGATGTTGTGGCAGAAGGAGTTTTTGGCTAGGCTATTGCTAGTCCACTCCTATTGTGGATGCTCTTACCAATCGTTATAGGCCTTTAATAAAAGAAATTAAAAGGTAATTATGTGTTTCTTTTTAGAGAAACAACAAATCCTCTAAAACAATCAAATATAATTACGTACAAAATTTCAAACAAATTCAGGAAACATGCATTTGATTCACTTCATTTTCTCAAAGAGTTGACAACCCAGATCTATCAGCTTATCATAATCATAAATCATACAATTATGAAAGCATGCAGTCAACTCAACAACCAATATAGAGGCAAAATGACACTTAAATCATTTTCAACAATGATTAAAGAGAAATTAATTTAACAAACAAACTTGCAAAACCCTAGAATCAAAATTAGGTAACCTGAGCTGCCCGACGGTGAGGGAACTGAAGAAATTCCCCAACAAGGTGGCATCGGGCACGGGCAACCCTTGAACCAACCCCACCACCAATCCGCCGAGGAAGCTATCCCCAACCCCCGTCGGACTTACACATTTTTAGATTTTTTACGGCTGCAGTTGGATAGTGAGTGTACAAAAACTCCCCTTATGCATTTGAGGGCATTTTTGTCCGAAAAAGTGTTAGGCATATATAAGTGGTTTAAACGAGCAAAATGTATAGTATAGAAACTGCAAAAGTGCATTTTATAGTATAGGAACTCAAATTGTGTATCCGGGATAGTATATGACCTAAAAATGTAATTCAATCTATTTATTATTGAATAAAAAATGGCTTAGAGCTTTACCTGCCAAACACTGAATTACATCCGGTCATAATTTCAACATATATAAGTGTTTTAAATTTGAGCATAGTTCCAGAGAAATATAAAACAAAATACAAAAAGATGTTAGGGGATATATTGGAAGAAGAATAGAATTTGAAATAGTATATTACTACCTACGTCCCGCATTAACTATCACATTTACTTTTCTGCACTCGTTTTGAAAAAATGATAATAATAAATAGTTAAAGTTGAAAAATAGTAAAATAAGAGAGAGAATAATGTAAAGAAGACTTTTCTCGACCTTATTCTCTTTCTTATTTTACTATTTCTCGACTTTAACTATTTATTATCATTTTTACAAAACGAGTGCAGAAAAGTAAATGTGACAGTTAATGCGGGACGGAGGTAGTATTATTTGCCTAAAACATCTACCCCATTTTTTTCTAAAATACTCTTTGCGCCCTATAAATATGAAACATTTGTTTTCCGGTACTAGATGTTATGCAGTGTTGTTTTGTGAGTTAAAGAAGAGAGAGTAAAGTAAAAGAGTTGAAAAAGTAAAAATTATATTGTTTTCATTTAAATCTTTTTTTTATTTTTATGGGACAACTTAAAAAAATATATATTCACTTTTAATAATACAGGGGAGTATTACACAATTTTCATTAATTTTCGATCAAAACTCCTCAAAAGGTTAAGTGGACTGGGACCTACTACTACTCCATTTTATCAGTCAGTATCAAATAGTATTATTTAATATTCACATGTACCTGAAAACCGGTCACTTATTTCTATTTTCTTACCTTACTAAAAATTTATCATATTTCACTTTTACCATTTTTGATAGTGAATGCATTCCACTAACTTATTCTCACTCATATTTTATTATAAAATATAAAAATAGGATTCATGTGCCACTAAGTTTTTCAACCCACTTTCTATTACTCCCTCGATGTTAATTGAGTCATTTTTCTATTTTGGCCAAAATAATTGAGTCATTTAACGATCTCTCTTACTTTATTCCCTATTCCTGTCGAAAAGAAACACCTCTATTAATAAGGAATGGAGGAAATACATTCCTTAAAACTCGCGCCGAGTCAAATCGTGACAAATTATTATGGACGGAGGGAGTAATTGATTTAAATAGTTTCTAAAACCCTAAAACTTAGTGATGGAGTGTATCGACTATTGTTCAATATTGACGAGGTTGATGGGATTGATGGGGTACATATTTTTAAGTTGGGATTTGGTTATTCAGGCTCAATTACCATTTTTCTCTCAATCCATTTCCCTCTTTCCAAACTACGCAAGTCTTACCTCTATCGGTATCGTGTGTTTACATTTCCTCGTTCAAATTTTCTCGTTTTCGACAACCATTCGAAACATATCTTTTGATATTTTTGCTCTCTTTTAGTTGCAGAGCTGCTGTTTCATTAATGGCTGGAAATGAAAATGGACGAGCAATCGGGATCGATTTGGGGACGACATATTCGTGTGTGGCAGCACAACCGCATTGAGATTATTCCAAACTTTAAGGGAAATCGCACCACGCTGTCTTATGTAGCTTTCACTGCCGCCGAGCGTCTCGTCGGCGACGCTGAATCAAGTGAAGAATAGTCCCATTAACACTGTATTCGGTAAGTTTAAGGGTGAGCTAACAATATAACGCATCCCAATAAGATAGTCCAATGAAACCACATTGCTGATGTTAATGTAAAAAAAAATTCTACTCGCATAGCCAATACATAGTCCAATAAATCCTAGTCGATTGTTATCAAAATCTATATATTCCATAGTTAATTAATAAATCCTACCTAGACTAGGACAAAGACACATTTTAATATGCGTTAATTAAATAACCGGTCTCCCTCTATAGAGTCTAGAGCTTATAGATCACTAGGTTTATACATAGTTTATATACGTTGAAGTATTCAGAGTTTCTTGTTCAAAATTACACGGTTGCAAAGATCATCTAAACTCGTTTGCATCAATGGCCGGAAAGGGAGAAGATCGGGCGATCGGGATCGATTTGGGCACCACATATTCGTGCGTGGCAGCACAACCGCATCGAGATTATAGCCAACGATGTTAGAAGTAAAGGCTACCCACAGAGAGTTAGCACGAGATGTGCTGGATAACAGTGAATTATAGAGAAAGGAATGGGGAATTTTATTGCTGGAAATGCGGAAGGAAAAACAATCCTCGCAAGGAGGACCTACGACAGAAGTCGTCCAATTTTGATCACATTCAGAGATGATTTCTCCCTTCCCGTTCTCACTATTTATAGACTCCTATATCAGCTACTTGAAATTCGAAATACATGAAAGTAGGAAACTTACTTAACAACCTAACAACCTAAACAACCAGAGAAATTGCTGCTAACAAACTAATTTGAAATCTCCTCTCCTGCTGTTGTTACTTACTCGGCCAGATCACTCCTCTCTCTCCCCTCTTGTAAATCTTCCACTCCTTAACTGTATCAACTGCCTCACTCTCGAAACAACCTTGCCCTCAAGGTTGAGCTCAAAATAGAAACTAATTCCTTTGTTCGGTGGAGGCTCCCATTCATGCTGCTGGCCAGGAGGTGAAAAGCTGAACCAAGGAATGTTCCCATGAACAAGAAGAGATAGACACATGATTGTGGCCAGCTCGACAGCAGCTGCAGGAACTGTACGTCGCAGCAAAGGGAAGAAGGGCTGAAACAGTGAAATATCAGCACTCGAGAACCACAGCGGTGTTGTCACCACTGTTGGTGTAGGCGGATTGGTAGGAGATGGCAGAGGCATTAAACAGAAATATGAATAGGTTGTTGTACTACCAAGGGTAGGGGTGTTTTATTGTCCGCTTTGGTATCGATATCCGGGAGGATTGTTGACGTGGTAATAGGCGGTATCTCCTGCAGGGCTGATGTAGACAGGCTAGCGGACAGCAATGGTGTTGTCGCGGTGGGTAGGATAGCTGCAGAATTATTGCTTGTTCTGGGTGGAAGTTTTGGCTGATTTTTGGCAACATAGATAGTAGAAAAAGGATCCTTACTACTGTACTTGGATGAATTGCCAGCGACGCAGCTTTCTGATGTGATGGTATCACCAAAACGTTGCAAGAGCTGTTGAACAAACTTGTCCCACGCTAAGGAGGGGCAGCGACGAACGAGAAATTGCTTCCAAGGCTTGGCTGGTCCGTCTATGGCGAGCATGGCAACGTCGACACGTCTATCCGATGATGTTTTGTTGATGAGGAAATATTGGTTTGCCCGCGCGAGCCACGCGAGAGGCTCAGATCCATCAAAAGTTGGCATTGCCGATGTTGATTTGTTGCCGGCTGACACCGAATTAGATTCTCGATTTTCAGAGGAAGCACCGTCCTCCGGCGTTGCTCTGGACTCGTGGTTGAGGGCCGCGAAATCCGCACGCATTTCCTCTATCAAGGAGTCGAGTTTTGAACCCAACGCCGAGATTCGTTCGTTCGTCTACTGGAACTGGGCGTTGAGTTCTTCAGTAGCCTTCTCCAAACCATCTAGGCGTGAATCTCCGCTAGAGTTGACCATCGTTCACCGCACCAATTGTTAGAAGTAAAGGCTACCCACAGAGAGTTAGCATGAGATGTGCTGAATAACAGTGAATTATAGAGAAAGGAATGGGGAATTTTATTGCTGGAAATGCGGAAGGAAAAACAATCCTATCAAGGAGGCCCTACGACAGAAGTCGTCCAATTTTGATCACGTTCAGAGATGATTTCTCCCTTCCCGTTCTCACTATTTATAGACTCCTATATCAGCTACTTGAAATTCGAAATACATGAAAGTAGGAAACTTACTTAACAACCTAACAACCTAAACAACCAGAGAAATTGCTGCTAACAAACTAATTTGAAATCTCCTCTCCTGCTGTTGCTACTTACTTGGCCAGATCACTCCTCTCTCTCCCCTCTTGTAAATCTTCCACTCCTTAACTGTATCAAACGATCAGGGTAACCGCATCACGCCCTCTTGCATTGCTTTCACCGAAAACGAGCGTCTCATCGGAGAAGTTGCCAAGAATCAAGTCGCCAGTGTTCCAAATAACACCGTTTCGGTCAGTTTTCTTTTTTCTTCTATACACTAATTAACCCCGTTTATGTCAATATTTTTTCTTCTATACACTTAAATATTACTCCTCCATACCTCATTGCATGTCCCAATTTTTCATTTTACTATGTCCTTTATTAATCATCCCCATTGATTGATCATATTCCCTCCATCCCCAAAAAATAGAAACTTTTGAAATGATACAGCATTTAATGCAAAAATGGTATGGTAAAAGATAGACAGAAAGAAAATGTAATAGCCGAGACTTAGATTTCTCGGGAGTTATGAAATAAAATACTAGAACTTTTATTGACAAATGAAAGAGTATTTTTATTTCTTGAAAAAAAAAGGGGGTACAAACTACAATTTTCAGAATCTCAAACTAAATTACAATCGTTGACAATGAAAATAAAAGTCGAGCTACACTACTACTTTTAGAAAACCCTAAGGGCTACTGTGGCCTTCGTCATCGGGCCGTCTCGGCCCCAGGGTTTTTCCAAACGAGCCGGGAGGGCGAGGCCACGAGGGAAGACAGCCTCGTTGGCCAGTCGCAACTCCTGCCAAAGCGCACGAAAGAGAATTAGTTGCATGAATAGAGACTGTTGGTGGATTGTGATAGCTCGCCACCAAGCACGGCAGTTCGGCACCGAGCTCCGGCAGTTCGCCACCAAGCACGGCAGTTCGGCACCGAGCTCCGGCAATTCGGCACCGAGCTCGGCAGTTCGCCACCAAGCACGGCAGTTCGGCACCGAGCTCCGGCAATTCGCCACCAAGCACGGCAGCTCGGCAGTTCGCCACCAAGCTCGGCAGTTCGGCACCAAGCTCGGCAACTCCGTGATCTGGAGAGAAAGATCAAAACATGAAGAAGAGCTCGGCTGTTATGACAACTCGTTTCAACAGATGTTAGATCTCCTCAATCGTTTACAGAGACAACAAGAGAAGTGTATTAAGAAAGGGAAGGGGAAACAATACCTTGCAGAAAGGCGAGTGGGCGTTGGACCGAAAGAAGCAAACTCCAGCCAGCAGGCTCCCCTCCAGCTAATACTCTGCCAAGCTGCAGGTAACAGCCCTTGCTTTCCCTACCCAGACCGGTTATAGTCCGGAAATCAGCCCCACAATGCCACCTCTAGTGTGCACCTGCAAAAGAAGACAAAATCCATGAATGAATCAGAGTACAAGGCAGCACAAAACTCCAAATCAGTTAAAGGATGCTGCAGGGATGGCAGCCAACATGGGGCAGCCTTAAGACTTACTCTTTCCAGCCAAACAACAAACCTAGCAGCTTTCAGTTATACTTCCCCTCTATATAAAGGAAAAACCACTCGGCCTCATTCTCCCTCAACACCACAAACAATCAATACAGTGAGCCAAGAGAGGGAGTGGCCGAAGCAACGGGTGAAAGTGAGGGAGACCAAGAGCCGAGTTACAGATAGCAGCCAAAATCAACACACAGCAGGTAATCTCCCAACAACTCAGTTGCATCATATAGCACACAAATAGCTAAAGCATGAGAACTAAGAGCACAGAAGCTCAAGAACATAGGAGCATGCTTTAGAATCCCACATCTTATCAGACCAGTAAGTGAAACTGAGGATTTAGAACTTAGGACGACAAAATAGTTGTTCCGCAGTCAAGTTTCGCAAATAAATCAAATAATAGGTGAGTGAGGGACTTAGCTTCGGGTGGGCTTGAGGGGCAACGAGAACTGAACTGCGACAAGGCAGCTGGAGCAAGCCGACGGTCCGGGAGAAGACCGCGTGGTCAGACGCCGTGCTGAGTGCACGACGACAGCAGCACGGTCAACCGCGGCCAGGCTCGACAGTGACATTCCTCTTGCCTGCTCTGATGGTGTTGAGAGGTAGCGACCTGACGAGAAACAGCGACAAACGGCGCGACCAGCGTCTCCACCACGAACAAGCAGCGACAATTACTTGCCGAGTCGGGTACAGAGGCCGCGGCGACGGGGTGTCGCGACAGCGGCGGTACGTCAGAGAGAGAGAGATCTCTGGGCCCCGATCAACCCTCGCCGGAGACGGAGACAGTGGAGACGGCGTCCACTGGAGTAAAGGAAACGCGACGGAGGGGGGCTGTTCCCACCGAATCCGGCGGGTGCGAATCGCGGTCGACCCATGACGCAAAGGGTTCGAGCCAGCGGTGCTCCGACAGCCGAGCCGAGAGGCCCGTCGGCGATTCTCCGATTAGTGGACAGGAACAGTGGTTTCCCGATTAGGGATTTGATTTCCTCAGTTTGAGGATTTCTCCTTGATGAAGATGAAATGGGAGAAACATTAGACGGATGGGAGTATATCTTGGGCCTCAGCCTTAATCAAATAAAAGAGAAGAGATGTAGAGATTGGGCCAGATTAAATAAATTCCCTAGCTGGACCCGGAATTTATTTGAAGCCCTTTTATCTTAGATTATCTCCAAGAGTTAATGGAATTAATTCCTTAAGCCACGGAAGAAAAGAACTTATAAGCCGTGAGTGAAATAAAAGCCAATGAATAATTAAGCGGACTTTAATAGTCACAGAAAGTATTTTTAAAAATACTTAAGATAATCCGGGAATATATATATTATACCCGAACAGATCGGCCAGTTTCAGAATAAATTAAATCGCAGATTTAATTAAAGATTTAAGACTTCTAATTTTAGAAGGCAGAAATTAAAATAATGAGCACACGCCTAGGCATGCATTCATGCAAGATTGAATGATTACTCAAAGCCTAATTTAAGTACATTATTTTTTGAAAAGGGACGTCGTCGCTCGACGAGTAAATCTCAAGTCAGACAGTACCCGTTTGAAAGGGTTAAGCAAACGAGGTGGGCTTTTCTATCCTACATTATGTGTGGGCTTCTTTCCTTTTTATTTACAGAACTCTATGAGAATAAGTGTGAACTTTTGAATGAGTTGTCATGCCATGTTTTATTTTGTGATTGCCATTCATGGATAAAACGAATTCGGGTCCCAGTAGGCCAGTAAATCCTACTCGGACTTGTGTACACTTACGGACCGTGAGCTAGCGCAAGGTTGGCCGGTCTAGGGGTCGTGAGCTAGCGCCAGGTTGGCCGACCCAGTGATCGTGGAATGTGGCCACATTCCCGATTCACACAGCTTGACATGGTATATCATCAGAAAGTTAAAAGACTGCAGTCTATTTCAGAAAGAAATAACAGATTTTAGTGACCGGGACTTGTTTTCAGAAAAAAAACCCCGCGTTCACTCAGCTTGGCAGACAATTAAAAGAAAAACAGTTTTCGGCATAAGCCACTGAGTATATCAAGTACTCAGCCCTGCATATTGTTTTCCTTAATGTGCAGGTTGATCGATCGAGGCAGAGGAGGTGTTGGGACTGAAGATAAAATAAAAGAAGGGTAGCTAGTGTAGTATGTCTCCATACATGTTATACTTGTCTTGGAACTCTTCCGCTGCATAGACCTAGCTTTGTCTCAGTAAAGACAATGTCCCACTTTTCACTCTGATGTAATAACTTGCTATCTTGATGACTTTTAGACAGTATTTCCTTAATTTCAGTAATTATGATGATGTGTTGAGACAGTTTAGTATTGTTAGTCGCGAAATAGCTGCGCTTTCTTTGACTAGGAAGTTGTGGTCGTGACAGAGTGGTATCAGAGCACTTTTCTTTCGCTCTGACCCAAGAACCTTCTTTCTAAGCCTCAGTCCAGAACAGTAGCACTAGGCTAGGAAGTGAACAGAATGATCAGTACAAGATCCCAACACCTCAGCTCGACACGATCAACTGCACCAGAAACAGGGGTCGACGCCCGCTCGTCCAGAAAAGAGAATTTTGAAGAAAGAAAATATTTTTCCATTTTGAGAAAGAAAATGAAATTTTCTAAGTTTTTTTTTTTTTTTTTTTTTTTTTCAGAAAAAGAAAATAATTTTCACAGCCTTATGGGAACGAAAATGTTTATTTGAAATGCTTGCAAAATGCAACGTGATAGCTGATACTTTGCATAAGATATGCTTACTGTATCTGTGTTTATGAGCTTGACATGAATGAATAGATGTCATGGGGACTATGTATGTGAACCTAGAGTGCTTTAGAGAAGTACCTTAGGTGAGACATGCAGAATCAAGTATTGGCAGAATGAGAACTTGTTACCGCCTTCCACGGCGACGAGACCAACTGAACTCATCAATTAGGGAGAACCCCTAATTCCATAGAATTTCAAAAAAAAAAAAAAAAAAAAAAAAAAAAAAAATCAACAACGAACCAGAAAGTATCGTTGCAATATCAATAGACAGCAAAGAAAGGAAGTCCATTCCTTTGAGCATACAGATAGTACATATATAGATATGTGTGTATACCAGCCGGTTATGAGACATAGCCACAGACAAACCTAGTACGACCTCTTCGAGAGACAACGACTCAGTTCATACCATCTTTTACAGCTTTTCGCATACTTGTATATGCATACTTTCGGTTACGAGCCGTTTTGAGGGCTTTTCTTCTTTTATGTAGAGATGGCACGACAGCGTTTTACCCACCGACGCCCACTCCGGACAGGTGCTGATCCAGATGCGGTGGTACGTTACTACAGGACGTACCGGCGTTGCCACGGGGACACTCTCGCCGAATTCGTCGCCCATTATGGTAAGCTATGGGAGGAGGCGAATTGGCATGGGGTGAAACCCTACGAGGGCATCGTGAGACTGGTGGAGTTGTTCCCACCGGAGTGGCAGGGGTGGATGGCAACCACAGCCCAGTTGTACACTTCTTCGCGGCCTCCGACCTATGAGCCGATAGGAGACATGCCGGGCTTCTTGAGTGCAGTCTCGGCAGGGTGTTTCCACTTTGGGAACGGGCCCCCGCCAGACATGCAGGCCCCGGGGAGTGAGCGGTTCCGTAGCCTGCCACCTTTGGCCCTGATGCGGGCGGCAGACGGAGTGTTCGAGGAGGGACAGTCGTCCCGAGCTCCCGGCCGTCGCAGAGGTAGGGCAGAGATGGGAGATGTGTCGGGGTCCAGCGACGAGGTTGAGCAATTAGAGAGCGGTATCGGGGGTGGAGAGAGTGAGGAGGATCCAGAGGAGGAGGATCCAGAGGAGGAGGATCCCGAGGAGGAGGATCCCGAGGAGGACATAGTAGGGGACGATGATGATGACGAGGAGCCGCAGATTGGCAGTCTCACGGACCAGATAGTGGGGGTCAACCCTCCACAGCCCCTCGAGCCACCACCAGAGATTCCTCCACCACCCAAGGAGCCATTTCCCGAGGAGTTGGAGCAGCCCCTCCACCCAATAGATGAGGCGTTCTACAAGGGGCTATACTACTACGCCAAGCATGTGGACAAGGATTTCGTCTTCGACCTCGACGTACCAGTGGCGCCTTGCATGGCCCCAGAGATCCCGCAGCCGGTCGTCGCCTCCGAGGGCGAGGAGGAGGTATGGTCACCTATAGAGATGCCCCTCCCTGGGACGAGCCACGACGACCCGATGTGGATCGACAGTGACTTGGAGTAGGGGTCGGTCAGGCGGGACATAGCCGTGCTAGCTTAGTAGATTAGTTTCCCTTTCTTTTGTAAGAACTGCAGTGATGTCATATGTAAAAGATATTAAGACCTCGTGAGAGGCAATTTGCCCACTTTATGATGAATGCATATGATGTACCACTTTATGACTCCTATTTGATTTTGTTAAACATATGCATGAAAGAGAATGCATGGGTTGTGAAACGAATCCTAAGGAAGTATAAACTCTGTATTGATGAAAGTGAATAACTAGTACTGATATCGTGTTATAAACAGAATGCCTCCCAGAAGACAAGCAGGCAGGCCGAGAAGGTACGCGCAAGTACCAGAGCAGGTACCTAGGAGAGACCAGGCTGGGGGAGCAGGAGCACAACCGCCACCTCCTCCACCACCGCCTCCTGCAGTGCCGGAGAGGCGAGTGGAAGAAACATTTCTCAAACAGAACCCACCTGTGTTCAATGGTCTGGGGAATCCTGCTGCAGCAGAGACCTGGGTGCGTGCGATCGAGCGCATCTTTGATTTTCTTCGGTGCACCGACAGAGAGCGACTCTCATGTGTGAAGTTTCAGCTGGTGGAGTCCGCCGACTTCTGGTGGGAAGCCAGGCGAAAAGTTATGACTCGTGAACAGTTGGAGCACCTGACCTGGGAGGAGTTTAAGAATGAGCTGTACGGCAAGTACATCCCCAAGAGCTACCGCAAGGCCAAAGAGGTGGAGTTTTACAGTTTGAAACAGGGAAAGATGACAGTGACCGAGTACGATAGGTTGTTCTGTGACATGTCACGCTATGCGCCTGAACTAGTAGACACGGACGAGAAAATGGCCGAAAAGTTTTGTACTGGCCTGAGATCGGAAATAAGAATGGCTCTGGCCAGTCATGGAGGTCTGTCTTATGTCGAGTCATTGGGCCGGGCCCTGGACATTGAGGCAGCTATGCCCAAAGAGAGGCCGACGACACATGTCACCACTGCTCCACCGCCGCCACAGCAGCGGTTCCCTCGAGAAAAGAGGAAATGGGAAGGAGACCGAGTCCCGACTGATGCTAAGAAACCACCGTTTGCCCCTAAGCCACAGCAGAACCGTTGGTACCAAACTGCCCCGACTCCAGCTGCGGAGCGCGGAGCCCAGGCACCTCTATGTGCGAGATGCTCGAAGAGACATGACGGCGAGTGTAAGGCCGGGACTGGTGGATGTTTCCACTGCGGGCAGAAGGGACATTTTGCCAGAAACTGCCCGAGCAAGGCGACTGGAATGGGAGGACAGCGTCCGCAACTGCGGGCACTCCAGGTTGAACCAAGGAGAGAGAATGCGATGCTCCCTGCACCACGTCCTCAGCGACAGCTACGCCCGAGACTTCCCCCACAGGCAAGAGCCTTCGCACTGCAGCAGAAGCAGGCCAGGGCCGAGGAAGGGAAACGGGAGCAAGGCAATTTGGCAGGTATGGGAACTCTCCTCAACGTACCAATCGCCCTTTTGTTTGATACCGGTGCATCACACTCCTTTATATCAACATCTTGTCTGGATACTTTGAATTTGCCTACGGATGTGATGGAACATAGTATGAGGGTGTCCTCACCCGTAGGAGGCCTGATAGATATCACACGAACGTGCTCAAACATAAAATTTTCCATGGGAAACCTGAACCTAGTAGCTCATAACTTACATGTGATGTTGATGTGGAGCGTCGACATTATACTAGGAATGGATTGGTTAGCCGAGAACTACGCCACAATCCGTTGTAAGGAGAGACAGATAGCGCTACAATACCCTGGGACAGAACCCGTAATGTTTCATGGGATCTCCATGAGGAAACGAAAATCGATTATTTCTGCCCTGCAAGCAACAACCATGATGAGGAAAGGATGTCCTGCATACCTCGTCTTTTTGAACGAAGAAGAGAAAAAGGACAAGAAAATTGAGGACGTGGCAATAGTACGAGAATATCCTGATGTATTCCCAGAAAAGCTACCAGGCTTGCCACCAAACAGGCAATTGGAGTTCAGCATCGATCTGGAACAAGGATCAGCTCCAATATCAAAGGCGCCTTACAGAATGGCACCAAGGGAGTTAGAGGAACTCAAAATGCAATTACAGGAACTACTAGACCTGGGCTTCATTCGACCCAGTGTGTCGCCGTGGGGCGCACCAGTACTTTTTGTAAAGAAGAAAGATGGCACCTTAAGGATGAGTATCGACTATCGAGAGCTGAACAAAATAACCCTCAAGAACAAGTATCCTTTACCGAGAATCGACGACCTCTTCGATCAGCTGCAAGGAGCTGGAGTGTTCTCGAAGATGGATTTGAGATCGGGTTATCACCAGTTGAGAGTTCGACAAGACGATATACCAAAGACTGCGTTCCGCACCAGATATGGCCATTATGAATTTACGGTAATGCCTTTTGGGCTTACCAATGCTCCAGCTGTGTTCATGGACCTAATGAACCGCGTGTTCCACCCGTACCTGGACAAGTTCGTTCTGGTCTTCATAGATGATGTGCTCATCTATTCGAAGAACGAAAAGGAACACGAGGAACATTTGAGAGCCACCTTGGAAACGTTAAGAGCCGAGAAACTCTATGCTAAGTTCAGCAAGTGTGAGTTCTGGCTCAATGAAGTGAATTTCCTTGGACACATAGTGACAGCAGAAGGGATCCGAGTAGACCCCGCTAAAGTTGAAGCCGTGCAACGTTGGCAGTCACCAGCAACGCCCAATGAAATTCGAAGTTTCCTAGGACTGGCAGGATACTACCGAAGATTCATTGAGGGGTTTTCTAAAATAGCAAGGCCGATGACTCAACAACTCAAGAAAGGAGTTAAAGTCAACTGGACCCCAGAATGTGAAGCAAGTTTCCAATTGCTTAAGGAAAAGTTGACCACAGCGCCGGTGCTAGCCGTACCAGAGGCGGGAGTCGACTATGTGGTGTATACAGATGCATCGAAGGTCGGACTCGGGTGCGTGCTGATGCAGAGGGGTAAGGTGATAGCATATGCGTCACGCCAATTGAGGCCGCACGAGTTGAACTATCCGACGCACGATCTGGAATTAGCAGCAGTGGTCCATGCGCTGAAGATTTGGAGACATCACCTCTACGGAGTTCGGTGTGAGATCTTCACAGATCATAAGAGTCTCAAATACTTTTTCGAACAGAAGGATCTGAATATGAGACAGCGCAGATGGCTGGAATTAGTCAAAGACTACGACTGTGGTATAAACTACCACCCAGGCAAAGCCAATGTAGTAGCAGATGCTTTGAGCAGAAAGACAGCGCCTCAAGCAGCTGTTTTCCTCACACAAGAGGAAGAGCTTATCCGGGAATTCGCCAAGATGCGGCTGGAAATAGTAAGAGCCCCGGAGACAGTGGACAGCAGAATATCCACCTTGGTCATAGAACCAGATTTAAGAGCCAGAATTGTGGAAGCCCAGAGAAACGATGACGCTCTAGAAAAGATCCGTCTCAGAGTAAGGACGGGAAAAGGGGATTACCACCACGAAGAGGCGGATAATGCTCTCACTTTCAAAGGGAGATTATGCGTACCCAATAAGGAGACCCTCAGAAATGAGATCATGAGTGAAGCTCATGAGACACCCTATACTGCCCATCCTGGAAGTACGAAGATGTATCAGGACTTGAAGAAGCAATTTTGGTGGGATGGCATGAAGAGAAGCATAGCGTCATTTGTGGAAAAATGCCTGGCTTGTCAGCAAGTGAAAGCTTTGCATCAACGACCCTATGGAAAGTTGCAGCCTCTCGAGATTCCAGAATGGAAATGGGAGCATATAGCAATGGATTTTGTGACAGGATTGCCAAAATCACAACGGGGAAACACGGCCATCTGGGTTGTAATCGATCGCCTCACCAAAAGTGCTCATTTCATACCAATTCGTATCACATACGGTTCAGACAAGTTGGCACAGATTTACGTGCGAGAGATCGTACGTTTACATGGTGTCCCAGTAACGATCACCTCAGATCGAGATTCAAAATTTACTTCTAGATTTTGGATAAGCCTACAGCGAGAGTTAGGCACTCAGCTGAATTTCAGCACAGCGTTCCATCCACAGACGGACGGACAGTCCGAAAGGACGATCCAGACATTGGAAGATATGTTAAGAGCTGTAGTGCTCGACCGTGGAGTGAGCTGGGAGTCAGTACTCCCACTTATAGAGTTCGCCTACAATAACAGTTACCAGGCAACTATTGACATGGCTCCATACGAGGCATTATATGGGAAAAAGTGCAGATCACCACTTTACTGGGATGAAGTTGGTGAGAGAAGGATTCTCGGACCGGACTCGGTAGAGGAAATGATAGAAATTGTCCGACAAATCCGAGGGAGAATCAAGGAAGCTCAAGATAGACAGAAATCCTATGCAGATGCTCGCAGAACGGATTTACAGTTTAAAGCAGGAGACAAGGTCTTCCTGAAAGTATCCCCATCAAAAGGGATAACCAGATTTGGCGTCAAGGGCAAGCTGAAACCGCGTTTTATCGGACCTTACGAGATCCTAGAAACAGTCGGCCCTGTGGCGTACAGATTAGCGCTTCCGCCAAGTTTCGGGAATGTTCATAATGTGTTCCATGTATCACAGTTGAGGAAGTACGTGTTTGACCCTAAACACATAGTGCACCAAGAAGAGATGGTGTTAGAACCAGATTTGAGCTATGAAGAAAAGCCAGAAGCAATTCTGGACAGAAAAGTTAAAGAACTGCGAAATAAAAATATTGTGACAGTGAAAGTCCTTTGGAAGCATCACGACCGCAGGGAGGCGACGTGGGAGCTCGAGGACCAGATGAAGGAGAAGTACCCACAGCTTTTTGCCTAACCGAGACAAAATTTCGGGACGAAATTTTTGTTAAGGGGGGTAGAATGTAATAGCCGAGACTTAGATTTCTCGGGAGTTATGAAATAAAATACTAGAACTTTTATTGACAAATGAAAGAGTATTTTTATTTCTTGAAAAAAAAAAAGGGGGGTACAAACTACAATTTTCAGAATCTCAAACTAAATTACAATCGTTGACAATGAAAATAAAAGTCGAGCTACACTACTACTTTTAGAAAACCCTAAGGGCTACTGTGGCCTTCGTCATCGGGCCGTCTCGGCCCCAGGGTTTTTCCAAACGAGCCGGGAGGGCGAGGCCACGAGGGAAGACAGCCTCGTTGGCCAGTCGCAACTCCTGCCAAAGCGCACGAAAGAGAATTAGTTGCATGAATAGAGACTGTTGGTGGATTGTGATAGCTCGCCACCAAGCACGGCAGTTCGGCACCGAGCTCCGGCAATTCGGCACCGAGCTCGGCAGTTCGCCACCAAGCACGGCAGTTCGGCACCGAGCTCCGGCAATTCGCCACCAAGCACGGCAGCTCGGCAGTTCGCCACCAAGCTCGGCAGTTCGGCACCAAGCTCGGCAACTCCGTGATCTGGAGAGAAAGATCAAAACATGAAGAAGAGCTCGGCTGTTATGACAACTCGTTTCAACAGATGTTAGATCTCCTCAATCGTTTACAGAGACAACAAGAGAAGTGTATTAAGAAAGGGAAGGGGAAACAATACCTTGCAGAAAGGCGAGTGGGCGTTGGACCGAAAGAAGCAAACTCCAGCCAGCAGGCTCCCCTCCAGCTAATACTCTGCCAAGCTGCAGGTAACAGCCCTTGCTTTCCCTACCCAGACCGGTTATAGTCCGGAAATCAGCCCCACAATGCCACCTCTAGTGTGCACCTGCAAAAGAAGACAAAATCCATGAATGAATCAGAGTACAAGGCAGCACAAAACTCCAAATCAGTTAAAGGATGCTGCAGGGATGGCAGCCAACATGGGGCAGCCTTAAGACTTACTCTTTCCAGCCAAACAACAAACCTAGCAGCTTTCAGTTATACTTCCCCTCTATATAAAGGAAAAAACCACTCGGCCTCATTCTCCCTCAACACCACAAACAATCAATACAGTGAGCCAAGAGAGGGAGTGGCCGAAGCAACGGGTGGAAGTGAGGGAGACCAAGAGCCGAGTTACAGATAGCAGCCAAAATCAACACACAGCAGGTAATCTCCCAACAACTCAGTTGCATCATATAGCACACAAATAGCTAAAGCATGAGAACTAAGAGCACAGAAGCTCAAGAACATAGGAGCATGCTTTAGAATCCCACATCTTATCAGACCAGTAAGTGAAACTGAGGATTTAGAACTTAGGACGACAAAATAGTTGTTCCGCAGTCAAGTTTCGCAAATAAATCAAATAATAGGTGAGTGAGGGACTTAGCTTCGGGTGGGCTTGAGGGGCAACGAGAACTGAACTGCGACAAGGCAGCTGGAGCAAGCCGACGGTCCGGGAGAAGACCGCGTGGTCAGACGCCGTGCTGAGTGCACGACGACAGCAGCACGGTCAACCGCGGCCAGGCTCGACAGTGACATTCCTCTTGCCTGCTCTGATGGTGTTGAGAGGTAGCGACCTGACGAGAAACAGCGACAAACGGCGCGACCAGCGTCTCCACCACGAACAAGCAGCGACAATTACTTGCCGAGTCGGGTACAGAGGCCGCGGCGACGGGGTGTCGCGACAGCGGCGGTACGTCAGAGAGAGAGAGATCTCTGGGCCCCGATCAACCCTCGCCGGAGACGGAGACAGTGGAGACGGCGTCCACTGGAGTAAAGGAAACGCGACGGAGGGGGGCTGTTCCCACCGAATCCGGCGGGTGCGAATCGCGGTCGACCCATGACGCAAAGGGTTCGAGCCAGCGGTGCTCCGACAGCCGAGCCGAGAGGCCCGTCGGCGATTCTCCGATTAGTGGACAGGAACAGTGGTTTCCCGATTAGGGATTTGATTTCCTCAGTTTGAGGATTTCTCCTTGATGAAGATGAAATGGGAGAAACATTAGACGGATGGGAGTATATCTTGGGCCTCAGCCTTAATCAAATAAAAGAGAAGAGATGTAGAGATTGGGCCAGATTAAATAAATTCCCTAGCTGGACCCGGAATTTATTTGAAGCCCTTTTATCTTAGATTATCTCCAAGAGTTAATGGAATTAATTCCTTAAGCCACGGAAGAAAAGAACTTATAAGCCGTGAGTGAAATAAAAGCCAATGAATAATTAAGCGGACTTTAATAGTCACAGAAAGTATTTTTAAAAATACTTAAGATAATCCGGGAATATATATATTATACCCGAACAGATCGGCCAGTTTCAGAATAAATTAAATCGCAGATTTAATTAAAGATTTAAGACTTCTAATTTTAGAAGGCAGAAATTAAAATAATGAGCACACGCCTAGGCATGCATTCATGCAAGATTGAATGATTACTCAAAGCCTAATTTAAGTACATTATTTTTTGAAAAGGGACGTCGTCGCTCGACGAGTAAATCTCAAGTCAGACAGTACCCGTTTGAAAGGGTTAAGCAAACGAGGTGGGCTTTTCTATCCTACATTATGTGTGGGCTTCTTTCCTTTTTATTTACAGAACTCTATGAGAATAAGTGTGAACTTTTGAATGAGTTGTCATGCCATGTTTTATTTTGTGATTGCCATTCATGGATAAAACGAATTCGGGTCCCAGTAGGTCAGTAAATCCTACTCGGACTTGTGTACACTTACGGACCGTGAGCTAGCGCAAGGTTGGCCAGTCTAGGGGTCGTGAGCTAGCGCCAGGTTGGCCGACCCAGTGATCGTGGAATGTGGCCACATTCCCGATTCACACAGCTTGACATGGTATATCATCAGAAAGTTAAAAGACTGCAGTCTATTTCAGAAAGAAATAACAGATTTTAGTGACCGGGACTTGTTTTCAGAAAAAAACCCCGCGTTCACTCAGCTTGGCAGACAATTAAAAGAAAAACAGTTTTCGGCATAAGCCACTGAGTATATCAAGTACTCAGCCCTGCATATTGTTTTCCTTAATGTGCAGGTTGATCGATCGAGGCAGAGGAGGTGTTGGGACTGAAGATAAAATAAAAGAAGGGTAGCTAGTGTAGTATGTCTCCATACATGTTATACTTGTCTTGGAACTCTTCCGCTGCATAGACCTAGCTTTGTCTCAGTAAAGACAATGTCCCACTTTTCACTCTGATGTAATAACTTGCTATCTTGATGACTTTTAGACAGTATTTCCTTAATTTCAGTAATTATGATGATGTGTTGAGACAGTTTAGTATTGTTAGTCGCGAAATAGCTGCGCTTTCTTTGACTAGGAAGTTGTGGTCGTGACAGAAAAAGTGTATTAGTAGAAAATATGTCTCACCTCATTAGAGAGAAATAAAATTTCTAAAATACTAAGTTTATAATTTTAGGGGCCGGACCGAAAAGAAAAGAGTTTCTATTTTTAGGAAACGGATGGAGTATTATATTATAAATAGTATATAAAGGTAGGTTCATATTCTACTATTTCTCTACATTTCTTAAAACTCGTCACATATCAAATTGGAACATATAATGGGGGACGGAGGGAGTATCTCTTCATTCATGCTAGCTAGTATTTCATGGTGTTTTTTCATACAAATACTCTTAGAAAATAAAACTAATATATTACAAGCGAGTAAAAGGAACGAAGGAAACATTTCAATCGAAATAATTAAATAAAACTAACGAGTCGACGAAACCCTATTCATGCAAAATGAAACATTCCACCTATTAGTTCCTATTAGTGCTTTCGATTTAACATACCATCTTAAGGCTAAACGACTTCCTCGTTATACGTAGAAGCACCTCAAATACCCAAGACCTCTTCCAAGTGAAAGGCCAACGTTTTCAAAACTTTTTCCTTATCATGTTGTATTTCTGTTACGTGAAAGAGAGAATGGACTTTTATTGTTACTATGCTCTTATTGTGTTATGTGACTATGTGAGAAAGAGATTGAATGAGAAATTTTTTTTATTTTCAAGTTGAATAGCAATTCTTTTTATATCGCATGCATAGTTTCCGGTGTTCTCTAACTTGTTGCATTCTACTATATGATATCACTTCTATTTCTACTCCAATTCGTTTGTAGTATTATTTCTTATTCCTCTTTGCAGATGCAAAGAGGCTAATTGGCCGTAAATTCAATGATCCAACGGTTCAGAGTGACATAAAACTATGGTGCTATCCAAGACGAAGGGTACCGCCGAGGCCTATCTTGGATCATCTGTCAAGAATGTTGTCATAACCGTGCCTGCTTATTTTAACGACTCTCAGCGTCGTGCACCAAGGATGCCGGAACTATTGCTGGCCTCAATGTTGTAAGGAACATCAATGAGTCTACTGCTGCAGCCATTGCATACGGTCTAGATAAAGGGCGCAATGTGGCTAAGAATGTGCTGATTTTCGACCTTGGTGGTGGCACGTGCTGTTTTCGACTATCACCCGTGCTAAATTTAATGAGCTCAACATGGATTTGTTCAACAAGTGTATGGAACTGGTTGAGAAATGCCTATGTGATGCACAGATGAAGTGGAGCAGTGTGGATGAGGTGGTGCTGGTGGGCGGGTCAAGCAGGATTCCAAAGGTGCAGGAGATGTTGAAGGAGATTTTCAATGGGAAGGAGGCGTGCAAGGCCATTAATCCAGACGAAGGCGTAGCATATGGTGCTGCAGTGTTGGCTGCCAAGTTGAGTGGTGAAGGCAATGAGAAGATGCAGAATGTGGTTCTTTCGGATGTTACTCCTTTGTCTCTTGGGATTGGATGCCCCGGAAATATGATGAGAGTAATTATTCCGAGGAGCACACCTATCCCAACAAGGAAGGAGAAAATTAGTCATACCACAGAGGACTATCTGAGCAGTGTGCTGTTTAAGGTGTATGAGGGTGAAAGAAGCCAGACAACATACAATAATCAGCTAGGCGAATTCAGCCTCTATGGAATTCCAGCGGCGCCCAGAGGTGTTGCTAACTTCAAAGTGTGCTTCGACGTTGATGAGAATGGTATCTTGAATGTGTCAGCGGAGCACATTGGGACTGGAGTGAAGAACAACATCAGCATCACCAATTACAAGGACAAGGACAGACTGTCTGAGGAAGAAAAAGAGAAGATGGTGAAAGATGCAGAGAAGCACAAGAGGGAAGACGAGGATTTTAGGGAGAAGACTGAAGCGAGGAGAGCTTTGGAGAACTGCGCCTACCACATGAGGAACAACACCAGATGTGCAGCCGGGATGAGAGCAGCAGACAATGAGGAGATAGAGAAGGCTTTCGAGTCTACCATGGAATGGTTGGAGTCGAACAAACTTGCAAAGGTTGATGCTTTCAAAGAGAAGATGGAGGAGCTTAAGAGGATCTACAAACCCATTGAACCCAAGATGCACCACATTAGTATTAAGAAGTGGATTAAGAGTGTAATGTCATGATCATGTGCATGCTCTCTTTACTTTAATTTTTTCTTGTTGGATTCCTTTTTTACATTAGTGATAAGTTGGAATTTATTAAAATGATAGTGCTACTATACATGTTAATTTTGAAAATTATTAGTAAGATTTAAAGGCAATAATAATGCTAGAAACCTGTGGCAGATTTCACACAATTTTCTTCAGCCTTAGCTTGGGTTATGACAGCTGGCAGCGGTTGAGCAGTTTGTTAGGGAAGTTATAACAGAATTGGAATTAGCTCAACATTCAGTTATCAGCTTACATATTCAGTTTAAATAGCATACTAAGTAGACCATTATGATTTAACTTGAATAATACTCCCTCCGTCCCGGAGTCCTATTTAGTTATGGCATGGATTTTAAGAAATGTAAAGAAAACTGAGTTGAATAGGTTACTAGAATATGAGTCTGACTTATATATATTAGTTTTATAATAAAATGTGAGTGAAATAAGTTGATGGAATGTAAGGACCACTTCCCACTTATGGTAAAAGTGAAATAGGACTCTTATTGTGGGACAGACCGAAATAGCAAAATAGGACTCTTATTATGAGACGGAGGGAGTAGTTCCCAACAAGAAATAATACAACCGTTTATTGCTTTCATTCTTGAGTTCGACTTATTGATCTTTAACAAGTTAGATTATCCAACAATTTACACTCTATATTCATATCTACTTCAAGAAAATAAGCCCATAAGCATGAGCTCCAAATAAATATCTCAATCTCCTTCAACATATATGGGTTCTGTCACACTCGTTTTGGCTTCAAGTACTAGTTTCATATAATCCTCTACTCAAAATTTTGGTGTTCCTCCATGAATAAGATGCTCGAAAACTTGAAGCAACATTTAACTAAATCCGCTCGAAAATCCTTGGCTCCATTCTCAGCAACACCAAAATGTACAATCCTTGTTCTTGAATCTGCCAGCAGAATTTTGACCTCCAATTTGCGTTAAACAATTGTCAGAGATACAGCAGCAGAGCGAAGGCGTATGCCATCATCTTCCCATTTTCTCTCGGGTGCAGTAGCTCCGGCAATTATAGCCTATAACACATACCATTAACAGGATTGGTCAACGCAATGTCAAAACATCAAAGTTCAGAGCGCGACAATTACAGATTTTGGTTAGAGGATTACGACCCCACTCTTCACAGAAAATATTCGAAAGAACTAAAGACATTTGACAGGAGATAGCCAACCTTTCCACTGTTAACAGCAGCTACTAGTGCTACACGCTGTTCATCTCCACCAAACTCATAAAAGTAATAATTCCTGAAGACGTTGGGAATAAACAAGCTAATTAGAGATGTATAAAATGACTAGCTATCAAGTACTTCAGCTTCTAAAGAATATGAAGTTGTAGTTGTTCGTTAAATGACATTGTTAAAGATACCTGTAACCGTCTTCTTCCTTAATCTTAAAAGTCCTAGCAGAATACAGTGTTGCACCAACTGTTTGCACAATTTTAGGCTGAATCAGAAAGTAAGCTTAAAAGCCTTCTTAAGAGACAAACAGCATTCCCATCGAAATACCTGGAACAAATATTTTAGCTGCCTCCTTCAGAGAGCCTAAATCAGCAATGTCTTGGGCCTGTCAGAATCGAAATAAGCACTTTTACGGGACAATAAAGAGTAAAATCACATCCACGGACCTCTAAGAAGGTAATCTTGAGTGAATTAGATGGCCGAATAACAACACTCAGAACTTCGGATCTGTATGACATTGGCATGTAATAAAGAGTCAAGATTCAACAAAATACAGAAACACTCATGATAGATGAAATGAACAGCCAAAACCAAACATAGTCAAAGAACTTTTTCGATTAAACGAAACTGGGGAGGATTGGTGCTTTTCAGCAGCATATGTAGAAGTTGCTTGGTGATAGAGGTTCTCTACTCTAGATAAATGAACTCAAAGCATTCTATTTTCAGCCAAAAGCAATAATGAGATTTTTTTTATCCTTTTCCTGCATTCCCCAACAAAGTTACCATCGTCTAATGTACAGAAATAGTAATGTCATTCAGAATCTACCAGATAAAGCAACAGAAACTCAAGTTTCAGGAATATATATAACCTTCATGAGTTTGAAACAATGGAGCTTACCCATCGGGAGTGGCGAAACGCGCAGCATAAGTCTTTGGCTTCGCCTTATCTCCATAGAGAGAGAGTCCAGCATTATAGTCCTACAAAATTCAGTAAAAGAATAATTGAAAAAATCGTTTTATCCAATGCAATTACGATACATTTTCCTCATACCTAAATTCAAAATTTCAAAATATTGAAGTTAAAAAGGGGGAATTAAGAGTGAAAGGAAAATGCAGAGCAGACCTCGGGTTCCATGATGTCTTGGAAGTTGGGAGGGACACGAATTGAGAAACCATCGCCGTAGAATTGGAACCAAGACTTGGTGTTGGCGATGCCGGAGAGGAAAGGCTTGGAAGGAGGTTGAGCAAGTGCAGCAGCGAAAGAAGAAGATAAGGCTACAACTGGAGAAGAGAGGATTAAACTTCTTCTAGAGATAAGAGAAGCAGCAGCATCCAGCAAGAAGGGGAAGGAAGGGTGTGGGCTCATCGTTGGTGGAGGGGAAGGGGAAGGGGAAGGGGAAGGGGAAGGGGAGATGGATAGCATCAATTTGGGCACTGCCATCGAAGGATGTGTGATCACGCTCATCCCATTTGTTTTCTTAACTGATTAAAGTAATCGTAAATATTATGCGGCAAAGGTATCTTCGGTTAGGAAAATACTTCAATTTTAAGCATTTGGCTCACGAGTGATGATATCAATTTTCTGCATTAAAAATCACGAACTTTCGATTCGTTTGCTTCTTCCCACGGCGGATCAGGGGTGAAACACGACTGGTCTATGTGTCATTTTTAATCCTATTTGGTAGTAAAATCATAAGAGCATCCATAATAGGGCGGATATCCCGGTGGACTAGCTAAAAACACCTCCTGCCACGTCACTAGGACATCTCACTGTATTGCCACACCACTAGGACATCCCACTGCACAATAGTGGACAAGCACTAGCACATCTCAACAAACAAAATCACAAATTCACAAATTCACACAAATACGGAATTAAAATTTCAACACGAATATGGGGAAAATGCAATCATAATTTCATTAAATAAAAAAACAATTGAAAAAAAATACAAATCAACAAAAAGAAATCGAAAAAACTGTTGTTCCATCCGCTCGTCCGTCGGGAGCCCACAATAGCGGATTAGCGGACGGACTAGCGCCTTATCCAACGGACGACCTCTCGTCCGTCTGCCTCTCGACGGTCGCAGTAGTGGACTAGCGCGACGGACGAGCGGCTCGCAGGTCGCTAGTCCGCGCGCTAGTCCACTATTGTGGATACACTAAGTGAAGTTCTATTTGCCAATGCCACGTGTCTTATACTATTTTGCCACATTCCCATTTCCCACCCTTCATCTTTTCCGTATTCCCAATTCACACCATTTATGAGGCCTCTCAAATTCCGCCGCCGCTCCTCCCTCAACAACCTCAACCTCGAGTGCAGTCTACGAAACCAGATGCGGCGTGAAATTCCTGAATGCAAAGAGAAACGGAGAGATGGAACATACCGAGAGAGAAGCGACTTCTCTTCTTTCGCAGACAGGGATGGAGCTAATTGCGGCGGTGACTGACAGACGAGCTTTAGGGTGTATCCAGAAGCAATGCGGCGGAGACGGACGAAGATGGTTTCATCACAGAGAGAGAGAGCTAGACGGAGGTAAGGCTTAAAGTTTTTAGAAATAAAAGAGGGGTTTTCCATGAAGGAGAAGAAAGATGGAGAGGAGACTGGAGAGCCAACTCCGGCTCGCATGCCAGCGATAGGGTAGACCTCGGTGGAGGTGACATGATAGGGCTCGTTACAAGCATGGTTTTATAGGGGTTTATTACACTAAATGGGTGGATAATGTGCGAAATAGTGGTGAATTTGAGTGTGCAGGAGCTAAAAAGTGTTGAAGCGGCAGAGTGCATGAACAACTTGATCAACTCGGGAAAGAAGCGATAAATAGCTAGAACCGAAGACAAGTTGATCAGTTGAGGACAAGCAATGGAGCCTGCCTAGCCAACAAGTTGATCAAGAGGAGCTCACCACATGAACACATGAGCTGAGTGAGTTGATCAAGAGGAGCTCACCACATGAACACATGAGCTGAGCGAGTTGATTAAGAGGAGCTCACCACATGAATACATGAGCTGAGCGAGTTGATCAAGTTGATCAAGAGGAGCTCACCACATAAAGACATGAGATGATTGAGTTGATCAAGAGGATCTCACCACATGAAGATCCTCAATTACTGCAAGGGTAAAATGGTCAAATCGGACGAGAAGTTGCCTTAAGGTTGAAATTGAAGCTGCTCTATAAATAAGAAGTTTTCCACAATGAAGGGGGGCTCTTAACGCTATTGTAGTTTAGGTAGGAAGCTCTAATAGGCGCTTAACGCCACCTTCTCTTAGCTTAGTTTAGTTTAGTTACTACTTTCTTAGCTTAGCTCTGTAGTTTTGACGGAGGAATTGACAACTCCGACGTCGGGATTACATTTCATTTCATGTTTTCAAGACTTTAGTGTAGCTTTACTGTGTGTTGGTCGTTTCAATGGTGGAATTGACGCCTCCATCTTAGAAGCTCCTTCTCACCTTGCTTTCTAGTTAGATTAAATGGGTTCAACAGAAGAATTGACGACTCCGTCGTTGGATCTCGGTTTTTTTCCAGTTTTAAGAAGCTTTGGTTTATTTTCATGTTGATGATGCTATTACTCATGTTTCTTAGATACTTTTCACAATTGGTGGCTCAAATGTTTTGATCCATGTTGTTTACATGATTTCCAGTAGCTTATATGTTGAGATCTAGTTGTTGCGTAGGATTTGCTCAAGATTCATGGAGTAAATGTTCTTGTTTTGTTCTAGTTTAGAAGTAAATTGTGTTCCGAAACTTGCTTATTTTCTTCCTACAAGTAGTCAATCTTGATCTTGTTTTAAGCTGCAAATCCATTACTCATGTTTCTGAAATGATTTCTAGCATTTCTTTGTCTGAAGTTGCCATTAGTTTAGGAATGTTCATGCCTGAGTCTCTTTCATCCAGTTAATTGCTCCGCACAAAGCTTTCAAAACACTCTTCCATTCTTGTTTTCTTAGTTAGATTTAGATTAAGCTCTCAAACTCAGTTTCATGTTTAAAGTTCAAGTTTCCCACTCTAGTGTTTAGGTCCATGCTCAAGTGCTTAAGGCATGGTGGCTAACACCAACCCCGTGACGTAGAAACAATCTCGAGTAGGTCCATGGTCTCTGTAGTTCAATCCCGCTCTTGCCGCTTATACTTCGTAATATTTGTTGCAAAAGTGGAAAACTATAAATCTTGTTGAAGCAGAGACACATGCACACGACACACGTGAATTGAACAGGAGACAACGTGAATTGAACAGGAGCTAAACGAGAACAGAGGCTGGACGTGAGATCCCCGGTGAGAGATGGGAACAAAGGCGGCTGCATCTGATCGCTCAAGCTGCCTTGAATTCGACGGAGGAGGCAAAGCTACGTGCGACTGTGAGAGAGAATTGAGGCCGAGATAAGAAAGAGATTTGGCGTCGGGAATTGCATATTGAGGAGCTCTCAGTGAAGAAGGAGCTTGAGAATTGCAGATTGCATCTCCAGAAATTCATTGAAGATTATTTCATAAATTTTTTGCGGATTGAGGAGCTCGAGAATTACATATTGCATCTCCAGAAATTTTCTTTGAAGATTACTTGTTAAATGGTATAGACAACATATTTAGAGAAGAAAGCAATGGGAGAATATTATTATATTTTGATTGAATGATGAAATGGTACCCAACACCCATATATTTATAGGGATGTTGGTGACTTTTGAGATCCTACAATAAATGTATATTCATGGAACTACACTACTATTGGAACAATGCATGCACATCTTCAATGCTTCTTGGAACTCCATTCTTGGAACTCTATTCTTCTTTAATGCTTATTGATACTTCCCCTTTTCTCAACACTCCCCCTCAAATTGAGTGGTGGGATCTCCAAAACTCAATTTGGAAAGCACATCTTTAAAGCTCCTTGAGTTGACTGCTTTAGTTAGGATGTCGGCAAGTAGATCCTCAGAGCGAACAAAAGGGAGTTCGACAATCCCATTCTCAATGTTTTCTTTGATGAAGTGTCTGTCAACCTCCACATGCTTCGTTCGATCATGTTGTACTGGATTTTGTGAGATGCTTATAGCGGCTTTGTTATCACAATACAACTGGCACTTGCTTGGAGGGAGATTAATCTCTTTCATCAATCTCCTTAACCATAAAATCTCGGTCAACCCACTTTTAATCCCACGAAATTCTGCTTCGGCACTCGAAAGAGCCACCACCTTCTGCTTCTTACTTCTCCATGTTACCAAATTACCTCCAACAAAGGTAAAGTAGCCTGCTGTAGACTTCCTATCGTTTGGGTTCCCTGCCCAGTCAGCATCTGTATAACCATGAATCTCAAGATGCCCATTTTTAGCGAACAACACTCCATGCCCTGGAGTTCCCTTCAAATACCGACAAATCCTAAGTGCTGCCTCCATGTGATCTGTGTGCGGCTTATGCATGAACTGACTTACGACCCCAACTGCATAGGCAATATCTGGCCTAGTGTGCGAGAGATATATGAGTTTTCCGACTAGTCGATGATATCAACTACGGTCAGCCAACTTGGCTCCTTCTCTGATTTGTAATCCGTGATTAACTGCCAGAGGAGTGTCTGCTGGTTTACATTCCAGTAGGCCAGTCTCTGCTAGGATGTCTAAAATATACTTCCTTTGTCGCAGAAAAATTCCTTTGGTTGACCTTAGCACTTCAATCCCAAGAAAGTACTTGAGATTCCCCAAGTTTTTCATCTCAAATACCTGAAAAAGATTTTTCTTTAATTCCTCAATCTCTTCTAGGTCGTCACCTGTAATAATCATGTCATCAACATATATGATTAAACATGTGATCTTATCACCCTGCTTCTTAAAAAATAGCGTATGGTCTGAATTGCTCTGTGTATATCCATAGCTAATCATTGCCCCAGCAAACTTCCCAAACCATACTCTTGGAGATTGCTTCAATCCATACAAGGTCTTCCTCAATCGGCACCCTTCACCTGCCTTAAAATCTGTTGCAAAACCTGGGGGTGCCTCCATGTAAACTTCTTCTTCCTTCTTCAACTCTCCATGTATGAAGGCATTCGTCACATCAAACTGGTGTAATGGCCAGTCCCTATTAGCAGCAATGGATAACAACACCCGAATTGTGTTCATCTTAGCTACTGGAGAGAAGGTCTCAGAATAGTCAACTCCATATGTCTGAGTATAGCCTTTTGCGACAAGTCGTGCCTTGTACCTTTCTATCGAGCCATCAGGTCTTCTTTTGATAGTGAAGACCCATCGACAACCCACTGGTCGCTTCCCTTCTGGTAGAGCACATTTCTCCCATGTGTGGTTTCGAATCAGTGCATCAATCTCTTTCTTCATTGCTTCCCTCCAATGCTTGTATTTCATACCTTCTTCCCATGTCTGTGGTATTTCTTCTTCCTCATATAGTGCATTCTCGAAAGCCCGAGCCATCTCTGTTAAATGGCCTTTGGCTAGGTTCACAACATAGTACCGCTTTTTCTTGTCAATCCTCTCTGGCGTATACCTTTTGGGTGGAACTCCTCTGTTTGACCTTGGTGGAAGTATGTACCTCCCAGTGTCAGGGTCAACTCCTTCGACCTCGACTTCCTCAATTTCCCTTTCTTCGGCCTCAATTGAATTTTCTTCTGCACTTACAGTGTTAGCCAAACAATTATCTGTATCCACAGGATTACTTACATTGGATAACCTTAACGGAGAAATATTTGAGGCGATGCCACTTTCTACGATGGACTCTACCACATCAGAGACTTGCTCAGCGGAATTGCTTACTGTTTTCTCTGATAGATCCGCATCAGGATTGCTTGGCGTTGGCAGTGGCATTGAGATCCAACTTAGCGGGTCCGTATCATTGTTATCCCTAGCATTACTCTCCCCCTGACCGCTAAGATGGGTAAAGAAGTACTCAGTTTCAAGAAAGTTGCAGTTCATTGTAACAAACATCCGGTTGGACTTTGGATCGAAACACCTATACCCCTTTTGATTTACCCCATATCCTACAAAAATGCATTTGATAGCGCAAGGGGATAGTTTAGTTCTTTCATGTTTAGGAATGTGGACAAAAACGGAGCATCCGAAGACGCGAGGTTCAAGAGTCAAGGGCGGAGGAATTTTTGTGAAGGTGGACAAGACTTATAGAGGAGTTTTGTGTTTGAGAATAATTTTGGGCAATCGGTTTAGGAGATAGGCTGAGGTGGCAATGGCTTCTGGCCAGAAGTGTCGAGTCATTTCGAGGAGAGATCGATTTTTCCTTTCAGCCACACCGTTTTGTTCGGGAGTATGAGCACATGTGGTTTGGTGTATAAGGCCTTTGTTTTGGAAGAGTTGTTTCATGGTAGAATTAACGAACTCCCCCCCATTATCTGACCGAAGGACCTGAATGGTTTTGTGAAACTGAGTTTGGATAAGGTTATAGAAATGGGTAAAGTGTGACAAAACTTCAGATTTTTGTTTCATGAAATATATCCAGGTCATGCGAGTGCAATCATCCACAAAAACTAAGAAATATCGAAAACCTTGCCCCCCAATAACTGGTGCGGGCCCCCAAACATCTGAGTGTACTAAGGCAAATGGGGTTTCAACACGAGTATTACTTAATGGGTAAGAGTTCCGATGACTTTTGGATAAAAGACAAGTTTCACAGTACATGTCATGCTTAGGAATAATACTAGGAAGTAACAATTTTAAGTAACGATAGATGGATGACCCAAGCGCCGATGCCAAAGCCAAGCTTTCCGGTCAGCTGATCCGTGAGTTAACATGGCAGTCCCTTTTTGAGCTATCTCATCCACATAGTAAAGCCCATCACGTTCAGTGCCACGCCCAATTATCTCTCCGGTTCGGATATCCTGCAACAGACAAAATTGTGGCTGCATTAGTAACGTACAATTCAAATAATAACTTATGAGACATCGAAGGAATATATAGACAATTTGATAACTGCAAAGTTGGGGAAATGTTAACGGTTCCAGCCCCCTCAACCACCGTAAATTCCCCATTGGCAGTTTGGATATGAGATTTTAGAGGTTTCTGAAGGTTGGTAAGGTCTGAGGCATCATATGTTATGGTATCGGTTGCCCCACAGTCAAAAATCCATTTATCATTTTTCTCATGGCCATTAGATACTGCACACACAACTCCAAGCTTCTCGAGAGGCTGAAATCGATTTTGGCAAGTGGTTTGGGAAATTATGGAATTTTCAGGAGATTTGGGGGCTAATTGTGACTGAGAATTTTGGTGGAGTAAAACCTGCAATTTCCCAAAGATTTGGGGGCTTCCAATAAAAGAGCCCCCTAACCCTAATCTACCTGAATCGGGCGCCGCCTCTCCCCTCATCAATTCTTCACTCCAATCGTGAATTACACTCCCACTTCCGCTGGCAACGAAGTTTGCTGCCCCGGTTGTGTTCGCCGGCTGAGCAGCTTCATTTCTGGTCCTTCCTCCTAGCTGGACAGCACCGGCGGTTTGCGCGACCCCCTACACGGCGTTGCCTCCGTCGCCTCCAACTGCTGCGGCGGCGTGCCCGCCACGGTTCCAGAGTGTTTGCGGTTGCGGCGGCTTGCCGTGCTTCTCTTCCCACCAATCTGGATATCCAACTAGTTCAAAGCATGAGTATTTTGTGTGTCTTTTCCGTTTGCAGTAGGAACACACCAATTTTGACTTGTCTTCTTCATCACTTCGCCGATTTCTATCATTACCACTGCCGCGACCACCACTGTTGCTGCCGCGACCACCACCGTTGCTGCCGCGACCGCCACCCCGAGAGCCGCCGGTAGGGTTCTGCCACCCTCGGATGGCGAGGCCAGTTCCAATTCCATCCATGGCAGCTGCTCCGCCGGTGTTTGCCTGTTGTAACATTCGGAGTCGTGTCTCCTCCTGCTGAATCAGGTTGTACGCATAGTCGACGGAGGGAAGCGGGTCCATTTTCAGTATCTCCCTCTTGGTTGTTTCATATTTGCTATCAATTGCATAGAGAAACTGACATACTCTCTGATCTTGTATGAATTTGTTATGAATCTCCATATCCTCTGGACATTTCATTGGGTTCGTCTGTTTTTGGTCGATTGAAATCCAGATCTCTCCCAACCGGCTCCATATTTCTTCTAATGAACTGCTTCCTTGTCTCAGTGTGGTTGCTTTGAACTGAAGATCATACACCTGGATTTTATCTCTTCCGCTCCCGTATGTGACGGCCAACGCATTCCATATATGCTTTGCCGTCGGATGTTGTGAAACTCGACTGACCAGTCGAGGCTCAATGTTTTGTATTAACCAAGTGATCACACAGTGATCGGCTTGTTCCCATTGTATGAAGGCTGGATCGGTTCGCGGTGGGGAAGGAGGCACTCCGGTGACGTGAGATACCATTCCCCGACCGCTTATTGCCGTCTTCATCAATACGGACCAAAGGGCGTAATTTTCTCCATTCAACTTATTCCCACCAATGTGGAGGGGCTGCGTGTCAATTCTGAATGGCATGGCAGCTGTTTCTGGTGGATTTGGTTGGTTCATCGCAAAACTATTGCGCATAAAGTTGGCAAATTGCCGGGCAAATTCATCTGCCATAGATGAATCTGAGGTTTCGGTTACTATATAGTTGTCATTTGACATTTTGGCTTATGGTTATAGGTACAACGGAAAAAGAAAAAACAAAAAAACGGGAAGGGGCCGAGAAAGGTATCAAGGACGATGATGATACCTTATCTGAGTCCAAACCCGCTTTGATACCATGTTAAATGGTATAGACAACATATTTAGAGAAGAAAGCAATGGGAGAAGATTATTGTATTTTGATTGAATGATGAAATGGTACTCAACACCCATATATTTATAGGGATGTTGGTGACTTTTGAGATCCTACAATAAATGTATATTCATGGAACTACACTACTATTGGAACAATGCATGCACATCTTCAATGCTTCTTGGAACTCCATTCTTGGAACTCTATTCTTCTTTAATGCTTATTGATACTTCCCCTTTTCTCAACATTACTTACTTAATTTTAAGTTTTAATTACAAAATTAGTGTTATTTCATGGTCAAAAAATCAGTTTCCAAGTCATGTTTACGGCTGTCCACGTTGTACAATTTTGCACCGGATTGAAAAATAGCAAACAAATCGAAAGTTCGTGGTTTTAAAAATAAATCTTAAAGTTGGTGGGAAAAACCGGAATTCATGGAAAGTTTATGGTTTTTAAAGCCAAAAATCCTTTTTTCAATTGTTCTGTTTGTTTAAATTTAAGAGGAAATCATGTATGATTTGGAAGTTGAACACAGACACCCACCATCGCAAGTGTCTGCAAATTTCAAGTCATTCTGACACAGAAACGTTTTCGGTGTCGAAAGCGTTGACTGTTGCAACTGCATCATATTCCCTTTCTTGAAATGACTCGACCTCGAGTCTGCTTAGTCCGCTTCATCCTTGCTACCACTTTTGTATGGAGATAAATAGGCAACATTAAATGTAGCTGGCACATTAAATAAACCTGGGGGAAATCTAAATTTTAAGCATTATTAACTATTTCCTTTTTCGTCCGTCCCTAAAGAGTATGAACTTTCTAATTTTAAAAATTTCAAGCAACATACTACCCCTACACATCATTTTATTTACAACGTATGTCATCACCATTAACACTTATATCATTATAATAATGTGGACTCCACTCTCCACTAACATTATTTCCACTACCCTTTCTCTCTCTCTTTCTCTCTTACTTTTCTCCTTATTTATTAAAACCCGTATCGAACCCAAAGTTCATACTCTTTGGGGACAGAGGGAGTATCTGATTGAGAATGCAGGAATGACCATCATCTATGCAACTTTTCTCAATGCCATCTAGGAAAATGCTCTTTCCTCGATATAATCCAGACTAGATATCTTCTTCTTGAAAACAACCTTGTTCCTTTGCTTATCAGTTTGCACTTAGTATTCTGCTGGATAATATGACACTTGTCCATGCAAATCTCAAATTTGTTTAGCCTACTCTTTTGCATCAGCGCTAAACTATTCGTTGATAAGAGGCACCAAGTTTAATGGAGTGATCGAGTTGAGCCCATAAATAATCCGGATATGAGTCTTGCCAGTTGTTCTATTCAACGACTGATTATTAGCGAACTGGGGTTGTGCTAACACCTAGTCTCATTGTTGAGGTTGTCACCTACCAAACTGCGTAGTATATTTTCAAAGGTACTGAATTTCAGCCTCGATCTTATTCGTCGCCACAAGGTAAAAGTAAATCACAAACATCACTCATGATTAGAAGTAAGAGATTTGGCGTGGAGTTTGACGATCTCTCGAACGTACAGTTGCGCCACTTGACTTAGCGTCAATGTTTTGATGCATAAATGTGTCATCTTAGAAAATCAATCCACTACAACCATAATAAAATCTTTCTATCTTTGTATGCGTGACAATTTGAAGACAAAATCTAACTCACAACCTCCTACGACAATGTAGGAACTGAAAGAGGAGTATATAAACCCACATGTTATGACGAGTTTTGGTTACATGATATGTTCGACACCTCGCCACAAACATGGTGTTGGTGAAAAGCCATGTAGAGATTTAAAACACTAGTCGGACATAATACAACCCTATGAAGAACGGAAATAAAAGTACAATAAATTGAATTGAAAAAAAATAGAAACTATAAACCGCAATGTCAACCCAGTATTGCTCTCGGATTGACGTGTCGTCCCAAAAGATAAAACGACTTTGTCTCTGAAGTTGCAACACCGCTAGCAACAGAGCTCCAGCGAACTGAATGATGGCGAGGAACATGCTTTGACTGAAAAAACAAAACTTGAGAGGAAGGGAGCTTGTGCAGAGAGGGATAGATCGATATTCCTTTATTTTCACATAATCATATATGCGCTATACAGCCACATGCATCTAAATAGTCAACACTAATAGTCACATGCAATTAAATGGCCATCCCCAACTGCATTAATTAGCATCAATTTCTCACTACTTTTATAGAATGTTTTTAAATATGAAATTTAAATCAAAAGTTTTAAATTGTTACAGTTATCTTACCGGTCTTAGGGAAAATTGCAGTTAAGTTGATCAATATAAAACTCGAAGTCTTTATTTATTAGATACCTAAAGTTGTATTTATGAATGATGGATGAATACAATGGTTGCATTTCAGGAAAGAACCGACAAAGAAAATCGAAATAGAAATTATATTTTTATTTGACTTTGTTACATCAATATTGAAATAAAATTATTAAAAATATTCTTAGAATCACACACACGATAGACAACTTTGTGGTATCACACTTGAGGCCAATGCCCCAACGTAAACAACTAGAGAAAGAGGCCTAACGCCTCAAGCTTGAGGCAAACGGTTTGATGAATCCGATCTTCCATTTCCGACGTCAAATAATTCTTCCAATCTCTAACTTGACCTTTCCAAAAATAATCTACATTGGCCACCCACTATGAAGCATCCACCTTCGTATTCGTATTCACCTCCAAATTCTTAAGCCTCTCGAAACTGCACCTTCACAAAAGCTCCTCCTCCTCCTCTCCTTCTGCCACTGGCCTCCCCAATAACTCCGCAATCCTCAAAACCTCCCTCTCAGGGTGCGATTTGATCTCCTCGTACTTGACGAACAGGACCTTATCGGTCAGGGGCTCGGCCTCGGCAGTGAGGACGAGGGAGTGAGGGTTGGTCGTTGTGAGGGGATCGCGACTTTCGTCTTTTTTGAGGATGGAGTGAGAGAGTGCCATGAGCCACGTGGTGCCAGTCTTGGGAAAAGACGCAAGGAGGACGTCGTCATCGCGGGCGTGGAAGTTGGACCGGAAGGTCATGGCTAAGTCAACTAATACGGGGAACAACCAAAAGCCTTTTGTTAAGAGGGTTTTCCTCTCAACAGAATAGCAGAGTTTCTAACTCTGACGAAGGAGATACTCCGGGGCCATACTTCGAGGGTCGGTGGCAATTTGGGAGGCTAAACGCAGGAGTATTCCCGTCGGCAGCAATTAGGTTTAGGATTCTTATGACTCAAGCCAATGGGCAAAATAACGATTTCATTGATTGATTAATTCAAATAATAACAATCTATCCCTATTTATAATAATAGAATATAATACCCTAACTTATAGAACAAGATAACAATGTATAGAAGGATTTGGTGAATCAAAAGATAACTAAATAATTGGGATTTCCTAAGATATGGGATCGTATCAACTCCCTCACGGTTGAAATCCACATTGTCGTCAAGGTGGGAACCACAAAACAACGAAGAGAGTTGAAAGTAGAAGCTTTGGCGCGGTATCTCCTCCTGGATCAAATGCCCACCGAATAATTGTGCGCCATCCTTCATCATCCCCATTAAATTTCCGAGCATTAGTGAAGACAACATGTTTGGCAAGCATGTGTAGCTCGATGCGAAAGGTTTCTGCGGCGGCAAACAAGCACTTGATAACTCTTTCAAGTGGCATCTCATTCTCGCTATTACGTAGATCCGTTTTTTTCCATCGGCATAGCAAGATATCCACATTTTCATTTGCTAAAACTGACACATATATCAGGATCGAATGCGCGCAAAATGATCATTTTGATCATCCTAAATATATCACTATCTTCACCATCGTTACTCACAACTAATACTTTCGGATCTATCCCATTTTCTTTCCTGTTATCTTCAACAATGCACTCTTCCCACACAATATCGTGAAGGCAAGGGACAACTTCATTTATCAAACCATACTCATCAGCATTTCACGGATTCGTTTGCCACTCCTTTGTCCTTGGGCTAGGGACAACAGCTTGCGGAAGACAATTAGAGGCCAACAATGGTGCTGTCTCCGGCAGCGGTTGCAAGGGTTGGAAAGGTCCTGGAGCGGAGTACGGCAGCAGCTCCAAGGGCGGAGCCAGACTCGGCTGCTGCGGCTGGCGATCTGATCGCGGCAGCGGCGGCGGCTGGTAGGGTTGGTGGATCTGGTCTACAGCAGGAGTTGCCATTAGAGGTGGTTCCCAACACGAAGGCTTGCGCGTTGGGGGTTGATCGGATATGGTGTGGTGTCGTGGTGGAGCCAATGAGTCGTTTGGGAATAAACCTGAAGGCCCAAAAGAAGCCTCATTATTTCTCGATGGAGAATATGCCATCTTCCGGAGCGGCGCAGAAACATTTGGCTCCTCAAGATCGGGCTTGGTTTGCGGCAACGATCGAAATTTGCTAGCCCGGTGATTTGTGGCACCGACACAAGATTCCATCCTGTCAAATGCTTCCAATAAGCGGTCTAACTTTGCGTTAATCGGGCCTCGGCTTTGGTGGCTGGACGAGGCTGATATTGAGGCTGCCACGGGCAATATCAGGCTTAGGAGTTTCGCGGCTCGACGCATGAATCTGGGCCCATATCTGGGCCAAGATACTGGTGGATAGCAGTTATCAGTTCGTTGTCGGGGCGAATCCCAGCAACTAGGCGGACATTGCGCCGGCAGATCATAATCCAAGTATCCTTGCGATGCATGGTGAGGCGGTGGTTCCCAACAAGAGGGCTGCCGTGATTGTGGTAGATCATAAGGCTGGAAACTCGATAGAGGTCGGTTACCGGGAGGATCCCAACAGGTGGGGCGGCGTCTCTGGACAAGCCCCATTCGGTGAGGCGGTGTTGGCCTGTGACTCCTCGGCGTGCGATGGTTGTGTTGTGCGTGGTAATTGTGTCGCTGCTGCCACTCCGAGGTGGAGCACGGCTTAGGTGAGGTTGCAGCAGACCGTAGGGTTCAGGCCTATACTTGGGTGGCGGCTGATCATAGGGCGGAATACCCAGTGGATCGCGACTGCCCGGAGGATCCCAGCAGGCTGCACGTCGTGGTTGGACCGGCTGGTAAGAATGTAACTGCCGCGAGGCCTGAGGAGGGTTTAGGGTTTAGGAGGGTCGTATTGACGACGGTGATAGCCGGCATAATCCTATGACATGTTGACTGACTGAGGCGTGGTTGTGGTGAATGATGATCGTATGACTTCGACGCGGCAAGCGAGAATCCTTCCCGTCGGCCGTTGCAGAAGTAGAGTTGTCCGGCGGCTAGAGCTCGGCAGACAGGTGAGACTCGACAACCAAAGCAGTTGCTTTGCGCAGAATGTTTTCCATCGGCCAACGGTGTAGCTTCGGTTCGAGATGGTGGGAGGGTGAGATCACGATTAAAGCACCAGTTTGTAACTCTTACGAAGGAGATATTCTGACGCCCTACTTCGAGGGTCGGCGGCAATTTGGGAGGCTAAACGCGGGAGTATTCCCGTTGGCAGCAATTAGGTTTAGGATTCTTATGACTCAAGCCAATGGGCAAAATATCGATTTCATTGATTGATTAATTCAAATAATAACAATCTATACCTATTTATAATACTAGAATACTATACCCTAATTTATAAAATAAGATAACAATATATAGAAAGATTTGGTGAATCAAAAGATAACTAAATAATTGGGATTTCCTAAGATACGGGATTGTATCACCTTCGCTATGAGTAAGGACGTCGGGTGCGTCCCAGAAGTTTTCTTTTGGGAGATCGCGACTCGGTGAAGATGAGTTTGCCATTTTTTTTGGAATGCTTTGAGACTAAATGAAAGCTTAGCCTTCTTCTTTTTATAAGAAAGATGTAATAGAAGTCGAACATGACATTTTTAATAATTTAGTTTATGACTTTAAAACTAACCAGATAATAGCCATATTGATTTTTAATAATTTAGTTTATGACTTTAATAATTTAGTTTATATGATAATGTTGTTTAATATCAAAATTGATACTCGATATCATTCCACCAACCGAATTATGTTTAAAGAATGTGTAAAAAGTGGATTATCAATATCATATTCATTTATTATATATATAACTATTTCATAAGATCTCTCTGATATAGCTGGTAAAATTCTAACATAGAATAACCCTTAGATCATGCAATCATGTATCCACCAATTAATGTTTTTTATGACGATGAATCACCAATTAATGTTTTTTTATGACGATGAATCAGTTAGTAAACGCTTCTCCTTTAATTCAGTAGACCGAGGATTCGTGTCACCACGCGATAGATGGGGAAGCATATATGATTGATCCTCTTTATAATTATGGAAAAACAAAAAAAAAACAATAAATATCATTTATTTGCATAAATTTTAAAAATTGTTTGACTTTATAAAATAAAGTAAATAAAAAAAATTAATGGAATGTCAAACCTACTTTTATATACTCTCTCTCTTCCATTTTAGAAGTCTCAATTAAGTTCGGCACGAATTTTAAGAAATGTAAAGGAAAAATTGGTGAAAAAAAATAGTGGAATGTGAATCACATTTTTATAAACTCTCTCCGTCCCATATTAATAGGTTAATTGGGGAGGACATATTTTAAGTAATGTGCAATTGGCAAAGTAAGAAATAATGAGAAAAAGTAGTTGAAATAATGTAGTGGATGATGAGACCCATAAATGATAAAGCAAGAAGAAGGAGAAAAGATTCTCATAAATAAATATGGACTTTTTGTATGGGACAGACGAAAAAAGAAATTCAGCTATTTCTATAGGACACCGAGAGTATTAATTTTATTAATAAAATGTGTGTAGAATGTGAGGCCTATTATCATTTATGGAATATTCTAACTGAGATTCCTAATGTGGGACGGATTAAAATGAAAAATCGGAACTCCTAAAGTGGGACGGAGGGAGTATTAATTTTATACTCGGTAGTAAATTGTGAGTAAAATAAGTTAGTAGAATATGAGATCCACTTTCCAAAAATAAGAAGAGTGAACTTCAAAAATGGTATTTTATTTTCTGCTTCGCACAAAAATAGTCCCTGATCTTTTTTATAGCATTTTTTGTACTTAAAAAATTACATTTTTGGTACCTAATGTTGATTTTTATCCCAAAATGTCTTCTAAAAATATACATGTTCGCATTTTAGCCATGAAGGACAATTTTTTGGCTTACACAAATGATCTAAAATAATATTATAAAAATCTTTTTTCTTTCTCCTTTTTTCTTTCCTAATTCATTTCTCTATCTCTTCGAATTTTGTCGGCAGTAGTGAAAAAGTTGAACAGGAAGTTGGACCAACTGAATGTGAAAACGGCTTTCCTTCATGAAGTTCTTGAAGAGACTATTATTTACATGCACTAGCCTGAGGGGTTCATTAAGCTAAGCCAAGAGAATAAGGTGTGCTTACTAAACAAAAGCATATATAGCTTAAAGCAAGCTAGTAGACAATGACACAAACAAATATATGAGCATTTGCTGAGAAATGGTTTCAAGAGCTCAAAGTATGATGAGCGTGTGTATGTAAAAAGAAGAGGAGAAGTTCCAGTGACTTATTTGCTCCTTTATATTGATGACATGCTTGTTGCAGGAGCATGTAAGGAAGAGGTTCATAAAGTAAAAGATGATCTGAGTTCCTACTTTTTATATGAAAAACAATAGGAGTGCTAAGAGGATCTGGGAATGAACATAGTCAGTCAGAGACAGAAGCAAGAGGAAAATATGGTTGAATAAGACGACTACATCTCTTGATTAATTCATAAGTACAAGATGGGGAATGCAAAAGCAGCAGGAACCTATTAGCTCAACACTTCAAATCAAATTTTCTGTGCAACAGAGGCCAAGTAATGAAGCTGAGAGACAAGCGACACAATCTATTCCTTATGTTGACATTGTAGGCGGTGTAATGTATGTCGTAATTAGCACCAGATCTGTTGTTGCTAAAGTAATGAGTGTGACTAGTAGATTCATGTCGATCTGATCATGGGAAGGAGCATTGGCTGTCTTTGAAGTAGATTTTCAGTTACATGGTTGGAGCGGAGCTGCAGATTATGGAATTTTGTTCAGAGGTGGTGAAGCGCATAAGGGTGATGCTTTGGTGGGCTATTAGAGCATCCCCAACACAGGTGGGCCGGACAACATCTGGGCCCCGGGCCGCGGCCAGGTGAGTTGGAGGGGGTCGGGACGGGGCTGGGACGCCCCCGGAGCCGCCAGAGCAGCCTGAGTCCGGGCTTGGTTGCGGTCCGGCCTAGCGTTGCGAGGTGTTCAGGCTGGACCCGGGCTGCAATTCAATTTTTTTTTTTTAATTCAAATTTTTTCGAGTTGTTGTATTTGAACCTTCACATTTGTTGTATTTTCGAGTTGAGGCAACACGAAAATGGAAGCAAAGAAAGAAAATAAAAAAGGGAGGAGGAGGAGAAGAAGATGACTGCGTGCCTGTGAGGTGAAAATTTTAGGTTTAATATATTTAATGGGCTGGGCTTTATTTCAATTTTATGTATTTAAGTATTTGTTAAATTTCTATGCTTGTAATTTTCAATTTCAGAATGAAGAATGAATTTTCCGTGTTATAATTGCTAAACATTTTTTTTGAGTAAAATAGAGTGTAGTTGTGAATAGTGCAATTTAATAGTTGGAAATCTAGATGACACCTGTAGAGTTGTGGGAGTTATGGCCTGGTACACAAAATTAGGGGAATGATGACGTGGAGGGGTCTTGGAGCCTGGATCCAGGATAGGATTGGGGATGCTCTTATGACGGTGATTATGTTGGGAACATAGACAACTGAAGATCTTAGTCAGGTTCTATTTTTATCTTGTTTGGAGCCAGTTAGCTGGAAACCAACCTCCAAAGCGTGGTTGCTCTATCAACAACCGAGGTTGAGTATATGGCTTTGACAGCAACTAGCGCTGACAATTTTTGATACGACACGATAACACGAAATTAACACGACATGAACATGCACGTTCATGATTTGAGTCCTTATAGGGTCGACCCAATAAAAACAAGAAGATAACGGGTTGGGTCGGGTCGTGTTTGGGTTATACGTTAAGAAAAAAAATAATTATTTTTTATTAATTAAACATTATTAAACTTTAATTTTAGTTATTTTTGTTGATTAAAAATATTATACTTTAATTTTAATTAATTAAAAAATATTATACTTTAATTTTAATTAATTAAAAATACTACACTTTATTAATTAAAAAATATTAATTAATTTTTTATGAATTTTAAGAAAATATTATGCTTAGATTTTATTAAAAATTAATTTTTAAATTATTTAATTTTAATTTTTAGATTTAATATTACTATAATTTAATTTTATTATTTTGATTAAGAAAATAATTATTTTAATTCGATAATTTTTTATTTTATCGTGTAATATCATGTTTAAATCGTATATAATAACATTATGTTTTAGTCGTTATCATGTTGTGTCAAGCTAGCTTACTATCATAACAGAGAGTTGACTTTTTTTTTTGGTACACGATAACAGGCACGAACTCTACACGAACCCGTTGGGTTGGGACACGAGACAACCTATCTATTTCTTATCGTCTCCCGCTACAAACTTGTAGGTAACATAAGCACTAAACGAGACAATTACAAGCACAGCCACCCCCATATTCACCATCAACTTCCTCTCTTCATTCAGCTCACCCACCCCTTTCACTGCTTTCGCGATTACCTCTTTTTTCTTTCCTCCCTTCACTGCCTTGGTGAGAGCTCCATCTTCACTTTCACTCGACTCGATTGCTTCCTTTTCTTTTTCTTCTTTTCCCTTTTCCTTGCCTGAAAGTTCTTTCACCCTCTCTTCCTTTGCAGCTTCCTCTCTCTCGGCTCCGGCCAGCTTTGTTTTCGATGAGCTAGCTTCCTTGCCCTGGTCCTCAACATGTTTGTGTTTCTCGTCTTCGCGAGCTTCATGATGAGGCTTGTCGATTGTCTTTTTAGGTATTGTGATGGTGAGAGCGCCATCGTGGAACTTGGCTCGAATTGAGTTCATGTCTGAGTTCTCTGGAACCTCGAAATCCTCGAGGAAGCGGCTCCATTTGTTGCCGGCTATGAGTCGCTCCCCACGAACCCTAACGATGTTACGGCTTTCTGTCGAAACCCTAAGTTGCTCTCTCATGAAACCTAAAATTAACATTAGTAGTAACATTTAATTTTGCATAAAAGCTCGTGACAGACTGTCAAAATGTATAAAAACACAAGCATACCAGGGATAGAAATAATGAGGCTATGGGAATGCGCATCTTGTTGCCATTCCGAGTTGGGCTTGAAATCTTCGTACACCAGCCAAACCCCAGCGTCGCCTCGACCCCTCATCGCCATCCTCACTTAGCTTGATTATTTGATGGTAAAATGTATGTATCGTGATTATTGGCCTATGATCTTAAATTCTATAAATCTGGTATGTCTATTTATATAAAAAAAAGTTGGGAAATCTGAGAATGAAGGTATGTATATTGAGTTAGGCTATGATGAAGTAATCGAAATTGAGATTGTCCAAAGAAATGTAAGAGGTATTTCTTGACTGGGGAGATGAAACCTAATAAAGTTCTTTATTTGCCTTATACACTACTCATCATATTACCCTAATTTTTTAATATACGTAAAAAGTTTTTATTGAGTTATTCCATATTAGTATAATTGAGGTAGTACTATGATATGGTTTTCCGAACTATTTCTGATAAAATACTCTGCTAGATACATGGAAGGTTTAGAATTTTGTCACTTTAAATATTTCAAAATATATACTTATATGAAGCATTTATATATAATCAATTTTGAACGCGACGTTTGTGCAAATTGCCTCTGAATCGAATAATCAAGTATTTTTCACGGGAAAATATGAAATGAAAACATCCGAAATAAGTATAATTTTCAATTTTATGTACTAAATTTATTAATACAAAGGTAATTTAGTATGCAAAATGTTATCGAGTAAAAATATTTAATTATTTCTTAGTATTTATTTTTATTGAAAATTAGTTATTGGTTCTTGTCTCTGAAATTGACTTCATTATACTATAAATCATTATAGATTATTCAATAATTATCGACAATCAATCATATAAAATTAACCTTAAAAAATGTGCCATGTGACATAATATAGGCAGGTGATTAATTATGATAATCTAAAAATTATAATTTGACTTTAGTTTTTATATATCGATGGGATTATTTTTTGATCCAATCTCTATCTATATTAATTTAGATAATGTTTCCATCAATTAAAGGATTTACTAACGAGAAGCATTAGTTGATGTCAATGAGAGATGTTACAGCAGTTTAATGCTTAATGCACAAAATTATCATTTAAATCAATTACTTACGTACATTCATCTCTACTTTTATTATACATAACGGATAATACTACGTATCACCAAAAAGGTCACTAATTCATTAATAACGAAAATGTCATGCATTATTTGAGTGTAAAACTTTTCCTAATTTCTATATTTCAAATTTATGAGAAAGGTAGTCTAAGGATGTGGCCACACCACCCTTACATAATTAATAAATACTATTAATTACTATAATTTAATAAAGCATATATAAATGATTTTCATATTCCTAATTGAATGTGATTTTCGTGTATATTCTAGTAGTGTTTTTTTATATATAAAAATCTTGTTCCCTTATTTATACTCTCTTTGTCGGTTACGTTTTACTTTTTGGTAGCTTGGACTTTTAAAATGGGAAGAAATATAAGTTAAAAAGTTTAGTGGAATGTAAGTTTCACTTTTTAATATACTACTATTAATTTTTTGATCAAATGTAAAGAGAATGAATTAATGAATATGAAATTAATTCACTATAAATAATAAAAATAAAATAAAACAAGTGACTGTGGACGAAAAATAAAATAATTACATTACTGGGTACTTAATAATTAGATTGGTCATTTCAATTTTGTGAAATCTTTTAATTCCAAAAGGTTGCATTTCTCTTTCACTTTTTGACCCTATGCACAATCATTACTAAGTATGAAAACATGCACAACATACGCATTTTTTTAATAAATTAGTACTCCCCCATCCCGGAAAGTTTGTCTCATTTTTTCATTTTCGTTCGTCCCACAAAATTTGTCTCATTTCGCTTTTTACCATTTTTTGTAGTGGACTCATATTCCACTAATTCAATCCTACTGATATTTTATTATAAAACTAATATATAAAAGTAGGACTCACATTCCAGTAACTTTTTCAACTCACTTTTCATTACATTTCTTAAAACCCGTGTCGGATCAAAGTGGGACAAGGGATGGAGGGAGTAATATTTACGGCTGATATACGAAGGAAAAAGCTTCTATTAAATAATACGATAGTACTCCCTCCGTCCCGTCTAAGATGACACATTTCTTGGCCGGCACGAGATTTTAGGATTTATTGGTTAAAGTGTTTAATTGGAGAGAGAAAAGGTGGATCAGAACCTAAAATAACCGACTTCAAAAAGATGTGTTTTGTTACCATAAATAGTTGATCAAGAATCTTTGCAAAAATATATTTCAAAGACGAAGGGTTGAACATTTGCACACTTTATCTACATGCAGTTGCAGTAAGTTGTACTAAGAGTTTTCTTGGTAGGATGGCTCTAGAGGAAAAGATTGGACAGATGGTTCAGATTGAAAGGCTTTCTGCCACTCCTGATATCATGAAGGACTACAATATTGGTAATAGTAATGGGTTTTAAGCACATTCTGCTCTGTGTGTGTGTTTCTTGGATTTTATTTACTGGGGTTGAGCTCAAGTGGGTGTCTTTTGTTTGCTTGATGGATTTAAGCCCATTGTGATCTTGGTTTTTTTTTATTCTTGTATGATTTTTGTGTGCTTTTTTTCTGATTAAGAACTTGTGTAGTGGGAGTGGATTATATTATATATGCAACATTGCTATCTGAATGTGGGCTTTCATGGTATCATATCTTGAACAAAATCTATAGAAAGTTCTTATTTTGTGATAACGTTGTTTAGTTTTGACTAATAAAATTTACAAGTGAGATTTCATCGTTATTGGAATATTGTAAAGGTGAATTTAGCATCCAAAGGAATATATCTTAACATCTTTTTGATTGGATAGTAAGTAAATTTGGCAAGGAGATGAATGCAGCTTCAAATCATCAATTGTTAAAATGTGAAAACCACATCTTTCCTTAAAGAGTGTAAGAAGTTATATATTCACGGAATGTGATACAAGTCTTATATTATTATTATTTAGTTTAGATATATTAGGGATTTGCATATCTTTTTTTATATCCTTGTTTTCTTGTTCATTAAGTCAGTAGCATTATAAATAGGAGTTATTGTTATCACTTTATTCATCCAATCAATTAATGAAATATTTTCTCTCTCAAAGATAACGTCCCTCCGCGATCCTAATTCCAATCCTAATTTTGGATTCCCTCCGCGATCCTAATTGGACGCCGGAGTATTCTATCAATCGCCGAGTTATCTGCCCGACGGGAGCGACTCCCGCGCACAGAAACTCTGCAATCGTCCGCCGAGCCTGTTGGCCGCAGAAATTTATCTCCACCGCCGAGCGAAACTCGCCGCCGGTGCTTGTTAAGGGAAACGCCCTTAACAGAATGTTAATTCTCTGCAACACTAGATTAAGCTTATCCTGTCCTCTAACAGGGATCCTGACCTCCCGCGGAGAATTGGTGATGCAACTGCTCTTGAGATCAGAGCTACGGGAATACCTTATACATTTGCTCCTTGCATTGCAGTAAGTTGTACTAAGAGTTTTCTCCCTCAGTTATAGTTTGAGATAAAAACTTCTTCTAGATTCTATCTGCTTAGAGCCATCTCTTTGTACTTGGATCTTTAATGAAGTCTGACAGGTTGTTTGTATTTTTCTGCAGGTCTGCAGGGACCCCAGGTGGGGAAGATGCTATGAGAGTAACAGTGAGGATCCCAAGGTAGTCCAAGAGATGACGGAGATTATACCCGGGTTACAAGGTGAATTTCCAATTGGTTCGAGGAAGGGTGTCCCACATGTTATCGGAAAGCATGTATTGAATGGAACTAATGCATGTCTAATTATTTATTATTTAATTAATTTGGATAAAAAAACATCTGTAGTTCAATCACTATAATCATCATGATTGGCAGTACGTTCTTTAGTATGATAAGTTGCTTAATATAAAAGAATTATCAGAAGTTTTGAAATTTTCACATGAGAAATTTTCTCTCTTGATCTTTTCCCTGAAATAAATGTTCCCTCGATTTTTTTCCCTTTATTGTCTTTCCAGACATTGGCTTTTATTTAAGATACCAAGTTTCCAATAATATGCTGAATTTATCCAAACATGAGTTTTTGTTTTATTTACTGACCCCCACCACTTTCACCTCAGGAACAAGGTAGCAGCTTGTGCGAAACACTTTGTTGGCAATGGTGGGACGACAAAGGGCATTAACGAAAACAACACAGTGATTGGCATGCACGGCTTGCTTAGCATTCACATGCCTGCCTATTATGACTCTATCATTAAAGGTGTCTCGACAGTCATGGTTTCTTACTCCAGCTGGAATGACAAAAAGATGCATGCGAATCGCGAGTTGATCACTGGATTTCTAAAGGGTACCCTCAAGTTCAAGGTATCTTTTGAGACATATCATATACATGGCATGCTTTTTATCTGTAGTAGTATTCAACTTGGGTGACAATTTCTTGCTTGATTCTATATTTCATATGATGTCATACGAAGATATGATATACTCCTACTTGAGATCAGTCAGAAAAGAATATAATCGCTGATGTTGCATTAAATTTAAAAAAATTTGTGATGTTGCATTAAGCTAACAAATCTCTGATGTTGTGGATACAGGGCTTTGTTATCTCAGATTGGCAGGGCATTGATCGGATCACTTCTCCATCACATTCAAGCTATACATATTCTGTGCTAGCTGGTGTTCAAGCTGGAATTGACATGGTGTTGTATAGTTATTTTGCCGAGAAATTGTTTCTCCTTTCAAGTAAAGTTTTTATTAAGTTCAATCTCTTCTGATGTGAAGTAATTTCTGGTCTGTGACAGATTATGTTGCCATTTAACCACACTGAGTTTATTGATGACCTGACTTATTTGGTCAAGAAATGGATCGTATTGATGATGCCGTCTCGAGAATCTTGCTCATCAAGTTCAACTTGGGTCTCTTTGAAAGTCCTCTTGCTGATCTCAGTCTTGTGAATGAGCTTGGGAGCCAGGTAAATCTACGATTCCCTTGATGGATTTTAAAGTAGGCTGTATATTATCCTATAAAATCCTATAGAATTGTACTCCTACTAGAAAGCACACCATTTAATAGGATAAATAATAAATTTAGTAATCTAATTATTAGGACAACAATCTTCTGCACCCCAACTTATAGTAATTCCTTTATCTAAAAGCAAGTCGAAAAAATTACTGCACAGATAAGACCATAGCTTAGCTTAGCCTAACTTTATTGGATGGATTCAGAAAGAGCACACTCATATTGGTGCTGCACACGTCGTCCGGAAGTGGCCTGTCTGATTGCAGCGGCTACAATGTACAACTCTCTTCACACGGCCACGGTCTTCTGCTCTAACACGCTTCTTCCTCGGTCGCCCAGGAGGGCGGAGTGATTTAGGTGGATTAATAGTCATTTCTGCACATTGACTGCCAGTCGGATCTCCTTCAGATAACTCCATCCACAGTGTTTTATCTGGGATAGGATGAATGGTTTGTGAGTACGTCTTCCGGTAGGTAGCAACAGTGAAACAGCTCTCAGTAAATCGATGGACATTCTGTCTGCAAGAGAGCAGTGCAGCAACAGCATGCGCACAGGGTAGACCATACAGTTGCCATCCCCGACAAAGACAACAGCGGTTTCGGATGTCAACAATGTTTGTCCCCTCGTGGGATATTACCTCAAATTCCGCTTCATTAGCACGAAGAACCTGATAAGTGCGTGCACGCTCAAGAGCCTCTGCAACTCGCCTCTCTGCACTCGGCACAAGGATGGATGTCCACTGCATACTAGTCTCTCGACGTTCATTGAACCAGGTCATTAGCTGCCTTCGGATGCATTCCATCATTTGGATTATTGGAAGACCTGAGGCTTCCAAGATCCAAGTATTTAGAGATTCCACTATATTAGCTGTCAAATGTCCAAACCTTGTACCCTCAAAATAAGCTGTAGCCCATAATTTTGGGGGAATCCGTCGAATCCAGTATGCTGCATCTTCAGAAATCTCTTCAATTTCTAGAATTTTGGCTTCAAATTCAATAACTGTAAGAGCATGGGCAGCATCCCACAAAAGGTTAACAAGCATTGAATTGTTAAATTCTTTCCGGAAGCTTTCACTCAAATGACGCATGCAAAACCCATGGAAAGCAGTCGGGAAATTCGCTTCTACTCCATCAACAACACCTTTTTGCCTATCTGACAATATTGTAAGCCTTGGCATGTTTTCAGTATTCACCTCAAGAAGGTTATGGAGCTCGGAGAGAAACCACATCCAGCTATCATCATTCTCCTCATCAACAACACCAAAAGCCAAAGGGAAAAGACCACCATCCCCATCAAAACCAGTAGCCAGAAGCAATGTACCCAGATATTTACTCTTTAGAAATGTTCGGTCAAGCCCAAGAAGTGGACGGCAAGCATTTAGAAAACCATATATGGATGCCTGAAATGAGATGAAGAGGCGTTGGAAGCAGTTGTCAGTAGGATTTCCGTAAACTGATGCAATGCTTCCTGGGTTAGTCCTTTTAACTTGCTCACAGTACTGTGGGAGGAGACGGTATCCTTCTTCAAAAGATCCGCGCATAGCAGCCATAATCCTTTCCTTTCCACGCCAGGCTTGCTTGTAAGATAGAGTGATACCATGAACTCTATGGATTTCTTCCAAGATCTCTTTTGGCTTGCAATTTGGGTTCTCCCTTAAGCGTTGCTCCACAGAATTGGCAACCCACTGAACTGAGGCCTGCTGATGCCCCAGATGGGAAATTCCTCCGCATGTATGGCTATCATTGATGGTCCTGATTGTGAAAGTGGGTACACCAGGAAGCTTTGCAGCATGAATGCGCCATGGACATTCCTCGCTGGCACATCTGGCAGTAAAACGAGTTTTATCTGACTTTATGGTCTGCATCTCAAAATGCAGGGCAATAGCTGTGTCCCTCAGAGCCCTTCGACAAGCTTTGACATCAGTGAATTCTTGCCCAACGTGAAGTTCGTAGCTAGGGCCTATAGCAAGGGTTCTCTGCTGCAGAATATGAGAGGGAGTAACTACTAGAGACTGGTGAAGATCCATATCGTGCATAGAGTCCATGCCCATGTCCTCATGCTGTATCACTGCTAATTCCATATTTTCGTCAAGATCTTGGTTCTCAGACATTGCCAAATGATTATGATCAGATATATCTAACTCGCTGTCATCACAATGTAGATGCACGTCTTGGATATCATGATCAGGTTTCTCCTCCATCGACAAACCATTCTCTTGCTCATCATATTGAGGATCATCATCCTGACCGTCATGACCCTGCCCCAGCAAGGCATCTTGTTCGTGAGCCTGACCCATCTCCATGCCATTATGGTTTTGAGCAATAACTATGTTGTGATTACGGTTTAGCACCACTGGCTGGTTATGACCAAGAGCTGCATCGTTATTTTGCCCCGGGAGAACTTCGTGGTTCACCATCCTTATGCCAGCAGGAATTACTTCTATCTATTGCATTATACCACTCAGTTACATATAAGTCAGTACACAATTCATTAAATTTGAGACTGCAATCTAAGTAACAAATCCAACCTGTATAAGCTCAATGTCCAAGAATTGAAATCAAATTTCTTGAAAATCCAGAACCAAGTAATGAAATCAGAAGGGATTGGACATAATCACAAGCAAAGAAAGATATTTTGTCATAAACAGCAAAATTCACACCCTACACCATACTGCCTCACTCAACATCATTCTGTACCGCAAACCTCCAAACAATAAAGGTGGGCATATCCTCACAACCAATCAAACCCATTCAGCCAATAAACCACAGCCAAAACACACACGCACAGCCTCACAACCAATCAAACCCATTCAGCCAATAAACCACAGCCAAAACACACACGCACAGAAAGAGAATCGCATCAAAAGAGGAATCTTTACAAAACAGGGCTTCAGCCGAACACAAAAACAACACAGAAAAACGAAAGAATCCAAATTAAAAAGGAAAGAGAAAAATTAAAGAGAGATTCACCTGCGTATAAGAAAGGAAATTGGAGCAAAAAGGTGAAATCTTGATCACATCAAGTAGGAGTGTTTAACAGAGGAGAAAGGCAGCTGCGACAACAGTCTCAGTGAAGAATGAGAATGAGAAAAATGGATCCAGCATCGGAGAATTGAAAGGCAGTTAATTGGTTGGAGAAATTTGAAAGTGGCGGGGAAAAGAGGAAGGGGAAGAGAAGGAGAGAAAAGGGAAATCGGAGAAAAGAGAGAAGGAGAAGCGAGGGCAGAAGAGGGCGATGAGAGGATTGGGAGGTGTGAGGAATGGGTATTTAGGTCAAAACTTCTCACCCTTTTCTTCTTCCTATTTTGTACTTTACCCAATTACCCCTTTTCTATTTCCCCATAGGCCCATACTGTATTATTGTATACTGTACTAGTTTTAATATTGTTATTTCATGCTAATTTGTTGTTTACTAAGTACTTAGCACTAGTGACAAGATAGGATATAAAAATTTAATAATTAAGCTATGTTATTGCCATCAAATTATATTGTACATTGTCATTTGTCATATAAGTGCATTATTGCAAATTTGTATAATATACTTTTTTGTATACAATAACAATGATAGGCCATACAAGATCAATTGTTCGTAATGCTATCCTTTTTAATCGATAATCTTCCACCGTTGATTGATCAATAATATTGTTAGACCTACAAACTAAGATTTTATATGTCACGCAATAACAATATATAAGTGGTATACTTCCTCCTTCCACTTAACATTGTACATATTTTCATTTTGGATCATCCATAAAATATTGTCGAACATTTTTTTTTCTATTTAGGTAAATGGATAGTACATTCAACTACATCATTATATTCGCATTCCACTATAGTAATATATAAAGGCGGGATACGCACTGCACTAATTTTTTCACCTAATTTTCTTCATATTTTTTGAAACCGGTGCCGATCAAATGTAAACAATATTTTGTGGACGGAGTGAGTATCATACTAGCAAATTTCAATTTCAAGTACTCTATCTCGCTCTAAGTGAAGTATTTCTTATTCGACACAAGATTTTATGTACTGTTATATTGTAAATTAAGTGTTGAGAAGATAAAGTAAAAAAAATAATAAAGTGGAAAGAATGATGATTCTATTTCAAAAAAATGTAGAGTGTGACAAATAAAATGTGTCACTTAAGTGAGACTGAAAGAGTGTTTATTATTTAAAACTATTTAACACAACATTATTTTTCTGATATACTAATATAATTATGTTATTAATATTATTTACTACTCCCTTCGTCCATCATTAAATGTCTCATTTTTTCTTATTCGACGATAAATATCTCATTTCACTTTTACTATATTTGATAACTGGTCCATAACTTCTACTAACTCACGGTCACAATTGACGACGATGGTATGGGTTTTTTTATTTTTGGAAATCGATTTCTAGAGATGCAGTGGTGATATGAAATTTTTTTTTATCGTCGCGAGTTTAGTTAGGGGTCGATTCGTTCATATATCTCTTGATTTTGATTGTGTTCATCTCTCTCTAATTGTTATGCTCAGATCGTTTTTTGCTGTATTAAGCGCTATTGTTGATTCCCTAGCAATAGAGTTTTAATCTAAAATCGGCGATTAATAGCGAGTTTCGACAGCGAAAACAAGCGATTTCCTGGGCGATTGTGGCTTGCGGTTTCTGGGACTCCCCCTCGGTACAATTTTGCTTCATTATGTTTTAATTTAGCTTTTCAGTTTTTTAGCTAATTTTTAATCGGTGTTTTTGGTGATTTATAGCGATTTTGGTCGGTGTATTGATAATTTTCTCCATGTATTGGTGATTTTTGCAAGTGTAAGATGATTTCTTCCAGTTTTATCGCGATTTTGTTATGTGGATTTTTGATTTGTTGTTGTTATGTGCAAATTTGTTTGTAGCACCTGGTTTCTGATATCATACATGATTCTGCATTGCATTATAAAGTATTGGTGATTGCTGATTAATGTACATGTGAATGCAATGTAGTGAATTGTTCTCTTTTTGTTGATTATGTCGTATATATTGCAGTGCATCGTAGTTTGCTTTGCTGGACATAGTAACATTATTTGCATTTGAGAAAAAGAATAATTTAAGGTATTCGAAATGCACACCACTTGCTTGCATTACATTTTACACTATCTTGCAGTTGCAGAGTAACATACATGAGCGATTGGAAATGCGACCTAACAAACAAGAAATCGAAGTCCTTCCTGCTGCTTCATGACAAATAGTGTACACCAATGCTGTATAGAAGACATTGACTCTGTTATGAGTATTGCATCGAGAGGAGGGGAAAAAGAAGGGACCTATAGACGATGAGAAGATGGTCCAAGGCTACCACAAACAGTGACTGATTAACCAACTTTTGTTTAGTTTCAATGCTGAGAATACATAAAAATTTATACAGCAACACTTTATGTTTTGTACGGCAATACGTGAAACGGTGCACTGCAATTATGATACATGCAAAATTGATCTCATTAAGAAGCAATAACCAATAAAAGGGAATGCAATCTGAGAACAATAGTATAACATTGCCTATTAGTTGTAGTGTATTATGCTAGTAGTAAAGTAATTCAATGAAGTAAGCAAACCAGGGAGCAATAGTAAACAATATTTTGAGAACAAATCTGCAATCGTTTCGTAAATTATATAAGACAAAAAATATAAAGTAATATGCCAACTGCATAAACTACGTGGTAACGTTGCAATATTCAATGAATAACATTCCAATTTGTTATGTAAAAAGTAATACGGCTAAAAGATTGAAGTACTATGAGATGAACTAATTGATCTCCTTTACCCTTTGTTTGCCACCATTTCTAGAGGCATGGAGACACAGTTCTCCAAATTTTCCACACCGACACAATGGTTTGTTGTTAAACTTCAGTCTTCTCCTTCATGGACACCAAACGGCATGCACAACTTTTTCCCCTTCATAGTTGAATTGCAATTTAATGTAATTACACATTATGTGGCCAGCAACTTGCAATACATAATACAACAATCTGGTAAAGAGCAAGGTATAACCATAATAATTGAGTAGAAATGGAATCAATGCGAATTTAAACAGAATCAGTTGGTCCATAAACAAAAAAAAAAGCTAAAATCTAACAATAATCACAACCTAAGTTTGAGAGAAACCAAATAGGGAGTTTCTTATGAAATCGACCAATAATCATCCAAACACATACAAAATCGATCATCAACAAATACATACAAAATGGATGACAAACTGAATCAATGACGAAATATGGAATCAATTACTTAATAAGTTCAGCTTTAACATACTGCAAAGATCAATTACTTAACCAGCGAAATGTGAAACATAATACAGCAATAACATACAGACACAGAAACATATTAAATATAGCCAATCCCAACGCTTATCTGATTGGCAGAAACATATAAGTTATTGATAAAACGTCAATTAAATAATTGCAGATGCAATATAATGCAAATATCAATAAATTAACCACCGAAAATAAAACATAACACAGCAATGTGGTACTAATACAAAAAAAAAACATACAGAACAAAATACAGCCAAGCCTAAAGCTGTATCTCATCAATTGTAACATATACTTTCTGAACAGATCTGATAAATACTCATCCAAAATCGTAATTGCTCACCTTCTGGACAAAACATCCAAATCAAAATTGAGAATCGAATCACATGCCATGTCGTCTGCAATTTGAAATCGTCCGATAATCGATCAGAATGTTGAAATTGAAAACAAATTGGACGAAAATTATGGAACTAAAAATGCTGAAACTGAATACAAATTTGATGCAATTGGGATCAAAATTGTCTACAACTAAAACCGAAATCGATGAAACTATGGAATAACATCAACATTACCATATTTGGATTGAAAAACCGAGAACCAATTATCGACAACTGAGATTCTCGTGAATAAGTTGGCGAAAATTAATGGTGGAATTCTCCAATATAAGCTGCAGATTTGGATGAAAATGGGTTGAATATCATTGGAAAATCATCCATACTGGATTATTGATGAGAATCGCGTGATTATAATCTCAATTTGGAGGAAATCTGGAATGAATTTTGTCGAAGAAAGAATAAGGAAAAAATGTGATTAGTGGGGTGAGTATAACCAATGCAAAGTGACTGCCAATATTATCCCTTGTTGTATTTTTTTTAATCTTTTTATAATTAAAAATAGCTGCCATGTGGTAGATTGAGCACCATTCGATTTTTAGATCTAAAGGTTTAAATTGATGGTATGGTGTCATTATAATAAGTTTTGTCATCTTAACATAACCCTATATATATAGGGGGGAATTAACCTCCTATTGCCCTCTTAGTGTTAAGTTCCAATATAATATCAACCATTAAATTAAAGGGATGGACGGACTAGATGATGATTACATATCTGACTCCGTGTTACATTATTAGGACTAAACGGTACATTATAAGGGTATAATTGTAAAATAAAAGTGAATGACACACGTTTCAAATGTAAAACAAAAGTGAATGACACACGTTTCAAAACGGCAGGTGCATAATTAAGGGGGATTTTCATATACCTTCCATCCCCCCACTCTCTCTCTCTCTCTCTCTCACACACTCCAAACGTATCATCCCTCAACCCACGATCCAAAATTCGTCTCCCCTAATTCCAAGCCGCTGCAAAACCCTAGCCGCTACTCAAATCGAAGAACCAACATCCCTACCGTCGATTTTCTCCGTGAAAACAACCGTCAGTCGACGATTATCAGTTTTAGTCTGATTCCTTTCGCACGCGACCATCGACTTGCATTCGACAACAAGGTAGGTTTAAAAAGTTCTGATTTTTGGTAAGAGACACTTCTAATCGTCGATTTTCGCCATCAAACCACCACATAGTCGACGATTCGCAGTGTTCTACTAGACAACGTCACGATTTTCACAAACGTTTGGTCGATCTTTGTGTGAAACCTTAAATCGTGTTCATTTTTGTTAGGATTATGTCAATTATTGAAGTTTTTAGTTAATTTCTGCTTTGGATTAGTGTTTTGGTCGATTTTGTGGAGGAAATCTTATGGTTTTTTATTGTGGTTGTATCACAGTGGTTTGAATATCCGATATACCAAAAATGATGAAGAGAGGGAGACCATTTAAGAGCCAACCCACCCAAAATGAAGGTGATCAGGATTAACATGATTTGGTCTTTTGTTTCATCGATTAGTTGTACATTGTGATTGGCAGAGGTGTACCTATTATGCTTTTGTTTGTTTTGAACTTACTATCTATCATGGTTGTGTTGCTGTAATTGTTGGCTAGATTGTTTCTTTTTTGTACATTATTTGCATGATTTTGTACATTATGCATATATATGGATATTTAAATTACATTACATTTATATTTTACATTATTTATACATTGATATACATTACGTTAGATTAATGTGGTACATTATTTAACCTTTTCTGATGTATTGTTTTGGACAGGTTCCAAGCAACCTAGATATATACATCGTGTTCTATTACATTATTTAATTAGTTTGCTACATTATTTAATTGATGCTCATACATCACTGCTCTATACACATTATTCACACAAAGTGGTACATTATTTCACTATTAAATCATTTAGATAGATCAGTACATTATCTTATTATGCTTTTATGTATCATATTCTGTTACATCATGTAGCTAGATATGTACATCGTGTTCTATTACATTATTTAGCCAAAGATGTACATTAGTTGGTAATGCTACGGTACATTAGATGTTGTTGTCATGGGACATTTTTATCTGTACATTATTTTGATAGAAATGTTACATTATGACGATCTATTTGTACATTACTTCACTATGATGTTCTATCTATTTCCTAAAGGGCAGAAGTTATATCCATTCTCCAAGGGTTTAGCAGTCTATGGGGCTAGCACGTAGTACCAACCTAGTAGTACAACGTTCAATAAGGGCAGAAAGTCAAAGTCATTCCCATTATATTCATTATAATCGTAATGTACGACTATAGTTATTTCATGTATATTTCTCTTACTAAGTAATGTACGAGGATAGTATTTTAATATATGCTTTTCTAATTTTGTTTGTGATCAGATGGGACACCATGATTCGAGAAACTCTCAATGGTGAAAAGATATAGAGAATGACAAGGAGAAGCATAGGCAAGAGGAAATATTGACATTTTTTAGTTTGTTTTCCAGATGTATTATTTTTTATACTTGCTTTAAGACATATATTATTTAGTAGTTAAGTATTACATTGTTTTGGAGTTATCATACTGTACAATTTTATCTCTACTATTATTATGTTATAAATTTACATTACTATATACTTTTGACCCATGGATTGCTAAACCCAATTGGCATGAATTCAAGTTCCTTTCAACATTATTCTCTTCAATCTGTACATTATTCACTGATTCGAATGCACATTATTAGATACTATTAGTACATTATCTACTGTACCAAATCTTAAACACATTAAAAATAAAATTTAATTCATGTGGTGGTGATATACCCTAGCCCCATGGATTGCTAAACTCAAAAGACATGAATTCAAGTTCTTTTCAACATTATTCTCTTCAATATGTACATTATTCACTGATCCGTGCACATTATTAGATACCATTGGTACATTATTTATTGTGTCAAATCTTAAACGCATTAAAAAATAAAATTTAATTCATGTGGTGGTGCTATAACCTAGCCCCATTGTTGCTAAACCCAAAGGGAATGATTCAAACTCTCTGCCCTTTGTGATGGTTCCGTTGTGAGTGGGTACTACAACCTAGCCCATGGATTGCTAAACCCAAATGGCATGAATTCAAGTTCATTTCAACATTTTTCTCTTCAATCTGTACATTATTCATTGATCCGTGCACATTATTAGATACTATTAGTACATTATTTACTGTACCAAATCTTAAACGCATTAAAAAATAAAATTTAATTCATGTGGTGCTATAACCTAGCCCATGGGTTGCTAAACCCAAGGGGAATGATTCAAACTCTCTACGCTTGGTGATGGTTTCGTTTGTGAGTGGGTACTACAACCTAGCCCCATGGATTGCAGAACCCAAAATGTATGGATTCAGCTCTCGCCAAACATTGAATACTTACACAGGTACATCATTTAGTATTACACGTGTACATTAAAGGCCACTTGGCGTACATTATTTAGTTCTACTTAGCCTAAACATTATTCCCTAAAACACGTACATAATTTAAAAATGAATTTTGATGTATAGGTTAGTAATATGCCCTAGCCCTATGGATTGTTAAACCCTATGAGAATGACTCTAACTCCCTTCCCATAGTCAAGGTTTTGTTAGTGAGTCGGTACTATACCCTAGCCCACATGGATTGCAAAACCCTTTGGGGAATGGATTTAACTTCAGTGGCACATTAAAACCCATTGTATTCTATATTATTCAAAAACGGCATATACATTATACAACTATAATCGTACATTATTACAATCTACATTATACACTTAATATAGTACATTACTTGTCGAAAATTTACAAGCTGTAACTTACGAAAAGAAAACACAAAAATCTGTAAATGTTAGATTATTTCATGAAAATAAAACGACAATTGATGCAAGTTTTCAGCTTGGTTCATGCAAAAAACGAACGTCGAGATACAAACAACACGAATGGAGGGGTGAACTAAACACAAAGTGTTAATACAAAATTATACATCTCAATGAACAATCAATATAGGAACTCCATAAAATAATTGGCGTGAAACTTTAGAATCCCAATTAAATTAGACTAGAACGACAATAAAAACCTTCTTCCATAGTTGAAAACATCGAAATCAATGAAGGAATACTAAACTAACTTCTCGAAAAAGAATACATGATTGCTTCTAAGAATTGCAGAAAATTGCCAATACATTTATCGTAAACCAGGAAGAGAGAATAAATTTAATTAAGGAAAATAGAGCAGATTATATATTTACCAAACTAGAATGAGAGAATTAAGGAATGAAATTAACCGCTGCAAATCTGAGCTCCCCAATCTGCCCTTTTCTAATTAAATTAATTATTTTAATAATTTAATTTAGCATGAAAATCGGCCATCAGATCACAAAATCGTGGGGCTAAGAATGAGTTGGATATTGAACAATATGTGGATGTTGGAAATGAATACATCCCTATATAGGGGAGTGATCAATTGCTAACTCATCATTTAATTACTAACTACAACTAATTTAAGACCATAGGATTTTAGAAACTTGTGGTCTACAATTTGACACGTGTAATTTTTTATTTTTATTAATTAAATTGAAAAAGATAAAAAAACTACCAAATTAGGGTTTTAGATGAAAATGTCAATATAGTGTTTCGAAAATATCAATACAATGCTTTGAGAATGTCAACACAATGATTATATTGACATTCTACATGTATTATATTGACATATTTTATATATCATGTTAGACATTTGTTGCTATACAAAAAAATTGAAAATTTTTGAAAATTTTTTCAAATTTTGACATCGGAACATATGCAAGTGAGATCTCGTTAGAATCCTTATGAAATTATCTTTAATTTGATATATGTGGTGCGAAAAAATATTTTAAATCAAGAAAGTTATATGCGTTTTAAAGTTATGGGATATTTTTCAAAAGTTAGTTACCACTAATTTGTTGTAAATTAACCTTAATACCCTTATTGACGTTTTTTGTTGATCGTATTGACATTCCTGGCAAATGATCTAGGTCCTTAAATTGAATATCTAATGGCTATTATTTAGTTGTAGTTAGCAATTAAGTATTGACTTAGCAATATAATACTCTCCCCCCTATATATATATATAGGGGAGCCTTATTCTCCTTTTCACCTCTTACATCCTTTTTCCTTCTTAATATAAACCCTTAGATCTAGAGAATCGACGGATCATATTGTTTCTATGAATTTAATTCCGTGTTGTATTATAGAAGGTGGTTATATGCATTACAGGGGTAATATAGATATTTGACAGAAGATGAACCGCCAGATTTTGGTATCAGCGATTTTCACGGGATTTAAAACAATCTACTCTTATTCTTTCTTCATTCAATACGCACACAACCCAAACCATTCCCTCCACTCTCTCCACTACTAAAAACCCTAGATCCCTCCCTCCCCATCGCCGAGACTGAAGATTGAGCAGCAGTGGACCAAAATTTTCGGACAAAATTAGCTACCAGCGTTAACATCTACGCATACACGCCAAATCCTTTCTCATAGGTATGTTTCAACAGTGATGTAGGCATCTTTTTTTCGTGATTTTGCAGACCCATATTGTTAAAATCGCAACTTTATATATGCCGAGGCGCAGACATGAGTGAAAAACGTTGTTTTTTTGTTTTTGGTTTTCTCTTAATGTTTAGTGATTTTGGGTTCGGTTAAATTGGCGTCGATTGCGGCTTCATGATATGTTTTTCTGGTTTCAGCCAGAACGAAAATGACTAAGAGGGGACGACCGCTTTCTCAAGTATAAGAGGCTGCAGGTAAAATTTTCATCGGATGATTTAAGTCAATATCTTTTTTGTAGATTGTTTGAAAGGGTATTAGCAGTATGTAACATGATATTTGCATTATGTCGATTTTGTGGAAGGATAATTGCATGTTTGATTACTGCATTATGTATATATGTAAGTTTCATGATGTGCAGAATGTGATGCATTATGTAGGCTGTTGTGACTTTAACTCACTAGACTCAGGAAAATTTATATTTATGCATTATGTACGTGCTTTATTTGGTTCAGGCAATGCATTATTTATCTGTTAATTTTCATTATCTCTAGTATAAAATGCATTATGGGAGATATTGTGTCTATAGCTTGATCAACTCAATTTCAACTTACATATGTGCATTATTGGGTTTAGGCAGTGCATTATATAGTTTGTGGTTTTCATTATATGCAGTACATTATGCATTATGGAACTGTAATATTGTGTTTTTTTTGTTGTATTGGCTGCATTATATGCGTTGTATTATCTATATGGTTTAATACATTTTGTGTAGTATAGAATATGCATTATGGAACATAATTTATGCAGTATGTTTACTACAATATGCATTAGATATGGTATTGGATGTGTTGTAATATATGCTCAGTCAGGATGACCTTTTTTTATTAAGTTGTGTGGGCAATGCATTGGGAAACTGTAATAGTGCATTTTTTTGTAGCATTGTCTGCATTATATGAGTGGTATCATGTATATAGTTTAATATGTGTGTAACACATGTGCATTTTCATGTTAAGAAAATGCATTATCAGTAATATTTAATGCATTATGAGGTTGTGTTATGCATTAATTCATATGAAATATGCATTAATATGTAAACATCTGTAAGCATTATGTAGTCTGCTTTATTGAAAATGTTATGATAGATTACTTTGTTTGGTCAATTTCAGAGAAGTGGCGAAGATCAGAAATCGACAATGCAGTTGATGATATTATTCCAGTTGCATTGGCTAAGAAGTTGAGGGATAGGTTGGCAAAGGGTGTCCCTAGTACGTCCGCAGGTGAAGGTGAACAGAAACAGATTAAGGGACGAAAGAGTAATCGTCTGTAATATATGCTCAGTCAGGATGAGTTTTTTGTATTATGTTGTGGGGGCAATGCATTGTGGAACTATAATCTTGCATTTTTTGTAGTATTGTCCGCATTATATGCGTTGTATTATTTATATAGTTTAATACATTTTGTGTGTAACACATGTGCATTTTCATGTTGAGACAATGCATTAGCAGTTCATATGTGCATATTGTAGTATAGACTATGCATTATGGTACATAATTTATACCTTATGTTTACTAAAATATGTAAATTTCAAAAATACGTGATTTATATATAGGTCAACCGCGCGCTATTTTACATCATTGTTATTAATGTGTAAGTACTATACCCTAGCCCCTAGGCCTATTAAACCCTTGGGATAAACAAGACACGTGGGCAAACATCGAAACACGGCACATGAAAACACTAAATTCATGAGGCATACTCGCGGTCCATCATTAATTCCTCCAACGTATTATGCATTACACAGACAATAAATTTCATTATGCACTTTCAGTTGGTGCATTATATGTAACCGTGCACCTTTTTCATAACTTTATTCGGTAAAAAAAAATTAATTAGAAAAATACGTGATTTATATATAAGTACTATACCCTAGCCCCTATGCTTATTAAACCCTTGGGTAAACAAGTAACGTGTTCCAAACATCTAAACACGGCAAATCAAAAACACTAAATTCATGAGGCATACTCGCGGTCCATCATTAATTCCTCCAACGTATTATGCATTATACAGACAATAAATTTCATTATGCACTTTCAGTTGGTGCATTATATGTAACCGTGCACCTTTTTTCATAACTTTATTCGGTAACAAATTTTAATTACAAAAATACGTGATTTATATATGTAAGTACTATACCCTAGCCCCTATGCTTATTAAACCCTTGGGTAAACAAGTAACGTGTTCCAAACATCTAAACACGGCAAATCAAAAACACTAAATTCATGAGGCATACTCGCGGTCCATCATTAATTCCTCCAACGTATTATGCATTATACAGACAATAAATTTCATTATGCACTTTCAGTTGGTGCATTATATGTAACCGTGCACCTTTTTTCATAACTTTATTCGGCAAAAAATTTTAATTACAAAAATACGTGATTTATATATGTAAGTACTATACCCTAGCCCCTATGCTTATTAAACCCTTAGGGTAAACAAGTAACGTGTTCCAAACATCTAAACACGACACATCGAAAACCTAAATGACTGAGGCATACTCGTGGTCCATCATTAATTCCTCCAACGTTTTATGCATTATACAGACAGTAGATATCATTATGCATACTCATTTGGTGCATTATATGTAACAGTGCACCTTTTTCTTAACTTTATTTGGTAAAAAAATTTAATTACAAAAATACGTGCTTTATATATGTAAGTACTATACCCTAGCCCATGTGCTTATTAAACCCTTGGGGTAAACAAGCAACGTGTTCCAAACATTTAAACATGGCACATCAAAAACCTTAATGAATGAGGCATACTCGAGGTCCTTCATTACGTCCTCCAACGTTTTATGCATTATACAGACAGAAGATATCATTATGCATACTCATTTCGTGCATTATATGTATCCGTTTTTAGACGTCGCTACTAAACCCAAGCCCATCAACTAATTAAACCCTTAGGATAAACAATAACCGTGTGCCAAATAACGAAACACGACGCATCTTATTCGTATGCATTGCGGTTCACATATTGAGCATTATATAGTCAATAATATTCATTACTAGTTAACATGTGGTGCATTATTCGTATCTTTTAAACTACAACCATATCCAGGCCGATATCTACACCCCCTTAATAATTCTCACATACACGCGATCCTCCATCACGGGACATGTTTAAACACAACCGATACATAAACAACGAGCGATTAATCAGACTAATCGGACTGATCTTTATTGTTATTAACACAATCGATACAAAAACAAACGAACGCGACGCTTAATTACATTCTTCCATTTTTGAGAGAACAACGATCTCTACACCGCCGGCAACAAACGATAGTGCCAATGAGGAAACGAGAACGGAGATTCGATAATTGGAAAGAGTGGCTGATCGAAAAAATCAATTGAAGCGTGAAGAATGGAGTAATTCACGTCTGCAGTGAAAAAATCAATTGGAAGAAGGAGAAAAACCGTGAAGATCTTGAGAGGAGAAATCAATTGAAGAGTGAAGAATGGAGTAAACCGTGTCTGCAACAAAAAATCAATTGGGAGAAGGAAAATAAACGTAAAGATCTTGAGATGAGTAAATTAAGGAAGTTGCATAACCAACAGTTAATTCGATTTCCATTTAAGCCCTTTTCGGTTTTTTTACTAATTTATTTAAATGATTAAACCCACTAATTTAGGCCATAGGATATAGTAAATCAACGGTTAAGATGGAGAAGGAAAAAGGAGGAAATATAGGAAAAGGAAATGAATACATCCCTATATATATATATATATATATATATATATATATATATATATATATATATGGTCATGATCTATGGCAAACACCTCTTAACCATATAACTAGAGAACAAATAATAGCCACAAGATCAAAAAAAATCAAGGGCTAGTATTAATTTTTGAATTTAATGAGATATTAGTACCCTCAATCACAAATTTACTCCACAATAATAAGGCGGGGGTATAATGGTCATTGCACATCCAAAATTAGATTACATCATTGGCATTTGAAAAAGAAACCGCTTTCTTCTCTTCTCCTCCTCTTCCTTCTTCTGCAAAATAGTTCTCAGCTCTCCTACCGTCGATTCGTCCGATTGAAGAGGAATTCGATTGGAAATTATCAATATTTTCGCGATTCAAGTGACTCTCTTTCCCCGACGAAGGAATCTGCATCGGTGTCTCCAATCATCACTCTTCCAGCGGCCAACAACACCGCCACCGTCAACAAGGCGGCGGCGGCGCTCCGGAAGGAGCTCATCGCGGTGATCAAGGAGAAGAAGGAGGCGATGGCCAAGGGCGGGCCGCTCTACGACATCTTGTCGCACATGATCGTGGCATCTGACCCCGAGCGGGAACACACAGATCTATGATATGATTTAGCATGCATTTCCCAATTTATCTTCTGTTTTTCTTAGTTTTGATTTCCTTTAATTAGGGAATTAACATTAGGTGATAAGCTATCGTTGCAATTTTTATGATGGGATGTAGTGTAGATGTAGTATTTGAATTTTGTGAGATTTTAGCTATGCGCCCCTTTCTGTTTCTTCTTGCTCTGATCTAATTACAATATCAATGTTGAATTGTCCTAAAAATAATCATGCTAAGAGTGAAGAGTGAAGTAAAATCATGCTAAGAGTGATGTGTTTTGTAAACAAGAGTGAAGCATTATCATGCTAAGAATGATGTGTTTTGTAAACAAGAGTGGAGTAAAATCATGCTAAGAGTGATGTGTTTTGCAAACAAGAGTGAAGTAAAATAGCGATGTGTTTTGCAAACAAGAGTGAAGTAAAATCATGCTAAGAGTGATGTGTTTTGTAAATAACAGTGAAGTAAAAAATCATAATAAGAGTGACGTGTTTTGTGAACAAGAGTGAAGTAAAATCATAATAAGAGTGATGTGTTTTGTGAATAAGAGTGAAGTAAAATCATAATAAGAGTGATGTGTTTTGTAAACAAGAGTGAAGTAAAATCGGAGTAAGAGTGATGTGTTTTGTAAACAAGAGTGAAGTAAAATCTGAATAAGAGTGATGTGTTTTGTAAACAAGAGTGAAGTAAAATCGGAGTAAGAGTGATGTGTTTTGTAAACAAGAGTGAAGTAAAATCGGAGTAAGAGTGATGTGTTTTGTAAACAAGAGTGAAGTAAAATCGGAGTAAGAGTGATGTGTTTTGTAAACAAGAGTGAAGTAAAATCATGCTAAGAGTGATGTGTTTTGTAAACAAGAGTGAAGTAAAATCATAATAAGAGTGGTGTGTTTTGTAAACAAGAGTGAAGTAAAATCAGTTTAAGAGTGATGTGTTTTGTAAACAAGAGTGAAGTAAAATCAGAATAAGAGTGATGCGTTTTGTACATAAGAGTGAAGTAAAATCAGAATAAGAGTGATGTGTTTTGTTAATTTTGGCCTCTTTTGGTCAAAATCTTATAAACTCATCCAATGAATTGTATAAAACCACACAAACTACGAGCCTACCAAAGATAAATTAGCGACAAAGATGAATGCAGAAACATAGGTCATTGTTCAATTAAGACATAAATAAAATCATCGAATGAATTAGGAGTTGCTTTGACAAAGAATGAAATGAGACTTAGTAACACACTCTAGCGAACACTTATTTAACACTCTTGTTTATTTTAACCAAGAATAAAATGTCCTCCGATCACCATCTAAGCAGTAACTCCTTATTTGGTTACACTAATTTGTATTGTCAAATTTATAATTATTCAACACTGAAGCTATTGCCACTGAAATTCATCCACAACATCTTGAAAACAAAAAAAATAATGGCAACTCCAGTGGACAAACTGCGCGTGGAAGCAATTCAAACAGTGGTTCCAACAAAGCCAACAGATCCACGACAATCGCGCAGAATCACGGTTTCACAGAATGCGGGATCGGCGGCGGTGCTGCAGCGGCGCTTCCACCTGTTTCTCTGCTACAACAAGGGCTCCTCCGAGGACTCCGGATGGCTGGTTGCCGGGCAGATTAAAGAGTCTCTCGGAAGAGTCCTGCAGGACTACCCCTTGCTTGCCGGCAAGCTGCGCTGGTGCGACGCTGATTTGGAGATCGTGTGCACTGATTCCGGCACTCGAATGGTGGAGACCAAGGCGGAGATGGCGTTGGCTGGTTTCGTCAAAATGGAGGAAAAGAGAGAGGATGAAGCTGAGCTCGTTTTCTGGGGGTTGTTCTTCAACATACCCCTCAATTCCGAAAATGCCCTTGAGCTAGTATTTTTAACAAAAATCTGAAAATTTGTTTAACTTATAAGATTAAATTAGATTAACAAAATGTGTGGCTGAGATTTGTTCTCTAGTTATACACTTAATATTAGTTATACTTTGATCATTACCCTATATATATATATATATATATATATATATATAGTTGTGATCAATGTCGAACCAATTTTAAAGACCGAACTAGAGACTAAATCTGGGCCATTAGATCTAGTTTTTTTTATGAGATGTGCTGCTGTGTAAATTTTTCGTTCTTCATTACAAGCCCATTTTACTTCATTGTATAGGTTTATTACTTCATTCCGTACGTAATACCTTGAAATTACAACATGTTTTTACTTTCTTCCAGTAGGTTTTGAAATGATTCAACATATGTTTCATTTGAATTCATTGACCTGAGTTTTTACTTTATTTATATTAAAAAATATAATTTATTCAAGTGCGTTTATTACTTCATTCAGAAACATTATTACTTCATTGGATAAGGTTTTTACTTCATTCCAGTAGGACTTCAAATGCTTCTACACATACTTCATCCCAATAATTTATTACATCATTCCATGTGTTTATTACACCATATCAGCGTTGTGGCGGTGATGATAGATATTGTAGAGAGAAAGAACTGCACGCGACGACGAAACCGCATTTACGTACTGGAATGAAGTAATAATCCTACTGGAATGAAGTAAAAACCTACTGGAATGAAGTTAAATCTTCGTAACATGTTAGTATAACTTATTTACCTTCGGATGAATTAAAATAAGCTCGTGATGAAGGCAAAAATAATTTATAAATTTGTGTCTCTCATCCATAAAAAACTAGATCTAAAAACCCTAATTTGGTATGGTTCGGTGGTTCGGTCTTTAAGAGTGGATTTGTGAATAATGAGACTCTATATATATATATATATATATATATATATATATATATATATATATATATATATATATATATAGGGATGTATTCATTTCCTTTTCATATATTTCCTCCTTTTTCCTTCTTAATATCAGCCATTAGATTAGAGAAATGGACGGTCAAGATCAACATTGGGTAATTAATCCCGTGTTGCATTATTTGTCCTATTTTGTGCATTATGAGGGTACAATAGTAATCTAATAATGGCTGGAAACCGCTAAGAATAATGCACCACATGGTCACGAGTAATGCATATAATTGCCTATATAATGCACAATATATGAACTGCAATGCATACGAACAAGATGTGCTGTGTTATGTTGTTTGACACACGTTTCTTGTTTCCCCTAAGGGTTTAATAAGCTTAGGTGCTAGGGTATAGTACGTAGACACGTATGTAATCTTCACATGGTAACGAGTAATGGATATAATTGACTATATAATGCACAATTTTTGAACTGCAATGCATACGAACAAGATGTGCTGTGTTATGATGTTTGACACACGTTTCTTGTTTCCCCTAAGGGTTTAATGAGCTTAGGGGCTAGGGTATAGTACGTACGCATTAATAACAAATTATAAAACGATACGAATAATTCACCAAATTGTCACGAGTAATGGATGTTATTAACTATATAATGCACAATATGTGAACTGCAATGCATACGAATAAGATGTACCATGTTATGATATTTGACAACGTTTCTTGTTTCCCCTAAGGGTTTAATAAGCTTAGGGGCTAGGGTATAGTACGTAGACATTACTAAATGCACATACGTAATCTTCAATCCGTTGATTAACCCATATACACAATACCTCTAATAATGCATAATATACTGAGATAATGACAATTAACAGCTACATAATGCACTACCTAAACCAAATAATGCACATACGTATACTCCAATAACAACAATTTGTTAGTAATGTCTACGTACTATACCCTAGCCCCTAAGCTTATTAAACCCTTAGGGGAAACAAGAAACGTGTGTCAAACATCATAACATGGTACATCTTATTCGTATGCATTGCAGTTCACATATTGTACATTATATAGTTAATAACATCCATTACTCGTGACAATTTGATGAATTATTCGTATCGTTTTATAATTTGTTATTAATGCGTACGTACTATACCCTAGCCCCTAAGCTTATTAAACCCTTAGGGGAAACAAGAAACGTGTGTCAAACATCATAACACAGCACATCTTGTTCGTATGCATTGCAGTTCACAAATTGTGCATTATATAGTCAATTATATCCATTACTCGTTACCATGTGAAGATTACATACTTGTCTACGTACTATACCCTAGCCCCTAAACTTATTAAACCCTTAGGGGAAACAAGAAACATATGTCCAAACATCATAACATGGTACATCTTATTCGTATGCATTGCAGTTCACATATTGTGCATTATATAGTCAATTATATGCATTACTCGTGACCATGTGGTGCATTATTCGCAGATACCAAAATGTGGCAGTTACTTTTCCGTCAAATGTCAATAATAACCCTGTAATGCATACAACCACCTTCTATAATGCAACACGGAACCAGTTTTATAGAATCAATCTGATCCGTTGATGCCTTAGATCTAACGCGTAATATTAAGAAGGAAAAATGATCTAAGATGTGAAAAGGAGAATAACGCTCCCCTATATATATATATAATATTATTAAATGTTTAAATATGATTTAATTGTAAATAATAATTTTAAATAATATAAAATCTAAAATTTTATTTTAATTTTATGAAATTGGAAATCTAAGAATAATTTAGAAAAGCCTGAGTAGACATGAGTTTGGTGTGTTGCTTCCGCCTTCCAGCATGAAAAAAAAACATCATTTAGTATTTGAGGTGAATAAATTAGTTTAGTTGCATGATAATAGGATTTTGTGATAGTTTTATCCTAATATAATTGTTTAGATATTTATAAATTTTTCATATCCACTTTTCGATGTCAATTTATCCACATTGGCTTCGGGTGTCAACTATGTTTCCGATATAACTTGAGAATAAACACACACTACTAATTGAATACATTAATTTAGACATTTTTTTCTATTCATAAATGCTACTACTAATTGTTATACTTGCTCGATATAATTACTCAATGCTATTCCCTTAAATCATCTCAAATTTTTCATAGAATGATTCGCTTGAAAGAGATGAGATTGCCAGAAGAGAAAGCATCATTCCATAATGGATCGAAAAATTGTTAGGTCCAAAAACTTCTAGTTGCAGATGCAGTATAGGGGAGGGATGAATCGAAGCAACAGCTATTAGGTCCAAAAACTGCTTGTAGCTTCGATTCATCTTTCCACAGTTCTTGTTATAGGTATCCTAGACTACAACTGTTTGAATCAAAAACATCTAGAAGAAAAAATTGAATTTCTAAAATGAATTATAATCACATTCGAAACTAAAGTTTGCAGTCAATATGGTTCGTCTCTGAAAAATTAGCACACTTTGATTTGGAAAGTGATAAATCCAAACAACAAATGAATACAATTCTGAACTGAACTAAGTTGATTTATACAATATGAGATATAAATACAACATGGCCCCAGCTTTGTTTTACTTCACATAGAAACTTATATAATGGCAACTACTAAAATATGAATTAAATGAAAATATGTTTAGTTTGAGATACAATACAAGAATTGCAATAAATATAAAATAGACTACAAAAACAGGGCTCCATCTCCTCACTCTCACTGCTTGTTTTCAACTTTTCCATTTCCATTTGCGTTTGCATTTTGTGACGCACTCATTAGGCTATCGAACTTCTCAGACTTCTCCAGCACAATTTCGATCTGTAAAATGAATTTATTATAATTTCAAATCAATTCTAACATAACTACATTGTTTGATTTAATCAATATTATTTTTTATTTTATTACAATTATTAATAAAATTATTAAATATGATTATCGAAGTAGGAAAGATGTCATGAAATCACTTCCAAATTATGAGACATTTGAAAAACGAAGTGAAGTAATCAGTACTAATATTTTTTGTTGAAGTTTAATTAGTGCTTAACTATCAATTAAATAATTAGGAGTAATATTTTAAAATGATGTAATTTAAAAAATATATTTAATATATCCATCAATTAATACATACCCTAGCTTTCTGAACAGTGCGACCCTTAGCTACATCCTTTGTTCCAACCGTTGAGGTCAAGATACCTAAAAATATTGAAACAACACCAACAACCATATTAATGCAACTCTTTATATTTAGTCATTTCACAAAATAAATAAACAACATATAGTACCATTTTATGCTCGAAGATTTCAATTTTTTACATTTTGTCATAACATAAACATATTAACAAATCAAGATCTAACATTTTAAATAAGTTTATAATAATGTACTGACTGGAATCAGACTCGTTGACAAGTTTAATGGACATTACACATGAAATAAAAATATTGTAACGTTTCACGTTTTATCTCCTTTATCTCACTTAACAAAAGATATGGAAATCTAATCACATCTTGTACTTTTTTTGGTATTTACTAAGGAGAGATATCCAACCAGGCAAAAACTGCAGAGTTTGGTCAATAGAGTAAAATTGTGATGGCTATATTTTACTATATGCTAATATGCTTACATTAGAATAGAAAAATAAAAAGCAATAAGCGTTAAAGTGTTAAATGCTATTTAGCCATAACTTACTCTTCTCGTTAACAAATCCATTATTTTTTAGAATCTCAGATATCGTCACAACTGTTGTGATGGCTGTAATAAAAAAAATATAAACTCGTTGTCAGCACAATTAAATTGAATATATAAATATTTGGGAAAAATAATGAAAAATATAGGTTCCTTTGTAAGAAAGCTTGGTTTGAAGTATTGTAGATTTGTAGTACACTAAGTTTAGGTAATTAGTTTACCCATGCCCAAGGCTGAAAGCTCAATCTCTTTATGCTGTTGTAGGTACCTCTGCATAAGGAGAAAGAAAAAATAAAGAAAATGAAAACACACACAAACACACTCGTTTAAAATTTAACTCTTTCAAATAAAACAAAATTTCAAATAAAGAAATTACTTTACTTATATTATCATTTGTTTTTTTTCATTAATGCACCACACCATCCACTATAACTGAACTGCATTTATAATAATTAGGACAAACACACACTTATGTATATATGTAGAGAGAGAGAGGTATAGGTAACCTTAGCAAGATTGACATAGAAGAATAGTGGTTTTTTGGTATTGGACACCTGAATTCTATTTTTCTTGAGATTTTCATTGCCATTGCCATTGCCATTGAGATTGACATTGGTACTGGCATTTGCAATGACATTTTCATTGGCATTGGTTGCTTGTTTGATAACAGCAGTTTCTCCTTCAATTGTCATTTTCCTTCAATTCACAAATTCCAATATTTCCTCTGTGCTCCAATTTTTGCAGTTTCTAAATTTCTCTTTTTGTCCACTTGAATTTGGTTAACTGTGTGTGTCTATGTATAGAGGAGAATTTGTTTGAATAACTGGTGGAGCTGTTACTTAGCATTTTGACCCAATCAGACATCTTGACCATGTAACCACAAACCCAATTTAATTATGTGGTTCATTTAAATTATGGGAAGTTAAAATTAAATATTGGATCTCCATATTGTTAGGACATTGATTTCCTTAGTCCACCAAATTCATATATGTTGTCAATCATTTTGATCAACATATAAAGAAACTGAGCAAAATGCTATTACTATTTCTCTCCAATTTTCTAGCCTGTCAACGTCTGTATTCTTGGACAATAAGGCATTGTTTTTTTAAGAAAATAATCACAAACGTATTTTCTTTATGTATTTATATTTTATTCAAAGCAAATGAAAATGTAATTAATTTTCCAATTGCTTTAAAATAACTTCACACTAAATGATTTATACCTGTTACTATCATTCAGGACTGACATCATTCATCGGTTGGTCCTCAGCGATGGCCTCAGCCAGATTTTCATTAGTTTCATCACTCTGATCATCCAAGTATGCTTGCGAGCTAACTACTTGTCCCATCAAGTCCTTATGCTTTAGATTGCCTAAAAATTTTTCAGGACCATGACAAAATGATTAAATTATCGATGCTAGCACACACATGATCCAATCACACACAAGAAGCTTAGTGTAGTACCCATCCAGAATGAGCATCCACTTGGAGTTTTGCAAAGAAGGGCTTTGACGTGAAATAAAAATCGTTCCATAGCTCTCTTTGTCATAGGAATTTTTCCAGTTATAGCAGTTTGTTTTGATCCCTTCACGGAGAAATAATTTTATGTTAAGGGTTCCTCGATAGTACAGCTATTAGTTAGAAAAAAGTCACTGCAATCCTACAATAAGAGAACTTAAGAAAATAACCTTCGCTTCAGAGCATAGTGTTTGTATGGTTTTTGTTGCTTTCTGAAGCTCTTTAATCTGGAGAATGCCAAAAACTTGTTAGTGTAGACATTTCAAAACGGTTCTAATTAAGAAGACTACTAAAAGTTTCTCACCAGGGAAAGTATGAGGTCCTTGTGCATCTGAAACCGAGCCTCTAAGAAGTCAAAAACTGGAGAGAGCTCGATTTAGGAATACAAGAAAACAATGACAGAACAATTACAAATACCTCCCTCTGGATATGTTATTGAGGCAAACAAAATGTCCAGTATCACTTATCATGAACAAAATGGCATGTATGCAGGAACAAACTCAATTTATTATCAAAATGACAGTCCAGTGTTCTGTTCCATTGGTCTGTAGTTTCTAGTCAAGAGATCACATTTAATGACAAATTATGTTTACCTTTCAGAAAGGTATCGATGAACTTCCCTCCATACTTGACAGCCACTGCATGAATGCTCACCTAATTTATCAACTTATCATGTAAATATTCAATTGCTGATAGTTAAAGATATTAGTCTTAAAAATATTTAGGATACCACCTTGTCATTATTCCTGCACATGTTAACCAGTGTTACAACCACATTAACAGACTGCAATATTTTGTTCAGAAGCCTCTGTATATCTTCCACTTTAGCACCACCTCTTGATTTCTCTAACTGAGAAATTTCCTTAACCTAAGCAGAAAACGCATGAATAACAATTTGTTTCTCAATCCATATGGCAGTGGGTACCAAATTCATTCTTCACTGAGTAACACAGAACCACCAACTACTCACCAAATTGTTGAGTGCAGATATGTTCTCTTCATGCTGCAAGATAATGACATCAGTATCTCAATTATTTGATATTTCTCAGCCACAAAGAAAATAGGGAGCAGCTCACCATTACTCGGTACCAGACACTCATTGTCGCTGGGCAAAGGCTAGGAAATGTACTGCCATCCTCCATTGTGTTTGCGGAGGGCAAATCCTAATACAATTAAGATCAAATTCATCTTAGGCCAATATAGTCATTTGGATTAATGGCATTCTATTTTCAATTCAAAGCTCAAGAACTATATGGCAGAAGATCCTAATAAATCAATATAAAGGCTTGAACAGCAGGCTAGTAAAAAGTGTAGCACAATAGGAAGTAGTAATGATTTGAATGTGTTGGATGTTCTTGGAGGAGAATGAAGCACATAAATACCATTCTCATTTACTTCAATAGAAACTTCATCACATGGTTCCAATTGCTGCTATTGCATATCATTTCTCTAATCTAAGTCACTGGAGAACATGTATTCACAGTGTGTATAAATCCATCAAAGTACTTTTGGCCAAATAATTGGTCCATTATACTTTATACAACATTCTGATGACATTGTTACTAAACTACAGCAGATTGTAGTTTTTGGGAGTAAAGTAGTGATCATTTAATATGTTTTTGACCCACAGGAAATTTGTGAGTAAGTATCTTAAGATGAGCAAGGAATCCTCAAGTCAGAATAGAATTTCAACTCAGTACATTTTGCCATGCATAAACCAAACAACCAATTATAATAAGTTAAGCAAAATTAAAGCTTCTATACATTCAGAAACCCTAAGACATTGAAACTCATCAATTGTCGATACATCAAAGCTGCTATTGCTGATAATGTAACCTTTTACAATCTAAACACCGTGCCTTTATTTAGTGTGTTTGCAATGTGGCATACAGTCACACAGTTAATTGAAACAAGAATGTATCGGTATATAGGCTCTTATTAGATTTATTTGAAAGAGAAAAAAAAGCCATCATGGACCATTTCAATTGATAATAAATACTTCTGAATATTATTATTTAATTGCAGACTCTGTAAAGCCTCGCGAGAGGATCAGTGCACCTGAGGAAAAATGGAGGAGGCAAGATCGTTTAGTGTATCAGAAGCTGACTGGCAGTTACCCAAATAAAGCCGTAGAATCTTTTGGATCATTTCCCCCTGCAATGACAAGTACAATTAGCATCACTATTTGGAACTTGTAGGACTTAGTGAGATTGCAGTAGTGACTAGTGAATACTCACTTTGGTTTTTAAACTACCGCCAACATCATCCCTATCACACTTGTGCGTCAAGAGCTTATGTGCATAACTCCCAAGTTTGTTGCGAAAAAAAGGAATGATTTCCTTGCTAAATCTTGTGTGAGGATCCTTTCCATTTTCACTCAGACATTTAGTAAGGAATGTGTGCATGGATGTAACCATGGATTCTAAAGTCAACAAGACTTCTGAAGCCAGTGTAAATGAAAAGTTTATTGCTGCAAGAGAAATAGTTCAGTAAACAGATATCAATTTTTTTTCTGTGTTTTGGTTTAAAATTGAAGAGACGAGTGAAACTAAAAAACTTACCCACATCAAAGACACTTTCAAGAAAAAAATAAGCACCAGAATATAAATAGTCCATACTCCCAGGTGAAGGAATCAGTTGCATTCCTTGGAATAAACACTCAGATATTTCTGTTGGCTGGAAGGCTTTAAGAAGATCTAATAGGGTAGAATTCTCCTTCAGAAGATCCGGCAGATTAAGCATCTGCATGTTTTTATTAAAAAAAACAAGAGTACCATCAATTATTATTTGGAAAATGGAAAATTGTATGCAGCTCCGCCCTCCGAACTAATAGTACAACAAAATCAAAAGGCAAAACAATCTATATTCAAACTATTCAAAGACTGTATCACCTTCCCAAAGCAGAGAACTGTCTCTTTAAAAACTGATACAGAAGTCAGAATAGGTGATGCTGAAACACATGTATTTACTATCTCGGGATTTGCAGCCAAACTAGACTGAGTTATCCAGTGTTCTTGACATATTTCAGCACCTACAGCTTTATTATGTCAGACATGATAACTCTAAAGTTGCCATACTAGCTAACAAATTTGTGTTGCTAACCTTCTCCAAGAATGTGTACCGCCCGATCAAAGTTTCTCCTAAGGTACAGAAATAAAGATCGTATCCTGCTGAAGAATTCAGTCAATTTCATTCCCATAAACCCAGATGGAGCACTGAAGCTTCTTGCTAAAGTTTGTTTTCTTGTGGGACTTAAGAGATCCAGCTTTTTGTGAAGATCACGCAGGAGATAGAGATGTAGTGGCAGCTAAAATCATGCAACAGTCAAGTGACAGATATTAGAAACACATTTAAGAGCCATTAAGGTTAGAATCAGGATCTGAAGTTGCAAACTGAAATTACGGTAGCCCTTCTTATATGCTCAATTGATTAATTATAGTACTATGATTTTGTATATTTGAACGATTCTTTCAGGATAAGGCATTACAAAACACCGTCTTCCAACTTTACATGAATCTGGTGCTTGCTTCTTGATATAAAAAGCAAGATCACAAGAGTAATACGTGGGTCTGAACACATTCCAAATTCCAATATGAATAGTCCTCCTGTAACAATTTAGTGGGGGTTTTTAAATGAAAAACCCTTGTTTGGTGGTCGATTAGACTAACCCCGGCTTTATATTAATAATTCAAGAAAGGAAAACAGATGGTTTGCCCCATTTGCCAATGCAAATAACAGTATCCTCTGATAAATCATTTACTTTAGAGCTACTAGTGTATAGAAGTTTTAACATCCTTAATATTCTTAAATATCCTTGTCCACTATAGTGTGCACTTGCTTATGCAAATGTAATTCATATGTGCCAAGATGATCCCATGAAAGGTGTGCACCATGTGTATGTGTACTGTGTAGAAAGAGAGATACCTCAGCAGATGGGTCTGCACAGCATGAACTTTGATTATTCTACATAAAAGCAAGAAAAGAAGAATAAGCATTAGAAGAAACACATATTCATTGAAGTCTACCTACCAGTGCCAACTGTCAAGGAACAAAATAACTTGAGGACATGCAGCTAAAATATATCTGTTCTATTCCTTCAATATTATGGCAAACATGTGTAGCAACATTTTAATCTCGTGAAAAAAAAGATAATCCAGAAAGCAAAAAGTCAAGGATGGTGGAAATATAATAAAATTGTGACCATATGATCTGATCAATTGACGCCAACAACCATGTACCCAATAAAACCAATTTCCCAGATAACCTACAGGAATTGCAGATTAATATCACATAATGGATGTAATGTGAGGATCTAGCAAAGGGATATATACCACCCAGTATGATAAAATCAAAAGCAGAAAACAGAAAGGAAGAAAAAAAAGAACATGATGCGATCAGAAAAATATGAAACTCTTGGCAACTTACCACAACCCAAGGTTACAAACTGGCAATAACCTGATAGCACCTTAAGAGATGACATTTTTTACATAGTACAAATGATGGCCAAAGCACACAGTTAACTAAAAGCTTCAGAAGGAATTTTAAAACTTTAACCTATGTTGGAAGATATAAGGACACAGTTTCTTTCATATGGATTAATGCGTGGTGAAACAAGTGTTAGAATATGAATTAAAGGGGCGACGGATAGAATGGGTCAGCTCAGATAGTATCAATGGCAAGTAATCTATCAAATATGTTTTGGAACTGCAGCAGCTTTTAGGTATTCTGGTCAAGGGCAATGAGATTTCGATTTCCTCAGAGCACCACATGTACAGATATTTGAAGTACCATGTGAGGGGAGGTTAAAGAAAGAAAAAAAGGTTCTGCATCATTTTACCTTCATCTGAAATTACGGTGGTCACTTGCTTAGTTCGATAGGAAAAACAAGTTAGAACTCGAATAGCATACAGATATCATGAGAAGATTGTAATTCATATAATGCTGTTTTAGTCTCAATGTGTACCATGTTTAAGTGTATCATAACTAAGTGGCATTTCAAAACAGGCATGAGAATTTCCATTGGGATGATAACTGTAATCAACGTCATATTAGCTTGCATGCAGAGTATAATATGCTGCTACTAAGAGAAAATAATACTATCCACAAAAAATCTACGTGAAATCTTATCTTTGAAACTGAGCATCCTAATGAGAGAAGGACATAAGAAGTTGATAGCAAACAATCAATGATCAAAAGATTAAAATCTTTCAATTACCTTCATACGCACTTCCTAACATACTCAGATGCAATCTAAAGCAGAAAATATCATATATAAGACTTCAAAGTAGGCAAGACATAAACGAACCTCAGGACATGCAAGTATGGAAAGGCAATCAACTGGAAGTGGCCTGAATTTGTGCTTTTGTGCATCTAAACACTTCAATGGTGCAGATATTTCAATATCTAGAGGCATATTAGATTTTTCAGCATGACTTTCCTCAGATGCAGATTGTTTGGTCTTCAAGGACGCCACGGATGCATCCTCATCCGGAGTTCCTTGGCTCGGTATGCTCCTTGCTTTCCTCCATACATCAACTAATGTTGGCTGCTTGAGTTTTTCCTCAGCATTTGAACTGGCTGATGGTGTCAAGGACTTTCCTTTGTGTTTCTTTTGATTTCGGGACAAAATTTCACCCCCTTTGAGATGCTGGCTAATCTTTTCCAAGTCACCCACAGAGTCAAACTCAACAACAGGGGACAAATCCGAGTGAGGACAGAAATCAGGAAGAAGTATTGGGTGTTGTTTGAGAAAATTGTCCAATAAATATTCGATAAATCTGCACCATCAAAGCATAGTCAGACAGTCAATAACCATGTTGTAATTAGCAATATGACATCATTTGTAAGTAGCAACTCAAGGTTCATTCATAGAAGATGAATTTCATCTGCCATATAGATGTTATACTGTAACAGGGGGGAGGCCTCTTCCCACCTCAGTCACGGTCATATCCTAAAGCATTTTTAAGTTTACATGCAAGTTTTATTAAGTTGTATGAAAATTCTAGCTAGATGTTTTGCAGGGTATGCCTTTGAAAAGGTTACAAGAACATACACTAGGTTTCTCAAGCGCTTTAATAGCTTAAGTACTATGTCTTCCTTCGTTGCTTGGCTTATTGTCTCACATTCGTTGCCAACTTGGGTGGAAAACACATTTAACTGCACCAAAATGGAATTGGTAGGAAATGCAGTTTAACAGAAATAAATAATCAATTTAGAAACCAAATTTCACTGATGAATTGCTTATTTACCAATTCCCTTATCCAGTTAGCAGCATAATAAAGAGAGAGAATACAAATCTGCTTTTGTTTCACTGTCAAAGGCTGCCATAAAATTCCAGATAACAGCTGCAGCAGACAAGACCATAATAACATCAGAATATAGTTTGGAGTAGAAGTAGTGACCACCATATTAATCCTTAGCTCACAGCTTATGAAGATTGAAGGCAAGGTTATACAGGCATAGAAAATGGAAGGTTTATGAATTTTAGGATATACCAAATTTATGCAAGTTATGGAACTCATAGTATATACTCTCTCCGTCCCATTAAAGATGACCCACTTTCATTTTTGTTTTGTCCCAACTAAGATGACCCATTATTAAAAATGGAACACCTTTCTCTCTACTTTATTCCCTCTCTCTTACTTTACTCTCTCCACTTCACACACAAAATAAAGTTGCATAAATTCTCATGCCGTCCAAGGAAGGGGTCTTCTTCCTTGGGACGGAGCAGTGTTGTTAGGGTCGCGGGGCGCATCGGGTCGATGAGGTGAAAATTCGGGTCGCGGGTCGACGAGTCGACGGGGTCGAGAGACCCACAAAGCTAGGTTAATTTTTTTGCCTTTTAATATTAAATAAAATAAATATATTGCTCTAATGTTTATAATATATCAAATAATATAAATGTAGATGCAATTCATGTGAATATAGATAAAATGGAAAATAGAAATGATCAAAATATCAAAACAATTCATAAGTCATAACACAATAAATAATTGAAACAATTGTCTTAAATTAATATCTTTTAGAGACTTTAGATAACAATAATAATAATAATAATAATAATAATAATAATAATAATAATAATAAATAATGAAAATCAATAAATCTCCACTCATATTCAAAAAATCATAAATTACAAATTAAAACCTAAATTTATAACTATTTAGATGCAAAATTAATAAATTTAATTATAATTCTCAAATTAATATAGTAATTTATAAAATGCAATTTTAAATTAAACAAATAGATAAAGCGCAGCTGCAATTCTCTAAGAAATTAGTTATATAGTTAAATAAAAATGAACATATATTTAATTTAATTAGAACATCACAATATATTTAATTAGATTTGAATGTAATTTTGATTGGTAATTAAAGGTATTTTTTATTTAAATAGGAACTAATCATATTTAAAGAATAGAGAATCTTGACAACCAATATTAATACTAATATTAAAAAATGAAGGTGGAAGAAAATGATTATTAACTTTTATAGGTCCTAGAAGCCCTAGCTATAGCTTCTGCCTACTTTACTTTTAAAATTTCTTGTCTCGGTAAACCCCCCTTCTTCTCTCTTCATTCCCATCCCTTCTTCTCTCTTCATTCTCACAGAGTCACAGACCCATTTCTGAGCAGCCATGGCCGAGGATCTTCTTCTTCCAGTCGCTCGCCCCAGCCGCTCGACCCAGCCGCTCGCCCCAGCCGCTCGACCCAGCCGCCTCAGCCGCCCCGACGGCGACCCCTGAATCTCGACCCACCCACCCACAATGGGGCGACGTCGGTCTCGACCCTTGCGACCCGCGACCCAAGCGCTCTCGGGGCGCGATTTTAACAACACTGGGACGGAGGGAGTACATTTTTGCATTTACATGTTATAAATGGTGCAGAAGAAATTAAGAAGTGTGGTATTGTAATATGAGGAAACAAAAAGGTATTTCCTTTATGCATGATTGCAAAGCATAACTGCGGGAGATTTTCCAAACAGGTTAAAACCTTACACAACCAAGAAAAATAGCATACTGACTTTGCAATCATATGTTCTACATTGAATACTGCAGAGTGACACTAGGCCTAGACTGATGCCATGGCCTCAAGAAGCCCCTAATATTGTTGACATAATTCATGGAATTGAAGTGACAAGAAGTTGACATGTATCATGTGATGCAGTAAAGTATAGAGACATACAGGAGAAAAGAAGAAACTGTATTATTCACAGCTAGGGCAGGTAATTTTTGGCACGACAAGATAACACGACACGAACCCGCACGAAATTAATGGGTATGTGTCAAAGCTTATTGGGTTTGTGTCCTTATCGTGTCGACACGAAAACTTCATGTCGTGTTCGTGTTACACGTTATGAAATAATATTAATATATTATAATATTATTGTTTTTTTTTTATATTAAAATTTTAAAATTTTAAAATTTAATATAAGAAATAATATTAATATATTATAATAATATTATTATAGTGTCATTATTGTGTCGTGTCATATATATGTTGTTATCGTGTCGTGTTGACCTGAATTGGTTCGTGTTGTGTTCGTGTCTGAGGGTAGCGGGTCGTGTTCGTGTTCGTGTTTGGAGTTTTCTTAACGGGTCGTGTTCGTGTTTGTTGTTATCGTGTCGTGTCGTTATCGTGTCGACACGATAACGACACAACACGCACGATTTGCCACCCATCACAGCAAAGAGTCTCGAATAAATTTAGGGAGTAGAAAGCTAAGGTTTCTGCTAGGTTAAATATATTCCTAAAATAATAGTAACAGATTAATAAGGAAAACCTAGATACAAAAATATTCTTCAACAAAATTCATTTCTGTTCATCAAAATAAAGTCCATTAGCATAAGATTACAGCCAACCTTTGAGGAAGGAAGATTAAAGGGGCAACCAAGAAGAGCATCAATGCCTCCTAGAGATCCTTGGTTGGCGATTCTCTCAACCTGACAAATTTTGCCTGGAAACTAAGACATTTGTACCTTCAGTTTAAGGGACTGTTTAGATGAGAAATTACACTTACCACAGAAAGTAAAACAAACTTTGTAGGGAGAATTTGTAAAGGTGAAGAGGATCTGGGACAAAAAAAAGTTACAGAATTCAGTGGCCAGTCTATGTCATTGACAGGAACAGAGGAAGATTATCTTATTCGACTCAAGTTTAATGGAAAGATACCGGATCAATGTTAGCGAAAAAACCCACATAAGCTAAAACAAAAAATGAACATCATAGAGAGAAAGCATGTCTTCTTTCTAACACACAACAGTCATGAACAGACATTTTCCAAAAGAGCAGAAAACCAAGAAGGTGGAGGATCCATTACAATTATAATCCCCAAAACCTCTAACAGATAATTGATCCATTACGATCCGAGTCTTTCTTTTTCTAGATACACTTGATGCAGGCTACTCATAATCATATCAAGCATCATGGCTTCAGCAATTTAGCAATGTCCATAATTGATTTCTTCTAGTAAGTAGCTGATAACTCAGTCTTGTTGTGTAAACCAAATGTTGGATTTATGTTGCTAAAGACGTTCAATTTTACACATGAAAGCCAAATCTAGTTTCCTCTGACGCCCCTAAGGATAACATAATCAACCCCACGGTTGAATGATATCCCCGTTATAAATACTCTAGTATGCTGCCCAATGCACATCTACTTGGACTTCGGTTCTCCCAAAATTGATGGTCAAACACCTTTCCCACCAGTACACTCTTAATACATAGAATCACACTTGACTCTAAAGTTCCTAATGAGGAGGTAAGTTAAAAATTTAATGCCATTAAGAAAGTTGGAGAGTAAAATCTTAACCAAAAAATTACAACTTACTAGTTACAAGAAAACGACTAATTACCTAAACAATGGAGAAACAAGTGGCACAATGTTTAAGCAAACGGGAGATATATCGCCATCAAGGTTCATCCACAATTCTCCTGCACCAAGAAAACAGGCTTCGGTAAATAACATCCAGCGTTAACCTAATTATACACAAAATTAGATCCCAGCTTAGCATTTTGAAGATGTAGCAAATAGAACTCTCTTACCTTCTAAACCATAAGGCATGTCTTGAACAATTAAGTTCCCACTATCAATATCAGATAGATAAATTGACTCAAATTCCAAAACTTGTTTTCCAACCCTAAAAGGTAAAATAGTCAAACTTATGGCTAAGGCTAAAAGCAATAATACAGCAGAGTAATAGCAATGTAATTGCTCCGTTATACATTCTAAGAGTAAGAGAAACTAAAATAAATCAAAATGACAATCTAATCAAATCAGAATTTTTTTATGGAACTAAAAGAACAAGCAATGTATGGATGAATTTTTTTCATGCATTGCTTTCTATGATTTTACTATTTAATTTTCTCATATCTGTTTTTAATCTTACAAGTGTAATTCATAACTTTATCCTGGAGTGAATGTCAGAAAGAAAAATTCCAGGTAAAGGTAGGTTGCTCCAATTGTTCTTACAACATTGGATGGAATTATTGGAGAATTATCATTTAAATGTGTTCATGTCAAGTGGTTAGAATACATATTTAAACTTGATGAATGATTTTGTTGAAGGCCAAATGCATGAGATTACTGTGGGCATGAGATGACAGAAACCCTAATCAGGTTGTTCTATGCATTAAGAGCTAAGAGAGAAATTCAGAACATGAGGTGCACATAACGGAAGCATGATCAAATAACCTAAAATAGTTGGAATAAAGTATCAAATAAGTTGATATAAATTGTGATGCAAAAGAACAGCCTCTACAATGCCACACACCATTCCATGACAGCTGGGTGAAGACTTCTGTTTTGCAACGTCGTAACCAGTTCTTCATAAAACAGAATCAATGGTAATGGGAGCTGCTTGCAAGAGTCTAAAGACAATTTCAAGAGCTCCACTGCTTCCTCATAGTTTGACCTCTGCAAAGAACTTTTATTGATGAGTCCATCATACACAGTATCAAAAAGAATCTGTGAAGAGAACTGGCAGAAAGAATCATGACACAAGACCACAATAAGTAAAGAAAAAGATGGATGTATATGGATCAAAAAAGAACTTCTGCTTTCAGGTTGTATTCTTACTTACTGGAATAAGATCCTCAAAAGCATCCCCAAGTTAAAAATTATAATAAAATCTTAGCATAGCAACTTATTTTACCACACCTCTGAAGCACTTCTCATGAAGTTCCTATATCAACAGAGCAACTAATTGATATATTCTAGCTTATTAGTTTAAGAAAAGGAAGAAGAAAAAAAGTAGTGATATGAATATATGATCATACATAGTTAACAGTTGAACATCTTTATATACATATCCCTGTTAGTGTTAGTGTTTCTTGTTAGATTATCAACACGCATGACAAGAACAGGATGACTGTGGTGACTACATCGCACTTGTACGTCATAAGCTTAAAAATAAAATAAGTATGTGTGGGATTAGAGAAGCACATTACATGTGATAAAGGCGGAAGAGAGACGTTATTTGTATCTGCAATGTATGAAACTATCTTAAGTACTCCTATCAGGCCCATCTTCTTGTACAACAGATCAGAGTTATTGATCTGAAACATAAAAGGACTTCAAGACAGAACCCCATGAATATAAATAAGTGGAGTACTAGTAAAATAAAGAAGATATAAATGACAATTAATATAACTGTTAGAATCTGGTAGAAGGAGGATGCTAGATTGCCTGTTTCCTCAAAATCATTAGAATTTCATTTGCTATGGAGCATCCATAAGGTTGTGGGAAAGATTGACCAGAAACTGCGAGACAAACAAAGATTTCATAAACCTGCAATATGAAAGTTATAAATTAAAAGTTTATAAAGATTAAAACAGTTAAGAAGGATTATCGTACGATTCGTACCAGCAGAAATACAATGAACATACCTTGTGGAGGCTCTCAACATTGAAGACCTCTAAATAATCCAAGATGCCTGGATGAGAAATTAATTGTTTAGCAACATTCTTATAAGTTTTATTTCCACTAAAGAGGAGACATACATGCATACCAGTTAGGTGAGAAGAAAGCGAAGTTAACTCCTGGGACTTCCTGGAGGCCAACTTAACTACGGTGTCTAAAGCAGCGCTAACCTCATGGCAAACGCCAGAGCCCACATGGGTTAGTAGTGCTCCCAGAACCTACAAATTTATCAATGAGTATGGCTATGACTCTGAGCATTAAGAAAGGAGCTCTTTGTCTCGAGCTTCATGAGAAAAATAGCCAATCAAACTATTGAAACTCAACTCACTTCTTGTCTTGAAAAAGCATCACTAGATTCTTCAAACAGAAGTATATAAATGTGGACACCAACTTCCTGGGCTCGTTGTTCTTTGCAGGCCAACAAGTATGCAGATAATGACAAAAATGTGGCAAGATAATCCTAGTTTATGTCAAGAACAACATCATCAAGTGAGAATTTTGATGAGTAACATAATTAAGGGACCACCAAGATGCCCAATTTAGAATTGTTGTTCTAGTGTTCCAATACCTTCGGCAAATCTTTAATACTGAGAATGCACTGATCAAACATATGATCTTGAAGACAACCCTCAATAATTTTTTTCTTGAATAGTTTTTCAACACTCTTCCGCAAGGACTCGCCATTCATGAATACAAGAGTAAGCAACCATATATCTACCACCTTGTGCTCTCGAGCTTCCTCCAAACTTTTCAGTTCTTTCAATAACTCCATGCACAGAATCTATAAAGAGCAGTCCATTTGATTAACAAACATACATGCAGATTGCCCTGATGAAGAAAAAATATTACTATTCCACTTGACAAATGTAATATAAAAACCCACATTGTTAAAATGCAGACTAGATCTCAGGGCATCAAGAATCAAAGCTTTAGAATTATCTACAATAGATTTTTCTTTAGATTTGCTGTGTTGTGATGTTGGCAAGTGAGGTGCTTCAACAAATTTCAACTGTTCACGTATCTGTGAGATTATTCGCCTGGCATTTGATGCCTTTGCAGAAAGCAATACAAATCTCAGTAGGTATGGAATGTGCTCCGTATCAATTGTCCTTATGCAGGATAATGCTATCATGATCACCTTCAGAAGTTCAAAAATAAGAGACCAAAATACATAAGAAAAGGGCAATAAGTAGAGAATTTGAACATGATAGTATGGAAAGAAACTAACACGATCTAAAATTATCAGCAGGCACAACTCACAGATTTACCTGTTCTTGCAACAGATCATCCAAATTGAGATTGGAAAATGAATCGAGAACAGGAACAATAATGGAAGAGTCCTCCTGGAGCATTTGCTGAAGTGAATTCACTAGGGTTTTGTTATTTTGGTCACCTACAATCTCAGGCAATGAACCTATGATCTCTTTCTTCAAATGATGGGGGCAAATAGTTAAAACTTGCAACAGTTTCTCAGCGAAAGCCTCGGAGTCTACAAGGAAGTCAAGCCATCGCAACTGATTCAGTATCAACCTTGCTACATCCTCATCAAGATGCAATGAGTATGAGCCACGAGCACTAACAAGAGGGTCCACATCAAAGAATTCAGGAAGCTTCTCAAGCAACATGTCTAAAAGGTCTTGCTGGATCGATTTAACCAATAACAGCACTCGAACTAGGCTCTCACTTCTTGTTGATCCAAAGCCATCGCGCTGACAAGGTAACAACACCCTACATAACAAAATGCTACACAAGTTAAGTTACTTTCTCATAAAACTATAAGCAGAATAAATACAACTAAATGTGATATCAAGAGAGAAAAAATCTATATGTTCTTTAAAACTTAATACTGGCTATGAGTGTGGAAAGAAAAAGCAGTTCAAATATAGGAGATGCACAGCATCAGGTTTCAACCTAACACTTGTAATCGAACAAATTGAGTAGGTACTGTTTGTATAAGTTGATATCCACGATTTATACGTGCAATTTCTCAAATCCAATATCAAATCACCGAGAAACTAGTCTGTGTAAGTCTCAATTCCAATAGAGTTGAATGAATTTTGAAGGTTAACAAACATTATGTGGTTTCAAGTGGTAGTACGACAACGTATAGTCCTAATTTTGTTTCGTCTTCTTCCAATCTAGTCAACCTAAAGCATGAATGGAAAAGGAAACGTTGACAAACCGTCGGAAATTATGATAGAAATCCATGGGTTCCATCCTAAAACCAATTGGTGATAGGAGGAGGGGCCCATGAGACTTATATACTAGTTTCAGTTTTATCTTGACACCGATGTGGGACAGTTATATGTTATATTTTTAGTTTCAATTGCCAACACCCTCCCTTAAACCCTTCAAGGTGAACCTTGGAGGGGTTGGACTTTTTTCTAATCGATTGGACAATCGGTCCAATTTTTTTCGATCGGTTGGGACCACTTGGCCCAAATTTTCAGCCCAGTTATACTGCTGGGTCAGTCATTTTTTTTCGGTTTCAGCCCAGATATACTGCTGGGTCAGTTAAATATGACCCACAGTCGGTGACCCGCTTTGATACCATCTTAAAGATGGTAATCGAGAGAGGCGTTGTATTGGAGGTAGAACATGGTGGCAAAGATAGAAGAATGGTTTTGATTGTATTTTTCTGTTATGTTTTGAATAGGTTACACATGTTCCCTTTTATAGGGGAATTACAACCATAGGAAATACCACCATTACACTAGGAACTATCACTAATTAAATGTATCTAGGAAAGTTCACTCATTTATTGTAATACCAATTACCAAGTTATGGAAACTTGGTACTAGCCGTTATTCTCTTCTTTTTGACAGGTGTTGGCAATTGAAACTAAAAATATAACATATAACTGTCCCACATCGGTGTCAAGATAAAACTGAAACTAGTATATAAGTCTCATGGGCCCCTCCTCCTATCACCAATTGGTTTTTGGATGGAACCCATGGATTTCTATCATGGTATCAGAGCAGGTTGCAACGGTGTGGGACTCAGAAAATTCTCATCACCGTCCCGGTTATACCCTTCCCGGCCTTATACCTTTCCCGGCCCTTTTATTTTAAACCTGCAAAATCAGAAATAAAGCCATGTCAGGATCTGACTCAGAAGCTACAAACACCAACCAACCATTAATGAATTTCTCAGGGGAATTCGCTGCCCAATTAGCCGAATTCCTTAGGCAAATCAATATACCACCAAAAGCTCAAGAACAGCCCCCTCCACCCTCAAATCAACCAGAATCATTGGGGGAGATACACCTTCAAACCAAATTGAATGGCGACAATTATTCCCTCTGGACAACTCTGATGGAACACGCAATCGGAGGGAAGGGTCTGTCGTCTCACATCAACGGAGTTACCGACCCTCCCCCAACTAGTGATCCCGGTTATCCGAAGTGGAAGCAGAGAGATCATTGCTGCTTCAACTGGATTATAAACAACATCGAAGCCAATCTTGTCAACGAAGTATCACAATACGCAACGGCCCGAGACCTATGGGAGGGTCTGGCCATTACATACGGGAGTGGAACTGATCCGTTCCAAGTTTCGGATCTGCACAGGCAAGCGTACAACATGAAGCAGGGGAATATGAGCCTTGAAAACTTATGGAATAAGTTCCAGAAGCTCTGGATTTCCATCGACGAAATGGATCCAAATCCGATGGATACTCCATCATCTATTCAGAAATACAACAGCAACACTCAAAGGCATAGATTATATCAGTTTCTATGGGCGTTGGATGAAAGATATGATGCATTAAAGAGGGAAATCTTAAACAAAGATCCACTACCCACTGTACAAAGCGCTTACGGATTGGTAAGACGCGAATCGGCTAATGAGCGGGTTTACAAACTCTTTGGAGATTCACAAGGAGCTGGAATAGGTGCCGGATTAGCAGCGATGAACCGGAGCCGACCACCACCGCCACCCAAGTTCTCTGCCGGATCTGCGACTCCAACCGACAAGAGCAAAATGACTTGCAGCCACTGTGGTGGGAAGAAACACACGGTGGATACATGCTTCCACCTCCACGGATTTCCCGATTGGTGGGAAGACATGAAGAAAAGGCAGAACCGGAATCGGGGTGGAGGAGGCAGAGCAACAGCGGCGGTGACCGTTGGGGACCGAGCCACCAACACCGAGAGCTCGGCGGGCAACGTCGGTCAAGCCAACACGGTGGGGAACGGCGGCGGACAGCTTCCAGGTCCGGGTCGCCACAGCTTCGTCGCGACGGGGAACGGCGGGGATGAAAAAGCCGTCGCATCGGTCTCAATCGCCCGGGTCTGGTCGGAAGGTAACCCGGCGTCAACGGTGGCGTCAACGGTCACCAGCACCGACGGAACGACAGAGGCCGAATTGAGAGTTGGAGAGGAGAAGATGATTGAGGCGCCGTATGAAATTAGGGCTGAGGGATTTGGGGGTTATTTTAACAAATTTCGGAAATTCGAATCGCCCCCCCAGAAGTTTCCTAAATTCCCCCCCAACTCCCGAGTATCTAATCCTACCCGAAATCACCCCACTACTTCCTCACCTTTCAAATTTAACCCCAATACCACCACAAAACCCCAAACTTCCGAAAATCCTAAAAATGCCCCAAAAATTTCCAAAAAATTCCCCGACAAATCAGACGGGCTAGTCTTTCAACCTAATATCCCGTGTCATAACCCTTTTAAAGCCTTAGCCTTTACCTCATCCACCACAGTCGAACAAAAGGAGCACAAATGGATTTTTGACTGTGGGGCTACTGACACGATCTCCTTCGATCCAAATGACTTCTCCACAATATCTAAACCGACTAAAACCTATGTCCAAACTGCCGGGGGGGATTTAGCTCGAGTCAAGGGGGCAGGCACTATCAATATTTCTCCAACTCTCCGGCTCTCTAACTGCCTCTTTGTCCCAACTTTTTCACACAAATTATTATCTGTTAGTCAGGTGACCAAGGAGTTAAACTGTAAATTACTGATGCAACCTCGTTTTTGCGTGTTACAGGATACCAAGACGGGGATGATAGTTGGGCGTGGCACTGAACGAAGTGGATTGTACTACGTGGATGAGATAGCTCAACAAAGTGCGGCATTACTAACCCGTGAAGCAACTACAACAAAGGCTTGGCTTTTACATCATCGGTTAGGACATCCTTCCATAGGATATCTGAAATTAATGTTTCCTAAGATGTTTTCTAGTGTGCACTCTCTTGATTGTGAAACTTGTCATTTGGCCAAGAGCCATCGTCATTCTTTTAAACTGAATAATACTCGAGTGTCTACCCCGTTTTCTCTGATTCACTCTGACGTTTGGGGTCCTGCCCCAATCAATGGGGGCCAGGGTCTCCGTTATTTTCTCCTGTTTATAGATGACTTTTCTCGTATGACTTGGGTCTACTTCTTAAAAAATAAGACTGAGGTTTTTGAAAAATTCACCCAATTCTACAGCATGGTCCAAACTCAGTATAAACAAAATATCCAAGTCTTACGGTCCGACAATGGGGGGGGAATATTTAAATGCCAACATGAAATCCTTCTTTCTTGAAAAAGGGCTTATCCATCAAACTTCTTGTGCATACACACCTGAACAGAATGGGGTAGCAGAACGGAAAAATAGGTATATCCTAGAAATCACCAGGGCTCTCCTCATCGAGTCAAAAATCCCCACATCTTTTTGGCCAGAAGCTATAGCCACCGCTGTGTACCTTATGAACCGTCTTCCAACAGGTATCCTCAACTTCAAAACTCCCATCGATACTTTTATCAACCATGAAGCCATACAGAAACCAACCTATCTCACCCTTGACCCGAAAGTCTTTGGTTGAACAGTCTTTGTCCACATCCCGAAACATGACCGTACCAAATTCTCTCATTGTGCCGTTAAATGTGTTTTTCTCGGGTATGGGGTCAATCAGAAAGGTTATCGGTGCTATGACCCTATAAATAAGCACATGTATACTACCATGAACTGTGATTTTGTTGAGGGAGAATACTACTATAGCCAATCTAGCGGTCAGGGGGAGAGCCAACCACATAGACCAATTAGCGACCCACTAAATTGGCTATACATCCCAACGGACGCAATCCATCAGCCGGAACCTATACTAGGGGAAACCGAGCAAGGGGGAGATGAGGGGAAGGAAAACAGACCTATCATTGGCACAGAACTCAACTTAAACGAGGAAACAAGCCATGCCAATGAGCTATCAAAATCCACTAGTCAGACCGCAGAGTTTGGAGACATCACCCAACCATCAACTCCGTCTTCGAATCCTGAGGTAAACAATCTTGCTGAACTCAACATAGTTCCTTTAGAAATCACTAACACTTACAGTGAAGGCCAAAAAGGGGACAGTGAGAAGCGGTATGAACTGCCACACAGAAGTACAAGGGGGATCCCTCCCAAAAGATACTCTCCAGATTGGAAAGGAAGGAAAACAACGTATTCAATAGCAAACATAGCTCAAAGACACCTCACAGAGATGGCCAGAGCATTCGAGGTTGCCCTATATGAAGAAGAAGAAGAAATTCCTCAGTCTTTCCAAGAAGCTGTTAAGCACAAACATTGGAGAGAAGCCATGAAAAAGGAAATTGATGCCCTGATCAAAAATGGAACGTGGGAAAAATGTAGTCTACCAGAAGGGAAGAAACCAGTCGGGTGTAGATGGGTGTTCACCATCAAAAGACGTGCAGATGGATCAATCGAGAGATATAAGGCGCGATTGGTGGCCAAAGGATATACTCAAGTGTATGGAATTGATTACGACGAGACTTTCTCCCCAGTTGCTAAACTTGACACGATCCGGGCATTATTGTCAGTTGCAGCATGTAAGGATTGGTCGCTACATCAATTTGATGTGACAAATGCATTCCTCCATGGAGAATTAGGTGAAGAAAAGGAGGTCTATATGGCAGTTCCACCTGGATTTGAGACCGAATTTGGTTACAGGCAAGTGTGCAGATTAAAGAAAACTCTTTACGGCTTGAAGCAGTCCCCAAGAATCTGGTTTGGAAGATTTTGCCAAGCAATGGTCAAGCATGGGTTCAAACAGAGTCTTTCTGATCATACGCTTTTTACAAAAAAGAGAGGAGATAAGATAACTTGTCTCATCATCTATGTCGATGATATGATCATCACAGGGGATGACACAGAAGAAATCAACAACCTCAAGATCAATTTGTTTAAAGAATTTGACATGAAAGATCTCGGCCCTCTAAAATACTTCTTAGGAATTGAAGTGCTCAGGTCGAATCATGGAATATTCTTAAGACAGAGAAAATATGTCCTCGACATGTTGGCAGAAACTGGCCTCTTAGATTGCAAGCCTGCTGACACACCAATGATACCGAATCATGGGCTAAAAATTGTTGAGGGAGCTGAACCTGCAGATCGAGAGAAATATCAAAGGTTAGTAGGGAAATTACTCTATCTGTCGCACACCAGGCCAGACATTGCATATGCAGTAGGAATTGTCAGCCAGTTCATGCACCAACCACAAGAAGAACACATGAACGCAACCTTACGAATAGTAAGATACCTCAAGGGCACAACAAATTATGGAGTGTTCTTAAGAAAAGGAAAGGACCTTGAAGTAGATGGCTATACAGATGCCGATTGGGCAAGTAATCCAGTCGATAGAAAGTCAACCGGTGGATACTTTACCTTCATCGGAGGCAACCTAGTTACTTGGAGAAGTAAGAAGCAAAAGGTTGTAGCCTTATCAAGTGCTGAAGCAGAGTTCCGAGGCATCAAGAGTGGACTCATGGAGATCATATGGCTTAGGAGATTACTTACTGAGATCGGTTTTCCCCCAAACCGAAAGAGTAAGTTATTCTGTGACAATAAAGCGGCAATCAGCATATCAGAAAATCCAGTACAACATGATCGAACCAAACACGTTGAAGTCGATCGCCACTTCATTAAAGAAAAATTGGAAGGTGGAGTCATAGAATTCCCGTTTGTGCGATCCGAGGAACAATTGGCTGATATCCTAACCAAAGCAGTGAATCCCAGAATTTTTAGAGAAGTTTTGGCCAAGTTGAACATTGGAGATACCATTGCTCAACTTGAGGGGGAGTGTCAAAAAGAAGAGAATAACGGCTAGTACCAAGTTTCCATAACTTGGTAATTGGTATTACAATAAATGAGTGAACTTTCCTAGATACATTTAATTAGTGATAGTTCCTAGTGTAATGGTGGTATTTCCTATGGTTGTAATTCCCCTATAAAAGGGAACATGTGTAACCTATTCAAAACATAACAGAAAAATACAATCAAAACCATTCTTCTATCTTTGCCACCATGTTCTACCTCCAATACAACGCCTCTCTCGATTACCATCTTTAAGAAATTAGAGGTGGAAGAAACGTAAACAGAGAAGCCCTGGAGAAAGAGGGAGCGAAGGGAGGAATCAGCGGAGAATGTTCGGTGGAGACGTTGGCGGAAGGCGTAGAGATCGGAGGGGAGTAAAGGCGGGCCGGTGGGGTTGATGAGCGTGCAGCCGGAGTCGGCCAGCACGGAAGCCATATCGTGAAATGGAGTAGACGGCGTGGTTTGGGGTTGGGGTGAAGCAGGAGGTTCATCTTCGGTGGGTTTGAGGACTTTGGTAGGTTTGGGGGTGGTGAAGGGAGGAACGAAGGGTTTGGATGGCCGTTTGCGGGAGAGCATACTCCGTGTGTGTGTGTGTGTTTTGATGGCGCGAAACCTTTCTAGTGTTAGCCTCTTAATTTCGGAAGCCTCACTAATTTACTCAATAATCCTTTGTTCCTTTTAAAACCCAAACGGATCACCTACAACAAATCCTAAAACACACTCACAATTCCACATTCACTTATTAAAATTGTTCATATTTATAAGATTATTTTATTTTATTTTATTATGAGTGCATTTTAGGATTTGTTTTGGGATTTGTTATAAGTGATCCATTCCGATTTTAAATACATGCTCTTTTTGAGAAAACTAATGTTACCCGTAGAGCACATTATATGATTTGTAATGTTAATGGAAATTCAATCATAACTTACTTTGTATCGTTGATAATTCTAATCATAAAAGAAATAATAATAGTGGTAAGTACTTTATACCTCATGATATAGTCAATAGTCAATACTTGATTAAATGTCACATATATTCTACATCAAAAATTAATAAACTTTATTGTAGAATTGATTTTTAATAATACAAAACGACTACAATTTATATAAGGAAAAGAGGGAACATTTTTTATGGTCCGCGAACTTTGTCGAACTACTATCATTTTATGTCCGTGAACTTTGAAAATATCATTTGAGGTTTGTTAACTAGTACTGGTAAATATCAATTGAAGTGTTTTTTTTACTATTTCCTAGTTTTTCCGGATGAAAATACCTTCCATAACATGATGGGCAATATAGAAACTTAAACATTCAGTCCAATTATACTATAGGCTTTATTTAAAAAATAAAAATCTATATAGTGATACTTCAAATTATACATTTACTGTGACTGTACTAAACTTATCAGTTGTCACATACTCATATCTTTTATAAATTAAATACCTTTATTAAATATTTTTGATGAATTTTATTAATATAATTTGACATTCAATATTATCACTTAATAGGGTGATATGCAAGAAAAGTTCCTTCTCCAACTTTTTATAATTAAATAATTTTAAAATATTCTTGAGATATGGATACTTGTAAAAATTAATGTTACAGTCAATAGACACTAGTGATACTTGAATATTTATATACTCATGAGTATTATTTTATTAGTAAAAAATATATTAAAATATTCTATTTAATCTATTAGGAGTAATAAATTGACGACCCTGTTGCTCCGAGATTCATTTATCAAGAATAGGGATGTCAATCGGGTCAGCCTAGCGGGTTTCGGGTCAGTCGGGTGTGGGTTAATCGGGTTGTGTTTTTCAGGTTATAACAGTTCGGCCCTAACCCTAAAAGCTCGGGTTTCGGGCTAGCCCAACGGGTTAATCGGGTTGCTACCGTTAAAATTAATATGCGATCAATCCAATAAATAATGATGAAAATTAGTTATATTTATAAAATGTAAAACATTTAATTATAATAAATTTGATAATTTGAGATATATGCTTAAACTCAAACATAAACATGAACAAATATTAACATTTGAGATTTGTGCAAAATGAAGTATAAACATATTTCGAGAAATTTAAAAGAATATTTTAGAAATTTATATATTTTGTAGTGAATTTGAAGTCTCTAATTTATTTATCTATTATTATATTAATAAAAATTAATATATAATATGTATATTTAATATAAAATTGAAAGTTATTTTTGTTGGTATCCATATTATAAAAATAATAAATGAAGTGACGAATTATGGGTAAAATGAATAGAACAATAGAAATTTTATCGGTTTTCGGGCCAGCCCATCGGGTTTTCGGGTCTAGCCCTAATGGGTTGCGGGTTAATCGGGTGCGGGCTAATCGGGTTGTGATTTTATCATGCTATAAATTTTCAACCCTAAACCTATATATTGGACAGTGCAGAATCCCGTGAACCATCGAGTCTTTGAACGCAAGTTGCGCCTGAAGCCATTTGGCCGAGGGCACGTCTGCCTGGGCGTCACGCATCGCGTCGTTGAAAAAAAGAAAAAAAAACCTATATATTGGACAGGTTATTCGGGCCAGCCCACTGGTTGCGGGCTGCACTGACATCCCTAGTCAAGAACGTTTAGAGAAACACGAGGAGGTATATATCTTCTTCTAATTATTTCCTAGTTATATAGTGGCATATGTTAAATCCCCATTGCCTGGCTACCAATTTCCAGTATTACGCGAAGCTGGATGAAAAACACAAAACGTTGGAGAAAGAGAAGCTCGAAGTTGAAGCTAGAAAAAAGGTGAACAAACATACATGCATATATACTTATAAATATCTGTCATTCCACATATATCATATTCATGTTTGCAGCAATAAAGGAGTTGAGGAAGGCCATGGTGTACAAAGCAAAACCAGTTACCTAAATCACCAAAGATAACGAGGAGGAGGAGGAGGAGATGCGGTGATGCAGGAAGAGCTTGTTGTGGGGAACTTAGAATTCATGAGCGCGCCAAAGGTAAGGAGCGAATTGGTGGGCGAACATCACACGATGATAGTAGGGCTATTATGGATGATCTACAAGACCAGAAGCATTCGGATCATCAACATCAATAAATATATAACTGATTACATTTTCACGTATAAGGTTGACTTGAAACCATTTAGGCTGGACATTCCTATATTCATGGGCGGATCCACGTGGACTTGTAGTGGGGCAATTGCCCCTGCTCAATAATTTTCTTCTATACTAATTTTTCTTTAAATTTGAATATTTATTTGAGTTCCTTCTTAAATGCCTCCTTCTCAATACTTCAAATTATTTGTTTATGTGTATTTTTGCCCCTCTTAAGTTTAATTCCTGGCTCCGTCCCTGCCTTTATTGAGCTTTCAACTCAGAATATCACATTTGCACGTATAGGAAGAGGTTCAAATAAGAAGCTAGATTTGAATTTTTGAGCATCTTATTAACTAAGCTATGTTTAATTGTTGTGAGCTAATTTGAATGCTCACATCTTAACAAATTTTGTAGGTTATTTTTAAAGATGCAATGATCTAAAAATCATACTCTCTATTCTAATATATAAATATTAAGACTAGTATAATTTGATTTGAAAAAACATGGCTCCTTTTCCCACAAAAACTAAACACAAATTAGTTACACGAATTTAGCACATCCGACCGCCGACTATCTTTGTCTTTTTCGAACACAGTAAAAATAATTTGCGAAAAAAACAAAAATAGATATGGTGTTTAGTTAAACGGTTGTACTAGTTTAATTGAAATCATACAGTATATATTAAATAAATAAATAATATATGTTGCAGTTATTAAAGTTTAAAGAGATATTTGAGACAGTTAGAAATGAAGGGTTTAGCGCAGAAACAGATATCCCGGAATCAAAGGGCTTCCCCTCTCACCTCTTCTCTTCAAACTACTTCTGCTCCTCCTTTCCCCATCGTCTCCATCAAATTCCAAATCACACCTTTACTAATAAGAATTTACCACTTCTTCTTCGCATAAACCACCACCTCTACGGCGGCCCCGAGGCGGTTCCTCACCCACCTCCCGGCCGCCGCCACCACCACCACCACCACTCTAGTATAACCGATCACCGTTTTTTTATTAATTTTTTTCCTGCAACATTTCCTAATCCTCATTTCGCATTTTCGTTTTCGAATGGGAGATCCGCAAAATCCATACGACTGCTACGCAACCGCCGATCCATCCGCGTCATCCGCGTCGTCGTCGTCTCAGTCGTACGTCTCCGAGGGCGAGGACGCGCCGCCGCTGTGGACGAAGGCGCGGACGCTGACGAAGCAGCTGTCCATGCTCGAGGTGCCGCGCAACATCGCGTGGGAGCGGCGCCGCCGCCAGGTCCAGCAGCAGGAGCGGCGGAAGAGCGAGGAGGATCTGACGGACGAGGATCTGAACGAGCTCAAGGCCTGCATAGAGCTAGGGTTCGGATTCGACGCCGAGGAAGGGCAGAGATTGTGCACCACCATCCCCGCGCTAGATCTCTACTTCGCCGTGAATCGCCAGTTTCTGACGAGCCCCCTCGCCAGCCCTAGCAGCACTGGCTCTGCGCGGCTGCGGATCGGATCCCCAAGCCCTAGCCCCGCCCCCGTTCCCCCCTCGCCTACGCCGCCCGCGACGTTAAGTCTCCGATCATGCTCCTTCACCGGAGAATCCGATTCGTGGAAGATTTTGAACAAAGGTGCGGCGGTTTCAAAATTGAGAGATTCAATTTGTGCATTTTGATATGAAATTGACGAATCGAGTGTTTTCAGGCGATGATCCCCAGCAAGTGAAGACGAAATTGCGGCATTGGGCACAAGCGGTAGCATGCTCAGTGATGCAGTCCCCAATTAGAGGCGGTGGCATGGATTAGACGATCTATTCTAGCCAGGCATAGACAGAGAAACAATTCAACTCGAGAGAGACAGAGATTACACGATCTACCTCTCGGAATGGCAGGGCCGCCGCCGCCGCCGTCGGTAGAGGTGCCAGTCATGCTCCGCCGCTCGATCGCCATTAATGATTGAGAGTTGAGATAGTAAGTATTTCCTTGAACGTGGATGTATTACTCCTACTAGAGAATCGATCTTGTTGCCGCTACTGCTGCAAACGTTACGTCAATGTTGTTCTTGAACGTGACAGAATTTGATCCTTTTTTTCAATTTTACAGATAGATGATAATGTTCATCGATTTGTTTCCGAATACTTGACATTGTGATTCATATCCGAATCTTATGATTTTATTTGCAATGTTATTTTTTTATAGTATGAATACATGAGAATATTATTATTTGCAATGATTTTATGTGCATGGACGGGCGAAGGGAGGGTGGACCCGGGGCACAAGCACAACAATTTTTTAAAACTATAGATATGTTTATAGTAATTTTATTATAATTTTAATAAGAGTTCTACAGTTTATAGTACTGCATCTCTCTCACAACATGTCATGTCCATTTTCGGATCATGAGTAAAACCACATCTCGTAATCCTTACGTCTATGATTAAATTTGTTTTGAGAGTTTGTTTAATTTTATAAAGTTAATTAAATATGGGACCTACTTTTATATACTCCATCCGCCTCTAATGAATATGAACAATGAGTTCGACGTAAGTTTTAATAAATAAGGGGAAAAGTAAGAGAGAGAAAGAGAAAATGTAATGAAAATAATGTTAGTGGAGAGTGAGGTCCACACTATTATAATGGTATAAGTTGTCACGACCGCCCTTTAGGGTTAATAAATACGGGCGATCGTGATTAAAAGGATTTAATAAACGGATGAAGAGAACTAGGGTTTCAATAAAGAGTTTGACCAATAATTAATATTTCATAACAAAGGGCCAAGAGGTTGACGTTATCCAAATAATTAGGTTCAAAGCTAAATGAATGATGAGTAAAAACAATGTCTCAGCGGAAGCGTTCAAGAGAAAGAGTGACGTCATGTGTGGAGACACAACGACCCTCGTAGTTCACAACTAACCAAACCATGCTTCAAAGTTTAAATTGCTCAACACCATCAATTGCTCGTCGCCGCTCAACCTGCACATAGGGAAAACACATGCAGGGCTGAGTACTATAAAATATACTCAGTGGGCTCATGCCGAAAACATTTTCAATAAAAATATTATTTATCATGCCATACATAAGTAACCATCGGGGTTTAGCTTTAGAAAGGCCCGAGGCACTCAAAATCATTTCCCATTGTAAAAGTCGACTGATCAGTCATTTTCCCATAGACGTTAGCCATATCTGCCAATGCATGACTTGGAATGTGGCCACAAACCAAGCCACTAGACCGGCCAGCCCGTACGCTAGCACACGATCTACCATAGGTGTACACTAATCCAAGTAGGGTTTGCGGCCCTATGAGGACCCGAATTCGATTTATATAATAATGGCATAAAGCCACATCAGATAGGCACGTTAAAAATCAAATCACGGCATGATAAATACAGTTTCATTCCCATCGATAAAATATTTAGGACGTTGTCCGTATTTAAAAGAAAGCCCACCTCGACTGCTTAATTCACAAGCACTTTCTTCCCCTTGGTATCACGGTTCACTTGCGATGATTCACCTTTAACATTTAGATAATACATAAATCAACACACTTTTCCAATAAATAAATAAAAATGCATGCATCCTAATTAAAGCTATTTATCTCGGTTTTCGATTATTCGGCGGCCGCTTACACCCCTAATTCTTCCGTTGGCTCCTCGTATTTTTTCTCAACGATGTCGAAATAAAATTCCCAAAATTATAAAAGTGTATAACTAAACTATCGCAACTATTTCTCTTTGTTAAGAAAATTATGTATATATATTCCGGCATGAGATAAATTATTCATACTTCAAAAATTAATTCGGGATTTAATTAAATAATTTTGTCACGATTAACTATCGGCCCAAAGATTTATTTAAAAGCCCCAAAGCTTAATTATTTTCCCCACCTTATATCTCCAATTAAAATCTTTATGCCCAAACAATTAAATGGAGCCCATACTTTAATAATTCAACCTATGTCAAATAATGAAGCCCAAATCCATTTAAAAAAACAAAAGGCCCATACTCCCACCATCCTCCACTTCTATCTCTCTCTCTCCCTCCCTCTCTTCTCTCTATCTCTCGACAAAAATTTGAGAATTTTCCCAAATTCCCGTCGCCTTCCCGATTTACTCCACGCCGCCGGCCGCTGCTCGCCAATCCGTCGCTCCTCCAAACTCCGCCAGCCACCGCCGGACTATCTCACGCCGGCGGCCTCTGCTGTTTCTCCATCGACGTTGATGCACAGAGCCGTCGTCCAGCCGGCGGTCTTCCGTCAGTCGCCGGATAAGCTGCTGCTGTCGACGTCGTCTAATCCGTCACTCCTCCAAACTCCTCACGACGTCGGCCACTGCTACGCCGGGAAGAGTTGCTGCCATCGCGCCCACGCTGAGTCAGCGTACCCAACGCCACTGCTGCCGTCGGCGTCGTTTACACGCCGTCCAGCCGAGCCGCCTTCGCCGTCAGATGCCGGGAGACGCTGCTGCCGCCACTATGGTGTTCACACCGTCCAGATCGACAGATTCGTTTTTTCATCCCCCGAAGCAGCCCCGATTAACCCCGCAGATAAGTTCTTAATTTGATCTTGTGAATTACAGTTTGATTCTTTAATTAAGTTTGCTTCGATTCATTCGATTAGGAGGTATATCGCAGATTGTAGTAACAGTAGGGTGTAATGTATGAATACAGTAATATGAAATTGGAAATTTGGATGGAGAAGGTGTATACCTTAAATAGATTTCAAAAGAACAACAGGTAGCTCCCTCTGTCGACTTTGGTTCTCGGTTTCTGCCGGGAGAAAAGTAAGTGAGTTGGTTTCAAATCATGTACAATAGAAAGAAATTCAGCAGGATTACCTTGAGTAGGAGTTGAAAGAATGAAACTTGTTTTTTCCTTGTTGCAGAGAATGTATAGAAGAAATTTGATTCTGTCGTGTATAATGCCGAGGGAGATGATTTGGTTTGGATGTGGGAGAGATTTAGGGGTGAGGGGAGAAACGGTTTTTACGTGGGTTGAGGGGAGGGTTTTCGAATTCTCTTATTTTTTCTTTTTCTTTTTATATATTTGGTATTTATTTGCAGTTCACGGAGGAGGAATATCTCATTACGGAGGAGGAAAATCTCTGAGAATCTTTAATTTAATTGAATTATCGACTTGGTGAGCAAGTCAACAGGAAGATGATTTAATTTGATTTGTTTAATTCATTGTCTTTTGTATTTTAATTAAATTATGCAGCCCACAATTTATTTATCACGGACTGGATTTTTATACTATTTACCCAATTTAATTCATCGGATCAAACACAGATTTGAGTCCAATAAATATTCCTCACGGAAAGGAAATTTTTTTTAAAATTCGCATTGTGATTTACTTCACAAATTTCTAGCCCTCATAATAAATTATGAATTATTCACAAACATTTAATTTCACCACACGTCAATTATTCAAAGCAGCCACGTCACATATTCCACAAAGTTGACCCAGTCAAATTCCAACTCAAAATTAGGTCACGAAAAGTATCCTACAATAATTTCACTCGATCATTAATCCACGGACTTTGAACATTAATAGCATTAAATACAAGTACTTTAGGGTTTGAAAATTAGGGTTCAAAAAGTGGGGCGTTACATCCTACCAACTTTAACAGAAATTTCATCCCGAAATTTGTTACCCTCAAGTAAAGAGTTCTGGGTATCCAAGCCCCTTGGCCTAGCGGTAAAGGGTGCTGGATACCGCGTCCATCCTGGAGGTCTCGAGTTCGAACCCTGGGTGGCGTAATTTGTCTTTCCTCCTTGTTATAGGAGTTGATTTGTAATTTCCTCCTTCATATATATGATATAAATATATGAAGTTAATTTAAAAAAAAAAAAAAAGTAAAGAGTTCTGGATACAATTCCATTATCTTATCCTCATTCTCCCACGTGGCTTCTTTATGCCCATGATTTCTCAAAGTACTTTCACACAAGCAACATGTTTATTTCTCACATTCTGGATCTTTCGGTCCAAAATTGATTGTGGTCTCTCCTCGTAGCTCAAGTCTGGATTTAAGGCGACTTCTTCGTAATGGATCACGTGCTTAGGGTCGAACATGTATTTTCATAAATGCGATACGTGGAAAACGTTGTGCACATTTCCAAGGTTTGGTGGTAGCGCCAATCGATATACAACGGGGCCCACTCCTTCAAGGATTTCGTAAGGCCCAATAAATCGCGGCTTCAATTTGCCCTTGACGCCAAATCGTGTTATCCCTTTTGACGTGGATACTTTCAGGAAAACTTTGTCGCCAGTTTGGAATTGTAAGTCGGTTCGTCGGACATCCGCGTATGATTTTTGTCTGTATTGAGCTTCTTTTATCCTTTCACGAATTTGCCGCACGATTCCCACCATTTCTTCAACTGCATCGGGTCCAAGTAGTATTCTCTCGCCAACTTCGTCCCAATAGAGCGGCGATCTACACTTTCTTCCGTATAATGCCTCATACGGCGCCATGTTATCGTTGCCTGAAAGCTATTGTTGTAGGCGAACTCAATCAGTGGTAGTGCTGCCTCCCAACTTCCTCCTCGGTCGAGTACCACGGCTCTCAGCATATCTTCGAGAGTTTGGATCGTTCTTTCGGACTGTCCATCGGTTTGCGGGTGAAACGCTGTGATGAAGTTCAATTTGGTTCCAAGCTCTTTCTGTAGACTTATCCAAAATCTTGAGGTAAATTTCGGGTCACGGTCGGACGTGATAGTCACTGGGACTCCATGCAATCGAACTATCTCCCTTATGTAAATTAGAGCTAGTTTGTTGGACCCATAGCTTATGAGAATCGGTATGAAATGCGCACTCTTGGTAAGTCGATCTATAATTAACCAAATGGCGGTGTTCCATCTCAGAGTCCTTGGCAAACCTGTCACAAAATCCATGGCGATGTGCTCCCTTTTCTTCTCTAGTGGTTGTAACTTCCCATACGATCGTTGATGTAGAGTCTCCACTTGCTGGCAGACTAAACATCTCTCGACGAATGACGCTATGTCCCTCTTCATACCATTCCACCAAAAGGACTTCTTCAGATCTTGATACATTTTCGTACTTCCTGGGTGGGCGGTGTAAGGAGTCTCATGTGCTTCACTCATAACCTCATTTTTGAGTTCCTCGTTATCCGGCATGCACAGTGTTCCTTCGAAAGTAAGGGCATGGTCATCTTCTTTGCTAAAATTCTCAGATTCGCCGGTTCGCACTCAAACACGAATTTCTTCCAATTTCGCATCTATCCGTTGTGCTTCAATGATTCTCGACCTTTGATCAGGTTCAACAGCTAAAGTGGCAATTCGCACTTCTACTGTTTCAGGTGTTCTCACCACTTCCAAACACATCTTACTAAATTCGCGAATCAGGCTTCGTCTTTGGTGATAAAAGTAGCCAGTTGGGAATGGTCCTTCCGGCTCAAAGCATCTGCCACTACATTTGCTTTGCCGGGGTGATAATTGATGCCACAATCGTAGTCCTTCACCAACTCGAGCCATCTTCGTTGCCGCATGTTCAAATATTTCTGCTCGAAGAAGTACTTCAGGCTTTTGTGATCCGTGATGATCTCACATCGGACTCCGTAGAGATGATGTCTCCAAATATTTAAGGCGTGTACTACCGCTGCTAGCTCCAAGTCGTGGGTTGGATAGTTCAACTCGTGTGGCCTCAATTGTCGTGACACGTAAGCAATCACTTTGTTGTTTTGCATCAACACACATCCAAGTCCCACCTTTCAAGCGTCAGAGTATACCACGTAGTTCACTCCAGGCTCTGGCACGGCTAGAATCGTTGCACTAGTTAGCTTCTCCTTCAAGAGTTGAGAACTTGTTTCACACTCAGGGGTCCAATTGACTTTTACCCCCTTCTTGAGTAGTTGGGTCATGGGTCTTGCTATCTTGGAAAATCCCTCTATAACCTTCGGTAGTATCCTGCCAAGCCTAGGAAACTTCGAATCTTGTTTGGTGTTGAAGGTACTTTCCATTGCTATACCGCCTCAACCTTGGCGGGGTCCACTCGAATTCATTCTGCCGATACAATGTGACCAAGGAAGTTCACTTCCTTAAGTCAAAACTCACACTTGCTGAATTTGGCATATAGTTTCTCACTCCTCAACGGCTCCAAAGTGATTCGCATGTGTTCCTCGTGTTCCTTCTCATCCTTCGAGTAGACGAGTACATCATCTATGAAGACCAAAACGAATTTATCCAAATATGGATGAAATACTCGATTCATCAAATCCATGAATACAACAGGTGCATTCGTCAATCCAAACGACATTACCAGCTCATAGTGACCATACCTTGTGCGAAAAGCAGTCTTCGGTATGTCCTCTCTTCGGATCCATGAATACACACCGGCTCCTCGAAGTTGATCGAATAGGTCATCTATCCTCGGCAGTGGATATTTGTTCTTGAGAGTCATCTTGTTCACTCTCTATAATCGATGCACATTCTCATCGATCCATCAATCTTCTTCACAAAAAGCACAGGCGCACCCCACGGTGAAACACTGGGTCTAATGAAACCCAAGTCCATAAGCTCTTGAAGTTGTATCTTGAGTTCTTCCAACTCTTTAGGCGCCATTCGATATGGGGCCTTAGACACCGGTGCCGACCCTAGCTCTAGGTCGATTGTGAACTTGTCACGACCGCAGTTAGCTAAGGATAGCATAACTCGGGGAAATCGTGACTAAGGAAGGATTATAAGAAGCGGGGATAGAGTTTAGGGGAATATAAAGCCAAAGCCGAACGAGATACACAAGTTAACATCAAATAGGGAAAATACTTATAACAAAATACACTCGATCATACAAGATCGAGTGACTGTTCATACAAGTCTGATTATCAGAGTCAAACATAACATAGGCACTGCCTCTTAATTGACACAGCGGAAGCAAAAGAACGCGGTCCATGTGTGGAGACATGAACCTCCGAGAGTTTTATTCTTAGTTAGTTACTAGTTGCTCTCCACAACACTTGTTCCCCCCCCCTTTTCCACGTCTCAACCTGCACGTTTAGAAATATATGCAGGGCTGAGTACAAAAAGTACTCAGTGAACACATTGCCGAAAATTACACATATACATTTAAAAATATTGTCAAGCCATCATCACAGTAACACTCGGGGGTTTTATTGAAAAGACCCGAGCTTACTAAAAATATTCACATTGGACTGCAGTCCCTTTTTCCTGTACTTTGCCATATCTGATCACATTGTGCCGTCGAGATGGTGTTCTCGCACGGTCACCTTCTCTGCCCATCATGTCGGAGGTTTCCATGTGCCGGGAAGGTGGCCACCTTCCACGGTCACCTTCTCTGTCGTTCACGGTCAGAGGATTCCCGTGTACACTAGTCCGAGCGGGGACACCACCCTCACTGGGACCCGAATTTGACTTATATATCATCATTCATAATTCATTTGGCCGTAGTCAACAGATAGGCATCATACACAAAACATTTATGTCAAGACAACATCTTTATAAATCACGAGCATGTGTTCGAGTTTTCATACGATTTGTATTTTAGTATAAGAAAGCTCACCTCGAACGCTTAGTTTCCTTAACTTGATTCTTTCGTTCCGACTTTACTTGCGAACGTACCCTTTTTTAAAACATCACAATAAGAAAATACTAATTTAGTTTTAAACTAACTAATTAAACGAGAAATAAAACTCAAGGTTTAACTTTATTATTAAAGTTATGATTATTATCATTATTATTATTATTATTATTATTAAGAAATTTCCAAAACTTACGTTATTTATTACTACTCCGTTTGCTAGTTCGGTTCCAACCAAAATTAGTGTTCTATCTATTATTCTTACAAAAATATAGCACTTGATCACGATTAATTATTTTAGCTAACCTAATCATTTCATTCTTAAGCCCAAAAACGTAAATTCGAAATGGGCCTATAATCATTTTCTGCTGCACTAGTTAATTCACCAACAGTTGGGCTCAATCATTTTTTTGAAGGTGGCCCAACTAATTAAATTAGGAGCCCAAAAGAAAAGGAAAACCCATTTAAAGAAAAACCTAACTCTATCTTCCTTCCTCATTTCAAAACAAAAAAACAGCAGATTCTCTCTTCTCAATCTCTCTCGCCTGGACTCCGCCGCCGATCGGCGGCGGCCTCTCCTCTCCCGCGTCTCCCTCCCTCTCTCTCTCATTCCCCCCCTTCTCTTTCTTCTCCCCTTCTCTCTTCTTCCCTCTCACCGCCGGCATGCAGAGGCAGCTGCTTCGCCGCCCTCCTCCGGCAGTCCGGCCGTACCCAAACAACAGTAGATCGGTGCTCCCTTCCTCCTCATCTCTCTCTCTTCTCCCTTATCTCCCCCTCTCTCCGTCCTCTCCAGGATCTGCAGCCGCTCGCCATGGCTGCGCTGGTCCAGATTCGCTGCACCGCCACCACCGCTGCGGGTCCGCCGTCGCCGTGGGTTCGCACCCCGCCGCTGTCACCGAGAACCTCCCCCCGACACCGATTCCCGTCAGGTGAGGGTGTCGGAAGTTCGATCCTTCACCCCCTTCTGTTTCATTTTCCCCCTTTTTTTGGTAAAGATTATATTTTTAATGCATTCTTTAGATAATAAACTTGTTAATCTCATTCCAAAATTTCCAGATCAAGGAAAAAAAAAACAGATGTGGTTTTGGGAGCGTGGGCTGCCATCGTCGGCGACGGAGTGCCGAGCTCGTTGCCGAAAGTTCTTCGGCAGATTCCTATATCATTTGAAGCTAAGTTCATAATATCCTTTGAAAATCTGTTGTTCTTATGTTTTCGCGAAGAATGGATACTATGTCCTGCTAAAGTGCCTATATGAAATACCTATCAATGTTAAATTGGTATTATGTAATTATGGGTACTAAGTTCATATGTTGGCAAGAGACATGTTTTGCAATATGTTGTAATATGTGAAAAAAAAGTGTTGATGGTACTTACTTGTGTGGTGTGAAGAAGATAATGAGTGGTTGATTTTAGACTTTTCCTTTATGAGGTGGACGTCCTTTTCCCTGTGGTGGAAGGATTCTTGTTGCTTTTGTAGATGAGTTAATTTTGGTATGAGGTGGGGTAAGTGAAAGGGATGGAGGATATTTAGGATGAGGAAAAATAAGTTGCCAGACATAATCATATCACACAAAATTCTCCTAACACTTGAGATATGGCTGTATGATACAGTATTAAATGCAGCATTAGATGCAACTGAAAAGAAACGATCTTCTAGGATTTGAATAAGAGACTCTCGGTCCAGAGCGGAAGGAAAAATTGCTCTGATACCATTCTGTCACGACCGCACTTCCTAAGGATAGAAAGTACGGTGGGTCGCGACTAATGGGGGAATTAAGAAGCGGGGAAGAAAGGGCAACCAATCAAGGGGTACGACATGTAGATCAAAAGACGAAACTTTATTATCAAATTATAGTCTGAGATCACGAAGCAACATAGTTTGAATGAAAATAGTTCAACAGATTAAGGAAACATAAGAGTTTTAAAACTTTACGTAGCGGAGCAATCGAGAGTTAGCTACTACTATGTATGAAGACACAATAGCAACCGGAACATTTATTGAATACTGTCTTTGTCCAAATGCTCAACATCCTCCGTCCTCGTCAACGCTCAACCTGCACATAGGGAAAACATATGCAGGGGCTGAGTACTTGATGCACTCAGTGAACTCATGCCCAAAATACATTTCATCAAGAAAGTTATGTCAAGCCACCGTTGAGTGAAACTCGGGTTTTACTTTAAAAATGCCGAGAAACACTAAAATCATTTCCATAAAAAGGTGCATGCGCATGCAAACATCATCGTCATCCTCCATCATGTACCATATCTGAACCATCATGTGAAACGAGAATGTGGCCACAAACTCGATCACTGGACCGGCCGACCACAAAGGACGGCTCACGATCCCCATCAGTGCACTAGTCTGAGTAGGGACTCACTCCCTAGTCAGACCCGAATTCGTTAACCATCAACGTCTAGTAGGACATTGTCCTAGTAGACAATCAGATAGGCAATTCAAAACATAAAATACGGCATGACATAACATTCAAACCACCCTTATCTCACCATATACATATCATTGTAAATAAAAGAGTTTAAGTAATAGAGCCCACCTTAAAAGCTTAGAGTTTTCCTCAAGTAGCTTCTCGTTCCGACTTTAGCGGTCGTGCAAACCACCTTTTCGGAAAATACATAAAGTTCACATCAATCTCAATAACGACAACATTTAGAATGCATGCACTCTAAATTAAAGTCTTTTATCTCGTTTTCTCTGTTTTCGTGCATTTTTAATTATTCGGCGGCCGCCCAAGGTGTCGCGTGCGACGCGAGTCGTCCGCTTACGCCCACAACTCCTTCGTTGACTCCTCGTATTTTTCCTCCATGATATAGGATTTAATCCCAAGATTCGTAACTCTCTTTCACCAATTACTTTTCCTCGAATTAAATATTTCGGACTTGGGATAAAATTATTCGCCTTTCGAAATATTCCGGGATTAAAGTAAATAATTTTATCATGATTAATTATCGGCCCAAAGATTTATTTAAAAGCCCCAAAGCTTAATTATTTCCCCACCTTATATCTCCAATTAAAAGATGAGCCCAACTAAAAACATCTATCAACTTACTTAGCCCAATTACAAGGCCCAATTCAACAAAACAAAAGTGGCCCAAATTCTTCCTCTCCCACCATACTCCACGTCTCTCTCTCTCTCTTTCTCCTCCCCCTTTCCTTCTTCCTCTTTTCTTCCACCATTTCTCTTTCTCTCGCCGCAAATTCAGTCACCAAATTCTGGGAGCTCTCTCTCAACTTTCATCACCTCTCTGTCGCGTCCTCCTTCCTCACGACGGCGCACGCCGTCGGAGTGAAGAGCTCCAGCCGTCGCCACGCTGTCGCTGCTGCCTCCGTGCTGTCGCCGACCGCCGCTGCTGCTCGCCGGAGTGGCCGGCCCTGCTGTTCACCGCGACTGCTGCCACCGTCGCCGGTTGGCCGTCGCAGGGTCGGCGGCGACGCTGTTGTGGATAGAAGAGAGATTGTACCTCAAAAACAAAAAGTTGAGCTTGGTGGTGAATGGACAAAAATGGTGAAAAGAAATCCTCCTCTTGTTCTCGGCTTCTCTTTCTCGGCTCTTTCTCACTCTCTCTCTCTTTTTTTTCTTTTGTGTAGTGTAATGTGAGGGGTTTAGAGAAGAGGTTAAATGAGAAGTGGTGGGTGACTCTTGGTTTGTAGGCATTGATGGTGGAAGGAGGTGAAAGAGTTGGAGGTGGAGAGTTCTTTTCTTGTGGAAACCGTTGGTCACTTTGGTGAAGGAGAGAAGAAGAAGATGGGGAGGTCTTTGGGCTTCTAAATTAATTTAATTCCATGTTGTTGGGCTCAAGCTATGGTAAGCCCATGTTAGGATTATTATTTGGTTGGATTCTAAAATAGTTAGGCCCAAGCCCTTTTTGTAACTAGTCATTTAGACTCTAATTAAATTTGCAAAGTCCAAAACAAAATCAGACTTTATATTTTCGTACTTTCCTTCGATAATTAAAATTCACGGGTCTTTATTAAATTTTGTTATCTCGTTCCTCACAACCAAAAGTTAAAGCCCGTTTAACGGCACAACTCTTATTTGGTGTTGTTCCAAATATAGTTCCTTCAACCATTCCTCGATTCATGCACGTCGTCTTCCATAAGAAAAATATATTCATCTCCACATATTTCATTCGTCTTGCTAAATATAGCAACATCGTCGTCATTCTTTCAACGAGACCTTCAACATATCTCCCAAGGTTTCATAATTAAATAAAACGTCCCAAAGTCACATCGTCACATAAATACCATACTACTTCCCGAAGCACATTTAACGAGAGGCATAACATAATAAATAAAAATTTTATTAATTATCCCATGACATACTTTAATTTAGTACTTAAAAAGTACGGGCGTTACATTCTACCCACCTTAACAGAAATTTCGTCCCGAAATTTGCTCATCTCTTACGAACAGTTCCGGGTACTTCTCTTTCACTTTATCCTGGAGTTCCCATGTAGTCTCCTCATAACTAGTATTGTTGTTGCTCGGACACTCTTTGGCAAAGTGTCCAACTCCACCACATTTGTAGCACTTACTAGTCTCAATTTTGCATTCATCCAAATAATTCTTTCTTTTAAAGTTATCATCTAAGGACAGATGTTTCGTGCGTTATTTTTGTTCGAGCATTTCGCCCTGGTATGAAGAAACGTAGTAACTTGCAGTCTCATCAATCTTTCGAACTAGAACAAGTCGTGCTTCACAGGGTCACCATTGTCTCGTCATCTCATCACCCCTTGGAATTCGCTCTTTTCTAAGCCTCATTCGTTCCATCGATAAATATATTGCCTTAAAAGAAAGCATAATCCGCGCGTATATGACTTAGCCTACATCTAAGGCCTTTGAAGTCTACATCTCAATAATACTCCATTCATCATCACGTCCAACATCAATTGCTTAAACATTTCTCATTTCAAAACATTTTACCTTCTCTTTTGTTGAGCGCGGCGAGACGGAATGTTGAGCCTTCAATGAATACTCTTTTAGTCTAGCGAAACGAGTCTAGACAAGATTGAATAAGAGACTCTCAGTCCAGAGCGGAAGGAAAAATTGCTCTGATACCATTCTGTCACGACCGCACTTCCTAAGGATAGAAAGTACGGTGGGTCGCGACTAATTGGGGAATTAAGAAGCGGGGAAGAAAGGGGAACCAATCAAGGGGTACGACATGTAGATCAAAAGACGAAACTTTATTATCAAATTATAGTCTGAGATCACGAAGCAACATAGTTTGAATGAAAATAGTTCAACAGATTAAGGAAACATAAGAGTTTTAAAACTTTACGTAGCGGAGCAATCGAGAGTTAGCTACTACTATGTATGAAGACACAATAGCAACCGGAACATTTATTGAATACTGTCTTTGTCCAAATGCTCAACATCCTCCGTCCTCATCAACGCTCAACCTGCACATAGGGAAAACATATGCAGGGGCTGAGTACTTGATGCACTCAGTGAACTCATGCCCAAAATACATTTCATCAAGAAAGTTATGTCAAGCCACCGTTGAGTGAAACTCGGGTTTTACTTTAAAAATGCCGAGAAACACTAAAATCATTTCCATAAAAAGGTGCATGCGCATGCAAACATCATCGTCATCCTCCATCATGTACCATATCTGAACCATCATGTGAAACGAGAATGTGGCCACAAACTCGATCACTGGACCGGCCGACCACGAAGGACGGCTCACGATCCCCATCAGTGCACTAGTCTGAGTAGGGACTCACTCCCTAGTCAGACCCGAATTCGTTAACCATCAACGTCTAGTAGGACATTGTCCTAGTAGACAATCAGATAGGCAATTCAAAACATAAAATACGGCATGACATAACATTCAAACCACCCTTATCTCACCATATACATATCATTGTAAATAAAAGAGTTTAAGTAATAGAGCCCACCTTAAAAGCTTAGAGTTTTCCTCAAGTAGCTTCTCGTTCCGACTTTAGCGGTCGTGCGAACCACCTTTTCGGAAAATACATAAAGTTCACATCAATCTCAATAACGACAACATTTAGAATGCATGCACTCTAATTAAAGTCTTTTATCTCGTTTTCTCTGTTTTCGTGCATTTTCAATTATTCGGCGGCCGCCCAAGGTGTCGCGTGCGACGCGAGTCGGCCGCTTACGCCCACAACTCCTTCGTTGACTCCTCGTATTTTTCCTCCATGATATAGGATTTAATCCCAAGATTCGTAACTCTCTTTCACCAATTACTTTTCCTCGAATTAAATATTTCGAACTTGGGATAAAATAATTCGCCTTTCGAAATATTCCGGGATTTAATTAAATAATTTCGTCATGATTAATTATCGGTCCAAAGATTTATTTAAAAGCCCCAAAACTTAATTATTTCCCCACCTTATATCTCCAATTAAAAGATGAGCCCAACTAAAAACATCTATCAACTTACTTAGCCCAATTAAAACAAGGCCCAATTCAACAAAACAAAAGTGGCCCAAATTCTTCCTCTCCCACCATACTCCACGTCTCTCTCTCTCTTTCTCCTCCCCCTTTCCTTCTTCCTATTTTCTTCCTCCATTTCTCTTTCTCTCGCCGCAAATTCAGTCACCAAATTCTGGGAGCTCTCTCTCAACTTTCGTCGCATCTCTATCGCGTCCTCCTTCCTCACGACGGCGCACGCCGTCGGAGTGAAGAGCTCCAGCCGTCGCCACGCTGTCGCTGCTGCCTCCGTGCTGTCGCCGACCGCCGCTGCTGCTCGCCGGAGTCGCTTGCCCTGCTGTTCGCCACGACTGCTGCCACCGTCGCCGGTTGGCCGTCGCAGGGTCGGCGGCGACGCTGCTGTGGATAGAAGAGAGATTGTACCTCAAAATCAAAAAGTTGAGCTTGGTGGTGAATGGACAAAAATGGTGAAAAGAAATCCTCCTCTTGTTCTCGGCTTCTCTTTCTCGGCTCTTTCTCACTCTCTTTTTTTTTTTTCTTTTGTGTAGTGTAATGTGAGGGGTTTAGAGAAGAGGTTAAATGAGAAGTGGTGGGTGACTCTTGGTTTGTAGGCATTGATGGTGGAAGGAGGTGAAAGAGTTGGAGGTGGAGAGTTCTTTTCTTGTGGAAACCGTCGGTCACTTTGGTGAATGATAGAAGAAGAATATGGGGGGGGGGGTCTTTGGGCTTCTAAATTAATTTAATTCCATGTTGTTGGGCTCAAGCTATGGTAAGCCCATGTTAGGATTATTATTTGGTTGGATTCTAAAATAGTTAGGCCCAAGCCCTTTTTGTAACTAGTCATTTAGACTCTAATTAAATTTGCAAAGTCCAAAACAAAATCAGACTTTATATTTTCGTACTTTCCTTCGATAATTAAAATTCACGGGTCTTTATTAAATTTTGTTATCTCGTTCCTCACAACCAAAAGTTAAAGCCCGTTTAACGGCACAACTCTTATTTGGTGTTGTTCCAAATATAGTTCCTTCAACCATTCCTCGATTCATGCACGTCGTCTTCCATAAGAAAAATATATTCATCTCCACATATTTCATTCGTCTTGCTAAATATAGCAACATCGTCGTCATTCTTTCAACGAGACCTTCAACATATCTCCCAAGGTTTCATAATTAAATAAAACGTCCCAAAGTCACATCGTCACATAAATACCATACTACTTCCCGAAGCACATTTAACGAGAGGCATAACATAATAAATAAAAATTTTATTAATTATTCCATGACATACTTTAATTTAGTACTGAAAAAGTACGGGCGTTACAGTAAAGCTTCAGGAAAAACGTCTGCAAATTCTCGTACCACAGCAACGTCCTCCAGTTTCCTTTCTTCCTTCTCATCTCCTTGTAGATAGACCAGATAGGCAGGATGCCATTTTCTTAACATCGTAGTGGCTTGGAGTGCGGAGATGATAGACGTTTTCCAGTTCATCGTGATTCCATGATACACAATTGGTTCCTTTCCAGGGGCTTGTAATGATATTTGTTTCTCCTTACAACGAATAGTAGAAAAATTCGCAGTTAACCAATCCATTCCCAATATTATATCGATACCCCCCATTGCCATGACTCGTAAGTTGTGCACGACTAGCTTAAGTTCCCCCATAAAAATTTCTACTTTCGAGCATGTTCGAGAAATCTCTATTACCTCTATCACTGGTGAGGTCACCATCATCTTATGTTCCGATTCATTAACAGGCAAACTTAATGTGTCCACACATAGTTCTGATATGAAAGAATGCGATGCGCCCGTATCAAATAACACGACAATAGGTGTATCGAGAAGTTCGCCCATACCTACCAAGTTCCCGTTCTCGTGACTCCCTTGTTTAGTCTTGGGTGGTTTAGAACTCAATGCACATGCTTTAGCCTGGGAGGGAAGTCTTGGACGGTGAGGTTGTTGTTGTCGCGGAGATTGATCACGATTCATCCTTAGTTGTGCCGGTGGTGCCCTCGACTTATGACAGAATCCTTGATTGTTCTGCCTTGACCCCATCCCCACATTCTTGATCGGACACTCTCTAGAGAAGTGGCCATTACCCTCACAGTTAAAACACTTGGTAGAGTTCTGCATTCTACACTCTCCGAAATGGTACTTGGAGCACACATTGCATTGTGGTGGTTTGGGTCGGAAGTCACCCCTCTGGTTAGAGAAATTTTGTCTACCCCATACTTTGGTCGGTTTTGGGTGGGCTGGTACCTCTTGTTTTCATAGTGGGTCCTATTCCCATATCACTTTCTCTTCTCTCGAGAATAATGTGGTGGAGGCAGTGCCAGTGTAGTGTTCTCCGTCACCCTCTCCTTGGGCATAGCTGCCTCAACATCTAGCGCGAGAGCCAATGCCTCCGCATATGTAAGCCTCCCAAGACTGGCTAATGCCATCTGTATCTCATGCCTTAAGCCCGACGAAACTTCTCAGCCATCTTCTTATTGGTATCCCTTGTTTGAGATTGTAAGACTCGGTCGTCTTCGCCTTTTGATAACTTTTGGGATATACTTGTTGTATATCTACGTCTTAATGTCCCCCCATGTCATTGTATCCACTTGCTCCGTGGTCATGGTCCTTTGCTTGTCCCACCAAAAGTCGATCGAATCCGTGAATTGGTAGGTTACACAAATCAAACGCTCTCCCTTAGTGCACCTGAAGAATTTGAAGATGGTCTCCAATGCGCGTATCTAAGTCTCGGCCTTTGTTGGCTCTCCTACCCCATCGAAGATAGGAGGATTTTGCTTTAGCAAAACCTATTCAATATGCCATTCTGGCTTAAGTGGAGGAGGTGAAGGTGGTGGTGCTTGCACGTGTTTCTCCTTTCGATTGTTTCCCATTTTAATTGATTCAATTTCGCCACTTACTGGACGATTTTCTCTCGTCTACGACCTTCGTTCGTATATCATAATCTATCAGGGTGCTCGTATTTTCATTCCATTACTATCGTACAACGATGATCTTATGCGACGACCTTAACACTCCGACTCGCAGATGTTATCCGTATATCCCTTGATCAACCACTTACATAAATTCTGAGCCGCAAAACGTGATCATTTGATGTACACGGCTTCTCTCAGCTTGCTACAACTAAGCATAGATGTAAAAATATTCGACTCCTCGTGTTGTTAGTGTATCATTTTGTATGTGTCTCTTGAAACTTATTCCTCATATTGTGTTTGCAGAGATCGAGCCATTGTCTTCCTTGAGAGTCTTGTATCAAGAATTTAGAAATCTATTTAACAGTCTTACTTGGATCAGAACGAGTTTCAACTTGAGGAGCACTATTGAAATTGCCCTTGATTAGAATGGCTCCGAAAATGACTCAAGAGGAACAAGAATGAGTCACTACTTTCATTAAAAGGAAACAGTGATGCATCACTTGCAAATTGCAGGTCAATCAAAGATTTTAAATGCATGAAAAGAATACCATTGTCAATGAGCTTCATAGAAAAAAGTTTATGAGAATCCAAGTAAGTACTGTCAATTAAATTCATCCATTCTAGCTACTAAGGTAGCACTCCGTCATTTCCCAAAGATAATAGATGCGTTCTCGAAAACTCTAGATTCGAAGTCAAGATTCTTGGTGTTGTTACAACAATTAACTGTCCTTGAAGATCACACCTTCATATTGTTTTTGGCACCTCATAGCGGTCATTCTCATTAAAACATGGTAATAACCCTCCCGGCCTTAACGTGTCATAAGTGTTGTCATATTTGTAACGCGTCGTCGCATTAACATGTTATGCACGACTGCATTCACTTTATTTGATTCCATGCACAAAATCTCGTCGTTGTAAGGATACATCACCTAACATTTCTTCGTGTCTTGATCTCGTTAGAAACTTCCTTTCGTTTTGTTCTTATCATCCAGGGAAGACAATAGGCAATTACAATAATCCGTCTAGTTCGAAGTACATGTTTTCGTTTGTCCCATCTCTCAGGAAAGTGATATTGTAGTTATCAGTTTACAACTGTGTTCGAGCACGTTCAGCCTAGCATACTTCTTAGGCACTCTATGTTTTCCAGACATAGTTCATAGTCTCATACTTATACATATATTCGATCATTGCTTAATTCAAGCTTCATATGGATTCTACATTTGCAACGAAGTTCAAAATTCCACATTTCACTTTCACAATGATTCTATACAATACCTCGTACTTCATCAATAATGAATTATCATCACATAAAACTTTATTTATATATTGTGCAGTCAAACATGTTTATCCATATAAACCATTTTGCTTCCCATAACATTCCATCTAGTGTATATTAATATTTAAAATAGTAACTCAATCAATCCATCGTTCATGGAATCACATTTCATCAAAAATCATGCAATTCATGTTCATCTATATATGACAATCACATAATTACAACTACACACGCGTCATACTTTGCGTTTCCTAGTTCCAAAATCATATAATTTCAACAAAATATGCATTAGAATTTTTGCCGTTCAAGTAATCAACATATATGTTCTTTAAATTGAATTTGCAATTCGAACATGTAATAACAAGTCTTCACCTTAGGCATGCGATTCATATTCACACTTCAATATCCATAACATTCAACACCTTCAATCACATACTCCCATAGTGTCTCACGTCTCGTATGACCACAACATTTTCGAAAAGCTATAGTATTTACTTTAAATTTCCAATAGGCCCAAAATTGCCATTTTCGCAAGGAACCATTTTTTCCATCGAATTTCAAAAATTTTGGGATTCATTTAAAAGTCGCCAAATATTCTTACCCCTTCTTTCGTGGTTGGGCGTGACGAGTTGTGGTGTTGAGCCTTCGATGTTTAACACTTTAGCCAATTAATGCAAGGATAGATTTTGACTCCAAAAAACTCTTGGGTCCAGAGCGGAAAGAAACCTGGCTCTGATACCAAACTGTCACGACCGCCCTTTAGGGTTAATAAATACGGGCGATCGTGATTAAAAGGATTTAATAAACGGACGAAGAGAACTAGGGTTTCAATAAAGAGTTTGACCAATAACTAATATTTCATAACAAAGGGCCAAGAGGTTGACGTTATCCAAATAATTATGTTCAAAGCTAAATGAATGATGAGTAAAAACAATGTCTCAGCGGAAGCGTTCAAGAGAAAGAGTGACGTTATGTGTGGAGACACAACGACACTCGTAGTTCACAACTAACCAAACCATGCTTCAAAGTTTAAATTGCTCAACACCACCAATTGCTCGTCGCCGCTCAACCTGCACATAGGGAAAACACATGCAGGGCTGAGTACTATAAAATATACTCAGTGGGCTCATGCCGAAAATATTTTCAATAAAAATATTATTTATCATGCCATACATAAGTAACCATCGGGGGGAAAGGCCCGAGGCACTCAAAATCATTTCCCATTGTAAAAGTCGACTGATCAGTCATTTTCCCATAGACGTTAGCCATATCTGCCAATGCATGACTTGGAATGTGGCCACAAACCAAGCCACTAGACCGGCCAGCCCGTACGCTAGCACACGATCTACCATAGGTGTACACTAATCCAAGTAGGGTTTGCGGCCCTATGAGGACCCGAATTCGATTTATATAATAATGGCATAAAGCCACATCAGATAGGCACGTTAAAAATCAAATCACGGCATGATAAATACAGTTTCATTCCCATCGATAAAATATTTAGGACGTTGTCCGTATTTAAAAGAAAGCCCACCTCGACTGCTTAATTCACAAGCACTTTCTTCCCCTTGGTATCACGGTTCACTTGCGATGATTCACCTTTAACATTTAGATAATACATAAATCAACACACTTTTCCAATAAATAAATAAAAATGTATGCATCCTAATTAAAGCTATTTATCTCGGTTTTCGATTATTCGGCGGCCGCTTACACCCCTAATTTCTCCGTTGGCTCCTCGTATTTTTTCTCAACGATGTCGAAATAAAATTCCCAAAATTATAAAAGTGTATAACTAAACTATCGCAACTATTTCTCTTTGTTAAGAAAATTATGTATATATATTCCGGCTTGAGATAAATTATTCATACTTCAAAAATTAATTCGGGATTTAATTAAATAATTTTGTCACGATTAACTATCGGCCCAAAGATTTATTTAAAAGCCCCAAAGCTTAATTATTTTCCCTACCTTATATCTCTAATTAAAATCTTAATGCCCAAACAATTAAAAGGAGCCTATACTTTAATAATTCAACCTATGTCAAATAATGAAGCCCAAATCCATTTAAAAAAATAAAAGGCCCATACTCCCACCATCCTCCACTTCTCTCTCTCTCTCTCTCTCTCTCTCTCTCTCTCTCTCCCTCTCTTCTCTCTATCTCTCGACAAAAATTTGAGAATTTTCCCAAATTCCCGTCGCCTTCCCGATTTACTCCACGCCGCCGGCCGCTGCTCGCCAATCCGTCGTTCCTCCAAACTCCGCCAGCCACCGCCGGACTATCTCAGGCCGGCGGCCTCTGCTGTTTCTCCATCGACGTTGATGCACAGAGCCGTCGTCCAGCCGGCGGTCTTCCGTCAGTCGCCGGATAAGCTGCTGCTGTCGACGTCGTCCAATCCGTCGCTCCTCCAAACTCCTCACGACGCCGGCCACTGCTACGCCGGGAAGAGTTGCTGTCGTCGCGCCCACGCTGAGCCGGCGTACCCAACGCCACTGCTGCCGTCGGCGTTGTTTACACGCCGTCCAGTCGAGCCGCCTTCGCCGTCAGATGCCGGGAGACGCTGCTGCCGCCACTATGGTGTTCACACCGTCCAGATCGACAGATTCGTTTTTTCATCCCCCGAAGCAGCCCCGATTAACCCCGCAGATAAGTTCTTAATTTGATCTTGTGAATTAAAGTTTGATTCTTTAATTAAGTTTGCTTCAATTAATTCGATTAGGAGGTATATCGCAGATTGTGGTAACAGTAGGGTGTAATGTATGAATACAGTAATATGAAATTGGAAATTTGGATGGAGAAGGTGTATACCTTAAATAGATTTCAAAAGAACAACAGGTAGCTCCCTCTGTCGACTTTGGTTCTCGGTTTCTGCCGGGAGAAAAGTAAGTGAGTTGGTTTCAAATCATGTACAATAGAAAGAAATTCAGCAGGATTACCTTGAGTAGGTGTTGAAAGAATGAAACTTGTTTTTTCCTTGTTGCAGAGAATGTATAGAAAAAATTTGATTGTGTCGTGTATAATGCAGAGGGAGATGATTTGGTTTGGATGTGGGAGAGATTTAGGGGTGAGGGAGAAACGGTTTTTACGTGGGTTGAGGGGAGGGTTTTCGAATTCTCTTATTTTTTCTTTTTCTTTTTATATATTTGGTATTATTTGCAGTTCACGGAGGAGGAATATCTCATTACGGAGGAGGAAAATCTCTGAGAATCTTTAATTTAATTGAATTATCGACTTGGTGAGCAAGTCAACAGGAAGATGATTTAATTTGATTTGTTTAATTCACTGTCCTTTGTATTTTAATTAAATTATGCAGCCCATAATTTATTTATCACGGACTGGATTTTTACACTATTTACCCAATTTAATTCATCGGATCAAACACAGATTTGAGTCCAATAAATATTCCTCACGGAAAGGAATTTTTTTTAAAATTCGCATTGTGATTTACTTCACAAATTTCTAGCCCTCATAATAAATTATGAATTATTCACAAACATTTAATTTCACCACACGTCAATTATTCAAAGCAGCCACGTCACATATTCCACAAAGTTGACCTAGTCAAAATTCCAACTCAAAATTAGGTCACGAAAAGTATCCTACAATAATTCCACTCGATCATTAATCCACGGACTTTGAACATTAATAGCATTAAATACAAGTACTTTAGGGTTTGAAAATTAGGGTTTAAAAAGTGGGGCGTTACATAAGTGGTTAATGGTCAATGTATAAGTTGTACATAAAACGATGTGTATGGGTAATATGTTATTTGAATTTTCTAAAAGTAGAAAGTTCATACTTTTCATGGACGAACGAAAAAAGAAATAGTTCATACTCTTTATGATTGTTCGGTTCATGAGACTAAATAGTAGGAAGATTCAATATGAGATAAGTTAGGATGAGTCTTGTCTAGGATAGAAATAGTATTGGATTTATAAATGTTGTTTGGTTGACTAGATTATGTTTAAGATAATTTTAGTATAATGTTTGGTAGATAAGATTAACAATATTTATCTCATTTTAATAAAATATTAAAAATAGATTAATTTTAATTACATTTTAATAAATAATTAATCAAATTTTATTTATTTAATTAATTAAGTAATTAGCTAATTATTGTTGAATTCGGTGATGAAAAAAAAATATGGAGGAAAACTCAAAAGCATAAAAATAGAATGAAATTAGATTACTGCGAATATAGAACATAAAAGCATAAATATAACACAAGCATTAGTACTTATTTAATTATCATAACCTACTCCAACACCATTCCCCAAACGTACATATTTAATTTCATTTAATTACCATTTACCAAGATTATCCATTTCCCAAAAAATTTCATAGCCCTTTTTCACAACTAGGAAATAATACAATCCACACCCACAGAATGAATCGGTCAAAAAAATCCAGCTGCATAGGGCGATGCACAGCGGGGTTGGAGAAGCTGGGGAGAGGAGAGATGCGACAATTTTAGTCGCATGGATTGGGCCCAGATGAATTGTCGTGAGATTAGCTTGAAAAACAATCGATCGAGATGGGCCATGATAAAGGAGATGCGGTAATATGAATCTTAAGGGTTCAAGAAACATATGTTTCCCGGATTTGTTCTTGCAAAAATATTCAATAACCCAAACAAGAAATAAGACAATAAAAATGTGGAAGAGAAGAAGAAGAAGATGATAGGTGTTATGATTTAGATTAAAGCCCAAGAAAGGAAACACAATGGCTACTTTCACAAACAAAAATCTAATGGCTCCACCAACTAGCAACACAAGAACTAGCAAGCATACCTTAACATTCAACCTAAGCCTGTAGGAATATTTATTCCTATATGTGACCTATGTAGATATTGGTTTAATAGTAAAGATCAAGTTCAAACATATCAGTTGGATTCTAATATGAAAGACGATACCGTGATGGATCGATTTCGATTAAAGAATTAGAATCGGGTGTATTGATAACTCTTCTCTTGCCTTGCATAGATGATATAAATATGTGTATATTAATATGTATAGAATATTAAAAGGGTAGGATAAATCTGATGTATATATGAAAAGGTGCGAACGAACGGACACGACTCTTCTTGAAAGGTTGTGTGTTGCCTATATATACAATCAGATTTTATAGCTTCAGATACACAATTTACTACAGAATTCTATATACAGAAAAGTCATATTGATATTGAATTCTTCTCCATCAAAAGAATTCACAAAGGAAAGGCCAAAGAGACGAAAAGATCAACCACAGCTTTTTAGGGGAAACATCAACTGGTGGAATACAACCCTACATCAAATATAAGCTATGGATGGAGGTTGGTATATCATCTCTTTGATGTGTTATGTGTTATGGTTGAATTAATACGAATCTAGAATGTGATTTCGGTATAGAAATCAGTAAAGCATCGAAAGATGGCTAACAGTTGGTATCAGAGCTAACCTAGATTTGTTAATTCACCATATTAAGTGTTCAAAATTGAAATATGGATGTTTATGTTTCATTTTGATGTTATTTGGTTCCGCTGCGCATTGGGTGATTGTTTCATGGAATGTTGAAACATGAAAATCGAAGGGAGAAAAATTGAACAGACGATTCGCTTGACCGGGCGTTATAACGCCCGGTCGGGCGTTTCGAAAAGGTGCATCGGTTTGAAAAACACTCGGTCGGGTGATTACAGTTATTAAAAACACCCGGCCGAGTGATGTTTCTGGAATGAAAATGACAACGCTCGGTCGGGCGTTTATGAGGTACAAAATCGCCCGACCGAGCGAACTTTCTGGAATTACCGATGTGAAACACCCGGTCGGGTGTTTATAAGGTTCAAAATCACCCGACCAGGTGAACCCTTCAGGACTCACCGATGCAAACGCCCGGTCGGGCGTTTAGAGGGTACGAAATCGCCCGACTGGTCAAACTTTCTGGAAAATTCCGTACATGTTATTTTTTAATCCTTTTAAGTTGCATATTGATGTTATATGACATGTTAATCACCAAAGTGGTCTTGTTATATGATATTATGATTATGGAAAATGATGTAAAGTTATTTATTTATTGATCATGATTAAAGGATGCTAAATGACATGAAAGTTGATTGGTCAATAACTTTATTATCTATATACTTGTAGATCACCCAAAGGTGGATCATTGTATATAAGTTAATAAAACGAAAAGAATTAATCTTGTCTACAGTATCACATGTAGTATGTATACCCAAAGGCAACATGCTTATTAGATATGTGTATGATATAATTAATCATTAAAGTTTATTCTAGCATCAATGAAAGTATGTGTGTTTAAGTATTGCCCAAAGGTTGCTTGAATGCATGTTGTTTAAAGTTTATTACAGTGATCTGAATCGGTGTTTAAAGTTCAAAGCACTAATTGTAAGCATGTATAATTGTTGCAGCTTCGTCTAATATATATGCATCTGCAAACTCTATCGTAAAGTTCAATGGGCAGAACTATGGTGAATGGTCAGAAGAGATCCGGTTTTCACCTGGTGTTATGTCACTTGACCATGCCATACTTACGGAAGATGAGCCTGCAGCCATTACGGAAGAAAGCTCCGAAACGGACAAGTCTCGATATGAGACTTGGGAGCGCTCTAACAGGCTAAGTCTCAATCTTATGAGGATGACGATGGCGGAAAATTTTAAGCCATCTATGCCTAAGACATAGAGTGCAAGGGAATTCATAGAAAAGATAAAGGAGTGTTCACAATCGGAATTGGCCGACAAGTCAATTGTAGGGAGCCTAATGAGTGAGCTCACTACAAGAAAGTTTGACTGGTCCCAACCTATTCACGATCATGTAACACACATGTCAAACTTGACAGCAAGGCTCTCTACCTTGGGAATGGAGGTTCACGAACAGTTCTTGGTTCAATTCATCATAAACTCCATTCCTAATGAATTTGGCCAGTTCCAGGTGAATTATAACACCATAAAAGATAAATGGGACCTTAAAGAGCTAAAGGCAATGTTAGTACAAGAGGAAGGGAGACTAAAGAAGATGGGTGGCCAAGTTGTGAATCTAATGGGTCATGGAGGAGCGAGCACCAGTAAGGCAAAGACAAGTAAAAAGGACAAGTTGTGAATTCTACGGAAAGTTTAATGAATCTGGACAATGTCTGGGTCCATTTGCAAAGTACCTCGAAAGCAAGGGCATTTGTGCATAGTATACAATGCCCGGTACTCCGCAACAGAATGGTGTAGCGGAAAGGCGAAATCGTACTCTTTTGGATATGGTTAGATGCATGTTGAGTGGATGTAATTTACCCTTTTCGTTATGGATTTATGCATTAAAAACTGCAACGTATATGCTTAATCAGATTCCTAGTAAGGCAGTTCCAAAGACACCTTTTGAACTTTGGACAGGTAGGAAACCGAGTTTAATGCATTTACATATTTGGGGTTGCCCTGCAGAAGTAAAGTTGTATAATCCACATGAAAAGAAGCAGGATTTAAAGACGGTCAGTGGATTCTTCATTGGCAATCCAGATAAATCGAAGGGATATACATTCTATTGTCCTAACCATAGTACGAGAATAGTTGAGACGGAAATGCTAGGTTCATTGAAAACAATGAAACTAGTGGGAGTGATGAACCTCGAAAAGTGGACCTTAATGAAGTTCAAGAAAATGTTGTTCATCCACCTTTTGTTGCACCTAAGATTGTTGCTCCTATTGAACAACATGAAGTGCATAACCCACTGGTTGAGATTGAAGATGAACCAGTCATAATTCAAGAACAGAATAATGAACCAATAGAACCTTTAAGGCGATCAGTAAGGGAACGTCGATCGGCCATATCGGATGACTATGTGGTATACTCTGTTGAAAGTGAATGTGACTTGAGCATTGATAAGGACCCGATCTCATTCGAACAAGCCATGGAAAGTGACAATTCTGAAAATTGGTTAAATGCAGCAAAGGATGAGATGAAATCGATGAACGATAACGATGTTTGGGACTTAGTAGAATTGCCTACAGGTTTTAAAGCCATTGGTTGTAAATGGATCTTTAAGACAAAACGTGATTCGAAAGGTGACATTGAAAGATACAAGGCTCGCCTTGTCGCCAAAGGTTTCACTCAAAAGGATGACGTTGACTACAAAGAAACCTTCTCTCCAGTTTCAAAGAAGGATTCTTTAAGAATTGTGTTGGCTTTAATGGCTCATTATGATTTAGAGCTTCACCAAATGGATGTAAAGACGACCTTCCTAAATGGAGTACTTGAAGAAGAGGTATACATGAAACAACCCGAAGGATTTATGATGGAAGGACAAGAAGAGTTAGTATGTAAGTTGAGAAAGTCAATATATGGACTCAAACAAGCTTCTAGACAATGGTATATAAAGTTTAATGATATCATTGTTTCATATGGTTTTGTAGAGATCATCGTTGATAGATGTATCTATATTAAAATCAGTGGGAGCAAGTTTATTGTATTGGTCCTATATGTTGATGACATTTTGCTAGCCGCAAATGACATGAGTTTACTACATGATGTAAAGAAGTATCTCTCTTTGAACTTCGAAATGAAGGATATGGGTGAGGCATCTTATGTGATCGGAATAGAAATATTCCGGGATAGATCACAAGGATTGTTAAGTTTGTCTTAGAAAGGCTATATCAATAAAGTCTTAGAGAGATATAGAATGGATAAATGCTCCGCAGGTATTACTCCAATTCAGAAGGAAGACAAGTTTAGTAAAATAAAATGTCCGAAAGTGAATTGGAGCGTAAAGAAATGGAAAAGATTCCTTATGCATCAGTGGTTGGGAGTTTGAACTATGTTCAAACATGTACACGACCATATATCACCTTCACGGTTGGTATGTTGGGTCGATATCAAAGTAATCCCGGAATGGACCACTGGAAGGCTGCAACGAAAGTCCTCAGGTACTTGCAAGGCACCTAGAGCACATGTTTATGTAAAGATGATCTGATGACTTAAATGTCATTGGATATTCATAGAAATTGATGATTGGCTATTTGTTCCTTTAATTAGTGGGAGCAATATCATGGAAAATGGAAAATAGTTTGTCATTGCTATTTCCATTATGAAAGTTGAATTTTGGTTCGCTTTGAGGCCAAAGTTCATGAAAAGTAATTGCGAAACATAAATCTTGAGACTTGGGATTGTTAACATTATAGCCAAGTCACTAAGATTTTGTTATGATGATTTCGCAGAAATCTTCTTCGTAAAGAAAGATAAGTACATAAAAGTGTGAGTACTTATTTGTAAAAGAAGAAGTACAGAAACATAAAGTGTCTTTTTGAGCAGAATAGAACAATATAATGAGAACGTTTACGTTAAATGAAGGATTACCCAAATGGCCATGAAAAGTATATGGGTATTATAGAGAAAGCCTTGCTATATGAATTATATTATGCTCATAAGGAGTAAGACACTTGGAATTCAATAAAAGTCTGTTTCTGTGTGTTTATTGATATGTTATCATTAAAGTTTGTATACAGTATGGTTGTTTAGATAACATATGTTATATTGAGAATTAAAGTTCATCTCAATGAAAGGTTTATTCGTATAAAGTTAGAATTGATTTGTGATACATGGAAGGAATCATGTCGACTAAATGATTATGTGATCGCCATGATTCAATCAAGTCTAACTTTATAGGTATTTAAAGGATATATGAACTTGATGTAAAGTGCGTAGAAAAGTAATTAAATCATTGAAACCTACAAATAGGCATGCACAAGGGTCGTAAACCGCCGGTTCCGGGCCCGAACCGGCGGTTCAAGGGTCGAGAAATTGCCGAACCTGAACCGGCCCGCCTAGCTCCCGGCGGTTCCGGTTCCGGTTCCGGTTCAAGAAACCGGCGGGTTACGCGGCGGTTCAAAACCGCCGGTTTTCGGCTTGAACCGCCGGTTCCGGGCCGGTTCGGCGGTTCGACGAATTTTTTTTTTTTTTTGCATTTTTCAACTTTTCAATTTTAATCAAATTAAATTACACTTTTCAAGTTTGTTTTTGTATGCAATGTGAGTAAATAAAATTGAAAAAAATACGGCTACAGTTGCAATTTTATTGAAATTGCATGTTTACAAATTACACGTTACAAGTTACAACAATTACAAATTGAAAACATATGGCGGTCTTGAAGTCTTAAACAAAATTTAAATACAAATGAGACTACTAGTGAAGAACTAATTACAAATGACAAGAAATGACGTTGAAGTTCTTAAACGTATAAGTGTATTATATATATACTCTTAACCGGCGAAGAAGATCTTTCTACATAACTAAATTAAGGACACCTTTAGCAATTCAACTTTAAATGTTGAGTTTCGTCTAACAATCAACAATTATAGTAGAATTGTCAAAAGTTTCCCTCATTTAGCCGTATAGAGAAATATACTTGATAAGGCTAATTTCATGCATGGGTCTAGGGATTTAATTCGTGATTTTACTAGGACTAACGCACGTTTTAAGCCAGGTGTGTGAAGGAATTCGCCAGGTCCAGGAAAGAAGACCAAAAAATCACAAGGTCGAGGAACTGGCGATTTAGTGAACAATTATGAAGAGAATTGCTCGACGGAGGAAGCTCCAGAGTTGAAGGGTAGAATAGGGATTTCTACGAAGACTCAAGGGCTATGTCCGCATCTATAAAAGGCAGAAGCATGCAAGCTGGAGGGATCTTCTCGGGGGAGACCTCACCACAGCCTGTTGCTTAGTTCACTTTCCCACACACACACTTGATACTAGTTTTGAGGAGATCTCAGTTCGCACGTTCGGGTTTCATCTTAGCTTCCGATATGGTGTAACACCGCTCTTGTTAGGAGCGAAGAAACAATTTATTTTCCGCTTTCCGCATTTTACTTACTCTGCCGAGCTTCGTTGTTCGAAGCTCGGTTCGCTGTTTTCACCGAATAGTTTCTGGTTTAAATGCAAGTTTGATTTTCCGTTATGGCGATTGTGTTGATTTCTGGTTTGATCGTTTCGCTTATTGAGATTTTGGAGTTTTAAATTGTCTGAGTTGGATGCGTTTCGCAGCTGTTTACTGAGTTATTGTAGGTTAATGGTCAGATCCGGGAGATTGGAGTTGGATTGTGGAAGAATTTTGGTTGGATTTGCTGGATTTGTTGGTTGTTGGGTTCGGATGTCTTGGATCCGGAGTGGATCAAGTATTCTGACGTGAATCTGAGTAGTTTCGATCTGATTTTCATGCTTAGTTTACGTGTTTTACTTTCATTCCGTCTAGTGTATGCAGATCTGATGTTTTTCCGAGTTGCAGCAAGATAACGACGACCAAATCTCTATATTCTGTCGAATCTCGCTTTTTGCTCTGTTTTGTTCATCTGCAAGTTTAATTCGGTTGAGAGGATGCATTTTGCTGCGAGCTAGCGTCAGAGTTTGTTAATCTGCAGTTCTTTCCGTACTTGCCATTTTTGGAATTATGGTCCTCACTTTCAGTCATATTCTGTTTAGCTAGATTAGGTAGTTGTTTACACTGTCTAGGAAGTGGTTATGTTTCTTGTTGTCGAAGTCTGAATTTACAAGTTTAACATGTCCTAGGTCTAGCATTTACATTTTCTGCCTAGGTCTAGAGTTAGTTTAAAATTCTCAACCCTTTTGTTGCGTGGCAGCAGCCATTTGTCTGTCCAAAGTCTCTGAGCACTACTTTGCGAGTCCATCTCTGTGGGATCGACCCCACTTCCCTATACTAATTCATAGTATTCGGGTTGAGGGATTTATATTTTTTTGAAGGGGAGTCGATGTGTGTCCAACGACCAAGCACTTTATGTTCTCTTAAGTTCCTAGACCTTGTGCTCTAGTGGATTTAAGGAGCGTGGTGTCTTGACCAAGCGCTTGCAGTGATCTATTTCTGTGCACACGTGTTTAAAAAATCCTCGTTTCAAAATGGCGCCGTTGCCGGGGGCTAAGAAGAGGAAAGGGAAACAAATTACTTCCTCCTCGACCGAGAAGGAGAGGGGGAAATCTACTGAATCCCCACTTCCTCCACCCGCCAAGGTACCATACGCCACAGAGCCCGAGAATCCTGCCAGGTCCAGTGATTCAGAGGAGGAGCAAGACGAGGATGTACTGAACTTTGAGCCGACGGAGATTTGGATTACAAAAGAGCTGCTAGACGATATGAGAAGATTTGACGATCCAAAACGTGTGGCCATATACAAGGAAAAGAGTGCTGAGGGAAAGGTGGCGAAGTCCGGAAAAATGTACCACCCCGGCGGAACTCAAACATATTAGCTCTAACGATGAGTTCAGGGGGTATATAGATGCAATCGGTTTTGATTGGTTACTAAAGCACAGCACTTTCGAAGTTCCAGTCGACGCGGCCCGTGAATTCTTTTCCACCTTCCGGTTCAAATCCACCGCCGATTTGGATACGGATTCCATAGCTTTCAGGCTTTTTAATGAAGAACATAGGATGAGTATCCGGGAGTGGACGCTGCGGATGGGCTTGCTAACGAGAACAGAAGATGATGAGGGCCTGTGGAACGACAGAATGGTTGGTCCGCCGAAGTTGACGCCAGGATTTCAGGCACAAGGTGCGTGGGAGTTCTTGACTCACTCAAGAGTGGGTCAATTTAAAACAAGTTTTTCGAAGGCACACCATATAGAAAATCGGGTCCTGCGATTTGCCCAAACTTTTGTTAGCTACAACTTGATGGGCACTGCCAACAACGCCCTGACGACCGCCGACCTATACTTTACGTGGTGCATGGCCACAGGAGTACGAGTTCATTTGGGTTATTGGTTAGCCCAAGCCTGCCATCAAGTCACCTCCAACCCGTCCAGGCATCTGTACACGTGCCATCTTCTCGGGGCCTATTTGCAGCGCAACATTGTAATTAAAATCAGCAAGGCCTGCCGTGTAGTAAAGATGTGCTCAGCCCCGGAAGTCTTCAATTTCGACTTTTTTTTCAACAAGGGGTTGCTGATCGCCCGAGGGAAGGAGGTGTGTTTTTATGAGGTCGGTAAGTCAGAGGCACAAGTCAAGCAGGAACCCGATGGTGTGGAGGTAAAGGATCAAGCCACTGAGGACGAAGTCAGGCTGATGGTTCAGGGAGTTCAGAAAGAAGTTGAGGAGGTAAGGAAAGGAATCGACGGGGTACGCAAGGAAATGACTGAGATCCGAAGGGAATTCGGAAAAAGCAGGGAAGAGGCCGCAGTCCTGAGGGGACGTATCACCGATTGGGTGGCTTCGTCAAGTGAGCAAACCAACAGGATGGCGGAGGGTGTTGCTTTGATGACGACCATGCTGAAATGGCTGCACAAAAAGTTCCCGGATGCATCAGAAACTATTCCTGGGTCTAGCGGCAACATTACAACGCTAAGTCCAGGAAGTGTATCCGCGCAGAAGCCATCACAAGGCCCGAGGCCTCACATCACCCCCTCTTCCGCTAGACCCGTGATCCTGAGGACAGCCATACCCCGACCTACTGATGACAGACCAGAGAAGCCGGAGATGCCGGCCAGGAAGAAAGCAAAGGTGACCCAGCCGACGGTGCCACCAAAGTTTGGCTCCCACGGGGGCCAGACACCGAATTGAATTTCCCCTCAAACCCAAGTAACTTTTTCTTTCTTTTATTTAACAGTTCTTTCGTTTTATTTCTATTTTACCTGCCAGCATGCTAGGTTCTGTATATATGTGTTGAACCCTTCCACTTAGACCAAGCTTGGTCTAAGTGTGAGAAGGGGTTATATGTCATAACATGTTTTGTGTTGTATGTTGTTCCTTCTCCCACTTAGCCCAATGCTTGGTCTAAGTGTGAGAAGTTTGTGTTTTGTTGAGTTCGTTTCATGTCGCCACTAACTGGCCTGCTTTCCACTTCATACGGATTGCTTGGGGACAAGCATAAATGAAGTGGGAGGGGGGACGCAGTTAGTGCAGTTAGTGTCTTGTACATATTCTGTTAGGTCTAGGAGTTTGTAGAAGTTTTTTTTAGGTTTCGTGTTTGCATAACTGGTAAAATAAATAGCAAAAAGCCCCTTAGGGAGAGTAATTGAAGAGAAAATACATGCTAAATTGTGAATCCTTTTCTCTTAATAAATCAAAGTCAGTTGGATGAAGTAAGAACGATAGAGGATGCCTTAGATAACCCAGTTGTGCAGCCCTACTATAAGAGCGAGTTATAAGCCTATACACTTTGAGCTAACTTGTAAAAAGAATGGGCTACCACTTGATGCTTAGGGAGTAGAGAATAAAGGAGGTATAAGCTGGACGAAGTCCAGGAAAAGAGGTATAAGCTGGACGAAGTCCAGGAAAAGGAGGTATAAGCTGGACGAAGTCCAGGAACCGGAGGTATAAGCTGGACGAAGTCCAGGGGAGGAGTTAAAATAATAAAACCGGAGGTATAAGCTGGACGAAGTCCAGGAAAAAAAAAAAAAAAAAAAAAAAAAATTTAAGGGCAGGAAGCAGTAGTAACCAGACCCAGGAATAAAAAGGAGACGGTAGGAAGGAGAAACTCTCATAACCCGATGCATCAGTGGAGTAACTTTAACTTAAGAGCGATCCGATCCTAACATCCCTGGTGAGGAATGAGTGATCGAGTGAATCTAACAATTGGGAAGTCAGAAGGCTATCTTGACGAACTGACAACTTGACTAGACAGAAGAAGGGAGGGGGAGGAATCTGAGGCTGTAAACGCTTGGATTGACCTTAAACTTGTGGGGATGGCTGCTAGGAAAATACCAGTTTATGCGCTTATGTGTTTTCTTTTCTTTTGTGATTTTTATGTGTTTCGTGTTGTAGTTGTCTAGGTCTAGGAGTCTGTTTTGTTTGTAGAATAGTACTTGGGGGGGGGCCGTGCATTGAAATTCGCCTTATTTCTTTTTCTTGTCTTTCATACTTGAGGACAAGCATGGTTTAAGTGTGAGCAGTTTGATAAGGCTAATTTCATGCATGGGTCTAGGGATTTAATTCGTGATTTTACTAGGACTAACGCACGTTTTAAGCCAGGTGTGTGAAGGAATTCGCCAGGTCCAGGAAAGAAGACCAAAAAATCACAAGGTCGAGGAACTGGCGATTTAGTGAATAATTATGAAGAGAATTGCTCGACGGAGGAAGCTCCAGAGTTGAAGGGTAGAATAGGGATTTCTACGAAGACTCAAGGGCTATGTCCGCATCTATAAAAGGCAGAAGCATGCAAGCTGGAGGGATCTTCTCGGGGGAGACCTCACCACAGCCTGTTGCTTAGTTCACTTTCCCACACACACACTTGATACTAGTTTTGAGGAGATCTCAGTTCGCACGTTCGGGTTTCATCTTAGCTTCCGATATGGTGTAACACCGCTCTTGTTAGGAGCGAAGAAACAATTTATTTTCCGCTTTCCGCATTTTACTTACTCTGCCGAGCTTCGTTGTTCGAAGCTCGGTTCGCTGTTTTCACCGAATAGTTTCTGGTTTAAATGCAAGTTTGATTTTCCGTTATGGCGATTGTGTTGATTTCTGGTTTGATCGTTTCGCTTATTGAGATTTTGGAGTTTTAAATTGTCTGAGTTGGATGCGTTTCGCAGCTGTTTACTGAGTTATTGTAGGTTAATGGTCAGATCCGGGAGATTGGAGTTGGATTGTGGAAGAATTTTGGTTGGATTTGCTGGATTTGTTGGTTGTTGGGTTCGGATGTCTTGGATCCGGAGTGGATCAAGTATTCTGACGTGAATCTGAGTAGTTTCGATCTGATTTTCATGCTTAGTTTACGTGTTTTACTTTCATTCCGTCTAGTGTACGCAGATCTGATGTTTTTCCGAGTTGCAGCAAGATAACGATGACCAAATCTCTATATTCTGTCGAATCTCGCTTTTGCTCTGTTTTGTTCATCTGCAAGTTTAATTCGGTTGAGAGGATGCATTTTGCTGCGAGCTAGCGTCAGAGTTTGTTAATCTGCAGTTCTTTCCGTACTTGCCATTTTTGGAATTATGGTCCCCACTTTCAGTCATATTCTGTTTAGCTAGATTAGGTAGTTGTTTACACTGTCTAGGAAGTGGTTATGTTTCTTGTTGTCGAAGTCTGAATTTACAAGTTTAACATGTCCTAGGTCTAGCATTTACATTTTCTGCCTAGGTCTAGAGTTAGTTTAAAATTCTCAACCCTTTTGTTGCGTGGCAGCAGCCATTTGTCTGTCCAAAGTCTCTGAGCACTACTTTGCGAATCCATCTCTGTGGGATCGACCCCACTTCCCTATACTAATTCATAGTATTCGGGTTGAGGGATTTATATTTTTTTGAAGGGGAGTCGATGTGTGTCCAACGACCAAGCACTTTATGTTCTCTTAAGTTCCTAGACCTTGTGCTCTAGTGGATTTAAGGAGCGTGGTGTCTTGACCAAGCGCTTGCAGTGATCTATTTCTGTGCACACGTGTTTAAAAAATCCTCGTTTCAATACTTCATCGACTAGAGTATATACAAATACAATTATGTAATTGTATTTGCATATTTTTAAAGTAGGAATTAATGGGAAAAAAAAGAAATAAAAGAAAAAGGACTTGAGCTCAACTTAAATTAAAAAATTTAAGTTGAGGTGCCTACGTATCCCAATTGCTCATTTGCATTAGGGAATCAAAGTCCACGTAGTTCTCTTACCTTACTTACCTATTTGGCTTGGCCGGCGGCGGTTGACGGTTGGCCTAATCTTCATCCCCGGTGAATTCATCTTGTGATCCCTCTTGACGATCATTCCAATCATTTTCTTGTTCTCGGACGTCAGCTTTGGCCCAATCATCAAGTAACATCACGGCTTCCATATTTTTCGCCGAGAGCTTACTTCTTGATTCATCCAAAACGCGCGAGCCAACACTAAAAGCGGACTCGACGGCGACGGTGGAAGCCGGAACAGAAAAAAATCTCCTTGGCCATTAAAGCAAGGATGGGAAAATCTTTCTCGTGGGTTCCCCACCAATCGAGGACGTCGATTTGGGCGGGAGGAGTAGGACCTTCATCACCAAAGGAAAAGAGTGATTCAAAATATAAATCTAATTCACTGACCATACCTGAGGACCTTCCGCCGGTGCTGTAGTTGTATAGGTCGGCTAGTTGGGATTGCGCGTCGAGGTCATCATAATCGGCTTGAAATGCAAAGCCATAGGAGTAAAATTAGAAGAAATAAAAAAAAATTCAAATTTCAAATTTTCAAATTTTAGGCCGAACCGCCGGTTTACCGCCTGAACCGGCGGTTCAACCACAAAACCGGCGGGTTGGTCCACGGTTTTCCGACACAAACCGCCGGTTTCTGACCTCACCTAGCCCCTACGCCTGAAAAGCTTCCGGAACCGGCGGAAACCGGTCGGAACCGCCGGTTCAAACCGGCGGTTTTCGTCCAAAACCGGCAGTTTTCGCCTAAAACCGGCGAACCGCCGGTTCATACCAATCCCTACTTTGAACCCCTACGAACCCCTACGAACCCTATGCCGTTCGACCCTTTGAACTGGCGGTTCGAACCGCCGAACCGCCGGTTTTGAACCGCCGCTTCACGGTTCAAGATATTGCCGAACCTGAACCAGCCCTTATGACCCTGCGACCCTTCTGCCGGTTCAACCCGCCGGTTCTGGGCCCGGTTCCGGTTCATGAACCGGCGGTTCCGAACCGCCGGTTAACCGCCGGGCCGGGTCGGTTTGTGCATGCCTAGCTACAAAGGTCAAGTGGGAGAATGGAGAAATATTTATTCCTATATGTGACCTATGTAGATATTGGTTTAATAGTAAAGATCAAGCTCAAACATATCAGTTGGATTCTAATATGAAAGACGATACCGTGATGGATCTGCTTCGATTAAAGAATTAGAATCAGGTGTATTGATAACCCTCTTCTCTTGCCTTGCATAGATGATATAAATATGTGTATATTAATATGTATAGAATATTAAAAGCGGTAGGATAAATCTGATGTATATATGAAAAGGTGCGAACGAATGGACACGACTCTTCTTGAAAGGTTGTGTGTTGCCTATATATACAATCAGATTTTATAGCTTTAGATACACAATTTACTACAGAATTCTATATACAGAAAAGTCATATTGATATTGAATTCTTCTCCATCAAAAGAATTCATAAAGGAAAGGCCAAAGAGACGAAAAGATCAACCGCATCTTTTTAGGGGAAACATCAACTCGTGGAATACAACCCTACATCAAATATAAGCTATGGATGGAGGTTGGTATATCATCTCTTTGATGTGTTATGTGTTATGGTTGAATTAATACGAATCTAGAATGTGATTTCGGTATAGAAATCAGTAAAGCATCGAAAGATGGCTAACAAAGTCCGGCAATAGATTGGAATGCAACCACAAGGGATTTTGATAAATCTTCAAAAATGAAGATGGTGCTCACAATGGAGTCTTTGTTCTTTCAATATCATTCAAAGTCTGCTATGAAATAAACCCTAGCAAGAGTATTTATACTAGAGTGAAAAAGAAGCAAAATAAAACAATTCTTGGCCAAAAAGTCACATTCCGGATAGAACACCCGACCGGGTGTTTTCCACGGCTCATTTCACCCGCCCGCGTGAAGTCTCTGGACAAAAACTGATTTCTCGGCAAAAACACCCGGCCGGGTGTGTTTGGGTTGGCAAAAAACCCACACGCATGTTTCTTTCTACATTGCGCGACTTTCTTAAAATGATCATAACTTCCTCATCCGGGCTCCGATTGAGGCATGCAAGATACCCACGCGAAGCTCTTTTGACGATGAAGACAATGGTGGTCTGAGGAGTGCATTTGGATTGTATCTTCACAGTGAAATTCCAGTTTGAATCAGACCTCTGAATTTGGCTTGGCACCTTGACATGTCTCCACCCTCTTCTCGGACCCCAATCAACCCATGGCCCTCGACATCGTTGTATTCTATGATTGTGAATACCCGGATTCACATCATCCTTCTTTGTGAAAGGATTTGTCCTCAAATCCGGTTCTTCGATTTTTCTTTAGGACACCTAGATTCACATCACGCGGCCGAGTGATAACTCTGTCATAGTAACCGAACATAGGATAATCCGGTGACTGAGATTGAGTAGCGGCAATCGAATGGGAGTATTAGTTTTATAATAAAATGTAGGAGTAATGGAATGAGTTACTTAGCAAATATTGTAAAAGTGAAATTAGACATTTATTTACCGACGAACGAAAAAAGAAAAATGAGATATTAATGATGGACGGATGGGAGTATTTGATTAGTCATCTTTGTCAAAGATGACAATTCTCTCAAACACACCACCATCGATCGTTGCCTCTCTGAACATTACAATGTCTCGTTGTGTAGATGTTAAATGAGATCAATGAGTATCTATTAATGATTTTTTGGGTATTTATATTTGAGACAAATTATAAATGTTAAATGATTATCAACGATAAATCTATACCGAAAGCCAGTTCGATTATTGGTCAACCATACCGAAAGCCAAAATTGTACCAAACTTAATTTCGGTTAATAATAACCGATCAATAACGCAATTGACCAATAGTACCAAAATCATCATGTCCAACTTTCCCCACTTTTATTATCATTCAATTCTTTCCCATTTATTTCTCTCAGTTGACATGGGAGGAATTTTGAAGATCCATGTGAATTATAATTTGATCCAAAAATTAATAATGGACTATTTTAGTGGAAAAGGGAGAGTAATAATTAAATTGGACAACAAAATAGATAAAAATCTTAATCGAGGTTAAAAATTAATAACTACGTACGTGCAATGGCAAAATGCCGTCTTAATAGAGGATAAAAATCTTGTTCGAACCATCTTTGTAATCTATAAATCGAGTCTGGATCGAGCGCAAATAATTTTGTGAAGAAGCATTTTAAGTAGGATTTCGATAGTCAGACTTGTAAGGCCACCCGCAACGCGTCACGCAGTGACGGAACCAGCATCTTGCTGGTTCCTGATCACTAGTACCACAGGAAATTGTAAGGGTGCCGCCCAGTTGCAGAATCTGTTGAGCGCTTAAGGAAGAAGATGAAGTGGCTTAGGTTTTGATGTTGGGCTGGAATGCATAATAAATTTAATTGGGCCATTAGTATTTAGTTGAGTAGAAGCTATTTAATATAACTCCTATTTAATTCCTGACCGAATATCTCTCACTATCTAATATACTATCCTAGGCTCTCTAGCTGTTTTTTTTTATTGACAGGTAATGACTCATTTATTAGCAATTATCATCAATCCGAAAGAAGTAATAGTACTATAATTACTTTTATAACTCTAAGTCATATACTATTTATTTCTCTTTTCCGCATACAAAACTATACTATCAATTTATAAGTTCAAATTCATGTACTATCAATTTTGCGTGGTGTATGAATTTAGTTCCTCATATCAGCAATTTATGTATCTATTATTTGTGTATTAGATGGAAATCTCTTTATTTTTTATTTGTATACTTTATTATTTATTTTTTTTATATTAATTGCTAATGAGAGTAAGAGTTTAGGGGATATGGTTTCATACAAGAAAATGGTACTCCCTCCGTCCATGAAAAATAGATCTATTTTGCCATTCTTGGATGTCTTTAAAAAACAATCGCATTCTATAAATGGAAAGTCTCTCTCATACTTTATCCATTTTTTCTCCTTTCTCTCATACTTTATCTACTTTTTTCATATCTCTCTTACTTCACATTTTTTCTCATTCTCTCTTACTTTACTAAATTTCTCTTTAAAACTTGTGCCGAACACAAAAGAGACTATTTTTTTGTTGACGGAGGGAGTAATATTTTTAAAAATTTATTATCTTTATAATTTCATGGTGAATAGTTATAAAAAAATATGTTATCAAAGTGTCTTAGAATTTGGTAGTTTCACTTGAGAAAATGTTATTCTCTTTGACTTTGTAAAAAGATTATAAGTAAAATTAAAAATTCTGATACTATTATTTAAAAAAATGAATATTATTAAATTTTAAAATAATTTTAATATTTCAGCACCGGCTTGTTTATATTTCTGGTTCCGTCACTGGCGTCACGTGGGTGGCCCGTAATCCGTCACTAAGAGACGAGACGGCGGTGTGACGTGTTGCAGCGCCCCGTCTCGTCCCCAGCCCGCCACACGTTCCGTCTCGCCGTGACGGATAGCGAGACGTCTCGCCACGCGCCAGGGCGACGTGGCGCGCTCCGGCGCAATGCGTGGCGCCCACTCGCCGACCCACTAGTGGGCATCGTCACACTGAAGCAATAAATCATTTTTTTAAAATCTGAATTAAAAAAATTAAAAAACAAAAAACGGTAATATTACAGTTATATTACCGTTATTTATTTATTTTTTGTTTTTTTACTCTATAAATACTCATAATTCATCCTCATTTCACACACAAATACACATCTATTCTTTCCAAATCATCTCCATTGCCTCTCCAATTTTCATCTAACCTCTCATCACAAAATGTCCGGCGACGGAAACTCTGGCGGTGGCGGCTCCAGAGGGTTCGACATCAACGCGTTCGGGGACTGGGGGGCATGTACAATGTCATGGGTGGTGGATCCGGTTCTTCGACGCCGGGCGCCCAGGGTTCGTCGACGCCGGGGGGTACCAACCACCCCATTTTGATGTGGATGCATACGCCTGTCCCTCCGCCCCGGGGTATTCGCAGGGATTATCCCAGATTCGGGAGGATTATTCCGTTGAACCCACTCCGGAAGAAGGCCGAGGCGGTGGAGGAGGCCGAGGCGGGGGAGGAGTCCGAGGCGGTGGAAGCTCCAGGGTGGAGGCGGAGGCGGACGAGGAGGAGGAGGAGGATCTAGGCCGGCATCCGTACAGCCCCGAAGAAACGCTGGTGGTGTACAACGCCTGGATCAGCGTCTCGTACGATCCCATCGTTGGGAATCAACAACCCCGGAAGTGCTTTTGGGAAAAGGTCACCGAGGCCTACCACGAGATTAAGCCGAAGGGGTCCCGCCGCCGCACATATAAGATGCTCCGCGCTCACTTTGACCGATTCGACAGAGAGGTCAAAAACTTCTGCGCCATCTACAAGAGTGAAGCGGCTCATTACCAAAGCGGAGCCACAGGAGCCGACATTCTGAGGTAGGCTTTGCGAGTCTACTACGATGACACCGCCAAACAATTCAAATATGTCGATGTTTGGGAGGTCGTCAAAGACGAGGAAAGGTGGGCCGGTGGTGTCCGGTCCAGCTCGGGCTCGACCTCGAAGCGCACTAAGCACACGGCGGGTGGCCAATACTCGTCTAGTGAGGGCGGTTCTGGCAGCGCCGCACAAGAGTTTGCCTCGCAGGAGGTTGAGGGCACGACAGACGATGTCGGGGGTCCTCCCGTGGGCGCCGTCGGCCGCAAAGGAGAAATGCGGCGAAGGCGGCTAGAGGGAGGAGGGGCTGAGCCGAATCAAGCCAGGCGGGCTCGGGCTCGGTGGCACCCTCAAACTCCCAAATGTCCATGTACATGACCGCCACAATGGCGGACACTTCCCGCATGACGCCTCCCCAATACCAAGCATATCTTGCCGGAATTGAGTTTATGGCAAGTTAACTTGGTATTCCGCCTCCAGGTAGCTTCAGGGCACCTCCACCGCCTTCGGGGGATGATTCGCCGGCGGGGTAGTTTTTTTATTTTCTATAAAATTGTATTTTAAATTATGTAATTTATATTTTTTAGGATTTTAATTATGTGTTTTTTTTTATTTTTTTGAATTCTAAGTTGTATTTTTATTTTATGTTGTAATTTTATTTTATTTTTAATGAAGTGTGTTTTTATTAATTGAATTTGTTGGAAATAAAAATAAAAAATGAAATTGAATGAATAGTAATTAAATGGACGGATAAGAGATGGAGGGTTGCAGGTTCCGTCCCTTAGTTAAGAGATGGAGTAAAAAAGTACAGTGGGGCCCATGAATAGTAAGGGACGGATAAGAGACAGTGTTGCGGATGACCTAACTATTTTGATGAGAATTTATTTGGGTTTTGATTAAATCTAGGGTTGACCCTACCAAGGCTCACATCAGTTTACTTGTAGGAGTAACATTTTGTAAATTAGCTAACATGTTCCATAAATCCTCATAAAAACATAAACCTTCTAAATACATTATACTCCCTTCGGTCCCTTTTCTCTACATTATTCTCTCTCCGTTTTAACTATTTATTAGTATCATTTTGTTAAACCGAGTGAAAAAAGTGTCTCAAATAACGTTAATGAATGATCAAATTGTACGAGCAATTGAGTTCCGATCTAGAGGATGTGAGAAAGAACGCTAATTTGGTCATGATTATATCGTCTACATGTTAGATGGAGAACCAAAAACCATCAAGATAACATTCTCTAGTCCATATGTGTCATTGTGGAGAGAGGCCGTTCAAGGGAGTTTGATTTGATCATGCTAAATCACACATGGATATTGGTTAATATGTCAAAAAGATTATAAGCCTTTAAAAGATGATATGAGCCCATCTTCCTTTACTTATAAATTGCTTATTATGGTGACAAATTTGCTCTCATCACAGCAGCATATTCAAGCATTTCAAGTCCTTACATACATAACTACATCATTCATCTAAGTACAAGTGGAGCAACAACAACCGATCAAGATGTGTTGGGTATGATAAACATGTTACTGGTTGGGGTGAGCCAGGCCATGGTAATAGTGCAACACCAAGGTGTTAAAGACTATCCCCTAAAAAAATAAATTTAATCACTATAATGAAATTAGTATTTTAAATACAATAAGAGAACACTTAATTAACTCTAATATCTTAATTAAATACCATAACTCTTATTTAAAATATAAATAGTGCAAGTATTCTGGGATGTAAAAAAAAAGTGCGAGTTGATGGGACGGGTGTAGTAATAATTTTGTTGTTATTAAAAGTGTCAAATATTTAATAAAGAAGTAGTATATATTTTAATTTGAATTTTAGGTATTAAAATAAATATTTATTCTTATTCCCAAATTTTCTAAATTTATTAGTAATTTCTTCTCGATATAAATCTGTCTTGGTAGTTCTTTTTACACAAATTGTTGTTTGTATTACAATTTTTTTATTTGAAAATAATTTACTTAAAAATTTGTAAAGTTTTTGTTTGTAATGACGGTGATATCTGCTATTCAACCGACAATATTGTCCAATGTCCATGATTTTTTTATCAAAAATTTATGATACTATTTATAACAGCGATCAAACTCTTCAAATTTTTGATAAGCTGCTACAGCATCACCCCAAATATATCTGTATATGTCAGACATTTTGCATATTCACCACTCTTCATGTGTACATGGTCACACACCAAAACTCCATTAAAATCATTTATAGCTAAGATAGATTAAGACATTAATATACATCGCATAAAATACACAACTTCTCATACGTGAAAAACGATTTTCGACACTCTCTTTACAGAAGCTTGCAAACCCACATCTCACGAGTTCACAGAGGTTACATTAGACATGGCAAGTATCTTATTCGTCGAGCTCTATGTTTCACTCATTCAGGCTGCACTGAGGCAGTTTTCCCATGTTCCGTATTTTGAGCTGAAGGTTCCACCGCCACTTTGCTGGGCGTATTCAGAAATAACAGCGCGAGCACAATTATCCCATGTTCTGGCTATCTCCTCAAGTGACATTGGCTGTGCAAGACTTCGCAGAGAAATGCTAAATCTTGATTTGGCCTTTATGGAGAGATCTTCATATTCCTTACTGTGAATGAAGCGAAAAAAGGATTTTAATGTGCCCATTTTCACAGTGAGAAGGTAACATCACCTAAACAAATAAGGTGTCCAAGGCTGATGTGAAAAAGCCAAAATCTTAAATAAATTTCTTGATGCAGACATATCTTATTTTTGGTATTCTCTTCAGTTCAATAACTATTTTACATTTGACTATATAATCTAATTCTAACCCCGAGGGTTATTAAAAATAAGTTTTTTGCTTCATGAAGAAACATCTCCAATTTTGTAGTAACTTTTATAGCTGAGAGAATTGGAATGAATCTGACCCACAGTAGGTTGTGTGGTCTTAGGCTATTCAATACTCAGTCATCGTACGTTACTATGCACCATGATAGGATATATTTATACTTATAAATTAGGCTGGAAAGAAAATACACATAAGAAAAGAGTGCATATACCTCACAACGTATTAGTACGTATTAGTGGTATCCTTTTCCTTCAGGAACTCAAATAATAAGAACGAAAGCAATAGAACATACACTTGTTATCTGACGAACAGAAAACACACTTGGTTTACATGCATCACTCAAACTTTCAGGACCCTACCTTTTTCAGTTTAAGTTTCCTTTATTTGTTTTCCTCCTTAAGATCTAACTTCACAAAATTAATTCAAATATAAATAATTCTGACTTCCAAATCCAGTTACAGGTTCAATCTGGCTTAAGAAACGGGAAAAATGAACAAAATAGCAGGCATGGAATGTCAGAAACCAGCATTGTTAGGAGGATGTGGAGAGTTAAAGGACTACCATGACAAGTTTAAAAATAGAATTTCTTGAGTATCATCCTTATATACCACTAGTGGAATAATTTGAACATAAAGTCATAGTATTATGGTATAAAGAAACAAGAGAATGGCGGCCAGAAAAATGAATGTTGAATCTGTGTAACTCACCTGACTTCAGCTGGAAACTTGTCCAGAAGTATAGGAGAGCAATTTGGATAATTGTTTGGAACCAGCAATCTTAGAGGTTGAATTGGAGACTGCACTTTGGTAAAAGTAAAACGCACACAATAAGTGTGTAAAATTTGGTGAAAAGGTGATGAGGCTAAAAGTAGTCAAAATCTCACCATTTGGGCAGAAGCATATTGTGACTTCAGATTCGGGCTAAGAGCCACAGCGCTGAAAGAGCACTTCACAATAGTTCCTTCTCCACCCTCAGAAGCAGCAGCAACTGCTGTTGGATCAACATCATCTTCACTGATATAGACGACAGTGTCTATAAGTCTTTGATTTATGTCTCGCAACTCTTCTTCAAGTGCATGGTTAGCCTGCAATATTGAAAAATCAACTTGAAAGTTAATAACACAAAGGCAACCTGTTAAGTAATCAGGTATAAGTCAATAAACAGAGTAGGTCTGATTAAACAATAATTTAAAGGAATATTATAAGCCTAGTGAACTTCTATTTCTAAATGAACCATGTTATAAGCGTAGTGAACAATCTATTTCTAAAGAAACCAATGAACTTTCCTTTTTTTCTTTATTTCTAATCCTTCTACATTCCCAAGAAACCCAGAGATAGAACTTTTTCATTTTCTGGGGTGGTGATACATATCCCACATCAGTTCCACATGAAAGTGTGGCATATAAGGGGGAGCCAACCCTAAATTTGACCATGGCTTTGGGATATATTAGGGCTCCCTAGCTTATGTGCTTATCACGTAAATCCAGACATCCTATGGAAAGGGGCTACCAAAAGGTGTGACCAAAGGGGTTCGTTCCCCCGAAGATGTGGGCCTAAGGGCTATCAAATGGATGCTGGGCTTTGTATTTGGGTTTCCACCCGGTGTGTGCCATCCATCATCCATGGACGTCCGGTTCAAAAGGGAGATGGATTGATACGAATCATACATCAGTTCCACATGAAAGAGGGGAATGATATATAAGTGGGAGTCAAACCTTTACCCTTGCCCATGATTTTGGGTTAAGTTAAGGCTCTCTAGCTTATATGCTTATCAAGGTGGCAGAAGGACAGGTTAGATACCAGTGCTGATTTACTACACTACTTAATCATATTTTTGGCACCATTCAGTCATATTGATGCTAAAACATTGACATCATATTTGTTTTCCATGTACTGAGCCTACTGGCTAGATAATCCCTGAGCCCATCAACATAGTAGCTTGTGATAATTTGTTACATGGGTCAACATAAATAAGTAAAACTAATGTGCAATCGCATGCCACTAACTTCCGTGAAGGAGCAGAGAAGAGAGTTAAGCATGTGACATACCTCAATTTTAGGGCTTTTGGCTTTCGATGCTCCAGTGGATTCTCCATCAGATTCATTACCATTTAAATGCCTGATGCTATCATTAACACTCCCGCTAGATGAAACAACATTACATGGCATTGCATTAGTATAACGTCTCATTTTCTTCGTACCACTAGGTCCATCTTGAGTGGAGAAATTTCTGGCCTGCAAGCGGCATTTAGTCATAGCAACCAAATCTTCACCTACAGCAGCACGTGATCCATTACCCGGAGCAGATCCCGCAATTCTGTCGACCATACTGACTACAGAGCTAATGTCACTAACAGAGGCACTTAAAGCTTTCGGAGAGATGGACTTCACCTGTCAAAAAAAGGCAAAGAAGTATAACTAGATAAGATGCAATAATGAGGTTTTAAAACCCTTAAAGAATGTGAGGATTTGAATTGGTTTGCCATATACCAGGACACAAGGTTCTACATACCACTTTTATTAACCGTTCAACTGGCTGTTCAACAACATTAGAGTTTCCAGAAACAATGGTTGGAACAACACCATGAGTAACGTCAGGACTGTGGAATTCTGCAAGTAAAGGTGAAGCTGATATCCCAGGAGTTCCGATAGCAAGGGACTGGTTTGGCATTGACACTGTAGTGGTTGGATGATGCATGCCATTTACAGCATTTGAGATTGATGATACACCAGAATTCATTTTCTCTGAGTCCCCTGGCATCGGTGATGGAGCCATGGAAGTTGAAGGAGATGGGGCAACAAATGGTGAGTTTGCAGATTGCAAGGGAGTTCCAGCCTTGTTAAGTGAAGTCAGAATATTTTGCTGGTCAATTTGTGGAGAAGAATGATGACCAATCTGTGGGGATGCTGCCTGAAGAGCATTCTGTGACGACATGGAGAATGGCGTTCCAGACTTCATTTGTTGGTGATGAAATGAAGTTCGTTGGCCAGACGAGTTATGCTGTTGAAGAACTCCAGATTTAGCACCCATCTGGTGTCTCATCTTTATGTCATTTGTGTCATTCATTTGATTGAGTTGCATCATTTGCTGTCCAGGCAGCGGTCCCGATTGCTGCTGAGAAGTTTGTTGTTGCTGCTGCTGCTGGATTAATTGTTGTCTTTGCAAATATTGTTGCTGCATCTGCCTTTGCTGGTAATGCTTTAGTTGCTGGGTCGAAAATATTTGCTGCTCCTGTTTTACTTGCTGTGGTTGAAGAATATTTGAATTTGATTGCAAGGAATTAACATTTGACTGGAGCGATGTCAGCCCATTTTGTGAAGATATAGAGCTAGCCATCTGCTGAGAGCCACCCACCGAATTTTGTTGTATGGGGTTCATAGCTCCTTGCTGCTGCATTTGGTTAAGTAAATTTCCCTGCCCAGGATCAGTATTTGAACTAGGCTGCAGTCCATCCAGCATATTTTGACGAGAATTCGAAACACCAGAGCTAGAGGATAAGGTATTATGCTGTATACTGGTCAAATTATTCTGCTGTGTAGGCATCACAGAACCCTGTATATTCATTGTTTGCATCTGAGAATTCATTTGACCATCATTCGAGTGCATTTGAGACATTTGAGGCTGTTGTTGCTGAGGCTGTTGCAAGGCATGCATGTGAGGCTGGGTGAGCTGCCCTTGGATTGAAGGAACATGCTTTCTAGGCCTATTTGAGTTGAGAATATTCACAATCTGCTTTTCAACTCCCACAATCTTCTCCTTGTGACTGGGCTGGATGTCATTCTTATTTGTCCGCAGAAACATAATTAGCCGTTCCAACATAAGCTTAAGAAATCTTAGTTTTTCAAGTTGCTCGTTCTTGGGCTGCTGAGGATGAGAATCATGCTGCAACAGATTTAAGACATGTCCATTGGAGAGAATCAAAATCAAGAAAAGATGTATTTGGGCAAGGATAATGAGACTGGTGTAATTTTGAAAACTAGACTGCCTTGCTTTTCACCATTCAGCTAAGTCCTTTTTAAAGTAACTACCTGTTGCAGCTTCGCAGCCATTCGCTGGAACATCTCATTCAGTTCAGGGTAATACATCTCATGCATGGATTTAATCTGCAACAAAGAACAGCTCATAATGTAAACCAATATTTTAATACACAAAAATCATGTAGACCCATAAGGTAAAGCACAACAGTTTATATAATGAAATTAGTAGAGAATGCATGCAATTAACCACCTAAAAATTCTCCTCGATTGAAAAAGGAAAGATGCATCGAACAATACCTTTTGATAAATTTCCTCTTGCCAATCCCCTCCAGTTGCATTCCCAGTCTGTGAGGAGGAATCTAAAGATGCTACAGTTATTGTGGGTTAGCTAGGTGAAAAGTACACCAACTCTTACAAATAGATCGAAGCAATAGCACATGCAACGGAATTTGTGAGGACAAGAGAAAGAACAATCTTATTATCTCAACAACAATATATAGCTCGCATTCAATGTTTGCTTTGCAGCATACACTGAATCCATATCAATTCCTAGGAATGAATGTATGCCTATAATGCAAAATTAATTTATTGCAGCAGCGGCGAGGAAGAGATGCAAACAGTTTGATCATCTTTTCAAGCGAGCAACTATATTTTAAGCATATATACAATCTAAGGCTATCACTCTTGTTTCTTAAAGATAATATCGTGTTTCTTGCATACAAGTTATACAATAGATATCTTTTAAAGATTGATAATCCATCAATCAAGCAACAGGTTGTTGAGAAATGGCCAGACACAGTCTGTCTAATAGTCAAGATGCTTCTAGAGACTTCATAAATGCTCACAATGTTTAAATGAGTAGTATAAGGTAAGAGTAGTCCATAACTCAATTACTTAACAAAGATAAAATGAGAGAAGACTTTGGAAATGTATAACTAAGAGCAACCAGCATAGATATATTTATTTAAAAAAGATTTTCAGTAAAATACCGTGATAGAAACAACGTATATGTAAACATGGCATCATTACATACTTAGAATATGGGACCGAAGTGGAAAAAGGGAAAAACTGAAATATCTAACGAGTGAAAACTTACTCAATGGCACCTCTGGCATAACTCTTGAAGATTGCAACAACTGTTTCTGCTGATCGATTGTGGTTTGCTGTTGAAGCATGGGACCAGATGATTGAATTCTTTGTTGCATGTCTCTCGGTAATGTATTTGACTGTTGTTGCAAACCCATTTGATGTTGCAGCTGCCCTGGCTGTGATTGGATCTGTGACATCAACTGCTGCTGCATTGGCTGTGACTGGGATGGTTGAGATTGGTTAGGCAACATATTTGTCATATTCTGCTGCATTTGCTGCTGAACTGCAACCTTGGATTGCTGTAGCATATGAACAGGTTGCTGATTTGGTTGTAAGCTGGAATTACCATGTTGAATTCCACCCATTTGCTGCTGTTGGTAACCTGAAATATTTGTCTGACCACCTGTTTGTTGCTGATGCATATTTGGGAGGTTATTCTGCTGACCAGTTGACTGCTGTTGATGCATGTTTGGAAGGTTATTTTGTTGATTGATTGACTGATGCTGCTGCATGTTGGAGATGTTGTTCTGCTGAGCCATGATCCTTTGCTGTTGCTGTTGCTGATGTTGATGCTGTGTGTCGAGCATGTTATTCTGTTGGGCAATCATCTGATTTTGTTGTATGTTTGCAGTACTTGGCTGCTGCGCACTAAGCTGCTGCTGACTGGACAACATTGGGTGCTGAGACATAGAACTTTGCTGCTGATGCATGACGGCAGGTTGTTGTTGCTGCTGTTGCCTGGGGATTGGTTGTGGTTGCTGTTGAAGCATAGATTGAGTTGATTGCTGAAGAGTTGTCTGTTGATTTTGAAGTGTTGATGAAGCTGATGCTTGCCTCAAAGAAGATTGCATAACTGCCGGCTGAGAGGACATGAGCTGATTCGGCTGCAATTGGTTTTGGTTCTGCTGTTGCTGCTGCTGCTGTAGCTGCATCATGGATTGTTGCACACCTCCCTGCCCATATTTTTGCTTCAAAAATTGTTGTTGTAGCTGCTGATTGTAAAGATACTGCTGTGAATTCTGAGACTGCTGTTGAGCATCCTGAGAAACGACCTGTTGCTGCCTACCTGGAATTTGTCTCTGAGAGTTTGCATACATATTAGCAGGCACACCTTGCCCCATTGAATTCCCTACCGCATTCGGTGTTACATTAGACATGTTTTGCATGTTAGGATTCTGGACAGAAACATTAGACATGTTTTGCATGTTAGGATTCTGGACAGAAACATTGGGCATGGCACCCTGGGACATGCCACCAACAGGGGGCATTGAGGAAGTCAAACCAGCAGAATTCGACACTCCAGTTGATGGGATGTTATTCTGGATATTTTGGGATAAAATCTGTTGCCGAGATTGATTGGAGACCATTGGGATTGGTAATTGCTGAACCTGATTTTGCATTTGGGACTGCATGCTTTGCGAAGCTGCCAAAGATGCACACAAAGAGGACAAGTATATTAACTATTAATAGCTAGGAATCATGTCAAGTCAAATGAATACAAAGTCTGTTTATGGGAAAAAATCATCAATCTCCAAGAAAGAAGCTATAGCAACTAGATCGAGTAAGTACGGAGAGCTATATTACATGTAAATTCAGAGTATAGGCATCTACAAGAAGAAAATGTACCAGGATAGCTGAAAACGGCCATCTACTAAAACAGGAATGAATCTAAGACTACACTGGGACGTAGTTCATGATGGACAGTACTCAACTATCAAACAATATAGCCTGGTTAAGTGCTTTAGTTATAATTAAGATATACTTAGTAATTAAGCAATCTACACAATGCTAAATGCACCAGTAATAGACCAAAATGAATAACTTTGACTTTTCCCACTAAATCTATCTCATAAGTTTGTTCATCATGCCTCTCTGAATGTGGACTTTGTTTCAAATATATTGCATGGTTATACACACACTATTCCTACTCGTCTATTAAGATATAAGAAATTCTAAGGACTGATGAATGAAAAGAGTTATTTGGGTCAAGCACAATATAGAAAGAATGTAGGTGAGATGCCAAGCGAGTGTTTAAAACCTTTTAATACAATTACAATTTAAACCTCATTCTCTATTCCACTATTTGTACTAATTCGACATTCAAAGACACTAATCTTTGAAGAGACTAAGAGGGATATGAAATTAGGAACTAACAAGTCTATAGAGCCAAGCAAGCTAATGCATTGCTAATTTGAGCAAATTACATGTTTAACTCTAATATGGTCATAAGTTGGGTGAGTTTCAATCTACACTGTTACTGGCTTACTACACAATATACATTAAAGGGATAACATAAAGCAGACATCAAAAAGTAAATTAATTGGTGGTACGATTAGCTCTCCCAGGGAAGCGAGATACTTTGAGCAATGTCTGAAATATCTAAACATCCTATATATATTCTCGATACTTCCGTTTTTTCAGGAAATATTGATATCAATTAGTTAACATTACAAATCCGGCAGAAACGTGAAAAATATAAGGGACATTGAAAATGCAACAGAGGTTTCATTACCAGGATCTTGGGGATTTTTGCTATTACTTCCAGCATTAGGCTGAAGAGAATTCGCCATAGGATTCTGAGATTTCGTCTCCATTGTCAACATTTTCAGAGATATTTTTCTTAAATAATCTGACTGTAAACAAATGAAATAAGTCAGAGTTACTATGGATTTCAGTACGAGAAGACCAAGCAGTCAAGTACAATATTGGCTTTCAAATGGCTAAAGGGAACCATGGGCCATGTATACCTGGCTAGTTGCTGCAGTATATATTTTTTCCTCAAATCTGACGGCTATTTTCTTGAGTTCCTGCAGTCCCTCTTGTCCAGAGAAAGGAAGATGCCTCTTCAATGTCTCCATTCTAGTAATTGAGCATCACAATGTTAGTCTGAAATTGATGACATGAGCTGGAAATGAAAGCTTTGTGTAGAAAAATATTTTACTGATCTTTGGGTATAAAGAGTATGATGTCGACTAAAGAAGGTAAACTTCACAATAATATTGGTCAGCATAAGTCCATATCAAATGGTATTTACTCAACTTTCAGATGTTCTCAAGGATAGCCTCAATGCATTACAACCAGATATGGGATGTTTTCTCTAGACTGATCTCATCAATCGATTCTCCAAATATAAAGCCAAAGCGCCTCAGGCTTGTTAATATTTATTTATTTTATTTAGAAAAAACACACTCTACATAATTGCAATGCCGTACAAGAATTTTAAATACGACATCTCCTTCCTCATCTCATCTGCACTTGAACTTTGCATACCCCGTTAACATAGATCCCACTTCAACTTGCATTTTATATATGCAAAATCACCATTAGATCCTCCCAAGAATGAAAGAAAAACTTTAAAACTACCTATCCTATTTGACAAGTGGTCATCAGACTATGTCATATCCTCTACACACCCCCTCTCCTATCCCTCCCAATTTGGACGTTCGGCTGGGAAAATTGCATAGAGCACACAACAGGGACCAGTTGAATAAATCCACCACACCAGACATTCTAGCTTCAGCTGCCCACTAACTCACATTCAATACCCAATATTATCACCATATTAGATTACATAATCCCATGATATTGACATCAACATATATTTAGCAAAAATTGTTATCACGAACATGCCCATATTTACATCCTTGGCTAGAGGTTCTAAACCACAAAATCAACTTGAAGGTTATAAAACATACACTACTAGAAGAGCAGCAGGTCCTACACTCTATGAAGGCTATAAAACATACAGATCTCTTAATATCCTTGAATATTTAAACATAATGAGAAGGAAATCCTATAGAAAATATACATGACAAACAGATACATACAGTTGGCGAGAGGAAGGAATGATGAGTAACATTATGTTACTTGACAGTGTTACAGACATTGCAAGTGCAATACAAATACTAATCATGCTTGTCTTTTTTTCCATCTTAATAAGTGTCAAAATGAAATACTAAGGCCCTTCTTGGTATGATGGAATGGAATTAGGGTGGGATGGAATGAAGATAGGAACGAAATGACAATTTTTTTGCATTTTCATTCCATCGTACCTAGCAAATGAGTAGAATGGAAGTAGGAATCACATTCCATTCCATCATAACTATTGTTTAAGTTGATATAGATTTACCGTTGATCTACCGATGATCGGATTCAAACTAAAGCAGCAGCTAAGAGAGAGTCAAACGATGGGGACTTGGGGCTAATCTTCGTTAAGAAGCCTAATAAAAGGTTCCATCAACTAATAAACTAGCATACAAGCTCCTTATTAAGCCCAAAAACAGGTTCACACTCTTCCCTACCGCCCAAGGAGGAATGAAACTCCGAAACAGGTATAGAATCTAGATAAACCAACAAAATTGGCAAGCTCGAGAAAGCCCGGTCAACACCAAAATAGTAATTCAAAGGAAATATGGAAAAATTTACATCTTGTTTACAATCCTCTGTCTGGAGTCCTGCTGCAGCTGAGTCCTCCAATCGCCGCCTTCCATACCGCCGGAGGTCACTGCTTCGCCGCCGATTAACTGACCGGGCATCTGAACTTGCCCTTGCGCTGTCCGCCAATTGTTGCCGTCCATTCACAGCCGCCTAAAACAGCTACTACAAATTCTGCGAGTGATTCAAACACCGCCAAGAGAAGACGATTGAAAGTAGGTATTGTATGAAATTGCAATTTTGACTGCAATTTTGACCTGATAGGATTTAGAGAGAGACCGCAGATGGAAATGGAAGAAATACAGTTGTGGCGAAATACAATAATTGTAGATCAAGTTATTAATCAATGTACAAAGCAATTATTTTATATTTAAATTGTGATTATGGACGTTGCTACTTATGTGATTTTATACTGTTTTTCCATATTAAAATAAAAAAAGAATTTCGTAATCGAAAACCATGGAATTTCTTGTTCCTTTGGTAAACCAAAAATAGAGCATGGAGTATTTAGTTTAGGAATGTTTTGATTGCTGGAATTTTTCTATATAATACTTAATTTTATATAATAAAATGATAAGTTAGCTAACGTGAATATTTACAAGTAAATGATCCATGAGACAAAATTGATATTTGGTCTTAAATATACTAATTCGTTCACATATTTAGAAGTTATTAATGGTTAGGTAGTTATTAGTTAACTGACAATCAAACCGAATAAGTTGGTTATTGGTTTCGATTTGTTTTCGGATAGTGTTCACGCAAAAGTTCGATTACAACCTAATAGTCGAAAATTCGGTTTACGCAAAAGTTCGGTTATTTCCCCGTATATGTGAGTTTTATACCATATATAGTCATATTTTGCATTATAAAATCCAAAAAATATTTTAAATTTATATTTATTTATCTATAAAAAAAGTGAGATCAAGAAGGGATATGTGCCAAAGGGGCTATGCAGGCCCAACCCACGACTGTGAGGCCCGGATAGTTTGATCACAACTTTATAACTGATATCCATTTAAAGCGACATAATTTATTAGTAAAGTAAATATGTATATTTTTTAATATTTTAGACTATTGATATTGGTCTTTTTCGTTTTATTAGCATCGGTAATTTAGAACGATTGATATTAAGGTTTTATATTACTAGGATCATCTTTGTTAAATTGATGTAATTCATTCGTTAGTTCTTAAATATCGAATGATTATTTTTGGGTCCTATTAATAAATTTGTATATTTATTGCTACATATAATAATGAGAAATTTGAGTATAAATCTGTTGATTTCTAATTATATATTGTAGATGGTAATTATTGGATTTGATTTAATTTTTTATTTATTTTATGGTGTTATTGGATATCAATTGAATTTGTAAAGTTAAATTTTCCACTTTCTGTAAGGGTTCAGACTAATTTTTATATGGGTAATGAATTTGGGAGAACTTTCTATAAATAAAAATGAGATATTTTTATGAGATGGACGAAAAAAAATATTTTTATTTTTATAGGACGGAGCAGTATATAGAACCGCATATGTCGTATGCGGAAAACTAAGAATACTAATAAAAGCAAAATGATAGAAAAAATTGTCCTTGCACAACAATGCTAGTGGTTCAATTCCTCCTCAAGTTATATTAACTAACTGAATGTTTAAATCTAGATTAATTAAATTTTCGAACACTTAGCATTTTTTTCCACTTTGATTCACAAATTAGATAAATTATACTCACTCCAATTCAAGATATTCATATTCTTTTTTAATTTGTCTCACTCAAGATATCCACTTCCTATATTTAAAAATAAATCTATTTCGCATCTTTGCTCATTAAAATATTAAACAATTTTTATTTCTCTATTTATTCCACCTAACAACTCCTCTTCAAATCTCGTGTCACTCAATAATATGATGGAGAAAGTAAAGTAAAAGAGATGATAAAATAAAGATAAAAGTATTTTCATATTTAATAATGAACTATTTTGGTTGAGACAAATCAAAAAAGAAAGTAAATTATCTTCAGTGGAACATATAGAATAAAATAGTAAATTTACTCAACTCATTAAAACAAAGGAAAGTGTAGATAATGGCACCACACAAGTTGGTGCCTGATTCCAATTTATTGTAGCATGCATTAGAATCCTATAAAAAGAGAGATTAAAAAGAGAAAAGGGTGGGAAAAAAACTTAGTAGATACCATTGACTCCGATATCTAATAAGTTCCTTTTTAGGGTTTCTCCAAAGGTTAAAACATGCAATAGAGTCACAGAAACATAACTAAGAAAGCAAAGTGACAACATGACAAAGGAATGCAGTGGTTCTCTTCTCTTTCTCCTTCATTCATCCATTGACGGGGAACCAAGTGGGGGCATGTTTAAGAGGGCGCTCGACAAATCCAATATCTCCGGATCATCTGTGAGAAGATATTGGCCCACTGCTGCAAGAACTAAATGAAGGAGAAGCAATCAACTAAATCAGTGGTAAGATATGAAGATAACAATCTAAATGTGTTACTCTTGATTTAGCATCACATTCCAATTAACAGTATAACATAAAATTCCTAAATATTTTACTTATTCAGGAGATATTGATATGACTAGTTCACATTACAAATCAAGCAGAAACATATAGAAACATCAAGGATATTGAAAATGGAACAGATGTTTCTTTACTTGGATCTTGGGGATTTTCTCTATTAACAGAATTCGCCATAGGATTCTGGGATTTCGACTCCATTGTCAACATTTTGAGAGATATTTTTCTTAAATAATCTGACTGTAAAAAAATGAAATAGGTCCAAGTTAGTATAGATTTTTCAAATAGCTGAAGGGAAACCATGTGGCCATATATATACCTGGCTAGTTGCCGCAGTGTATATTTTTTCCTCAAATCTGACGGCTATTTTCTTGAGTTCCTGCGGTCCCTCTTCTCCAGAAAAAGGAAGATGCATCGTCAATGTCTTCAATCTAGTAATTGAGCATCATAGTGTTAGTCTGTAATTGATGACAAAAAAAAGTATATTTTGACTAAAAAAATGGCAAACTTGACCATGATATTAATTAGGCATCATATGAAATGGTATTTACTCAACTTTCAAATGTTCTCAAGTATAGGAACGGAGAGAACATACAAGTTCCTTAGCTCATAGGTGCAGGGGGCGGACGCAAAAAATATTTTCGACCTTATAGTACTTCATATGTCCGTAAAAAAATATCTTAATTATTTTTGGCCATTTTAGGTACTTAGTTTCAAAGTGGGATCCCTTGTTGTGCCTATAAAGGCACGTCATTCTATGGCGGTGCAAGAAACCCAACATTTTATGAAAGAAACGCATGCGAGATTTTAAATATTTTAATCTCCATTACTTCCTCAGTTTATAAAAATATGAATTTTTAGTTCTGTAATTATTCAGTCCAGCCTTTGTCTGTCTCTATTCAAATTTTGCCGATTATTCATCTACAATATTATTTTAGTAATTTAATAATTAAAAAAAAAATTCAAGTAGAAAAGAAACAAAAATTAAACCCCACCAAAATAATTCAAAGGAAAGATGGAGATTTACATTTTGTTTACAATCCTCTGCCTGGAGTCCTGATGCAGCTGACTCCTCCAATCGTCGCCGGAGGGCACTGCTTCGCCGCTGATCACCTGCCCTTGGTTGCTCTCCATCTGCAGTCGGCCTAAAACAACCAAAAATTATGGGACTAATTCAAACATCCGTCCTCTCCAAACCAAACAACACACGATTCAGAGTTAGTAGTATGAAATTTAGATTTTGACTGCAATTTTGACCTTAGCGTAGAGCGACAGCGATCGGCGATGAAATTCGAACAAGGTGATGTGCAATAATTGTAATGCTTCAATTATTGTTACTTAACTTAGGGATTACAAGCCCGCAACCCGTGGGCTGACCCGAATAGCCCGCCAAATTTATAGGGTTAGGGCTGGAAATTTCTAGCCCGATAAAATTAAAACCCGATTAGCTCGCACCCGATTAACCCGCGACCCATTAGGGCTAGACCCGAAAACCCGATGGGCTGACTCGAAAACCCGATAAAATTTCTATTATTCTATTTTTTACTCATAATTCGACATTTTATTGATTAATTTTATAATATAGATAACTAAAAATAACTTTCAATTTTATATTAAATATATAAATTATATATTGAATTTTTATTAATATAATAATTGATAAATAAATTAAAAACTTCAAATTCACTTAAAAAAATATTTAAATTTCTACAACATGCATTAAAATTTCTCGAAATATCTCAAATATTAGTATTTGATCATGTTTATGATTGAGTTTGACCATATATCTCAAATGTATCATAATTAAATATTTTACATTTTATGAATATAACTAATTTTCATCGTTATTTATTGGATTGATTGCATGTTAATCTTATCGGTAGCAACCCGATTAACCCGCTGGGCTAGCCCGAAACCCGAGCTTTTAGGGTTAGGGTTGAACTTTTACAACCCGAAAAAATTCACAACCCGATTAGCCCGCACCCGATTGACCCGCAACCCGAGTAGGGCCGGCCCGAAACCCGATGGGCCGACCCGATTGACATCCCTACTTAACTTCACCAAGTTACGTCCGTTTTAAAAAAAAAGTTACGTCCGTTAAGTCGTCTTTGGTCACGTCAATGGATAAGAGTGGATATGAGTGGATGCGAATGCGAATCAAGATTTCAACAACCAAGGGATATTTTCTATCACCTTCCTTCTCCATTAGGTGTTTTATTATATCATTTACATCCATCCCTTATTAAGAGTTCTATTTCACCTTTATCAAAAATTTAGTTACATGTTCCACCAACTTATTCACTCTACATTTTATTATAACACTAATACTCACTTTAACCCTGAAAAGTATGACCATCTTGGTTCATACTTTTTAGTGGAAATTGTGTTAGTGGAGAGTGGGCTCCACATTATTAGCGGTGAAATGTAATAATATAGGTTGTAAATAAAATGATGTGTTGAGGTAATGTGTTGTTTAACTATTGTAAAATTAGAAAGTTCATACTTTTTAGGGATGGAGGGAGCATATATAAGTAGGACTCATATTCCACCAAGTTATTCAACCAACTTTTCTTTACATTTTCTAATATCGTGTCGAAACCAAATAAGACTCTTAATAGGGACAGATGGAGGATACATGCATGTAAAGAAGGAAATTTCCTAACTGAAATATTTTGAATTTGGTGTTTCTCTCATGAACCAATAATATTACTCTCTCTATCCCTCAAAATAGATGTCATTTGGGTGATGACATAAGATTTTAGGAAACCAATAATATTACTCTCTCCGTCCCTCATAATAGATGTCATTTGGGTGATGACATAAGATTTTAGGATATGTTTTTGTGTTTAGTGGCGAGAGAAAATATATTTATATATATTAATGTGAGAGAAAAATTTTTTAAAAAAGAAAATGTAATACTCCCTCCATCCCATTGAAGATGACCCACTTTTCTTTTTTGGTTTGTCCCAATCAAGATGACTCATTACTAAAAATAGAAACACATTTATCTCAATTTTAGTCTCTCTTTTACTTTACTCTCTTCACTCCATACACAAAATAAAGTTGCATAAATTCATGTGCCGCTCTAGGAATGAGTCATATTCTTTGGGACAGATGAAGTATTTTTTATGGGAGAAACTGAATAAGAAAGTGTAACATCTATTAGACTAGAGGTATGTTTAAAAGCATAAGTTGGAAAATGCATGAGAAGAAACAAAATCAGAAAATAATCCAAATTATGGAGTAAGCGTATTTATCGATTGTTGTTTGATAGTACATTATAAGGTAAGTTTTTAAAATTCACCTCATGTTTGACACACCACTTACACAATGGGATATCCATTGTGTATACGTTATTGCCCTCAATCTTTTCTATTTCTCTCCAATACACCACAATCTGCCCTAGCGCTTGAAATATGGAGTATATAATTTCCTTTCATTTATTCTTCCTCAACATCTCACTGTTGTGCGCTCGAAGACTCCGGACGAAACTTGTATAAACATGTATGTCTTCAATTAAATTACCTTAAAGTTTGATTTAATCCTAAGTTATTAACACTATCTTGCTGGAAATCAAGAGCAAGCTATTTTTTGGAGATTGTAAATAATTATTCAAGCTATATCGTGCGCTCCCTGTATGAGCTCAATTTTTTATTTATTTAGACGAAAGTTGATCTTTATTATGGATTTGACTGAAATTTATGGACAACATTGATTTCAAACCCCTATATTACCTTACATTTTGAGAGCAGATTTTGGATATTTTTAACTCATTTGCGAACTTTCATATTAGGAAAATATAACTTACATTCTGCATATCACTTAATTTCCCAACAAAAAACCAAGTGGAATGGTGTATGGTTCATATTTTAGGAGATAGTTATTTGAAGTTGAATGGGGATACCCATCGAGAACCAATGTTTTTTTGTTCTAAGAATGTGTCATCCCCTAATACCTAGCAGATTGGCTCATTATGGGAGACATTGGCTGATCAGAGTCCAATTGGAACACATCTCAAATGATTGAAGGTGAGTTATTTTGACTTACCTTATCTTTTGTTGTTAGCTACATAATACCCTAGCCACATCCATATGATTTTGTTGGTATAGATTTCCTTGGAGAAATGGCTGGTTGCACACCGAAGACAGATCGGTCTTGATGGAGCTGGTCTACTCGTGAGGAAGAGGCCTTACTGTTAGCCCTAAAAGATCCTTGTTGTGAACAAGTGGAAATCAGATAACGGCTTCTGTGGCGGGTATCTAGCCTGGATTGAGGAAATCATCAAGCGTGAATGCCCAAAAAGCGACATTAAGGTGAACCCATATCAGTTCCAACAATGGAAAAAAAATCTACTATTCTCTTTAACATTATCAAACGAAGTGGCGTTGGCTTCAATTACAAGGGCGATCACAAGATTGATTGTGATAACGACTAATGAGAACAAATTGTTAGGGTGTGCTTCTTACTATTATTGGCCCTCCCTTATGTTTACACATGTTTTATAAGAGCTAATGTGTTTGATTGGTGATGGGTGTTTAATGTTGTTGTAGATGGATAACAATGCAAGCTACAAGCGTTTCAAGTCGTGGCATATGTTTGATGAATGGAAAGACATGTTTGGCAAGGATCGGGCAACGAGCTCTGGTGGCCGGGATTTGGAGGAGCTTTACCATGGCGTGCGCTCAAATCTCAATGTGGGTAATGAGAGTCAAGAGGCTGAGTTTAAAGCTAGTGCTGATAAGAGTACGAGAGACAATGAAACCGGAACTCAGCTTTCCGCAAAGACAAACGGTAACACCCCAACTCAATTGCCAAAGAGAACAGGTAAGAAGCGCAAACTCGTTGATAGGACTGACGTTTTTCTTGAATTGCTTGCTAAAAGACAAGATGAAACCAGCTCTAGGCTTGATAAGTTGGCTAATAGGACTGAGTTTGAGTTCGATGTTAGCAAGGCAAGAAAGAAAGTGTTTGGCATGCTTGGTAATATACAAGGCATAACTCCTGGGCACCAAATCGACACCGCTGAATTCATCTTCAGCAAAGTCGAACATTTGGACTTATTCAATAACCTTCCTGAAGCTTTCTACCATACTTCGTTCTTCGTGCATTGGAGAAGAATCACCATTAATTCGTGATGTTTGATCTTTTGACTTAGCTATTTTGTGGGAGATGATATCTAATCCTCCTTATGTGCAGTGAACTATAATTGCACTCATGATCTTTTGTCTATTTTGTTGTCATGCTCAAATGTATGAGCTTAAAATATTGGGCTTCGGCCTTGGTCTGTATTAGGTGACTGTTGTTATGACTTTATTAGTGGAATCTATGGAACCTCAGAATATATATGTGACATATTATGACTGTAATTTTGTGTCCAATTACTTATAATTCCCTGCTTATGCTTATTGTGCCCTCATGGACTTATAAGAATAAATGATTTTTTATTAATTATTTGGTTTATATTTAGTATAACTAGTAATTGTTTCGGAATCATTATTTGTAGGAGTGAAGTCATACTATATCTATATAAATGATGAGGTGAGATGTTAAGAAGTATGCTTATGTTTTCTTATATAAATTATCGTATTCATTTTTTAAATCAAATGAAAGATTAAGTGTTTTAATGCTTACTTTATGTTAAGAGCATGGATGCCTTATCACAAAAAAATCAGTGACCAAAAGCCATTTTCAGCTCTAACATAACTCAGAAGCGATGCTTATACTATCAAAACAAGCACCTTTTAAAACTCCAATTCTACTTTTAGCCAACATTGGTAACCATTAGTAAATTAATGTTGAGAAACGACAACATCCATGCTTCTAATTCATACAACTTTTCTTTTAATACAAACTATTAGCAAATTGAATGAACTACACTTGGCCATATTTTCTGAAACTCATGTTAATTTCACAAACAAAGTCACATAACATATCGCAGAGTGAAATTTTTAGAATTGAAATAGTTCTATGGACTACACATGAAACCACGCACTCACAACATGCATAAGACGACAACAACCATGTCGCAAGATACGACTTATTTGCCAAGTGGCAATTCTCTGTTTGCAGCACAATAGATAAGATTCATGATGGTGTTGTTCATTTTGCATTTCACCTCACGATTATGGTCGGCGCCACCATAAAGTTGGCTTTAACGAAGCACAAGAGCTACTGTTTGAGGAGTCTAGTGTTCTTGTTGGGGCGTTGTCAAAGCCGTGGTAATTGAAATTTTCAGATCATTGTCCAAGCTCCCTGTCACGATCACGTGCATAAGCTCGAATCTCCTCGGAATTTGATGACTCACGGGCTCAGGAGTGTGAACTCTCACCGAACAACTTGTGTGGTAGTAGCTGGCTCTCATGCTTATATCCACTTTCATGCTCTTCACCTTGGCCCTCATCAACATCCAGATTGAGATCAATGGTATTGTCCGAGAGCACAATGCTTCTGGAGCAGCTTGAACTCTGGTTCTCCATTGTTTGTATATGCTCCAACACATGCATTTTTCTAATCACAAGAAACTCCAAAATTCTATTATTACATAGAGCATATTATCTAGACGTCACCACGGTTCGGGAACCGGCGGTTCACGGTTCGGAACCACCGGTTCCGGTTCGGAAAATGATGGAACCTGAACCGGCCCAACCAAGGTTCGGCGGTTCCGGTTAGTGAACCGTGAACCGCCGGTTCGCGTGAACCGTCGGTGCAAATCCGGTTCCAGGCCGGTTCCGCCGGTTCGCCGGTTCGTTTAATTTTTTTTTTGTAAATTTGTAATTCAAGTAAAAAATGTAAATATTTTTGCATAAATAAAATTAGAATAAAGCGATGTACAAATGCAATTTTATTGATACAAATTACAACTTCAAAATTACAAATTACAACTTTAAAATTACAAATTACAACGTAAAATTTACAAATTACAACGTAAAAATTAGAAACCGGCGGTTTTCGTCGATTTTAAAAATTCAAATTTTTGTAATTACCGTTGGAACAGCCGGTTTTCCGCCGGAACCGGCGGTTTTTTCGGCCGAAACCGGCGGTTTCCGTCAATGGTTTCTGACCAAACCGGCGGCGGGGGGAGCGGTTTCTGAAAAGGCTAGGAAGTAGGCCTGAAAAGGTGTCGGGAGGTGTCGGGAACCGCCGAACCGGCGGTTCCGGCGAGACCGGCGGTTCGGAACCGCCGGTTACGGTTCTTCAATTTTTGTGAACCTGAACCGGCCCGGCGGTTCGGGCAGTTCCGGTCCCGGTTCGAACCGCTGCCGACGGTTCCGGTTCCGGTTCGGAACCGCCGGTGACGGTTCCGGGCGGTTCGTCCGGGCCGGTTCGGTTTGGAGACCTCTAATATTATCAGTACATCATAATAAAAAATTGAAATCAAAATAACCTTTAGGATGACCATCAAAGTTTTTTCAGATGCAAAAATCTTGTTCGACGAGGGCTCGAATCGTGTATTCGGATGCTCGACCAATGATTTGAAGGTTTGGTAGCGGCGCTCCAGGAATTGCAACTGGTTATAGACGTCGTCCCTATTAACATGACTGCATGTCTCCTCCTCGACGGTGGCTTCGGCCTCATACAAGAATTCTGGCGGGATGATCATACCCTCGAACTTATGCAATTGCTTCTCTCTCAGAATACAACTAAGAATCAAATTGTCTAGTTCATCCATCCATATCCCATGATAAAGATATTCATCTTGAGATTTGGGTTTCGAATCCATTTTTTGTTTACGGTGTGAAGCAATGATACTCATCCTAGGTTCACAACTCAAACTATGGAATAAAGCTACACAAGTGAGAAGAAAATAATATTCAATCTGGATATAATTGCATTCTTTGAATGTTACGTTTTTTGGTCTTCTAGCAAGCATGTGATGACTGAATACTTTTCAGCTTCATGAGGTAACAACGCATAGTATCTTCTTTAAATAAAGCTACTACATGGCTTCAACACTCATCCTAGGTTCACAACTCAAACTATGTTATTGGAATAAGGTTGCTGCTTCAATCTTAGACACATATGATACTCACACGCATTCACATGTCAGCTGACATTTGATCCCATCTGTTATTCTAATCAATTGTAGGATCAATAACTTCTACATATTCAGTATCATCTTCCTCAGCAAAAATTTCATTGTCAAACATGTTATTGTCAACTAAATATTCAATTGGATCGATTGTTATCTCCCCTCTTATGTAATTGTGTAACAGAAAACAAGCCATTATCAACATAGTTTATGTTTCGATTGGATAGTAAGATGCACTACATAGAATAACCCAACGCGTCTTAAGAACAGTGAAAGCCCGTTCAATTATGTTCCTTGCACTCGTATGTCGCATATTGAACATTTCACGAGGATTCTTAGGCCTCTTAGTGTCCGGACCTCATTCCTGCAGATGATATCGAACTCCTTTGTAAGGTGTCAAAAAACCTTCACTATTTGCATACCCATTGTCACACAAATAATAATTACCTACAAGTGCATAATCCATTGTTGTTATGATTTATGCTGAAGGAATTTATAGATAAACATTCTACAATAGACTATTAGCTTAGACGACATGCACATGGATTACCTTTGGGGACATTGATACCAAATGGACGAGAAACTGCATCTCGTATGATACGTGCATTACCTTCGGACCCCTCCTAACCCGGTAAAACATACACAAAACGCATGTCCCTTGTGCACGCAGCCAAGGTACTTGTGGTTATTTGTCCTTTCCTAGTTTGATAACTTGGCTTGTTAGCCAATTGGAACTCAGACATTAATATATGTCCCATCTAACGCACCTAAGCAACCCTACAAGTCAAGACATATATAATTATCAATGAACACTAGACAAAAAAACGTCTACGAAAATTCTATAGTATCCGATTCATGTGAGTAAATCTTAGACATTTTACCTTAAACCACTTCCACCTAGGGTTAACACTGTTAGTCAGGTACCGGAGTTGGCTTAGATATAAACATTCTATGCACCAGTATGATGGTTCGGAGGACAACATGGACATAGAATAAAGCTGTCTGACCGAACCGCCAAAAATCAAAACTAACCACCCGATTCTTTTTATGATGTGATAAAACACTTAAGAAAATAGCCACTTGTTCCTCTACTTTAACAAATGATCCATCTACCAACCCAGCTCCTTCACTAAGAAGAATACATAATCTCCCAAAATAATTTCGGTCCATGCGTAGATTATTTATGTAGTCCCGATCAGTAACACATATCAATCTAGTAAGATGACTGATCTAGGTAGTATGCGTACCAAACGGCGAAATAAACGTCGTGTCTAGTTCTTTTTAATCCGCTTAGAACCATTACTAAGTTTCAAGAATTCACGGATAATGATCATGGTACGTGTGTGATGCTTTTGTAGTATGTCTTCAATAAGCAAGAAGAATCCACTCATAATTATATTTGATGAGATTCCATGAACAAAATTACTGTCAACTGTTACAATGCTATAAACCATTGAAGTTAAAATCAAATCCTAATTACAAAGTTTTAAATTTGCATGAATTATATTTTGGCTCTAATTATGAATATGTATTAATCAAGCAAAACATGTCCAAAGCCTAAGAAAAGCTAAAAATAAAAGTAAATTCTTTATTCAATTATCACATATGCGGATAAATTCTGTCTCCAAACTGAAAATGTACAAAATTAAAAATATCAAACAAATTGCTACAGAAACACTCAGAACCTTAGTTTATACATTCTCTTCCTTTTGCTCCACATCATCCACATAATATAAAAAATTAAAAATTGTCTGCCAATTATATGATGAATGCCTACCAAATCATGATAAAATATAAACCAACACAACTCTTAAAAATGTTTGCCAATTAAATAACCCAAACCCAATTCATGCTCAAAAACCAAATTCATGCTAACAAATGTCTGCCAATTAAAAAACTCAAACAATAAAGAAGAAGAAAAACAAAAGCACAACAGTTTGACCCTTATATCATGAATGCCTTCCTATTCATGCTAAAAAAACCTAATCTTGAATAATTTTTAGTAGATATGAAACAGGTTCAACTAGGATCGCAGGGTACAACACCAATACATATGGCATAAAAAACGTTACGGAGTTAGTATGACCGATTTGTGAGGAATGTTTCCGTCGATGCTCTTTTCATCCAACTCGAAATATCGTATTATAAGAAGGTTTACTATTTCCCTATTCATTCAAGTGAGAAATCAGATCGAAAAACCACCGCCCATAGAGCTTAGCCAAGAGTGAACCAGGCCTGATGGCGGTTCCGCGACTACCTCTACTCTAAATAGGTTTTTCCTGGTCCTTTCAAACCAGTCTTTCTAAACCAGGAAAAGGGGGCAAAGACGATGCCGGTGGAAACAAAAGAATAAGATTCCCAAAAAAAACACACAAATACAGACACTTCTCACATGACATCAGACTCGAATGAAATGGTCATGACCCTATTCTACCATCCGTCGAGTTATCTGCCCGACGGGAGCGACTCCCGCGCACAGAAACTCCACCACCGTCCGCCGAGCCTGTTGGCCGTTGGAAATTTATCTCCACTGCCGAGCGAAACTCGCCGCCGGTGCTTGTTAAGGGAAACACCCTTAACAACTGGTGCTTTCATCGTGATCTCACCCTTCCACCATCTCGAACTAAAGCTACATCGTTGCCCGACGGAAACCATTCCGCGCACAGCAACTGTTTTGGTTGTTGTCCCACCTGTCTGCCGAGCACAGGCCGTCAGACAGCTCTGCTTCTGCAACGCCTGACGGGAAGGATTCCCGCGTTCTGCGTTGAAGTCAGACGATCATCATCCACCACAACCACACCTCGATCCGTCATCATGACACACAATCACCATCGCCATTTCGTTCACAAGCATACACAGTCGCTGCCCGATTTGGAGTTCCGCTATCGCAAAGCCCTGCCACACAGGTTTAACAGCTTTTAGCTGCCACCCAAACGTGTTCCAGCAGCCTGGAAGGCCGAGGGGGGAGAGCCCTCGCAGTTCGACCACCCACAACAACCACTCTACCAGCCGGACAGGTATAGCCGCTGGACGATTCCTAGAACAGCATAGACCGCACGCGGGAAAGAGATTCATGCCAAGCTGGATCATCTCCTTGCTGCGTTTGATAAGTTGGAGAACAAGTGGGATGCCACGGATCGTCGTATTGGAAGAATATATGCTCCGCCACGACCTGAGCCGGCTCTCGACGGGGAGAGCATCGAAGTGCAGGACAGCCATGGCGACCCATCGCCGCTCCCGCTCGCAGATGGACCAACTCCTCCATGACATCCTAACGAGAGGTATCGGGGGCGCTTTCACGACCAACCCTATCCGCGAACCATTGCTAATAATTGGGATCAAGGGGGTGGGACGATCGCAGAGACCACCGTCAGCGACAGGGTTTTGAGGAGTATTCGAGGCGACACTAACATCTTCATAATGGCCGCGCCGAGCAACCTACATACCGGTCACCGCAGTTCGACCGATTCCTGAGTCACGACACAACTCCGTTGCCTGCCGTTGCCCCGCCACGCTCCGACTTCACGCACCGGCCACAACAGTTCAGCAAGTTTATTGATTCGGGGAAGCAGCATGATCTGCCCAATACTCTCTATCTCATGGGTCGTTCGCCTTGCCCAGCCCAATTAGCCACCGTAAGTGATTACAACGAGAAACTGCGTATTTATAAATTTGACCAAGCCGCCCTTCTCGCCCGCGTGAATGCATTGTTTGGGGAGAATATTGATAACGATAATCTAACTGAGGATGTTCCCCACAACGTTGCTCACAATGGGGGTACTAATCTTGTTGTACCAAATGACGAGTCCCTCGAAGAGATCGTCAAGACCGACAATACGCTGCTGCAAGTGCTCGTCGGGGCATATGATGAGAAGATTGATTATCTCAGTGTTCCAACACATAAGGAATTGGAGATGAAAGAAGATATAGCGACCTTGCTGGAGAAAGAAAATAAAGACGATGCCCTTTGATCTAGTTTAGAGCCGAAAGAAAAAGATTTCAATGTGTTGACTGAGAAGCCGAGCAAGAGAGAGTGCATGTAGAATCAGAGCCTTGTTAATGACATCCAGGCTGGAATTGATATGAAAAAACAGGACAGTCAAGAGGAAATGGAACAGAAGCGAAGGTTGTCTGAGGATGAGTTTAAATTTAAAAAGGAAGAATTGGGTAAGACAAGGGATGCTCACTTCGGTTCGCAAGCACTTGCTTGTGTCTATGTGGATTTGAATGTCAGTAATGTTACAAATATGAATCTTCGATTACCGTCGCTCGACGCCGATGCAAGGTTGATTCCTCTGGGAAATGACATGCCGTGTTTGAGCATTCATGGAGGTGTAGCAAAACTTTTCATTTTAGCGTTGAATTGTCACGACAACAATGTGGGGGGGGGGTGTCCGCCATATCTTATACCCAACACGGTTCTCTATTGGTGTTTTTTGATGGAAATGATGAAGGGGGACGCACAACTATGTGGTGGGCATTTGATCCAGGAGGAGGTACCGCGCGAAAGCTTCTACTTTCAACTCTCTTCGTGGTTTTATGGTTCCACCTTGAGGACAAGGTGGATTTCAACCGTGGGGGAGTTGATACGATCCTATATATCTCCGAATTATTTAGTTATATTTTGGTTTACCGTATATTTTCCATATTTGTTTAGATATTTGTTTCTTGTTCAATAAGTTATGGTAGTAGTATTAGAGTATTATAAATAGTAGAGATTGTTATCATTTTATTCAATCAATTAATGAAATATTTTCCCCACCAAAGATACGTGTGTTTTCCAATCCTAATTTTGGATTCCCTCCGCCGATCCTAATTGGACGGCGGAGTGTTTTACCAGCCGCCGAGTTATCTGCCCGACGGGAGCGACTCCCGCGCACAGACCGACCAAAAATGAATGCTCAAACACCCTTAACAGGCTATAACTTGATCACCACCAAAAATGCATTGTTCCCTATTTAATTTTTGTATTTCAGTTCTATTTTTTTAAATAAGCTCTACAGCTTTAGGGGGTCAGAATTCAAATCACATGTTTGTAAATTTGGTGTCCAATTAGATCTAAATTCAAATGTTATTCTATACATAAAGTTCATGACTCCCCAATCCCATTACACAAACTTGCAAGCTTGTACATATAATTCGTAATAAAAGTAAATATAGATTGATAAATTTATCAAGCATGACAAAGAGAAATTCATTTGAGTAGTGTTGGTGATTTAGAGTTGGTCTGGAAGTAGGTGAGTGCAGTATCAGCATCACAGTTGCTCCGAGTGAAGCACTTGAAAAACTCTGCATAAGTGAACCCTCTATAGGCTGCAGGGCTATCTCCGGCTGGCTCAATGACGATCTCATTCGACGGAATCAGAAACGTCCCAATAGTCGTCCTCGCCTCTTCTCGATGCGTCATCACTCTATGAATCGGGCTCCAAAATCTCCCATTGCTCATCACCTTAATAAAACAATTAGTTAATAGTCATTTAAATCATGAAGTATGTTAAGATCCCGGTCAAAGGTTTGTAAAAAATCATAAAATTTCATTTTTTTCAATTATCTCATACAAAACGATGTCATCTGAGGATGATGGTCAAACAACGTTGTTTCATCAAATAAGAAAAGGAAAAAAAAAATACTTATTTTAATGAAATGACGCGCAAAAAGGAATTATAATCTAATTTTGAAACCTTGAGTTGGAGGCCAGGGACGACGAGGAACGCGGTGGGGTCGGAGGGGACGTCCATCCACTGGTGGTGGCGGAAGACTTGGAGGCCCGGGACGGAGCACTGCTGCAAGATGGTGATGAGGTTGGGATCGGTGTGTTGCGGCATCCCGAGCGTGAGGCTCGGATCAGGGCATGGAATGTGATGATTCACTGACAACAGCTGTGTTTTGGTCATCTCCCCCTCCAAGTAATCAGGTTTCAGCCCAAGCCCTTCACATATGGTTTCCAAAATCCTCACCATCAACTTCCTCGTCTCAACGGCATATGCCCCAACAACTTGTCTGCAATTTGTAATGTTAGAAACGAATCACTCATCCCCTTAAAAGGCTTGATATAAAGGGGAGACTTGTCAACTTTAATATAAAGGAGTCAGAATCACCATTGTTATCGAGAAATATATGATATGATATGTGGAATGTGAACAGTAGCTATTTGCTAATTGCTAACTGCTAATAACTATGTATACAACCTATGTTTTGTCAACACTAAGGCATTTGTATGTCAACCGTTGACATAGCTAGCAATTTAAGATAGTTAGCAACCTAACAGGACCCTATGATACGACTCAATACCTATAAGTGGGAGGGTGGTGGGGCCAGAGGTGGATGTGATCATGGAGAGGGTAGCAATGGTGAGTGAGATTGTCTCTCCAGTAATGGACTTCCTCGGAGTCGTAGTTCAAGGTGCTAGAGTAGATTCGGCATTTCTTGGTGAGGTCGGTCGAGTACAAGCTCGCCTTGTGCTCGGCCGGCCCTGCGAAGAATCCCTTCATCACGGCCATCGTGTCCTCCATCAGGCTTCCTGGGATCCCGTGGTTGATGACCTGAAAGATTCCGAAGCGTTGGCATGCATCGATGATCTGGTGAATGATGTGTTGTGGATTGGGGTGTTGAAGATCGATGAGAGGGATGTCGTTCATGACTGGGAAAGGTTGGGAGCCAGGCCTTTGGTTGGCTGGGAATATGTATTTTTCAGGTGTATTTTCCACGGGATTGAGCCAGTTTGACATTAGAGTCTCCATATTTTTTTCCTTTGAATAAATGATTGGGATATTATTAGTATGTGCAGTTGTTGAGTTATGTGAATGAGCGATTTATATAGCAATTCTCGATTTGTATCATTTGGAGCTAAGGTTTAATAAATGATTATCAAGAATAACGTTTTTTTAACCATGGGACCATAATATTGGGGATCAATGAGAATATAGATAGAGTTTATGTACGCTCTCCTCTTACTTTATAGTGTCACAACTCATATTATTTTTAAAAAATTACATTTTCTTTGAGAGAATTAGATAAAAAAAAACTGGGTGAAAGAAATTTAAAATTTTTGTTTTTAATAGAGATGAAGAAGAATTAGCTTAAAAAAAGCCAAATTAAAGTATTAAAAGAAAAAAAACGGTTAATTTTATGAAGCTTATCAAAATTTCTAGGGTAAGAAATTCTGATAGAAAATTTAAATTTTTTGATTAGGTGATACTCCCCCGTTCCACAATAATTGTCACTCTTATTGTGGGCACGAGTTTTAAGAAATGTAAAAAAAATTGGTTGGAAAAGTTAGTGGAATGTGAGACTGACTTTTTTATATTGTTTTATAATAAAATGTGAGTGAAGTGAGTGAGTGGAATGTGGGACTGAAAAAGTTAGTGGAATGTGAGACCGACTTTTTTATATTGGTTTTATAATAAAATGTGAGTGAAGTGAGTGAGTGGAATGTGGGACCTACTTACCATTTATGGTAAAAATAAAGTGTGACAATTATTGTGAGACAGACCTAAATGGAAAAGAGTGATAATTATTGTGGGACAGAGGGAGTATTACATTAGATTTTTTTAAAAAAAATTTAAAAGTCAAATCTTATACTACGTCCCAGCGTAAGTAGGACGTTTTCCTTTTTGGTATGTCCCAACCTAGGTGAGACGTTTCCTTTTTTGGCAACAATCAACTCACTCATCTCTCCTACTTTTTTCTCTTATATCTCCTACTTTTTTCCCTCTCTTACTTTTTTATTCTCTCTTTCTCTTTCTTACTTTTTTCTCTTTCTCACTTTATTCTCTCTTTTTCTTTATTACTTTATCCTCTCTGTGTCTTACTTTACTATCTCTCTTACTTTACTATTAATAATTTAATTCACTAAACACCACTACCTAAATTCCTGTGCCAAAATAAAAACGTCTCGCTTAGGCAGGGACAGAGAGAGTATTAATAAATAAAATTTTAAACTCCCATTTCTCATTGAAAATAAGAACTTTGGATACTACATAGCTTTTAATACAAAATTGATAAAGTATTAGAGAGAAAAAAAGTAATTGAAGTGTTGTTAGTTGAAAATGAAGCCCACCTCATGAGAGAAAAAAAATTTGTTCAAAATGAAAATGCACTAACTTCATTGGGCAGAGGAAGAAAATAAGAATAAAGGGTAATACTCCCTCTGTCCCGGACTACTTGCACTTATTTCCTTTTTGGGCGTCCCAAGTTATTTGCACTCTTTCCATTTTTAGTAAAAATTATCACCTACAGACGCAATTGTTGACTTTACTATACACTCATTCCTTAATCTCCGTACCGAAAAGGAAATGTGCGAGTAGTCCGGGACGGAGGGAGTATATTAGAAATTTGGGCTTCTACATGACTAATTCAATGTGTATGACTATCTTTTAGTAGCTCAATTAAAGTGATCTAATAAAGATTAAGTTTGAGCATATGTATTTATTTGTTATGAAAATAAGTGTAAATACCATATGAGATTTTCTATTTGATAAGAGACCGAATAGAAAATAAAAGGCTTATAATTTATATAAATATAAGCTAGGGTTATGATCCCAGACGTTAGAAGAACGATTTAAAATTTTCATATTCTCTAGGCAGACTATTTTGAAAAGTTTCTCTATATTTTACCTAATTTTTTTTCTTACTTTACTGATTTCTCATTAAAACTCATATTACCAATGTATTAGTCTATTTTTTTTACAGAGGGAGTATAGTAATTTTACTCGGTATCACTAAATCAATATAAAATTTTTTGCCAGCTTAATTATCTCGTGGTCTACCAGGATAAGAAACTGAAAGAAACAAATGAAATGCTATATGGATAACGATTATTCTCAAATGAGATTATATTACTGTCATGTAGCCGACTATATATCATAAAATAGTTCATTGGTTACATGTCTTAGGGAAAATCGCATTTCTAGGCTAGTTTGTCTTTAAAATAACGAAAATATACCCATTTTGTTATCTACCACATATGAGAAAAACGCCAATACCAATAGCGTGTATATAAGTAAAGACGCCAGCGTGGATGGCGTTTTATACTGTCTTCGTATTTCACCCGTATTTTCTCCAAATACAGTTTAAATAAAACACGCCACTCGTGTTGGCGTGTTACGTGATAAAACGCCACCACAGTTGGCGTGTTTACTAATTATAGACGCCTATGGAATTGGCGTGTTTCACATAAAACGCCAACTATAAAGGCGCGTTTTTCCGTTATAAAACGTCTTTCAAGTTGGCGTTTTTCCATACAGACGCCAACAGAATTGGCGTTTTTTGTAACACGCCAACCGGAAGGGCGAGTCAATACAGAATGTCTGTTTTTCGTGGCTAAAATCTCCAACGGAATCGTCCAAGTATAACACACCAATGTAGTTGGCGTCTTTTCATAAAGGCGCCAACAACATTGGCGTTTTTTATAACACGCCAACCGGAAGGGCGAGTCAATGCAGAATGTCTGTTTTCGTGTCTAAATCTCGAGCAGAAATCGCCCCAAGTATAAAACGCCAACACGTGTTTTTGCGCATAATGTTTCTTTACAATCCTCCTCCAATGACAAAGTTACAATAATTATGCACAAACTATATGTTCATTCCAATACTCCACTTCAGTATGTTCAGTCCAATAAATAAGCAAAACTATTTGTTGAAAAGTTATAATGATCAACTCAATAAACAAGCAAAATTATAAATATTACAACGTTCAACTTAATAAATAAACAAAAAATAGCAAAGTAACGTTCACGGGTCTCGCCTTTTCCGCATAAACAGACCACAGATTCCCTTCCCGATTCTGGAGGTAGGGATTCTAGACGGAGGAGTATCTTGAACTACGGCATTCTCTAAATCAATACCAAAAACGTCGTCTCTCACAGAAGACCGTGGTGGAGATTGGTGGACATCACTGAGACTGATATCTTCACCTGTACCACCAGTGTGGCTGACAGAGTGACGACCCCGAACGGCAGATCTTGGTGGAGGTGGAGCCATAAAATCGCCATCGGACTCATCACCCAACTGAGTATCCATCCTTGCCGATGACGACTCTCCACCAGCGTTCTTCTTTCCACGCCGCTTCCCTTTTTGCCGCACGGGCATGTCAATGTCCAGCTCAGAGTGCTGGGAAGGACGGTAGTCCATCGTCTCAACTTCCCCAGATATCTGGAGACCATCTTCAATTTACCGCATAGTTATGGGAGGACGCCGTTTCATGGAAGCCCTCCTGAGCATGCACGCCGGGTTTTGTTAGGTACACAACGGTTATCCGGCGAAACCAATCCATGTACTCATAAGTTGCTATAGGCTCCATCGAGTACTCCGAATCGGTCCACACCATGTTGTGCCTATTATCCCAATTTTGTATATGAGCGGCGTGCCACTTAACCCAATTCCGGCCAGCTTTGCCTCGCCGATCCTGTTTCGCAAAATCAATTCCGTGGAACCGGTCGACAAACGGGATATACGGTTGGACAATCCCAAATTGTCACAACACTCGCTGTGGCAAGTGTGGCTCAACCATATTCCAGCAAATAAGTGTTGTGATCGACGTCCATATAGGACGACCGGCAACACAAACTTCCGGCAGAGTTCGCATGACATACGGCCTCCAAATAAACTAAATATGAAACAAATTTAGTCAAAACAAGTTCAATCAAAACAACAAACAAACAACAATTTCAGTTACGTAAATTACTTGGTTGGAGTGCATTCTAGAGAATTGATCTCTGCAAGTTTCAATGCAATGTCCGGGTGCTTTCACATAAGAGGCCGGACCATTCCATCTACAAAAATTAAATTATGAGCGAATAACATGGAAATTAATAAAAATAATGCTTAAAAACAAATATTTAGTGAACAACTTACGCGATTGCACATGGTACGTAGTCTATGGGCATGGGATTTAGCATCATCGGTCTAATAATTGGGATTCTCTCCCAAGCCCACAACTGTAATAGAGTAAGAGCTCCTCCGACATCGGACCTCTTTGCAAGTGCAGCTTCACAAAGATTGTGGTACAAGCAGGCAAGAGTCGCACCACCCCAGCTATAGCTACCACAACGTCCTACATCCATGAAAAATTGAAGGTAGAAGAATGGAATTTTATTACCGGAGGCGTTCGGAATTAACAGACCACCAAGTAATAGCAGACAATAAACACGGGCGCGTTGAACGTATATGCACTGGTCGTGGTCATCATTCAACTCAACCCTCAGTTGTTTTGATAAACTCGTCTGCTTCCAAACCAGTTCTTTCAGCTCAACAGTGGTATAAAGCCAAGAAAATCCAGACACGCTTGCGTCCAATAACCGACATCCTTACTGGGGATATAACCCGTCACAGCTTCCCCGTTAACTTTGAGGCCCCATAAGACCTCCACGTCTTCCAAAGTCACTGTAGCTTCACCGACTGGAAAGTGAAACGTGTGAGTCTCTGGCCTCCATCGTTCAATTAATGCGGTGATAAGATGGTGGTCAACGTCTTTCGGTTGACCACACCTCAACATCCCGCCAAACCCCATCTCGTCAATTACAGCCAAAACACGCGGATGTATGGGAACATCCCAAATGATTCCTTCGTACCTTCTGCAGTGTACATCTTCTGATGGCACTCCTGCCCATATGTTATTCGAGACGTGTTGTCTCTGCAGATATAATACGGAGGGGTCCTCAGGACCACATAAGAGTCTTCGGCGAGCACTTGAAGATGATGCCATAGTTCACCTACACAACATTCACAATTCAAAACATTAACAATTTTAACTATAACAATTTTAACTAAACAACAAATATCAATTCACCTACGTTAACTCATCAATTAACTAAACAACATACATCAATTTAACTACATCAATTCATCAATTAACTAAACAACATACATCAATTTAACTACATCAATTCATCAATTAACTAAACAACATACATCAATTTAACTACATCAGTTTAACTACAAAACATTAACAATTTTAACTAAACAACATACATCAACCTAAACAATTTCAATAATTTATACTCTAACTAAACACCAACATCTCAACTATTAATCCACAATAATGCTATTCAAACAAGCCAATATGCTTAATAATAATTAAACAATTCAAACTAAACAATATACATCAATAATTTGTCACTAGGGTTTACGTTTATAAGCCAAATAAAACTCAAATAAATCAAATATCTCAACTATCTCAACAATACACAAATTCACTTAAACCCTAACAATGCAACATCAATTTCAACTCAATTCACAACCCATTACAAACCCTAGCTAACTATCCAACAATTACTCTAATAATGTAAAAGATAAGCATACTAACCAAAAAAATATACCAATTTGGGGAAAACAAGCACCGATTGATGAATGGATGGAGAAATCACGGAGAGGAGGGCGAAATTGCGACGAGAGGGGCGCTGCTTTGGATGAGTTTTCGCGAAGTGTGTGGTTGGCGTTTATTCGCGATCTGGATGAGGCGGCTATATGATTCTGTGTAAACACGCCACTCGTGTTGGCGTCTTTACTCTCTAATTATAACACGCCAACCTCGATGGCGTCTTTACCAAAAGACGCAATTCGTTTCGGCGTTTCTTATTTCCTAAGCACGCCAACCTCAGAAGCGTTTTTCATTTATACACGCCAACTTGAGTGGCGTGTTTTATTTAAACTATATTTGGAGAAAATACGGGTGAAATATGAAGACAGTATAAAACCCCATCCATGCTGGCGTTTTTACTTATATACACGCCATTGTCATTGGCGTTTTTAGTTATATACACGCCATTGGCATTGGCGTTTTTCCCATATGTGGAATAGATAACAAAATGAGTACATTTTCGTTATTTTAAAGGCAAACTAGCCTATTGCTGCGATTTTCCCCATGTCCTTACATCTATCAAAAACTCTTTAATTAAAATAACATACTACTTACATATCGTCTTTCAATTCAAAATTTGATACGATTGAGGATTTTTTAGATAAACCTTAAACATTAATTACTCTTAACTTTTGTAATTAAAATTTAATTAGTCTGTATTGTAGACAATAGCCATTCAATAATTAAACTCATACGAGCGTGACACCATTGGTCAATTTGTAAGAAATTGCACCCGAACAAATAATTGGTCCCCAACTGAATAATGCAATGAGACACAGACAGAATCATAAAATTTTGTTTTGTTAATCAAGTGGTATTTTTACTTGATTTATTTGCACGATCAACTTTAGGGACCATTGTACTACACCATTTAACATAGAGATCTCGATGTATTAAGTCCTAATCCATTCACTAATGCAATAATGAAATCATGAAAGAGGTACAATTATTCAGCTTTCTAAAAGAAAAATAACAATAATAATATCAAAACCATTATTAATAATAACACGTCCGCATCAATTTTTTCAATACGGCTATGAATTTAATTATAAGGAATATCACATCATTATTCGTAAATGGTTGGTTCCATAATGAATAAACAAAACATCGACAACGAAATAATTATTTTAAATATTTGCTCCAATCAATATATGCATAATACAATCAAACCGTAATCTAGAGATCTCGATGTTATTAAGTCCTAATCCATTGACTAATGCAATAATGAAATCATGAAAGAGGTAAAATTATTCAGCTTTCTAAAAGAAAAATAACAATAATAATATCAAAATCATTATTAATAATAACACGTCCGCATCAATTTTTTCAATATGGCTATGAATTTAATTATAAGGAATATCGCATCATTATTCGTACATGGTTCCATAATGAATAAACAAAACATCGACAACGAAAAATTATTTTAAATATTTGCTCCAATCAATATATGCATAATGCAATCTGTTAGCATTATTGGTTGATCAAGGCGTAAGCATGGGTGCATTCATGCGTACGGTGAATCTGCAGACTACGGTGGAGCTGCAGCTTGATCAAGGAGAAAGGAAGATAGCTTGATTAAGGAGAACGGAAGATAGCCGTTGGAGGCGGTTATGAACTAGCTCAACAAACTTTTGTGAAGATGTCTTCCACTTAAGTTCTAGTATAAGTAGTTAATTTGTTTACTCATTATAGTGTGTGAAAAACCAGTTGTATACACTCACTACTCGATCAATAAGAGTTTTCCATTCGGTTTCTCAAAAAGGAGTTCATCTTCTTCAACTTGTGTTTTTATCTTTTGTTCTTCATTCATAATATTTTAACAATTGGCGCTGTCTGTGGGAAGGATTCGAACGATCCCAGAGGATAGCAATGGCGACACGTCTTGATGCTGAAAAATTCACAGGCAAGAATGACTATAGCCTTTGGAAAATGAAAATGCGAGCCTTTCTTGTGCACCAGGGTTTGGCCGCTGCTCTAACCCCAGCCGATGAAGATGCGAAGGGAAAAGGTCCTGCTCTCGACGAAAAGGCTAAGGCTAAGCACGATGAAATGCTTCTCAAGGCGCATTGTGCAGTAGTCTTGTGCCTTGGAGACAAGGTTTTGAGAGAGGTGCAAGCTGAGACAACCGCCGCTGGAATTTTGAAGAAACTTGATGAGGTATATCTGGCCAAATCCTTAGCTAACTGTCTCTACATGAAAAGGAGGTTATATTCCTATAGTTTCTTGGAGGATAAACCAATTCTTGAGCAGCTAGAAGACTTCTCCAAATCCATTGATGATCTAGAGGCAGTAGATGTAAAGATAGCTGATGAAGACATAGCCATCTTTGTGCTCAATGCTCTGCCAGATTCATATGATCAAATGAGGGATTCATTTTATATGGGAGAGACAAGCAGATTACGTTTGCTGAGGTTCATGCTGCTCTTATGGCCAAGAAATTGCAGAAATGGGAAGTTAAGAAGATTGATCAGCAGTCAGAATCCCTGAATATCAAAAAGTTCTGAAGTCTCTGGAGTTAAAGAGACCCGTTCTTGCCATTGGTGCAAGAAGCCATGGCATTTAAAGCGTGAGTGCTATGCCTGGAAGAAGAAGCAAGCTAATGGAGGGAATTCCTACTCTAATGTTGTGAATGGTGAGATTGATGAGGTGCCTGAGGTCATGAATGTGACAGATAAATGTAAGAAAGGGTTCTGGATAATCGACTCAGGTTGCTCTTTTCATATGTGTCCCACAAAAGAATGGTTTCAGAATATGAGGGAGGCACATGGCACTGTGCTTCTTGGAAACAATCAGCCATGCTGCATCAGAGGGATGGGAAGCATCATGTTAAGATTAGTTGATGGATCTATCAAGGTGCTATCTGATGTCAGATATATTCCTGAAGTCAAGAGGAATTTAATATATCTGGGAACTGTGGAGAAAAAGGATATTCCTTTATATCACAGCATTGTGAGATGCAGATTTGTAAGGACTCTCAGGTCAAAATGGTTGCTAAAAGGAATGGTAGCCTATATTATCTTCAGGCCGCAGTAATTGAAGGTGAGTCACATTTAGTCTCCACACCAGATTTGAAAATGTGGCATCAGAGGCTAGGACATCCAACAGAGGGAAGTCTGAAAGCATTGATCAAGATGGGCATGATAGAGGCCAGTGCAGAGGAAATGATGGAAGTTTGTGAGGATTGCTTGCTGGGAAAGTCCAAGAAACAAAGCTTTCCAACATGTAAACACACCTCCTCATCTCCTCTAGACTATATACATTCAGATCTCTGGGGCCTGCACCAGTCAAGAGTTTAGGTGGAGGGAGGTATTACATGTCAATCTTTGATGATTGGTCAAGAAAGGTCTGGGTGTACATATTGAAAGAAAAATCTGATGCATTCAAAACATTCAAAGATTGGTGCATAGAGGTAAGTAATGAAAAAGCTTCTGCACCAAGGGCCTTGAGAACAGATAATGGACTGGAATATTTGTCCAGAGAATTTGATCTTTTGTGCCAAGAGAAGAGGATCAAGAGACACAAGACTGTCCCTGCAAACCCTCAACAAAATAGAGTTGCTGAGAGAATGAATCGAACCTTACTTGAGAGAGTAAGATGTATGCTCAGTTCATCTGGAGCAGGCAAAGACTTCTGGGCAGAAGCAGTCTCCACTGCAGCCTATCTGATCAATAAATGCCCAGCATCTAGAATAGGTGGAGCAATTCCAGATGAAAGATGGTATGGTGGGAAGTCAGATTATAGTAGACTGAAGTCTTTTGGCTGTTTAGCCTTTGCACATCAGAAGCAAGAGAAGTTGAATACTAGAGCTCTCAGATGTATCATGCTTGGATACCAAAAAAATGTGAAGGGATTTAGGATTTGGTGCCTAGAGCCTGGTAACCAATAGATATTGGTGAGTAGGGATGTGGCCTTCATTGAGCACAAGATGCCTCTTCTCAAAGAGAAGCAAATTGAATCAGTTTTCGAAGCTGTGGATAATGATCATCACTTTGAGGTGGAGAATGATGCTCAAGTTGCTGAGAATGACCCATATGTTGATGAAAGATAAAGTGAGATCACTGATCCTGCACATGAAAACACAGATCATACTATAGCAGAAGGCTCGGATGCTAAGGAAGATCTCACTGGCTATCAGTTGGCAAGGGATAGGACTAGAAGAACAAATATCAGGCTTCCATCAAGATTCAGAGACACTGAAATGCTGTTTTATGCTCTCCACATAGCTGAACAACTGGAATACTCAGAGCCTAGTTCTTATGCAGAGGCTATTTCTAGTCCAGAATCAAAACAATGGATCCAAGCCATGAAGGAGGAGATTGACTCTCTTCTCAAGAATAAAACATGGGTGGTACTTGTTGATAAAGCAGAATTCAGGAAAGTGATAGGCTACAAATGGGTGTTTAAGAAGAAAATTGAGGTAGCTCAAGCTGACAACATCAGGTTCAAAGGTAGGCTGGTGGTAAGGGCATCAACCAGCAATAAGGTGTTGACTTTAATGAAGTTTTCTCACATGTCAAGCACAACTCCATCAGAGTCTTGTAAGCTATAGCAGCAAAGAGAGATTGGGAATTGGAGCAACTTGATGTCAAGACAGCCTTCTTGAATGGAGACTTAGAAGAGACCATTTACATGGCTCAACCACAAGGTTTTAAAGTCCCTGGATCAGAAGGAAAAATTTGCATGCTCAAAAAGAGCTTGTATGGTCTGAAACAAAGCAGCAGACAATGGTACTTGAAATTTGGAGAAAATCTTTCACAGCTTGGCTTTAATAGATCACAATATGACAACTGCGTTTTTGTAAAAAGGCAGAAGGATAAGGAGCCAATATATCTTCTATTGTATGTGGATGATATGTTAATATCAGGAAATGATGTTACTGAGATCAGAAAAATAAAGAGCCAGCTCAGCTCAGTTCACTCCTTGAAATGAAAGACAATGAAAAACCTTGGAGCTGCCAAAAGAATACTAGGGATGGACATAATCAGAGACAGAAGTAAGGGGAAGCTATGGCTATTCCAAACCGACTACATCAACCGATTTTTGAAGAAATTCAAGGCTGACAACATGAAGAGTACAACCACTCCTCTGGCAGTTCACTTCAAGCTGTCAAAACATTAGAAACCTAATGATGAGGTAGAGAACAAGGAGATGCAACTCATTCCCTATTCCAACATAATTGGAAGTATGATGTACATGATGATTTGTACATGTCCAGACATTGCTCATGCTATAAGTTCTACAAGCAGATACATGGTAGATTATGGCAGGCAGCACTGGAGTGCTTTAAAGTGGATGATGAGATACCTAAATGGAGCCAAGAATCTTGGAATCCTGTTCACTTCAGAAGGTGGAGCTAAGGGGGATCCTTTGGTTGGGTACTGTGACTCAGATTATGCAGCCAATGTTGATACTAGAAGATCTACAGGCTATATCTTTACTTTGTTTGGCTCGGGTGTTTGCTGGAAATCGAGCTTGCAGAGTGTAGTAGCGTTGTCTACAACAGAGGCCGAGTACATGGCCTTTACCTCGGCAGTAAAAGAGAGTAAATGGCTGCTTGGTTTGGTCTCAGAGTTTGGCATAGATAAGAAGTCAGTTGCTATTTACTGTGACAACAATGAGGCGATTTGCTTGGCTAGACATCAAATGTTTCATGAGCGTAGCAAGCACATCGACGTTTGGCTCCATTTCATTAGAGATGAAGTTGAGAGTGGGTGGATTAAGGTGTTAAAAATTGACACTGCCCACAACCATGCAGACATGCTCACCAAGCCGTTGAGCAAAGAAAAATTTGAGTATTGTTGCAGGCTAGTAAACTTGTATACTATGAAATTTTGAGAACATCAAGCCATGACCAGCCAAGGTGGAGATTGTTAGCATTATTGGTTGATCAAGGCGTAAGCATGGGTGCATGCATGCGTATGGTGAAACTGCAGACTACGGTGGAGTTGCAGCTTGATCAAGGAGAAAGGAAGATAGCTTGATCAAGGAGAACGGATGATAGCCGTTGGAGGCGGTTATGAACTAGCTCAATAAACTTTTGTGAAGATCTCTTTCACTTAAGTTCTAGTATAAGTAGTTAGTTTGTTTACTCATTGTAGTGTGTGAAAAATCAGTTGTATACACTCACTACTCGATCAATAAGAGTTTTCCATTCGGTTTCTCAAAAAGGAGTTCATCTTCTTCAACTTGTGTTCTTATCTTTTGTTCTTCATTCATAATCTTTTAAAGCAATCAACCCGTAATCTAGAGATCTCGATGTATTAAGTCTTAATCCATTGACTAATGCAATAATGAAATCATGAAAGAGGTACAATTATTCAGCTTTCTAAAAGAAAAATAACAATAATATCAAAATCATTATTAATAATAACACGTCCGCATCAATTTTTTCAATATGGCTATGAATTTAATTATAAGGAATATCACATCATTATTCGTAAATGGTTCCATAATGAATAAACAAAACAATGACAACGAAATAATTATTTTAAATATTTGCTCCAATCAATATATGCATAATGCAATCAACCCGTAATCTAGAGATCTCGATGTAGTAAGTCCTAATCCATTGACTAATGCAATAATGAAATCATGAAAGAGGTACAATTATTCAGCTTTCTAAAAGTAAAATAACAATAATAATATCAAAATCATTATTAATAATAACACGTCCGCATCAATTTTTTTCAATATGGCTATGAATTTAATTATAAGGAATATCACATCATTATTCGTAAATGGTTGGTTCCATAATGAATAAACAAAACATCGACAACGAAATAATTATTTTAAATATTTGCTCCAATCAATATATGCATAATACAATCAAACCGTAATCTAGAGATCTCGATGTATTAAGTCCTAATCCATTGACTAATGCAATAATGAAATCATGAAAGAGGTACAATTATTCAGCTTTCTAAAAGAAAAATAACAATAATAATATCAAAATCATTATTAATAATAACACGTCCGTATCAATTTTTTCAATATGGCTATGAATTTAATTATAAGTAATATCAGTATTGGCAATTGAAACTAGAAAAATAACATATAACTGAGTCACATCGGTGTTAAAAGAAAACTGAAACTAGTATATAAATCCCATGGGCCACTCCTCTTATCACCAATTGGTTTTAGGATGGAACCCATGGTTTTTATCATGGTATCAGAGCGGGTCGCCGACTGTGGGTCAAATTTAACTGACCCAGCAGTATATCTGGGCTAAAACCGAAAAAATGACTGACCCAACAGTATATTTGGGCTTAAAATTTGGGCCAGTGGTCCAACCGATCGGAAAAAATTGGGCCAGTTGTCCAATCGATCAAAAAAAAAGTCCAACCCCTCCAAGTTCACCTTGAAGGGTTTGAGGGAGGGTGTTGACAATTGAAACTAGAAAAATAACATATAACTGTCCCACATCGATGTTAAAAGAAAACTAAAAGTAGTATATAAATCCCATGGGTCACTCCTCCTATCACCAATTGGTTTTAGGATGGAACCCATAGATTTCTATCAATCATATCATTATTTGTAAATGGTTCCATAATGAATAAACAAAACATCGACAACGAAATAATTATTTTAAATATTTGCTCCATTCAATATATGCATAATGCAATCAAGCCGTAATCTAGTCTTATGGCCCTCTCCAGTTGGATTTATGTAGATGCCCAATATATTTTCTATATTATGAAATATTCTATTTTAATGGTCCCCAATATATTTTTAGAGATAATATAATATGGGCGTTGAACTTCTAAATAAAATAGCTTATGATGTGAGTGAAAAGTATTACTACTACTAGTATTCAGTGATTAAGAAGTAGCAGAGTCTGAATATGTTGGACAAATGTTCTGATGAATTAAAATTGAATTAGGAGCATAGTGGGGTCAACAAGGATTGAAATGTGTGTCATTTCTAGGCCTGTCAAAATGGATATTCGGTATTGGATACCCGATATCCAAACCCGAAAAGTTGGGTAATTGGATACCCGAAACCCAATTTTTCGGGTATCGGATCGGGATCGGGTAGTGAGAATTTTGGATGATCGGGTATTGAGTTACCCGATACCCAATCGGGTATACCTGAATTATCCGATTTGTTTTTTAAAATTAATAAATTATATTTTTTTTATAATTAAATGCAGTTTAATTTCTTAATTACATGTGGATGGATGAAAGGTATTAATATGTCAATCTCTTCTTATTGTGGATGGATGAAAGATGTAATTTAATTTAATTTAATTTCTTATTGTAGATGGATGAAGGATGAAAAATGTAATTTAATTTCTTGATTACATGTGGATGGATGGATGAAAGATGTTAATATGTAATTTAATTTCTTAATGTAATTTATTTTCTTATTATGGATGGATAAAAGATGTTAATATATTACTATAGCTTATGAATTTTATATTTCTCAAAGGTTGTAGTTAATTTTCTCTTAAATTCAAACTACTACAAGAATTTTGTATGTCTAAAAGTTTGTAGTTATTTTCTCTTAAATATTACTTCAACTTTGTATTAAATTCGAACAAAATAATATTAAATCAATTGTAAAACTTTGTGATTAATTTTCAAAAAAATTAAAAAAAATCAAAATTACAATCGGGACTGGATACCCGAGATGAGCGAAGGAGATGGGAAGACATGGGGAGAATCGGTAAATGACGAACGTTGACAGGGCTCCGGCGGTCAGCAATTTCGTCGGAAGGAAGAAGAGGGAGCGGGATTGGTGGAGGCGCCGCCGTTGATTCCTTTCAATTAAGGATTTTTGTCAGTTGAAGGAGAATTGGGGATTAGAGAGAGAGTTCCGATGGATGTGAGGAGAATATAAATGATTCATGTGCATTCTTAATTGTTGGGCCTTAGTATTTTAAATGAAGTAAGATGGACTCAAAGGATATAGTAAGGAAAAGTGGGCCGATTATTTTAAGGATTTCACTAATCATGTGTTGCTATTTTGGGCCAAGTATTATCTTATTTAAGGTAGGGGCTAAGGAATATGTTGGAGAAATAGACCAATGTAAATCAAGTAAGGAATGAGTTGCCTAAATTAAATAGTTTAATGCCGAGATTAATTTTGTTTGGCTTGGAAATTATTTATGCTTGGGTCAGAATTAATTCAAGGAAATTGAGCTTGAATTAATTAATTCCTGAGTAAGCTACTAAGTTCCGGAGATGGAAAATGTTGAAGTTGGAAATGTGAAGGACCGACCGGCATCGCCCCTCGACGCCTCGGGCGGCCGCTGAGGAAATAGAAAAGAAAAAGAGAGACGACGTTCTCAAGTCACAGAAATAATTATGTTTAATAAAGAAGTGCTATTAATTAAATTTCCTGATTTAATTAATATGCAAGTTCCAGAATTTTCCATAAAGGTGAACGAAAAAAAATAAAAGGAATTTAATAGGAGGCATGCATTCTAATGAGATATTGTCTCGAATCTAAGTAGTATGTTGTTATGTTTATGTTTTCCACAAAGGGCTATCTCTGCGAGTTAAGATTAGAGCGAGAAATTCAAGTTAAGGAAATTAAGCGAACGATGTGGGTTTTCTGTCTAGATCTCAGTTGTTACGAAAAGTATTTATAGTGGGCTTTCTATTAGATTATAGTTTTTATGAAAAGTGCTATTGTGAAATGATATTACATGGGCTTTATATAATATACTTCGAGTTGCTTATGTTCCCAGTATGATTTGCAGTATGAATGCTTCAAGTTATTTACATTCTCAGTACGAATGCTTTCAGTTATTTAAGTTATCAGTATGTTTTGTCTTGCCAAGTTTTGTTTTGAACTTTGTCTATCTGTTTGTCTAGCAAGGGCGACGTCCCTCTAGACCAGTTCAGTTTAATCGAATTCGGGTCTGTAATTCAGTTTAATCGAATTCGGGTCTGTAAGTGAGGTGAGCCCATGCATACCCAGTTCACACAGTTTCAGATATGACATTAATTCCAGAAAAAATAAACTGCAGTCACAGAGTTTTACTTGGAAAATGTTTTTAGTGTCCGCAGGCCTTTTAAGATAAAACTCCGAGCTCACTCAGTAATGGCTTGACAAAACCAGTTTCTTTTCAGTAAAATATATTTCGGCACGTGTCCACTGAGTACACTGAGTACTCAGCCCTGCATATGTTTTAAAAATGTGCAGGTTGAGCAGTGATGATGGTGGGAGGCGTTGAGCACAGACGATGAAGATCATTCAATAGAATAGTACTTGGATGCGTCGTGTCTCCATACACGGTGGCATTCTCTCTTGAACGCTTCCGCAAATGTCTGGTTCATTTTCAGTTTTGTTAGTCCTAATTAGCGATATTCCAAATTTATTGTAATATGTCGCACTCCGCTACATTTTGAGTTATTTTCAATTACCCAAAGTTTATGTTCAGTTGTCCCAAAGTTCTTTCCCCATTCTTCCCCGCTTCTTTCACCCTCCCTTGGTCGCGGTAAACCGAGCTTTCTATCCTTAGAAAGTGCGGTCGTGACACCTTTTCACCTACCTATCAATTAACGCAACAATCAATACAACAACACAAAATCAATTACACAATTTCATCTTCTCCCAAACCAGTGTTTTAAAAACCGGACCGGACCGGCCGGTTCGACTGGTCCAACCACGAACCGGCAAGCAGTCCGATCCGATTCACCTCTTTAAACCAGTAGCATGTTGAACCGCTATGAACCGTTTGAACCGGCTGATTGAACTGGTCCAACCGTGAACCGGAAACCGGTTTTTATCATTGAATGTCAGAATTTGTAAAATTTATTACTTGAAGGGTTTGAACTCGAGACTTCCCTTCAAGAAGACCAACACTACTACCACTCCACCACATTAACTTTTGATGGTACTGTAAACATTATATATTCTTATACATTAAACATATTCTTTTTATCCACACAAATTTATAATTCATGTATAATTTTATATTTTCTTTTAAGAGTATACAGTAATAGTATTTAATTATAAACTAATTTTTGATATTAATAAAGTATTGTTTTTACCAAAACTAACTAACAATTCATATTTTAATTTTTTATATATATATATGATAATTGATATGATCTTTATCTATTTTTATATAAAAATATTAACTTTTATCTACATTAATTATATATTTATTAAAAAAATTAATTATTTTTATCATTCACCATATTTCATATTTTTATATTTTATAATTTCACATATATAACTTATTATGGTTAAGATTTAATTTTTTTTATGTATTTGTAATTATATTTTATCATTGCAAAATTTAACATATTTTATACATTATATATTTAATATTATATATTTACATTAGTAAAACGGTTCGACCAGTAGTTAAACCGGTTCGAGCGGTTAAACCATGAACCAGTAGCATTGCCGGTTCACTCATCGGTCCGGTTTTTAAAACATTGTCCCAAACCAACTCCATTTTCCAAACCTTCTCTTTGTGAAGAACAGCAAAAAAAAAAGGCTAAATCAACAAACAATGTATCTTTATACAATGATATTTCAGAATTCTTCATAGTATTTCCCCAACACAAGCAATAAAAAATGGTATGTATTTGTTAATCACCAATATATGCTAAGTAAGATCTTTTGAAGTAAAATATCATTTTTATTACAAATTATTTTCTACTTTTAATTTTTTTTTTGTAAATAGGATTCTTCGTATAATCTAGATACACAAAATATAATTATTTCTATATTGAATAATAAAACAGATCTTTCCAAGAAACTTTCAACGATTATTTGGAGACAAGATTGGACCAACATGCACATTAGAAGATAGATTCGGCAAAACATGGGAAACAAAAATCACAACAACTTCAAATGCAAGATTATGCTTGGACGATGGATGGGGGATTTTTCGAATGTAATTGTATTCTTTTTTTGGTGTTTTGTACTTATTAAACTAATTATAATATTAGTTAATTACTCATTCATCTAATTATAATAGTAATGAATTAGTGAGTTGTCCATATAGAATGTGTATGTATAGAATATTGAATATATTTTTAAATATTTGTGTCTAATTCTATAGTATCACAACAACTTCAAATGCAAGATTATGCTTGGACGATGGATGTGGGATTTTTTCGAATGTAATTGTATTCCTTTTTGGTGTTTTGTACTTATTCAACTAATTATAATATAAGTTAATTACTCATTCATCTAATTATAATAGTAATGAATTAGTTAGTTGTCAATGGAGAATGCGTATGTATAGAATATTGAATATATGTTTAAATATTTGTGTCTAACTCTATAGTTGAGTTGGGTTTTTCGTGCATAGAGAATCTAAATTATTGCCATTGAGAATTTGAGATGCAGTTCATTATTGCGTATAATCTCAATATTAGTATCATACAACCAAAGCGCAAATGAAAGTGGATCCTATACGTAATAATTGTGAAAATTTGGAGGTACAGTTGTACCCCTTATCTATTCTACATGAACCACTGTATCAATGCAATTTTAGTATCATACCTCAACCATTATAATCTCAATATTAGAATCATACAACCAAAGCGCAAATGAAAGTGGATCCTATGCGTACTAATTGTGAAAATTTGGAGGTACAGTTGTACCCCTTATCTATTCTACCTCAACCCCTATATCAATGCAATTTTAGACTCTTCATTAATTATTTTGTTGACAATACTACATAGAATTCAAATCCTTTTCACCTACCAATCAATAAAAGCAATAACCACTACACCTACACAAAATCAATTACTCGTGCGAATCTTCTCTCAAATCTCAAACCAATTCCATCTTCCAAACGTTCTCTTTGTTAACAAATGGCTAAATCAACAAAGAATGTATACTTCAACGATGATATTCCAGAATTCTTCACAGTATTTCCTAGGGGTGCTTAAACGGTTCCCCAATTCTCAGTTAACAGGAATCGGAACCGGAACCGGCCAGTTAATTGAGGAACCGGGAACCGAAAAACAAGTTCCGGTTCCAACTTTTTATATAAAACTGGTTCCAGTTCTAACAGAAACCGATCGGTTCATAATCGGAGCCTGATTAGAATTCAATTTTTTATATATATATTATTAAACATACTAATAAATCTAACTTAATTGAATTAATATTGAATTGAAATAAAATAATTTGAAATATTGAGAGAATTTAAGATTCAAATAGAATTAAATTTGCAAGCTCTGTTTTCAGAAGTATTTAAAATGTTTAGACCGTGATAATTTGAATCTACAATTATTTCTCCAATCCATTTTTCTATGAACTAACTACTACGAGTAGAAAATCATTTTTTTAATTTACAAAATAATTATACAACTACAATATCATTTCATATGATAGAAATTTAACTTTATAACAAATTTATGTAACAATTCATTTAATATAGATTTTTAATATGTTTGTGAATGATTTATTAACTGGATTGTATCAAACCCAAAAGTCACAACAAGATCAATTGGAAATTCCATTGAATATTTATTAGCAAAAAAAAAAAAATAGGAAAATGGAATTCAATTTTATAACTCCTTCTTTATAAAAGAATTTCCAACATAAACTAGTCCGACCTACTACACTTGGCATCACTCTTACCCATATATGAATATTATAGTACTGTTGGTTTGTAGTTTTTGTGTATTTATTTGAATTTTTAGTTATTATTTGTTATATTTCCAGATGTTGAATTATTATTTTATTAGTATTGAATTATTTAAAATTATAAATAAATTCGGATTAAAACTACATATCGGTTCTAGTTCCGGAACCAGAACCGACCAGTTCTTAATTGGTCGGTTCCAAAACGGAACCGGTCGGCTCCTGTCCCAGTTCCGGTTCTAGGATTTTTGAAAAATTGAAATCGGTTAACCGGTTAACCAGTCCAGTTAGAATCGGAACCGACTGCATAAGTGATAAGTGCCAGGTTTGAGCAGGTGTCGCGTCAAGCAGAGGATGTATCCTACTGATGAGGATGGAAGTCCCAGCTAAGCCTGAACCTGGTATCAATAATTCCTCAACCCACTTCTACTGATTAGTATAGTGGATGTAAGGGTCGAATCCCACAGAGATGAATGCACTTTGGTAATTGTGGTGATATTCTAGAATTGTTGGTTAGCTACCACGCTTTGGGTTGAGATTTTATCTAGACTGAAAATTAAAGTGGTACACTACTGACTAGGAGGTGTGAAAGATGATTAACAAGCAGTTGTATAAGTGAGATTGAGGGAACATTATGTTTCAGAAAATATCTGGAAGGTACGGGTTACTATAAAAGGCTAAACAGAATATCAGAGAATAAGTGGTAGTTAGGTGACTAGGCTGACAAATCTGTAGAGTACCAGCAGAAAAAGTAGAGAAAAGTAAATGACAAAAGCAAAAAGTAATTAAAAAGCAAAAGTGGTCCCAAACTTAGATGTAGGTGTTATTTTCTTCCACATGAATAAACTCAGATCAACAAACCCAGAATTCATCAACGAGAGTTTCAGATTAACAACTCACGAAAACAGATCTAACAATTTAAACTCCAAATCAAAAGATTAAACTAGCGAAACTGAAATTATGTTCACTGGGTAGCATGTAAGGTGGCAGAAATCACGTGAACCAAGCCTTCGCATTTAACACTTAAATCCAAATCTAACATCAAACTCAATTCACAAACTCAGAACGATCAACTTAGAAATGAAAATATGCATTCAACAAATTACAGTAGCAACTAGATCTACACTATCTAAGCAGAAAGAAACTGAATCAAACAGAAACCGATGCACAAAAACAACTTCATAGTAATAAATCGTCTGGATATCAACCAAAGTACTTCAAAGTTAGCAAGTATTGAAAATACAACAGATCCAACGTAAGAAAAACAAGTAAGATTAACTACGAAAGCAATTAAAGATTGTTTTGCCATTCCGGGAGATGAAACGACTATCACTACGCGACGAACTGGCTGGAACAAGATAATGTGGAACTCCAGCGAACTGGTGAACTTCAGGTGACCATGGCTGTGGCGAGGAACGAGAAGATGTAGGACAATGCTGAAAGGAATGATCTACCGAGAGAGAATTCTAACTAAGTGTAGAAGTCCTAAAGTTGATTATGATTCTCTCTTCAAGTGGCTTCTATTTATATGGAGGCCTGCCCTTGATTTTTAGGGTAGACTTTCTTCATGTAATGACTCTTTTGCCCTTGTTTGTGGTTGATCTTCCCAGCAATCCTTCTTCTCCATCTCGAGCCTTTTTGGCATGCATACTGGTCAGTATAGCAACATTCTGATGCCCTTTTCACCTGAGTTGTCCGACTCTTTCCATACTGACTAGAACCCTTTCCCGGCACACTTTAGCATCTGTTTTGCAGATATAATCCAATTATGCACGATATACTGACCAGTAACCAAGGCCTAGAATACGACTTATCAATAAGCAAGCCTAGTATTTCCCATAGAATAACAATAAAAATGGTATGTATTTGTTAATCATCAATATAAGATCTTTTGAAGTAAAATATCATTTTTATTACAAATTATTTTCTACTTTTAATTTTTTTTCTAAATAGGATTATTTGTATAATCTGGATACACAAAATATAACTATTTCTTTGTTGAATAATAAAACAGATCTTCCCAATAAACCTTAAAAGATTATTTGGAAACAAGAGTGGACCAACATGCACCTTAGAAGATTGATTCGGCAAAACATGGGAAACAAAAATCACAACAACTTCAAACGCAAGATTATGCTTGGACGATGGATGGGGGATTTTTCGAATGCAATTGTATTCTTTTTTGGTGTTTTGTACGTATTCATCTAATTATAATATTAGTTATTTAGGCATTCATCTAATTATCATAGTAATGAATTAGTGAGTTGTCAATGGAGAATGCGTATGTATAGAATATTGAATATATTTTTAAATATTTGTGTTTATCTCTATAGTTGAGTTGGGTTTTTCGTGCATAGAGAATCTAAATTATTGCCATTGAGAATTTGAGATGCAGTTCATTATTGCATATAATCTCAATATTAGTATCATACAACTAACGCGCAAATGAAAGTGGATCCTATGCGTAATAATATTGAAAATTAGGAGGTACAGTTGTACCCTTTATCTATTCTACCTCAACCACTGTATCAATGCATTTTTAGTATCATACCTCAACCACTATAATCTCAATTTTAGTATCATACAACCAAAGCGCAAATGAAAGTGGATCCTATGCGTGCTAATTGTGAAAATTTGTAGGTACAGTTGTACCCCTTATCTATTCTACCTCAACCACTGTATCAATGCAATTTTAGACTCTTCATTAATTATTTCGTTGACAATACTACAAAGAATTCAAATCATTTTCACCTACCAATCAATAAAAGCAATAACCACTATACCTACACAAAATCAATTACTCGTGCGAATCTTCTCTCAAATCTCAAACCAATTCCATCTTCCAAACGTTCTCTTTGTTTACAAATGGCTAAATCAACAAAGAATGTATACTTCAACGATGATATTCCACAATTCTTCACAGTATTTCCTAGGGGTGATTAAACGGTTCCCTGATTCTCAGTTAACATGAATCGGAACCGGAACCGGCCAGTTAATTGAGGAACCTGGAACCGAAAAACAGGTTCCGGTTCCAACTTTTTATACAAAACTGGTCCTAGTTCTAACAGAAACCGATCGGTTCATAATCGGGAACCTGATTAGAATTCGGCGGTTCAAACCGGGACGGGAACCGCCGGTTCCGACAGGCCGGTTCAGGTTTGTGAATTTTGAAGAACCGTAACAGGCGGTTCCGAACCGCCGGTTCGGCGGTTCCCGACAACTCCCGACACCTTTTCAGGCCTACTTCCTAGCCTTTTCAGAAACCGCTCCCGCGGCCGCCGGTTTGGGGGTTGACGGAAACCGCCGGTTTCGACCAAAAAACCGGCGGTTCCGGCGTTGTTTTTAAAAATTTGAAATTTGAAATTGACGAAAAACCGCCGGTTTTCACCGAAAATCGGCGGTTCGGCCGTTATTTTCAAAAATTAAATTTTTTTTAATCACAATTTTCCCCTATAAATACCCCCATCCTCTTCATTTCTACTCACCCCATTCTTGTGTTAATAAGAATTTCTCTCTCAATCTCAATTTCTCTATTCTCCATCCTCATTCTCTCAAGTTGTTTACGTTAATTGCGCTCATAATTTACTCACGTTGTTCACGTTATCATCTTCACACAATCACACTACTCTCTATTCTCCACTTTCAATTTCCATAAATATTTATATCAAGTCTTCATCTCGTCGTGGTGGTGATCGGGGCAAGGGAATTGCCCAAGATCGAAGTGATACTCGTCGTCGACGTGCCCCTTCTAGAGCACAAGTTGCGGAGGAGGTGGGAAGGCTAGCCGCTCTTCGAGCTCAAGTAAGTTATAATATGTTTTAATTTTTTGTTAATTCATTTTTATTAAATTCATAATTTCATTTTTCAACATCTATGTGTCTATGTGTTTTATTTTTGTGTTAGTATTTTTACTTAGTTGTATAATTTTCGTAGGAGAAAGAAGATCGAAATGCGGCCTTGTTACTTGCCCTCGCCGACGACGACCAACAAGAGGGGCATTCACATTCGGCTTCGCGTTTCGAATAAAAGCAAGAACCACTACAACTACACAAAATCAATTACTCGTACGAATCTTCTCTCATATCTCAAACCAATTCCATCTTCCAAACGTTCTCTTTGTTAACAAATGGGTAAATCAACAAAGAATATATACTTCAACGATGATATTCCAGAATTCTTCTTAGTATTTCCTATGGGTGCTTAAACGGTTCCTCGTTTTCAGTTAACCGGAACCGGCCGGTTAATTGAGGAACCGGGAACCGGAAAACCGGTTCCGGTTCCAACATTTTATATAAAATCGGTTCCTTTTCTAATCGAAACCGGCCGGTTCCTAACCGGGAACCGGATTACAATTCAATTTTATTTCTTTTGTAGTTTAACATACTAATAAATCTATCATATTGAATTAATATTGAATTGAAATAAAATAATTTGAAATATTGAGTGAAATGTTTAAACCATGTTACTTTGAATCTACAATTATTTATCCAATCCATTTTTTATGAACTAACTACTACGAGTAGAACATCGTAAGTTTTTTATAATTTATAAAACAACTATACAAATAAAATATCATTTCATACGATAGAAATTTAACTTTATAAAAAATTTATGTAACAATTCATTTAATATACGATTTTAATATGTGTGTGAATAATTTATTAACTATTCTGTATCAAACCAAAAAGTCACAACAAGATCTATTAGTATTGGAAATTCCATTGAATATTTATTTGCAAAAAAAAGGAAAACGGAATTCAATTTTAAAACACCTTTTTAAAAAAATGGTAAATTTAAAAATTCCTTTTTATTCAAGAATATCCAACATAAACTAGTCCGACCTACTATAATTGGCATCACTCTTACCCTTATATGAATATTATTGTACTGTTGGTTTATAGGTTTTGTGTATATATTTTAATTTTTAGTTATTATTTGTTATGTTTCCAGATGTTGAATTATTATTTTATTAGTATTGAATTATTTAAAATTATAAATAAATTCGGATTAAGCTTACATATCGGTTCTAGTTCCGGAACCGGAACCGACCGGTTCTTAACTGGCCTGTTCCAAACCGGAACCAGTCAGCTTCGGTTCTGGTTCTAGGATTTTTGAAAAATTGAAACCGGTTAACCGGTCAACCAGTCCGGTTAGAATCGGAACCGACTGCATAAGCAAGCCTAGTAATTCCCCTAGAAGAACAATAAAAAATGGTATGTATTTGTTAATCATCAATATACGCGTAGAAAGATCTTTTAAAGTAAAATATCATTTTTATTACAAATTGTTCTGTACTTTTAATTTTTTTTTCTAAATAGGATTAGTTGTATAATCTGGATACAAAAAATATGATTATTTTTATTTTGAATATTAAAACAGATCTTCCCAAGAAACTTTCAAAGATTATTTGGAGACAAGATTGGACCAACATGCACATTAGAAGATTGATTCGACAGAACAAGGGAAACAAAAATCACAACAACTTCAAATGCAAGAAAGATTATGCTTGGACGATGGATGGGGGATTTTTCGAATGCAATTGTATTATTTTTTTGGTGTTTTGTACGTATTCATCTAATTATAATATTATTTAATTACGCATTCATCTAATTATAATAGTAATGAATTAGTGAGTTGTCAATGGAGAATCCGTATGTATAGAATATTGAATATATTTTTAAATATTTGTGTCTAACTCTATAGTTGAGTTGAGTTTTTCGTGCATAGAGAATCTAAATTATTGCTATTGAGAATTTGAGATGCAGTTCATTATAGCGTATAATCTCAATATGAGTATCGTACAACCAAAGAGCAAATGAAAGTGCGTCCTATGTGTAATAATTGTGAAAGTTTAGAGGTACAGTTGTACCCCTTATCTATTCTACCTCAGCCACTGTATTAATGCAATTTTAGACTCTTCATTAATTATTTCGTTGACAATACTACAAAGAATTCAAATCCTTTTCACATACCAATCAATAAAAGCAAGAACCACTACAACTACACAAAATCAATTACTCGTATGAATCTTCTCTCATATCTCAAACCAATTCCATCTTCCAAACGTTCTCTTTGTTAACAAATGGGTAAATCAACAAAGAATATATACTTCAACGATGATATTCCAGAATTCTTCTTAGTATTTCCTAGGGGTGCTTAAACGGTTCCTCGTTTTCAGTTAACCGGAACCGGCAGGTTAATTGAGGAACCGGGAACCGGAAAACCGGTTCTGGTTCCAACATTTTATACAAAACCAATGGCTAAATCAACGAAGAATGTATACTTCAACGTTGATATTCCAGAATTCATCACGGTATTTCCTTGGGGTGCTTAAAAGGTTCCCCGATTCTCGGTTAACCAGAATCGGAACCGGGAACCAGAAAACCGGTTCTGGTTCCAACTTTTTATATAAAACCGGTTCCGGTCCTAATCGAAACCGACCGGTTCCTAACCAGAAACAGGATTACAATTCAATTTTATTTCTTTTATAATTTAACATACTAATAAATCTATCATATTGAATTAATATTGAATTGAAATAAAATAATTTGAAATATTGAGTGAATTTAAGATTCAAATAGAATTAAATATGCAAGCCCTGTTTTCTGAAGTATTTAAAATGTTTAAACCGTGATACTTTGAATCTAGAATTATTTCTCCTATCCATTTTTTATGAACTAACTACTACAAGTAGAACATCGTAAGTTTTTTTTTAATTTACAAAACAACTATACATATACAATATCATTTCATATGGTAGAAATTTAACTTTATAATATATTTATGTAACTATTCATTTAATATACGATTTTAATATGTGTATGAATAATTTATTAACTATTCCGTATCAAACCAAAAAGTCACAACAAGATCAATTAGTATTGGAAATTCCATTGAATATTTATTAGCAAAAAAAAAGGGAAATGGAATTCAATTTTAAAACACCCTTTTAAAAAATGGTAAATTTAAAAATTCCTTTTTTATAAAAGAATATCCAACATAAACTAGTCCGACCTACTACACTTGGCATCACTTTTACCCATATATCAATATTATTGTGTTGTTGGTTCGTATTTTTTGTGTATTTATTTGAATTTTTAGGTATTATTTGTTATATTTCCATATGTTGAATTATTATGTTATGAGTATTTAAGTATTTAGAATTAAAAATTAATTCGGATTGAAATTACATATCGGTTCTGGTTCCGGAACCGGAACCACCGGTTCCAAACAGGAACCAGTTGGCTCTGATCCCGGTTCCGGTTCTAGGCTTTTTGTAAAATTGTAAACCGATTAACCGGTCAACCAGTCCGGTTAGAACCGGAACCGACCGAATAAGTAGGCCTAGTATTTCCCCAAGAAGAACAATAAAAAAATGGTATGTATTTGTTAATCATCAATATACGCTAAGAAAGATCTTTTGAAGTAAAATATCATTTTTATTACAATTTGTTTTGTACTTTTAATTTTTTTTTTCTAAATAGAATTCTTTGTATAATCTGGATACACAAAATATAATTATTTCTATGTTGAATAATAAAACAGATCTTTCCCAGAAACATTCAACGATTATTTGGAGACAAGATTGGACCTACATGCACATTAGAGCATCCACATCCGTGCTCTTGCCAACGAGCACGGATGTGGGCCCGACCCCACTTTTTCTGCCTGCTCTTAGGCAAGAGCACAACACCCACATCCGTGCTCTTCCGCAAGGACGAGCCCAAGGGTCCCACCATTCTATTATTCAATTTAAATAAAAACATTTCCACAAAATTAAAATTCATTAAAAATACCCGGAATAATATTACAAATTACAATAAAATTAAAAATTACATAATTAAATTCCTAAAAAATAAAATCACATAATTAAAATCTTAAAAAATAAAAATTACATAATTAAAATCCTAAAAAATGAAAATTACATAATTAAACTACTAAAAAATAAAAATTACACAATTTAAGCGTAAAAATGCCCCCGGTGAAGACTAATCATCATCCGGCAATACCCCAACGTTCTTTGGAGACCCCGTATCATCGCCACATATGATCGAAGTTGCTCGGGGGTCATATTTGACCTATCGGCCAAATTGAGTTGGCCAAAAGCCCCCACAACGAGTTGGTGGGGGGTTGAGGTGGCACATAAGGAGCGGGAGCGGGTTCGGGATCGGGGGCGGATGGAGTCGCGGCGCGACGGCGGTTGGCGGCCGCCTTCTTCCTTCCTTGCGGTCGGCGTTGGGAACCGCTCGGGCCGGCATCGGTGCTACCCAAGTTAGCTCCAGGTAGTTGGCTAGCCACGTCTTCGGAGCTGGTGTCGGATAGGGATACTGACCTTGACCGTTTGGAGGAGCCGCTAGAAGAGGATGTTACGAACCCCTATACTTCGGATGCGACCGCGTCTCCTGCCAAATGTTGAGGTACTTGAACGGCTTGTAGTTCATGGATTGGTAGGTCGACAAGGCGGAACTGATGATGTCGACCTCGCTCCGGCCGCTCCCCACCGACCGCTCTTCCCGGAGGTAATACCCCTAGAACTTTTGGATTTCTTCGTTGGCTGGCGTTGCGGACCATACTCTCGTTGCGCTCGATTGTTCCAGTCGGCCGGTTTTCATTGTACCGACGACAGATGCGCCACCAATAATGATCGCTGGATTGGTTCGTGCCAATCTCCTGATCTTCGGAGATTGACAAGAACGCTTTAAACAATTGCTCCATCTCCGCCGGAGTGTAAGGTGTGCGGACACCGCGAGTAGGAGGAGTCCGAGTTTGGGAGGGGCTGCTCGACCTCGCTCTAGGCTCGAGTGTCCACCCGTATTGCCCTTCGGGGGAATCTTGGTCGTCGATCGGGTATGGCCGGTAGCCACCCGGAACTTTCGAACCTTGAGTTTGAGGAAGGGCCGAATATTCCATTTTCGGACTAGGAAACGGTTGTGAACCGAACCAATCGGAGTTCCAACCGTGGGAGCCCGGGGGTGATCACGTGGTCGGACATTGTTTTGTTGTAAGAGAAAGAGTGAATGAAAGATTGGATGAGAATTGAGAATGGAAATGAGAGAATTTGGATGATAATTGTGTAGTGTGGTGTGAATATTTGGTGTGGAAGTGGGAGTATTTATAGATGAAAATGTGTATTTTTGTGGAAAAAAATTGAAAAATAAATTAAAAGTGGGTAGAAAACGGATATAATTTTTTGGGAAGTGGGAATTTTTTTTTTATTTTTAATCGATTTTTTTAAATTAAAATCTGATTTTTAAAGAAAAAAAATTAAATTGCCAACGGCTTTAACGTTGGCCAATCACACGCTGCCACGTCGCCTAATCGCTAGCACGGATGAGCTCGATGCATCGAGCAGCGCCGTGCCAGCGGCGGACAGCGTCTCTGTGCCGCTGGCACGGACTGACGGACGACGTCCTGTTCGCCGTTGTAAATGCTAGATGATAGATTCGGCAAAACATGGGAAACAAAAATCACAACGACTTCAAATGCAAGATTATGCATGGACAATGGATGGGGGATTTTTCGAATGCAATTGTATTCTTTTTTAGTATTTTGTACGTATTCATCTAATTATAATATTAGTTAATTAGGCATTCATCTAATTATAATAGTAATGAATTAGTGAGTTGTCAATGGAGAATGCGTATGAATAGAATATTGAATATATTTTTAAATATTTGTGTTTATCTCTATAGTTGTGTTGGGTGAAAGACAACAGGGGTGCGTAGGTGTCGTTCAAGCAAGGATATATCCTACTGGTCAGGATAGAGATCCTAACTAAGCCTAGACCCTGGTTTCAAAGAATCCTCAACCCTCTTCTACTGGGTAGTATAGTGAAGGTAGGGGTCGAATCCCACAGAGATGGTGCGTTTAAACTACTGCGGTGATATTTGGAAAGGTTGGTTAGCTACCACGCTTGGGTTGAGTCTCTACCTAGACGGGAAATTAAGATGGTGTCCTACTGACTAGGAAGGGTGAATGGTGGTCGACATGTAGTAGTGTACGTGGAATTATGGTGGATGCGGTGTAACAGAAAATATGCAGAAAGTACTAGGTTACTATAATAGGCTAAACAGAAAAGCAGAGAATAAGTGGTAGTTGTGGTGACTAGGCTGACAGATCTGCAGGGTGTACTAAAGGTGAAGGACAAAAAGGAAAAAGCATCTAAAAAGCAAAGTGGTCCCAAACTTGGATATGGACATCATCTTCTTCAACAACCACAAATTAAAATCAGAAAACAAACCAGATTCAGCATCATAAAAACGCAGATTAATAACTCACGAACACAGATCTACAGTCAAAAATTCCAAATCGAAAATCAAACATCGAAATTGAAATCCCGCCTACTGATCAGCATGGAAAAAGACAAGAAACACATAACTGCACCTTGCATGAAACAAACCTCTATGAAATAACAGTAAACAGATCATGCTAACTCGAAGAAATAAACTACTGACTGGAAACACACGATTCGATACTCAAAACGACCAGAACCTCTAGATTTAACTAACTAGGCAGAAAAGAAAGAAAGCAGCTCGACAAACTGAACAGAAATCAACTTCATAGCACTAAACATTGTTCGGATCTTCAACAAAATACTTCAAAGAAGTGAAATTCAAAAGCAGCAAGATCCAACGTAAAGAATATGCAAGTAAATTAAACTACGAAAGCGAGATAAAAGTGTTTTTGCCACTCCGGGCGATGGAACTCCTAAACTATGATCTTGCTGGCTGGAATAAGGATGACTGGAACTCCGGGAACATCTGGGCGTTAGGTGATCATGGCTGCGGCGAGGCAAGAAGCGGGACACGGCTGAAAGACTGGTATTACCGAGAGAACTCTCTAGCTAAAGATGGTGGTGAATGAGTGAATGTGTCTCCTTTCTCTCTCCAAGTGGCTTTCTTTTATAGGGAGGCTTACCCTTGATTTTAGGGTAAAACCTTGCGGTGAGATGACTTCTTTGCCCTCAATTATGGGTAATCCGTCCCAGCTATCCGTCTTCTCCATCTCAAGCCGTTTCAGCACGAATACTGATCAGTATGAGATCATGCTGGCGCCCTTTTTCACCTGAACATTCCGAAACTTCCCTACTGGCTGGAACACTTAACATGCACACTTTGAGCAACTGTTTTGTAGATATAATCAATTTTGCACATCATACTGACCAGTAACCAAGGCCAAGAATACGACTTATCAAACTGCTCACACTTACCAAATGCTTGTCCTCAAGCGTGAAGAACAAACAAAAAGAAATAAGCCGAATTCTAGTCTGGTTACTCCCCTGATCGACTCAATCCTAAACTAGACCCTAGGTTACAACGGAAAGAGAAAACAAAAAACACAAAAACAAGCATAGAAAAGAAAACACATAAACGAAACACAGAAAGACTAAACACAAAGATTGGGCTATATTTTCAACCATCCCTCCCCTCGGGATCAGGTGCAATCCGGCCTTAGACAGCCTTGAACTTCCGCCGCCCCCCTTTTCTCTCCTAGTCAGTATATCTGCTTGTCAAGATCGCCCACACTCTCGGCCAAACACTAGGTTCTCTCAGTCACTCATACCTCACCATGAATGTTAGGACTGCATTATCTCATTATGCTCAACCACAATTGCTTCGGACTTAGATTTCACGGGCAGCAACTGAAGGGCTTAAAGGCTTGTAACGGGGCTATTGGTTTGTAGTGTTTTGGGTGGATGTTCCTAAGGTTCTAAGGTTCAAAAAAACTTCTATTTTATTTGATTTGGGGGAACTGTGTGCATTTGGGCCTCTGGTTAGTTGCTTTTCTTGGCTGGTGCTTCTGGTTATGATCTCCAACGGGTCAGCAGCTTCTTGTGGCTTCGCCACTCTTATTCCTTCTTCAATTTTTTTGTGGCCGAGTTTTTTTTTTTTTTTTTTTTTTTTTTTTTTTTTTTTTTCTGACCATTTTCTTCATATTCTTTCTTCTTCTCTTTTCTTTTTTTTCCTTTTTTCTCCCGTGGCTTCGCCATCCTTATACCTTCTTTTTGGGCCTAGGATGACTCCCTGGCCGATTTTCTTCCAAACTTTCTTGCCCAGCTGGTTCCTGCCTTCTTATACACCTTTCTGGCTAGTAAGCTTCATTCGCTTCATGCCTTGCACACACACAGTCCCAGTGGCTAGGGGTATTTATCTGGGTATAAAGAGTTAGAAAAGAGGTTCTAAAGGTGGTTTTTTTTTTTGGGGGGGGGGTTTCCTACTACCTTCAGTGTTGCTACACGCAGTCACTTCACCCTAGGCAATTTGTGGCAGCCTCTCTTTTCTTTTCTAAACATGTGGAAAGTGGTTCCACTTAAAGCTTATAACTCACATTTTAAGAGGGCTTTCGTGTTTGGCTCTAAGTATGAGCTTTTCTTTCATACTCGCATCATCTATCCTGGCTAGGAGGTACTAAGGGGGTGGTTTCTGTTTTCCAGCATGTCTTATTTCTCTCAATTCCCCTCACCGTCAGCTCAAGACAGTTGAGTTTTAAGCCCAATCATCACACAAAAATAAAAAAAACATACCTAACAGGACACTAACACAAGCACAAACACAGACCACACATATTCACATTCATCATACTGGTCATTGCGTCCCCCCTCCCACTTCACAAGTGTCTGCCCTCAGATAGGGCTGTGAAGTGGAAAAGGTAATGGCCAGTATGATGGACACATAGACAAACAGACAAAAGCAACATGCTGAAAACTAAAAACTTCTCATACTTAGACTATAAAGTAGGCTAAGTGGGAGAGTTTAAAACCTAAGCAGAATCCAACAATTACAAAACACATATATACAAAACTCCTCACACTTAGGCCATGCAATGGGCTAAGTGTGAGCCAACATGCTTACGAAAAAGAAAACAGAAAACACAAACACATGCGCCAAAAAAAACAAACCCTTAACTTCTCACACTTAGACTATAAAATAAGCTAAGTGTTATGAATGGGGTTTGCGCACAAACAGAAATTATACTACCTAAAAAAACGAAACACAATTAAAATACGAAAAACTAAAAACTGAAAATAAAAAGAAAACTAACTGGTCAGGTGGGGTGGTGGTCACTTGTTCCTCCTGCTCCTTCGCGGGGCAGGTTGTGGTGCAGGTGGTTCTTGCGGTTGCTCCTCCTCATTCTCAGACTGTTTTCCTTCAGGCTCGGCCGACTCTTCGGCATCTCCTTCCTCTTGTTCCGCCTCTAGTTTCTGCTCTGCTTCTTTTGTCTCGATTAATACCTCCTCTGATACTCGTGGTTCATTAGCTCGGCCTCCATGGCCACTTGGTTCAACAGCTTCCTCTTGGCCTCGTTGTGTTAACTTCATCAATATCTCGTCTATCACGGACGCCATCCTGGCCATTTCTGTTATCAACCTGTGGTTTTCCTCTCCTAGCCTGGTAACAATCGTCTCCAAAGCTTCTTGCTTCTGACTCTGCCTCGTCTGTCCTGCAGACTCCTTCAACATTCGTTCCATTACCGATGCCAATCGCACCACCTCCACTTTCAACTGTTGATTCTCTTCTTTCACTTCTCCCATCGCTTTCTCCATCCTTTCCTGTCTCTGCTCCTGATCTTGTGTTTCCGGATGTGCTGCAGATCTCCCAGTCGGTATAGCTTCTTCTCCCATTGCGTAGAATTGGGGTGCGCCCTGCCTCATGTAAATGGTGTTCGTTCAGACGAACAAAGGTGTATCAAAAAGACCAGGAGGATCCACCATGATCTGGTCAGATAAGTCTTCGGCCTCCGTGATGATGATGTTGTTTCTGACGAACACTCCCAAGACATGGCAGAGAGTGAGGTTCCTCGCTGGGTGGGTGGCAATTAGATGGCATTGGTAGGCGGTCCAAAAACCCAGATGCAACTTCCTTCCCTGCTTGGCGCACCAGAGAAGATATAACTCCGTCATCGATGTCCTAACAACGGAGTTCGACTGCCCCAATAAATTGAAATCCAGGTAAAGCTGTACAAGACGCAGAATTGGGTTGTTGAAATGAACGGAGCGGGAAATAGTGGACTGGAATTGCCCTGCATCAGGGTGAGTAAGTTCCTCCCAGGCTTCCTGGGGCTCAAATTCCACATGTTTGCGGGGAATTCCCCGCTCCCTACTTCTCCACTCAGGCCCTATGGCCTCCTCTAAACTGCACATTCCCAGACGCACGGTCCACTCAATCAAGCTCATCCGTATCTCTCCGCCAAACAGCCTAAAGCTGATACATTCCTCATCTAGATCAGTGGTGACCTTAAACCTAAAGGTCGTGAAAAACTCCTTCGCTAATCTAACCGGGACACTCGGATCCCCATTCTCCAACAACCATTCGAATCCTAACGCGTGCAAATAAGATAGAAACTGCTCGCGGGCACCTAACTCATCTAAAGAAGGAATGTGAAGTACCTTTCCGCTCTTCACCTGCTTACTTCCTTCATCCTTACTATCGAAAGCTTTCTGTAGCTCCTTCGAGTCGAAAAGCTTCATCTCCTCCACCAGATCATCAGTAAGGTCCACTGTCCAGCGCTTATATCGGAGTCTCTCTGCCGGTGGATGTAATAACTCTCGATGATCGTTTAGAAGTTGTTGTTCCTTGTACTCCTCATCCTCCATGGACGTATCACTGGCCGATTCAGATTCCTCACTGATCTCATACTCACTATCACTCTGCTCTCGTCGGCTGGATGGGGTCCTCTGAGCAGCCTCAGTGATCACTATGTCGGTGTTCACTGTACGTGACTTCTTGTTGCTGGGCTTCTTCTTCATAGGGGCCTTCCCCTTTCGTTTTCTCTCTTCACGGTATCTCACTTCCTCTCTGTCAACTTTGTCTTTCTCTTCTTCGGGTTCTTTCTCAGCTTGTGTTGAAAGTGGATCCTGGGTAGTAGGACCGGTCTCCCTATGGCCTACTGACCTGGATGCGAGGTCCAGACCCTCAGCCATCCCGTCAGCCTCTTCACCTTGGCCACTCAGTGTTGGAAACACCGCTCTGGTTTCCACTGCAGTATCCTCTCGGTCGGTAACAGGTAAGGGCTCCTCCCCAGGTTTTGTGGGAGTGGTCCTTTCTTCTTCACTCGAGATCTCCACGGGATCTGCCTCTGTGTTCGGCTTCGCCTTACTAGCTGCCCATTTGCCCAGGCATCGCTGCGATACCCTTTGTGGCTTGGCCGGCTCTGCCTTGGAGTCTGTCTTCACTACCAGTTTCCGTCTGATGGGAATCGGCTTTACTACCTGAGGTGCCACTAGGGTGGATGCTTCTACCTCTGGTTCTGCTGTCTCTGTCCCTGTTTCCTTGCTCATGCCTACCGCCTTCGAAGCGAGGTCTAGACCCTCAGCCTTCGAGGCAGTAGCTTCCGCTGCTTGGCCTACTCGGTTCAAGATGGAATCAAACTCCTCATCTGTCATCAACGACCGCTTCTGGGCTGATTCGTTTAGATCTATGTCCTCCCTTTCCACCTTATGAGACACCGGCTCCTCCTCGGGCGTCTTCTCTGTTTTGCCACTCCCCTCATGGGTTGTCTCTTCTTGGCTGGCCCTTTTCTTACGCTCCTCAGGGTCGGAGTCGTAATGGGCGGCGACAGCGTCGAGCTCCGCCGAATCTGGTACCGAGGTCTCCGATTGTACTTCTGCGTGACTGACCGGTGCAGGTGGAATTTTGCTGGGTGCGGTTCCTACGCCCCCCATTTGACCGAAACCATCCAATGCCGCCGTCCAGTCTCGAGTAGGGTCCTGTTGACGAAGAAATGCCATCATGGCATCCATGGAAATCATAGGTGGTGGCTGAGCGGTCGGTGCTGGTGGTGGTGGATTTTGCTGTGGTTGTGCCTCCTGGGGTTCTTGGCGGCGCAGTTTGATTTTCTTGGCGAACGCTTTCTTCCCTATGATCGGAAATCTGCGATTTAGTGGTGGAAAGTAGGGTTTGATATCTTGGAGAGAGTTGGGGTTGAGAATGATGTTTCCGTGAGAGAGATGGACGAGAATTCTTGAAAGCGAATTTGAAAATGAGGGTTTGTGAGGGAAAAGTGTTGGGATTGTGAGTTTAATTTGGGTGAGAGAGAGCAGTTGCAGGTGGTTGTAACCGGCTATCAGGGGTTGCCGGTCGCGACGCTTCAGAAGGGAGGCGGTTGAGATTGTTGGCCTCTGATTGGTCAGCGTGTCCCTTCTCTCTGCTCACGCGCCACTCTAGCAGCTGTCACCCTGCAAAAGCTGCACAAGCCTTAATTCAAATTATCGTCCTCTCCATAATTTCCCCTATACTTACCTAAAAAAAGAAACTAAATCAAACGGGCACCTAAATAAAATTTGAAATAGCACCAGATAAGTAATCCCTTGGTCAATGTGTACTCCAAATTAAAATTAAGGCCCGAAAATATTTTTGGATTTTTAGAAATTATCTTGCATGCAAAGATTAACTACGTATTTACAATATTTACAATAGGAAATTTAAAATTCTACTTGGCCAGTATATGCAAAGATTATTCTCTAAAGGAACTAGCCACGAGGAATTCCAAATTCCTATCTTACTGATCAGTATGAAACCGATGTAAGTGGTTGTAGTGGAATTTCATCCACTACACCCACCTCGCTATTATCCCTGAATATTTTCAACCTATGTCCATTTACTATGAAAGGTTCAGAGTTAGAAAAACTCCCTGAAATTTCCACTGCCCCATTAGATCGGAGTGCAGCTATGATGTAAGGTCCTGTCCATTTGGACTTGAGTTTCCCTGGCATAAGCTTCAATCTTGATTGGAAGAGTAGTACTTTCTGGCCAACATGGAGCTCCTTAGTTCTCAGATTTCGATCATGCCACAATTTAGTTCTCTCTTTGTACCACATGGCTGAGTCGAATGACTCCAATCTAAGTTCCTCAAGCTCCTGCAGTTGCAGCTTCCTTTCCTCTTCACATGCTGTAGCATCCATATTCAATTTCTGTACTGCCCAGTATGCTCGATGCTCGATGCTCGATCCCAACCGGTAAGTGGCACATCTTCCCAAAAACAATCAGTAAGGGGACATGCCTATGGGGGTTTTGTAGGCTGTTCGATACTCCCAGAGAGCATCCTCTAACCTTACACTCCAATCCTTTCTAGAAGTGTTCACAGTCTTCTCCCAAATTTTCTTTATCTCGCGGTTAGAAATCTCCACTTGACCATTTGCTTGCGGATGGTAAGGGCTGGATAGTCTATGGTGCACACCGTATTTCTTCATTAAGGCTACAATTGTGCGATTACAGAAGTGCGTACCTTGATCGGATATGATCGCCCTCGGCACACCGAATCGGCTGAAGATATGACTCTTTAAGAACTTGGCCACCTCCTTGGCTTCACACGTGCTTGTGGCCTTGGCTTCTACCCATTTGGAGACGTAGTCTACAGCAACTAGGATATACAGATTCCCATAGGATGAAGGAAACAGATCCATGAAGTCCATTCCCCATATGTCGAATAGCTCGCAAACTATTATAGGTACCTGCGGCATTTCATCCCGGGCAGATATTCCACCGGTCAGTTGGCAACCCTCACAGCTCCTGCAGAACTCGTACGCATCTTTGTTGAAAGTTGGCCAGTAAAAACCGCTATCCAGAATCTTCCTTGCCGTCTTCTTGGATCCGAAGTGCCCTCCACATGCTAACGAATGGCCGTGGGTTAAAACATCCCGCTGCTCCCAGTCAGGAATGCACCTCCTTATCACCTGGTCGGACCCTACTCTCCACAGATAGGGGTCGTCCCAAAAGTAGTATTTTGCTTCACTCTTGATCTTCATTCTTTGGGCTTTGGTAACACTCGGTACTTCCGGAAGCTCTCCAGTTACTAGGTTATTGGCCAGGTCCGCATACCATGACTGTTGCCCTACCTTCTCTTTCCCTTTTGCTGTATCATTCTGACCAGTAAGTTTGAACACTTCTTCCCAATCAATTTTTCTGGGCACAAAAATCACCTCACACAAATGTTCCTCCGGAAACTTGTCATGCACTTCTTCACCGTTTCCATCTTGCATTATTCTGCTCAAATGGTCTGCCACCTTGTTCTCGACTCCTCTCTTATCTTCCACCTCCCAATCAAATTCTTGTAACAAGAGTACCCATCGGATCAAGCGTTGGATTCCTTCTTGGCAATCAGATACTTAATCGCTGCATGGTCAGTATACACTATGACTTTGGATCACAGCAAATATGGCCGGAACTTCTCGAAAGAATACACCACTGCCAGCATCTCTTTTTCAGTGGTATCGTAATTCCGCTGGGCCTGATTCAAAGTCTTGGACGCATAAAAAATTACGTACCTCTTCCCATCGATCTTCTGACCCAGCACGGCTCCTACCGCAAAATCGCTGGCATCGCACATTACTTCGAAAGGATGGTTCCAGTCAGGAGCCCTTATGATAGGTGCGGATATCAGCTTTCCCTTGAGAAGGTTGAAAGCAGCCTTGCATTGCTAATCAAAAATGAACTCCACGTCATTCTGAAGTAATCTGGTAAGGGGCTGGGCGATCTTGGAGAAATCCTTGATAAATCTTCGATAAAATCCGGCGCGCCCCAGAAAACCCCTTATTCCCTTCTGATCAGTAGGGAATGGTAATTTGGATATAACATCTACTTTGGGTCGATCCACTTGGATACCTCTTTCTGAGACCACGTGTCCTAAAACTATCCCTTCAGTGACCATAAAATGGCACTTCTCAAAGTTCAAAACCAAACTCTTTGCTTGACACCTTTCCAAAACTATATCCAAATGGTGAAGGCAAGAGTCGAACGAGTCTCCGTAAACCGTGAAATCATCCATGAATATCTCTATGCAATCCTCAATCAAATCGGAAAATATGCTCATCATACATCATTGAAACGTACCTGGAGCGTTGCATAGGCCGAAAGGCATGCGACGGTATGCATAGGTTCCAAACGGGCAAGTGAAAGTGGTCTTGTCCTGGTCCTCAGGATCTACGTAAATTTGGAAATACCCGTTGTACCCATCTAGAAAGCAGAAAAACTTCTTCCCAGCTAATCTCTCCAACATTTGGTCGATGAACGACAAGGGAAAATGGTCCTTCCTGGTCGCATTGTTCAGCTTACGGTAATCGATGCACATTCGCCAACCCGTGACTAGCCTCGTTGGGATCAGCTCATTCCTCTCATTCTGAACTACCTGGATGCCCGACTTCTTTGGGACCATGTGGATCGGGCTGACCCACTCACTATCTGGTACTGAATAGATAATCCCTAGCGACAACAACTTCAAGATTTTCTTCAATATCTCTTCTCGCATGTTAGGGTTTACCTTCCTTTGAGCATCTCGATGTGCCTTCGCTCCTTCCTCCAACCTAATGTGGTGCATGCAGACGTCGGGGCTAATTCCAACTAAATCTGTAAGTCTCCATCCAATCGCCTTCTTGTTCTTGCTCAGCACGGTCAGTAGCCTGGCCTCTTGTTCCTTCGTAAGGCTGCTACTGATGATCACTGGATATGAGTTCTCCTCTCCAAGGAAGGCATACTTCAAATTCGGTGGCAACTTCTTCAGCTCAACTTGGGGTGGAAGTGTGTCTTCGGGTAGAGGGTTTTTCTCAGTCCCTCCTTCTTTTTCTAAATCTCCCTCTGATGGTTCTTCTATACTGACTGGTAGCTGAGCCCCTGCGGCTCCAATGAACTCCGATTTCTGACAGAATTCCTTGATCGCTACTTCTATTTCTTCATCAGTCAACCCTTGGCTACTGATCAGATCACACCATGCAGCAGCTTCTATGTCAGCCTGTTCATAAACATCTAAAGCCTGGAGTTTCTCCTGCAGTAGTTCGGTCTCTAGAAAATCTTGGACTAGGGGGTCAATCACATCAACATAGCATAGATTTTCAGAATCGATGGGTTTCTTCATGGCATCATTTATATCGAAGGTAAACTTCTCCCCATGAAAATCAATGCAAATAGTCCCCTCAGCCATATCCACTATTGTCTTGGCCGTTCTCAGAAAAGGTCTTCCTAACAAGACTCCACTAGACTCCCTCGCTTAATGCTCACTCATTTTGATCACATAAAAATCAGCAGGGTATGTAAAATCATGCACTCTTACCAACACATTTTCTAAAACTCCCTCAGGACTTATGCACGACCTATTAGCCAGTTGGATCAACACCCTAGTATTTGACAGCCTCACTCCTTTCAACCGGTTATAGATAGACAATGGCATGACATTTATAGATGCCCCCAAATCACACATTGCATGTTCGACCTTCACATCTCCTACAGTTATGGGTAGGGTGAACATACCTGGGTCGGCTCTCTTGGGTGGTAACTTCTCTTGCATTATTGCTGACGCTATCCCTTCCACCATAATCTTGCCATCCTTCTGGGCTCTCCCGGCTATGAAGTCCTTTATGAATTTCCCGAGAGGGGGTAGCTTCACGGCTTGGAGGAATGGTATGGTGACATCCAACTTCCCAAAAATCGACAAGTAGTCAACCGGGTTCTCTTTCTTCCTCTTTGTAACAAATCGGAATGGGAATGGTTTCTCCCCTTTTTTTTCCTCTCCTGGTCCCTCAGCAACCTTCTTGGAGTCTTTCTTGGGTAGTTCCTGGGTCTGGGCCTCCTTTCTGGGCTCTTCCTCTTGAGGAGGTCCCTTCCTGGTCAGTAGGGTGTCGGGTTCACCTCTTACACTTGGTGTATCATCCAAGAAGAATGGATCCTGCATCCGAGGCATAGGTCTCCCTAATTCTTCCGCTGAAATGGTATCGCCTCCTATCTTCGTTCCATTGGATCCTCCACTAGGTCGTTTCAGTTGAGGCGCGTCATAAGTAGTTCCTGACCTCAACGTAACCTTACTCACATTTGCCTTTTCGGGCATTTGGACTGTAGATGGGAGTTTCCCCGCATTTCCCTTCAAATCACCCACCGAACTGGCCAGTTGAGCTAACTGTCTATTCATCATATCCATGTTCGCCTTATGTTCCTTCTGGGCATTTTGCATCCCCTGCACGACCTCATTATGGGATTGCAATTCTCCTTTGATGCTCTGTTGTGACGCTAGCATTTCACCCATCATGTCCTCAACGGATCTCCTTGGCCTGTTCGAATTTTGAAAATGACTCGGCCCTTGGTGTTGATAGTTCTGGGAGTTTTGCTGGCCTTGATTAGGCAGGTATTGGTTATACTGGGCAGGAGGGGTGTACTGATCTTGAGGATATTGATTCTGGTGCTGTCCTAGGAATTGATTTTGGTTCTGATGGTGTTGGGGTCCTGGGTTAGGCTGATTTTGGAAATTTTGGAAGTTTCTTTGGTGGGGAGGCACATAGACAGGGTTCGGGTTCTGGTTTTGTGGGTTTTGGTTTTGTGGGTTTTGGTTTTGGGATTGTTGGTTTCTTCCTGACCAGTTGGGCTGGTAGTCTAGGTTTGCTGGTCCACGGTTAGGGTTTTGGTTCGGATGGGGGTTATACTGGTTCTGACCTTGGTTCTGATTTTGGCTTCCGTCACCCCATCGGAAGTTTGGATGATCCCTCCATGGTGCATCCCGTTGTCTACCTTGAATCCAATGCCCACTAGAATTGAAGTACCCCGCAGCGTTAACTTGCTCCATATTCCCGAAGTCATTAGGCTGATCATAGTTCGGTCTTTGATTTCCCTGCTCTGCACCCTTGTAATTCCCAGCTGAGGGAGGTGGTGGAGTGCTCTTCTCGATCGCACTCAGAAGTGACTTCTTCAGCTCATCCATTTTCAAATCCATTTTCTGCTCCAGCTTATTTTCATGATCAGTAAACGAGGCAACAACAGCCCGCTCTCGGTTGTATCCTTCCCTTGAATGGTCATACTCTTTCTTTGCATTCAGTAGCTTCCTTAGGACTCTCTTCGCTTCGCTGACCCGTAATTGCGTGAAGCTTCCTCCTGACGATGAATTTGCCAGGTCCTTGGTTACCGCGTTCATACCTTCGTAGAAAGTATGATGTACTTCAATGTCCGCCATGCGATGGTTGGGACATGATTCCAAAAGACCCATGTATCTTGCCCAATAATCACTCAAGGGTTCATCATACCCTTGCTTCACACTAGTTATTTCCCTCTTCAGCGCGCTTGTCTTGGATGACGGAAAAAACTCGCCCAGGAATGCTGACTTGAAATCGGCCCAAGTCTCAATAGAGTTGGGGGGCAGGCGCATGAACCAGGTGTTAGCTTCTCCCTTGAGCACAAATGGCAAAGCCTTCAGCCTATAATCATCCTCAGTCGCTCCTGCTGGTCTCCTCTGCGCCCTACAAATTTTACAAAACTCATGAAGAAACTCATACGGCCCTTCATAGCTCTTCCCACAGTATGTAGGTAGGATCGTGATCACATGAGGCTTCACATCGTAGGCGGTTTGCCCTGGAGTAACGACTATGGCTTGCGGGGGCTCTCCTTCAGTATGTGCGTTCAGCATCCCGATCTCCGGGTCTTCATCTCCCTGGTTGGCCATTTCCCTTGGGATGCCTTCCAACAGTGGTTTCTCTTCTGGTATTGGTCCCTCTATGGTGTCCTTCTCTTCGTCACTACTCGTGCCTAGGTCAGCCAAGGTGGTCGACAGGCCAGAACGAGTGGTTACGAGTATAGTTCCTCGCTTGAGTATTTTCGACCTCCACTGATCAGGAGGCGAGCTACTGCTCATAAACTGAAATGAAAAGTAAAAGGAAAATTATACACAATATATACACCAAAGTATCACACACAATAGCAACTCAAAAAAGCCATCCATCCCCTGCAACGACGCCATTTAAAAGACAACAGGGGTGCGTAGGTGTCGTTCAAGCAAGGATATATCCTACTGGTCAGGATAGAGATCCTAACTAAGCCTAGACCCTGGTTTCAAAGAATCCTCAACCCTCTTCTACTGGGTAGTATAGTGAAGGTAGGGGTTGAATCCCACAGAGATGGTGCGTTTAAACTACCGCGGTGATATTTGGAAAGGTTGGTTAGCTACCACGCTTGGGTTGAGTCTCTACCTAGACGGGAAATTAAGATGGTGTCCTACTGACTAGGAAGGGTGAATGGTGGTCGACATGTAGTAGTGTACGTGGAATTATGGTGGATGCGGTGTAACAGAAAATATGCAGAAAGTACTAGGTTACTATAATAGGCTAAACAGAAAAGCAGAGAATAAGTGGTAGTTGTGGTGACTAGGCTGACAGATCTGCAGGGTGTACTAAAGGTGAAGGACAAAAAGGAAAAAGCATCTAAAAAGCAAAGTGGTCCCAAACTTGGATATGGACATCATCTTCTTCAACAACCACAAATTAAAATCAGAAAACAAACCAGATTCAGCATCATAAAAACGCAGATTAATAACTCACGAACACAGATCTACAGTCAAAAATTCCAAATCGAAAATCAAACATCGAAATTGAAATCCCGCCTACTGATCAGCATGGAAAAAGACAAGAAACACATAACTGCACCTTGCATGAAACAAACCTCTATGAAATAACAGTAAACAGATCATGCTAACTCGAAGAAATAAACTACTGACTGGAAACACACGATTCGATACTCAAAACGACCAGAACCTCTAGATTTAACTAACTAGGCAGAAAAGAAAGAAAACAGCTCGACAAACTGAACAGAAATCAACTTCATAGCACTAAACATTGTTCGGATCTTCAACAAAATACTTCAAAGAAGTGAAATTCAAAAGCAGCAAGATCTAACGTAAGGAATATGCAAGTAAATTAAACTACGAAAGCGAGATAAAAGTGTTTTTGCCACTCCGGGCGATGGAACTCCTAAACTATGATCTTGCTGGCTGGAATAAGGATGACTGGAACTCCGGGAACATCTGGGCGTTAGGTGATCATGGCTGCGGCGAGGCAAGAAGCGGGACACGGCTGAAAGACTGGTATTACCGAGAGAACTCTAGCTAAAGATGGTGGTGAATGAGTGAATGTGTCTCCTTTCTCTCTCCAAGTGGCTTTCTTTTATAGGGAGGCTTACCCTTGATTTTAGGGTAAAACCTTGCGGTGAGATGACTTATTTGCCCTCAATTATGGGTAATCCGTCCCAGCTATCCGTCTTCTCCATCTCAAGCCGTTTCAGCACGAATACTGATCAGTATGAGATCATGCTGGCGCCCTTTTTCACCTGAACATTCCGAAACTTCCCTACTGGCTGGAACACTTAACCTGCACACTTTGAGCAACTGTTTTGCAGATATAATCAATTTTGCACATCATACTGACCAGTAACCAAGGCCTAGAATACGACTTATCATTGAGTTTTTTCGTGCATAGAGAATCTAAATTATTGCTATTGAGAATTTTAGATGCAATTGATTATTGTGTATAATCTCAATATGAGTATCATACAACCAAACCGCAAATAAAAGTGGATCCTATGCGTAATAATTGTGAAAATTTGGAGGTATAATGGTACCTCCTTATCTATTCTACCTCAGCCACTTTATCAATGCAATTTTAGACTCTTCATTAATTATTTCGTTGACAATACTACAAAGAATTCAAATCCTTTTCACCTACCAATCAATAAAAGCAATAACCACTACACCTACACAAAATCAATAACTCGTGCGAATCTTCTCTCAAATCTCAAACCAATTCCATCTTCCAAACGTTCTCTTTGTTAACGAATGGCTAAATCAACGAAGAATGTATACTTCAACGATGATATTCCAGAATTCATCACGGTATTTCCTAGGGGTGCTTAAAAGGTTCACCGATTCTCGGTTAACCGGAATCGGAATCGGGAACCAGAAAACCGGTTCCGGTTCCAACTTTTTATATAAAACCGGTTCCGGTTCTAATCGAAACCGATCGGTTCCTAACCAGAAACAGGATTACAATTCAATTTAATTTCTTTTGTAATTTAACATACTAATAAATCTAACTTAATTAAATTAATATTGAATTGAAATAAAATAATTTGAAATATTGAGTGAATTTAAGATTCAAATAGAATTAAATTTGCAAGCTCTGTTTTCTGAAGTATTTAAAATGTTTAAATCATAATACTTTGAATCTACAATTATTTCTCCAATCCAATTTTTATGAACTAACTACTACAAGTAGAACATCATAAGTTTTTTTTAATTTACAAAACAACTATACAAATAAAATATCATTTCATATAATAGAAATTTAACTTTATAACAAATTTATGTAACAATTCATTTAATATACGATTTTAATATGTGTGCAAATGATTTATTAACTGTTCTGTATCAAACCAAAAAGTCACAACAAGATAAATTAGTATTGGAAATTCCATTGAATATTTGTTAGCAAAAAAAAGGAACATGGAATTCAATTTTAAAACTCCTTTTTATAAAAATGCTAAATTTTAGAACTCCTTTTTTATAAAAGAATTTCCAACATAAACTAGTCCGACCTACTACACTTGGCATCACTCTTACTCATATATGAATATTATTGTATTGTTGGTTTGTATTTTTTTGTGTATTTATTTAAATTTTTAGGTATTATTTGTTATATTTCCAGATGTTGAATTAATATGTTATTAGTATTCAATTACTTCAAATTATAAATAAATTCGGATGAAATTACATATCGGTTCTGTTTCCGGAACCGGAACCGATCGGTTCTTAACTGGACGGTTCCAAACCAGAACCGCTCGGCTCCGGTCTCGATTCCAGTTCTACGATTTTTGAAAAATTGAAACCGGTTAACCGGTCAACCAGTCCGGTGAGAACCTGAACCTACGGAATAAGCAGGCCTAATATTTCCCCTAGAAGAACAATAAAAAATGGTATGCATTTGTTAATCATCAATATACGCTAAGAAAGATCTTTTGAAGTAAAATATCATTTTTATTACAATTTGTTTTGTACTTTAATTTTTTTTCTAAATTGAATTCTTTGATATTCTAGATTCACAAAATATAATTATTTCTATGTTGAATAAGAAAATAAATCTTTCCAAGAAACTTTCAAAGATTAATTGTAGACAAGATTGGACCAACATGCACATTAGAAGATAGATTCGGTAAAACATGGGAAACAAAAATCACAACAAGATTATGCTTGGACGATGGATGGAGGATTTTTCGAATGCAATTGTATTCTTTTTTGATGTTTTGTACGTATTCATCTAATTATAATATTATTTAATTACGCATTCATCTAATTATAATAGTAAAGAATTATTGAGTTGTCAATGGAGAATGCATATGCATAGAATATTGAATATAATATTTGTGCCTATCTCTATAGTTGTGTTGGGTTTTTCGTGCATTGAGAATCTAAATTATTGCTATTGAGAATTTGAGATGCAGTACATTATTGCGTATAATCTTAATATGAGTATCAAACAACCAAAGCGCAAATGAAAGTGGATCCTATACGTAATAATTGTGAAAATTTGGAGGTGCAGTTGTACCCGCTTATCTATTCTACCTCTGCCACTGCATCAATGCAATTTTAGACTCTTCATTAATTATGTCGTTGACAATACTACAAAGAATTCAAATCATTTTCACCTACCAATCAATCAAAGCAATAACTACTATACCTACACAAAATCAATTACTCGTGCGAATCTTATCTCAAATCTCAAACCAATTCCATCTTCCAAACGTTCTTTTTGTTAACAAATGGCTAAATCGACAAAGAATGTATACTGCAACGATGATATTCCAGAATTCTTCACGGTATTTCCTAGGGGTGCTTAAATGGTTCCCCGGTTCTCGGGCAACCGGAATCGGAACCGGAACCTGTGGGTTAATTGAGGAACCGGAAAACCGGTTCCGGTTCTAATCGAAACCGCTCGGTTCCTAACCGGGAACCGAATTACAATTCAATTTTATTTCTTTTATAATTTAACATACTAATAAATCTAACTTAATTGAATTAATATTTGAAATAAAATAATTTAAAATATTGAGTGAATTTAAGATTCAAATAGAATTAAATTTGCAAGCTCTTCAAATAGAATTAAATTTGCAAGCTCTGTTTTCTGAAGTATTTAAAATGTTTAAATATTGATACTTTGAATCTACAATTATTTCTCCAATCCATTTTTTATGAACTAACTACTATGTGTAGAACATCATAAGTTTTTTTTTTTAATTTACAGAACAAATATACAAGTACAATATCATTTCATATGATAGAAATTTAACTTTATAAAAAAATTATGTAACAATTCATTTAATATACGATTTTAATATGTGTGTTAATAATTTATTAATTGTTCCGTATCAAACCAAAAAGTCACAATAAGATCAATTAGTATTGGAAATTCCATTGAATATTTATTAGCAAAAAAAAGGAAAATGGTATTCAATTTAAAAACTCCTTTTTAAAAAAAATGTTAAATTTTAGAACTCCATTTTTATAAAAGAATTTCCAACATAAACTAGTCCGACCTACTACAGTTGGCATCACTCTTACCCATATATGAATATTATTGTGCTGTTGGTTTATATTTTTTGTGTATTTATTTAAATTTCTAGGTATTATTTGTTATATTTCCAGATGTTGAATTATTATGTTATTAGTATTGAATTATTTAAAATTACAAACAAATTCGGATTGAAATTACATATCGGTTCTGGTTCCGGAACCGGAACTAACCGGTTATTAACTTGCCGGTTCCAAATCGGAACCAGTCAATTTCGGTCCCGGTTCCGGTTCTAGGATTTTTGAACAATTGAAATCGGTTAACCGGCCAACCAGTCGGGTTAGAATCGGAACAGGCCGAATAAGCCGACCTAAGTATTTATATAACTTTTAACTAAACAAGATAGTTAAAAATAATACACATATATTGGACCTTAATTATAATTAAATTACTAAAAATAATAAAGAATGTAAAAAAAATCCAATAAAGAAAAAAATGATTCAAAAACTGACGTATAAAAATATGAGAAGTCGTGCAATGTTCAATAGATAATTAACATCGAAAAAAGTACAAATAGGTTGAAAAGTCATTTTGATAATTAAATTTATAATTTATATTAAAAAATTATTGAACCATAATTAAAATTTTAAATTTATGTGCAAGTCATTTTAATAATTAAATTTATAATTTTAGTTTTCATAATTAATTAATATATTAAAGTTCAAGTCATTGGGGAATTTTGTGCAATGGTTTTGACGATGCAACTCAGGAGCTCAAATAAATGTAGAAGAAAAAAAATACTTGTACACTAATTGAAGGAATAATTGCCATATTTATCGAATGTTTATCGTGTATTTTATGATGTTTTTGTTATTGTTGGATGAGATTTTGAAGAGTTGTTATATTATTCTCTTCCAAGATTTGGTATGAATTTTGATAAGCATACAATACAACAGAAATTTGGGATACCCTATAAAACCAAAAAAATATAAACTCAAACTGATGATGACTAGACGTCTCCAAACCGAACCGGCCCGGATGAACCGGCCCGGAACCGTCGCCGGCGGTTCCGAACCGGAACCGGAACCGTCACCGGCGGTTCGAACCGGCACCGGAACCGCCGGAACCGCCGGGCCGGTTCCGGTTCCTCATTTTATGCAAACCGTAACCGGCGGGTCGGAACCGCCGGTTCCGGCGAAACCGGCGGTTCCGAACCGGCGGTTCGGCGGTTTCCGACACAATTTCAGGCCTACTCCCTAGCCTTTTCACAATTTCAGGGTTAAACCGGCGGTTCCGGGCCTAAACCGGTGGTTTCCCACCGCAATTTTCAAAATTTGAAAATTCAAACGGTCCGTAAACCGCCGGTTCCACCGAAAACCGGCGGTTTCGGCGGCGAACCGGCGGTTTCGGCGTTATTTTTCAAAATTTGATTTTTTTTTTAAATTTTTAATCACAATTTTCCCCTATAAATACCCCCTCCTCTTCCATTTCTACTCACCCGAGCTTTGGAAACTAGTTGGTACTTTCAAAATTTTAGAATTTTATTACAACAGTTTAGCTTCTATTGATCTTGAACCACTCCGAGCTTTGCAAACTGACGACGACGACAACTACATAAACCTTGCCCAAACATTCCAAATAAACCTCCCCCACCTCCCAAGCCTCCAAAGAAATTTTGAGTTCGACTTGCGGGCTCTCTTTCACGATTACGAAGTCAAGTACAACACTACCCACCAAGTTCGACCTAGACCCCCCCGTCAAACACAGAACTTTGGCTTCTTCCAAGTTGATGACCCCGACACCCAATCCCAATTGGCGGACCTATACGCCTTCAGCAGCGGAGGAAGGACGGCACATTCGGTAAGTGAGTTAGATTTATATTTAGACTCACTGATAGGAGGGAAAAGATGAGACTATGACTCTGTGTGTGTGTGTCAGCTGGCCAGGAGGGTACCTAGACCTAGCTGTGTCGTTGGGTCTGTGTCTATCTTCCCTATCAACAAAAAAATACCTCAACCCACTTCTACTGGCTAGTATAGTGGAGTAAGGGTCGAATCTCACAGAGATGGATGTAGGCGAGATACACTTGCGATGACATTCTGGGAGCGATTGGTTAGCTACCACGCTTTTTTGGGGTTGAGTTTTACCTAGTCGGAAAATGAAATGGAACCTATACCCCTCCTGACCAGTAGGTCAGGGTGGGCTCTAAATGCTGCGTGCTAAGAGAAATTAAAGTGCGTGTGTAAATTAGGGTACGAGTGTGTATGTGAGAAGCTACTAGACAAAACTTACTAAAAATGACTAGACAAAAGGTAAACAGAATCAAAGGACATGCTGGCAGACTGCCTCCTGGGTGTGCAGAAAAGCTGAAAAAGTGCAAGTGCAAAAGCAAAAAGCAACAAAAGCAACACAAGTGGTCCCATTCTTTGATTGTGACATTATCTTCTTCACCAAGCTAAACTACAAGATCTAAAAAACTCCATTGATGAATGATCAAGCTTGAAAATTCGTAAATGCAATATTTAACTTGAAATCGAGAACGAAAGCTAAGAAAACTGAGATCTACGCAAACTGGTCAGCGGGACAAGGTGACAGAAGCAAGCAAAAACGATTCTCATGCATTTTTGAGGACCTTAACCCGATTAAAACTTGTAAACACTCTAAGAAAACATTGATCTAACTAAGCAAAGCAGATTCAAGCACTTAAACAACAAAAATCAACGTAAAACTACCAGATCTAGTTACTAGGCAGAAAGAAATAATAAGCAAGCTGAAACATAAAATAAAACCACAATAAACTTCATTGCATTCAAGATTATCACCCAAAAGATGTTTCAACTAAGTAGCTACTGGAATCCAAGTCAAAGGCAGGCAAAAACAAGTTCTTAAACTAAGAAATCTTAAAAAAAACAAAGCAAGTAAAAGATTGTTTGGCTCATCGGAAACTGAAACTGGAGGAATTTCTGGAACTACAGCGGCTGGAATGAATCAGGCATGATGCTCCTGGCCGGCAGGTGGCCGGAATCTTCAAGTCAGGCTGCTGGATTTAGATGGAACTAAAAGCTAGTGGAGCTATTCTCCTCAAAAGTGATGTAGTAGTGATGATAAGTCCTAAGTGAAGTGGTGTGTCCATTCCCCCTTTTCTTTATGTTCAGCTCCTATTTATAGGGTGGCTTGCCCTAATTTCTAGGGCTTTCTCTTCATGTGGAATGACAATTTTGCCCTTCTTTAGATAGGTGATTATTCCAAGCAAGTCCTTCCTTCTCGTGTCCAGTTCTGTAGCATCCATCCTGACCAGTTTGCGTATTTTCTGCTCATACTGACCAGTTTGCACACTCTTCGCAGCTTTTTCACTCGAATTCCTTCTGAACCTTCCCTCCTGATTTAGTACTTCAACCTGCACACTTTAACAACTATTTTGCAGATATTATCCAATAAAGCACCTTATACTGACCAGTAACCAAGGCCTAGAATGCGACTTATCACTCACACTTTTCATTCAATGAGGAAGAAGGAGGTCCCGTTCCCCAACAAATCGACGTCCTAGATTGGTGGTCTTCACACGAGAAAGATTTTCCCATCCTTGCATCAATGGCCAAGGAGATCTTTTCGGTTCCGGCTTCCACTGTCGCCGTCGAGTCCGCCTTTAGTGTTGGAGGCAACGTCTTGGACGACCGAAGAAGTAGGCTCACCGGACAAAACATGGAAGCCACCATGTTACTTGATGATTGGTGCTCCGCCGAAATTAGAGACCAAGAACCGGATTGGGACAAACTAGTAGTACAACCCGACCAAGACTACTTCCCCGACGAAGAAGAGTAGGCGCCAATACTTCCGATCAAGCCAAATAGGTAAGCAAGGTAAGAGAACTACGTGGACTTTGATTCCAAAATGCAATTGAGCATTGAGGATACGTAGGCATCTCAACTTATATTTCAACTTAAATTTTAAATTTAAGTTTAAATTTAAGTTGAGCTCAAGTCCTTTTCCTTTATTTCTTTTTTCTCCCCTTTATTTCGAATATGTAATTTTGTAAATTGTAATGAAGACTTTAAGTCTTTTGTAATTTATAATTTTGAAGTTGTAATTTCTAATTTTTATGTTGTAATTTGTAAATTTTAACTTGTAATTTGTAATTTTAAAGTTGTAATTTGTAATTTTGAAGTTGTAATTTGTATCAATAAAATTACATTTGTACATCGCTTCATTCTAATGTTTTTTACGCAAGTTTTTTTACATTTTAAACTTGAATTACAATTTACAAAATGCAAAAAAAAAAAAAAAAAAAATCGGATAAACCGCCGAACCGCCGAACCGGCCCGGAACCGGCCCGGAACCGGGTAACAACAGACGGTTAGGCCGGTTCAAGTGAACCGGCGGTTCACGGTTCATAAACCGGAACCGTGCGGTCTTCGACGGGCCGGTTCCGGTTCCAACAAATCTTGAACCGGAACCGCCGGTTCCGAACCGTGAACCGGCGGTTCACGAACCGTGGTGACGTCTAATGATGATGACACACAAAAAAAAATATTGATCAATTAGTGAAGCAGCAGAAAAGGTCGGAATTACCCCCAATCCTACGCAAGGCAGCTGCTAATGCTATCCAACCATCTAAGGATAGATATGTGGCATATGGCAGCTAAAGCAGAAGTCATTGCAGGCGGCTCAATCTCTACAAACTTAGTCAATCACAAATTACGTGTTTCTTATACTTATATAGCTGCTGCACCTTCAATTCCCTTTTCTCTAACCTAGGAAACTAACTCAACGGTTGAAGCAGCATGGGGAAGGCTAGCAACTGGATTAGAAATTTATCCGGGAAGACAAGGTCACCTGCACATCAACGTCAGCTGAAAACAAGTCCCAGTCCATCAACGCTGTCCTTCACAGATTCAAGCTGTTAAAATTCATAATTCTTGTCCCACATCGACTTGATAACGATCCTAGCTCACCTATATAAGTGTGGATAACCCTCCCCCTTATGAGGCCTTTTAAGGGGTGAGTGACCCATTTCTAATATGGTATCAGAGCGGGCCCAAGTCGATGATGGATTATATCTCTTTATCTCTTCTCTTGCCTACCCACGTGATGGAAGTCCGATGTGTCATTCCGGCCCACACGTGAGGGGGCGTGTTAAAATTCATAATTCTTGTCCCGTGATGGAAGTCCGATGTGTCATTCCGGCCCACACGTGAGGGGGCGTGTTAAAATTCATAATTCTCATAATTCTTGTCCCACATCGACTTGGTAACGATCCTAGCTCACCTATATAAGTGTGGATAACCCATATAAGTGTGGATAACCCTCCCCCTTATGAGCCCTTTTAAGGGGTGAGTGACCCATTTCTAATACAAGCTCCACAACCTTTAATGGCCAACTAGAGGAATTTTCATTAACAATGGCAAGAAGAAATTCAAGACGAAACTCTGCTAGCCCAGAAAATAAGAATACGTTCATACCATCTTCACAGAGCCAAGATCATATACCCTCTAACTCCACTTTGTTACCAAACTACATGAACAATACAAAATCATCACAAGCCAAGGCTAGATCACATAGTGAACCGAGGCATCGCCCTAAGCAGAAAGGGAGGAGATCATCATCCATGGACGCGAAAAATGATAAACAAAATGAGTACCCTTGGCTTAGCAAGCTGTATCGTTCTGACAAATCCACTGATGAAGGAGACTGTGATTCCACTACAGACGCAATGACTGTTCTCTCCAAACATATGATGTCGTTAGTCCAATTTGAAGGGGTGTGTGCTCTGTATTTTCTTTTATTGGACATCTTGCACTGTTTACAGACTTGAGCTTCAGATTTAGCTTGGTCTCTGATTCAAACTGCAGCCTCCCATGAATTTATATTGATGCTTCAGCTTCATGGTCAAGAGCGGGACTTTAGAAATTAAAATGAGAGATTAGCAGAAATTCAGTCGCAAGCAAGGAGATCAAGAACTACATCCGCAGACTTCAGATTGTGGCCCCTGCCTATTCCATTATGCAGATCCTATGTTTTTTTCAATTCTTTAGCTTCTTTTTGGGCTAGAAGTAGATGGTCTGATAATTTCCATTAGCAACTAAGACTAGAAATAATTCATTTATGACATGATTATTGAAGTATAACAGAAGATAAACATATGTTCGGATTTGTACTTGGGGGCAGCCTGAACTTTCAGAGTAGTTGTCTTTATCAAGATTATCTGCATATAATTGTGTATGTCAGCTGACATCAATGAAAGGCTGTTCCAAAGAAAAAGAACTGCATACCTCAGTTTTTGTATGCAAAATTGGGACATGACGCCATCATGAAGGCTTGAGCTCAACAGTGGACATGATGAGCACCATAACTACTGAAAATAGAAATGCAACAGTACAAAAATAGCAGAAACTTCTCAAAGATTATAGCGGATCAATAATGTTCTCTGATATTAATAGTTAGCACCAAATCTGCAGAAAATTTCAGACATTGAGTTTCCTATCTGACCCAGGAATTACTCAAATCCCAATTAGGTACTAACCCAGTACTTGAAATTGGCCTAAACGAATTAGGAAACTATAACATGATCTGCTAGAATCCTCTGCCTAAACGAATTACATGCCCATAGTTTGGAACATAAAAACGTCATTCCACAAATATATTATATACATGCAGGCTGCTCCTATGGCAAAGATCTTCTGGCAGGAGAGTATTTTCTTTGAAGCTCTTGGACAACCAGATAGCAGTTTCTCTTGGAGACACTTTTCCTGGACCAAATGGCCTTAACAAAACCCCAAGTTCCTCAATTTTTGCTTCTTGAAATAACCTTGCACTGAACTCAGAGCAAACCTTCCAGTGCTTCAGCTCGTTGTCGGTAAGAAGATATGTCAATTCTGCGGGGTCGTTGGTCTGAGGATGTTCGGCTTGAGGCACCAGCAGTGGCATTATGATCTGAAGACTCACTTCCATCTTGCTTATCCTTGTGTAGTGTAGAGCGAACTCCTTGCCAATTATTGAAGCTCAATCCACCTGATTTATCCACAAACTCAATAGTATATCTATCTTTCATGATAGAACGGTCTCCTTGTGGGTATCTGGAGGAACCGTGTGTGGAGGTTAACGAGCTTCTGTGGATACCTAAGGACTCCTCATAGGACCCTAAAGGAAGTTCAACCATCTTATCGATTCGAGGGGAATTGACAGAAACATCTGGAGACTTGATGCTGCCAATGTTTTCAAGAGGACCAAGACTGGGCACACGATGACATTTATGCGCTGCACCTTTTTCTGGCAATGGAAGAGAGGCTCTACGAGTGGTTGAAACAGGTCTCTTAACCACGCTTATTGATGCTTGAAGCTGAAAATAGCATTTCTTCAGTTTGTTGAGCACATAGAGAGAATTCATAGATCACCCTATACTAATATTGTTCGGATAAAGTAGGGAGAGAGAGAGAATGATTTTTTACAAAAATAAATGAGTTCAAACATATTAAAGTTAAGCGAATGTTTAAAGGTTTAGAGATAAATGGCATCATTTACTGGGAGAAAAAGTGACATGGGGATGCTTACTTACAGTATTATGCAATAAAACAGCTTCCACAATACATGCAAATTATATGAGAAAATTTAGAGTGCAATATCTCGAAAGAACATACTTGCAGTTTTACAAGATAACCAGCTTCCAAGATAAATAAAGCTCAGATAATATTTCCTTACATCTATTAGGACCCGGGGCTGGTTTTGGTCTTTTTTGTTAGGAAATATGGCCAGGACCTGCTATTTCTAGGACATGAGTGAACCGTTCCTGAAAATCTCATATTTAAATCCATATGTATAGATAGTTTGAACTTTCAACCATTTGTCGAACTGGGCTGTACACCTCTGAAGTATTACGCAAACAAACATAATTTTCTACCGTCGTAGACCTTTGTTTCCAACAGCCAAAAACATATACCATAAGTGGAATGGAAGAATTGAAAAAAAGGAATTGTAAAACTATTATATCTTGGGTTAAAAACATAGAACTAGTAGTAATCCAAGGAAACTGTAAAACTGCATGGCAAGATAAAGAGACTAGGAATGTGATGGCAAATTTTTTTTATATTTAGAAGAGAGTTGCTTCAAAACAAGCATCTGAACAAATTATCATGACAGAAGAAACAAGGACTGTATGCATGCAAAAAAGTCAGTTCATTATTCTTTGAGAGCTTTGATTTTCTTTTCAAAGCACTTGAAGCTTTTGTTTCTGTATCTTTCTTTTTTGTTGAGATTTTTGAGGTAACAGTTTTTGTAATGACAGTCCGTTCATGCGTGCTTCCAGAAAATAATTCTTTCGTTCTAGGATGCAGATTGGAAGGATTAGTTGTTTCAGTTATCCTAGTGAAAGAATCATAACTTGGCTCAGCTCCAGATACACTAGGATTTAAAGTCCTGTCATTTCCACATGAGGATCGTCTCTTGCTATATGCTGGAGGTGGACCACGGGAAGACTCTGAAAATCTAATTGACCTAGTGTTATCCTTTTCTCTTTCGGCCCATTCGCTTGGAAAACTGGTGCGCCTGGGGGAATTGAGCTTGAGGTGAACATTGAGAACATAGGGTTGAAGGTGTTGGTGCCTGAGAAGTGCTGCAGCCTGCCATGATTACTATCATGTATTAGTAATGTGAATAGAATAAAAATTATTTTCTAGATGATATGCAAGTGAGGGGCATGCATAATACATTCTTCATTAATAGAAGTCCACAAAACTAAAAAGATTAATGTAGAGCAGATCTTGCAAATGCAGTTGGAAACAATGTTAATACTTTTTCCCCTCACTACCTTATTCCCTTGATAGGTCATAATAGATAGAGAATTAGCTAGAATGTGGATGTGGTTATGGGCAAATATGTTGATGTTTCAACTTGAATAGCTGCAAATAAAATATAGGATATCAACCAACTTAAATAGCTACTTAAGTACTTGTGCAATGAAGAGAGATGTAATCAATGAGTGCAGAGCGTACACTAGGACAAAGTTCTGGATTTCTCCTCAGCATGCTTTCACCAGAGCTCAGCTGTAATACAAGTACCATAATCATAGTAAAGTCAATCAGCTAGTTAAGGCTGAAAAATATTGTCAAATTTTTATCATAATAAACCAATAATAATAACAATCATGCGAGATGATGAAAACTTTTATTTCTCTGTTATTATACTCAATGAGGATTGATTTGCAAAGATTTTTGAGCAGAGAGAGAGAGAGACATGCAGACACGGGAATACATTTAAGAAATAGGAGAACAGAGAGGAACTCACAATGAACCAGAGTATTTGGCGGGCAGTGGAGCAACTATAGACTTGTTTATTTTGTTGATGAGAGCTTGCATATCCTGTCAAAAAATGTGCAGAAAATAAAATACAACTTCAATTTTCAAGAACTTTACTGACCAGAAGTCAACACCAATCATAAAGCATAACAAGCAAACAAGGTCGAGTTGAACCCAAAGTCCTGTTTCTAGAAACATTCCAACAAGATAGTCAGCTAATGATTAGTTAGTGTTAATGGTTATGGTCTAATAAAAGGATGACTTTATCATAAATAAAAGCCGGTAGCAAGAATTCACACTTTAGCAGATAATCGGCTGATTTCTTGTGTCAGAAATAAGATTTCAGGCTGTAGACCCACAGGGTTAATGTTCTTCAGTAGAAGAGTTCAGGGTCAACAAAATAGAGAACATAAAATTCATGGAGTATCATTGAACTTCATGCAGAATAAAGGCAGTCATTCTATTTCCACTAGCAATGAGCAAAACTAAAATTAGTATGGTAAAGAAATTGTGTAGCAGGTATGTGAAAGTTTTGAAGTACTTAACAGCTAGCAACAACCAAAATATTAGTAAAAAATGTTAGGGCTAATGCACAAAGGACATTCAGTACGAAGTTAGCCAACAATCATGTTAAGTCTGCAGCAACTTACAAATTCCTTGAAAGCAGGTTTAAGGGATGTCATCTCATACATGCAGCATCCTGGAAGATATTAAATAGCAGGATACATCAATTTGACACGGACTAGTGCAAAATAGGCTTAACTTAATCCAGTGTATTATATAAAAATTATAATGACACCATGTAGCAGTCAAATACTTCTCTTACCAAGTGACCATATATCTGATTTTGAACCATATGGTATATCTGCAAGTAGCTCAGGGAACATATAGCTGGGAGTACCAACAATCTGAGGAAAGAACAAGGTATGAACAACTCATATGATGATGGGAAAATGATAGAACTGAAGAAAGGCATATCGTAACCATAATGCTCACCGAGGAAGCCAGCTCATCTGAACTTAACATTTTGGCAAGTCCAAACTCACCTGGAACAACCCCATGTAGTTTAGAAATTCCAAATTCAGGAAGAAAATACAAGATGATAGCTTACCAAGACGAATGTCGTGATCTTTTGTCAAAAAATATATTTGAGCACTGCAGAAATTGCGTGAACATTAAAACTGAAATATCATAGGATTTCATAATATTATCATAACTATCAAGGAGGCAGTCTGACAAAACATACCTTGACATCACGATGAAGGATATGGTTCATGCGTAAGTACTCCATTGCTATGAGTAACTGAACAAGCCATATACAGAGCTTCTGTAGAAACGTAAGAAATAAAGTTATTTAAACATGGAGTACTGAAGTGGCTGACTGGGGGAGAAAAAGAAGCATAAGAAAAATAAACTAATCCACTAAAGAAACTACCTCTTCAGGAAGATGGACACCGTTGGCCTTTTTTATGGCTTCTGCCCTACAAATAAAAAATAGGTAGGCAAGGTTAAAGACTTGTCTGTGTTCCCTTTATAAAGAGCATATTAAATGTGGAAAACTGCTTACATATCTCCTCCTTCACAGTAACCTATGACAATGCAGACATAGCAGCCCTGAGATAAGCAACATACGTTTTTAGTTCAATTGAGTTAAAAAACTGGCAGAGAAAAATATTACACATACAAAACTGTTTGAATATATTGACATATGACATTTCTAAATGTGGGATTCCCATCAAAAGTTGACTTCTTTGTGTTCTTTTTCTGGTGGAAGCCCCCAATTCAGTTTCAATAACAGCAATCAGCGGCCAACAGAAGATACCTTGCCAATTAGAATCAGTTGAAGGAAACTACTAGAGGCTTGCCCATAATAGAGATGGCAGAGGTTGTGTATTTAATCGTACTGCTTCTGCTAGGTTGGCTATCGATCAGCAGACTCAATGATTCTAGGTATTTTTCAGTAGTTTGGTGTCCTAAATTATTTTAAGTTGCTTGAGACCTTAGTTGCGAAGTCTAAAGTTTCATCAGCCTTATTTCATTTCTAGTTTGGCAGACTACAGTGGAGTAAAAACAGTAAGAAGCTATAGGTAGATTAAATTAGAAAAAATATTCTAATGGTCCAGCTTGAGGGCCATCAATAAATTCACATAGTGAAGTCCATAAAGATGCGTCAGGCATCACTTTCTTACCTTCTCCACCCATGAATCTTTGTACTCCACTATAAATGGATTTTGCATGCTCGAAATAAGTTCCATCTGCATAGTATCACAAAGCTACATAGGTTAATACAGAGAGTATTTAAAAGTACTGAGATATAATTTAAGCAAGAAGAATTGACCTCCTGATGTGCAGATCGCCGTGTCCTGTTAGTTTGGCGAGCAAGACGAATCTTTTTTAACACGTTCCTTAACATCCAAGCCAAGGTAATTAAGTGAAAAATGATTAGTAAAAAACAAATTCACCATGATAATCTTGCAGTGATGATGCACACATGAAAACAATATAAATGTGATGAAGGCATCTTTATTTAGCTCTCACTTCTTCTTTTCCTGCTTATGCCTCACAAGAAGCGCAGAACCGAAAGCACCCTTGCCAATCTGTTCCAGTATCTCGTACTTGTCCATTGGATATGAAGTTACTTCGTTCTATCAGGCCACCAAGGCAAAAAACTAGACTCCTGTCACAATGAATCAACAATAATAACTGTTGATGCATATAAAAAATCTTCAGTTTGTGTAGAACTGGAACATAAATTACAGGTCAAGGAAAAGGTACCAAAAGATATCAAAGAAGAGAAGTCACATGTTATCCGAACAAAGACCACAACAGCATTATATATGTACAATTTAAACATACTATAATCCGTTCAATACTGAGGGATGCGAACATCAAATCAGGAGGAATCTCGCGGCAAATTTGAATATCGGTTACTAAACATGAAATAAAGGCATTGATGTCATACATTCGAATTACAAATCAACAATTAAGTTTCAGTCCATCCAGTAAAATGCACCATAATCCAAGCCTCGATTCACGCAAAACTAAACCACCGCATTCAAGTTCTGTGAGCAAAAATTCAGATAAGATAAACACCAATAACTAAATTAAAAAAATCAAATTCGGTTTGTAGGGATCAGATCACTTAGGTTCACTAATTACCGGGACCTCTTTTATATGGCAGAGACTGAGATGGCTAATCTCAGAAGTACAAGCCAAGTTACAACACCAAGTATTACAAACAAGAACCAAACAGAGAGTACAAGAATTTACAGAGAACCTGATCTATTACAAGATTATAACCTCTTGCAATAGCACCAGACTCCTCACTGTAATTCACCTGCACACTTACCAAACTCGTTAGTAATAAGAGAAACAGATCCTATCCGGATCTAAACAGAAAAACACTGTAAACAATGAAACTTGGAACACCAAGAACAGGGGATGGCTCAGGTCGCAACAACGACTTCACAACGGCCAGGGACCTCCTCTGCCTTATCCAACAAGTCACAAGAGAGCACCGTTGACAGAATCTAACCCCGAGCTAGGGTTACCCGATTACTACCACAGAATGTCACTCACCACAGCCAAACACTCAGAATCTGTCACGACCGCACTTCCTAAGGATAGGAAGCACGGGGAGTCGCGACTAATGGGGGAATTAAGAAGCGGGGAAGAAGGGGGAAAACAATCAAGACAATGCACCTTAACGATCAAAAGAGGAAATTTCATTATCAAATCAAAGTTTCAAATCCCGAAGGTACATAACGTGAATGACATGGTTTGACAATTCCAAGGAAATAGAAGAAATTCTTAAAACGTAGAGTAGCGGAAGCAATTGAGAGTTAGCTACTACTATGTATGAAGACACAATAGTAACCAGAACGTTATTGATTACAATTCTTGGCTCATTGCTCAACATCCTCCGCCTCCCGACCTCACTCAACCTGCACATAGGGAAAACATATGCAGGGGCTGAGTACTTGATGCACCCAGTGAACTCATGCCCGAAATACATTTATCAATTAAGTTATGTCAAGCCATCATAGAGTGAAACTCGGATTTTACTTTAAAAAGACCGAGAGACACCAAAATCATTCCTTTAAAAGTGTCAGCGCTGACAATCATCATCCCCCATCATGTACCATATCTGAGCTATCATGTGAAACGAGAATGTGGCCACAAACTCGATCACTGGACCGGCCGACCTAGGGGACGACTCACGATCCCTATCAGTGCACTAGTCCGAGTAGGGACTCACTCCCTAGTCAGACCCGAATTCGTTAGCTATAAAAGTCTAGTAGGATATTATCCCAGTAGACAATCAGATAGGCAATTCAAAACTTAAAATACGGCATGACATACTATTTTAAACCACCCTTATTTCACCATAAACATATCATTTCAAAATAAAAGAATTTAAGTAATAAAGCCCACCTCGAAAGCTTAGGATTTCCGAAAAAAGTTCCTCGTTCTGACTTTAGCGTGCGTGCGAACCACCTTTTCAGTAAATACATAAAGTTCACATCAATCTCGGTAACGAAGACATTTTAGAATGCATGCACTCTAATTAAAATCTTTTAATTCATTTTCTCGGTTTTTGTGCATTTTCGATTATTCGGCGGCCGCCCAAGGCGTCGCGTGCGACGCCGGTCGGCCGCTTACGCTCGTTCTTTCCTCCGTTGGCTCCTCGTCTTCTCCGGGACGTCGAAAATAAATTTCCTAAAATTATTTAAACGCATACTTAATTCATCGCAATTATTTCTCCTCGTAAATACTTTTACTTCGCACTTGGGTAGTATTATTCGTGCTTCAAATTATTCCGGTATTTAATTAAATCATTATTCACGATTAAATTATCGGCCCAAAGATTTAATTAGAAGGCCCAAGCCTTAATTATTTCCCCACCTTATATCTCCCATTTAAAGTTTTAAAGCCCAACACAATTTAATTGGAGTTCAACTAACCAAAATATTTCATTTTCGTTTAATAGGCCCATTTAAAAAAACAAAAGGAGAGGCCCAACTTTAATTAAAGAATAGAGCCCAAAAGGAAAAAGATCCAATTATACTCCCATCCTCCACAATCGGTCAACCCCTCTTCTTCTCTCTCTTCTTCTCTTTCTCTCTTCCTCTCTTCCTTTTAAAATTTCCGCCGTTAGACTTGAACATGCGGTCACCGTCGTTGCTCAGCGCCGGTGCCGTCGCCGCTGCTGTCCCGTGTTGCTCGCCGCGACTGCTGCCACCGCCGTGTCGTTGCTGCTGCTGTCGCGGGGAGGCGCCGCCGCTGCTGTCGCAGAGAGGTCCAGCCGCCGGGAGGAGCTGCTGCCGGAGTCGCCGGACAGCGCAGATGCTGTCGCCGGCTCCCTCCCTTCCGCCAGCCGCTGTTTCCGCTGGAGTCGTCGGGAACGCCGCTGCCGGCAGCTTCCTCCTCCCCGAAACCACTCCGAACCCGCCCGGAAACACTCCGAAAAGACCCGCAAGTTGTATTTTTATTATCAAGCTACGTACTTTGGGACTTTCGATTGCATACGACGAGTGTTCGATTAATTTCAATTGTTGGATTGTTTGATTTATGTTAATTGTTGAATTTTCTTGTGGGAGGTTCATGTGTGATGATATGCAATGTATACAATGATCCAAAAAGAAGGGATTATACCTTCCAATAGGTTGGTCTTGGTGGTGAATGAACAAGAATGGTGAAGAATGAACTCCTCCTCCTCTTGCTTTCTCTCGGCTCTCTCTCGGTTCTCTCACTCTCTCTCTTTTTTTTATGTAGTGTAATGTGAGGAGTTAGAGAAGAGCATAAATTGAGAAGTGGTGGTGACTCTTGGTTTGTGGGCATTGATGGTGGAAGATAGAAGGTGAAGGAGTTGGAGAAGATGAAAAGTGGAAAGTCTCCATGGGTGGAGGGGGAAGGAATCGGCCATATGTGTGAGGAAGAAGACAAACATTTTTGGGCTTGTTCCCAATTGTTTGGAAAGAAGAATTGGACTCCCAAATTAAATTAATTGATTTGGGCTCATTAAGTTGCAAGCCCAATTTGTATAATTATTTAGTTGGTCATGGCCCCAAGCCATTTAAAAGAAACATTTGGACTCTACTTTTAATTTGAGAAACCCAAGATAAAACCGTACTTTATATTCTCGCATTTTTTTCGATAATTAAAATTCACGAAGCTTTAATTAATTTCGTTATCTTGTTCTTCACAAAATTAAAGAACGCTTAACGTCACGACTTATATTTGGTGTTGTTCCAAATATAATTTCTTCGATCGTTCCTCGATTTACGCATGTCATCTTCCATAAAAAGTACGGGCGTTACAGAATCTCACCTACACGGTCTCAAGAACACTCAGAACTCACAGATTTGAGACACCAACCGATGAACTTCCCAGAAATCACACAGAGACAAACTTAACCGTTTGAACTCACACAAATCTCCAGATCAACTCAGAGGTTGAGAGATAACACTCGATCCTTACTAAAAAGAAGAGACCGAAGCCATCGGAGAATAAAATCGGCCAGAGTTTCAGATGAAAGAGAGGTTTCTTAGAGAGAAGCAGGAGCAAGAGCTCGTAGAGAGAGAGAGAGAGAGAATAGAGATAAGAATTGAGAGAGTTAAGAGTCACAAGAGTCTCAAATAAACTCAGAGGAAACACACCTCAAATCCGATGGCTCATAGCCTTGATCCGAGTGGAGGTGATAGGTGGCAGCCATCGGGGTTCCTCTTCATTAAGTAATGGGCCAAGACAGAATGGGCTCATTACATTGAGAATGGACCATCAATTAAAACAGCCCAGCCGAATTAATTCCAAGCCCAAATGGTTAGTCCACCATTCCACATACTCTACCTTGGACTACCTTTGGTAAAAGAGGAGAGCTGTGGTCATCGTGTTGCTTCATCACAGCCTACAAGGTTAGAATCAAGACACCAAAGAGACAAAGCTCATTAGTCTAGAACTAACCAGGTTGCCTAACAAGACACCAAAGAGACACAGCTCATTAGTCGAGTAGGTCTTTGTCTTGCCTTGAGATTTCAGTAGACCAAGGTCTAGAGAATCAACAACGTCTTCCCTCGGGGACATGCACATGCACATGCTAACCATAATCAAAACGCAATCTTTTAGTACAAGTAAGCAGTTTATCAGCAGGTAGGCACTTTGTTCCCATATCAGCGGGATTTTTATCAGTATGCACCTTATGCAACATAATTTCTTGTTTTTCAACTATATCTCTAATGAAATGGAACCTAACATCTATATGCTTATTTCTATCATGAAAAACAGGATTTTTGCACAATTGGATAGCAGACTGACTGTCAGAATACAAAGCAGGAACAGATTTTAAGAATTTAAGTTCAGAAAGAACTCCCTTTAACCGAATTGCTTCCTTCATAGCCTCTGTGATGGCTATATATTCTGACTATGTAGTGGAGAGGGCTAGTATGTGCTGCAGTTGAGACTTCCAACTTATACAGGAACCACAAACAGTAGACACATAAGAAGTAGTAGACTTCCTCTTGTCCCTATCATTTGCATAATTGGAATCAACAAAACCACATAGATTTACACCATCATCACTTTTCATAAAACACAGACCATACTTGGAAGTATGTTTCAGATATCTTAAAAGCCATTTCAAGGCTTCCCAGTGCACAGTTCCAGGGTTTGACATATATCTACTTAGACAATAAACAGTATAAGCAATATCTGGCCTAGTGCTGACCATTAAGTACATCACAGAACCTATGACATTGGCATAAGGAACCTTTTTCATAGCATTGATATCAGACTCAGACTTTGGACACAAATCCTTACTCAACAGAAAATGAGCAGCTAAAGGCACAGAAGCAGTTTTAGCAGCAGACATGTTAAACTTATGCAGGATTTTATGCACATATGACTCTTGATGAAGCACAAGTACAGAATCCTTTATGTTCCTATGGATATTAATACCCAAAATCTTTTGTGCATCACCAAGTTCCTTCATATCAAAGTTATCACATAAAGCAGTTTGCACAGACTTGATGGACTTGAGGTAGGGTCCCATTATCAACATATCATCAACATATAGCAGTAAGAACACAAGAACTTTATCAAGAATTTTCACATACAGGCAAGCATCAAATGTACTTCTAACAAACCCAAGCTTTTGCATGCATGAATTAAACTTGATATTCCATTGTCTGGAAGATTGCTTCAAGCCATACAAGGCGGTCTTTAACAGGCAAACATGATTGGGATACTTAGGATCTACAAATCCCTCAGGCTGTTTCATATAGATAGGCTTATCTAAATCACCATGCAGGAAAACAGTTTTTACATCCATTTGTTTAAGTTCCCAATCAAAGTGAGCACACAAAGCAAGCATAAACCTAACAGTAGTAAATTTAACCACATGAGCAAATATTTCAGTATAATCTACCCCCTCTTATTGAGTAAACCCTTTGGCCACAAGTCTGGCTTTATACCTAAGTCCCTTTACCTCATTCTTTATTTTATACAACCATCTACAATCCACAACAGAGGCACCAACAGGTAAGGGAACAAGTAACCAGGTACAGTTCACTTTCAAAGACAACATCTCATCTTCCATTGCTTTTTGCCATTCATTCCAAAACTTAGATTTAAGAGCCTGTTTAAAAGACTGAGGCTCATCACCATCAGATTCATACACATTAAAAGCTAAAGATATCAAGTTAACCAAACCAGTGTACCTATTAGGTTCATTAATGTGTCTCCTGACTCTATCTCTAGACAGGAGGTAATTACTCAAGTCTGGACCAGGGTTAACCACTTGGTCATCAAGTAAAGCTGGTTCAGGTTTAGGGTCAGGCTCAGGTTCAGGGTCAGGGGTGATAGGATTTGGAATCCAAAATTTCTCCACCTCACTTGGAGTATCCTCATATATCTCCACATCAGTGAGATTATCAGTGGACTCCACCTCACTGGGAGGCTCATTGCCCACCCTTAGAGGAGTGGGATCAGGGGCAGGTCTAAGACAGGGAAATTCATCTTCATTGAAGATCATCTCTGCTTATAATGACCCTGAAACCAGGCTCACTTCTATTCCAAATCCTATAACCCTTGACACCCTCAGGGTATCCAAGAAATACACCTTTCTTGGATCTAGGTTCTAACTTGTCAGTTTTGGTATGAACAAAGGCACTACAGCCAAACACCCTTAAATGAGACAAAGAAATTTTTCTACCAGTGAAAATAGATTCAAGACACTTTCCCTTTAAGGGAACAGATGGAGACCTATTTACAAGGTAGGTTGAGGTCAGAAGGGCTTCACCCCAAAATTTTTTAGACATGCCACTCTTTGACAAGAGACATCTAACTTTCTCTAGGAGGGTTCTATTCATCCTCTCAGCAACTCCATTTTGCTGAGGGGTATAGGGGGTGGTCTTGTGTCTCTTAATTCCAAACTGAGTACACCATGTCCATTTGGGAATTACAAAACTCAAGACCATTGTCTGTCCTCATTACTTTAATAGACTTTCCAGTTTGATTTTCAATGAGAATTTTCCATGCAGAAAACTTTTCACTGACCTCAGACTTATTCTTCATTAAAAAACACCAAACTTTTCTTGAAAAATCATCAATTATGGACAGGAAATAGACTGACCCAAAATGAGTTGAAACAGAGGCTGGACCCCACACATCCATATGCAGGTATTCTAACACACTGTGGCTGATGTTTTCAGTAACAGGTGTAGGGAAAGACACCCTATGTTGTTTGCTCAAAACACAAGTGTTACAAAAAGGAAGGTTATTTTGGAAATCATTTTCAGAAAGCAACTCATTTTTCTTCAAAATATTTAGACCTTTTTCACTCATATGACCAAGTCTATTATGCCACAACATGGATTTATTAACCCTAGCTAGGCTTGAGACATTATTCATACAGGCCACAGATTGAGCAGAACACACATAGAGATTGCACATTTTTACAGCTTTAAATAAGCACATAGCACCCTTACATATCTTCCTGACTCGCTGCCCCCACTTACCCTCTAGCCCATCAAGCTCCAAGCAAGTGCAGGAAAGCAAATTGTAACACAGATCAGACACATATCTCACAATGTTCAAGTTTAGCACATAGCCATTGCTGAATTTTAAACACATAGTACCAATGCCAATAATTTGACACTTCTTGTCATTTGCCATAGAGACAAAAGTATTTTCTACAGGTTTAAAATCAGAGAACACAGATGTGAAAGGAGATATGTGATAAGTGCATCCAGAGTCAATCAACCAATCATTTTGAGAAAAGGAGCAGCCCAGGGAAGAGTTCACAGACAGAATATCATTAGTCATGAAGCAAACACCTTAGGGTCATTATTCTTAGCTAGGTTAGCAATAGAATGCAGATTATTATTACCATCTTTCTGCTTCTTAGGGTTAGGACACTCTTTCTTGTAGTGGCCTACCTCTCCACAGTTGAAACACTTTCTATTAGCCTTAGGATTCCTACTATTAGACCTAGATCTTCCCTTTCATTTTCTCTTTCCCTGATCAGTGGATTTATTGTTATCATTTCCCCCTCTGATTTGGGATCTACCCCTAACATGCAGGGCTTTAGACTGAGCAGATTTAAAGGCATTATGTTCCTTAATATCAATTTCCTTAGGTTTTAAAGAACTGATGATCAAGTCAAGAGAAGCACTATCCCTACCATACTTTATAGCAGCCTTAACATCATTATAAGAGTCAGGGATAGCATTCATCAAAGCAATACTAGTATATTCATCAATAGTTTTGTCACCAGATCTTTTGATGTCCTGAACAAGTTTCTGGAAAATATCAATGTTGTCATCAATGTCCTTGGAAAGATCCAGTTTAAATTTGAAAAGTTTTTCAAGCAAATACATTCTGGAGGACATTGAAGTTTCAATATACAGAGTATCAAGTTTTTGCCAAAGCTCAGAAGCAGATTCAATAGATCCAACTTTTCTAATCACAGAATCAGAAAGATTTAAAATGATAGTTGACCTGGCCAATTCATTCATCTCATCAACTTTATCAGCAGGTTCAGTATCAGGAAGAATTCCCTCTACTGCCTTGAACACTTTTTGCTGAATTAAAATATATTTTATTTTCTGTTTCCAGATAGTAAAATCATTTTTTCCATTAAAGGGTATAATACCAACTGGTTGAGTCATCTTTAGTTGAGTCACTTTAGGAAAAATTTGTACACAGATAACAGTACCAGCTATACAGAAAACACAGCAAACCACCTTACTGTCACAGAAGGTGGAATTAAACACACAGCACTTTGAGAGTCCACTTAAAGTACTTAACACATATATGTAGGGATTTCTCATATAGAGAACACAGAAACAAGGCACATACATACACAGGACATCAAAACTCCACACAATTTCAAAGAAATGGTTCCAGAAACCTCACAGAACAGGTCCAGACAGAGTTCCTTCCTATCTGTCACGTGTACCCCGACAGGAGGATTTCCCAGTTCGCAATCACCCAATGTATGGGGGCGCAGGGGGTCACTCAAGGCGGTTACTGGCACAGGGTGGATAGGTAATTCACTCAAGACACAGAATTAGGCTCTGGAAACACAAATACAATCACAGAGCAGTCAACGGAAGCAAATTAAGCAGAATTGCATCAAGAAACATATCACAAGTCAAGAGCACATAGTCATAGACCACGGCCAGTGGTAACTACCAGAAACAACTGCCCAAGCCTAGACTAGAAAGCTGAAAAAGTTTTAGAGTGTAAGCCAATTTACCAGAGCGGATACCCTTCGTTAAGGAGTAACCGTCTTACCTCTGGGCCTATACCGGAGGCCGAGCTTTACTCTGACGAGTCCACCTCCTTAGTTTTAGCGACCCGGCGTGCCCAAGTGATCCCCCCGTGTCTCTGATACCACTGTAGGGATAAGATCACTTAGGTTCACTAATTACCGGGACCTCTTTTATATGGCAGAGACTGAGATGGCTAATCTCAGAAGTACAGGCCAAGTTACAACACCAAGTATTACAAACAAGAACCAAACAGAGAGTACAAGAATTTACAGAGAACCTGATCTATTACAAGATTATAACCTCTTGCAATAGCACCGGACTCCTCACTGTAATTCACCTGCACACTTACCAAACTCGTTAGTAATAAGAGGAACAGATCCTATCCGGATCTAAACAGAAAAACACTGTAAACAATGAAACTTGGAACACCAAGAACAGGGGATGGCTCAGGTCGCAACAACAACTTCACAAGGGCCAGGGACCTCCTCTGCCTTATCCAACAAGTCACAAGAGAGCACCGTGGACAGAATCTAACCCCGAGCTAGGGTTACCCGATTACTACCACAGAATGTCACTCACCACAGCCAAACACTCAGAATCTCACCTACACGGTCTCAAGAACACTCAGAACTCACAGATCTTAGACACCAACCGATGAACTTCCCAGAAATCACACAGAGACAAACTCAACCGTTTGAACTCACACAAATCTCCAGATCAACTCAGAGGTCGAGAGATAACACTCGATCCTTACTAAAAAGAAGAGACCGAAGCCATCGGAGAAGAAAATCGGCCAGAGTTTCAGATGAAAGAGAGGTTTCTTAGAGAGAAGCTGGAGCAAGAGCTCGTAGAGAGAGAGATAATAGAGATAAGAATTGAGAGAGTTAAGAGTCACAAGAGTCTCAAATAAACTCAGAGGAAACACACCTCAAATCCGACGGCTCATAGCCTTGATCCGAGTGGAGGTGACATGTGGCAGCCATCGGGGTCCCTCTTCATTAAGTAATGGGCCAAGACAGAATGTGCTCATTACACTGAGAATGGGCCATCAATTAAAACGGCCCAGTCGAATTAATTCCAAGCCCAAATGGTTAGTCCACCATTCCACACGGTTCGCATTTGACTGTCAATATCAACAGATTCATTCATAGATTTCAGCAGCCAAAAAGCAAAAGGCGCGAAATAAAACAACAATTAGAGTGAAAAGAGCAAAATAGCGGAGAAGCTAAAGAGAGACACCTGAAATGCGTGCTTCTTCGAAGGTAGAGGAAGAGAAATGCAGGAAGGTAGTACTCCAACATCAGCTAAAGTAAAACGACGGCACAGGAATTAGGAGCTGATTTCCCTCTACCTTCTTCCACATCACAGATTCAGAGTGCAGCAGCACACTCTTCACTGATTTCTGTTTCCTGTTTCCAAGTCCAACAACACACGCACTGTAGAGAGAGAATATAATGTATTATCAAAAGGCGACCTTTAATAGTGATTTACCTTAGAAGCAGACAAAATGTAGAGATGGAGAATACATTCACATTAGACCATCCACTACGCTGTTCCCCCACTGTTCCTTAACCATTCCTTAAACTACTATTTACAGGCCCCACTATACTATTTTACTCCATTTTTTAACTAAGGAACGGAACTTGCAACCCTCCGTTTCTTATCCGTTCCTTAACCGTTCCTTAAATTACTATTCATTCAATTTCATTTTTTATTTTATTTCCAACCTAATTCAATTAAAACTAACACACTTCATTACATAAAATAAACTTACAACATAAAATTCGTAAAAAAATATAATTTAATAATTTCCTAAAAAATAAAAGTACACAGTTTAATAATTTCATCCCCCAAAGTTTGCTCAAATGTGCTCAATTAGATCCTCTTGGACTTGGGTGTGGGCGCTAGAGTCGCGTGTCCTTGCACGAATAGATAACCGTTCTTGTATAGACGGATGCGCTCCACTTCGAGGCGGACTACTTGCGGTTGAGCTTCCGGGGGATTCGGGGTCGAACCAATTTCCCGCCTCGGGTCCTTCGTCTTGGACAATCATGTTGTGCAAGATTATGCACGTATACATGATGTCGACCATGCTCTCCATGAACCACGTACGACCCGGGGCTTTGGTGATGTTGAAGCGCGCTTGGAGAACCCCGAACGCCCTCTCCACATCCTTGCGAGCAGCCTCCTGCTTCTGCGCAAAAAGAGTCTGCTTTGGGTTCGCAGGCCTGCTGCACGTCTTCACGAAGGTTGGCCACTTCGGGTAGATGCCGTCGGTGAGATAGTACCCTATTTTATAAAGCCGGTTGTTGGCGACGAAGTTTATGGCCGGCGCTTTACCATCCAAAACTTAAGTTAAGAGGTCGGATTGGTGGAGCACGTTTACGTCGTTGTTCGACCCGGGGACCCCGAAGTACGCGTGCCAGATCCAAAGCCGGTAGTCGGCAACGACCTCGAGTATAACGGTTGGGTGGGTGCCTTTGTGGCCGCTCGTGTAGGACCCTCTCCACGCCACCGGGAAATTCTTCCATTGTCAGTGCATGGAATCGACGCTGCCGAGCATCCCGGGAATCCGTGCACTGTTTCATGAAGGTCGAGCAGGAACTGACAATCGGTCGTGCTTGGCCTCCAGAGAAATTCGTTGATGAAGGCTGCCCTGACGCCTTTGCAGAATTTGAGCAAGCACAGTCGCCCAGTGGTGTCTCCGATGTGGAGGTATTCGTCGAACATGTCGGCCGTTTGTCCAGTCGCAAGCTGGCGGATTGCTGCAGTACATTTCTGCAGCGTCGTATGGCTGGGACGGCCGACCGTGTCGAACCCTTCCTGGAAGAACTCTTCCCGGGCTGCCAAAGTATTCGCCATGTGGAGAAATAGTGGTTTCCCCATGCGGAAACGGCGACGGAAGTACGTATCTCCCCAAACCGGGTTATCGCAGAAGTAGTCGCGTACTAACCTTGCGGCGACTTCCTCCCGGTTATGATGGATGCACGTACGGGACCATCGTTGGGGCGGTGCGGCTTCTTCCGCCTCCCGTCGTTGATCTTCTTCAAGTGATTGTTGCATTATTTGACGCATTTGTTCAAAAGGATCCATTAGTTTGATTAAATTTGGGAGAAGAAAAACAAGGTTGATTTCAGATGAAAATTGGGGTGGAAATAGAGAGGATTTGAGAGTAATAGATGTGTGTTTGTGAGTGAAATGAGTATGAAATAGGAGTATTTATAGAGTAAACAAATTTTAAAAATAAAAAAAATTAAAAAATGGATAAAAAAACGGTAACATTACCGTTGCAAAAAAAATTTAAATTAAATTCGATTTTTTTAAAAAAATGAATTATTGCGTCACCGTGATGAAACCCACTCGCAGGGCAGCGAGTGGGCGTCACGCATGCGCTGGGAGCTCGCCACGTCGCCTCGGCGCGTGGCGAGAAGTGTCATGCCGCGTCTCGCGGCGACAACTCGCGGCACGCCATGGGGACGACACGGGTATCCACAACGCGTGTCTCCGCGGTTTCGTTCCGCAGACACAGAACGCGGCACCGCAGAGACACGCGTTGTGGATGCCCTTAAAAGTCAACATGTGACTTCGTTTTTGGTGATGGAAGTTACCACATCTCACGATCCTAGCAATATTCATTTAATTAATTGTTGTTAGACTCTTAAAAAATTGACGACTCTATCCAAAATTGATTAAATTCAAATCCTTTTATTCGTTCAGGATGTAATAATTCAAAAGATAAAGTTTTAGACCAAAATCATAAAATTAGTCATATGTTTAGGACCACAAATGACTTTTAATCTTTTTTTATCTATAATCTCTATATTTCTCTTTTCTAGGTAAGGCGTTTATCTTTCTCTATATTCATTAATTAATTATTTATATTAGATTAGAAAATAATATTGGTTCCATTTATCACTAGTAAATATCGATATATAAATTAAAAAGACCTTTTTCACTAGATGCAATGGGACTCTTGATTGAGATGAGATCTAATAAGTATCTTTACTACAAGTGAAAAAATATTAGCACATTTATCACTAGTAAATATCGATATATAAATTAAAAAGATCTTTTTCACTAGATGCAATGGGGCTTTTTGATTGAGATGAGATCATAATAAGTATCTTTACTACAAGTGAAAAAATATTAGCACGTGCACATCCCATAATATAGGTATTTCCTAAAGCCTTAAGCTCAACAACTTTTAATAGCTCAACATCCCCATATTTGAGATTTTTCAATAAAACAAATCAGCTATATTTTTCTTTTGATCTTAGCTCAAAAATTTTTTTTCACCTTGGCTTTTTCGTTTTGGGAATGTTGCCTTCTTTTTATTTTTCTGTAAAAAGACAATCTTTCACATTGTATCTCAAGTGCAAAACTGAAAAAGAAGGCCAACAAGCAAATACTTAAAAAAAACTGCAACGAAACTAGCTAGGCTTATGGCTCAAATTGGCTAACTACAGGTATAAGTTTTAAGTCCTAATGCCCATCTCTTTTTTATGCACCAACATGAACAAAAATTGCAACAAGTCAAAGCTCTAATTCAGTCAGTCAACCTATGACTTTTTAATTAATTTTTCGAAACAGAAATTGTACTCTTTCCTTAGTGTAAGAAATCAGATACCATTGAACACTACTCTTACTTTAATCGACGTGTGGAAATCTTAGTTCTCCGACGGTTAGTAAGCAACAACTAAGTTATACTCGGTCCATCCACCATTAAGAGTCTCAGCTTACCATTTTAGTTCGTCCGCCATTAGAAATCCCGGTATACTTTTACTAAAAGTGGTAGGTAGACTCCACTTTCCACTAACTCATTTCACTCACATTCTATTATAGAACTATATATATATAAATGAGTTTCACATTTTACTATCTTTTCCAACCCACTTTCCCTTGTGTAGTGTCGCGGGAATGGAACGTTCGCAATGCACCCCCTAGTCCTGTTACTTCGGGATATAACGGATCATCGGTGTTGCGGATGTAGCGACAGTGAAAATGTATCATACTCCCCCCGTCCAGCAATAGGAGTCCCGTTTTTCCATTTTCGGACGTCCGGGAATAGGAGTCCCGGTTCTACTTACTATATTTGGACAATCAAATTACCCTCCCCCTTCTCACTTATTTACATCTCTACCATAAAAAAACACCCCCACCTCCACCCGTCTAACTTATTCTCTCAGTCTCATTCTAACACTCACTCTATCACTCTCTCTCTCTCTCTCTCTCTCTCGCTCTAGCTCTCAACCCCTCGGAACCTTAATTTACAGTCGCCGCCGCCTCTGACAAAAGGCCTCCCAACCGCCGCCTCCTCTTCATCCCCACTCTCTCTTAAATGGATCTCAGCCCCTCTAAAACCCCAAGCCCCATCTATGGAGTAAATTCGAACGGAAACCCTATTCAACTGCCACCTTGGCCTCGTCCGAATCCGACGCCGGAGTGGACCTTCGACACCTCGAAGGGGTCGATCCTGACTCCTATTGCAACCCATCTTTCTCCTATCCCCACATACTCATGGGAGGCGTGTGATTTGATGTCCACCGTGGTTCCTGAAACTCCGATGGTCGAAGGCTCTTCGTGGACCGATTCCCAGCCCTCTATGTTCCTTGAAACCCTAGATCTGGAAGATATTTCGTGGATGGTGACTGATTCCACCATTGTTCCTGAAACTCCAGATACCCTGCTCGATTCTGAGCTTATTGTCCCTGACACGCCGGGTTATGAAAGCCCTGACTCCACTGTGGTCCCTGAAACTCCGATGGTCAAGAGGCGGAAGCATCCTGTTGAGGAAGAGGAGTGGTTCAAGGAGTTCCTCGTGATGCTCTTGCCCGGCATGGCAGATTTTCTCTAAAATTGTGAGTTGTGTAAGAATCACCCCCTATCTAGGGTTTGGAGATTCTTGCTTGCTCTGTATTTAGGGATTTCCGAGGGGTTATTTTTAATTGTGATTTAGCCACCCCATTTTGGGGTAGAAGGTTTAATCTACTGCTATATGATGAAATTTGTGATGTTTGGCCATTATGTTGCTGGAATTTGTTGTTGATTGTATTATTTGGTCATGCTAATGTACTGTGGTGATTGTGTTTTGATTAAGCCACCCTCAATTTGGATTAGGAGGTTTAATCTACTGCTATATGATGAAATTTTTTTATGTTTGGTCGATTATGTGCTGGAATTTGTTGTTGTTTGTATTATTTGGTCATGCTAATGTACTGTGGTGATTGTGTTTTGATTAAGCCACCCCCAATTTGGGTTAGGAGGTTTAATCTACTGCTGGTTGGTGATGTTGGTTGCTGCTGTACTGATGGAGTTTATTTGTGGTGCTTATTTAATGTGTAATAGTCACCCCTTTATCTGGTTTGAGGCTTTTAACACTACCTTATGCTGAAATTTTTCTGAGGTGCTTTCATGTTGGTGTATTGTTGATATAATTACTGGAATTTGTTGTTGGTTGTTGCTGTGTTGATGGGGTTTGTTTGTGATGCTTATTTTATGTGAATAGTCACCCATTTTTCTAGTTTGAAGGCTTCTGACACTGTCCTATGCTGAAATTTTTCTGAGGTGCTTTCATGATGGTGTATTGTTGATATACTTGCTGGTTGGTGTTGTAGGTTGCTGTTGTGCTGATGGGGTTTGTTTGTGGTGCTAATTTTATGTGTAATAGCTACCCCTTTTTCTGGTTTGGAGGCTTTTGACACTGCCCCATGCTGAAATTTTTCTAAGGTACTTTTATGATGGTGCATTGTTGATATACTTGCTGGTTGGTGTTGTTGGTTGCTGCTGTGCTGATGGGGTTTGTTTTTGGTGCTTATTTTATGTGTAATAGCCACCCTTTTTAAGGTTTGGAGGCTTTTGTCCCTGCCCGATGATAAAATTTTTCTAAGGGTCTTATATCATTCTCCTGAATATGTGCATTACAATATGTTTGCACTATTTCTATACACCAAAAAAATAAAAACATCAGACCCTAACCCAAAAAATAATAGGGGATGTCCAACACATCAAAAAGATCAGACCACCCTATTCCATATAAACTATGGCCAGACCAACACACCAAAAAGATCAGACCACCCTATTCCATAAACACTATTGGCCGACCTAGAAGCCAAATGCATTTGACAGAGGGCCAATATCATACATTGACCCATCATTGTTCTCTGACATTTGTAAGTATTCCAGCACTTCTCTCACAACATTCTCCTCCACTTCCAGCACATTGGGGAGTCCCACAGTTATTTCTAGTCTATCCTTGTTTATGTGTGGGACTTTGTAGCCATTTCCACCTCTGCACTGTAGGATTTCAGTGAGGCAAGCTTGCAAGCTTAGGAAAACTCTGTTGAGAGTTTGTGGTGACAGCTCTGCAAAAGAGTTACACGCATTCCCCACAAGTTCATCCACACTCTTGCATGGTTTCTCATGTTGTAGTGACTGAATTTCTCTGAAAAAGCCTAGGTCTAAAATGTTAGTGTCAGGGAAATTAAGTGGTTGACAAATCAGATGGATTTTAAATTCATCTGAATTGGCAATAGCCTGAAAATCTGGATCCATGGCAGTTATGTGTGGTGTTGCATTGTCTTACTGAATGTAAATGTCTTTACTTGCCCAAACAAGCCACTTGGCCTTTATTGCAGGTATGATCTGGCATAAAGAAGAATAACATAGCTACATGATGATCTTTATTGAGTTTTTAAGATCTGACAGAATGAAAAAAGTTGCATACCTTGTGGATAAGGCAGTCCCTCATCACTGCCTTTGTGACTGAATTGATTGCATTGGTTTCCATAGTCCCTCTAGGCCTGTTCTTTGACTTCCTCTGTGCTGCAAGTACTTCAGTGAAGGGTATATTCCCAACTTACCATCATAAGTTCCCTGCCCATCCATACCAAATTGTGGTCTACTCACAGCACACATAAACATCACTTTGGTGATGTATCTCTTGGATTTGCATGACCTATATAGCTCATCCTTATCTTGCAAGAGGTAGTATCTGTTTGATGCCTTGGTCATATAGAACCACTTTTCATCTATATGCACTACATTGTGCATGATGTGATATTGAACTTTACCTTGAGTAATTTGTGGCTGAAGTTAACTAAGACTCCATCTAACCCTTGTTAGCTTTTTCATATCAATAAGTGCAGGGTTGATTGCATTTGTATGTGGCTGTAGTTTATTTTGCTTCACCCACTCACGTAGTGTGCTCTTGCTCACATTCAATTTTGCTGCCATTTTTCTAAGTGAAGATCTTTCAAGAGTAGATAAGTTTCTGACCTTTTCTTCATCTAGTGTTAATCCGTCAACCTAATGGTAGCATCTAATCTTTCCTTCCATGATTGCAAGTTATCCCCTTTGCATCTGCTCCTTGGCTGCCTTCCATAGTCTGTACATTGTCTTCCTACTGATGCTAAATGTGTCTGCTGCCTCCATTACAACCCCTCTTGCGAGCACTTCATCACGACTGTGCTTGAGTAGGAATTGCACCACATTGTTCTTGATGTTGCTGCTCAAGTATAAGACCTCTGTCCATTTTCCATCCCTATGATGAAATTTTTCTGATGGATTTAAATCTACATAGGTGTTGGGAGTTTTTTTGGGAGATTTTTAAATTTGGGGTTGGTAGGAGGTGTCTTAAATGAATGTAGGTGAAGTATTTATAGCAGATTTGAACCCATCTTGATGAATTACTAATGGAAGGCATTTTGTATGTGTTGAGGGTTCTTTTAAATTTCAGTTTTTAATTTATGTTAATGAATATTTTGAAAACAGGAAATTAAATATGTCATTATGATTAAAGACATTAAAACGTTATGCAACCTCAAAAGGAAAAAAAAATTGGCAGCTTCTTTTCCGTGCAAGATGAAGCCAAAAAGTTTAACACAATTGAGGTGGGTCCCAAATTCCACTATCACCCACCATTTATTACACGCTCCAAAACTTTCTTAAAATCCGTGCCGTTTAGAAATGAGACTGCTATTAATAGACGGAGAGAGTATTGTTTAGAAATTACAAGCATTACAATATTTGTTTCTATATTGTTTGAGAAGAATTACAATCTTTGTTTCTTGTATATTATTACTATTTGAGAAGATATTGAAAAATCAGGAAATAAATTAACAGCCCATTCATAAAGACTACATACTACACACAACAGTATTATTGTATAAAGTGCCAAAGATTGATGCACATCAGATTTATTGTAAACTTATAATACTATACTGATGCTTGCAGCAGAGATATCTTATACTAAGAATAAAATATACGGTTTGTCCATAAATTAATCATTTTATTAATTTTGAAAGCATGTTTTGGTTGGTATATACCTAATAAATAATGTGTATTGAAAGTTCTTAGAGCATCCATAGCGCTAGCTGGCCGGACTGCAACTCCAATTTGCGGCCTGGGACGGTGGTGATGCAGTCGCGTCCTGGGGCCGACGCTTCCGGGGTCCGGCTCGGCAAAGGGTTAATCGTCTCGGGACGTGACGCGATGCGGTCCGGCCCGGCGTTAGATGGGGTTCGGGCCAGACCGGGCCGCAAATTGAATTTGTTTTTTTAATTCGAAAATTTATCTATAAATATCATTCCATCCATTTTCATATCTATTCAACTTCATTTCTCTCCCTCTCATACTAAAATTCGAGAAATGTCTCCTCGCCGTGAAGGTCAAAGAGCAATCGAAGCTCAAATGGCCGAATGTTAGAGGCAGCGATGCCCGCAATCCATGAAGAAATCAACAACGAGGTGGAATGCTACCAAGCTGCTATTCAAGCGTGGAACGAACAACACGTCCGGGTACCACGTACTCGGATGTATATCCACCGAGACCGTGAACAAGTTGGTTTGTGGCTTTTCACAGATTATTTCTCTAAAGATCTCGATGGAGTGATCAGATGTTCCGTTGTTGGTTCCGGATGCGGAGGCCTTTGTTCCCGCGCATCGTCAATGTAGTTGTAGCTCGTGACTCGTATTTCATGCAAACCATCGATGCTGTTGGGCGGCAAAGCATATCGACTATGCAGAAATGCACATCCGCCCTACGCCAACTCGCTTACGGAACGACTGCAGATATGTTTGATGAGTATCTCCATGTGAGAGAGCAAACTGGACGCGAGTGCCTAGCTAGATTATGCGAGGCAGTGATCGAAGCATTCAAGGATACATACTTGAGAAAGCTAAGGACCGACGACGTTCGCAAGTTGGTGAACATGCACGAGCAGACCCATGGCTTCCCGGGGATGTTGGGCAGCATCGACTGTATGCACTGGCAGTGGAAGAATTGTCCAACAGCTTGGAGAGGACAATACACTAGCAGGCACAAGGGCACACATCCTACTATTGTGTTGGAGGCTATAGCCGACCAATGATTGTCGATCTGACATGCCTACTTTGGTGTCACTGGGTCGAACAACGACCTCAATGTGTTGAACGAGTCTCCATTGTTCAACGACTTGTGTGTCGGGCGAGCGCCGAACGTAGAGTTCACGGCCAACCATCGTCGGTACAGTATGAGGTACTATCTGGCAGATGGGATCTACCCTCGATGGCTCGTGTTTGTGAAGACTATCACATGTCCGGCAACGGAAAAGAGGGCATTGACATGTCCGGCAACGGAAAAGAGGGCATTGTTTGCCCAAAAGCAAGAGGCGGCTCGGAAAGATGTGGAGCGTGCATTCGGAGTCCTCCAAGCATGGTGGGCTATGGTGAAGGGAGCAGCCCGTGGTTGACACCGTCCACTAATCGCCAACATCATGTATGCATATATCATAATGCATAACATGATTGTTGAGGACGAGGGAGAAGATGTCACTTTGTGGAGCAACGATCCGCTCTCAAGCACCGCCAGTAGCTACACTGTCACCGCCCCGCCCGTGCAGGGTGTTCCTCCCGACATCCACAATGTCATGGCCCGTCCAGCTGCGATGCGCCAAGAAGAACTACACACTCACCTCCAAGCGGATCTAATTGAAGAAATTTGGACACGCACCAATGTTTTCCAGCATTTTGACGTTATGTTTTTATGTTTTTTAATTACTGTGTTGTAATTTTCAATTTCCGATGAAGAACACCTTTTCCGTGTTTCAATATGTTCGGCATTTTTTATTTCACGTGTAAAATCGGTTGTAAATTGTGAATAGTGCAATTTAATAGTTATGGCCCGGGATGGGGCCTGCAGGGTTAGAGAAGTTGTGGCCGGGGACTCAAATTTAGGGGAATGATGACGTGGAGGGAACTTGGGGCCTGAATCCTGGCCGGGGTTGTGGATGCTCTTAGATCTGCCATAGCCCATAAGCGTTTATTTATGGAGTAGTAAGTACGTTGCAATCTGGCATGCATGGCGTTTGGGAAATAAATGTACGATCATTGCAATTTTCATTTTTCGTTGTATTTTATTTGTCACTATTATATGAATGGATGGACCACGTATACCAAGATGGAAATGTAACGTGGTGTGTCCTACCATTAATATATTGACAAATGGGATTTTAGAGGGGCCCACTTCCAGCTGTGAGATTTCATGTTCACGCTGCTAAGAGCATCCCCATCCGTGCTCTTGCCAAAGAGCACGGATGTGGACCCGGACCCACTTGTATTACTTTTTTACTCCGGTTCGTGCCTATCTCCGGATCTTCGAAGTTAATCAAATAGGCTTTGAATAATTGATTCATCTTCGCCGGAGTGTACGGGGTGCGGACACCACGAGGAGTAGGAGTAGGAAGAGGGGGAGTTTGAGAGGCGCCGCCGCCTCTCCCTCCCGATTTGGGTTCGGGTGCCCACCCATATCGCCCATCGGGGGCATCTTGGTCGTCCACCGGGTAAGGCCGGTAGCTACCCGGAACTTTAGAACCTTGGGTTTGAGGAGGGGCCGAAAATTGCGTTTCCGGACTAGGAAATGGTTGTGAGCCGAACCATTCGTGGTTCCAACCGCGGGAGTTGGAGGGGTGATCGCCGGAGCCAGACATTTTTTTTGTAAGTAAGAGTGAAAGATTGAGAATTGATAAGATAAGATGAGAGAATTTAGATGAGAATTGTGTAGTGTGGTGTGGAATTTTTTGTGTGGAAGTGGAGGTATTTATAGATGAAAATGTGAATTTTGGGGGAAAAATTGAAAAATAAATTAAAAGTGGGGAGAAAATGGATATAATTTTTTGGGAAGTGGGAAAATATTTTTTTTATATTTATTCGGATATTTTAATTAAAATCCGATTTAAAAAAAATTGCCAACGGCATTGCCGTTGGCCAATCAGGAAACGCCACGTCAGCAGCTCGCTGGCACGGACGTGCTCAATGCATCGAGCAGCCCCGTGCCAGTGGCAAGAGCGCAGCGGCGAGCAGGGTGGTACCGCGCCAGCGGCATGGACGCTGTCCGAAGGCGCGAGCACCGCTGCGGATGCTCTAACGGAACAAAAATTCTAATATGAAAATTATAAATTACTCCCATAAATATATATACACACATGCATAATATATATACACAATATCTCTCTATGCATTTTTCTCCTATTCTTTCATTCTTTTATATCTTTTCTTATTACCCATTTCATATTTATTTATCTAAAATTCTAAATATTCTTTTAAACTTCATTGCATAACTATGCTTAATCGGATGAACTAAAATTTAGTCTTCCTAATCAAGAAAAATTAGTATTCTAAATCGAATGTTATTTTAGCTTTGTTTTCATTATTTTATAATTGTTCTGTTATAATATAATTTTAAAATCTACTATATGTTTTGTTGCTAAAGCTTTATCTTTTTGTTTTATGATCGATATTTTCTACTTAGCATAATGCATATTTTAATAGCACAAAAATAAGATTGTGAATTTTTAATTCAAATCTAATGCTAATAAATTGAAAAATTTTAATTGTATGAGTTCATATTGAATTTTACATAATTTTAATGCATATTCACGTGAACCGTGATTACACTCTATTATGTGCTATTTTATAAACGAATGTTATTTTAGCTTTGTTTTCATTATTTTATAATTGTTCTTTTATAATATAATTCATATTCCCTGATGAAACAGATCCAATTGGGAAAATTGGATCTGTTTCATTATGCAAAATGGATCTGTTTATGGATATTCGATTTCTTTTAATGACAATTGCGTTATTAAGAAAAATGGCTCTTATATCTGTCGTGGTATTATGGAAAACAATCTGTACACAATCATATCTACACAATTTAATTATCGCAAACCAGAACTCAATAATGCATCGAAATTTCAAAGAAAAAAAAGAACCTTCAAGTTCAATGAACGAAACGTACTTATGACACCTTAGACTTGGTCATGCCAAACAAAGAAGGATTCAAACTCTCGTGGACCAAGACCTTCTTAAAGGTCTAGAAACAATGTCATTCTCCACGTGTGAATCCTGCTTTGAAGGCAAGACGACTAAGAGATCTTTTAGGGTGAAAGGTAAGAGGGTCAAGGAAGTACTAGAGCTCGTTCATACTAATGTGTGTGGACCATTGTAAACCGAGGCAAGAGGTGGCTATCGTTATTTCATCACTTTTATTGATGATTACTCGAAAGTCGGATATGTTTATTTGATGCGTTTCAAGTCTGAATCTTTTAACAAGTTCAAAGAATTTAAGGCTTATGCGGAGACACATCATGGAAAACGTATCAAAAGCCTGCGATCTGATCGCGAAGGCGAGTACCTAAGTGCCGAGTTTTTGGACTACTTATCGGTGGAGGGAATTGAATCCCAATTGACTGCGCTAGGCACACCCCAGCAGAATGGCATGGCTGAAAGAAGGAATATGACCTTGTTGAACATGGCCCGATCGATGATGAGTTATGCACGACTACCTATTTCATTTTGGGGACATGTCTTGCTTTTTGCAAGCCATATTTTAGACAATTTACCATCAAAATCTGTTCCTACTACTCCATATGAGTTGTGGAATGGGCGCAAGCCCAATCTAGAACATCTCAAGATATGGGGGTGTCCGGTTCATGTATTGGAAAATGATCCAACTAAGCTAGAATCAAGGACAAAGGTATGGGGGTTCGAAAGCCTATGAATTCTATAGTCTTCGAGACAAGAAAGTTATTGTGAGTACCCGCGCGACATTCTTAGATGAAGACTTTGTAATGATCATAAACCCAACAGTGAAGTGGCTCTTGAACATGTAATCTCACAGCTGGAAGTGGGCACCTCTAAAATTCCATTTGTCAATATATTAGTGGTAGGACACACCCACATAACATTTCCATCTTGGTATACTTAGAAAAATTTTCCTAATCTAGATATACCATTTTGCATATGAGTTGGTATGTCCAACACCCTGACGACGGCAACGAGGGGCTTCTGCGTGGCGGTGGAGGAATCACTTTCCTGATTTTTTAAAGTTGTCATATCGACTGACCGCGACTTCTTCCTACCCTTCCTACACAGGATAAATAATAGTAACAACAAGAGAAACCACCATAAAACAGATCCAATTGCATTTTCCGCAATGGCGCCACCAGAGAGCTCTTTCTTCCCTTCACCGCCGCCACTCGCGGCAATAGCCAGAGTTTTGGGGCACACGGTGTCAAGAGGCGTCCCACAAAGAGAAGTGTCGAGAAATTATTCCTTCGATTTTCCCACAAGGCCTTTTGGAATGGATCCGTTTAAATTGTTGAAAGATACGTTGAATTGGTCAAGATTTAGGAGCTAGAATGATTATTCTAAAAAACGAAATTGAAATTGAAACATACATTCTAACTAGAAAATTGACTAATTTCGAACAAATCAAAAAATCGCGCATTCAATCAAAATTGACCAAAAATCGATTGTTTGAAATGGAAAAAAATTAAAATTGGATTACGACTGAAATCCCGGGAGAAGAAATTGCGACGAGAGAATGGGAATAGTTCGTGGGAAAAATAGAAAATAGGAAAAGTGTGTGACTTTTAGGGTTAATGAATTTTCGGCGTTTTCCACGTCAGATTTCAGGCTTGCCACGTGTGCAAGATTTCGACCGGAAAACTCTAGGGTCAGGTCACATGGGAAATTCCAACAACCCGGTAAAGTTCATGACATTATACGCCAATTTTTTAGTCTGTGGGAAAAACCAGAAAATGAAAATAGTTTATGACTTTTAGGGCAGTTTGCCCTAAATTTTATTCTCGCAATTATCACATGTATCATGCTCATAACTCAAACAAATCATGCTTTAAGAATAATTGAAACTAAAACATGCTTTTCTACATATTAGCCATTTACATTGATGATTCTCCCAAAAAATCGAAGATGGTTAGCGCCCTCTCCATGTGAAGATCTTGAGTACTAAATCACAGATCTTCTGACTGGTTCCCGGACTGTAAACTGATATCAGTGTGGACTGATCTCCCCAGTATAATAGTACTTAAATAAAGAAGACAGAAAACCTATCTCACGGAGGAGAGAAAATCGTTCCTCACAGTGTAGGAGAGGGGGACGAAAATTATGAGTAATAAGTAAGTGTCTTTTCTGTCTCCTTTATTCTCCTATTTATATTAAGTCACATATTGGGCCCAGACATGGATCTATGGAAGGTTTTGGATATGAGCTCCCTCAATTTGTTTTTTCCTAATTAAATTGAACCCCAATTTAATATAAGCTTTTAATTGGAATATTACGAGCAACCACTACATAAATAATATTGAACTCCCCATCCAAATCCGAAATTATAATTAATCCGGGTTTCCATTGTTTGTCATTTATTCCCGCGCTTAAGATAAAAATATCAATTAATTAATTAGTGTCTGCTATAGACTTAATTAATTAACATCTTATTAATTCCAAGAGTGGACTCAACAAGAAACACTTATTTTTTATTCATAGGGTAATCAAACTCCAACTAGCAAGGTTCCGAATAATAAAGCCTTATTTCGAGCTCCTCTTGAGAACGTTATCAAACGAGACTCACCTCGCACACGATTCAACATAATAGCAATCCTAACACCGCTAGATATAAATCACCACTACCCAATATACAAGGATTATTGGGTTGCGAAAAATTCGCACAATTTGGTAAGTCAAAGTAGTGCATAATCAATACCGTATGCTAAATGCTAACATACATTGATTAAGAAACAAATAATTATCAAGACCTTGTCTTTCAGTAGATAGCATAAAGACTTGTCTCGCTGTTAGATCCAATTCAGTGCTCTACCACACCAATGTCATCTTATTTCAGTAAGGCTTAGAAATATGCATACTGACATTGTAACCTTTCACGATAGGTAGTCTAAGCCTATCTGGGTTGTGAAATTCTTATTTTTCTTTGTTCAGAACTGACCGTGTTACCTTAAAGTGGACGACGCCCATAACTGGTCTACTAAAACAAGGACTTAGACTTTGTTAAGTTACTTATACATTTAAACATGAAATAAACATCCATTAAATGTAAAACATAACAAAATTATGACAAAAATATTCTGTTTTATAAAATAAGAGTTTTACAGTATTCAATCATTCAAAATGTGATTTCTAGTATACAAACTCTAACAATATCACACTCATACTTAAAACAGCTTTCGAGTATACAAAAAAATGTGCACTACGTCTAATTCTCCCACTTATACTAAAAGCGAGTTGAGGTCTTGAGCGAGTCGAACTCCCATCCCTTCAACATAACGCTCGAATGGTTTCACCGCCAATGCCTTTGTAAAGGGATCTGCCAGGTTTTTCTCTGAAGCAATCTTGACCACTTGTATATCTCCTCTCTGCAATATATCTCTAATGATATGATACTTCCTCTCTATGTGTTTGCTCGCTTTGCGAGCCCGTGGTTCTTTCGAGTTTGCCACAACACCAGAATTATCACAATAAATGGTGATGCTCTTGGGCAGTTTCGTAACCACACCTAAGTCCAAAAGGAAGTTTTTAAGCCATACAGCCTCCGAAGCGGTCACATATTCGGCTTCCATGGTAGAGTCCGCAATGCATTTCTACTTTACACTCTTCCAAATTACGGCACCACCTCCTAAGGTAAACACATATCCAAAAGTAGATTTTCTCGAGTCATGATTAGCTTGAAAATCTAAATCATTATATCCCAAAGGATAGAGCTCGGCTGCATTGTAAACTAGAATATAGTCCTTAGTCCGTTTAAGGTACTAAAGTATGTTCTTCACGGTAGTCCAATGTCCTTGGCACGTATTCAACTGATATCATGCCATCATGCCAACAACAAAACAAATATCAGGTCTTGTACAAAGCATAGCATACATGAGCTACCAACTGCCGAAGCATATGATATTTTTCTCATCTCTTCTATCTCAGACAACGTCTTAGGACACATCTCTTGAGACAGATGGATGCCATGTCTAAAAGGTAAGAAACGTTTCTTGGCATCTTGCATGATAAAGCGACTAAGTACAATGTCGATGTAAGGTTCTTGAGATAAGCACAACGTTCTCTTCTCACAATTCCGAAGAACCTTGATACCGAGAATGTGTCCCGCGTCTCCCATATCTTTCATCTCGAACTGGTTTGAGAACCACATTCGTACTGATGACAACATCTTTTTATTGTTTCCAATTAGAAGAATGCCATCAACATATAAAACTAAGAACACAACATTTCCCTTTTCAACCTTCTTATACACGCAACTTTCGTTTGGGAACTTTTCGAATCCAAACTTGTGATTAGTTTGATCGAAACACTGGTTCCATGATCTAGATGCTTGCTTAAGGCCATAAATGGCCTTCTTATGCTTCCATACCATGTGTTCCTTGCCCTTCACGGCATATCCTTCGGATTGTTCCATGTAGATGGTCTCTTCAAGACTACCGTTCAAGAACGCAGTCTTAACGTACATCTGTCATACATCCCAATCCATGTAAGCTGCAATAGACAGAAGTATCTGGATCGATTTGAGCATGGCCACCGGGGATAAGGTCTCGTCATAATCGACACCTTCCTTTCGGGTGTACCCCTTAGCCACTAGTCTTGCTTTAAAGACTTTAACTCGTCCATCGGGTCCACATTTACGTTTGTATATCCACTTGCTCCCAATGGCAGTACAGCCTTCGGGTAGGACAGACAAATCGTAGACATCTTTGTATCATTGATTGTAGTTCTGAATCCATTGCTTGAATCCATTCGCAATAATCGACATCCGCCTGCGCTTCTGCAAAATTCCAGGGATCTAATACATTGTTGTCTGAAGAGTGATCCATAGATTCTCCCAAACCAATTTATCTATCGGGCTCATGAGAGACCCTACCACTTCGATGCGGCACTACAACATTAGGAGTAGAAGTTGAAATTTCGGGAATTGTTTGTACACTAGGTAATTGTTCTTGGTTAATGGAACTTGTGACAAAAGTTAGCTCGTCAAGAGCCACTTCACTGTTGGGTTTATGATTCATTACAAAGTCTTCCTCTAAGAATATCGCGCGGGTAGTCACAATAACTTTCTTGTCTCGGAGACTATAGAATTCATAGGCTTTCGAACCTATGGGATAACCAATAAACAAACATACCTCTGTCCTTGATTCTAGCTTAGTTGGATCCTTTTCCAATACATGAGTCAGACACCCCCATATCTTGAGATGTTCTAGATTGGGCTTGCGCCCATTCCACAACTCATATGGAGTAGTAGGAACATATTTTGATGGTAAATTGTCTAAAATATGGCTTGCAAAAAGCAAGGCATGTCCCCAAAATGAAATAGGTAGTCGTGCATAACTCATCATCGATCGGACCATGTTCAACAAGGTCCTATTCCTTCTTTCAGCCATGTCATTCTGCTGGGGTGTGCCTAGCGCAGTCAATTGGGATTCAATTCCCTCCACCGATAAGTAGCCCAAAAACTCGGCACTTAGGTACTCGCCTTCGCGATCAGATCGCAAGCTTTTGATACATTTTCCATGATGTGTCTCCGCATAAGCCTTAAATTCTTTGAACTTTTCAAAAGATTCAGACTTGAAACGCATCAAATAAACATATCTGACTTTCGAGTAATCATCAATAAAAGTGATGAAATAACGATAGCCACCTCTTGCCTCGGTTTACAATGGTCCACACACATTAGTATGAACGAGCTCTAGTACTTCCTTGACCCTATTACCTTTCACCCTAAAAGATCTCTTAGTCGTCTTGCCTTCAAAGCAGGATTCACACGTGGAGAATGACATTGTTTCTAGACCTTTAAGAAGGTCTTGGTCCACGAGAGTTTGAATCCTTCTTTGTTTGGCATGACCAAGTCTAAGGTGCCATAAGTACGTTTCGTTCATTGAACTTGAAGGTTCTTTTCTTTTCTTTGAAATTTTCGATGCATTATTGAGTTCTAATTTGCGATAATTAAATTGTGTAGATATGATTGTGTACAGATTGTTTTCCATAATACTACGACAGATATAAGAGCCATTTTTCTTAATAACGAAATTGTCATTAAAAGAAATCGAATATCCATAAAAATCTAATTTAGAAACCGAAATTAAATTTCTTCTAAAATAATGTATCAACAAAACATTCTTCAAAATAAAAAATCTATCACTACTAAAACGTAAATAGACGTCTCCCACTGCAATGACCGCCACATTAGTAGCGTTGCCCAACTGGACCTCGATCTCACTATCATATAGCCGCCTTGTCACTTGTATTAAATCAGGATTAAAACAAATATGATCAGTAGCTCCCATGCCAATAACCCAAGTATGAGATGATGTCGAAGCCAAACATGACTCGACAACTAGAGTTTGGTGCATACCTGTCGCCTTAGCCCTTTTAAGGCAATCCGGCTTCCAATGCCCCTTCTGTCCACACTTGAAACACTTTCTTGTTTGCTTCTTATTAGGCTTCCTCTTCTTCTTTCCCTTAGCATCCTTAGCAGCAACCTGGTTCGTCACTTTCTTTCTTCCTGCGCCAGGCCTAGGGCCAGAGGAGTGATGTGTCGAACTAACCATTCCTGCCTTAGCTTGGATCATAAGATCCTCGACCGACTGAAGTTCAGTCAACAATTCAACCAAGGTGTAGTTCCTTTTGTTCATCTCAAATTTGAGCTTGAACTGTTGAAAGCTAGGGGGTAGACTTTGAAGGATGATAATGACTTGGGACTCGAGATTGATCGTCCCTCCCAAAACCCTAATTTGATTGAGGTGGATCATTATCTCGAGGACGTGGTCCCGCACAGAAGCCTTCCTTCATAGTCTTCGCCATGATACTCTGAAAGGCTTGAGACTTTGCCGTTCAATTCTGAGTACCAAAAAGATTCGTGAGATTTTGCATAATCTAGGCGGTAGTCGCCATGGTAGCATGCTGATGTCTAAGCACTGTTGACATGGAGGCCAACATATAACACTTAGCCATCTCATTTGTCTTATGCCACCATTTATGCTTATCTCGTACTGCCTGCGCGGCATTAGCCGCCGGCACTGGAGGCCGTGGAGTAGTGAACACAAAATTGTACTCATCAGCCGTGAGAACGATGTCCAAATTTTGTTTCCATTCTATGTAATTTTGGCCCTCGAGTTTATTTTCTTTAAGAATTGCAGATAGAGGATTGGGTGACATTGTGACGGTTTAGGTTGCGCTACAAAACAGAAGATTTACTATTTTCATAAACTTATATAATGAAATTGAAAAGATAAACCATAGAACTTTTCAAAATCTTACATCTGTAAAATTAAAATTTTGTACCTTCAAGCAGAGATCAATACGCATTAAAATTTTAACATTTTTATTGGTCACAACACCGACGAATAGTCCAGAGACCGCATCACGGTATGGCCGCCAAATGTTGCCTAAGCACGACCATCAGATTTAGCATTACCGAACCTTGTTTCTACAACACACTCCCATAACAATGCTTATGAGTTGATAACAAGACCAAGCTATCTCGCAAATTCTATTTGGACTTCTGAAACTCGTAATTTCTTAGGATTATTGTCCCCACAGCATGGGTGGCGATAATATTGGAAACTACTTTCTAGTCCATACTATTCACATTTGAGAAGACCACCTATACGAACTCGCTATTTCTTAGAATTATTTTCCCCACAACACGGGGGCGATAATATTCAGAAAATGGCTTCATAAGTTGTAGACAAATCGATGGAGACCATATGCAAAACATAGTTCGTAATTATCGCTTAGATATTTGAGTTATGGTTTTTCATTAATTATCCTTAGCCTTGAGGCAGAAAAGGCTTAACTAAATTCTGTTGGAATTTAATTGACTGGATAATTAAAACTTTTATCATCTTTTAACATCTTATTAAAGGAAGATATATTAATTACTAAAGTTCAATCCATATTCGTGTCTTCTATAAGATGTATATAAAATAAATAAAATTATTTATATCTTGGACTTACATAAATAATTAAACTTAAATTAATTCCTCATTCAAGATTAAGAAGAGAATAATCTTATTATTTAACGTATTCCTACATATCTATCCTTATAAGGATTCTAGATATATATAATAATTATGAAACAATTAAATTATTCTTATCCATATCATCTAGGAATAAATAAATATATTTATTTTCGTAGATATAGTCAATAATCAAAATATTCCTAAAATCTAGGGAAATCTTCCAAAATATTTTATTTCAATTAAATAATAATATTTTAATGATTTCTTTTAATTTCCATAATTAAATAATCATAAAATAATAATTCATCATTATCTCATCGGGTGGGGACTTGTATCCCGGTTCGGTGCCTCGGCTCGTCGGGTATCGCGGTTCTCGGCCAGCACCGCGCACGTTGGTGGAGCTGCTCTCGGCCAGGCGCGATATCTCGTCTCACCAGGCTCCCATCTTCCGCTCCCACCGCTTCGGCCAGCGTCGCGCCAGGTGGTGTGTCGCTCTCGGCCTGAGCCTGGTGCAACGACTGGATCTTCCGCCTAGGGTATGAGGTACGGATCGCGGTATCTGGGTGGTTCTCGGTCGATCTCGAGTCAGCGCCTCCTAGGGTTTGCGGTCTCGACCGGCGGTGCGCAGGAGCCCTCGCTCGTCTGCGCGTCACCCCGAGATCGTGAACCGTTGGCTTCCACTCGATCGACGACCCTACTTCGGGGGCATGTAGCGCTATCCGTCCCGGTGCAAGCGCCGACGGATCGCACGTCTTGTGTGCTCGAAAAATTTGAGTTCTTTGATTCCGATGTTCTTGAGTTCAATATGCATAAAATGATAACAAAGAAAATAAGAACATGCTTCGCAATCAAATAACCCATGCATACATGAATTTCTAGAAATTTAAATCTAAATAATCAGAGCCAAAGACTGGCTCTAATACCAATTGAAGGGGTTGGTAGCGGAAGCGTGCATTCAAATAAATCAGATAATGAAAGCGATCTATTTAGCAGATTATTTAGATAAATTCTATTCGCCCAATTATCACATGTATCATGCTCATAACTCAAATAAATTATTCTTTAAGAATAATTGAAACCTAAAACATGTTTTTCTATGGATTAGCCATTTTACCTTGATGATTCTCCTAAAAAATCGAAGATGGCTAGCGCCTTCTCCACGTGAAGATTTTGAGTACTAAACCACGGATCTTCTGACTGGTTCTCGGACTCTAAACTGATATCAGGGTGGGCTGATCTCACCAGAATACTATGACTTAAGTAAAGAATACTGAAAACCTATCTCACGGAGGAGAGAAAATCGTCCATCACAGTGTAGGAGAGGGGGACAAAAATTATGAGCATAAGTAAGTGTCTTTTCTGTCTCCTTTATTCTCCTATTTATATTAAGTTACATATTGGCCCAGACAGGGATCTATGGAAGGTTTTGGATATGGGCTCCCCCAATTTGTTTTTTCCTTATTAAATTGAACCCTAATTTAATATAAAGCCTTATTTCGAGCTCCTCTTGAAGACGTTATCAAATGAGACTCACCTTGAACATGATTCAACATAATAGCAATCCTAGCACCGCTAGATATAAATCACCACTACCCAATATACCACGATTATTGGGTTGCGAAAAACCCGGACCATTTGGTAAGTCAAAGTAGTGCATAATCAATACCGTATGCTCAATGTTAACGTACATTGATTAAGGAACAAATAATTATCAAGACCTCGTCTTTTAGTATATAGCATAAAGACTTGTCTCGCTGTTAGATCCAATTCAGTGCTCTACCACACCAATATCATCTTATTTCAGTAAGGCTTAGAAATATACAGACGGACATTGCACGCTTTCACGATAGGTAGTCTAAGCCTATCTGGATTTTTAAATTCTTATTTTTCTTTGTTTAGAACTGACCGTGTTACCTTAAAGTAGACGACGCCCACAACCGGTCTACTAAAATGAGGACTTAGACTTTGTTAAGTTACTTATACATTTAAACATGCAATAAACATCCATTAAATATAAAACATAACAACATTATGACAAAAATAATCTGTTTTATTCCTTGGAAAATAAAATAAGATTTTTTACAATATTCAATCACTCGAAAGGTGATTTCTACTATACAAACTCTAACACTTCATTATTCTAATTTTTTGGATCTAAGTCCCACCTAGATTTCAACTACTCCATCTGTCGCACTCAAGATGGCCACATACTTGTGTTGCACGAGATTTTAGGAAGTGTTATTAGGTGAAATAAAGTGGAGATGAAAAATGTAGTTCAATATTTTAATGAGGAGAGAGAAGAGAGAAGGTTATTTCCAAAAAAGGAAAGGTGGTCATCTTGAATGAGACGAGGGGAGTACATAATTATACTATTCACAACTACAAGTTATGTTACTTGTAAAATACTCCCTCCGTCCCACTTAAAATAAAACAATTAGGAATCGACACAAAATTTTATATAGTATTGTTTTGTGAGTTAATGAAGAGAGAGTAAAATAAGAGATATAAAAGTAGAGATAATATTGTTTCTATTTAAAGAAACGTTTCATTTTTGGGAATACGGTTCATTTTAAAATAAAAAACACATAAAAACATAACATCAATGCTAAAAATAGTTGGTGGGTGTCCAAATTTCTCCAATTAGATCCGTTTGGAGGCGAGTGTGTACTTCTTCTTCACTTATCTCACTTGAACAGGCCATGACATTGCGCATTTCAAGAGGAACACCCTACACTGGAGGGTCGTTTACAACGAACGAACTGGCGGTGCTCGAGCTTGCATCGTCGTTCCATGTCGTGACATAGTCTCCTTCATCTTCAACGATCATGTTATGCATTATGATACATGCATACATAATGTCAGAGATTAGTTTACAGTGCCATCCACGGTCCGCTCATTTCACTATACCCCATCATGCTTGGAGGATTCCAAATGCACGTTCCACATCTTTTTGAGCCACCTCTTACTTTTGGGCGAACAACCCCTTCTACGTTGTCGGACATGTGACAGTCTTCATGAACACGGGCCATTGTGGGTAGATCCCACCTGCCAGATAGTACCTCATACTGTACCGGCAGTGGTTGGCCGTGAACTATACGTTTGGTGCTCGCCCGACACACAGGTCGTTGAGCACTGAAGACTCGTTCAACACATTGAGGTCGTTCTTCGACCCAACGACACCAAAGTAGGCACGTCAAATCCACAATCGTTGGTCGGCAACAGCTTCCAACACGATCATCGGATATGTGTCCTTGTGCCTGTTAGTGTATTGTCCTCTCCATGCTGTTTGATAATTCTTCCACTGCTAGTGCATACTTCACTAGATAATCACCAACTTTTTATTAGCACTAAATAATCCTGCAAGTATACAGGGTATATATATATATATAGTATAGCTAAAGGTTAGTACTGGATATCGAAACAGGGAAAACGAACACAAATTGGCTATCTTCTAATAGACTTCTTTTACTATTTGGAGAACAAAAGGTTTTGGGTTTTTGAAAATAAAAACTTGTAAAAACAAAGAAAACAATTATTGGTGATAAAACACAGAGAGAATTCATATGAGATAAGAGAATTTCAGGGATGTGCTTTCACAGTTATGGTTATACAACTTCCAACTACAACACCCTAACACATTTCATACTTCACTAGAACGAGTCACTAATGTATTGTCCATGCAGCACAAAGTGGATTATAGACACTAGGGTTGTCAATCCTAAATTAATAACTCCTAAAAGCTCCTAAGACTCCTAATGTTCTCGCTCTCAATTAACAGTGCCGTTTTAAGGGAAGTTAATTGTAACGTCAACTAAACTCTTTTAGCTTGCCAACCTCCTCTCACGATTATGTAGCAAGTCAATAGATCATCACAGAATGTGTCACTCAAACGTGAAGCAATTATCCAACACTTAGAATAGAAGCAAAGTAATGAACAAAACAAATATTAAATTAATAGGAACTGTATAATCAAAGTCGCTACTAACACATCCCTATAATTATAAATTTAGTTACACATGAAAGAACAAGCTAAAAATGTAGTTTGTAGGGAGAAAACAAAGAAAACATAAGAACTAAATTGATAAAACCCAAAGGTAGAATCTTGTAGCCATGATCTTCTCTTGAATTCTTCTCCAAAGACCTTGAAATGATGAACAGTGGAAAAACTCTCAAATATTCTTGCTCTGGAATTATCCAGCGAAAGATCCCAATTGATGAAGCTTGAGGAGTATTTATAGCCTTATTTTCGTGCCCCATAATTATGGCAAATATTCAGCAAAGTATGAAAAATCTTGGAGAGAAAGTAAGTCAAATATGTGCACCGCTCTTTCCCAGCGGGGCGCTGCATATTCTCCAGCGGTCGCTACAATGTGTTCCGTAGCTTCTACCTCTTGAACAGCGGTCGCTGCACTTTATTTCAGCGGTCGCTGGCAATCATCCCGTAGCTACTAGATCTTCTGGAACGGTCGCTGCGCACAACCAAGCGGTCGCTGGCTGAGTTGCAGCGGACCGCTGATAATCTCGAATGCTCCAGATTTACAACTTCGACTTTTAACTATCTTTTTAAGCTCTAATTTGCACATTTCTTACAAAACACGTCAAAATACCAAAATAGATAAAATACGCAATTTATGGACATGTAATGCAACTTTGACATTCAAAACGAACCAAATAATGTCCTTAAAACAGTGCAAAATCCGAGCTTATCATTAACTTCCCTAGGATTGCGGGCATCGCCTCCTCCATCATTCTCGCAATGTTGTCTTCGATTGCTTTTTGGTCAGATTGAGGAGGCATTTTGACGAATGTATTTGAGTGGTTTAGTTGGAGAGGGAGAGAAACGAAATAGAATAGAAATGAAGTAGAACAGAAATTAAAATGGTATGGAATGAGATACTCCATCCTTCCCGCGTTAATTGAGGGTTTCTTTTCGGCACGAGATTTAAGAAGTTGTGTTTAAGAAAGTGTAGTGCAATTGATATTTCTCAATCCAACATGCATGGCTCGGAATGTAAAATTAACTTGAGAAACAAGACCTACAAACTGGAGAGTAAACTGACTTTCCTAAAGTGGCCAAAAAAACTAGCACAAAAAGTGGGGACCAAATTTCCCTAAGTAGCCATCTTCTTGATTTTCCTAGGTCCGAGCAACGACTTCTGGTTTTCCACTTCAAATTCAACTCTTTTGCATCTGTCGGGTCAATCAACACAAACTCCTGGGTCCGGCAGATTTCTTACGCACCTAAACTTAGAATCATACATTAGATTCCAAAAAAGACGGAATTTTAACCCAAAACTAATGCATGAAACGAGCCTTATCACCCCTCCAATGCTGGGCCGAGCCGCAACCAAGCCCGACGTCAGACCGCTCATTCGGCTCCGGGCGCGGCCAGGCTCGTCCCCACCCCATCCAACACGTAGGCCGTGGACCGGGACACCGGTGAAGTCCGGCCCGCCTTCGTTACGTATGCTCTAAGGCCACTTACAATAGTATCAGCTCATCTCATAATCCATCTTCGTTACTTTTTCTCCATATTTCTCTTAGTTTACCTACTTTATCAATTTCTCATTAAAGCTCGTTCCGTCCACAAATGAGACTATTTTTTGTGAATGAAGGGAGTATTAACACAACAAAGACGAAATAAATCAGAAAGAAACATAGAAAAAATCAAACATATTTCATTAAAATAAAATAAAAAATCTACTTCATCTGTCCCATTGAAGATGTACTTTCCTTTTTGGTTTGTCCCAACCAAGATGACTCATTACTAAAAATAGAAACATCTTTATCTCTACTTTTCTCTCTCTTACTTTACTAGCTGCACTTAACACACAAAATAAAGCTATATAGAATCTCGTGCCGCTCAAGGAATGAGTCATCTTCCTTAGGACGGAGGGAGTACAATTTAAAAAAAAAAACAATTCTACATGCCGCTCGGCTCACTCGTCGGCATCATCCTCAGCAGCCCCAGCAACATGCCTGTCGGTGGGCCACCCCAAATTGCGCTTCATCTCTCAGATGACAAATGCGTACCTTTTCTTCATGTCGAGGTTGGTTTCAGCGGCCCAATGTCTAACCATGTCGAACATCGCCTTCAAATATAGTTAAATCTGTGTCCAAATGACCCCTAATATCGAAAAAACAAAAACCATATTGTCTAGGGACTTTTTATATGGTTCACACTTTATAAAATCTTCCATATGACAACTACGATCTCATGTTAATTGGAGTATAAGTTATCAAACAAACTAAGTATATTAAGTTGATAGAGATTACATACTTCAAGATTCTTATTAATCACATGATTTTTCTTCATAGAATTGACGGAAAAAAAAATCTAAAGTAGTCTCATTTGATTGATGAATTCAAGATTCTTATTAATTACATGATTTTTCTTCATAGAATTGACGGAAATAAAAAATCTAAAGTAGTCTCATTTGATTGATGAATTCAAAAGTTTGCTGTAGTATAGCAATAGATATCGGTGTTGCTGTTTTAATAAATACTCCTATTATATTTTAAGACTATGGAAACGGTTATGAATCATGATATTATTGTAGTATTGGATTGATAGGCTATGCTGTAAGTCGTACTGACACAAGAAAGAGGTTTAGAATATATTACTGGCTCAGTATATAATTCTATAGCGAGATACTTAAATATGTAATATATATTCAGCATAAAATTCTTATAACGAGATACTTAACATTCACTGGCAACTTTTTTTTTTACTTCTTTTTAGTATACTGAAAAGGCCAATTTCATACATCGGTTATGGGGATAAATTATATGATTTCTATTAATTAATACACGTTTTAAGTTTAGGTGCGTAGAGAATCTGCCAGGTCAAGAAAACGGATGGAAAAATCTACCAGGCAGAGGAAACTGAGGAAAATGGAGTGAAGAAGCTAGCTCGCAACCTGACCTAGGGGATTATGGAAGCAGCTGTGAGCAGAAAAACATCTTTTGAAGGACTTTCTAGGAGGGAAAAATCTACAAATCAACAGAGAAATTACCCTAGAAGTTCGAGCCTCGGCTTTAAATAGAGACACAACATGAAGAGAGACAATAATCAATAATCAATCATCATGTTCACTTTCGCTCTTAGCTCATCACTTCACACACATATTTCTCTACGCACTTAGCTTTTATGAGGTAAATTCTAGGAGTTCGTGGCGGCCTAGTTCAATTTCTATGGTGTAACACCGTCCTTGTGAAGGGCGAAGATATAATTTCCTATTTTCTGTCATTTTGAGCCGAGACTTTGTCGTTTTAGAAGCTCGTCGTTTATTATTTTCGTGTTGAACCTTAAATATCGTAGTTATGGAAGTTTATATTTTTTGTTTAGCTGATTCTGATGTTGGATTGTTGGTATTTACTGTTTTGGATGATTTTCGCAATTGATGTTTGATTCGGAGTTGAAATCGGGTTGATCGGAGTTGATTTGTTGTTGAATCGGAATTGAGGAGTATGAGTTTGGCGTATTGGAGTTGGTTTTTGTTGATTAGAGTTGAATTGTCGAACGGAGTTGTGGATCTGAGTCGTGATGTTATGAAATATGCATGGTTATGGATGTTTACTGTTTCTGTTTGTTTTGCTCGGCCTAGTAGTTTAGATCTAGTCATTTCGCGTTTGATCGTAATGTTTGAAGTCAGATTTGTGATTGCTCTATTTTCATATGCTTGATGCTCTGTTTCGCTTCTGTTTATTTAGATTATTGGAGAAGATGAAGGTAGAAGTTAGTTAGGAGTCGGATCTGTCACTGGTGTTGTTTACTTTATGCAGCTTTTCTGTCGTCATAGCTAATTCGGGAAAAAGGTCCCCACTGCATGTTACGTATTGTCAAGCTATTTTTGGAAACCCGTTTACCTGGTCTAGTAGTTTAGTTGTTGAATTTTTCTAGATAAACTTCATTTCTGCTACTCATGCATGCGTACGTACTTTTTCTGTTCCCTAGGTCTAGCAGATAGGATAATCACTTTTAATTTCCTCCAAGTCTAGTAGTTAAACAAGTCTTAACCCATGAGTTGCGTGGTAGCAACCAACCCCTTCCAAGTCCTCTGAACACTTGCTTACCCCCATCTATGTGGGATCGATCCTTACTACCATTGGCGGACACAGGTGGAGGGATGGAAGGGCTTAAGCCTTCCCCAACAAGATTTTTTTCATCTTTTTCTATTTATAATTTTTTTGAAAATTAATGATAACAGTTTTAAGCCCTTCAAAAGTCAATATAATTGCAGACTAAATTGCTGGAACTGAATGATGTGAAGGGGCTGGACAAATTTTGAGGATCGAAAATTTGCAAAAGATAATGAAAGAAGAAAATGGCTGACGAAACTTTGGGGAAGAAGTTAGTGATATAATATTACTATATTAGGTATTGAAAGTCACATTTAAAAAGTACTGTACCGTTTTGAGCTCCAATTAATGTTCTCTTATAAAATAAAATTGATTATGAAATTTATCCTAAGTTATAAATTTTGACCAATGAAAACTTCCTTAATTCCTTTTGCTATGTTGCATAAATTGTTAAACTTATTTCAAATATACGAGTAGCTAAAATGCATAACAAAGATTTTTTCTACTTTTCCAAGTTCTTTCACACTTCCTTTAATTCCTTTAGCTATTTTAAATTTATGATGGGTTGGACTAGTGTATATGATTTTTTACGAAACAAGTATTACTTTTTTTCATATATACTAGTATATAATATGAGCCCGACTCAAGACAGGTGAAGCATTTTTTTAGACACGATACTTAAGAAATTGATGTGTTAAATGTTAAAAGTGGAAAGAGTAAAGTAAGAGATGAAATAAAATAAGAGAGATGAAAAAAGAATAAAGTATAAGAGAAGATAAAATTTTTGCCAAAAAAGTAAATGACTTAACTACTTTTAGACAATAAAAAAAGAATACGACACAATTACCTTGGAACGGAGGAGTATAATATAATAAAGATATACTCCATCAATTTACTATAAATAAAAATTCTTTCATTTAAAAACCATTTCTTAAAAATAGAAACTTTTCATTTTAGAAAATGGACACACAATCCACTGACACTAATTTCCCTATATTTTTCTCCCCCTCTATCATATTTTGTCAATTTTTTTTATTTTATTTTTTTTTTCATTTTTTTTACTTTACCAATTTTGCATTAAAACTTATACCGTTTTCAGAATTTTTATTTTTAGTAAAGGAAAGGAGTATATGATTAAGCCCCTACTATTAATATTTCCTGCGTCCGCCACTGCTTACTACCCTATACTAGCCAATATTAAATGGGTTAAGGTTTTGATAGTAAATGAGAGTATCCCAACGACACGGACAAATAGTTTAGGGAGTTCCTAGGCCTAACGGTTGAGTGAATCTTCTGAACCTGTTTGATCTGCATTTTGCACACACACACGAGTCTTAATCTCCGATCAGCTACTATCATATACATAAGAGAGTATGAGTACTACTTTTCTTTATAGATTATGTTTCAGTCAGTTATCTGTTGGAAAAACAATAAACATAAAAAAAACCGTTGATTTATGAAGTGAATTCTCATATAGCATTTCCTCCATTTCTTAATTCAAGATTCAACAAATCTTACACAAGTTTTTGTGAGCATAAGTGCTCAACAAATCTAACAAGTCAATATCTGAATCCACATCCAAATTTTGATTAAGTTAACATCACTATATATTAACCACAACTCCACAAGTGCTTTATTCTTTAAAGATACTTCATCTCTAAAAAGCAGAGAATTATTTCATTCAAACGCGTCTTAATATAGACAAGGAAACACTGAAATAAAAAGTTACACAGGATTAAAAATAAATTTACCTCCCACAATCTTTTTCACACACACTCAACAGAGTTTTCACCAAACCATATTAGTATATTTTGATTTGAAAAAAGAGTTCCATGTAAAGAAAGCACTAATTTTGGAAAATTCAAGTCGGAATAGGTGGGGTCTCTTTCTGAAAGAATTTAGCCAATTTGCCTAAATGTTGGAAACAGAAACAAACACATATTTTCTAAATCTCAAACATGGAGCCATCCTCTTCCTTGATTTCGCCATGCATGTACTGATACAGCACTTCAAATGCTGATAGCAATCCGAAGATGGTGTAGAGGAGAGGGGCAGCCTGTTCAGGGAACACGGCGGCTGCGAGGCTCGCAACGGCAGCAAAGCGGCCCTGTCCCGGGGACCGTAGCAGCACGACGTGGAGCACGTAGTAGATGACGAAGCTCGAGAGAGCGATGAGCATTGTTGTTGGATGCGTGGTGAGTGGGTTTTGCGCCGGATCGGTGCCGTGGTACTTCAGTTGAAGGAAGGCGATGAGCTGAGTGACGATGGAGGTAGTGAGTTGGTGGAATGAGTCGCCCAACTCGGACATTGAAGTGTTGTTGCTTGTAAATATAACTCAAAATCAACGAAAATAGAGGGTTATTTATAATGGGCGGATCTACGTGGAGGGTAATGGGCGGATCTCTTGAAAGTTGAAACAGAGATGAGGAGCTTTACTTATGCGAATAAAAGTCACTATAATTGTATCCACCCGCAAATACTTGATTTTGCAAATTAAAATAATAAAAAGTTAATGAAATATATAAGTTATATTTTTATATATTAATATTATAATAATATATAAATAGAATAAATAATGAAATATGAGATCCTACGGAGTGTGTGAATGAGATTTCTAATAATATCAAGAACCGGATAGAATACCATGTCAACATAGAAATATTATAAAAATAAATGTTGTAGTGACACAAGGAAAAATATTAAGATACTCTCTTCGTCCCGCGTGACTCGCACTTTTCATTTTAGGCTATAAATTTGAGATTAATTTTTAAGTGTAATTAAATTATAATTTTAAGTGTTATGAGACATCACTTCATAAAGAAGTTCTTAACTTAATTTAACATATTAATTAAATACATTAATTATAACTTAAACTATAAACAGTGTAAATAGTTTGTGACGAGCAGAAATGGAAGACTGCAAATAACATGGGACGGATGGAGTATTTAACCCTACTTCAATCTTGGTTCATGTCACCGTCACAATCAATTACTTCCATCCTGGTTCATGTCACTGTCACATCCAATTTCAGTAGGAAATGGGGTGGGATCCTCTGCGGTGCTAAAAACACAGCAACCCCTGCTGCCTCTCACAATTAATTAAAATAATATATATTTGTCACATTCAATTACTTCAATCCTGGTTCATGGCACTGTCACATCCAATTTCAGTAGAAAATGGGGTGGGATCCTCTGCTGTGCTGAAAAGCACAGCAACCCTTGCTGCCTCTCACAATTAATTAAAATAATATATATTTAGTTAATTAAATATATTTTTATTTATTTGATTATTTTATTTTTTGTGTGAGGCAGCAGGGGCTGCTGTGATTTTCAGCACAGCAGAGGATCCTCACCCGTGGAGAATACCTACTGCTTTGGGTCAATAGTTTCTGTGATTTTACATGTATAATTTCTTTAATATACTAATTATTACGTATATAGTGACACTTTGGGTCAATAGTATTCGTGATTAGACTGGATTCGTGATCTATACACTAATTATTTATTTGTATAATATGATCAAGTTGTGTGTACAATATTTTTAGCTTGTGGAGTACTTATAGATTTTACTTTTTTTATTCTCTCCATCTCCTATTATTTGTTTTTATTTTTAAAGAACAAAGATGCGGAGTATTACTTGTGCGAATAAAAGTCACTATATATCCACACCATGCACATAAGTTGGACCATTTGGCATGATATATTTACTAATTGCACACATACTGACAATTTCTTTAATATACTAGTAGTACATAGTCAATCTTAATTTATTGCGTACACTCTAAATTGATTCAAACAAAATTTATCTTTTATTACATTCTAATAAACCATCTTATACAAATTTGTATTAATTCTCACGTTGAACTATACTAAATCACAATCTAATGAACAACCCATCTTATGATTATAAATATACATAAAGTGCATGTTCGGTTGGCGACACTAAATAATCATAGATATAGTATGAGATAGGTTCGGATGGGCCTTATCTAGGATTGAACTAATATTGGATTAATGATTTTTGTTTGGTTTACTAGATTAATCTAAGATAACTTTAGTTTGATAATTGGTAAACAAGATTAATTACATTAACTCATTTTAATATATTATTGATTAATTTAATTAATGTAATCAAAATTTAATAAAAATAATGATTAATATCGTAAATCAAATCAGTTTAGAGAGAGAAGTTGGAGAGAATAGGAAGAAATCAGTTTACAGATAGTGGGAAGATAGAGAAAAAATGGAGATGTAGACGGGGGGCTTGGATCCCCTGCTGTGCTGCCCTCCACAGCAGGGGCTGCTGTTCCATACAGCATAATATTTAATTCAAGAATTATAAAATTAAAATATTATTTTTATTCTTGAATTACATAATATTATGCTGTTCCATACAGCATAATATTATATAATAAATAAAAATAATATTTTAATTTTATAATTCTTGAATTAAATATTATGCTGTATGGAACAGCAGCCCCTGCTGTGGAGGGCAGCACAGCAGGGGATCCAAGCCCGTGTAGACGGGAGATTATAATTGTCAGGGGGGTTGGGTAGAGATGAATAGTCACACGACTTGGACATCAATAATGAAAATTAGTATTGGGCAGACTGGCCTGAATTTTGGATTGAAACGGGCCAAATTTAATTTCCATCTTGGCAACCGAACCTAGGATAAAAAATAGATGATATAAAGTCTGAGCTTTGTCTCGGTAACCGAACGCCCACAAATTATACTCTTTCTATCCTTTAAAAATAGACTACAATATCATTTTGTGATATCTTTAAAGATGGACCAATTCTATTTAAGATAATTTTTCTCTCTCTTAAGTTCTACTAACAATACTTCAATCATTTTTCTTTATATCTTTCTTAATTACCAATTATGGATTAAAATTCGTGTTATTTCAAATATTTTCTATTTTTGGGGGACGAAGGGAGTGCAAACTAATCTTTTTGTAATAGTTTAGGAAAAATTTAACTTTTCAAATTATATATTTATAGATATAAGAAAATTTTGATTTTTTAGATATAGTATAAATATTTCTAAATCAAACTCAAAATCATGTGCGGATCTTTTACAAAATTTTCATATCATCTCGATCATATTTTTATAAAGTAATATAGTTAAAAATAAAACTAATTTATATATTAATTGAATCTAATTCAATTTAAAGTTTAGAGACATTATGAACGTATAACTTTACTATGGTATTTAATAATTTACTATGTAAATTGTTTATTGTGCGTTTGTGTTGCATTTTTGTAAAGAAAAGAGAGTAATAAATTTAGTTTATTGCATCCAATAGATTTAAATGATTTGTAACGAAAATAAGAAGTGAAGTCGATGGGGAAAGGAAAAAAGAGAAAAGAAGAATATGATTGGATATATTTCAGAAACGAGGGATAAAGTCAAAATGTGTATTTTAAGAGCATCCATAATGGCGCCTAGCCGAGCGCCGGCGCTAGGTGGTCGCTAGGCGAACCATTGGAGAATCCGAAAACCGCCGAGCGGTTTTTCAGAAATCAATTTCACCTAGCGCTAGGCGGTCGAAAACCGCTGGGCTATGCGCTGGGCGATCCGCTCGGCTCCATTGCAGCGCCCGGATCGCACAGCGCATAGCCCAGCGGATTTTTTTTTTTAATTTTCGAAACACTATATATACGCGATTTGCACTTCATTTTCATTCACACCACTTGTATTAACGAGTACTCTCTCTATCTTAATTTCTGTACAAGATCAACACCGAGAAATGGATCTGAACAACGAGCCTAGTTCAGGGACGAGCGGTTCTCAAACTCCTCCAATCCCCGTTGGAGGCGGATGGAATCAGATGCCCAGGTACTACAACATGTACTCATGGCAACAGATACTACCCGAGATGCCGACCGGAGGGAGTCCGCCGGGGGGGTTTCCGGCGATGCGGGGTTGGGCACCCAATATGCAGATGATGCCGGGGTGGGCACCCAATATGCAGATGATACCCGGGGGAGGTTCGACGACGCAGGGGACGCCGGGGGGCGTACCGGCGACGCAGGTGACGCGGGGGGACGTCTATCGCCCCAGTTTTGATTTTTTGACTGCTTCGTCGCACACATCGACCCCAACGGATGCGCAGTTCACGCCGAGCGGTTTTGATGATTTTGCGTTGTCGGATTTGGGGTTTGATAGTCTCGGAGTTCCGAAAACTCCCGTTCAAACGGGGGGAGCAATGCAGGGTAGTGGCGCCCCAAAGAAGAAGGGCAAGGGAAAGAAGGTCGGGGAGTCGTCGCAGCCGGGTGGGGATGACCCCACTGTACGGAGAAGGTGGACGGACGAGGAGAATGTTGCGCTGTCAAAGGCGTGGGTGAGTGTTTGCGACGATCCTCTTGTTTCTAATAACCAGAGGATCGTCAACGTGTGGGGCAAGGTAGCAGCAGCCTACCAGCTATTTTGCCCGGAGTGGAGGCCACACAACGGGGAGGATTGCCTGAAGGCGTGGAACCGAATCAGGGCTGTCGTCTCCCGATTTCCGGGTTTGTACGCCAACGCCCTCCGCATGCAGAGTTGTGGCCAAACGGAGGACGACTGCAGGAGGATAGCGGAGAAAGCCTTCCCCCAGCCCGGGTTGTATAAGGACTTCACCTACTGGAACTGCTATCTTGTGCAAAACGACTCCGAGAAATTCCGAGTAGGTGTCGACGCTAGCTGGCCGAAGAAGCAACGATTGAACTATACCGGGGATTACAGCGGCAGCAGTGGTGGTTCCCACGACCTCCCCGAGACGGACCAGGTGCTCCCCAACCCTCGTTCGTTCGGCCGCCGACCTCGCCCCGCTGGGAAAAAGCGGGCGCAACGGGAGGCGAGGGGGGTCGCCGGGGGTTCCCAGGAGGTCCAGTCGGCATCCCCCTTTGACCGCCAGTCTACAGAGGATCTCAAGTACTTCGCGCGTCAACAAACGCGTCAGATGATGGTGAAGACGTTAGCCGAATGGCGAGCGGCGACGGACCCCCAGGAGAAGAGATTTCTCTTCACATTGCTCGAGAGCATGAATGACGATCTGCGTGGAGGCGGCAGCGGCGGTGGCAGCGGAGGCGGCGGTGACAGTGGCGACGGAGGCGGCGGTGGCGGTGGCAACGGCGACGACGGAGGCGAGGGAGCCGACGTGTGATTTTTTTTAAGCAATGTACTTTTTCGATTATTAATGTACTTTTTTAAAAATTTTGTACTTTTTTTAATTTATTGTACTTTTTTTAAAAAATTAAAATAGTATTATTAATGTTTCTCGTATATGTCTCGTAAATTAAATTCCGTATATTGTGTTATTAGTGATGTGGCTATTGATGTTGCTGGGCTATTTATGATATGGCTAGGCTATGGCTGGGCTATTTCTGATGTGACAGGAGGAGTTTTAGTATTGATGATGTGGCAGGAGGAGTTTGTAGCTGGGCTATGGCTGGGCTATTGCTGGGCTATAACCATTGTGGATGCTCTAAATAAAGAGGGAACATCATTTTTGATCCACGAACTTTGCCAAAGTATCATTAAAGAAAGTTCTTTATTCAATTTTTAAAAAAAATTAATATAAAAAATTGAAGAAGCAATTTTACTTGCATGTCACAAAATTAAGTGATAATATTTAAGGTCAAATTATATTTAGAAAATTTGTCAAAAATATATTGTAAAGATATTTATAAAAAAATATGAGTATATGATAAATTTATTAAAAATATATACAATTTAAGGTATTGAGGGTAAAAAAACTTGGAAATAGTAAAAAGTACCTCAAATGATACTAACTCAAAGTTCACGGACCTAAAATGATATTTTCAAAGTTCACGGACCTAAAATGATACTTTGGCAAAGTTCGTGGACCAAAAATAATGTTCCCTCTTAAATAAATGACAGCAGTTTCCGCTAAAGAAAAGTAAAAAAGATGGAATGTTTATATGAGACAAACACAATGCCTATAGCCTAAAAATGTTAATGTATCTAGAATCTAATTTAAAATATTGATGAGTCACGATGAAAACCAAAAACCTGTATTTTAACTAAAATCTACTACTATCATTTAAAACTTAAAAGGGATAAACCTTTTCTTTAAAGTAAAAAAGTCATTCCTTCTTATTAACGAGAAGCCCAGTGAAAATTATAATTATAAGGGCAATTTGATATATGGTAGATAATTCATATATTTTGGAGTTATATAAATAAAAATAATTTAAAAATAGTACTATGCTTTTATTATGTTTTGTTTATTAACTGAACTGCTCTAAATATTCAAAGATCCGAATGAATATTCATCTAGTATTATTATTGGTTAACTTTAAATTTATAGTTTTTGTACTATGCTTTATAAGTAATTAATGATTCCTATGTCCATGAGAAAATTACAACACTTTTTAAGTATGTTCATTTTATAATAATATATCCATACGATTCACAAAATTGAGATTTTTTGTATTCTATACTTATTTTGTTAAAACTGATATCCTCATAATGTTACTAAGTTACAACTTACAAATTTGATGTTAACATAGGGAGTAAATAATATTTTAATTGAATAGGAAAACGAGGGTCTTACAAATTATTTCTTTTTTCATCTTCTCTTCAAGAAAGAAATACCCTTTTTCTTTTCTTACTGTGTTTAAGTTAGTTTAAGGAACATATTGCGAATGAGATATGGCAAAAGGAAAATGTGTTAATTGTTCGATTAATAAAAAGGTGTTAACAGCATCCAAAGTGTGTCATAACTCCCCACCATGTATCATTCCACTCATTTCGTACCAGATCACAACTCTAACAATCAAATACGTATCACATTAATTTACATTACTCATTATTTTAGTTATAACTTGAAATACAATAAAAAAAATGTATATATTGAATCCATTTGTTAACAAATCCTAAAACTTGAAAATAAGAATGGATTATTTGCCTATAAATACACGAACTCTCAATATTTTTTTGTTTTTCCTCTAAACGTTGATTTATGAAGGTAAATAATGAACTTTGTACTTTTTTTTATTTTTTCCCTTAATGAAAAATGAAAACTTATGTGGCAAAGTAAAGAATACATGACAGTGAAAACTATGTCGTTTTAATTTTAATAATTAAAAATAAATTAAAATATTCCACCCTGTCAATCCCTTTCTCTTTCTCTCTACCATTTTTATATTGTTCAGCTACCACTCCACCCGCAGCAGCAATATGTCCCTTCCGCCACCACTCAAACACCAGCTGCAACTTTGTTCTGCACATAACAAAATAATGACGTGTTTTGGTGTTGTTCTTTCTTAAGCCAAACCCCCAACTTACATATATAAAAAATGTCAAACAAAAACATAAATCCTATGCACTCAAATTCACCTAATAATTTATTCACATTTCAAGAATCCATATTACAATTTGAAGTTAAATCCAATAAACTTCTCTTCAAGACAAAACTTAATAATCATCGATCAATTCTAAGGCAGAGGAAAGAAGATGGATGTTTGGGTTTGGGAAGAACAAGGTAGAAAGAAACAAAAAGGGGAGAGAAAGGTGAGATGAAATTTCATTTTTAAATTTTTTTTATTTGATAAAACCAAAATGATGTCGTTTTGATTGCCACGTGGGTTTCAATTTGCCACATAAGTTTTGATTTTTAATTTTGGGAAAAATAAAAAAATGCAAAGTTTGTGTATTTGCATTCAAAAAACAAAGTTTTGGAGAAAAATCAGAAAATATTGAAAGTTCGTGTATTTACAACGAAAAAAACCCAATTAGAAAACCTAAAAGTTTTAAAAGTTGCCAATTCTAAAAATTTAAAATCCTAAATATAGAAAACTAATCTTACCTTAAGTTTACGCTAAGTGTGACGATCATGTCCTTGTGCAACTCGTGTTGCATCTCTAACATCGACGGCATATCCTCAATCATTTGGCTTATAAAGTCAGACATTTTATCCAACGAAGGGTTGGGTGGTGACAAGTACAACGACATACTACAGTTAGTCGTAGTAGTCTTCCCCTTTGGTTTTCTCTTTGCCGTTTAAGTCCCTATCAGACATCTTTGAGTGCTAGGAAATGACATGAAGTTGTCGGGCGTCTTCACTGATACGAGGGTACTCGTATCGGTTCCGGCAGCGCGAAGTCGCCGGAGAAGAGTTAGGTTCGTTCGCGGGATCCTCCAGTCGAGCAGCCTAGGGTTCTCGGTCAATTAGGGTTTGACGAGATGAACTTGCGGAAAATAAAGTACAATAAAAGATAAAGTAACGATAAAGGATAAACTGGATTGATATTTCTTGAATGATTGAACTAAAGAACAATGTCCACTATTTATAATAGTGGATACTAACTTAATGAGCAAGACAAAAGATATGCAAATCTATAATTAACTAATTAAATAATAATAATAATCGTATCAACTCCCCCGTGGTTGAAATTCACCTTATCCTCAAGGTGGAAACCACGACAAAACGAAGAGTGTGGCGAACAAAAGCTTTGGCGAGGTATCCCCACCTGGATCAAATGTATACATACGCCAATGAACTCTCTCATTTCTCGGCACATCAAGCAAAACATCAACAAAATGCTTCTCTCCTGCCTTCCCCTTATGAGAACATCTTCCATGAATTCGTTGGTGAGCAACATTTGTAAGAAGGGATACAAGTACTCTTGCCAACTTCAATATCATTCTCATGCTTCTTGTACCTCCGAGATTTGAGAAGTCATCCATTAGCTGACTGGATTTATGCCTCACCCGAAGATAGTGCAAGCGACTAGGGAGCTTGTCAACGCATCCATGCATGCCCAAACATTGCACGTCATTGCACGGAGGAATCAACCGTGCATCAGCGTCGAGGAAAGTTGATCGATGATTAATACTTGTAACATAACCAACATGCCAAACCGCATATACACATGCAATTACCTTGTTCATATCCTCAATGGAACCATCTTCGTCCTCTTTCAACAAAAAAGAATCAATCTTGTTGCTCAACATTGTAATATCCAACCTGTTATGCTCCACCGCATGTATAGGTTCTCGGCAAGTAAAAACAACATTACATGGATCATCTATGCCATCTTTACTACCATAAATTGGTCCACTAACATCAACACTAGAATGAATAACAATTTCTTCCTCTTCATCATTATCAACGACAATTAATTCCATCGAGTCATACCCGAAATTGGAGTCGCACGACAGAGATATTGTGGCTGGTGGAGGCGGGATAGCAACAACAACAGGCAGCGAGCTTCTAGATGGATCGTGATGGAGATCAGCTGGGGCGGCGGCTGTCATCTGTAGTAGGGGACACGATACCGGCTCCGTGTACATGACACTGGCTGTAGGGTCTGGTGGAGGTCGTGTCGCGGCGTGTGGATCGCCCAGGCAGCGTTTGTTTGCATCCATCCGAGACGTCAATTGCTTGATAGTAGCAGTCAAACGCTCGAGCTGTGAAGCCAAGGCAGCCAACGTTAGGTTCGGTTCAGACTCCGGCGTCACTGGATCACGTGGCATGTTGAGAGGCTCCATATGGCCAACATTCGTTGGGAAACATTGCCAATCCGGTTGATCGGGAGGTTACGGATATAACAATGGCGAGTCTGGATAGGAGTATCCAAATTGCACGTTCTGGCTCTGGAGGTACCAACACGATGTGGGGCTCGGCATGGGCAGTGGCGAGAGGAGCGATCTATTGAACTAGCGATGGACGTAGTCAGTGTAGGTGTATGACATGATGGCGGAAATACGGAGGATGAGCTCTCAATGAAAGCATTGATAGCGGAAATACGGAGGATGAGCTCTCAATGAAAGCACCAGATGATACGAGGGTACTCGTATCGGTTCCGGCAGCGCGAAGTCGCCGGAGAAGAGTTAGGTTCGTTCGCAGGATCCTCCCGTCAAGCAGCCTAGGGTTCTCGGTCAATTAGGGTTTGACGAGATGAACTTGCGGAAAATAAAGTACAATAAAAGATAAAGTAACGATAAAGGATAAACTGGATTGATATTTATTGAATGATTGAACTAAAGAACAATGTCCACTATTTATAATAGTGGATACTAACTTAATGAGCAAGACAAAAGATATGAAAAAGATATGTAAATCTATAATTAACTAACTAAATAATAATAATAATAATAATCATCATCGTATCATTCACCGTCATGTTGAGTGATGTGAATCACATTTGCATGGTTTTTCTCCTTGGTTCAATGCACTTGTAAGTGTTTTATAGACTCACTGTGTAGTAAGTTTGCTTTTATAGTGTTAAAAATTGGCTTCCAAAATATAGCCGTTGAGTTAGTTGGAGGAAGCAGCTGCACCCACGGCAAGGGATCAAGACTCCATGAAAGTTGAGGAGTGTATATATGCACATGTACTGTATTCCCTCAGCTAACACACCCCAACACGCACACATACATTCACCTGTTATTATTCAATCAAGGAGTGCGATTGAAGGTGATCAAGAGGATCAAAGGGAGCTAGGTTTAAAGGTTCTCTTGGGTGTCGAGTTAGTAATTCTTCCACCGAGTTTTGCTCAATTACTGCATGTATTGATATCAGTCAGAGTTTCTCAGATTGTATGTGTAAAATTGATTCCTCATTTGGAGTTTTCATCAATATAGTGTTCTTAAGCTTTCCCGTAGATGTAAGCTTATTGGCAGAACCACGTATATCGCTGTGTCGAGTTATTGTTTCAAGTTTATTGCTTGTTATCTTGTTTGGCTGTTGATTGAATCACAATCACAAATTGGCGATGTATGTGGGAAGAGATTTTGATTCGAACGCAATGTCTACGGCTAGATTCGAGATGCAGAAATTCACGGGCAGAAATGACTTTGGGCATGTGAACGATTAAAATGCGTGTGATATTGATACAACAAGGCTTGTGTGATTCTCTCAAGCTCGATACAGTGGATAAATCCGAGGTGGCAGATGATAAAGAAGCCATCAAGAAGCATGATTTGATGGAGAAGGTGCACAACGATCTGGTCCTCGGCTTGGGGGACAGAGTGTTAAGAGAAGTCTCAAAGGAGAAGACCGCAACAAATGTTTGGTAGAAGCTTGAATCTTTGTACATGGTTAAATCCTTGGCCAATCGACTTTATATTAAGTAGAAACTCTATTCTTTCAAGATAGTAGATGGAACAAGCGTATCAGAGTGGTTAGAAAAGTTTGGGAAAGCCATCGATGATCTAGAAAATATAGATATAGAGATCCAAGATGAAGACAAGGTTATGATCTTGTTAAATGCTCTTCCTAAGAGTTTTGATCAACTCAAGCGATGTTGTATGGGTGAAAAGCTGCTACTTTTGCATGTGCGTATAAATATGAGAAAATATGTGCAGATTGATCAACTGACTCTTTAGAATGATCGAGTAGAATCTCTTGACCTAGCCTCGTGTCGTTGGATATGCAATCCAAGCGTTTTCAAAACCTTAACCCATAATACTATTCCTTCTGTTCCACCTCAAGTGATTCACATTCCTTTTTGGCGGAATGGATCACCTAAAACAAAATCCTAAAACACACTCACAACAAAATAAAATAATCTTATAAACATGAGCAATTTTAATAATTGATGATGGGTCCATTACACATCTATGTGAGTTTGTTTTAGGATTTGTTTTAGGGTTTGTTTTAGATGATCCCTTCCGCCTTTTTGGGTTGTCCCAACTAACATGATTCATTTCTTTTTATAGAAAAAATTAGGGTTTTAAGCATTAAATTAGACTACCTAATTAAAAATCTAATTACCCCCTTATTACCATTATAACTTTAATTTTCTTTTCATTCACTTAGTCGTCTCTCTCTCTTCCCACCCCAACCCTTCTTTCTCATCTTTCTTCCATATTTTTCGGCGACCACACCAAAGGTGGGTGGATAACCCACAATCTCCCTCATTCCGGCGACCACACCCAGACGGGCGGGCTGCGCCACCAATTTCTAGCAGAAGCGGGCTGGCTGTGCCTGAATTCAAACCGGATCCGAGTTCTGGAAAAACCCGACAAAAATGATGTGTAGCGATGAACTCCGTGAACTGTATCGGAGCTCCTGTGTATCTCGCTACGGTTCTCGAATACCGAGGTGCAATTTGTTTCCGATTACAAATCTATAATTTTTTATTTGTTAAATCTAGGGTTTCGATTTAAATTAATTTTTGGGATTTCGTTTTATTTGCCTTGAAAGAAAATGAGAGATGGTTTAATTTTTATCCACTGTTTACATTGTGAGGATTAAGTTGTGATAGTCGGAATGTGCATGTTTTATAGAGAAAGTATAAATGATGTTTTGTAGTGATGTTGGATCTTGATCTCTCTCAAAGGGTATTGTGTAGTGTTGAAGACTTGTTGTAGAAATTGTTGCATGCTAAAAAGAAGCTGCGGAAGCTATGAAGATACACATGCTAGAGTTATGTTTGGAGAGAGCTCTCAAATCAGCATTTTTCATTGCTCAGAATGTAACAAGTTACAATACATATATTCTTCACTATAGGACATTGTACTAATCTACTTTAACAAACTTTGAACATTGTACTTGTCTACTTTAGCAAACTCTGCAAAATCTCTCTCTTCTTCATTGCATTGAGCAACACGTCTCTCCAAGTACAACGGTGGTCCTCCACCTTAGCTGACATGCTTGGCTCAATCACAGCTGTAGCTCGTGTGAGCTCTCGGATTGGTTCTTTTGGTACAGCAGCCTTTGTCGTCTCTTTTATCTTTTCTGTCGCCTTGGCTCGCCTGGAGTTGATGACTTGTTTATCACGCGTAATCTCAGCATTGTAAGCAGCAGCTTGATCAACTCGCCATGCAGCGGCTTGATCGACAGCTTGATCAACTTGGCATATAGCGGCTTGACCAACAGCTTGATCAACTTGGTATGCAGCGGCTTGACCAACTTTGTTATCTCTTCCAGCTTGATCAACTTGGCATGCAACGGCTTGACCAGCGTTTGATCAACTTGGTATGCAGTGGCTTGACCAACTTTGTTATCTCTTCCAACACGCCCCCTCAAACTGAGTGAGGCTAGAGATATTATTCCCAACCTTTCTCTCAGCTTCACGAAGGGTTGATGACTCAAGAGTTTAGTGAATATATCTGCTATTTGATCCACCGTTGGAACATGCCTCAGCTCAGTCTCCCTGCTCAGAACCTTATCTCGAACAAAGTGGATATCTATCTCAATGTGCTTAGTTCTTGCATGTAAGACAGGGTTAGAAGACAATGTAATTGCACTCAAGTTATCCACCCAAATCACTGGACTCCCTTTTTTCTTAATCTTCAATTCACCAAGCATAGAAGACAACCAACTCACTTCAGCAGCTGCTTGAGCTAGGCTCCTATACTCAGCTTCTGTGCTGGATCTAGCAACCACATTTTGTTTTTTAACACACCATGAGACAAGGTTCCTTCCATGATAGGCACACACTCCTGTGGTGGATCTCCTATCATCTAGATCTGCTGCTCAATCTGAGTCAGAAAATGCACAAACCTCACCAGTAGACTTTCTAATTTGAATTCCATAATCTAAAGTCCCTAAAAGATATCTTAAGATCCTCATCACAACCCTCCAATGTGTGTCTAATGGTTCAGCCATGTACTGATTCACTTTGTTGACAGCAAAATTGATGTCTGGTCTGGTAATAGAAGCATATTGCAGAGCTCCTACAAAGCTTATGTAGAGTTTTGCATCAGAAACTGGTTCTTCAGAGTTTTTGCTCAATTCTGTGTTGGAAATCATTGGAGTTGGACCGTCTTTAGCTCCTGTCATGTAAGCTTTCTTTAAAAGATCTTTGATGTAGTTGGATTGGCAAAGATGTAGACCTTCATCAATAGTCTTGACAACTTCAACTCCCAAGAACAAGCTCACCTCCCCAAGATCTTTGAATGAAAAGTAAGAGTTGAGCTGAGATATCACCTTCTGAATGGAGTCTTGAGAAGTCCCTGTGATGAGCATGTCATTTACATAGATAAGCAAGTAGATAACCTCCCCACATCTCTGTCTAATGAACATGGAAGAATCAGATTTGGATTGGGAGAAGCCAAGCTTGATCAGGATAGAATGAACTGTGAAGAACCATGCTCTAGAAGCTTGTTTTAGTCCATAGATTGCTTTGTTGAGTTTGCACACCAAGTGAGGACCCCCCTTGTTCAAAACTAATTGGTTGCTTCATGTATATGTCCTCCTTAAGCTCACCATTAAGAAAGGCATTATTCACATCAAGGTGAGTTACTGCCCAGCCAAGAGACACAGCAAGACTGAGGATGATTTTGATTGTAGTGGGCTTCACAACTGGGCTGAAAGTCTCATTAAAATCAAACCCAAGCTGTTGAGAGAAACTTTGAGCAACCAATCAAGCTTTGTATCTAGCAATGACACCAGACAAGTGAAGTTTAATCTTGAAAACCTAAGTGCACCCTAGAAGATTCTTGCCTGGAGGAAGTGTTGTTAATATCCATGTTTTATTGTTAAGAAATGCATTAAATTCACTCAACATAGCAGATTTCCAACAAGTAACAAGTAAGGCTTCTAGAGCTGATTTAGGCAGATGAGATGACACAGAAAGAGTGAAGACTCTAGGCTTAAAAATTCCAGATTTTGACCTGGTTGTCATTGAATGAGTTGCTTCAGTGGTTGCCGGAACAACTAGAGAAATATGATGAGGTGATGGATCAGATGATTGAACATCAGGTGGTGGCTGTGGTGAACGACTATTCACTGACTCTGTACCAGATGAGTGATCTGGTGCAGCATTTTCCCTATGAAGTGAGACAGTAGGTGCAAGAATAGGAAGCAAGGAAGAGTGAACACATGATGATGAAGAATGATCACATGATGGTGGTGATGGAGAAGCAGTAACAGAAGGAGATGGAGAATTTTGGAATGGAAAAACAGTTTCATAAAAAATGACATCTCTAGTCACTATGACTTTCCCTTCAGGCAGAAGAACTTTGTATCCTCTGTGAGAGGTACTATATTCCAGAAAAATGCCCCTAGCAGATCTAAATTGGAGTTTATGATTGTTATAAGGCCTAGTAAGAGGAAAGCACAGATAGCCAAAGATTCTGAGAGCTAAGTAATTAGGTTAGGAGAGAAAGAGAGCCTCATGTGGAAAAATGTTGTTGATAATTTTAGATGGCATAAGATTGATAAGATAAACGGTTGGGACAAAGGAATCATCCCAGAACCTCTGAGGGAGGAAGGATTGAGCTAACAAAGCTAGGCCAGTTTCTACAATGTGTCTGTGTTTTCTCTCAGCCAAACCATTTTGTTGTGGGGTGTATGGATATGAGACTCTATGCACTATCCCACTCTCCTTTAGAAAAGGAACTAATCCCTGATATTCACCTCCCCAATCAGATTGAAGAATCTTAATTCTTGATCATAGCAGGTTTTCACTCATAACCTTGAACTGCTTAAAAACAGCAGTGAGATCACTTTTATTCTTGAGTAAGTAAATCCAGGTAAATCTAGAAAAATGGTCAACAAATGAGACAACAAATGAGACATAATAAAAGTATCCATTTCTAGATTTTACTAGAGAAGGCCCCCAAAGATCACTGTGAACAAGTTCCAGTGATGCAGTGTGTTGAGAGACAGAATGTGAATATGGTAATCTATGAGCTTTAGACACACAACAAGGATAGCAAACAGAAGCAGTTTCCATTGAATTATAGGGAATATTACAACTGTTGAGAGCAAGTTTAACAACACTAGAGTAGGGTGTCCTAGTCTACTATGCCACAAAAACAAAACAGAACTAGAAACTTGGTTGGAACTACTGCTGGAATGTGAGTTGCTCACGCTCAGGGAATGGACAACTGGACTCTCTGGACTGGAAGGAGAGATGGGGACAGTGCCACGCTTGATTGGGGTATGATCTACTAGGAAATGATATAGGCATTTTTCAAGAGTTCCTTTGAGCACTACCTCCCTGGTGCTTAGGTCCTTGACAAAACAGAAATTTGGATGAAATTCAAAGAAGACAGAGTTGTCTTGAGCAAATTTGGAGACACTCAGAAGATTTTTAGTGATGTTAGGCACATGCAAAAGATTTTTAAGATGAAGCTTTCTAGAGAATTTAGCTGAGTGAGATTTAAATGCACTTTCTCCAATATTTGCAATATTAACAGCAGATCCATTTCCAAGCAAGAGATTCTTACCTCCAGTGTATTCAGTGCTTATGTCGAGATTGGTCAAGTCATTGGACACATGGTGTGTTGCTCCTGAGTCTGGATACCAGCTTGAAGATGCATTTGATCCATAGCTAAACTCTGATGGAGTTCCAACAGAGAAGGATACTGAAGGAAACCTAGACACTGACTGCACAAGATGAGCTGAAGGATTAAAGAATCCTTGATTATGCTGCTGTGGAGTACTTCCTCTGAACTGGACTTGAGGTGGTGTGAAGTTTTGCTCGAATCTATGCCAACATTTTGCTGCAGAATGGCCAGGCTTCTCACACAGCTGGCAAACAATCTTGTTGTTTCCTCGGCCAAAAACTCTACCACCTCTTCCCCCTCTCTGAAATCTTCCTCCAAAACCTCTTCCATTCGTTGCTTCAAACCTGTTGTTGTTCAAATTCTGAGACTCCCTCTTCTGCCCAGACTGCTGATGGACAAGATTTAATGATGGCTGAGATCCATCTGAGTTGATGGAATTGGCTCTAGTTGATTCCATTCTTGACTCAAAACTGAGCAAGAAAGCACTAACATCTCCAAGACTCCAAGGATCTGACATTGAAGTTACTGCACATACTGCTGGATCATAGTCCTGCCCTAGTCCTCCAAGAATGTGGAGTACTTGCTCAGCCTCTGAGATTCTACACCCTACTGAACCAAGCAAGACAAAATATGTTCTCATCTTACCCAGATAATTTGTCATAGACATTCCATCTTTCTTCAAATTTTGCATTTATTGGCGATATTGCATCACCTTAGCTGTGGAACGGCTTGCGAAGTTAGTCTCCAGTGCACACCATATGTCTCTAGCAGATCTGAGCCCCACAACCAAGGTTAGAGCATTCTCTGATAATGAAGACAAGAGCCATCCAGCTACTCTCCTATCTTGTCACTGCCAACTTATGTAAGCTGGATTTGAAACCATGGACTCTCCATCTTGATCTGGAATCAGTTGTGGAGGGGGATCGGTGTCCCCTGTGATAAAGCCTTCAAGGCCGTAGCCATACACAACAACATCAACTTGTTGCTGCCACATGAGGAAGTTACAATCAGTTAGCTTCACTGAGATTGGAGGTAGTTGAGAGAAGATTGGTGGCAGTGTTGCCACTGGAATAGTTTCATTGGCTTCTGCCATTTTGAGTAGTGAAGAAAAGGAAACAAAAATCAAGAGTAAGAGAGCCAGGATCAGAGAGATCCTGCTCTGATACCATGAAAAGAAGCTACGGAAGCTATGAAGATACATATGCTAGAGTTATGTTTGGAGAGAGCTCTCAAATCAGCATTTTTCATTGCCCCGAATGTAACAAGTTACAATACATATATTTTTCACTCTAGGATATTGTACTAATCTACTTTAACAAACTCTGAACATTGTACTAGTCTACTTTATCAAACTCTGCAAAATCTCTCTCTTCTTCATTCCATTGAGCAACACGTCTCTCCAAGTACAACGGTGGTCATCCACCTTAGCTGGCATGCTTGGCTCAATCACAGTTGTAGCTCGTGTGAGCTATTGGATTGGTTCTTTTGGTGCAGCAGCCTTTGTCGTCTCTTTTTTCTTTTATGTCGCCTTGGCTCGTCTGGAGTTGATGACTTGTTTATCATGCGTAATCTCATCATTGCAAGCAGCAGCTTGATCAACTTGGCATGCAGCGACTTGACCAACAGCTTGATCAACTTGGTATACAGCGGCTTGACCAACTTTGTTATCTCTTCCAACACATGCATGGATAGTAGAGTCATAATCCCACCATGCATGCAACGAGCGCATCCTTACGCTAGTGAGGAGGTGCGGTATCGTAGGAGTATTGTTCATTCCAATAAGCTGACATGAATTAATAAGGCACATGAAGACATGAAGGCACATGTTCATCCAATCCAACTTGCTGAGATGGCATGCTGAGGTGACGTCATGCGGGGCACGTGAATGAGGAGTGATATAAAAAGAGAAGCCACCACTTTTCACGAGTGATATAAAAAGAGAAGCCACCACCTTTTCGAAATGGATATCACGTATAATTGTTTAGTTTTGTAATCATGGATACTTGAAAATGGCACAGGATTCTCTATTTTGAATATCTGTTTTTTTTTTCTTTTTTCTTTTTTTTTGAATATCTGTTTCATTGTTTTGATTTTAGTTTTGTGGCCATAACAATTGCAACAAAAAAAATGCATAATCTGTTTCATTGTCCTGATTTTATGAGTCTATTTTTACTGATGGGATTTTTGTATACTTTTGTAATGGTATAATTGTTTAGTGGATTTCTTGGAATGTCATATAGTCATTGGATCATCTCCTTTTTCTTGGTGCAGAGGACGCACTATGGACAGGGACTCCTGGTGATTATGAAGATCCTAATTCCCCAAACACCCTATCTGCAGTGGCAGCCAATATCATGAAATCTCTCTGTTGTAAGCTTATTCTTTAGTTCAACATTTGTAACATGTGAATCTTAGATTGCTCTACATAGCCAGTTTATTCCCAACCTATCATGAAATCATTTTTGTATTCCCAACACTCCTATATTTGTTTTTAGTAAAAAAAACCATTAAAAAAAGGCATAAAATAGCCATTTACCTAAGCATAAAACCTGATAAGCTTCTAAACATTTTTCTGCCCTATTCAACACAAAAAAGACTTTGAAGCTTAGCCTTTGCAACCTGGTCCAAAAAAAACTTCCAAGTCGATCCCTTACCAACTGATCCAGAAAACTTTATATAGCAAGACTAAATTCCTAAACTTTTTCCTGTCAAATAGGAAATGCAATCAATGGCCAGTTCATCAGGAACTAGTAAGTTGTTCTCAGGCAGTTGATCCACTCTTCTCATCGCATTTTTTCCTATATGAGGAAGCTTGTAATTGTAATTGTTTTTACCCTTTGACTTCATAATCTCAATCATGCAGCCTTGGAGTGACATGAATACATTTTCCAAAGTTATTGGACTGAGATCCTAAAATGATTTTTCCACTGCACTTAGAAGGTCATCCAAATGTGTTGCTTGGAGTTTGTAGTTGTAGTGATTGAATTGCCCAGAACCACCCCAAGTCATTGATATAACAATCGGGAGAGTTAGGGGGTTGTTGTACTATCTTCATTTCGAATCCATTCTGATTTGCAGCCCTCTTGAAATCTTCATCTTCATCAGTAATATGTGGCTTAGCATTGTCGTTGTTGTATATTGATATGCTTATCTGCTTCAAGTCAGACATTAAAGCCCTTAATTGCATTAATTTTCAATATAAATTGGATGCATGTTTGAATGCATTCATTACTTGTTCAATGCAACAAATTTGTTTCATTGCATTAAAGTCGGACATTTAAATCCTTAATTGCATTCAAGTAAGACATTAAAGGCCTTGATTGCATTCAATTTTCATATTGAAAATTGAATGTATCCATTAGTTGTTCAATGCAATGAATCTGTTTCATGCATTAAAGTAAGACATTAAACTCTCGAATGCATACATATTGATTGCATCAATTAGTTCAATGCATTAAATTTCTCTCATTCATTCAAGTCATGCATTTAGAACCTTTGATTGTAGTCAAGTCAGTAATATACAACACTTAATTGCATTCAGTTTTCAATATAAATTGAATGCATTGCTTGAAATCATACATCGAATAAATGTTGATTTAAAGAAGCATTACCTTATTGATTTGGCACTCTTTTATCACATTCTTTGTGATGCTCTCAATTGGCTTGGTTTCTAAAGTTCCTGCAGGCCCATTTTTGCTTTTCCTTTGTGCTGGGACCTTTTTTATGAATGGAAATATTTCAATCTTGCAATCGAACAAAACCTCCCCATTCTGTCCAAACAATGGTCTTGCAACAGCACACATAAACATGATTTTTGAAATATACTTCTTGTTTTGTGCAAGTTCTACTTGACTCATCCTCATCCAGTGCGAAATAATATCTTTGTGAACCTCTCGTGATATAGAACCACTTTTCATCAATATGGATTGTATTATGCATATCTTTGAATTTGATTATCTTAGCCTCAATAGTTTATTTGGAGCTATTAAATCAGGCCTTATTCCTGATGTATGGGCCCGAATAAGGCCTGCTTTAACCCATCTCCCAACTGTGGACTTGCTACAGCCTAAGCCAATAGCAAGGGCTCTAATGTTGCACCTCTTAGTGTAATGCAAACTCCTAAGTAAAGTTCCATCAAGACGCACAACTTTAATACGTACAGCTAGCCCTCTTCTTACCGTTCACAATTTGCATTGTTTTACCTCTATCTCGTCGCTTTTTGGCTGCTGACCAATATCTTGTGCAGGTAGCCCGCGAAATGTTGAACTTTAGCTGCGCAACCTTCATTGTGCCTCTTGGTGGAACGTCGTTAACGCATCTTCTGACGATGAATAGCACAGGCACAACCTGTTGTTGTGTCTTGGAGGAGAAATTTGCAGAAATTCTCATTCTACTTTTTGGATGTTTATACTTCTCCCACTTTAGGACTAGCTGTGTTGTAGATTTGTAAACTGAAAACTGATACGGAACTGCATGACTGTGTATTTATAGCTGATGAAAACTTGGAGAGGAAAGTGTCGCCCATTTTTGCCGTAAATAAAATCAAACCTGACGCCAATAATTTCGATTGTTTAATTTGAGTTTGGGAGTATAGGTGCTGCAAAAACCATGCAACTCATTTTAGAATATTGTTAGAGCATCCGCAATAGGAGCGGACTTCCCATAGGCTAGCAATAGGACTTCCCAAAAACTCATCCGGCCATATCATCAATGACTTCTCACAGTCTGCCACATAATCAAGGACTTCCCACAGCCTAGCAATAGGCTAGCCGACGCCCAAGCCAAGCAAATAAATTCATAAATACGGAATTAAAATTGGACACGAACACGAAGATAGTGCAATAATAATTTCATAAAAGAAAAAAAATACATAGTTCAATTAAAAAAATTACTCATGCAATAAAAAAAACATCTAAAAGCATCACACACACGGACCTCCCCGTCTCACTCGTCGAAGTCCTCTTGGCCATCCTCGGAGGCATCGGCATCCCCAGCAGCATCCCCGACGGATGCCTCGCTGCCGTGGTAGACCCTCAACCCCAAAGCGCGCCTCATATCATCGACGAGGCTCTCCAGATAGTTCTTGTTTTTCGAGTCCGTTGTCGCGTCCCACTTCTCAATGGCCTCGAACAAGTGCTGGTGAGCTTGCATACGCATGACATCGGTGAGAGCGGCACTGGGAGCTGCAGATTGGACCTCAGAGTGCGCGGTTGAGGCTCCTCTAGACATCAGCATTGCGTTTTTGCCCAACCGGGCGTCGGCGGCGGGGAACTAGTGCAGGGGAATCTTCGGAGAGGTCGTGGGAACCGGCACTGCTGTTGTAATCGCTGGAGACATTGAGTCTCATCCGCTTCGGCCAGCCAGCCTCCACCCCAGCACGAAACTTGGGGAAGTCGATCAGTTGTACATAGGCATCCCATTACTTTAACTGGCCGAACTGTATGGCCTCGGGGAACTCTTTCACATCGTCCATGTTTATGTCGCTGGTCATCGTGCGGCTATTGTTCTCATAGATGTCGGCAAATCTGGAGACAGCGACATGAATCCTTTCCCATTGTTTCTGAAATTCCTCAGACTTGTGATACTTCGAACTAGCAGGCTTAAATACTTCATAGCTCGCCAGGATGCAAGCCCACATCCCATTGATGTTCTAATTATTCGACCGAATGGGATCATCCACGACCGAGACCCATGCCTTTGCCAGAGCAATGCACTCCTTCGGAGTCCAAACTGTCCTCCGCCCATCAACATCATCACCTTCCCCCCTTCCGCCTGCGACGACTCGCCAACAACCCCCTTGCCCTTGCCCTTGCCCTTCCTCTTCAACCTCCCCGCCGAACCATTCACCCGTCCCCGCCACCCTACCGGGTGTTATCTCTCAGTAGGCTGATGTGTCGGTTCCCTCATTGGAGAAAGATCCAACTCCTCAGTGAGAAAGTTTTGAGGCCGGTGTACTGAGTCTCAGGTGGAGTAGAGTCCTCTGAACCACTAGTCAAGTGATCTAAGCAGGACTGATAGACATTGTCCCCAAAAGGTGATTGAGGGACCGATCTACTACCCCCCCCCTTACTAATGCCACCGATGCCCATTCCCAAGCCGCTCGCCAACCCGGCCATCCCGCCTATCCCGTCCATCCACGAGTACATCCCGTAGTACCCAGGAATCCACCCATACCCATTCCCATCCCGGTCATCCCGCCCATTCCGCCGTCGTTTCCCCCACCTTCACTGGGGAACGTTGATGGCGTTTGTGTCTCGCTAGTGACGGGAGACTCACTATTGCGATCTATTATCTTCTATAGAAATGAGAGAGGATGAAGAGATACTCGTTAAAACAAGTGGTGTGAATGAAATGAAGTGCAATGAGCCCTATATATAGAGTTGAAAAAAAGTAATATAAATGCGGATCGTCAATTGCTCGCCGATCGAAGCCGCACAATAGCCGACGAGCGATCGGCGAGCGATCGGCTAACCACCGAAGTCCGCGGATGACCGCTCGCCTCCCCTCTCATCCGTTGCGCTCGCCGAACCCAATAGCGGACGTCCGCCACACCCGTCCCGCTCTCCGGTGGGACGTAGCGGACGTCCGCTATTGTGGATGCTCTTATCCATCATTTCATTTTTTATTTTGAGTTTTGGAGTACATGTGGTGTAAAAACAATACAACTCAATTTAAAATATTGTAATTCATCATTTCATATGTTTATTTTGAGGTTTGGAGTGTTAAGTGGTGTAATTAAGTTTGAATTTATAATCAGTAAATTTATTACTCACTATAATTTTGAATGAACCAATATGTAAAATAAAAATACAAAAAGAATCCATCCCATCACTTAATTTCCTCTATTACCAATCCCTCTTACAATACTAAACAACACTACCTAAAATCTTGTGCCCAAAAGAAGTGCCTCACTTAAGGCGGGATGGAGGGAGTATTAATTAGCACAGAGAAGTAAGGATCGAATCCCATAAGGATGGAACGCTATCGAGAGTGTTTGTGTGAACAGGACATACTGGAAGAGGGATTGGATATTGCCACGCAACAATTGAGTGGGTTAACTTTAATACATGAATTAAAAGTACACACTAGTTACTTGACTTAGGAGAAGAAAGAGAATTTAAACTAACTGAGATATGGGCGTACGGAAGGAACGTAAAACATGAAAACAATTTTTATCTTTTTTTTATTTTAAGCTGAAACAAACAAAAGAGCTCCTACAACTTACTGGCTAAGCTAAAAGTTTCGTAAAATAGGCAGTCACGTGAAAAAGTTACTTTGTACCACTTAGAGCATCTCCAGTGGTCGGATGTCCCACTCGGACATCCGCTAGGACATCCCAAAAATACTTCCTGCCACGTCACTAGGACTTCCCATCCCACTGTCACGTCACTAGGACATCCCCTTCACAATCCGCCCTTCCCATCGCCCTTCCCACTAGGACTTCCCGCAATAAAAAAAATCACAAATTCACAAATATACGTAACGGAATTATAATTTTGACACGGAATACGAGAAAATTGCAAATGCTTCATTAAAAAAAATTACATAAAAAAAGAAAAAAAATTACATAATAAAAAAGAAAAAATTACATAATAAAATTTTTGACTCGGCTCACTCCTCGTCATCCGTGCCGCCCTCGCCGTCGCCCGTGCCGCCCCCGCCGTCGCCCGTGCCGTCCCCGCCGTCCCCGCCGCTAATCTCGGCGCCATCATCTGCAATGGGTGGCATGCCCAAATCGCGCCGACATCCATCGATGACATCCTTCAACATCCTTTTGTACACAGGATCTGTCGTGCTATGCCACCTATGCATGGTCCGGACCAAGCTAGTCGTTAACTGCGCGCGGGCGAGTCGGTCGATATCTTCTGGGGGAGCAGGGGCCTCCGATTGGACCTCGAACGACCCGCTGCTGCTTCCCCTAGCCCTCCGCTGCGCAGCCTTTTGCCCAACCGGGCGACGACGACGGCGAGAGTCTGATAGAGGTAGCGAGGACACTTCGTCGGCTTCTGGGAGCTCGTGCGAACCAGCACTGCTGCTGTATTCACCAGAAGCGTTGATCTTCGTCCGCTTCGCCCAGCCCGATTCGACTCCCCCACAAAACTTTGGGGAATCCTTCACCACGAGAAAGGCCTCCCACTGATCGAATTGTTTGAAATTCAAGGCTCTGTCGGGGTACTGAGCAAAGGCACGGTTCCGGACATCCTCCTCGGACATACCGCTGCTTGCCTGGCGGAGATTGTTTTGGTAGAGGCCCGCAAATCGACTAAGCTTAGGCCTCAACCGCTCCCACTGTTTCCGGCACTGTTCGGGAACGCGACGCTACGTCTCAGCCGGTTTGTGTGTGTGGTAGGCTTCAGCGATGCGATACCACAGTCTGTCAATATGTTGGTTGGCACCGACATAGGGATCCTCGACTACTGAAACCCAAGCCTTCACAAGCGCGACATTTTCCCACGGGCTCCATACCGTCCTCTTTCCCGTCTCATCCTCATCCTCCTCCTCTGCCACCGTTCGCGAGGAAGAGCCCAGGGCTTTCCCCTTGCCCTTTGCCACGTCCCTTCCCCCTGCCTGGAGTCTCCCTGACTGGAGATAGCCCCAACTCCTCTAAAGAGAAAGTTTCCAAGCTGGTGAACTGAGTCTCCGGAACATAAGTGGAGGGGGTATCAGTCATATCGATAACTGGCCGATAGACATTGTCCGCTTGTGGGCCCCTGCCACCCCCTCCCCCCTGGCATCATCCCCGCCATCATCCCACCCATCCCCATCATATTTGGGGTCATGCCCCCCATCCCCATCCCCGGCCCCGGCATCATCATATTTGGGGTCATGCCCCCCATCCCCATCCCCATCCACATCCCCAGCGTCATCATATTTGGGGTCATGCCCCCCATCCCCGCAGCCCTGGGCATCATACCACCCATCCCACCCATCCAATTGTACATATAAGGGGACATCATCCCACCCATTCCACCCATCCCCGACATTGTCGGAACTGTTGTCGCATTTCCGCTAACGTTTCCCTCCAGGTCGATGGGAAACGCCGGAGTCTGCGACTCGCTCGTGGCAGGGGAGTTCCTATCGTTCTCCATTAAGTAGAAATGAAATATGCAGTAAAAGAAGAGAGAAACTTGTTAACACAAGTGGTGCGAATGAAATGAAGTTCAACGAGCCGTATATATAGAGTTTAAAAAAAATTAATTACTGGACGTCCGACCCAGTCCACAGTGTCGGACATCCGCCCGCCCGTCGCCCGCATGTCCGAGGACACGCGACGTCCTCATGGGACGTCCGTATCCGACCTTCGACGCCACAATGGCGGACGTCCCGGTCGCCCGTCGACGTCCGCCATTGGAGATGCTCTTACCCCAATTAACCGTACAGACTGGAAAAACCAAAAGCATGTAAAGACAAAAACAATTAAGTAAAAGTTACTTTGCAGATTTTGGGAGGATTTTCTACTTATCTTCTACCTCTAATCTACGAAAACAGAGCATGTATGAACACCATGGATGAACTAAACTGAAGAAACCAGAGCATGCTTAAAACTGAACGGAAATACGAATTCGAAACCGGAAACATCTAGATCTAAGCTAACTGACCCATTGGATAGGGAAATAAGCAAGAACTAAGCTAACATACATATTCATTCTACTCTATGTGACTAGATCTGTGAAATTAAACATAAACTAAGCTAGAACTACGCAATCAAATAATTCATAAGCACAGAAACAAGCTAGATTTATCAATCAAAACTACCAATTGTGAAAAGCATCCAACAAAGCGTAAATAAAGAGGTAACATACAAAAGATCCAACAAAAGCTTCCATAATATGTGAAATAAAACAAGATTCCAACGGTGAAATTGCGAGATCCGCCGTCAAAACCACAAGATCTAACTAGAACAGCAAATGCGAAAAGTTTGTACGCTACGATGTTCTAACACTTCAGACACTAGAAATCTAAACTAGAGCAAGCAAAAATGGAAAAAAATAGTATCTAAACTACTCCCAAGAACGTAAATAAAGAGGCAACATCAATCGCCAGAGGCGGACATAAGAAGAGCCATGGGGGCAAATGGAACCCCCAATATTTTTAAAAAATTCCAAGGGTATTTTAGTCATTTCACATCTAAATTAAATTAAATATTATTTTATATTAAATTATAGTTAAACCTAGATAATTAACCTTTTCGGCCAATATTCACTCCCGGCGCCGCTACCAATCTTCCATCTTTTTCCAATAACCAATACATAAATTTTCTCCATCTCTAGAAATAACCAATACAAGTATCAGATCTTTTTATAATGTTATCAACCGTTTGTGTAATGTTGTTGGAGGTTCTTGTAAGCGCAGAGATATACTTAGAGAAAAACAGAGAGAGAATATTCTAGAAAAGATTGCAAGTGATGAAATTACCACCGGGACAGGATTGAATCAAGAGATGTCATTAAAGCGGCCTGGAGATACTCGTTGGAGTTCACATTATGGTACGCTTATCAACTTGATTCATTTGTTTTCTTCTATTGCTGATGTTCTTGAATATGTGGGGGAGAATGGTGATGATTCGTATAGGGCTGAAGCGGATGATGTGTCAGAAATTATTAATCGCTTTGAGTTTATTTTTGTGTTACATCTTATGAAGCAAATCTTGGGAATCACACATGAGCTCTCTCAAGTGCTACAAAAAAAGGATCAAGACATTGTTAACGCAATGAATCTTGTCAAAGTAGCAAAAGCACGTTTGCAAATAATGAGGGAATAAGGTTGGGAAGTTTTGCTTACTGATGTTTCTAAGTTTTGTGACAAATATGAGATAATTGTGCTTGACATGGATAATGAGTTTGTACCTCGAGGAAGAGTACGTAGAACTCAAAAAATGAAGAATCTCCACTATTATCGAGTTGAGATATTTTGTTATGTGATTGACATGCAAGCTCAAGAGTTAAATCATCGTTTTGGTGAAACTAACACGGACTTAATTTTATGTATGGCATGTTTCGATCCTAGAGATTCATTTTCTGCATTTGATTTGGTGAAGCTGCTTCGCCTTGCTAGTTATTATCCATCAGAATTTTCTGGAGTTGCTTTGGATGAGCTTGAAAATCAACTTCAAAGCTTTATTTTTGATATGTAGATAGATGAAAATTTTTCACAGGTATCTGGAATTGGTGGTCTTGCTCAGAAGATGGTTTCTACAAGAAAGCATGAAATCTTCCCATTGGTTTATTTGTTAGTCAAGTTGTCATTGATCTTGCCGGTTGCTACTGCCTCAGTGGAAAGAGCATTTTCAGCAATGAAATTCATCAAGAGTTCTCTACGTAATAGTATGGGAGACCAACTGTTACAAGATTGCTTAGTTCCTTACATTGAAAAGGATGTCTTTGTTAATGTTACTAATGAAACTATTATGCAGCGATTCCAGAAGATGAAGAATAGAAGAGAAATGTTATGATATGTTTGTTTTTTCCTTTAATATTTAAACATTAATATTTAATTTTATATTTTTCTAATTTTATTATAAATTATTTTTGGACCCCCCATCGTTAAAATCCTGCGTCCGCCACTGTCAATCGCTAAATGGTTGTATCTCGAACAGGATGCAGGAAATGAGCTAAACTAAGGATAATTTGGATTCTTGAGCGAGAACTAATCTAAACTAAGAAAGTAGTGACATTACGCGCAAGTTCTTCTTTGCTAAGAGGCTAAGACCCTCTATTTATAAGTTGGCTCCCAACTTCAATCCTAAGGGCAACTTCCCATCTAATTTGACATTTATACCCCTGTAGCAAAAAGTCTTCTTATGATGATTTCTCTTTTTTCGCACCCCTTGTAAAGTTAGCTCGCCATCCTGCTTTCCTTAATCAGTTCGGCGACTTTCTGCATTTTCACTACAAATTTCCTTTTTTCATCTGCTTGGTCAAGTTGCACCATCTAACTGACTGATCCAACAACAATTCTGTACACTTAAACTTAAATTTCATGCATTATCTCCCCAAAAACATGTGAAACACCTAAAAGCCATATGCATGAAATGAGCCTTATCAAACTACTCACACTTAAACAATACTTATCGTCAAATATAAAAGATAAGATAAAAAGAGATAAGACAATTTTCAAAGACATGGCATCTTCTTAACTGACTCTAAAACCTTAAAATAAAAACCAGACTCAGTTGACTCTGACACACATAAGACTCAAACAAGAAAAAACACATAAACACATATATGCACAAAACAAACTTAGTTTCTAGCAACTCTTTGATAAGGATTCTTATTATTGAACCCTTCCATATTCTCAAGATATGCCAAAAATAGTATTTGACCCTCAATTTTTAATAAAAATATGAGAGATAGGTGAGCCTAGCCTAAAAAACCAGAATCAAAAGAGATTTGAATGGATATGGAAGAAAAGGGAAAGAAGTGTACAGAGAGAGGAACCCTTCTTGGAACCTAAGACATCCCACAAGAAAATGAGGGCAACCCTAGGCTACTTCTACCAAGACAAGCACTACATTGGCTCCACAATTAATGATACACCACCATAAATACATACCTATATCTGACCTAGTCTAATAGATAAAATCAAGTAACCTACAAGTAGTAATTCAGATAATAATCTCACTAGGGAGATGCTCACAAAGGAGTCTTCAAAATATCATTCATCAAAAGTTTGCAAATAAAGGTCTTACAAATAGTACTTATAGCTAGGGTTGGAATCCCAAGAAAAGGGGCCAAAATAAGTGAATTCGTCTGCCCGAGCAAACTTTCCGTATCTCGACAGGTCTTCTCAAATGCTCAGCCGGGTGTTTTTGTGAAGTGAATTCCCCCGCCCGGGCGAACTTTCTGTATCTCTTCCAGGTCTTATCAAACGCCCAGTCGGGCGTTTTCAAGAGATGAATTCGCCCGCCCGAGCGAACTCCTTGGAACTCCAATTGTGCTCATCATGTAGACGCACGGTCGGGCGATTGGAATGCCCGACCGGGCGTTTCTTCTTTCCCCTCCATTGCTTTCCGCATGTAGGTTGAGACATCTTCCCGAAGCCTTTGCCTCACTGGAGGGACTTGGAAAGAGGTCGAAAACACAAATAGAATGTGGATCAAGTTATATGGAATGATAACCGAACCGATTGGATCAGTTAGCAAATGTCGTTGCCACTTAATCAATGCAATCTAGCTCTCGCCCTTTCCGCCTTGCCAAAGTAATTTATAACTCCCAATTTTGCACAACTTTAACAGTAAAGCGGCAAGTTCGTGTGTCGAGTGTGTGAGTAGTGAACAGGGGGGTTGGCTGCTGCCACGCTTTAACTTGGGAGTTTTTAACTACTGGTTTTTATCTAGACAGAATTAAACTAGCTAGCTTGATCAATGGAAATTTAACTACTGGATCAAGTGAATTGCAGGTAATAACAGAAAAATAAATGCGCGGATTAAAAGTGAAAACAACTTTGATTAAACTAAAAGTTGAGTACAACGTGAAATTTAAACTAAGCTAACACTTTGGAATCTAAGAAAGCGGTAAAAACTGAGAAAAATCTCAGCGGGAAACTTAAGATAACGCTAACATAAATGAGTATTCTGCAGCGCTCCCTTTCGGTCGCCCTTTAAACTAAGCTATCTAACTAAGCTAGAGAACTGAGCTAAACTAAGCTAGAGAGCTGAACCGTTCTTATTGCTATCCCCCTTTTGTTTCTCTTGACAAACTTCATTTCTTTGACCATCTTTCCTCATGTGATATGAAACTTTGAATTTGGTTTTAAGGCTTCAAAGAAAGGGAAAAAATGTATGGGCTCGAATTGGCTACTAGGGGGTGCCTTGACTAATGAGGCCCCCTCCCCACTGCATATGAACTCGTCCTCGAGGGACTGGATGCAGTGGAAAGAAGAGTTAGGCACAGGCGATGGCATAACAACAATCAAGGGAACTTCTCACACTTAGACCAGACACTGGGCTAAGTGTGAGGCAGTGCCAGCAATCAAAACATGCTAATAACCACACATTAAATATGAAAATAAAACAGATATAGGCAAACTAACAACATAGAAAAAAAAGGCATGCATACTTCTCACACTTAGACCCAACACAGGTCTAAGTGTGATACAGAATAGAATGACATTTATACATACTATAAACAAAATAAAACTGAATTGTTTTGAAATTAACGTGAGCTGAGATGAGGTGAGGGGTACTTCAACTGTTTTTTCCGGTCCCTCATGGACCTGACTTCTTTGGTAACGCCTTTAGGCGCTTGGAGGGTAAAAGTGGGGGATCATCAGACATTGTCGTCTGTGCAGTTTCGGTAGGGGAGTGTTGCATGCTACTTCTTGGAGGAGCCGCTGGGGAAGGAAAAACCGATTGAGTTCCTTGGGCAGTTGCTCCGGGGATCTCTGTAGAAGTGCTCAACTGGGTTTGAAACGTTTGTTGCTGGACGAACTTTACCATTTTCATCATCAGCAGCAGAGCCATCCTTTCGGCATTGATTCCTAGCGGTTCCTTAAAGCTGTGAATTGCAGAATGTAGGGACGCGATACCTGTTTGAATCTCCTGGATGTTGCTCCTTATAGCGCCATTTCCTCTGCAATGTCGCCTCTTATAGTCGCCAGTGCCTGCGTCACATTGGTCCCCATGGTCGCCGTCTTCTCTGTTATGGTGCTCCTTATGGCAGTCATTTCGTCCTTCAAGGCGCTCCCTAGCGCTGCCATGTCTTCTTTCCATTCTGGCATTGCCGTTTCTGTCGGAACTCTCCCCTCTGTGTCCAAGTGGCCCTTAGCCCTTCTATCTCTGTCAGTTTCTGCTGTCGCTTCTGGGTTGCCTTGTTCTACAACTTCTGTACTTGCGTCGGCCTTGCTCCTTTTCTCAGTTCTGACGGTTACCTCAGTCCTTTCATCCTCTACATCGTAGAAGTGGACGGCATCGTCCTTCATGTACAAGAGTCTCTTGTTGAAAAAGAAAATCAAGTTGAATAGCTCTGGGGGATTGCACATTAGGAGGATGGGGGTGGGCTTAGGTATTTTCATGATTATATTCCTCTGTAGATAGGCACCCAGCAGATGGCAGAGATATAGATGGCGGGATGTATGGGTGGTCAGTGAATGGCAGGCTAGGGCCAGCCAGTACCCCAAGTGGACCTTCACCCCCTTGAACATGCACCAGCCGAAATAGAGTTCAGTTGTGGTGAGGGTGGCAGTTACCTGTCCCAGTAAGTTGTAGGCGATGAAGGTTTGGGCAAAACGAAGGAGTCGGTCAGTAATGTGGACTCCCTTTGAGACGCTGGGTTTGAAACGACCACCATTCCCCTCAGTAAGCAAGTCCCAAGCCGCTTGCGGGGTGAATCCAGGCATGTCCCCGGAGGGCCCAATTTGTCTTTTGTCCCAAATGTCATGGATATCCTCATCCATTGTGAGTAGCCCCATCCTCATAGACCATTCTCGAATGCTCATTGATACCTACTTGTTAAATAACCGGAAAGAGATAGACTCAACAGATACATCTTTCGTTTGTTCGAACGTGAAAGAAGTAAAAAACTCTTTCTCCAGGGCAACCGGTACCTTTGCTGTGCTGTGATTGAGCAACCAGTTGAACCCGATTGTGCGTATGTAAAATAGGAAATCGTCCTCTGATTCTATCTCCTGAAGAGATTCCGGGTGGTAGCGCTTTCCTGACTTAGTCTGTTTCCCTTTTGCCCCGCATTCCGCATAAATCTTTGTCTTCTGTGGGTCGGGAAAACGAGCCATTTCCTTCAAGAGTTTTTCCATGACCAACACCTCCGTCCTCTCGTAGGTAGGTTCTCCTGACCTGTCGACCTCCGCTTCTTCTCCACCGTCTTCTCCAGCTACCTCTTCTCCTTCGGTGAACGGTTCCCTAATAGGTTCCCTGATCTCCGCAGTAGGGAAGGCCGTCCTTGGTTTTATTGTAGGAGTTTTGGCCACTTGCTTTCCTTTTCGTCTGCGCTCAGAATGATAGAGCAAGTACTGTACCTCTTCTGATTCGCTACTTTCCACTGGTGTGTATGCCGGAATACTACGGCGGGTCGTTCTCCTAAGCGTTCTCTCGTCTTGTTCGGTTGAAGGAGAGTCCATTTGAAAGTTGTAGGTGATTTCGGTGGAGTGAATGGCGATTTGAGAAAGGTTTTGATAAATAGGCGGGAGCAAATAAAGGAGTGTTGTAGGTAGTTGGTAAAAAGTAGGGTACGGGTCATAAAACGTCCTTTTATACTGATATCGCGGCTGTTGGGGTCTCTGTGACTGTTCAAATCTCTGCAACTCTTTGCGTACATGCGCATCTTTTCATAATGCCAGCTGGCTTAGCTTCTCCTACACGCTTCTCTTCAGGACATCTTTTCACTACGACAGTTGGCACTATCTGACACCCCTCCAATGGCTGCATATGTCCTTTTTCCACATGTCCCTGATTAATTAAATCACTGTGGCCATTGGTTAGCCCTTGTTGCACTGATCAAGTGGTCCATTATATCCAGATGAAAACTCAATAATTCCACTTGATCAGTTTCTCGCCTTTATTTCTATCCTTTAACCATCTAAGAATTGAAAAAAACAACTAACACAAGAAAAACTAATTACACTAACTATAAGGACTTGACCAGGTTTCCATAGGTTGTCACTTAATCATTTAATGAATTTGAAATGTGTTGTTTGATCAAGCAGACTGCCCAGGAGTACCCGATCACTCCTTATACCTGGTCAATGGTTGAGATTGGGGAAGGTTAGTGGAATTTCTTCCACCACTCCCACTTTGGTCTTGTCTCTGTAGGGCTCAACACGTGGACCATTCACCTCGAAAAAGAACGAACTGGGGGTGTCTCCTTGTGCGTGCTCGCCTTGATGGTTTCAGGATCTGCCCATTCTGAATTCCGTTTCCCTGTCATTAGTTTGATTTGACTCTGGAATGGTAGCTTCCTCTGTTTACCGATGAGTTCTTCCTTTCTCGAGGAGAAGTTGGTCACTTCCTTTTTTTTCGTGACTGGGATAAATTCGGATTTATTTCCATCGGGTTTGCTGATTTCCACTTGATGCCTTCTTCATCCAACCTCAGTTTTTTTCTTGATTGTACCTCCTGTCCATGCAGACTTGATTCAACTGGACTGTGATACGCCTGGTCGGGCATGTCCTTGAGGGCATTTGGCGATTCACGTAGTTGTCTTGTAAACGAGGATTCATTCTTCAGCATTCCTTTTAATGGAGCGGCTTGGTCAGGTGGTCTCTCGACCCCTTCTTGGTTGAGTAATCTCTCTTGCCTCGGCTGGTTGTGACGGCTGGCAAAATTCCATAATTGACCTTCTAATGGCTTGACCATCCATTGCTCCAGTCACTGTCGTATCAAACCATTATGTTGCCTCTCTCTTCGGCTGTTCATCTTCAGTGTAACCAGAGGATGGCTCTTCGAAGGATTCCTTTTTTGAATACTCCTGTTTCCGAGGGTTGATAGCGTTTGCTGTTTGTATGCTCTCTCCACCCTGTAGCTTTTTTGCCGCTTCATTATTGCCGACCGTAAGTCGCTCTCCTTTAAACTCCAGATTAATTTTCCCATGGCGGACGTCAATAAATGTGTTAGCGGTGGATAGGAAAGGTCTCCCCAAAAGGATCCCAATAGATTCCTCTGCTCCTGGTTCCGTCATTTTTATAACAAAGAAGTCGGCTGGATACATGAATCTGTTCACCTTGACGATTTCATCTTCCAGAACTCCATCGGGGTAAATGCAAGACCCGTCTGCTAGCTGTATTTCCATATTGGTTTTGACGAGCTTAGCGTTCTCCAACCTCTTATATATAGAATATGACATAATATTGATGGAAGCCCCTAGGTCGCACATTGCGTGCTCCATTTGAACATATCTGATGGAAATTGGGAGCGTAAATACCCCTGGGTCAGTTCTATTGGAGGGAAGATCACTAGGTTGGATCATACCGGTCACTTCCTCTGCTTCGACCTTCCTCCTCTTTTCAGCACCCTGTTCACAGATGTTTGACTCTTCTTTCGCTAACACTTGATCAAAGGCTCTGGATTCAAGGCTTTTATTAAGACTTGTCCTGGATGCTGGAAAACTTGCAGTTGAGCTCTGATAAACTCCTTCTGATTTCAGAGAGACTGTGTTGACATTCTCTCGCCCTGCTGGAGGTTGCACTGTAGCCGGAATCTTTCCTTCATTACCTCTTATCTCGCCCAGTGACATGGCGACCTGAGATAACTGCTTCGTAAGCATTTCTAATGCAGCTCTTTGTTCTCTCTGGGCTTCCTGCATTTCTCGCACAGCATCATGGGACTGGTGTGGAATCATATCCCTTGGACCTTCATTTTGCTGCCTGTTATTTCTCTGATTAAATCGGCCTCCTCCATGGCCTTGCTGGTAAAAACCGGAAGACCCATACTGCTCTGGTTGGTTCTGGGACAGATGATTTTGTTGGTTTCCTTGGAAGTATTGTTGGTTCCCTTGGGATTGCTGGTTTTCCCTGTGGTACTGCGGGACATAACTCACCATTTGATTACTTGGTTGCCTACCCAGGTTGCTATACCGAGGGGCTTGGTGTTGGTACCCCCATTCTCCTTCCTATTGTCGGCTTGACCAGTTAGGTTGTCCTCCACTTGACCAGTTAGGCTGTCCTCCACTTGACCAGTTCCTTTGAGGTCCACTTGACCAACCTGCCTGACCTCCTTGCATTCTATTCGCTCCAGTGTTTGGTCTATCCAAGATTTGAGCTAGCCAGTTGGACTGCCCATCAGAGGGTTGTACCTGTTGTGGTTGGCTTTGATTCTGATCAGTCCATCTGAAGTTGGGGTGGTCCCTCCACGGAGCATCTCTCTGCTTCCCCTGGATCCAGTTGCCATTTGTGTTCCAGTGGCCTACGGAGTTTACTTGCTCTACCTCAGGGGGAAACTCGCAGTAATAGTAATGATGCTCTTCTGGCGGTGGCTGCTGCGGCACATACTGTGTCTCCTTCGGTGCACGCGGTGGCGGCGGTCTCATTTTTTCTACTGCTTCCAGCAGTTTCTTCTCCATCTGCTCAAATCGAGCCTCCAGCTTTTCATCGTTGTGCGCCTCAGCTGCGTGCACTGCTCCTCTTCTGTACTGGCCTCGAGATGTTTCGTACGACCGCTTAGCCTCAATCAGCCTCTCCAAAATATTCTTAGCTTGGCTTAAAAGGGTTTTTGAGAAATCCCCTTGTGCTGCGAGGTTGAGGTCGTTCTTGCTGTCCACCGTGAGTCCGCCATAGAAGATCAAGTAGATCTCCTTCTCTCCCAGCTTGTAGTTAGGGCATGCTTGAAGCAGCCCTTGGAACCTATCCCAGTACTGGCCGGGGGGCTCATCATACTCCTGTCTGGCTTCTGTAATTTCCCTTTTTAGGGCACTTGTTTTTTATGTTGGAAAGAAACGATCGAGGAATATCATACGGAACTCAGCCCACGTCCTGATGGATCCTTCCGGCAACCTTGACAGCCAGACACCCACATCGCCCTTCAAAACGAAGGGAATAGCCTTAAGCCTGTAATCTTCGGACGCGGATCCAGCTGGCACGGGCTGAATATCACAGTATCTGCAGAATTCTTCCAGGAAAACATACGAACATTCCTTCGAAAGGCCATAGAAATGGGACAAAACGGCCAGTACTCCTGATTTGATTGCGATGGTCCGCATTCCAGGAGTAGCGGCGATGGCATGTGTGGGCTCTCTCTCATCATGAGAGTGTAGAGAGTCGATTCTCGAGTCGTCGGCAACAACAGCCATCTCTGCTTCTGTTCGTTCTGGTGGTGGTGGTTGTGTTTTCTGCTCGGTGGCTGCTGCTGCTTCTAATGTGGCTCTGCGACGAGTGATGACAACGCCGGCTTCCTGGACTCTCCACTGAGTGTTAGTTCTTCTATATATCAAGGGATGATTCCAGTAATCGCCTTGGTGGTACCTTCTCATCAACAGGAGGAAAAAAATTAGAAACAAAATTATATACACCTACACAAACATAAAGTAACACCATGCTTCCCCGGTAATGGCGCCATTTTGGAGGGACTTGGAAAGAGGTCGAAAACACGAACAGAATGCGGATCAAGTTATATGGAAACCGAACCGATTGGATCAGTTAGCAAATGTCGTAGCCACTTAATCAATGCAATCTAGCTCTCGCCCTTTCCGCCTTGCCAAAGTAATCTATAACTCCCAATTTTGCACAACTTTAACAGTAAAGCGGCAAGTTCGGGGTCGATCCCACAGAGAAGTTGGTGTGTCGAGTGTGTGAGTAGTGAACAAGGGGGTTGGCTGCTGCCACGCTTTAACTTGAGAGTTTTTAACTGCTGGTTTTAATCTAGACAGAATTAAACTAGCTAGCTTTATCAATGGAAATTTAACTACTAGATCAAGTGAATTGCAGGTAATAACAGAAAAGTAAATGCGCGGATTAAAAGCGAAAATAACTTTGATTAAACTAAAAGTTGAGTACAACGTGAAATTTAAACTAAGCTAACACTTTGGAATCTAAGAAAGCGGTAAAAACTGAGAAAAATCTCAGCGGGAAACTTAAGATAACGCTAACAGAAATGAGTATTCTGCAGCGCTCCCTTTCGGTCGCCCTTTAAACTAAACTATCTAACTAAGCTAGAGAACTGAACTAAACTAAGCTAGAGAGCTGAACTACGCTAAATAACTAAGCTAAGCTAAACTAGACGGAAAGTAAAGTCTCGGATGCCTTCTTGTGGTGGCACACCCTCTATTTATAAGCTCGATTCGGCCGCCAGCTGGATAATGATCTTGACAGGGAATATTCGCTCATTTTGAGAGTGAGCGACTCATTCATTGCTACGTGCTGTTCTTCTAGAATGACGACGCTTTTTGGTAACAGATTCGTGACTCAGCTCCGTCCTTCCGTCTCATATTCCAGCACCTGTCCCCTTCTAGAACGTCGTCCTTGATAACAGAATGGTGCGCTATATCCAGCTCATTTCCTCACGTGTTCTTCTTCTAAAAGCCAGCGGTCCCCACCTTACTGCTTGATCGCCCCCCCTTGATCAACCCCCCTGATTCTTGGCCTTTTATCGCCTTTTGTACTTGCTTGATCAGTTCGGCCTTGCTGCCTTGGTTAAGTGGTATTTCTGCATATTTAACACTTATTTTGCGGGATAAACCGATAAAGTAGCATGTATTTCACCCTTAAACCGATGCATGAAATGAGCCTTATCACTCACGGATCTCGTGGCGGGTCTTCCGGACATCCTAAGAGGAGTTGTGGTCGTGTGCCCCTTGTCCTTGGGTCTCACGTTCGTATCACTGTCCCAACAAGCTCAAGGTCAATCAGGCTATCAAACAACCTATGATTCTTCCACCTCCCTCAGTTTGTCAAGATAGCCCTTGTTTTCACCAATTGTTGGATTCAATCAGTTACTTATTTCTCACCTGATATGTTGGGACCATTCACTCAATATTATGTACCATAATGTTTTGAGTTCAACCAACACAAATGTAGTTCCTTAAGGTTTTTCTTCGGGTTGCAATGAAGCTTGGGGGTTATCATGTATATAAAGTTAGGGGGTTATCATGTATATAATGCCTTTTAACCAATTTTTATCCTCAAATTCACATTTTTATCATATGGTTATCAAGTAAGTAGAGAAGAAGAATGAAAGGTTTTGCACACCGATTAAGGATGGTCAAATGGTTCCAGGTACCCAAATCAAAAAGGTTGGACAACTTGAGACATGAGCTCAACCTAGCAAGCGGTTACGACTGCAAACTAAATGGTTGGACTTCACGATGATTGTGCTCTATATGACATGTGCAATTCACGTGATGCGGACTCCTAACCCTTGGTTGATTGCTAAAGAAAGGCAACTTGTGATCTTTCTAAAGAGTTTTTTAGTTTTAGTTAGTTTTTATTCTTAATTTTAGCTTTCCAACCTTACTGCACCTTTTAGTTAATTTACAAGCCTTCTTACTTGGTTTCTTAGTTAAATCTACAAACTTCCTCTGCAATTTCAAGAGCTCGTTCTCCAATTTCAACGATTTCAAGCTTTCGTTTAACTTATGCGATTTCTACTCATGCTACACGTGTTTATGATGTTTCGTGCTACTTGATTTATGATGCTTTCTAATTATAATCTTAAATGCTTTCGTGTGACGACCGTTTTTAGCCTTAAATGCTCAAAAGTTTGGTAGTTTTTGCTTATGTTCAGCATTTACTTCTCTGATTGAGCGATGTATGGTTAGTTAGGTGATGTGAATCAAATTTTAGTCCTTTGTTGCATTATCTTAACATACTTTTAAGGTAAAAATGGACTCATTTTGATATATTGTAGGACAAAAGACCAAGCTCTATGAGAGAGAGGAGAAAGAAAAAAAGGTCTGAATCTAAAAAGTAATCAGCCCTTCAAGATTAATTTAAAAAGGTCCACCATTGCATTCACCTTCGAAAGAGCTTCGCGTGGACACCTCGCACGCCTCAATCGGAGTCCGGATGAATAAGATATGGCTATTTTACGAAGACTGCGCAATGCAGTGCAAAACGCGCGACCGGGCGTTCAAAACGCCCAACCTGATCGAGAGTCAGACAAAATGCCCGACCAGGCGTTTTGCATCTGTGCAAATCGCCCGACCGGGCAAATGGTATTGAGACAATTTTTTAAGCCATAACTAGTTAAATAGCTAGGGCACGAATTCCAAGGCATCTTTGGCGGCTGGGGGACGAATTTTGAAGAGCATTTAGAGCTTAGGAGCCATTTTTGGAAGGAGAGAGAAGATCAAACCCCCTTCCACCTAAAATCAAGCCTCATGTGGTAGCATTTACTCATCTTCTTGTATTGTTGTCCACTATGAGTGGCTAGATTTTAGGGATTACTTCCAGTTTGTTAGGAGAGCTTGTAAATATGAATCCATGACTTTGTTTTGATAGATTTCCATGTTTTGGTTCTTATCTATGTCTTTATTTCAATCCGTATTGGGTTTTGCTAGCAAACTTAATCCGGTAAAGACCTTAACTTCAATGTCTCTTTAACTTGGAGTAGGGAGCTAACATAGATAAGGAACCCTAGGCTAAAACTGATCAGGAGATAGCTCGAGGTGTATCTTGTGTGTTGAATGTTTTTAGAAGCCAAACCCGAGCATACTATGCGACTGTAGGAGTGAGGGGTTGGTGAGTAGAGCCTAGGAGACGTGATCAGCTTATCCTAGGTGTAAAATTCCACGATCAGTGATCAGCTGCGTGAGAGCGTAAAATCAACACGATCCCGATATATAATGGAAAGTAATTAGACTTTAGGATTCATGTGAACAAGTGACCCAAACAAGTTAGGAGTAGTCTTTCCTATCTATTGTGTTTCTCTTGCATTTTTTTCGTTCTCGTTTAGTACTTCACTCGCCCTCTTGATCAAAAACCCAAAATCAAACTAATTTACTACTTTTTAGTTAGATTTACTAGTTTTAGCAATTAATCTCCTCCCTGTGGGTTCGACACCTTTTATACTGCATTGCACGTCTGTATACCTGCAGAAGTAGTATTTTTAGGGAATTATTACTTGTTTTGTGTACTTTTATTGCACCCTAAAAATCACAACATTAGGTAGTTAAGTTTACATTTTCTTGCTCTAGATAGCTTAGATTAGATTTAATCTCTTCTGTTTAGTTGAGTTGGCCACCATTTGGTGCTTAACTTCGTGTTTAGTTCCTCATTTCTTCAAGCTTCATAGCTTAAGGGACAAGGATATTGCTTTGTGTGTTCTTCGTTTTTGGTTAAATTAGGCGTGTAGATCTTTTTATGCATGTTTTCGTGTTTTCCAATGTACTCCCTCCGTCCCAAAGAAGATGACACACTTGGGAGATGGCACGAGATTTTAGGAGATATTTTGTATGTTAAGTGGTAAGAGAAAATATAATTTTATAATTGATGTGAGAGGAAATTTTTTGGTACAAACTTTTTCCAAAAGAGGAAATGTAACATCTACTATGGGACGGATGGAGTATTAATTAGGGTTTCATGATCACACTTTTTAAGGACAGGAAGTTTGTGATAAGGATCCATATAAATTATGATCCATTAACCCAATATTTATACCCAAAGCTATGTTTGATCTTACTAATTTTTTGTGATGATTTTCAATTTCTCAAGTAAGCAAAAAGAAAAAATAGACCCATATATTAAATCTAAACCAAAAAGAAAGAAGATCAAGCAATGGATATTGTGGAAGGGGGATAAATGTAATTGATGGAATAAACTAAGGCACTTACACCATACTAACAAGTATCCATAGCTAAACCTTCAAGGAATCCACAATCATCAAAGTATACCTCTACTTGATCCATGATTGAATTAGCAATTGATGGAAATTCGTACTTGAACTAGCAATTGATGGGAAAAGCAACCTAGAAAACTAGGAATCTACCTATCCTAATCTAAAGTGCAAGTTTTATGAAAATACCTTAATGCCATTTTTGGAGGGAAAATGGAAAGATGACCTTCTTCTATCCAAAAATAATTTTTTAAGGTAAAAACAATTGGACAAATAATAGCCCAACAAAATGCTAACTTATTGAAGAAATTTTAAAACACATTTAAATAGTGCACTACCATTAATTTTTTTTATAATTAAGTTATTAATTTATATATTAATTAGCCTTATATTTGAGTTAAATTAGAATTGTGCTAGAGAGTTTAGTTTGCCTTCCATTTATTTAGGTTAAAATTGAAATTTAATCATTTATTGCAATACTTTTTCTCTGAATTAATTCACAAGCTAAACGACAACACATATATGTAATGCTTACAATTTTCATCCTATATTTACTTAATTACAATTTTTAATTATTATATTTTAATTCGCCTCTAATTAAACAATACTACTAAGTTTATAGATTAAACTAATGAATAAGATGAAATTATATATATTTAAAATTAAATCTAACTTATAAAGTTTGTATAACTTCTTAATATAAAGAGCAGTGTAAATTGTCACATTATTCAAAACAAACAAGATGCATAAAATATTATCGTTAATTTAAGTGATAGTAGTAATTTACTTTTTATATGCGTATATGTAGCGGGAAGTATGAAATTTATTCTTTCCAATATAAAAAATTAATTTAGTGTTTGGCAATGTACTTTAAGTTATGCTATGGTCTGAAATTAAAAGAAAGAAATAAATAGTCAACTAAAATTTGATTATTGGATAATACAAATTTTCTAACTTGATTTCTCAAAGAAGTTTTAAATTTTTATGATTTAAATTATTCATATATTTAATGTGGATATGTTTAATATTCCATATATTTTTTTCAAATTAATTTTTTATATATTAAGCTATTAAATTTATATATTAATTAACATTTTATTTGGATTAATGACTTGCATAGCACTTTCAAGAAGCATATTTTCTTTATTTGTATATCTTATTCTAATCAATTCAATAAGCATATTTTCTTTATTTGTATATCTTATTCGAATCAATTCATACTCTTTGAACATTAGTCACACATCTTATTTTTATCATTAATTTTATTATTTTTACTCCACTTAGATTATAAATTAAAATTGCATAAATGTTTCATTCACTGAGGCGTAGTAAATTATTCATTTTGAGTGAAACAGGATAAGTACGTTTTTATTTTTTTTAATCTCCATATTGCTTTCAATTCTTATTTTCTATATATTTATTATATTTTATATTCATTATTTGAAACTCTTATGTCACGTGCATAGCTCGGGTGTTAATACTAGTTGGATACAAACCCTCAAATGGAAGAACAAAGCTCACAAGCTACAAATTCAATCTTCAACCAAGGAATAAAATGGAAAAGGTGTTATTTGTAGTTTAGGCCCATAATTCAAGGAAATGGCCCACAAAATCTAAGTCCATGTGATTCGCCCGGTCGGGCGAATTGTAAGGCGCAAAATGCCCGTCAAGGAGAACTTTCTACCCAAATGTGCAAAAACGTGTCATGCCTCATTTCGCCCGGTCGCGTGTTTTCTCTGGACTCACCCTCTTTTCTGTGCAGCTTTAGTAAATCGGCCCTAACTCTCTCCACCGGACTCCGATTGAGGTGTGCAAGGTAACCACGCTAAGCTCTTTCGAAGTTGAAGACATTGGTGGAATTTTCAGATCATTTGGACGTCATATTGATAGGCTGATAACTGGTTGAATCCAGCTATATGTAAAATCCTCGATACACCGCTTCCATGATAGTATCAGTTTGGTTGATCGTGCCCAGTGGAGGATTCAAGAAGAGGGGAAAAAAGGAGGAAAAATTATCAACAGGCTCGCTACATGAATCAACCTTTAAAATTCAAACATTCAAACCATAGTATCCAATCTCAGTAGTTCAACAATTGAAAGAAATACTATTCAATGATATCAAAAAGATAAAGGAAACAATGTTCAGCGAAAGCATTCGAGAGAAGAACGTTTGGAACATTTTATTAGATATCTTCTTCACCGTCATGCTCAACATCTGCCGCGCTCATCACAGCTCAACCTACACGTAAAGAAAACACATGTAGGGCTGAGTACTTGATGCACTTAGTGAAATGCCGAAAACATTTTCATAAAATAAAGTCATGTCATGCCATCTTTGAGTGAACTCAGGTTTTTCTTTAAAATACCGAGAAACGCTAAAAACCTTTTATCGTAAAACATGGCAGCGCAGCCCATCATCCATCATCATCATATCATATCTGAACCTCATCAGTGAAACGAGAATGTGGCCACATTCCCGATCACTAGACTGGCCAACTTGAAAGATAGAGCACGATCCCTGGACCGGCCAACTCGAAGGATGGCGCACAATCCCCATCTGTCTACACTAGTCTGAGTAGGGGCTCACTCCCAGTAGAAGATCAGATAGGCGGCTCATAAAAAACTAAAACACGGCAAGACATAACGTATTTGTAAATTAAATACATCATTCATCATTTGGAAAAATACTTCAAAAAAATTTAAAAGAATGTCCACCTCAACAGCTTAGTAAATTCCTTAATCAAACGTCTTGGGTCTAACCTTAACTTGCGTACGAAGGCAACTCTTTTGAAAATAATTAAAGCACACATCAATCTCGAGAAGATAATTTTAACTTAGAAAGCATAATTCAATGGGTTCAATCTTACTCATCAAACTTCCTTAGTAAATTTTAAAGTTTTCCCATAACTTTAGAACGTCGTCTTCATCTCCCTTTCGATATTTGCTCCTCCATTCCTCATATTTGGTCGACTTAACCTCATCAAACTGAGAATATTTACTTAAAATCCTCCATTTTATTTTTCTTGAGCCCATACTTAGGTAATTAAATAACCCAAGCCTTAACCAAAAAAAATCAACCCACATTTAACAATTAAAAGGGCCAACCATTTAATACTCTCAAGCCCAAATCCTTGTTATAGCTTGTTATAACAATTAAAGGGCCAACCATTTAATACTCTCAAACCTTAACTTGCAAACGTCTCCTTGTTGGCCCAAATCCTTTAGGGGATTCTTGGTACTATGGAACGAAATGACATTCATATCTCCATTCCATTTCTTTGATTGATAAATTATTTTTTAGGAATCGTCATTCTATTTGGAATGTCCATTCTATTCCATGTGGAAATAGTCATTCCATATGCCATTTAACTAACGAAACACTACTCTGTCGGTGTTTGTCTCCAGTTGTAAATCCTACAACTCTATCTCTCCATCCTTCTCACCCCTATTTTTCTCCAAATCTAAACTCCTCAATTTGTAGTCTCTCAGTTCGGTGTCAATTCCAGCCTGGTCGACTCCACCGTCACCATACCCATCGTCACCGATGAGGGCTGAATCGCGCCTCAGTGGACAGCAAGCGCCGCCTCCGCTCACCATTAAAGCGGAGTCGTCGTCTCCGTAGATCAGCGAACACCACCGGCCTCGCTTCCTCACTGCGCCGGCGATTTAGCGCTGCCTTCTCCTTTAACGTCGGTACTCTCATTCTTCTAGTTCCAATCGCCCAAATCAAAGAAGTCGCAAAAATGGACCTCTCTCGCCAAAAATCAAATACACCTCCCATCTCTCTCGGGAAAATCGGGTTTATGGGGGAGTTTACACTAAATATTACGTAAATGTACCCATTTTGTTATCTATTCCACAAATGGGAAAAACGCCAACCACATTGGCGTTTTTATTAGTAAATACGCCAACGTCATTGGCGTGTTTTAAGGTAAATACGCCAACGATGATGGCGTTTTATACTTGTGCCGTATTTTGGGTGTATGCTCTCGGATTGTAATTACGATTAAACACGCCAACTTGGTTGGCGTGTATAAATAAAAAAACGCATTTGTAAATGGCGTGTTTTCTTTGTTGAAACGCCGAACATATTGACGTTTTGTAAAAGACGCCAACCGGAGTGGCGTATTTACTTAATCATGAAAAACGCCATTCTGAGTGGCGTGTTTAATCAGACTGATATACCAGGCGTTCCTCCCCCAAATCGCGAAAACCTCACAACACACAGCCTTCGCGATTTCTCCAGCTGCGCGCCTTCTCTCCGTGATTTCGGCCTACATTCATCAATCGGTGCTATTCTCCCCCAAATTCATCTATTTTATTCGGTTAGTATGCTTACCTTTTACATAATTATAGTAATTGGTGGATAGCTAGGGTTTGTAATGGGTTGTGAATTGAGTAGAAATATTATGCATTTTGGATTGGTTGAATGATATTATTGTTGATTATTATGTTGGATTGTGTTGGGTTTAAGTTAATTTGTGTATAAATTTGATTATAAGCCTAAACCCTAGGGTTTTTATAGCTAAAAAATTGGGCAAATTGTTTTGATTTATGTGGGTTTTGGTTGATTAGTTTAGATTGTTAAATTTGTTTAGGTTAGGCAAAATTGAAATTGGTAGGTTGGGCGAATTGTTAATTGAAATTGTTAATTTTGTGTAGGTGAATTGGTTTATGATTTTGAATGTGCAATGTTGTGTAACTTGCTTATTTGATGTTGGTGTTCAATTTTGTGATATTGGATTAAATTGTATCTAATTATTGAAATGGTTTATGGTTGGTTATTGTTGAATTTGGTTTATGAAATTGGATTAAATGTTATGGTTGGTTATTGTTGAATTTGAATTATGTAGGTAAATTATGGCATCATCTTCAACCTCTCGTCGTCGGCTTGCATGTGGTCCTGCGGATCCATCTGTATTATATTTTCAGAGACAACACGTCTCTAACAACATATGGGCAGGAGTTCCATCCGAAGATGTACGCTGCCGACGATTTGAAGGAAAAATTTGGGATGTTCCCATCCAGCAACATGTCTTGACAATAGTGGACCAGATGGGGTTTGGGGGTATGTTAAGGTGTGGTAAACCAAAAGAAATTGACCACCATCTTATCACAGCTCTGATTGAACGTTGGAGGCCAGAGACTCACACGTTTCACTTTCCAGTCGGTGAAGCGACTTTGACACTGGAAGACGTGGAGGTCTTATGGGGCCTGAAAGTTGATGGAGAGGCTCTGACAACTTACATCCCCCCGACGGACGCGGGATATTGGACGGACAGGTGTATGGATTTTCTAGGATTCATACCGGAAGCATCCGAGTTGAAGGAAATGGCTTTTAAGCAGACGAGCTTATCGCGCCAATTGAGGATTGAGCTGTCTAATGACCACGAACACTACATATATGCTCAGCGGGCTCGTATCTATTGTCTGCTATTACTTGGTGGTCTGATGATCCCCAACGCCACCGGAAATAAAATTCCGTTCTTCTACCTACACTTTTTCATGGATATAGAACGGTGTTCAACATATAGCTGGGGTGGGGCGACGCTTGCTTGCTTGTACCACAATTTGTGTGAAGCGGCCGTTGGTCAGAGGACGGATGTAGGGGGAGCCTTAACTCTATTACAACTTTGGGCTTGGGAGAGAATCCCAAATATTAGACCGAGGATGCTAGATCCCGTGCATACAGACTATCTACCATGTGCAAGCGCGTAAGTTGTTCATTAATTGCGTTTTTAAACTTAATGTTCATCAATTTTCGTGTTCTTCGCTCATAATTTAAATTTTTTAGATGGAATGGCCCGGCGTCATATGTAAAAGCACCCGGACATTGTGTTGAAAATTTCCGAGATCAGTTCTCCATGATGCATCCTAATCAGGTACTTCATATATTTATAAAATGTTTTTGGTTTTTTGTTTTTTGTTTTTATGGAAATTATTTTGAAAAATTTGTATCACATGTAGTTTATTTGGAGGCCTTATCTCCACCGGGAGTTGCCGGAAAGTTGTGATGCCGGTCGTCCTATATGGATGTCGATCACAACGCTTATTTGTTGGAATCTGGCTGAGCCACACCTGCCACACCGAGTGTTGCGCCAATTCGGGATTGTCCAACCGTATATCCCGGATCTCCCCCGGTTCCACGGTTCTGATTTTTTGAAACAGGATCGCCGTGGAAAAGCTGGTCGGAATTGGGTTCAATGGCACGCCAATTATATACAGGAGTGGGACAACAGACACTTTACGATATGGACTGATCTGGAGGACAGTACTGAGCCTGTTGCAACGGAAGAATATATGAATTGGTTTCGCCAGATCACTGTGGTGTATTTAACCAAACCCGGCGTGCATGCTGAAGAGGGATTCCACGAAACCGCATCTTCTCATAACTTTACGGTACATTATTTATACTTAACTAAACCCTGATTACTTATTCAAATTCATATTATGATATGTACTTAACTTTGAAAAATTGTAGGTGGAGACGCTTCACAAAATACGTCACTATCTAAGTGGCCGAGCTGCGACAGGACATTTCTGTCCGGATATGGAAACCATTTCGAGGATGGTTGAAGAAGGACTGCAGATATCCGGGGAGCCTCAGCTGATGGACTACCCTCCTTCGCAGCGCTCTGCAATGGACGTGGACGTACCCATAAGGCAAAAGGCAAAACGACGAACCAAGCAGAAAACCGTCCGCGGAGAGTCGTCATCTCAGTTCGTACACGACTCCGATGACGATTTTGAGGACCCACCTCCACCGAGCTCTGCACTTCGAGGCCGTCATTCTATTAGCCATACCGGTGGTACCGGAGAAGATATTGGCCTCAGTGATGTCCCCGCTTCTCCACCGCGGTCGTCTGTGCAGGAGGATCTTGAGAACGCTGTTGTTCAAGATACTCCTCCCTCAAGGATCCCTAGATCTACATCTACTATTGGGAAGGGGATACGGCGTCTGTTTATGCGGAAACGTCGTGACGATTGAACTAATTTGAACTCTTGATATTACTGTAATTTGATATTGATGTTTTTTCATTTGATTTGAACTCATTGATTTTAAGTCTTTATGATTAAGTATTTGGATGTCTGAATTATTATTTCCTAGTAGAAATGAAAATGAAAACAGGCAAATAAAGAGATATTGGCGTTTTTGTGAATGCAAGTCTTTGTGAAAAACGCCAATGCTATTGGCGTTTTTAAGTTAGTTTATATTTTGCCCGTTTTGTCTACGACGCATGCGGACATTCTGAACAAACACGCCATTCCCGTTGGCGTTTTTAATAAGACGCCATTCCCGTTGGCGTGTTATTTAAAAACGCCATTCCCGTTGGCGTTTTTAAGTTAGTTTATATTTTGCCCGTTTTGTCTACGACGAATGCGGACATTCTGAACAAACACGCCATTCCCGTTGGCGGTTTTAATAAGACGCCATTGCCGTTGGCGTGTTATTTAAAAACGCCAACGCCATTGGCGTTTTTAAGTTAGTTTTTTCGTTGCTCGTTTTTTCTACGCCGAAAGCGGACATTCTGAACAAACACGCCAGTCCCGTTGGCGTGTTTCAGTTATAACACGCCATTCACGTTGGCGTTTTAAAGTGAAAAGACGCCAATTAAGTAGGCGTCTCTTTAAACACGCCACTCACATCGGCGTGTCCTATAAAAAAACGCTCCCACAGCTAAGAGTTTTTAATCATTTCATCATTATTCAATATATAAGTACATACAAATATTACCCTATACATTAGTCCAAATCTTGCTAAATACAGAAATCCAATATTACACAATGCATACGTTCAATTGTCTCGCCTTTTCCGCGTAAAAAAGCTACGGATCCCCTTCCCGATTCTGGCGGTTGAGAGTCTAGACGGAGGAGTCTCTCGCACAACGACATTCTCTAAATCAACCCCAAAATATTCGTCTCGCACAGAAGACCGAGGTGGAGAATGTGGGACATCACTGAGACCGATGTGTTCGCCTGTACCACCAGTGTGGCTGACAGAGTGACGACCTCGAACTGCAGATCTTGGTGGAGGTGGAGGCATAAAATCGTGATCGACATCATCAGTGTGACTGACAGAATGACGACCTCGAACTGCATATCTTGGTGGAGGTGGAGGCAAAGAATCGTCAGCGGCATCATCTATCAACTGAGTATCCATCCTTGGTGGAGGTGGATGCAAAAAATCGTCAGCGGCATCATCTACCAACTGAGTATCCATCCTTGAATGAGCATTCGGGCAGTTGCGCCTGTCGTGACCTGGTTGACGGCAATGTTTACATCGGCGTCGGGCTCGTGGCTGGTCAGCTTCACGGACATCCATCTGATTAGGAATCCTAGTAGTACGGTATCGACCGCGACTTTTAGGCATTAACTGAGCTCGTGAACATTGCAAAGTCCATTCAGGCACGGCCCAATAATCTTGGTGTCTGGGTGGATTGAACACCGTAGAATATTGGTGTACCCAAACACTTGTGCGGTATACGGGATCAACAAGCGACAGCATGTTGTCGTTTCTAAAACGCGCAACTGCCGCTGCATGTGAACATGGAAGTCTCCACATCTGCCACTTTTGACATTTGCAGTGCGAGTCCAAGTACTTTACCTTCCACTTATTAGCGCCCTTTCCACCAATTCGACGCTTTGTTCGAACCACATAATGCCCTGCAATTGTGTTGGGTGCTCTCACATTATGCAATTGACCTTTTGCATCATTTTTGCACACCTTTTCATGCGCCCACGGGGTAAGTGGTGTGGCACACTGTGTTGATGCAATTGACCGGTCATTGAACCATTCTATTGTCCTCCAGAATATCATATCAATGCAAGCTTTAATTGGGAGTTGTCTTGCGCCTCTCAACACATTGTTGTAAGATTCCACCATATTAGTGGAAACCTCACCCCATCTTTTGTGTTTGTCATACGCCAGATTCCATTTTTCTAACTCCACGGCATCAAGGTACTGCAAAGCCTCGTTGTTGACGTTTCGAAGTAAACGACGTCTGATCTTAAACTTGCGCTTCTTGGTAGCAATACCAATTTTCCAAACAAGTCTTTTGACCATGATACCTTTGTGATTCTGCAAAACATTCTTTCTAACATGTACCAAGCAAAATCTGTGATGACCCACATTGGGTTCTTCTTTCCATATGGGAGAATTCATTGCATCTATGATTCCCACATGCCTATCAGATATGACACATATTTCATGCTTTGCTACATGAAGTCTAATGCGTTCCATAAACCAATTCCAACTTTCTTTGGTTTCCTCATCAACAATGGCATATGCAACAGGCAAACATTTCTTATTAGCATCAAATCCAACGGCAATAAGAATTTTACCTCGACATCGTCCACGTAGATGAGTTCCATCAACCGTTAAAACTGGTTTACATAGTTGAAAAGCCTCCACAGCTGGTCCAAAAGCCCAGAATACGTACTTGAATACCTTGTTCATACCATTGCTTAATATGTCATCGTGCATCCATTCCACAATTGTGCCAGGATTTTGTCTTTGCACTTCATTCAAATAAGCTGGTAAAACTTTGAACGACCACTCCCATCCACCGTATACAAGCTCAATCGCTGTCCTCCGAGCATACCATGCTTTCTTGTAACTAACTTTGACATGAAATCTATTTTCAATATCCGCCACAATTGCTTTTACCTTGTAGCAAGGATCGTTTTCTATCTGATGGCGAACACTCAACGCTATCATACCCGACGAAAGATTAGCGTGGCCATTATAGTTACGATCCCCCATGCAAGTATGAGCAGTGCTGAACACTCTAATTTGCCAGTGTTCATCATGCTTCATCAGTGTTGCTCGGCACTCCCACAAACATGGCGGTAAGGACTTATCTTTCGGATTTCCCTGTGGCCACTTACAAACTGCATGCCATCTCTTTCCTTTACTTTCAACAACTGTATATTGTCGGATTTTTTCCAAATGCCAATGAGTCACAGCTGCCTTCAATTCCAACTTCGTTCTAAATTTAGTATGCAAACCGACATTGGTAGGATCCTTTTCACTCCAATAATGCACACTGGGATCATCACGCTCAAAGTTTTTGGGATCAAAACTATCATATGGACCTGGTAAGGTGCGAAAGTAGTTGATTCCAGGCTGTGGGAACTGTGGAACTACTCTTCCTCCAACTGCCCTTCCACCAACTGATGTTTCTCCAACTGCTGTTTCTCCAAGTGGAATGGATGGTCTTGAAGCAACAAATTGTTCATCATCCGACGGATCACCATCTGAGTCTGTACTAACCGTGTCGGAATCTTCAGAATTATAAAGTGATTGTGGATCAAGAAAGTCGGCTTTATCAGGACCTATTATGTCCTCCACCACATCACAATTGTCACGATCCCCTAAATGCACGCCTCCAGCTTCAAAATCTTGTGTTGCAGCTAAATATGGTTCTTCGGCTCTCGTAGACGTACCAACATCAAAATCTTGTGTTGCAGCAAAATATGGTTCTTGGGCTCTCGTTGACGTACCAGCATCATAACTTATGACATGATGACTATGATGTTGAGTAATTGCCGAATACTCAACATATAATTCAATTACACCTCCAATAACCATACTCTCACTAAACATTAGTTGCATGCATACTTCTTCTAGTTGAACACCTATAAACGTGACTCCGGATCCAAAGCATATAGTACGTTTCCATATTATTTGAATATTGTTTTCATATATGCTTATCCCCATCCTTTCACAAATTTTTTCCACAAGGTCATCGTACGAAATTGTTTCATCCAACATAATGAATCCTTTAGCAAAAGGAGGATCATACGAAATAACTGCTCCGGGAATTATCTTTCCACCCCAATATAAATTGACACACCACGTCATACTATCTGCAATAATGTAAAACACAAATAAATATGTATTATTTTTACATTCATCATTATGTAGAGTCAGCCAAAAAATTGACAAAATAATTCTATTAAATACACTACAATATGTATTATCATAACAATCCATAAAATATACTATAACATATAATAGCATAACAATTGGTCAAAATATTTCCATTAAAATATATACTATCATAATAATCCATCAAAATATTAGTGTACCCATAATAATTGGTCAAACTATTATATTAATTACACTACAATATATATTATCACAACAATCAATCAAATATTGGAAGACTAATGTTTAGAAGAATGAGTCTAAAATTTGATATACTAACCGATTAGAAGGACTAATGGTTGAAAGAATTAGCCAAATTCAAAATATCCACGCTTAAATCCACCACCGGGTCGACCCGAGCGAAAGGTTTTTATGCGTTTGGGAAGGGTTTTCGCGTTTTGGGGAGGGAAAGTGTTTAGGGTCGCGATGTTGGGGGAGATCTGATAAGGATATGGTTCAACAGAAACACGCCGCTCAAATTGGCGTTTTTAAGCATAACACGCCAACCTCAGTGGCGTTTTTATTAATTAAACACGCCAACTACATTGGCGTTTTACCTTAAAACACGCCAACTTCATTGGCGTTTTTTCCCGTCGCTGTATTTGGCGAAAATACACCTCCAATACGACGCGAAGATAAACGCCAATGAGGTTGGCGTTTTTACTAATAGAAACGCCAATGTGGTTGGCGTTTTTCCCATTTTTGGAATAGATAACAAAATGGGTACATTTACGTAATCTTTAGTGTAAAGTGCCCCATAAACCCGATTTTCCACCGGCCTCGCTTCCTCACTGCGCCGGCGATTTAGCGCTGCCTTTTCCTTTAACGTCGGTACTCTCATTCTTCTAGTTCCAATCGCCCAAATCAAAGAAGTCGCAAAAATGGACCTCTCTCGCCAAAAATCAAATACACCTCCCATCTCTCTCAAACGATGAGCCCTAGCTCTCTCTCTCTCTCTCTCTCCGTCCAGTTCCAGATGCCGAGACGTCCTGTTCGGCAGTAGCAGCAGCGCGCTGCCCACTCGTGGTCATGTAACGTGGTCTCCGCTTGCGCTGCTGCTCGGGGTAGTCTCGCTTCCGCCGCTGGGTCGCTGCTTGCCAGCAACCGTCGCGTGTTGATGATCAGACAGCCCCCGTGAAGAACTGCACTTGATGAACTCATATCTGCACTCGGTTCTCTTACTCTCTGTACTCTCTCTTAGACTCTTTGCTTGTGAACATGCGGTGTTCGATTTCCACTATAAAATAATACAAGATACAATCTAGGATTGAGTTTTGAAATTATTTTAGTTATAGGGGTTAGCTATGACTAATTATCCCATGATTATCCATCTAGGATTGAATTCTAGGATTGAATCTTGTGAACCGAACACACTGCAAATTTAATCTTGGATACAATCTTGCAAACCTAACACCTTCGTAAAGGGGAAAGGATTCTGGAGAAGTGCAAAAGTATATACCGTTAAAAGAACATTGGGTACAGCAGAGGATCCGATTCCGCAATTATGGGATTACAAAGTGTAATATACAGATTCTGCTATTTCAGGAGATGTAACGGATTTAGAGTGGAAGGGCAAGCCTGGAGTTGAAAAGGCGTTCCTCTTTGAGCAAAATAACTATTTGGGCTCAACAAAATATAGATGCATTGGCTCCAAAACTATTCTCGGGTTCAAATAGAATATAAATTTCTTTTACTCAACTGGGCTAAAAAAGATATGATCAGCCACTTGGGCTCAAAAGAATTAATTTGAATGAAAAAGGCTTCTCAAGTAAACCCGATCGCGAAAGTCCAAAATCTCTTTCAAGCTTCGAAACGAAACAAAGATTAAACTAAAGAAAAACTTGGGCTTGAAAATCAATGCCTTTTCGAGAACAACAAAAAGATACAAAAAAAGCTGGGATATTATATATGGTTTCCTTAAATTCTGCAAGAAGGACAACATAGTCTGCTATCGTCCACTGTAGCTCTACACACCTTTTTTTGCCTTTCACCCCTTTCGTACCTCATGATGAGTGCACTACAACCTTTTCATTCTTTCTGGCTAGGATTAACATAATTTAAAATGTTCTTTTGTTTCTTCCGATGGCTGCACTTGCATGTAAATGCATATCCACTCATACTCCATCCGTCCCGGACTACTCGCACATTTCCTTTTCGTCACGGAGATTAAGGAATGAGTGTATAGCAAAGTCAACAATTGAGGCTGTAGGTGATAATTTTTACTAAAAATGGAAATAGTGCAAATAACTTGGGACGCCCAGAAAGGAAATAAGTGCAAGTAGTTCGAGACGGGGGAGTACTATTTAGCATGTCCAGAAAGGAGGGAGTACTATTTAGCATGTCCACTCACATGTACCTGCCAAACTTTTATGCGTTCTCCTAGATTAGTGTACCAATTTCTTTAAATTCTTAAGTATTAGAGCATCTCCAGTGGGCGGACATTCCACTAGGACATCCCAAAACCACCTCCTGCCACGTCACTAGGACATCCCCTCCTATGTCCGCCCTTCCCACTAGAACATCCCGCAATTAAAAAAAATCATACATTTATAAATAAAAAATTAACATTTACGGAAATAAAATTTGACGAGCCGTATATATAGAGTTTAAAAAAAAAATTTAAAAACGGGACGTCCGACCGGACGTCCGACTGGACGCCACAATGGCGGACGTCTACCCGCCCGTCGCGCCGACGTCCGAGGACACCCGACGTCCTCACGGGACGTCCGTATCCGACCCTAAACGCCACAATGGCGGACGTCCGCCATTGGAGATGCTCTTACTGCTTGCTTATATGCTTTCTTCTTACGTGCCTAGTTAAACAAGTTGCCCAAGTTCTTTACCTTTTTCTTAATCATTGTTTATGTAACTAATACGCTTAGATTTTGCACTGTTTTTAGGCCTTTATTTGGTCCATTTTGAGTATCAAAGTTGCAATTCAGGTCCATTATTTATGCATTTTGTCTATTTTGGTATTTTGACATGTTTTGTGAGAAATGTGCAAAATATAACCAAAAATGATAGCTAAAGTCGAAGTTTGAAGTGTAGAACATTTGAGCCAGCCAACGGTCCGTTGGACCATAATCAGCTGCTGCTGGTGCCCATCGATCGTTGCCGCTGCAGCGATCCATCTCATAATTCGTGTCTGAAAAGAGGCACACGTCCAGCGACCGTTAGATTGTGCGCGGTGACCACTCATAGTTTCACTGAGAGAGTCAGAAGACCTTAAGTGGTCTGTTGGAATGTGCGCAGCGACCGCTCATATTTGTACCGAGAGAGTCAGAAGACTTTCAGAGGCTCGTTGGACCTTGTGCAACGGTCCGCTGGATTTGGGCGGCACGTTATTTTCTCCAAGAATTACCTAACTAGGTTAGAAGATTTACCGTATATATGATGCATGACTTGAAGGCTATAAATACCCCAAAGCTTCATCAAATAAACCTTTTGATGTATTCTACACTTGACATAAATATTTGAGAGTTCATGTCCTTTGCTCATCATCTTGCCACCATTTTGAAGTTTGGATTCAAGAGAAGATCAAGACTACGAGAATCATCCTTTGGGTTTTATCTTCATAGTTTTTATGTTTTCTATGTTTTCCCTACAAACTATGGGTTTAATATATTTGTCTATAAGTAGCTAACTCTATAGGATTCTAGGAAATGTGTTACTAATGACTTTGATTTATACAGTTGTTATTTATTTAATATCCGCTTTGTTCATGCTTGCTTTATTCTAAGTTGATTGATAATGCTCCATGTTTGAGTGACATTCGATGATAATTTATTGTCTTGCAAAATAATTAAGAGAGGATTTGCACATTAGAAGGAATTAGTTAACGCTACAATTATATCTCCTTGAACTAGTACTTTTAATTGACGTGTTGTCTCATAATGATAGTACTCGATTTTGTCTTTAAATATCGAATCTTTTGTTCTATTTTGAAAGTGTAGCATAGTATCTGCTTAAAAATTAATTAAAGGTATCAATAGTACGATCGATTCCCCTGGAATAAAATCTTTGTGTATGCCATAATCTATCTCCCTACTTACAGAATACAAAACACAAATTTTCATTTTTATTTTATATTTCCTATACATGTAAGTCCACAATGAGTAGAGATGTCGTATTACACAACAAAGAAACCCAACAAAAAGAAAACACAAACTGACACTCCCAGACCAAATCCAGCATGTGAACAAAACCAAATAAATGGGAGCGTTTCATCACTCAGGGCATTAGCAATGGGGCGCCCTATGGCGCGCCACGTCAGCAGTTTTATCCTCCTACCTCCCCACCTGCAGTGGGGCGCCCTAAGGCGCGCCCTATAACGCGCCACATCATCATTTTTTTAATATTTACAAAATCCATACGAATTTAAAAAAAATAATACATTAAAATACGAATTTCATAAACTTCATTTCATTTAATAAAAATTAATACATTACAATGCGAATTAAAAAAAACGCAAACTCAGCGACGACGGTTACGAGCCCACACTTCTTCAATCATGTCACTCATGAGTTGTGCATGCTCCTGTTGGTTGCGCATTGAGGCCTGTCTAGATAGAACCTCTTCGAAGCCTAACGGTAACCCTCTATCGGGTGTGTCGGTCGATGTGCCGGAAGAGCTAGATGCACGGTCGTCTTCATTTTGGTTAGATGTAGAGAGAGAATATGTAAAGAGATAGTCGATATGTTTGTATGCACAACTGAATGAGAAACGAGATTTAAATAGAAAATCAAAACCGCGTGCCATCGTCCGAGTCGATCGTCCGCGACCTCCACAATGGGGCGGACGATGGCGCGGACGATGACCATCGTCCGCGCTATCCTCCGCGACCGAAGTATAGGGCGCGACTATCGTCCGCGCCCTATGGCACGCACCTGCAATGGGTGCGGACGATGCATGGCACAAACGATGCGAGCCATCGGGCGTGCCATCGTCCTCCCATTGCGGATGCTCTCAGAGCATCCACAACCGTGCTCTTGCCAGCGGCACGGTTGTGGGCCCGGGCGGTACTATTCATGCCTGCTCTCTGGCAAGAGCACAACACCCACAACTGTGCTCTTCCGCAAGGACGAGCACAATTAATATAAAATTCAATTAAACAAAAACATTTCCATAATATTAAAATCCATTTAAAAACCACAATAAATATTACAAATTACAAATAAAATTAAAAAATACATAATTAAAATCCTAAAAATTAAAAATTACATAATTAAACTCTTTAAAATTAAAAATTACATAATTAAAATCCTAAAAATTAAAAATTACATAATTAAACTCCTAATAGGACTACGCATCCGGCGGGATCAACCCCAATTGTTTTTGGAGACCTTTTATCATGGTCTCGTGTGTTTCAAGTTGCGTGGGGGTCATAGATGACCTATCGGCCATATCGGCCGGTAGCCACCCGGAACGCCCGAATCTTGGGTGAGAGGAGGGGCCGAATATTCCGTTTCCGGACTAGGAAACGGTTGTGAACCGAACCATTCGGGGTTCCAACCGTGGGAGCCCGAAGGATTATCGTCTTGGCCGGATATAGTGATGTTGTAGGGTATGAGAGAATGAAGATGAAAATGGATATGGGAGAATGGAGATGAGAATGGATATTGGAGAATGATGAGGAGAGTTGTGTAGTTTGATGTGAATTTTTGGGGTGAAATTGAGGGTATTTATAGATGAAAGTGTGTATTTTTTGGGTTAAAAAATGAAAAAAAAAATAAAAAGGTGTAAAAAACGGTTATAAACGGATATATTTTTTTGGGGAAGTGATTTTTTTTTTTATCGGTTTTTTTAATAAAAAACCGATTTTTTTAAAAAATAATAATAAATGTTTAAACACAACGGCTATGCCGTTGACGAATGGGAGCGCGCCACGTGTGCGTCCGCTGACACGGACGTGCTCGATACATCGAGCAGCGCCGTGCCAGTTACGCGAGCGCAGCGACGGCGGATGGCGTCCATGGCAGCGACACGGACGGCGGTGGCGACGGACGCCACCGCTGCGCATGCTCTCATACTCTCTCCCTCAAATTTGAACAATTCATCCAAGCTGTAAAAGAAATAATGCAACAATCAAGGGAAGGGATCCCCTGCTGTGCACAAATGCACAGCAGGGAGTGCTGTTCCACACAATTGAATAAAATAATCAAATAAATAAATAAATTAAATTAAATAAATATATTATTATTTTATTAAAATGTGAGAAACAGCACTCCCTGCTGTGCATTTGCGATCCCTTCCCAACAATCAATAACATTTTTTGTTGTTTCTGGGTGTCCGTACACATTATTCAAAGCTGTCACGGGCAATGCTTGACCATGTCCATCCAACAATTACCCCACAGGCCCACACATAAATATCATTCGATCAAAAATACTTCCTCAATCTATATCGACTATTAAATGTCTTATATTTGATCGAGTTTTAAAAAAAATGTTTGAGAAAAATGTTTGACTTTATGAAGTAGAGTGGGTAGAAAAGTTGGTGGAATGTTGGGACTACTTTTATATACTCCCCCGTCCCATCTCATCTGATGGATTTCTTTTCAGCACGGGAATTAAGAAAATGATATACATTAAGTTAAAGTGGAGAGAGTAAAATATTAGAAAGGAAAAAGTAAGAACGATAAAGAGAGAATAAAATAAGAAAGAGAGAATAAAGTAAGAGATATTGAAGTTTTGTTTTTAACTAAAAAGGAAATCAATCACTTGAGATGAGACAACTCAAAATGAAAAGTTGATCACTTGAAGTGGGACGGAGGGAGTATTAGTCTTATAATAAAATATGAGTGCAATGAGTTGGTGAAATATAGTGTCCACATACCAAATATGATAAAAGTGAAATGAGACATTTATTGGCGGACGGACGATAAAAGAAAAACGAGACATTTAATGACGGACAAAGGAAGAATATCCCATTTTTCCTCGATGCTCAAAACTCACGACCAAGAACTAATAAACCCTCAACTGCTTCATAACATAAGACATCTGATAAAATACAATCGATGATAACACTAATGGTGGCAACAAAACACAACCAATAAATTAAGATTAACCCCCCCCCCCCCAAAAAAAAAAAAAAAAATTACATAATACTACAACTATCAGTGTTCTCATCACTGAACATATGAGCATACCCCCCTGAGGCCGGTGGTGGTGCTCCGTAAGGACCGTAACCGTAGCCCATCTGGGGAGGCGGACCACCGTAGCCCATGTGGGCAAGCGGTGCCGGCCTTGCGTAAGCCATGGGATGATGATAGGCCCCTTCATGGCCATGCTGATTCATCTGATTCATCATCATCATCTGAGCCATGTATTGTTGCTGCTGCTGGCTGTATGGATTCCCCTGTCCAGCCCCCACGAACCCGCCACCGTTGTTCATCGCCGCAAGCCCCATCATCTCCATATTCCTGCCCCCACCACCACCTCCTTTATGATTCCCTTTCATCTCATTGAAAGCCTGCTGCTGCTGATTATGATGATGCTGTTTGCCTCCATGTAAATTATCCCCTGTTTTCTTGCTCCATCCATTATCATCATTCTTCCCCTTTTTACCATCTCCCAACTCAAACCCATCTTTCTTCTTGCTTCTCTTCTCCGATTTCCCCTTCTTCCCACCAGCCTTGTTCAACATTCCCTTGATGAACATATCAATCCCACTGCCACGGCCAGCGCCCTTCTTCTTGGCATTCCCCCCCTCTTTACCACCGCCTTTTTCGCCCTTACTCGGCTTCTTCCCACCAACCGCCCCTTTCACGGGCGGCTTACCATGAAATTCCCAAAACTCATCCTCAAAATCCTCATCCTCCTCATCAAACTCATCCAAATCATCATCGTCGTAATCATCTTCATCATTGTCCTCCGGCAACTCGAATCTGACCGATTTGTGGTCCTTCGCTGGAACCTTCTCAACTCCTTTCTTAATAGGAAGTTGCTGAACGGATCCATTCTTCTGATTATTCTTATTGAAATTCTCAATCTGGAATTTCTTAAGCTGGTCGAGCGAGATCGGAAACGGCGTCGTTCCAGCGCCCTTCTGCTGGCCCCAGAGCTCGGCGTGCTTCCCCGCCTTCTCGAGCTTCTCGATTAGGCTCGCCGGATCTGCATTTCCCGAAACCGTCACCTTCCCCTGCTCCGAATCTATACTCACCTTATACACTCCTGCAATTTTCAAACTATTTCATTTCGCCCAAATTCGGTAACTCAATTAATCAAAACTAGGCGGAACTTACCTTCGACCTTCTGCAGCTTCTTTTTCACCTTGTGCATACAGCCCTCGCAGTGAATGTTCACTCTCAAAACACATGTCTGCAGTTACCAGCAACGAATACAGATTAAACAGCTCCAATTTTTCTAGGTTTAAGTTGAGAAAAGATTAAAATTGAAGGAGAATTGAAAGCAAACTCTACCTGAACCTTCAACATATCCTGTTTACTCATGGTGACAGGAGAAGAAATCTTATCTTGAAAGATAAATTTGTATGCCGATTTACTCTTCAAGCAAGAGAGTGATTGAAATGCAATGCAGTGGAAGAGATATTTATCAACTTATATTAGCAAGCAACGCAGTGAGAGAGAAGGCGGTTTGTATATTGAGTACGCATTTAAATAAAACAATGTAGCAAAGCAGCAGAGGGTACAATCCTGCTTTTATCATTACATTTTCTTTTCTTTTTTTACGATTATTTTGAAAAAATAGTAATCTCGTGAACTTATAATAAAAATTAGTAGTATTATTTTATTTTAAATGTCAATTCCGTAGTACTTTACTTGAAAATTTTTTTTACTTGAACTATAAAAATAACTAATATTTTATATATTTATGTATTCAAAATAAAATTTCATTATTATGACATAGAGGTAACACCAGTTTTAAGAATAATGCATACATTTAAATAGGTGAGAAATATGTACCTAATTCAGTTTCCTCAACTGTAAGGCTATCCGCAATGGGCGGACGATGGCACGCTCGATGGCGCGCATCGTCCGCGCCATTCATCGTCCGCCCCCACTGTGGGTGTGTGGCATAGGCCGCGGACGATAGTCGTGGCCTATGCTTCGGGCACGACTTAAACCGCGGACGATGGCCATCGTCCGCGCCATCGTCCGTTCCATTGCGGACGTCGCGGACGATGGCTATCGTCCGCGACATCGTCCGCCCCATTGTGAAGGCACGCGGACGATGGCACGCGGACGATGGCACGACATCAACGTCCTCAACTCGTCCACCCTCTTCACCGACCAATGTAACGGCAACGGCCCGGCCATAGAGTTCACTGCCAACAGACGCCAATACCATATGGGGTACTACTTGGCCGACGGCATCTACCCACGGTGGCCAGTTTGCGTTTTTTATTATTTCGCATTGTAATGTATTAATTTTTTTTAAATGAATAAAGTTTTTAAAATTCGTATTTTAAATGTATTTTAGTTTTTTTTTAATTCGTATGTATTTTGTAAATATTACAAAATTGATGATTTGGCGCGCTATAGGGCGCGCCTTAGGACGCCCCACTGCAGATGAAGGAGGAGGATAAAAATGCTGACGTGGCGCGACATAGGGCGCCCACTGCTGATGGTCTAAATACATGTGTTATCTATATCGTGGGTGGTTTAACATTTATTTAATATTTTAAAACATTTGGGATATTTCTTTTCATTCAAGGGGTCAGTTTCACTTTTGTGCACAGACACACGGCGAAATATAAATGATTTGGAGAGATTCAGATCATACTTACCCACTATAAATTGCAAAAAAAAAGTATTTCATTAATTTAATGAAACACGTAGATCAGATAATGCCAGCGAGTAACTCCCGTAATAAAATATGGAGTATAGTATAGTTAGCTACTCGTTCATATCACATACTCCTTACACGATGTTACTTCAATCATCATCGCACCTTTTAAAGTAGTAGTTTTGATTTATGAAATTAAAGATGGCTTTCAACGATTTTGTGGCACCAACTTCCGACGACCAATTATCAATTCGCAAATCTAAAACATTTACCAAAGGACTAAAAATTCTTCCAAATTCACCAAAAAGTAGCTGAAATTTCATTCGATAGATGGTCACTTGCATCTACAATATTTAGACAGTAATATTAAACCACATTAAAATGTTTCAACACTACAATCTTGTCCGAGGTAGATGCAATAGAGGAAGAAGACGTGTTCGGATGAGGAGGAAGACACAAACAAACGTAACAATATATTTGAATCACGTTCTTGGATTCGAGAATACATCGCATTATTTGCGACCTTAATTGTGGTCGACGGCAAGAGAACAAAGAAATGGATTGTGTTTGTTGTTGTTACCGATCGAGGATGAGAACAATGAGTCTTTCCACTTGGTATTGAGATTGGGTGGATTGAGAATTATGATTTGTGAATAAACTTCAATATATATAAGATCCGAAGATAACAGAACTGAAATGCACAATACGCAAGTATTTATGTGGTTCAGTCGAATGACCTACATCCACAGAGAAGATGATCCCAGAATTTAATTCAAACACTCAGAAAGTGATTACAAGAGTCAACATTTGATCGACACGATCAAGAACACTCAAACTCACATACAAACGTTTTCCCCTCGACAATCACAGCCGATAACGATGTGAATCTCACAAAGATAGTGTATCTCTTATAATGATGAACAGTCTCAATCTCATTATTCAGATCTCGATATCTTTGTTGTTACTCGGTCATTCCTTTATATAGAGTGTCGCGCAAAACTGCTGCGCGTCTTGCGACCGTTCCGAACTGATGCAACGCTTGGTCAATCGTTACCTTCAACCGCTAGGTCAGTTGTCGTTGCTTGATCAAGCCATTGTTACTTCAACCGTTGCAATGGTTAGTTCCAAACAACACCATTCTTCCATTCATTTAGCTTCACCTCCAACAAATCTCCACCTTTGAGCTATATGAATAATCCCGAATCATCTTCTCGATCCACTCTTCATTTCCCCTGGGCCAGACTGATCAACTCCATACATTTTCTAAGTTTGGAGTTGGGCAACATCTTCGTCAACATGTCTGTGGCGTTATCCTCAGTCGAAACCTTGGCCACTCTTACTGTTCCCTTGTTGACCTCATCCCTTATGAAATGGAGTCTGACATCAACATGTTTACTCCTCTCATGAAAGGTCTGATGTTTGGTCAATCAGATGGCACTTGAGCTCATGAAAGGTCTGATGTTCCATTGAAGATGACTCATTTTCCATTTTTGGTTTGTCCTAATCAAAATGACATATTACTTAAAATGGAAACACTTTTATCTCTACTTTATTTCATTTCTCTTACTTTACTCTCTCATCTTAACACATAAAATATAACTGCATAAAATCTCGTGCCGCTCAAGGAAGGGGTCATCTTCCTTAGGACGGAGGGAGTACAAATTAATGGGTGGAAATGGGCCATATATAGAAAATGCATCCTCATGATTAATATGAATAAGATCCATCAATAAATTAATGTGGACCTAAACCCAAGTTAAGGATAAGAAGTGACACTTCATAATTGACCATGCGGCATCATTTATTGATGCTCGTATAAAATTGTGTAACGCATGATCCATTAATACCAATGTTTTAAAAACCGGACCGGACCGGCCGGTTCGACCACGAACCGGTAGATGGTCCGATCCAGTTAGCACTATAAAACCAGTGACATGTTCAACCGCCATGAACCGCCGAAACCGGCCGGGAACCGGAAACCGGTTCAAATACTTTTCAAAATTTTATTCTAAAATTTTGGCTTTGATAGGGGTCGAACTCAAGACCTCCCGGTGAACTTACCGACAATTCTACCACTACACCACAAGGACTTCTTGATAGTAATATGAACATAAGTTATTTTCATATGTTAACCACGAAATATTTTATCTATATAAACTAATAATTCGTGTTTAATACGTATATATGTATATTAAGAATATGTGATTAATTATATTAAAAGTTTACTACTATTTGATTATATACTAGGAGTATTTACTAAATATATATTTTTAATTTATGTTTATTCATATATCTTTGTGTATAATATTACTTTGCCGCATTACTTTTTGAAAATAATACTATGAACTTATTTATTTTTATACATGAATATTAAATTTTTTATTTACAATAACTTACTACTAGTATAATTTATATATTTAATTATATTTGTTGATAAAAAATTAATAAAATTCTATCATTCACTAAAAAATTATAAAAAATTCTATCATTCACTAAAAAATTATATATTAAATTTTTTATTTATAATAATTCATTTTAATTTTATATATTCTTTTAAGAAATTGTTAATTATAATATATTTCTTATATTTTAATTATACTTTTACAATCACTAATGTTTTATAATATAGGAGTTTATAATTATACATAGAGTTTAATACTAGTTTTTAATATTGTGTATTATAATTTATTATTGTATTTACACTTAACGTCATTAAATATTCTAATATTCTTGTTTTCTATAATAATACTATTAAATGTATAATACTATAATATTTATTGATAAAATATTTAATTAAATTTTATTATTTACTACTAAATAAATAAATATATATATAAACAGTATTTCGGTTCAACCAATGGTTCGACCAGTGAACCAGTAATGACGCCGGTTCGCTTGCCGGTCCGGTTTTTAAAACATTGATTAATACATTGGCCTATTTATCATATAAATAGGAATAAAACTAATAGTTATAAACACAAAAGTTAAACATACTTGCAACCATTTGGTCTCTGTCTACATCAATTTTATAAAATGAATGTATGTCATGTTAATCATGTTTTCATTTCATAAAAATTGTGTGATTAGTGAAAAACTTATTTCTCATGAGCAAATATCCAGCCCGATAAATTTTTCTTAAAAATCAATACATTACTACCGTGTGCCATAAATATGTCATTTCGTTGTTGTTTGCAATCCGGGATATTGATTGTTGTCCTGCTAGCTACCAAAAGCCATGGTGGACAACAATACCATTGTGGATCGTATTGCCATTATCATTATTCCAAAATGAATAATGATAAATTATACACTCTTCTTCTCAAGGTAATTTAGATATCTATTTTGGGTATAAGATTTAAGAAACCAGTGTATTAAAGGTTAAAGTGGAGAGAATAAAGTAAGAAAGATGAAAAGACAGTAAAGTATGAAAGTGAATAAAGTTTTTATCATAAATAGAAATGAATTAATTATCTTCATGCAAACCGAAACAGAATACGGTTCAACTACCATGATACGGAAGAAGTATTATAACAAAATTAGGTGTATCTTAATAGTGGATAACATAGGTTTTAATCTGTAACAACTGTTAACTAATGATATAACCTAATTCTAGTTGAAAAGATCACATACATGTAATTTTTCACAAATTTGTGATTTGCTCACCAATTGACATCTTTAATAGTTAAAATCGACCTTTTTTATTTGTTTTAATTATTTTATCTAAATTATTATGTCGACATGAGGTAGATATTGCTATACATAATTATAATAGCTAGTGTCCGAAACTTACACTAGTGAAAAGAAAACCACATCATCCACAGTCTGCATAACGACAAATCTAACGTGCTTAATAATTTATTGATTGACTAATATACACCATAAATCAACTTAATATGGTAAGATAAGAATATAAGATGCTACAATTATTATTTGATATCGTCCGATAAGCTTGAAAAAATACAATGACTAGAGGCGTGAGTGAATATAATATTCGTTCCGTTTAAATTAATTTCGGTTGTATTTATTTTTAGTTGGCCCTAAATCGTTTTTTTATATTTCATCCGTCTATAAAAAAATAGTCATATTTTATTATTTTAAGATGTTTAAAAAAATAGTTTTATTTCTAAAAGTAGAATGGAAGAATGTTCCATGTTGTACTTTATCAAATTTTTTTAGAGTGTCCACAATGGAGCCCTTGAGGGCCACCAAAGTTGGCCCGGCCACCAAATGTGGCTCTCCATGGCCCTCCACAATGGTAAAACCTAAAAATTACAAGGGCCACGAAATGTGGTTCTCTTCAAAATAAAAATTAATTTGTTTACTTTTTTTAATGATATTTTTTAATTTAACTACAATAAATTTTATTAGACTATAATTTATGATATTTATAATTTTAATTAAAATAAAATAATTTGGATTGTAAATAAAAATCACAACCTAACCAAAAAATGTTTAACAAGAACTTCGTTGTATTATATTAAAATGGGAAAATTATACAACGAAAATTTTCTAGTTTAAAAACAACAACCCGAAAACCCATATCACTCTGCGGCGCTCCTTCTACAGTTCCAGACCTCTTCAACCAAACCAGCCTGCAGCGTTGTATGCGATATTTGGCTCCGCATATCAGTGTACCGCTGGATCAAGTATTCATTAGTACATGGTACACCCATCTGCAGGGGCTCCATGACAATACCCGAGCTCGAACTAGCACCATCTTCCGGTGCCCATCGCTCTGCAGCAAATCCTTCGTCGGCTATTATCATATTGTGCAATATGATACATGCAGTCATGATGTCTGAGACATCATTTTCGTGCCATTGTCGAACCGGGCACCATATAATGGCCCATCGCGCTTGGAGGACACCAAAAGCTCGCTCAACATCCTTCCTAGCACCCTCTTGTTTTTTCGCGAAGTAGGTTTGCCTCTGCCCAATGGGTTGTCGGATCAACTTCACAAACACGGGCCAGCGAGGGTATATCCCATCGGCCAAATAGTATCCGATGTTGTACTGCGTGCCGTTGGCCATGAATCTAACTTGCGGACCCTCACCCCGGCACTCGTCATTGAACAAGTGGGACGATCGTAGAACGTTCATGTCGTTGTTCGACCCAGCGACACCAAAATACGCATGCCAGATTCGCAAGCGGTAGTCAGCAACGACTTCCAGGATCATCGTGGGATGTCGGCCTTTGAAACCAGAAGTGAACTGCCCCTTCCAAGCCACCGGGCAGTTCCTCCCGTCCCAGTGCATGCAATCGATGCTCCCCAACATCCTTGGAAAATGATGTACAGTCCCGTGCATATCAATCAGACTCTGGCAATCATCGGCCGTTGGCTTCCGTAGATACTCCCCTTTGAAGATATCCTTAATGCCCCTACAATACTGCCTCAACGTCTGTAGGGCAGTCGTTTTGCCCATCTATAGGTATTCGTCGAACATGTCAGCAGGCACGGCATAGGCAAGCTGCCTAATTGCCACCGTGCACTTCTGATATGTCGACAAGCCGGGTCGGCCGGTGGCATCATATCGCAAGTTGAAGCACTTGAACCGCTGCGCCAAACACGTCGCTATATGGACGAAGAGTTGTTGTGGGCGTCACGCTTGCATCGGGGGCGCGACACGTCGCCCGGGCACGTGACGGGACGGGACGGGACGAACTTTGCAAGGCGTCCCGCGACGGAACCGTCCCTCCGAGACGGAACGCGAGCCGCGCGCGGGACGCGTAGTGGATACTCTAACACACGTTGAAAATTTGAGTTGTGATAAAAAATAATGTTGATTTTGGGTCAGATACTACTTCTCTTCACGATTATTAACTCGTACTATTTGATATAAAAAATTGACGTGAGTTTAATGGTTCGAATTTTCTTGCTTTCAAACTAAATGTTGTTTTCCATGATATCAAGAGCACAAAATGCATGGGTCAATTATTTCAGATAGAGTGGTCACAAACCACAATCGTCACTCAGACATATGCCCAAATCCAGTTGTAAAGATATGAAGCCATATGATTTGTGGAAAAAGCAAATGATAAGAATAGATAGATAGCCCAAGACTTATCTATCATCATTATTACATAAAAGTTGACTTTTGACCTTATTTTGAATATTTATAAGTTTTTTGGTAAGAGTGTTACATAATAATGCTCATTTCATGTATTAGACTTTTGGTGATTTTTTATATACTTTTAAAGAGATAATGCACAAATTATGAGTTAATGGTACAAGATAGACACTGAATCAATAGGAGAGCGCAAGCTAGCCAAGCAGAAGCAGACGAGGCAAACCGATATTCTGAGTATTTTTTTGATATGCTAAGTGCGGTATTTTAGTATATTTGTTGAAATTAAAAATAAAATGTAATTAATTAATATTGTTTTTCCTTTATTAGTTATTGTAAATCTTGCCATCTTCAACGATGGAATCAGAGAGTTGAAGATGAATGATGAGTTGGATAGAGCTGGCATTGCAATGAAATCCTTGACAGAAATCATGGAAGATAACAAGCAAGACATCAGGGATCCTTGACATAAGTTATGGAAGATTACAATCAAGAAATTAGTGATCCTTTCCATAGATAGAATTCAATCAACTTTGACATGTAGAATTTCTCCCTATATAATGGGACGTGTTGCTCTCCATTTATTCATCGAACACAATCACCTTTATGCAATACAATAGCCTTGTTCTTTTTCTGGCTATGGCTTCAAAGGCCTTCTTTCTAGTTTTCTGTCATGGTATCAGAGCCTAGGTTTCGTACCTAGGCTTTGACCCCTTTCCTTCACCTTAATCTTTTCTACCTTGAAATATGGCTGAAAGTGACAGCTCTAGCCCAATGCAACAAACTTCAGTAAATAACATCCCCACCATTCCTATGCTTCCGTAAAGTCACCCGATATCCACAAAATTATCAGATAGAAACTATTTGATCTGGCGTCTACAAGTCTTAGCCACTGTTAGAGGATACGGACTCGAACCGTATCTTATGGGAGAGCAAATTATTCCGCCAAAAATGGTGGTCACAGAAGGATCGTCAACTATGTCGCCGAATCCGAGCTTTCTTGCGTGGCACAAACAGGATCAGCGCCTAGCGGCGTGGCTACAATCTTCTCTTGACGAGAGTGCAATGGTGATTGTGGTAGGTCTGACCACGAGTAGGGAGATCTGGTCGGCTCTGGAAATGAATTTCGCCAGCCAGTCTAAAGCAAAAATTATGCACTACAAGCTCCAACTACAAACCTTAAGAAAGGATTCCCTCACAATGATGAAATACCTCAACAAAATCAAGAGCATCTGTGATATTCTTGGATCAGCAGGATGTAGAATCATGGAGATGGATCAAATTCTTCACATCTTGAGTGGCCTCGGAGCTGAATACAATCCAGTGATGGTGGCAATAACATCCAAAGGTGAAACCTGGTCTGTTCAAGAAGTTACTGGACTTCTTTTGAGTTTTGAATCCAGGCTCGAATCCACCAAAAGCCTCTCCATCAATGTGGATGGATCTCAACCTGCTGCTCACCTGTCTCAGGCTCCTCCTCTGAGAAAGGAAAACTCTGTTGGCCATTATGGGAGCATCTTCAATCGAGGGGAAGGTAGCCGTGGAGGCGGAAATTTCAGAGGTCGTGGAGGTCGAGGTGGCTACAGAAGTCGTGGCAATCGAGCCACCTGCCAACTGTGCCAGAAACCTGGACACATGGCAGATAGGTGCTGGTACAGATACCAACAAAATTTTTCGGCAGCCCCACCCCAGCCCAGACATTCCAGCTTCAGTCCGCAGCATGTACCACCGCCTCCTTCGGCAAACTTGGTGCAGACAAGGGGAAGCCCTAGTCACTACTCTCCAACTAATTTCAATGGCGACAACATGTCAAGTTGGTATCCCGACTCTGGTGCCACCAATCACGTAACAAATGATTTCAATAATCTGACCACCTCTTTTGAATACAATGGAGGTAACAATCTTCACCTTGGGGATGGTCACGGGGTCCCCATTTCTCACGTAGGTCAGTTTATTGCTAAATCATCTCCTTCTTCATCAAGAACTCTTTTGCTAAAAAATCTTCTCCTTGTCCCTAAAGTCACCAAGAACCTTCTGAGTGTCTCCCACTTTGCTCGAGATAATAATGTGTTTTTTGAATTCCATTCCTCTTGTTGTTTCGTGAAGGACCAGGTCACCAAATCAATTTTGCTCAAGGGCTCCCTTGAGAATGGCCTTTACAAGTTTGATCTCCACAAACCTGCTGCTGCTTTATCCTCCACTCCCACATCACAGTTGAAGAAATGTGCTCCAGTTGCCTATGCTTCTTCATTAGGACACTCTACTGTTTTCCCTAAATCTATTACCTCTAGCATAGATCTTTGGCACAGAAGGCTTGGCCATTGTGCTTTCAATATTGTTGAAAAGGCTTTGCATAGTTGTAATATTCCTTTCTCATCTATGAAATCAAGTTTACTATGTCATCCTTGCTGTGTTGCTAAGAGTCATCGTCTGCCATATTCTGCTTCTTCTTCTCTTTACACAGCTCCCCTCCAAATGGTACATAGTGACGTTTGGGGTCCTGCCCCATTATGTTCCAGAAATGGTTACAAATATTTTGTGAACTTCATCGATCAATTCAGCCGTTATACATGGCTCTATCTACTCAAGTCCAAATCTGAGGTTGTTGACGTGTTCAAACACTTTATGGTGTTGGCTGAAAATCAATTTGATACGAGAATCAAGGCACTCCAATCTGACTGGGGTGGTGAGTACAGGGGTCTCTCATCCCTCCTTCAATCCTGAGGGATTGTGCATCGAGTTTCCTGCCCATATACTCCCCAACAAAATGGGATGGCTGAGCGGAAACATCGTCATATCACTGAAATGGGTTTGTCACTTCTAGCCCAATCAGGGCTACCCACATCGTTTTGGGATGATGCTTTTACCACTGCAGTGTATATCATCAATCGCCTCCCATCGCCCACTCTCAACAATATGTCCCCATATGAAAAACTTTATCACAAAAAGCCTGACTATACACTGCTAAAAACCTTTGGATGCCTCTGCTATCCACATCTTCGCCCTACCAATCATCACAAGCTCGAGTTTCGATCTACCGCTGCAATCTTTATTGGGTATAGCTCTTCTCATAAGGGTTATAAGGCTTTACTTCCTTGTGGCAAATTTGTCATCACACGTGACATCTTGTTTGATGAATACACTTTTCCTCGTAAAACATCACTCTCTTCTTCCCCATCGCAAATCCCTATGTCACCGCTTATCCCTCCTACTCTGCCTCTCTCTTTTCCCTCATTACCACCTGTCCCTATACTCACTCCAGATTCTCCAATCACATCTAGCTTACCATCTACTACACCTCCACACTCTCCTATATCTCCCAACTCCCCTCCTGACTCACATATGGACATCTCACCTCATGATTCTCCTGATCATGTACATGGATCCCCTCCACATGCTGCCACCTCTCAACCACCACCTGCCCAAGATCCTCCACCTGCTGCCACATTTCAACCACCACCTAATCAAGATCCTCTATCCACTGATTCATCCTCGTCTTCCCCAATAGCTCCACCATCCGGCACTCATCACATGGTGACTAGATCTAGAGCAGGAATTTTCAAACCAAAGGTATTTCACATCAGTGTTATCGATCCTTCATCCACTGTGCCTCGTTCCATCCCCCTTGCTCTTTCTATTCCTATCTGGAAAGCAGCTATGACAGCCGAGTTTCTTGCCCTCCTCCGCAACAAAACTTGGACCCTGACTCTTTTGCCCCCCGGTAAAAATCTCATCGGTTGCACATGGATCTTTCGAATTAAGAAGCATGTGTCTGGCTCGATTGCTCGCCATAAAGCTCGCCTCGTGGCTCAGGGTTTCTCACAAGAGCAGGCTTTGATTTCACTGATACATTCAGTCCCGTTGTAAAGCCAAATACCATCTGCCTCATCCTGAGCATAACAGTCTCATCTGGCTGGTCGATAACTCATCTCGACGTAAACAATGCTTTCCTAAATGGTTCATTGGAAGAAGAAATATACATGCGTCAACCTCCAGGTTTTGAACTAGGTGGTCCTAACGTGGTTTGCAAGCTCAACAAGGCGTTGTATGGTTTGAAACAAGCTTCTCGTGCTTGGTTTCTAACCATTCAATCAGCGCTTATGGATCTTGGATTCATTCAGTCTAAAGCCGATACTTCACTCTTCTTTCGCACGATTAGATCTGAAGTCACCTATCTCTTGCTCTACGTTGATGACATGCTCATCACCGGCTCTTCTCCGTCGGCCATACAACTTGTGATTAAGCAGCTCAACAGTAAGTTCTCACTGAAGGATCTTGGAGAGGTATCCCATTTTCTCGGTGTGGAGATTTCAAAAACCTCTGAAAGAATTCACCTCTGTCAAGCAGCCTATATCAAGGAATTATTACTCAAAGTCAAGAAGGACAGTGCCAAAGCTTCGCCCACTCCTATGATTTCTGATTCGAAACTTAGCAAACATGACGTTGATCCTTTTGTCGAAGGTAAGCTTTACAGAAGTGTGGTTGGTGCGTTACAGTATGCAACAATCACAAGGCCGGAAATCAGTTTCTCTGTTAACAAGGTCAGTCAATTTATGGCGTGCCTTCTAGATCAACACTGGAAAGCTGTAAAGCGAATTCTCTGTTACCTTGCTGACTCAGTTGATCATGGCATCCACATTCGTGCCTCTAATTTTAATCTCACTGGCTTTTGTGATTCTGATTGGGCTTCGGATCCCGATGATAGGAAATCGATCTCGGGCTACTGCACTTACTTTGGGGGTAATTTGGTTTCATAGTGCTCTCAGAAGCATAAGGTTGTATCTCGTTCCAGCACTGAGTCAGAATACCGCAGCCTTGCACTCCTCTTTTCTGAAATAACTTGGCTCACCTCGCTTCTCACTGAATTGGGTATAAAACTTCCTCACTGTCCGATCATCTGGATTGATAACATGAGCACCATCGCCCTTGCTTCAAATCCCGTCCTCCATGCTCGTTCGAAACACATCGAACAAGACATCCATTTTGTAAGAGACAAGGTAGCAGCAAAAATGATAGATCTTCGCCATGTCCCGACAACAGATCAAATAGCAGATATACTCACAAAGCCCTTGAGCCACCAATTCTTCTCTCGTCTGCGAAATAAACTCGGAGTTTATTCTCGTTCCTCTATCGAATTGAGGGGAAGTGTAAACCTTGCCATCTTCAACGATGGAATCAGAGAGTTGAAGATGAATGATGAGTTGGATAGAGCTGGCATTGCAATGAAATCCTTGACAGAAATCATGGAAGATAACAAGCAAGACATCAGGGATCCTTGACATAAATTATGGAAGATTACAATCAAGAAATTAGTGATCCTTTCCATAGATAGAATTCAATCAACTTTGACATGTAGAATTTCTCCCTATATAATGGGACGTGTTGCTCTCCATTTATTCATCGAACACAATCATCTTTATGCAATACAATAGCCTTGTTCTTTTTCTGGCTATGGCTTCAAAGGCCTTCTTTCTAGTTTTCTGTCAGTTATAGTTTAGCATTTTATTTGTTTGTAATTGTGCCTATTTATAAAGCCTTCCTTGTACTATTTTGCAATTAACTTTTCCAAAATGTAGTCATTAATGAAGTTTCCCTTCTCTTTTCTCTTCTCTTTGTCAACGGTTTCTCTCTTCTTCCATGGCAGTTCCTTCATCCATTTCAATTCTTCATTTTTCACAATTTCCCCCACCTCTAAATACAATACTACTCCATCCGTCCATCAATGCAAGGCCAAGTTGATCGGCACGGATTTAAAAAAATGTATTAGAATGTTAATGAAAAAAGCTAGTGGAAGGTAAGTCCTACTTTTATATACTTCCTCCGTCCTATAAAAATAATCAATATCCATTTATGATAACATTTTTCTACTTCTCTTTTACTTGCTCCTTATTTATGGGTCCCACCATCCACTATACAATTTCAACTACGTTTTCTCCTTTTCTCTTACTTTACTAATTGAACATTAAAACTCATGTCAATCCTAAATGGTTTATTTCTATAGGACGGAGGAAGTATTAGTTTTATAGTAAAATGTGAGTAAAATAAAGTTACTAAAAATTACCAAAAGTAGTCAAAAAGTAAATGAAACATTTATTGGTGGACGGATGAAAATAGCAAAATGAGACGTTTATTGATGGACATGTAGGAGTATATTTTTGGCACAGTGTATAATAAAGGTGTTTATACGAGAAGAATAGAGTGGATTAGCATTGACGAGGTTACATTTTATTTTCCAATGCTCAATCTTTTTAATGAGAAATTAAGAGCACACGCCATCGATCAAACAGCATTTATTGAATTAGTATGCTCTACTCTTTCTATTCGATTTTTGTTCATTATTGATTATTCTCATCCACTTTTCATTCTTCCTTTGACTCTGCCAAAAACAAACAACAAAAGCGAATCGGATCCAATCCAGGTTAGAAATGGCGGCGACGGCTTATGCATATCTCTAGTGTCGATGTTGAATACTATGGACCAGACCAAGATTCATCCTCAGCTTTCCACTTGTTTCGACAACTACCAGTTTCAATCCCTTCATGAAGTCGTTGATTTCCTCGTCGATTTTGTGGAGAAATTTTCAGAAGCAGAAGATCTGATGAGTCGAATCAGGGACGCAGGCTGAAGACATAATTGAAGTCGAAGCTGCTGATCAAATTCGTAATTTATCTACTCGGCAAAGTCTAACAACGATGTTGCTCCGTCTTCTTGAGAAAATAATGCAAGAGATGAGCTCCATCAAGGATAACGCTGTCAAGTTTAAAGAGGAAACCGGATCCATGCCTCCACTACCACCATCCGTCATCACACCTCTAATATTGAGCGGGCAAAGAGACACACCATTGAAGTCTAGGTTGCTGAGAGTGCTTGTTGATGATCATGAGAGTACCCTACATGATTCTTTTCAGCAAGTTAACCTGCGCTACATATCCCATCATTCTCTTCTGTTTTCAGTTTCGCTATGCTGGAGTCTGCAAACATTGATTGTGAAACGTTCGTCTCCATTCGACCTCAGAGATTTGGAAGATGCCGCAGCTTAGGCATATCGAGATTTCAGAAATGATGCTTCCTGATCCTGATCCTCCTCAAGATATTGGAGGACAAGTTATAATTGATGGAGCGGTTTCATAAATATAGTATGAAGAAGTGGTAACTGGCAACTAGTGGCAAATCTGTCAAAATAAAATTTTGATAGTCTTATATTGTACTCGTGTACAAATTAGAAAATAAATTGTACAATTATTTGAAATTGTTAGGTTCATTTATTTCAAATTGTTGGACGTAGCACTGCACTGCACTGCACTTATATTTGTACTTATCCTAATCGGATGGTGATCCACATCTTATAATGCATAATAATTATAAACAATTTCTCAACCACTACATCATAAAATGAAAAGATGAGATTTGATGAATTTTGAAAACACGGAGACCAATTTAAGGGTGTTTTGATTCATTCCGAAACATAAAATTCATTTCAAGATCATTTTAGTTTATTTTAAATAGTGCTAGATTGTAAGTGTGTATGAACTAAAAACGATTTTAAAATGACATGTGTGTTTTTAAAGTCTGAATTTTCTAATTAAACTAATACGGTTTACAAATAATCTCCATGTATGTAAAAATGACCTATGTATTTTTAAAAATTTTCAAATTTTATGAAATGAATTAATTAAAATGCCCTTAAAATGAGCCCGTGTTTTCATGAATTGGAAATTTTGATATTTAATCACATCCTTCCATATAAAACTTTATGTTTTAGGTTTTTATTTTATATACGTTATACAATAAGAAATACTGCTCCTTCTTGGAGTAGTACACAATAATGTACTACTACACTAGAAATCATTATTGTATTTTACATAAATTTTAATTACAATATGTTCCAAATAAAATGTGGCACTCTGTGATTAAAATTACTTGTACTAGTAACAAATCATGCGAGTTGGGTATGTCAACCTGATAACAATCTCATCTAATAAAGCCTAACTTGAATCCGATCTGTTAAGGAAATTGTCAATCCGAATACGAATCCCGGATTACTACCTTCAAACTCGAACATGATTCACACCCGACACGAACCCGTTAACAACACGATATAATATGGGTTGACACGACATAATAACGATCTAAACGTAATACTTATTACACAATTAAAATCTGATATTGCACGATTAAACATGATATTATACTGTTAAACTTGATTACATAATAAAAATAAGATTTATTCAGTTTAAACTTAATTTACAAGAATTTGAATAATAAAGTAATACATACTCCCTCCGTCCCCGATTAATTGTCACTCTTTTTCATTTCGTTCCGTCCCTCAATCATTGTCACACTTCATTTTTACCATAAATGGTAAGTAGGTCCCACATTCCACTAACTCATTTCACTCACATTTTATTATAAAACCAATATAAAAAAGTGGGTCTCACATTCCACTAACTTTTTCAACCAACTTTTCTTTACATTTCTTAAAATTCATGTCCGGTCAAAGAGTTACAATTAATAGGGGACGAAGGGAGTAAATTTTTTAAAAATAAAAAAAAATTGAATTAATAATATTATTTCTTAATGGGTTATCTGAATCCAGTATGAACTCAATCCAAAATAATCGTGTTCTTAACGGGTCATCCCGATAAGGTCATGAACCCAGTAAAGCTTTAAAAAGTAAAATTAAACTGTATCAGAGTCGGGTTTAGAACCACACGCTCATTGTGTGTCTATCTATTTTTCATCTTCCCTTATTAATGGTAGCTTAATTTTTACCTACAGTTAATTGCGCACCTTCAACAGTTCGATGGACAAAAAAGACTTCACTTACGGCAGGGTTCAACAATAGATCAAGTACGAATAAAATAAAACTTGCATTAAGCTAATTACCTAATTATCAAACGTGGCACACTTATTAACGAATCTGTCTTAATTTTTCAATTTATGTGTGCCCGCGCTTAATAGTGATCCATGTATCTGTCTTAATTTTTCAACCGCTAAGTCTATCTGAAATAGTTTGATTTTGACATATCGAGGCTTAATTAAATAACGACAATTACAATTACGATCTTCCTGTATAATGACAATTCATATTTTATGTGACAAGCGAAGCGATGCTTCATGTAATTTTCCATAGGGTCATATTCTAATCATGCCAAATTTTTCAACAGAAAATGAGGCAATCCTTTAAAGCTATAGGCTTAGGGCCACATTTGTCCTCAATTGAACATGTTACATGTGCCCGCTGCCCACATAATAGGCCGGCGTTTTAAAGCTACATGAAATATTAGTATTTTTTTCTTTTAACCAAAAAAAATATTCATTTTTTACTTTATTTTATCTTTTTACAAATTGTATTATCTCTTTATTTGATAGATTAAATTTCAGTTTATAATCTTTCTTGTCAAAGTGAAATTAATTAAGTACGACATGTGTTGAAAATTGAAATGAGCTATTTGTTAGATTGGTCATGTATGTATGTGCTCCATGAAATAAAGTGTAAGATCTTTATACAAAAATTATCAAATCAATAATTTCTAGAGTAATTTGGAAGCACATTTATACCAACCTAGTCACATTGTATAGCATCATCTATCATTCATTGAATTCCATAAAATCAATTTATTAAGTCAGTTATGTTAGGATTATGATTTTATTTAAACACATCACATTTGATGTTAACTGTATATTTCGATTTCTCCGTCATTTTTAAAATCGTAAAAAATTTAAATATTCTTGAGACATTTTTAAATTTAGGTCCAACTGATAAGACAGAAAATACAAATAATTATCCCATGAAAAATAAATTCCCAAGAAGATTAATTATTATATACAAAATGGGCTGGATCGAAGTCTCGCCTACGACCAAGTCTTATTTCTAATTACAAAACAAAATTCTATTTTCTCTTTTTATTATGTGATCTTTCCAAGATTTCACAATATTACTATCACTAAAGAAAGATCAAGAATTCAGAGACAAAAATAGATTAAATAAAGAATAAAAAACAAGAATGGATGACTAACATTGTTAATCCACCTCAAAATTTTCAACCTTCATCGGCTCCTCTTTCCTACTCATATCCTTTCACCTCTGCTTAAAGTCAACTTTTCCACCAAAATATTGTACAAGAAAACATACACATGTGCAGCCCATTTAAACCGGAGACTTATTCTGGTCCGCCGAAATCAGACCGGTTTCGTCTTCCGTCTTCGGCTCCAAACACGTGAAAGATGGCATCCTCAACGGCGGCCCGTTGCTCCCGCTACTTTCCCCGGCCTCCGCCACCACCTTTGTCGACTTCATCGACAACCCTCTCGAAAAAAATCCCCACCGGCTACTCCCCTCACCGGCTCTGAATCCCCTCCGCGAACTCCTCTCTCTAGTCAATGTAGTAGCCGCGAGGCTCCCGGTCCGGTTCAATACGGCCCGGTCCATCATCTCCTTTCTAACCATGTTGGGCAGCCTTAAAGTGAACCGGTCAAGATTCTCACCAGGTTGAACCAAAGAATGCCCAGTCGAGTGGGATCTGAACTTATCCAAACCGACAGCTTTTGCGGTCCGAACCGACCACGATCTTGGCGGCCGGGTTGGGAGATCGAAACCCGGGCTCCGGTTTATACCATTTCTATCCAACCCCGTGAAATTGCGGTTTTCATCTATTTGAACCGCAATTTCACTGGTTCTGGATACAGTCCTCTCCGGAACCGGGACCGGTCCGGATGATATCTGAACCGGTTCTGGATCATCGTCTCCAGGGTGGGGGACGAGATTGGCGCGGCAGACGGGGCAGGTGACGTGGGATTCGAGCCAGACGTCGACGCAGTCGGGGTGGAAGACGTGGTCGCACTTGGGGATTAAACGCAGCGTTTCGTGGTCCTCGAATTCGTTGAGGCAGACTGCGCACTCGAGGGCGCTCTTGCCGAGCTTGTGGTCCTTGACCTCGGCGTAGGTGAAGGTGGGGAAAGTGGAGATGACGTCGGGGTCGAGGCCGCGGGTAGCGGCGGCGCGGCGGGCGCGGAGGGAGAGGACGCGGCGGGCGCCGGCGGCGGAGGAGGAGGAGTCGGTGCAGTGGCGGATGTAGATGGAGAAGAAGCCCATGAAGAAGAGGGCGGCGATGAGGACGACGATGATGATGGCCATGGAGGGGCTGAACCTGGCGTTGTTGTACGGGTTTTCATTGTTGGGGTCACGGCTAGGCTGAGCTGTGGCGGAGGTGAGGAGGAGGAGGAGGAGGAGAATGCGGCGGAGGTGGGAAGGGGATGAATTCATGGTGAGATTTGGGGCATGAATTTTGTGAGGTGTGGTTTGTTATGAAATTACTCTTATGATGGGTGAGTCATGTGTATTAAAGAGGTGTGAGAGAGAGAGAGAGAGATGAGGTTTGTGAGATGTCGTGAAATTCAAGCAAATGAACTTGACTTATCGAATCTGACTTTGAGCCTATGAATAGAACATTCTATGTAATTTTGATGTTATTTTTCTAATCTTTTATTAGAAAAATAATCTGCCTGAATTTGTTAATAACAGATTGGACAGAATATGTGAGAATGGAAAAGGAAGAAAAGTAGCGATCTTTTATATTGTTGTAACTTTGCTCTAAGAAGCTTATTATTAAATCCATATTAAATGCCACTCCGTTCGCTTAAATTAAGAAGCTTCTTGAATTCTAGTTCATTGATTCATTTTGCAATTAATTTATTGAAAAATAGAGTTTCACTTGAATGTTTGGATAGTGTACAACCAACATATGTATATCGATCAAGAGTGATTTTAGCCCAGTAGGAATAACGCAGTTGATTCTGGAGGAGCAAAGTTGCAAGAACGGGTAAGGGTAGATTCCTACTACTACTATGTAGTTCCAACATCTCTCCAACACAAACAAAACCAAATCTTGTGGAATCAAATTGAATATTGAATAATATATTTTGTACACTTCTAAAAAATCGATTATTGTTTATCAACCACACACTATCTAAGCAAATTAGTGTGGATCCTTAGAAGGTGGGCTTCTAAGAGGACAGGGTTAACGGTCATCCCCTAAGTGAGTCAATGTATATCCTGATTGAACGCTCTTATAATACTGTTGAGCTAGGATGTGGGGATACTTTGGGTTGGGGTTTCACCTTTTGCAAGAAAGAGGGCTCTTATTTAATGTGATTAGGGTCATTTAATACTTGAAATTTATTGTTTTTATATTTAATTACTGCAGTGTTTTTTACTTGTGTATGATATTATTGGGAGGAAGCCACGTGCGCGGGCATGAGTTGAAATTATTTTGATCCAACGACATGGGCGATTTAATCTGGTCAGCTAAACTCATTTTATTGCTATTATTTCTTATCTGAATTATGTTGCTGCGTTCAAATTCCATTTGGCATTTTTCCAAGTCAAGGCTGCGTTCATGTTTGTCGACTTTTAAATATTTCAGAATTAGCGATTTCTCAATAATATTAGTATTTCTAGAACACATATCATCGTGACTTTCAAGAAGCGACGGCTTTTGTCGATTAAAAACAGAATCAGATAAACAAACATAGGAATTGGGGATGAGGAAACGAGAGAAAAAAAAAAGGAAATTAGTGAACCAAAAAACTCAAATTTTTGTAGAGTGAAATATTGTGGTAAGCGTATTTAAGAGCATCCGCAGCGGTGGCGTCTATTAGTGAACCAAAAAACTCAAATTTTTGTAGAGTGAAATATTGTGGTAAGCGTATTTAAGAGCATCCGCAGCGGTGGCGAAAGACGCCACCGCCGTCCGCGCCGTTGGCAAGGCGCAGGACCGCCGCCGCTGCAGCCGCGCCGCTAGCACGGCGCTGCTCGATGTATCGAGCACGTCCGTGCCAGCGGACGCACACGTGGCGCGCTCCCATTCGTCAACGGCATAGCCGTTGTGTTTAAACTTTTTTTTATTTTTTTTTTAAAAATCGGTATTTAATTATAAATAATGCTAAAAAATAAAAAAAAAATATTTTCCAAATCCCAAAAATATGGCCGTTTTTTTCCCGTTTTTTCTGAATTTTTTTGATTTTTTTTTATTTTTTTTTTCCCCAAAATCATCTATAAATACACACATTCATCATCCATTTATCACATCAAATCATCTCTCATTCATCTCTCATTCATAATTCTCATACAAACTATCAACACATTCATCACCCACTCAAAATCTCAAATGGATTTCACCCATATTATGGCGGAAGCGGAACGCGAAGAACAAGAATACTACGAACAACATCGTGCCGCTTACGAAGCATATGTCGCGGCGAATACCCCTGCTCCTCCTCCTCAACGAACCAGATCAAATCGACGGTACATCCATCGTGACCGGGAGGGAGCCCACGAAAGGCTCGTTGCCGACTACTTTGCCGACCAGCCGCGGTCACAAAGGCGGCGGCCCAACGCTTATCCTTGAGGCGGTCGCCGACTACCGCCTATGGATTTGGCATGCATATTTCGGCGTTGCTGGATCCAACAACGACTTGAATGTGCTATATTCGTCACCACTCTTCAATGATGTGATGAATGGTGTAGCACCGGCGATCGACTTCACCATCAACGGAAATATATACCGCATGGGTTACTATCTCGCCGATGGTATCTACCCAAGGTGGTCGACGTTCGTGAAGACGCTCCACAACCCGCACGACCCGAGACGGGTTCTTTTTGCGCAGCGTCAAGAGTCAGCGCGGAAAGATGTCGAAAGAGCCTTCGGGGTCCTTCAAGCTCGATTCAACATTGTGAAGGCCCCGGCTCGGCTGTGGTACGTGAATAATATCGCCGACATCATGTTCACGTGTATTATATTACACAACATGATTATAGCCGACGAAGGGCCGAGGGCGGCTAGCTTCTACGACGAGGACGAAGCCGGAAGCTCAACAGCGAGGTCTCCCCTACGCCGAGGCGAGCATACGACGGTTGGCCAGAGGATCGAGACAAGACACACAATGCGCGATACTCGAATCCACAATCAACTACAAGAAGACCTAATCAACCACATGTGGGCGAAATTCGGCAACGAGTAGTGTCATTTTTAATTTTTAGGATTTTAATTATGTAATTTTTAATTTTTAGGATTTTAATTATGTAATTTTTAATTTTTAGGATTTTAATTATGCAATGTTTAATTTTATTTGTCATTTGTAATATTTATTGTGGGTTTTAAATGAATTTTAATATTATGGAAATGTTTTTGTGTAATTGAATTTTATATTAATTGTGCTCGTCCTTGCGGAAGAGCACAGTTGTGGGTGTTGTGCTCTTGCCAGAGAGCAGGCATGAATAGTACCGCCCGGGCCCACAACCGTGCCGCTGGCAAGAGCACGGTTGTGGATGCTCTAATGTTGTAAGGAAAGTCATCCAAACATGAGTCCAACAATTGAATTTCGAACTATAATTATTGTCTAAATTACAAATATTCTTCTACAGTATACGACGATAATATCCAGAAATAGTTCTATTGGAACTTATCAGAAGTAGGTTCTACTGTTCTAGATAAGTTTGAGGGGAAAATTATCTAATAAATTAATTACCATTTATTGATTGCCTGTTTAGGATGTACCTACGATAAAATTTGAAGGCAAAAACTCGAGGAAACTATTACTCATGTTAGGATTGAAACTATATCTTAATAAAAATGAGAGCGTTTGATTAAGTGTTGAGTTGAATCGATTAATAAATATGCTAATTGAATATTAAAAACATAGATGATAAGATAAGATCAAAATTTTAATTAATCTATCAAAATCTACTATATGATATACTAAGAACTTACATTATTCATATTTATTAGTCCTACAATATAAAATATTAATAGCACCTTAATTGAGCTCGTGTTGACTTACAGCTACCTCATCGATAGGTGTAATTTATAAAATACTTTAAGAGGGATTATACTCAAATCTACAAAATCAGTTGTTGAAAACAGACCAATTCACTTGAATAATCATACACTTCATTGAATAATCAAATTTGTAGATGAAATGTCCATCAATAAAGAGTTGATCATCTCATTCTCATAGATGACCAACAAATGGAACATATTTGTAGTGAATACACATAATGACATAAACATATGGTTAGCAAGTGAGGAATCTGGTAACCTTGGTGCCTTGTTATTACGGTATATATATTTATATATGCAAGAATCCAATTTGTATCTATCCAACTATGCATGCATCATAACATAACACTGGTTTGTAGTAGTAAAATAGATGGTGAACTCGTAGTTTCAAAATTTGGGGCTTGGAGTATGCGCGAATCCGGAGGAGCTGGGCACCGAGTGGTTCTTCACTAGGGGCATCAACGACTGGACCACGTCGGTGATCAGAGGTCTATATTCGGCCTCTGTCTGCACACACATAGCTGCTATTGCAGCCACCTGTAACCACAACATATATCATCAATATATCAATCCTCATCAGAGGTCTATAATAATAGTAGTAAGAAATATTTACTTGAACAAGATCTTTCTTGGAGTAGTGGCTTTGTAGGGCTGGGTCCATCATTTCCATCACTTTCTCTCTATTGGTTAAACGCGGGAGCGCCTGAAATTAAATTTGGGTTTGGAGGTTGGTAGATGATATACGTATATACAATGGTGCTATCCAATATCTATTTAAATAAAGAATTTTGATCAAATTATGATCGGTTTTGTAAGGTGTGACAACATAATATTAAATCCGGAAGTTTCATTCTTCACAATTGTCTCATTTGCGCATAACGACATCTTTTGGTGATGATGTCGTTTTATTAAAATAAGAAAAGTAAGAGAGGAAAAGAAAAGACACTATACTTATTTGAAACAAACGATATCGTTTTGAGCATCAACTAAGGATATCTTCTGTTTACGGATGAGACAGTTGTGAAACACTAAAACTTCGAGACGTAATATTTTGTTTTCAAATTTTATGAAACTGATCATAATTTATGATTTAAATGACTATTATCCGTAAATATAATATAGAGATACCCATGAAACGAGGAGATGTTCCCCAGGAGGGCGGGTGGTATCGATAGGCAGGCGTCCCGTTAACAGCTCCAAGAGAATGACACCATAACTATACACATCTGATTTAGTGGTGAGCTTCCCTGTAGATGCATACCTACATATATACAATACAACTTGCAACTATAATTAGTATGTATATATGATACTCCCTCCGTTCCTCTCTGGTAGAGAGGTTTCTTTTCGGCACGAGATTTAAGAAATTGTGTTAAAAGTGAGTTAAGTGAAGGAAGAATAAAGTAGGAAAGAAAAAAGATAGAGAGATGGAGAGAGAATAAAGTAAGAGATATGAAAAGTTGGTGCTTTTTACTAAAATAGAAAATTATTCAGCTACAGTAGGACAACCAAAAAAGAAATACGACTCAGCTACAGAGGGACGGAGGGAGTACTATATTGTTAATTAGAGATGCGTAAAAGAACATACTCTGGGGCAAAATATACGGTGGTGCCCAGAACTCGCGTAGAAACGAGGCCATTGAGTTTGTCCGACCCAATCTTGGCTAGACCGAAACCCGAAAGCTTAGCAGTGAAGGTGGGATCCAAGAGAATGGTGGTGGATCTGATATTGCGGTGGATGATGGAAGGGCTCATGTGCTCATGGAGATACTCCAAAGCTCGACCACAATCCAGAGCGATCTTTAACCGAGTGCCCCATTTCAACGTCCCACGTCGAAGATGATCTGCTAGAGACCCATTAGCCATGTACTCCAACACCAACAACCTCTTCTCCTCATCAGCACAGTACCCCAACAGCTCCCTTATGTACAAACACCGCACGCGGCACAACAGCTCTACTTGGGAACGGAAAGCTCGCTCCGCGGACCTACCAGTGCCGCGGAGGATCTTGATGGCCGCAGGGGTGCCATCGCGGAGCACCCCTCTGTATACGTCCGTCCCTATCATGTTGGCATCGCAGAAGATGTTGGTGGCCTTCTCGGCCTCCTTGAGAGTGAATACCTGCACCTGATACCCTCGCATTTCCGTATATGCAGCTGACATCTGCCGCCATTCACAGTGTATTATGTGATTGACGCACACAAATTTAGGCTCTGTGTTTATGATATTAATTGCAGCGATTAAGCCTTAAATAAGTGATAATGTGCATTGTTGTATGTGTGCTGTGCATATGTGATTTATTGGTTATAACATGAGTTTAGTTTAGTTACCTGAAGTGGGATCTAATTTGATGGTGCTGTGACCAATGAACATGCAATTGCTGTTGTGGACCACCCTCTTACTCGAGGCGGCGCTGCTGCTGCTGTTGGCTCTGGAGGAGTGGAGGCAGCGGAGCATCGCTGCCAGAAGTAGTATAGCGACGAGGAGGATGACGGGAACAACTATAATGAGGAGGGACGAAGACGGGATTATCTCATGGTGTTGCCCATGGGATTGGGGCGTGTCCATCATGACAGATTTTAGTAGAGTTATTAATTATGTGAAGGCCACAAACACACACAATGAGGAGAGTCTATTCTTTGTTTGGATAACATATCTCGTGAGTAATTAAAAGGTGAATGTACTTGAATTTGTCTCCTCTTTTGTGTCATGCAATGTCAAGTCTCTGTCTCACACCAGTGGGATAGCCTTGCATTTTTGTCTGTGGTTACTAATAATTGATTCCTGTTGATCCCTCTCTCACATAAATGTTATCACATCAGATTTTCAGATTCCTTTTGGGGGAAACGAGAACCAGACAGGATAACAGTTTCAAGATACTAACAACTGGCAGTCCATGACAAAATTTCTATTCTTCCCTACAACACCTTCAAACAAATATCTTTTACACACAAATCGAATATTAAATTACATGTCGCGATGCCTGTCGTTCCAGTCACCCTTGTTAGCTTCAGATTGCCACCGCTGTTCTGCTATCATATCAGGGGATAATCCCCACTCTCGGATTTGTTCTTCACTGTGTTGGACCACGAGACTGTTTTCTCCGCCATCGCCTAGCTGCATTACTTGCAACTCGCAATTCCCAAGATTATTCAAGAGCTCAAATTGCTCGACTGTCCATTTAAACAACTTCATAAGAAACACATGAATTGCAAGTCCGTGTGATACGATAACAAGGTTAAAGTCGTCAGTTGGTTGCGATGGAGCCTGTTCATATCTATGTCCCTCCATAAGGATTCAAGAAAACCTGCACATTGCGAGAGATTCTTTAATTTCATGTATCACAAGTGCAAAAGAAACAAGATAAACTGTTCTATCATTTTTGCAAACCGCTGGCATCTTGTGAGAATATACAAAATAATGGCACTATTTTACTGGTTCACTCAAAACACAACAATGGAATCCTCTGCACAATTACCTTAAAATCATAAATTTCGAGTCACGATCTGCTCTTGTTTTCTGGGGTGGCTAGATGGATGATTCAAGTAACAGAGGGGAAATTAAACAACACATAAAAATCGAGTGATCATGATTATAATATGTTTATACACTTTTTTTTTGTGTTTCTATTTTCTATCTTTTCTCTTATCCTTCTTTGTCATCTTTTTGCTTCAAGCTGTCAGTACCCACTGGTCACTGTCCAGCAAAGCCTCTCCCTGGTCCTCCACCTTCCCACTTTTTACCCCCTTTGCAGCCAATAACTGAAGCCTTCCCACTTACTCAACAGTGAACCCTCTTCTTCCTTTCTTATCTTTTCTTCTCCAACTTTTTATTCTCCCCATTAATAACAAAAAATTCACATAAATGACATAATGCAATGAAGCACACCACTCTCACACATATGAGAGAACATGTGGAAAATGAACTTGTACACAATTAACAGATCATAACACGAAAACATTTCGAGAGAAAGACTACCCTAATAATACATACATAATAACTCAACGATAAGTTTGCCAACACCAAAGAGCAAACTACTATAGATGTGGAGTTAGATGATATATGTCAATATGGGTTTTCATAGAAATTTAATTTTGTAGAATCAAGGACTCCTTTCTTCACAATTGACAGCCCAGTATTTCTTGCCATAATTTTTGTGTCATGCCAGAGTAAGTGGCATGCCAAACAAATGAGAAAGTAAACCTTTAAGTATTACTGAAGAGAATCTGTGTGGATATGCCAAATTCAATTGTAACACAGCAATCACAGCAGTTTAGAATTACCAGCATGACTTCTATCGAAACTAACTCCGAATGCAGCACCAGTTTTCTGTCTACTGTACACAATCCATGGCAGAACAATGACTGGTTAGAATAAGTTCATGAAGCAATTGTTATCTCCTTGTCTAAGCCTAGCATAAGAATCAGAAGAAATGCAGATACTGTCAAATATAACATTACTGTGCACCTTTTCAAATGTCTCCGAAAATATTTTCTAATAAAACAAACAACTGCATCAACTTGTCATATACTGCAAACAAAAATGCTCTCAGATCCATTGCATCAAAGGAAGACCATTTCAGCAGGCATGTTTTATACACTATATGCCACAATAGTTTAATAATTGTCTTGCGAACAGCAAATTAGTATAAGGACAAAAAATACGTTCATAATTTGGTAATTGTTCATCCAAAACCTCAAGGAAACACTACGTCGAGTGTTCTTCTACTTTGTACTAAAGTAATCAGGTACTAGCTATTCTGCTTGATAATAATACAGATAGTGTAAAATTACTACTATCAATATTCAATTCATGGCCAATAATCGAAAGCTTAGACTATGGTTGAGATGCTCCCAATCTTCAAAACGAATAGAGAATGTAACTTTCTACGAAGAGGACAAAAAGTGAAAAAAATGTAATCGCTGATTAATCAATAATTGCAGAGGCAACAGCTTTAATCAAATCAAACGCGCAAAAAAAAACAACAAAACGGAAGAAAAAAATTCGATAGAAGAACCTCCCAAACCTTTCCCTAATCTCCCTGATCACCTTCATCTGTTCGGGAACCTGAAAATTGCCGAAATCCTGATCTCGGATACGACATTCCCGATGATTCTGTTCTCGGCCTATTCCCGGAGTTTGAGACGAGGTCGTAGATCTGAGAGTCGGTGCGATCGAACTGTTCAGTGAGGGGTATTCGGTTGTCGGGAGTGGCGGCGTCGACGGTGCCGGCGGACGAGGATTATGCGCTTCGGAAGAAGCCTATACGGTTGATGATGGCAATTAACTAACATCATATTTTTTGATCGTCAAGTGGTTTAGAAAAAAATGGTGCAGTGATTATTTTATACGCGTGTGGCGTCGGCGCGGTGCGGGAAGGCGGCGCCACCTTGCGAAATGGAAGTTACCGTTCATCAAACTGTATTTCTTCAACTATGAACACCTTAATCGCATAAAAAATTTAGAATCAATAATTTCATATAAAATCTAATACTACATGTTTGGAGCATCCCCATCCCCGTGCTCTTGCCAATGAACATGGATGTGGGTCCGGACCCACTTTTACTCCCTGCTCTTAGGCAAGAGCACAACACCCACATCCGTGCTCTTCCACAGGGACGAGCTTAAGGGTCCCACCATTCTATTATTTAATTTAAATAAAAAAATTTCCACAATATTAAAATGCATTAAAAATAACCGGAATAATTTTACAAATTAAAAAAAAAATTAAAAATTACATAATTAAAATCCTAAAAATTAAAAAAACCCACTACTCAATGGCTGAATTTCGTCCAAATGTGTTTAATTAGGTCTTCTTGTAGCTCAATAAAAAATGGATGATGAATGTGTGTATATATAAATAATTTTGGGAATAATTTTTTTTAAAAAAAATAAAAAAAATCCAAAAAAGGGGTAATAAAACGACCATATTTTTGGGAATCTGAAAATATTTTTTAAAATTTTTGTATTATTTTCGATTTTTTTAAAAAAATTTGAATTCCCAACGGATAAATACGTTGGCCAATCAGAATGCGCCACGTCAGCTGCTCGCTGGCACGGACGTGCTCGATGCATCCAGCAGCGCCGTGCCAGTGGCAGACAGCGGGTGCCGTGCCGCTGACACGGACGGACGGACGTCAATTCCTACCGCTGCGGATGCTCTTAGATTTAATTATTAACATATTCATATTAATTATATACTATTTTGATTTTATTTTTTTATTATTTTTCTTTTGTTTTTACATTTTTTGTTGCTATTATTTTATAATCGGTTGACATTTTCTAACGGTCCAGATTATGGTTTGAAGTTTGTACAATATTTAGAGTTTGTATTTGATTACATTCCTACATTATTAATTGAGATATATGAGTATTGATTAAACGAGACCAAAAATAATCAATTAAATCATCATTGTGAGTTGGCCAAATGGTAGAGATGTTAATAAAGTCTGAGACCAAAGGTCTCGGGTTGGATTTGGTCTCAGTTTCGAGTCCTCCGTGGCGCGACCTTTAAATTTATGTTCATTTAACCATAAAAATAGTAATAAATAAATAAATAAATAAATCATCATTGTTAATTAAGGAGTATACAATTCATCTCAAACAGTTAGTGAGTCATTAGGGTGTCCACTATAAGGCGGACACGCCCAATAGCCCCGCCTCAGTTTTTGTCCATAGCCCCAAAATTCTATTTCCGCCACTATAGTGGACACCTCCAATAGCCCCCAAGTTTTATAATCAATTTTCATTTTTAAATATTTTCTAGTTTCAATCAAGTGTAATTTAAATAATCGCAGTGTAAATAACTAGAATACGAGGTAATTAGAGCCGAATATTCGTTGTATTGCAAACAGGTAAATTATACAACGAATAATTAAAACCGATGGAGGAAGATTCCGCTGTAATATTGGCGGAGTTGGAGAAGACCTCCACGACTGAGATGGAGGAAGGGGTGGACTCGATGCCCACGGTGGGGGAGATTGATTCCAAGTCCAACGCTGGGACGGAGGCGCATATCCGCCAAAGCCCGACGGTTGAGAAGCATATCCGCCAAAACCCGATGGCTGCGAAGGATAGCCCGAGGGGTTTGATGGATTGCTGCCATATCCCGATTCCTGAGAGTCGGGTGATTCGTCGTCTCCTCGGTGCATTTTTTAGACAGTGGTTATGTAGATAGTGAGTGGATGGATTTTGTGAAAATGGTGAAAAATAGTTGGTGGGAAGTGGTATTTATTGAGAAAAAAACAAAAACAAAAACAAAAACAAAAAAAAATTAAAATCACGCCGCATGCACCGCGGCGGATATTCACACTATAGTCGCCGGGCCTATAGGCGCAGCTATGTCCCCCCCGCCGCGTCCTCGCCCCGCACCCGGCGATCGCCCGTCCGCCCACCCCGCCCACGTCCGCCGCGTCCGCCCCCGGGGCGGACAACTCCCCCACTATAATTCGCCCGACTACCGCCCCAACCCGTGGCTATAGCCGCGGGCGTCACATAGTGGACACTCTTAGCCCCGTTAAACCCAATTTAGATTCATTATTACTTATTAGACCATCCACAATAGGAATAGCCCAGCAATAGCCCAGCCACAGCCTAGCCACTGCCACATCATCAGCACTCAAAATCCTCCTGCCACATCATCAAAACAAGCAAATAGTCCAGCAATAGCCCAGCCATAGCCTAGCCACATAATATCCACATCACTATTAACAAATATATACAAAATGAAATAATTAACAATCACACAATATACGAAATTTAATTTACGAGACATATACGGGAAAAGTTTAATAATAATATTAAAATTAAAAAAGTACAATAATTTAAAAAAATACATTAATTTTAAAAAAAATACAATAATAAAAAGGAATGCCAATTCACTCCTCGTCTCCGTCGTCGCCGCCTCCGTCGCTGTCGCCACCATCGCCGCCGCCACCACCGCCGCCGCCGCCGCCGGTCTCCCTCCGTGCCGCCTCAACTCGTCCTGCAGGCTCATGAGCAAGGTTTGAAGCACGCTCTTCTCCACGGGATCCGTCGCCACCCGCCATTCGGCCATCGTCTTGATCAACTGAGCGCGCGTTTGGGCGCGAGCGGAGAATTTGAGATCCTCGGTGGATTGGCCAAGGGGGGATGCCGACTGGACCTCCTGGGAAGCCCCGACGTTCCCCCTCGCCTCCCGCTGAGCGCGCTTGCACCCCATCGGGCGAGGTCGGCCACCGACCGAACGCGGCGTGGGGAACTCCTGCGTCGTCTCGGGGAGGTCGTGGGAACCACCGCTGCTGCCGCTGAAATCGCCGGTGTAGTTCAGTCGTTGCTTCTTCGGCCAGCCAGAGTCGACACCTACTCGGAACTTCTCGGACTTGTTCAGCACAAGATAGCAGTTCCAGTAGGTGAAGTCCTTGTATACCCCCTTCAGTGGGAAGGCTTTCTCAGCTATTCTCCTGGAGTCCTCCTCCGTTTGGCCACTGCTCATCATGCGGAGTGCGTTGGTGTACAAACCCGAAAATCGGGAGACCGCACCCCTGATTCGGTTCCAGGCCTTCCGGCAATCCTCCTCGTTGCGTGGCCTCCCCTCCGGGCAAAATCTCTTGTAGGCTGCTGCTATCTTGCCCCACATGTTGACGATCCTCTGCTCGTTCGAAACGAGAGGATCGTCGCAAACACTCACCCACGCCTTGCAGAGCGCGACGTTCTCCTCGTCCATCCACCTCCTCCGTACCTCCTCCTCACCCGGCTGCGACGACTCGCCGACCTTCTTCTTGCCCTTCTTCGCTGGGGCGCCACGCCCCCGCTCTGCCCCCCCTTCAACGAGAGTTTCCGGAGCTCCGGGAGTATCAAACACCAAGTCATCTAAGGAGAAACTATCAAACCCCAAGGGCGTTTGGGTCGATGTGTGCGATGAACCAGTCGAAAAATCTAAACTGGGGTGATAGACATCCCCCGCCGTCGCCGGGGACCCCCCAGAAGTCCACTGTGTAGCCGGTACGACCCCCGGAGTCCCCAGTGTCGGCGGTACCCCCCGGGCATCATCTGCATCCCGGGTGCCCATCCCGTTGGTGCCCACCCCGGTATCGCCGGATACCCTCCTGGCGGACTCCCCCCCGTTGGCGGCCCGGAATACATCTGCTGCCATGGGTACATGTTGTAGTACCCGGGCATCTGACCCCATCCACTTCCCACGGGGATCGACGGAGTTTGTGACTTGCTACTCCCGGAACTAGGCTCGTTGTTGAGATCCATTTCCCTTGTTGATCTTGTACAGAAATTAAGATAGAGAGAGTACTCGTTAAAACAAGTGGTGCGAATAAAAATAACGAGCAAAGCGCGTATATATAGTGTTTCGGTTTCTCTCTCCATTCGCCCGCTAGGCGACTGCAATAGACCGCCCAGCGAACCGCCCAGCGCCGGCGCTCGGCTGGGCGGCATTGTGGATGGTCTTATAGAGTAAAGTTTATATTTGGTCCTAAGGCCATATTTGATTGACGGGAAAGTAAAGTTGGCAAGAAAAATGATTCATAGGAAAATGAATCTCAGGAATATGAATCCTAATAACTTTACTTTCATGTGTTTCGAAATATCAAAATTTTAAATTTTAAATTTGATTTAAATATCAAACTAAAAATATACTAATTATTCTTTTATTTTAAAAAAAGAATAATAATTTAAAATTTTTAATAAATTATTAATTACAAATAATAATTATTATATTATTATATTTATTATTACTATGTATAGTTTAAATATTGATTATTTATCATAATATATAATCATCATAATAAATATGATTATTATTATTATTATTATTATTATTATTATTATTATATTTAAAAATATTATAATTGAATAAATTTTATAATTCAAAAGTTCCCTACAACTTTATTGATTGATTATTAATTTATAAAATAATAATAATTATTTATTATTATTATATGATTTATATTATATAATCATATTTTAATTGTTTAATAAATTATTAATTATAATAGTAATAACAATTATATATAAAAATTATAATAATATAGTTATAATTATGATAATTTTAATTATAGTTATTTATTATACGAGTATGATTTATAATTTAAAATTATTTTGAAAACATTGTAATTAATAATAGTAATAATAATAAATAATAATAATAATAATAATAACTATACTATATTGCATTAAATATGTAAGAATCCTAAAATTGGGAAAAAGAATACCTAAGAAAAGTTAGGATTTAGAATCCTGGAAAGTTGTACTAACTTTCCTTGTTCTCGGATTCTGATTACTTTCCCAGTTTAATTAAAAAATCAAAACAAACACAGGAATTTAAAATTTAAGGAAACAGATTACTTTCCCAGACAGAATCCCGACAACCAAACATGGCCTAAAGGTATTGTCATTTTATGATATTGGTCTAAAATATTCTCTTTTTTACTTTTAAATTCTGAACAAATGAAAATAAGACGAAAAATAGTCCTTTTTATGGCTCCATAAAAAAATACCGGTTAACGGCAACTAAGTTACATTTTGACTAGATAGGATTTACTAATACTCCCTCCGTTCCCTAATAATTATCCATTTTAGTTCCGACGTATGTTTTAAGAAATGTAAAGGAAAGTGAATTAAAAAAGTTAGTGGAATATGAGTCTCACTTTTATATATACTCCATCCGTTCCTGAAAATTTGTCACTTATTTCCATTTTCTCTTCGACCCTGAAAATTTGTCACCTTTCACTTTTACAATTTCTAGTAGTGGACCCCATATTTAACTAACTATTTGTTACTCACATTTTATTACTCCCTCCGTCCCGCTTTAGGAGTCCCGGTTGAACAATTTCGGGTGTCTCGCTTTAGGAGTCCCGGTTGAACTCGGTGCATAAAAATTGATGTCCACTACATCAATTTATTTATTACATCATTTAAAAGTAGGACCCAACATCCACTACATCATTTATTTATTACATATTTAAAAGCAAAAAAGTAAAAGAGTTGTTTAAAAGTGGGACCCAACCTCCACTACATCATTTATTTATTACACACTTAAATACCCCTTAAAACATGTGCCCGACTCAACCGGGACTGCTAAAGCGGGACGGAGGGAGTATAAAATTAATATATAAAAGTAGGACACACGTGCCACTAACTTTTCAACTTATTTCCTATTAGTACATTTTTCTTAAAACTCGTGCCGGATTAAATGGTGAGAAATCATTAGGGATGAAGGGAGTATTAGTTTTATAATAAAATATGAGTGGTATAAGTTAGAGGAATATCAGACCTATTATCATTTATGGTAAAAGTTGAAAGTGGATGATTAATCATGAAAATTCTTTTTTAAGCATAAGAATTAAGAAGATTTTGTTTAATGAATTAAACTGGAAGATGTTGAAGCAGAAAATTTTCTTCTTAGCATAAAACAAGAAAGCTATGTTTAATGAATTAAAAAAAGATAAAATAAAATATTATAAAAAATAAAGTGGGAAAGAGACGAGTGAGTAAAGTATAACATGTTAGTAAATGAAATTAAATGTTTTGTAATTTGCCAAAAAGATAAAACTTTAGTAGAACAATACGAAATGGAATATGACAAAAGATAATATAGTAGGGAGGAAGTATAAGAAAACAAATACTCCATCCATCTCATAATAAGAGTTACATTTTGCCATTTTCGTTCATCCCACGATAAGAGGCACTTTATTTTTTACCATAAATAGTAAGTAGATCATACATTCTACTAACTCACTTCACTCACATTTTATTTTAAAACCAATACTATAAAAAAGTGGATCTCATATTTCACTAATTTTTTCAACTCACTATTCTTTACATTTTAAAACCCGTCCCATATTGTGGGATGAATGGAGTACTATAAAGTATATAACCATATCACAAATAATAGAAACACACTAAGAGCATCAACAATGGTTAAGCCGATAAGGTAAGTCTCGTCCCGAGGGGATGAGACAACCACTAGCGGGTCAGCATAACCATATTAGGCAAAGGGCGGTTTAGTTGATAAAAATATGCTTCCCATTCATCCAATAAACCAGGAGTTTGAATCAACGTTGACTAAATGAAAAACCATTATTGTTTTTCTTGGTGGGGGGGGGGGGGGGGTTTGTGCAAGAACTATGCATTTTACAATTCTTGTCAGCCTGTGAATTGTGCCAAAGAGAGAACACATGGGACATAATATGCATTTCATAATATGAGTTCAAAGGCAAAGAGAGAAGAACATTCAGCAGTCAAACCTTGATTCTAGAGAGATGGATTGCGACATGGCTCACATGATGCATATATCTCACAGTCTGAGAGCTCAATCCTGTTGAGCTTCTTACAAGCCTGAAAAATGCATGGTAAGCATGAGGATACACACTGTAAGAAACTAAACAAAACAAAGACCTTTTAAGATTAATTTACTGTTCGAGTTCAGAATTCCAACCTCTCTTATTGCTGTAAGCTCTGCATGAGCAGTGGGGTCTGTGTGCTTGAAGGACCATGTTATGACACCCTACGACCACTTCGTCATTGTGTACTACAACAGCACCAAAAGGACCTCCATCTCCACTATCTACGCCTTTGTACGCCTCTTCGACTGCTTTTGTCAAGAATTTGTGATCTCTATCCTGAACAGCTGCAGCCATTACAAAATAAAATGTCACTACTGTATATTCTATTATTATATGATCTTGGTATCGCAATCTATCTCAGCGAAGTAACATTTGTTGATTAAAACTTGACATATGATTGTTTGTGACAGATCATATCATTGGCAATAGTTCTCACAAGATTAATCCTTTTTCTTCATTTATAATAAGAATATAGTTCTCTTAGCAAATAATCCTCATTGTTTTTCTTAATGGTATCAGAGCCCATGATTGCTAAGAGATTAAAGCTATCCAGGTTATGAAAAGATGTGAAGCCATGAGAAGCATGAACAGTTGTATATGATAGACCTGATTGTGTCATATCACAAACAAGTGGTAGTGCAGGCACAACTAACAAAACCATCTTTTAGTCTTAATGAAACTAAAGCATTTAGTAGCAAACGACAAATGTAAGAGAAATAAACCAATATATTCAAGCGACTGAGCACCTCAATAAATTAAATCTTGTGAAAACTTGCGTGACTGAGCAACCCCAATCAAATAAATCTCGTGAAAACTTGATCCCACGATAGTTATACCAAAAGCTTTTTTCAATATTACTGAGCACTATTTTTTTCAGTAACAGTTATATGTCCCATCCCTGAAGATCCTTTATTTCTCCCCTGTACAATCAACATATAACATTTTATATCTGATTATACAAATGTAGCCCAGTTAGTGGAAGTATCCCTGCCTTAGTCAAAATTCTATCAACTAGAAGATATTCGACTGAGCAAACAGCATCTATATATGAGTGTGCGTGCGCACAAACTTCACATAACATAAAAAGGCAGTTTACGAAGAACCTAAAGCAACTTTGCAAGATCTCCATTCACTTAAATCAATGTGCTAAAAGTTAAGTGTCAATCATTTTGCATAGCAGAGAAAAGGGACCAGAAAAAGATAGTATTGAGGAGCTGAGATTACCTTCTTGATGACCAGCAAATGCAGATGCCACTGAGATAGTTCCGTCTTTGGCTTCTGTAATAATGGAGTGCTCATTTCAGTTGGAAGAAGAAGAGAAGAAGAAGGAAGCTCGGCTTTGAGCTCGGCTTTGAGTTCGGCTTTGAGCCGAGAAGACAGTTGGTCTTGAGCCGAGAAGCAAAGGAGTTCGGTTTGTGTACCGAGAAAGGAGTTCGGTTTGTGAACCGAGAAGGGAGCTCGGTTGTGAGCCGAAGAGAGTGCTCGGTTGTGAGCCGAAAAGAAAGTTCGGTCTTGAGTCAAGAATAGAGTTCGTCTTGAGCCGAAAAAGAAGAAGCAACAGTTCGGTCTTGAACCGAGAAGGAAGTTCGGCCTAGAGAAACTAGCCGTTGGTGCAGCAGTTAGTTAGCCGAGATGTACCAGTTATTCTTCTTGCTTTCTTGATTCTTCTTGTAGTTAGTTAGTAGCAGTTGCTACTTGATTGTAGAGCTTTAAATAGCTCAAAACCATGTACGTAGTTAGTAGTGAAAATCAATAAAGAGTTTTCAAGTTTTCTCTCCAAGATTACCATCTTCGATACTCTAAGTGTGAGGGTGTGTTCTTCTGCATTGTGAGTTATCATACAACTGTGAGTGTGTGTGTGATTCACCTGAGTGTGTGAAAGTCTTGTGCGTATTGAATCCCAACAAGTGGCGCCGTCTGTGGGAAGGGGATATTGAAGCTGATTTGCAGAGGATCAAACGGTTTCAGAGATGGCAGCAAGGCTTGATGCAGAAAAGTTCACAGGCAAGAATGATTATAGCCTGTGGAAGATGAAGATGAAGGCGGTCTTGATTCAACAAGGCTTGGCCGCAGTTCTTGCAAATACAGAAGAGAAAGGAAAGGCTCCAATGCTTGATGATAAAGCTCAGGCAAGGATGGAGGAGATGCAGCTCAAGGCACATTCTGCAGTGATTCTGTGCCTTGGAGATAAGGTCTTGAGGGAAGTTCAAGAAGCCAAGACTGCGGTGGAGATCTTGAACAGGTTAGATGAAGTTTACCTGGCAAAATCTTTGGCTAACCGGCTGTATCTCAAGAAGAGGCTCTATGCCTATAGTTTTTCTGGTGAAAAATCTATCATAGAGCAGTTGGAGGAGTTCAATAAGATCATTGATGATCTGGGCTCTGTGGATGTTAAAATTTTAGATGAAGACAAGGCCATTCTTACATTGAATGCCTTGCCTAGCTCGTATGACCAGTTGAGTGATGCAATTATCTATGGCAGAGATAAGCCTATCACCTATGCAGAAGTCTACTCGGCCTTGATGGCTAAGGAACTCCAGAAGACTACCAGCAGAAGCTCTGCAAGCTCCAATGTTCAAGCAGCAGAGGCCTTGAATGTGAAGAAGTTCAAAAAGCAGAACTTCAAGAAAAAGTTTGAGGGCGCTAAACCCTCAAGTTCTGATGCTCAGAAGGAAACCAGAGCATGTTTTTGGTGCAAGAAACCAGGGCACTTGAAGAAGGACTGCCATGCCTGGAAGAGAAAACTAGCCTCTGAGGGCCACAACACTTCTGATTGTGTAGAGAGTACTGATCCCCCTGCTCAACTCATGAATGTAAGTGATAATGGGATCAGTCACAGGTGGATAATGGACTCAGGGTGCAGCTTCCATATGTGCCCCAACAAATCTTGGTTTCATGATCTTCAGGAAGCATCAGGGACTGTAGTTCTTGGAAATAACCATGTGTGTCAGATCAAAGGGATAGGGAAAGTGAAGCTAAGTTTGCAAGATGGCTCTATAAAGATCCTAACTGGGGTGAGGTATATTCCGGAAGTGAAAAGAAATCTCATCTCATTGGGAATGCTGGAGGAGAAAGGGTTCACCATATTGATGAGTCAGGGAAAGATGCTTGTGAAATCTGGGAATGCAGTGATGATGGAGGCTGACAGAGAGCACATTCTCTATTATCTGAAGGCTAAGGCCGTTGATGGAGAAAGCAATGCAGTGTCAGATGATTCCATAATGCTATGGCACAAGAGATTGGGCCATCCAGCAGAAGGAAGCTTGAAAGAACTCATCAAGAAGGGCCTGATCTCTGGAGATTTCAACAAGATGGACCCCTGTGAGCAGTGTATACTTGGAAAAGAGATGGAGGCTATCCCTTATGCTAGTGTTGTTGGGAGTATCATGTACACTATGATTTGTACAAGACCAGATCTTGCTCATGCTATCTCAGTGACTAGCAGATACATGGCAGACCCGGGGAAGGAGCATTGGAATGCTCTTAAATGGATATTGAGGTACATGAAGTCAACTAAGGACTGGGGGATTGTGTTCAATGGCTGGGAAGGTGGATCTGAGGAGGTTGTGCAGGGGTATTGTGATGCAGACTATGCTGCAAATCTGGACACCAGAAAGTCTCAAACAGGTTATTTGTTCACCATGTTTGGAACTGTGATCAGTTGGAAATCAGGTCTGCAGAGTGTAGTTGCTCTCTCAACTACAGAATCAGAGTATATAGCTCTCACTGCAGCTGTACAGGAGAGCTTTTGGATCCAGGGAGTAATTTCTGATTTTGGTTTTGACCAAGAAACAATGGTGATTCATTGTGACAGCAGCTCAGCTATATGCTTGGCTAAACATCCGGGTTTCCATGAAAGGAGCAAGCATATAGACATAAAGTTGCACTTTATTAGAGATGAGATTGAAAGGGGAAGGGTGAAGGTGGTTAAGATTAACACCTTGCACAATCCGGCAGATATGCTAACTAAATCTCTAAGTAGAGACAAGTTTGATCATTGCAAGAAGTTGATCAATGTTTGTGCGAGAACTGAGATGAGCCCTCAGGTGGAGAATTGTAATAATGGAGTGCTCATTTCAGTTGGAAGAAGAAGAGAAGAAGAAGGAAGCTCGGCTTTGAGCTCGGCTTTGAGTTCGGCTTTGAGCCGAGAAGACAGTTGGTCTTGAGCCGAGAAGCAAAGGAGTTCGGTTTGTGTACCGAGAAAGGAGTTCGGTTTGTGAACCGAGAAGGGAGCTCGGTTGTGAGCCGAAGAGAGTGCTCGGTTGTGAGCCGAAAAGAAAGTTCGGTCTTGAGTCAAGAATAGAGTTCGTCTTGAGCCGAAAAAGAAGAAGCAACAGTTCGGTCTTGAACCGAGAAGGAAGTTCGGCCTAGAGAAACTAGCCGTTGGTGCAGCAGTTAGTTAGCCGAGATGTAGCAGTTATTCTTCTTGCTTTCTTGATTCTTCTTGTAGTTAGTTAGTAGCAGTTGCTACTTGATTGTAGAGCTTTAAATAGCTCAAAACCATGTACGTAGTTAGTAGTGAAAATCAATAAAGAGTTTTCAAGTTTTCTCTCCAAGATTACCATCTTCGATACTCTAAGTGTGAGGGTGTGTTCTTCTGCATTGTGAGTTATCATACAACTGTGAGTGTGTGTGTGATTCACCTGAGTGTGTGAAAGTCTTGTGCGTATTGAATCCCAACAGCTTCAACAACTAATAAAAGAGGAAGACAATCAGCAAAATGTAGGCAGGTAAACTGCAAATATCATTGTACTAGGTAGAGATAAGCGAGAACAAATTTACTAATAGGATTTGTGAATTGCATTCTACAAAAATAAGATTTATATTTACAACATTAATTTGAACACCAAGCCGCGCGCTAAAGAGAACACTATAGAATCAGAAAGTAATCACATTTTCATGGAGGCAGTATTGTCTATCAAGAATCACTGTAATATTTTAGTGTAGGGGGTCTTTGAAGTTTTTTTAGTGGTAATGATACCGGAATAGTGTTGGATAAAGTTAACTTAACCTTAATATTCCATTTAACTCTATAAATATGACATGACAAGACTATAGAGAAGCACATAAACCATCTGGTTAAATCCTTTTCCAGGATTAGTTATGCGTTCATCCACCTACTCCATCTACCAACAGCTTGCCTAGTAAAAGTGTGTTACTAAGTCTTCTTAAACTATTCAATCAGTCTTTCACTCCTTAATGATTGCAATATGTTATTTCATTCTTAAGTTAGGCCTCTTCTCCAATATTTTCTACTTGCAAGGTTATCTTGCATGTTAGGCCAGATGTAATAAGTTGTAACGTACATGACTTGATAAAATAAGAACAAAAAAATTAAATCATAGTCTCAAGAGTTAAATTAAGGAAGTAAGCTTGCCTTCTTGATGACCCGCAAAGGCAGTAGGAACAGCAATATCTCCATCTTTAGCTTCGATAACTAATAAATCAGAAGGGTCAGCTAATGAAGAATACAGGTGAACAACTATAAATCTTATCCTCCCACTTCATAATATAGCTGCATTTATAATAATCCCATCGCAACTATATCAGGCACCCAAATGAAGCCACTAACTCAAGTCCTAGCTTCCAAAGTGATAGCATATGCATTCTTTGAAGCATGTCTTCTCTGCAGCTAAAACATTGGAGGGACAGAATACATATGATACATTTTGCGTAACATGAACTTTCAGTAATTACTAGAGTTAACTTATATTGAAGAGATTTTATCAAACTTCACTCCAGGTGAGAAAAATAAAAGGAACATCCCTATAATGGCCATACTAATGCATTTAGGTCTTGTTTACTTTAAGAATATCTCACTTAATTAATACATAATTGTTATGTTAAAATTTAACATTAATTGAAGCAATTACAAAACTTTTAGCCGAGTTTGCAATTTCAACTTGTAAAAATTGAAGCAATAACAAGATAGGGATATTGCAATTGCAAGGTTTTTTGTCTTGTAAAAATTGCAAATTTGAGTATATGTTCCAGCAATTAACACTGGAGAAAATAAACAAAGTATATGCATAATGTAATGTATTAAGAAGAAAGAGATGAATAAATTAGATCTTATGAATTTGGATACATATAATCCATCCACACTAAAACCAAAACAAGCACTGGACACAAATGAATATTTTATCCACCAAAGTAAACATAGCCGTATGATGTAGGACATTGGTGATTCGGAATAGCAAAAGGTGAAGAAATTGTCTGTGAAACAGATAGCTTCTGAAGCATACATGAGACATCACTATCCATCCAACGCCAACTACTACCCGAATATAATCGCAATCACGAACTTTATTCATTCTTAAAGAGCTTTTGCACGATTGCATTTCAGGTCACACTATCAAGTAGTAGACAAAACTAATTTCACGAAAGCTAGATCATTTCAGAGCAAATAGATTGCCAGATGATTTCGGATTATGCTTAGCGATCAAAACGCAATTGATGATCACTTAATCATTGTTATCACCCATACCATACCCCCAAATCCCATCAAACAGTAAAATGAAATCCGAAACGGCAAAAAACAGAAACGCCAGATCAAAATTTGCATTCAAAGCAGAGTGAGTTTAGCTTCCTCCATCGGCGATGAGAAATGGGATTGTGGTCAAGTAATGGGTAAGTGAAACAATTGATTCTTAAAAGAGAGATGTGTATAAAGGCTGTGTGTAATGGTGGAAGTGAAGAATCAATTGATTTTATATAGTGCTCGTTGGATATTATTTACATTGATGGGGTGCGTACTAAACAAGCCCAACAGCAATGACGGCCCATCAGCCCAAAGCCCAAGGAAGAGTATGAGTTCGGCATTACCAAAGAGTTCGGCCTCAGCCTACAGCTCGGTAAAAGCCAACCAATCAAGCTCTGCTCTCAGGTCGGCATCAAGCTCTACTCTCAGATCGGCAACCAAAGCAGTTCGGTCTCAGTATTCGACCGAACAAAGAGTTCGGCCTCAGCCTACAGCTCGGTAAAAGCCAACTAATCAAGCTCTGCTCTCAGGTCGGCATCAAGCTCTACTCTCAGATCGGCAACCAAAGCAGTTCGGTCTCAGTATTCGACCGAACAAGGAGTTAGTGGACCCATACAGGATTTCCACAACTTCCAACACACCCACTACCACGTGGTGTCAGCTCAGGCCACGATCGTAGGCCATGACCTACGCTACATGCAGGACCTCCATGACCTCCACGACATCCACAACCATCATTAGTGGTGATGCAAGCCACGATCTTAGTTCAATGTATAAATAGAACTTAGATCAGATAGAAAAAGGTTAAGCTCTCTAGAGATCAAATGTCAAATAGCAAGTCTGTATTGTAAGCTGGAGAAAACAGATCAAGCAATACAATCTTGCCCTCCCTTCTTCCCGTGGACGTAGATTTACTTCAGTAAATCGAACCACGTAAATTCTCTGCGTCGTAGTCTGTATTCTCTACCAGCATTTACTAACATCAGAAATTCGCGGATCCATCACTGGCGCCGTCTGTGGGAACCAGAGAACAAAATTTGTGATAAAGCGAATTTTTGACCCTTTTTCCACCCCAAAAAAATGCATACCAGATCACATACTACCCGTAATACCGTTCGTGAAAACCATGAGGAAGCCAGTCCAGCCCGCAGGTCCGGAAAACAGCCTCGGGAGACATCTACTTCCAGTTTTCACGATGAAGGAACAAGCCGCTCAAAAGGTCCACACACCGAGTCTTCCCAGCAGCCTGATTTGAATAAGGCTGTCAAGCTGTTCTTGGCAGAGAAGCAGGATGAGTTCTTAGCCTTCCTGCAAAAGAGCCAACAGCCGAAGACGAAAACGGTGGATTCTCCTTCCTCATCCAGACATGAAAGTCACTACCGCAGTAGTGCCGTGTCTTCCAGGAAGAAGAATCCTCAACCCCGACATGTTCCTGTTCCTCCTCGGTACCGGAATCACAGGAGATCTCCATCTCCTCCATACCAAAGAGATGTCGGGTTCGCCATGTACGGAGCATTGAAGACTCCGTTCTCGGACGATATCACCCGAACTCCCCTTCCACAGAACTACCGAACTCCGTCGATGACTTATGACGGGTTGGTGGATCCTCATGACTTCCTGGGACTCTATCAGTATAATATGGCGAACCAAGGTCTCAATGAGGTCCATATGTGCAAGCTGTTCCCCGAGCTGCTTATCGGGAACGCAAGAAGGTGGTTCGATAGCCTCCCCCAAGGCAGCATTAGATCTTACCGAGATCTAATGGAGGCTTTCCACAGGAGGTTTTTTCAGAAAGCGGAAGCCCGAATCACTTCGGCTCAGCTGCTTTCTATACGTCAAGGTCGCGACGAAAAGATCAGCGACTTCCTGACGAGATTCCATAAGGAATGCCTACAAGTAGATAATCTCAATGATCTACTTGTCATTTCGGCATTCCAAAATGGAATCCTGCCCGGAGCTCTCTACAGAAAGCTCGTGGAATGCAGTCCGCAAACAGCTCAAGAGATGTGGGACATTGCGGACCAGTTCTCCCGAGCCGATGAGGCAGACCGTCGAAAACGGTCTTTAGACAGCTCATCTAGAGGAGACGAAAAGAAGCCCGATCATAGCGATCAGAGGCTTCCTCGCCGAACACCTTCCCCACCAAAGGAGGGATAGCGGTCATCCGAGGTGATCAAAAAAGAGCAAGAGTTTGCAGATTGCGCTTAAAAGTGCCGAGCAATCAGCTCGGCACCATCAAGCATAGCAATCACAGCAGCCGGAGTCAGAGGCAGGCGAAATGACCGAAGTCACACCGGAGCCGAATTCGGTGGTGTACGGCACTGAAGCCGTGATTCCGGTTTAGATCGGCATACCCAGTCCCCGAACTCAATTTCTCCTCAGAAATGAATGGTGACGGACTGAGAGCCGAACTAGATCTTGCCGAAGAAAGAAGAGAATTGGCCTGCATAAAAGCAGCCAAGTACAAGGAGCAAGTAGCCCGGTATTATAACCAAAGGGTGAAAAAGCTGCAATTTCAAGTGGGAGATCTCGTCTTGAGAAACAACGAAGTAAGCCGAGCAGAAAAGCTGGGCGAACTCGAACCCACATGGGAAGGTCCATATCGGGTGTCAGAAGTCCTCGGCAAAGGGTCTTACAAATTGACTCACGTGTCAGGAGCACAAGTACCCCGAACATGGTACGTTTCCAACCTCAAAAAGTTCCATTTGTAAGAGACAGTCCAGTCAGTCTTGAGTCCTGTTCGGTCAATGTGCTTTCTTTGGTTTGCTTGGTCTTTGTTTGTCTCTGTGCGTTTTGTCTGTGTGTTTTGTCTGTCTCTGTGCGTGTCGTCTCTTACAAATGTTACTGAGGTATCTTGTTCTTCGAAGGCTGATCCCCTTCTTAGAACATATACAAGCCAACGATTGTGAGTCAAAACTTCTAAAGAGGATACAAGACCACAATTCAGCTTAAACAAGCAGTTCGTCTGAAACGAACTGCAATAAGCCAACGATTGTGAAGTCAAAGCTTCTAAAGAGGATACAAGACCACAATTCAGCTTAAACAAGCAGTTCGTCTGAAACGAACTGCAATAAGCCAACGATTGTGAGTCCAAGCTTCTCAGGAAGATACAAGACCACAATTCGGCTTAAGAAATAAGCACTTCGTCTGAAACGAACTGCAATAAGGGAAAGTCCGATCCACGCGATAAACCTCGCCGAATTAGGACGACCAAGTTCGGTCAAAGAAGTTTACCTCATAAGACCGAGGACGACCATGTCTAGTCAAAGAGGTTTACTGCATAAGACCACTTCGGTTAACTGGGAAAGTCCGATCCACGCGATAAAACTCGCCGAATTAGGACAAGGGAAAGTTCGATCCCGGCGACAAAAATCGCCAAATTAGAACACAAACCAAGTCCGGTCAAAGATGTTTATTTCATCAGACCAAAGACGAGTCCGGTCGAAGATGTTTATTTCATCAGACCAAAGACGAGTCCGGTCAAAGATGTTTATTTCATCAGACCAAAGACGAGTCCGGTCAAAGATGTTTATTTCATCAGACCAAAGACGAGTCCGGTCAAAGATGTTTATTTCATCAGACCAAAGACGAGTCCGGTCAAAGATGTTTATTTCATCAGACCAAAGACGAGTCCGGTCAAAGATGTTTATTTCATCAGACCAAAGACGAGTCCGGTCAAAGATGTTTATTTCATCAGACCAAGGACCAAGTCCGGTCAAAGAAGTTTACTTCATAAGACCAAGGACCAAGTCCGGTCAAAGAAGTTTACTTCATAAGACCGAGGACAAGTACGATGAAATTTTTTCGCTAAGCTGTAAATACAGAGTGTTAGAAGCGAAAACAAAATTTCATTTTTCAAATCTTGTTCGGCACACAACTCCGCTACCCTACGAGATGGCGTTACGCTATTACAAAGGACTATTCTACTGTCCAGGGTTGCTAAAGTTGAGCCATCTATTCACAAAATCCTCGTGAAGCTGAGTTCGGGCGTTCCAGGCAGCCGCAGAATAAGCAGGTCGACGAGATGCTCTAATCGACCTGCCACCTCTTCTCTGAGCCCGGGAAGCCCTAGCACCTCGGCGGCGAAGAGTCTCTTCACGAAGCATTTGCCGATCTTGCTCACTCATAACCACAGCTCCTCTGCGAACTTCAGTCCGTCCTCGACTTGACGTCTCCGGTTGTCCCTGAGTTCGTTGCTGACTTGGAGTAGGGTTTTGAGCAAGTGAATCAGAGGTTTGAGTTGGAGTACTAGCATCTGTTGGCGGGAAATGCCTGAGGAATCTCTCAATTGAGGGACGCCAGGAAAGAACTATGTCGTACCGAGAAGCCCAGCGCCGCAATGATTTCACGACTTGTTGGCAAGCCGAGCTCTCCAGCGCATTGTTCCTCCGGAGTACATGATATTCCTCCCACAGTTCGTCAACTCGACTCTGAACATCTGATATGGTCATTCCCCCGCGCACACGGATGTAATCCTCGTACGCAGTCCTCTCAGCAATGGTCGTATTCAGCTCGGCCTCCAGATCATTCTTATCGGACTCTAAGTCCTTATTATCGGCCTCCAGCTTCACTAAACGAGCCAGAAGCTCGTCATTCTTCGTCTGATCGGCTATAGCTCTTTTCTCAGCTTCGTCTAAAGCCGAAGAGTACAGCCGTTTCCAGTGAAGTATCTCCATCTCCTTGAGTACAAAGCAGCTATGTCAGTTCGGCAGCTGTACCGAGCAGATAGTAAAATACAACAGGAATAAAGGCGAGTACGAAAAGATATACGAAGACAAGTGTAGAGAATTTTTCATTCACAAGGAAAATTTTTTTTACACTAGGAGGGCTTCAAGGCCATTTTACAAGGAAGAAACTAGACTAAGAGAAGGGAGACGAAATCATACTCCGCCAGCTTCGTCTCCGGCTCCTCGGTCTGTTTCAGCTTCTTTCTCCTGAGCTACCTCAACCTCGGCCTCGCATCCTGCCGGCCTCGCCTCCGCCTCCTGATCGGCTTCCTTCTCCGGATACCCGGCCTCCTCCTCCAGCGGCTCGGCCTCACCCTCTCCGTTGTAAGTCGAAGCGGGTGAAACGGGTCCCACGGAGGCAAAGATAGCCTCCAGGTTCTCGTCCCGATCAGCTCGACAACTCCGGACTCGGTCTGCAGAAAGCAGGACCGAGGATGAAGCGAGCTCCTCAAGGAGCGGCAGATTCTGAAGCCGAGCTGCTATCTCTCGGCTGTACAGAGGCAGCACGACGTCGGCCCCCTGCTCGCCCTTATCGGTAATTAGCCTTACCAGACTACCGACAAAGGCCGAGAACTGGCTGCTCAAAAAGAGTTTCTCCGTGTAAACACGGAGAGCCTCCCCCTGGGCAGCCACGGCGGCAGCCTCCTTCTGAGCCTCCCGGTGCTTCGTCTGCTCTTGCAGGATGATGAGCTGGTTTTTGGCTGACCGGGCTTCATCCTGAGCCGAGATCCTAGCAGCTCGGGCCCTCTCAAATTTGGCCTCAGCCTGTTCGGCCAGACTACGAGCCAGATGCAACTTCTTCTGCATCTCCTCGTAGTCATGGGATGCTTTGGAGAGCTCCACGGAGACGAGCTTGGCTCTCTGAAGATGAACAAGGAAAAAACTCAACAGAATGGCCATCAAAAAATGTGGAAAAGAAGCCAAGTCAGAAAGCTTACCTCCACAAAATTCGTCGGCCATTGAAAAGGCTCAGGGACGTGTTCCGGGATGTCTGCAACCACCTCGGAGATGACCAGGTCTTTCTCCGGCACTCTTGGGGACTCATGAAATTTCCCCTTCCCTTTAGCCGAACACGGCTCCGGCTCTTTCGGATCCGAAGAAGAGGTTTTTTGCCTCTTCGGATTCTTCTCGGCTTCAGACGCCGAGCGAGGGGCTCTCTGCCTCTCCGGCTCCACAAGCTCGGAGGACTTTCGGATAGCCTTATTCAACATGTACACTGCCAAAAAGCAAGAAAGCCAGGTTAGTTTTCTTCGTTAAAGCAGTAGAGCATAAAGATAAAGAGAAATCCTCACCCTCGGCCTCTTCGTCCGAAGACGAGATGTCGAACACGACGTCGCCCTTGACGAGCTCAGACTCCGTGTATTGTTTCCTAACTATGGGAATCTTGTTGAGCTCGCCATCGAGCTCGTCCAACGGTTCAGGCCGAGGATGACGGATAACGGACTTCGGCCCTCTCCAGGGAAAACTAGGAGCCGCGGTCCTATCATAGTAGAAGAAGCGGTTTTGCCACTTCGGCCACTTCGTTTTACAAAAGGCCCTAAAGGGCTGTACAGGGATCAAGTAAAACCAAGACCCCTTCCTCTTAAATTGAAAGAATTTAAGGATCGCCTTCAAAGACAAATCCCTTCCTAACTTACGGAGTTCGGCAGCAAAGGCCGACAAGTGCCTCCAAGAGTTCGGAGTCACCTGGCCTAAAGGAAGCTGAAAAAAATCTAGTAAATCTATAAAGGCAGAAGGGAGGGGGAAACGAAGCCCGCATTCTAAGCAGGCCTCGTACACGGTGGCGTAACCCTCCGGCGGGGAGTCAGCCCTATGATCACCGTCAGGTACCACCGCCTTCCCCCCAGGAAAAAAGTATTTTTCGGGTAGGGATATCACAGTATCCTTACTCAAAATACTATGGAAATACTCTACGGTCTTCTCCCCGGACTCTTTCCGGCCAGAAGACCCCTTACCGCCTCTCCTACCGCTACCCGACTCCGAAGAAGAAGAAGAAGACATTTTTCTTACTTTTTGAAGGTGAAGAAAGTCTGAAGAAATTCTTGAAAGCGGAGAGAGAATTTTCGCAAAAAAGAGAGAGTGCAGAAGAAGCAGTCGCAAAAGTGCTTCAATGATGAAGAAAGGAGGTATTTATCAGATTCGGCGAAGATTTCAAAATCGTCGCGCCGTTTCGAATCCCACCTTTTCAGGATTCAACGGCCGGATTTTACTGTCGCATTTAATGCAAGGCACGTCCCCTGACATCAGCCTCCCCCTTGCCTTTATCCAGAATGCCGAAGTGACTCACTTCGCCGAAATGATTCACTTCGCCCTTCGGGGGGGGTAGTGATGGGGTGCGTACTAAACAAGCCCAACAGCAATGACGGCCCATCAGCCCAAAGCCCAAGGAAGAGTATGAGTTCGGCATTACCAAAGAGTTCGGCCTCAGCCTACAGCTCGGTAAAAGCCAACCAATCAAGCTCTGCTCTCAGGTCGGCATCAAGCTCTACTCTCAGATCGGCAACCAAAGCAGTTCGGTCTCAGTATTCGACCGAACAAAGAGTTCGGCCTCAGCCTACAGCTCGGTAAAAGCCAACTAATCAAGCTCTGCTCTCAGGTCGGCATCAAGCTCTACTCTCAGATCGGCAACCAAAGCAGTTCGGTCTCAGTATTCGACCGAACAAGGAGTTAGTGGACCCATACAGGATTTCCACAACTTCCAACACACCCACTACCACGTGGTGTCAGCTCAGGCCACGATCGTAGGCCATGACCTACGCTACATGCAGGACCTCCATGACCTCCACGACATCCACAACCATCATTAGTGGTGATGCAAGCCACGATCTTAGTTCAATGTATAAATAGAACTTAGATCAGATAGAAAAAGGTTAAGCTCTCTAGAGATCAAATGTCAAATAGCAAGTCTGTATTGTAAGCTGGAGAAAACAGATCAAGCAATACAATCTTGCCCTCCCTTCTTCCCGTGGACGTAGATTTACTTCAGTAAATCGAACCACGTAAATTCTCTGCGTCGTAGTCTGTATTCTCTACCAGCATTTACTAACATCAGAAATTCGCGGATCCATCATACATTGTCTCCAAAAATTAATTGATACTCTATGTGAGGCTAATATTTGCGTCACACATTAGAGGAAATATAGCAAATATTAACTTGTGTTGGGGAAACAAATTAGGGAGTAGGATAATTCTGTGCTTCACATGCATTCGAGAGGAGGCCCTCAAATCTCTTCATCCTCTGCATTCCAATTCATATATATGTATAATGAATCTTTATTTCTTCTAAAATAATCAATTATACAGTTAAATTGAGGTGAAGAATAAGAAGAAGCAAAATGGTGGCAGCGAGGATTATTGTTGTAGTGGCGTTGGCAGCGGCGGCGTTTGTTTTGTCGAGCAGCAACGCAGCGGAAACCCCGGCCGATTGCCTCAACAGATGCATCAGCAAGTGTGTCGACGCCCGCGGAGGCTTGTGCACATTCAATTGTGCTCTTGGCTGCAAATGTACGCACGCAAATGCACTCTTTCTCTCTCTCATATATAAATGTGATATTTGGGACTAATGCGTCCTATTAGGTTTACAACTATCTTAAATTGATAATTGACAACTATGTCAACAACCTATGTTATTTGTCTTCGTGTTGACATCTGTAACGTAGATTATTGACATAGTTGTCAGTTATAAGATAGTTGTCATCTGATCATATCTCGGGACTAATTGTGTATGCATATAATGATGTTAAAGGGCCACATTCTGAGCCAACGGGAGAGGTGATGGTTAATCAACCTCAGATCGATCCAGCAGCAACCAAAGCAGCATTTGCGATGTATGAAGAGCCTGATGCTAAGGGAACTCGCCCAGCCACCAAGCCGTAATCAATCTATATTTCAATATCATGTTTTTATTCAATATATCTGTAATATACTTACTATAATTCATTCTTTTGTAGGATTAGATATAATATAGTAGGCTTAGGATCATGTAAAGTCCTCGTGGAGTCATGTACCATATATATATATATATATCCATAATTTAACACCAAATTCATTTTAGTGTTCAACATTGAACAAAGATTAAAAAAAAAATCTATTGTATTAGAGGAAACTACATATTTGAAGGTCAAATTTTGACACGACACGAAAATTCAACATGAACATGCACGATATTATGGGTTTTAGTCAAACTTTATTGAGTTTGTGCCCTTAGTTTGAGTTGACCCATTCGAAGCTCCATGATTGGGTTTGAGTGACTCATTAAATTAATAATATTATATATTTATATAAATAGGGTTGTGATCAATTGAGATTTTTTAGCCTAATTGAGAATTGAGATGCATTATAAGCCACTCATTTTTATTAAATGAGTGGTCCAGAATTTGCCTCATGGAAAATATTTTTACATTAATTAATTGTGAAGGGGCATATTTGAAATTTCATCATATATTTTATTTAATAAATATTTTTTTTATTTTTTTTAAATTTTTTTTTTTTCGATTTTTTATTTATTTATTTTTTTTATTTTTTTTTTTTTTGTCAACTACATATACAATTCATGTCAACTACACACATGTAATGTCAACTACATATACAATTCATGTCAACTACACACATATAATGTCAACTACATATACAATTCATGTCAACTACACATATATAATGTCAATTATAAGCTATTGACATTTGATGTGCAGAGCTATTGACATTTGATGTGCGGACTACACATCGTAGTTGACATAATGTCTCAGTAGTTGGCATCGAGCGAAAATTTAAAAAAAAATTTAAAAAAAATTAAAAAAATTAAAAAAAATAAAAAAATTAATTTTTTTTTAGTTGTTGACATTTTAATACGAGTTGTTGACATTTGATATTCTGGCTATTGAAATGAAATGACGATAATACCCCTTAGTTGACATAATCTACTTGCAGTTGACATTTCAAAATGAGTGGCTGAAAATGCATCTCAATTCTCCATTAAGCTAAAAAATCTCAACCTAACAAGACCCTATATATATATATATATATAAGGGTGCATTATAATGATAACCCCAATTTCCGTAATAACCCTATAACTAAATCTGGATCACACATTTTTAAAATCACGCGGTTGATATTCAAACTTAGATTTACTTCATAAAAAAAAGCGCGGGGGTAAATATGTCATTTCGCTCATGATAAAATTTACGTATACAAATTTCACTCATTTAATTTTTGAATTTCGCTCATTTTATCATTTTATCAGTCGGTCAAAAGTATCATTTTATCAACTCAGAGTATCATTCTATCCGGGAAAACTATCATTCTATGCAATAAACCTAACATATATCATTTTATCAGTCAGTCAAAAGTATCATTTTATCAACTCAGAGTATCATTCTATGCGGCAAAACTATCATTTTATCAGTTTTATGTCATTTTGTCACGTTAAAGTATCATTTTATCAGCTTATATGCAATTTCTTCAGCTAAACTATCATTTTTATAAGGTTACTGTCATTTTATCCGCTTAGATTATCATTTTATCAGGTAAAAGTATCATTTTAATAAACAAAAATGTCATTTTATACACCAAAATACCTATCATTCTATCGGCGGAAAGTATCATTCTACCCGGCAAAACTATCATTCTATCGGCTGAAAGTATCATTCTATCCGGAAAAACTATCATTTTATCAGTTTTATGTCATTTTGTCACGTTAAAGTATCATTTATCAGCTTATATGCAATTTCTTCAGCTAAACTATCATTTTTATAAGGTTACTGTCATTTTATCTGCTTAGATTATCATTTTATCAGGTAAAAGTATCATTTTATTAAATAAAAATGTCATTTTATACACTAAAAATACCTATCATTCTATCGGCTGAAAGTATCATTCTACCCGGCAAAACTATCATTCTATCGGCTGAAAGTATCATTCTATCCAGTAAAACTATCATTTTATGCAGTAAACCTAACATTTATAAGCTAAAAGTATCATTTTATCAACTCAGAGTATCATTCTATCCGGCAAAACTATCATTCTATGCAATAAACCTATCATTTTATCATTTTATCAGTCAGTCAAAAGTATCATTTTATCAACTCAGAGTATCATTCTATCCGGCAAAACTATCATTCTATGCAATAAACCTATCATTTTATCATTTTACCAGTCAGTCAAAAGTATCATTTTATCAACTCAGAGTATCATTCTATCCGGCAAAACTATCATTCTATGCAATAAACCTATCATTTTATTAGTCAGTTAAAAGTATCATTTTATCAACTCAGAGTATCATTCTATCCGGCAAAACTATCATTCTATGCAATAAACCTATCATTTTATCATTTTATCATTTTACGTGATATTTGGCGAAATTCAGAAATTAAATGAGGGAAAGGACAGTTTTACCCCCGCGCTTTTTTTATGAAGTAAATCTAAGTTTGAATCTCAAAACTATCATTCTATGCAATAAACCTATCATTTTATCATTTTACGTGATATTTGGGAAAATTCAGAAATTAAATGAGAGAAATGACAGTTTTACCACCATGCTTTTTTTTTATGAAGTAAATATAAGTTTGAATCTCAACCGCATGATTAGAAATATGTGTGGTCCAGATTTGGTTATAGGGTTATTACGATATTTAGGGGTTATCATATGATCACGACTATATATATTTATATATATATATATATATATATATATGGAGATGATCAAAATAAAAATGCATTTGAATCCAGAAATGTAGCCTAAATCTTGGCCCCAGGATTAGATGATCTAATGGTCAATAATTAACCAAAAACACGGAAGGTCATAAGCAATTTTAGGTCATATTATAATATTTGGGTTTAATGTCATGCTAAGATCATTTTAGGTCATGCTTTGTTAGCATGACCTAAAAATTAACTAACTATGACCTAAAAGTGCCCTACGTATGATATTGTTCTGCGTTTCTGCATTTAAATCTAGTTTTGCATAGATCAAAACCATATATATATATATATATATATATGTTAGTGATCAAGATATAATTAATCTTAAGTGTATAACTAGAGAACAAATCTCAGCCATACATCTTAATGGAACAAATATTATTTATTTTAATAATATAGAATATGCAAAGGGTATTTATGGAAATTACATTATGAAATTTAAATCTGCGATCAATTACGCGGTTTCCTTTCTTTCTCTGTCTAGTTGAGCTATTGGTTTCCTTACGCAGTAGAATTTGAATTATTTTTTTGTTCGGTTTGTGTAATTAAGCATTGAGCTATTGAATTGATTGTGTTTTGAGCTGAGAATTTACTGATTCAGCTCAATATGTGGTTTTAAGCAGTTGACGAGTGTTTGCGTTTGAATTGATTTTGATGGCGTTGTGTGCGGGAGTATGCTCGAGGTCAACTTTCGATTTTGCTGATGTGCCATTTTTGAGAAGTGGTAATTTGTCGAAAACAGCTACTGATTGAGATCGGCTGATCGACGGCGCGGCAAATACTGATTCCGGCTAGATCTCTCTCGTTTTCCAACAGCCCGGAGATGTACTCCGCGGCGTCCGATGCCTGAGAATCGAAGTTCGATGAGTATTCCGGTGAGAATTATCCTCCACCGGAGGAGATAATACTACCGGAGGCCTCGCCGCAGAGGAGGTCAGAGAAGCAGTCTGAGCACGACTACAGTGACATGGCGAAATCAAGCGCCGAAGACGACTCGTCATTCTCTTCGAATCATATTTTGTAGAAATTGAGCTTTGAAACGCCGGATTGGACGGTTTATCCGCCGGAAAACGTGAGTGAGAGAGAGGATAAGTGAGTGAAGAAGAGACAGTGAGAGAGGGAAAGACTGTAGGTTTTGGTCGGAGACTTGAGATTCACTAAACATGTGATGCTTTCAATATATGAATAGCTAAAAATTAACAATCACTCTTATTTACAAAACGCATCACTCTTATTTACAAAACACATCACTCTTATTCTGATTTTACTTCACTCTTGTTTACAAAACACATCACTCTTATTCTGATTTTACTTCACTCATGTTTACAAAACACATCACTCTTTTACTCCACTCTTGTTTACAAAGCAAATCACTCTTATTCTGATTTTACTTCACTCTTATTTACAAAACACATTACTCTTATTCTGATTTTACTTCACTCTTGTTTTGCAAAACACATCACTCTTATTCTGATTTTACTTCACTCTTGTTTACAAAACACATCACTCTTTTACTTCACTCGTGTTTACAAAACACATCACTCTTATTCTGATTTTACTTCACTCTTGTTTTGCAAAACACATCACTCCTATTCTGATTTTAGTTCACTCTTGTTTACAAAACACATCACTCTTATTCTGATTTCACTTCACTCTTGTTTACAAAACACATCACTCTTATTCTGATTTCACTTCACTCTTGTTTACAAAACACATCACTCTTATTCTGATTTTACTTCACTCTTGTTTACAAAACACATCACTCTTGTTATGATATTACTTCACTCTTGTTTACAAAACACATCACTCTTAGCATGATTTTACTTCACTCTTGTTTACAAAACACATCACTCTTAGCATGATTTTACTTTACTCTTGTTTACAAAACACATCACTCTTATTATGATTTTACTTCACTCTTGTTTACAAAACACATCACTCTTGTTATGATTTTACTTCACTCTTGTTTACAAAACACATCACTATTAGCATGATTTCACTTCACTTTTGTTTACAAAACACATCACTCTTAGCATGATTTTTACTTCACTCTTGTTTACAAACACATCACTCTTAGCTTGATTTTACTTCACTCTTGTTTACAAAACACATCACTCTTGTTTACAAAACACATCACTCTTGTTATGATTTTACTACACTCTTGTTTACAAGACACCTCACTCTTGTTTACAAAACACATCACTCTTAGCATGATTTTACTTCACTCTTGTTTACAAAACACATCACTGTTATTATGATTACTTCACTCTTGTTTACAAAACACATCACTCTTGTTATGTTTTTACTTCACTCTTGTTTACAAAACACATCACTCTCTCACTCTGTTATTACTCTACACAGCCATGTTATGAAATGCTTGTTCTGTTTTTGAAATGTAAGGATCAAACCTGTAAGGTTTACTAATTACCGATATCTCTTTTGCCTACCAAGAGATGTGGTTAGTCTTCGCAACTAACAGACTTGTTACAAGAAAATGGTTTCGATATATAAAATAGGAACTATACATCAAGAAATAACATACCTGCAAAGATCCACCCTAATGCTGAAGAGTTGCAAGAAATATACACGAATACAAGCAAAATAAGAAGATCAATAAAAGTTTAATTTGGCATAGACAATCCTTTCACGATATTTATTTTTATTGGAGATCTCAAGGGGTGACTACCAACAAAATCACCAAGACCAACAACACTAGGCTACAAACCATAAATCTGGCTACATTCTGACTCTCGCTCATACGACCACACAAAACTTCACACATGTCCACTCTGACTTTGAAAATACCATCACTCTTATAGAAATTCCTCTCGAGTTGCATCGCTGCTGGTGTGGATTTTGGTTCTGATCGCAGCTTCTTCTCTGCGGGGCGTGTGGTGCCAGGGTGAGCACGCCTAAATGCAGTAACAAAACCTTACATGCAATATTGAAATGGCGATAAATCTCCTTCTCCAGAATCATCTGCAGCATCGACTTCCGAAAATCCAGATACGGATCGTCCGATTCCTTCGCCTAACAGCGTGCTCCCCTCCACCTCCTCCGGCGAGTGGCCAGAGATCTCCTCCGACCTTCACCTGGAGCTGAAATAGGTGAATTTCTAGAACAGAGAAGAGGAGAAGAGAGAATGCTCGGATGAAGACGCGGTTTGCAATTGAATTCAATTTTTCGAGCTACCCTGATTTTGGAATTAATTCAATTGGTATGCAATGACCATAATACCCCTGCATTTTTATTATAGAGTAAATTTGTGATTAAAGGAGCTAATATCTCCTTAAATTAGAAAATTAATACTAGCCCTTGATTTTTTTGATCTTGTGGCTATGATTTGTTCTCTAGTTATTTGGTTAAGGAGCATTTGCCATAGATCACTACTCTATATATATATATATATATATATATAGGATGTGATCATATGATAACTCATATTTATGGTGATAACCTAATAAGCTATCATTCTATAGACGAAATATATCATTTTATAAAATAGAATATCATTTTATGGATTAAAAGTATCATTTTATGCATGCTGAAAAAATATCATTTTATAGTGTATAAATATCATTTTTAGTAAAAATGATATTTTTGACCCATAACATGATAGGTTATTAGGTTATCACCATAAATATGGTTATCATTTTAACACACCCCTATATACATATATATATATATATATATACACACACGTGATCAGATCAATAAGTGAAATTCTGTCAAAAATCAAAGCAAATCTCAATCATTGGATCTTGTGATGTAACAGTTAGATTAATGCCATGTATCATCAAATAATGTAACTCAACTAATAATGTACTCCCTCCGTCCCATAGTAGATGTCACACTTGTGAGATGTCACAGGATTTTAGGAGATGTTATTTTGTGTGTTATGTGGTCAGAGAAAATATAATTTTATAATTGATGTGAGAAGGAACTTTTTCCAAAAGAGGAAATGTGACATCTTTTGTGGGACAAACTAAAAAGGAAAGTGTGACATCTACTATGAGACGGAGGGAGTACTATTTTAGTAAAATAATGTATCATTTTTTTTCTAATAATGTAACATCTTAGTCTAACAATGTAGCTTATCACCACCATTCAATCTAAGGATCCAAGGACTGAGATTTGCTTTGATTTTTGACAAAGTTTCACTTATTGATCATAGTACGCTCCTATATATAGAGAATTGTGATCATATGATAACCCCCAAATCACGTAATAACTCTATAACCAAATATGAACCACACATATTTTCTAATCTTGTGGCTGAGATTCAAACTTAGATTTACTTCATAAAAAAGGCGCAGAGGGTAAATATGTCATTTCCCTCATTTAATTTCTTAATTTCGCTCCATTCTTTCACTCTCTCTCAGTTCGATTCTCTCTTCTCAGCGATTTTGTTTCCATATTTCTCGCCTATTTTATTTCCATAGGCTCCAGATTTTCTTCCGATTTGGTTCATTATTCCATAATCTCCAGATTTTGTTTCCATATTTCTCGCATAATTGTGACCGGGAAGATGTTTTCAATTTTGCATATAAGTTGATAAAATGATACTTTAACCTGACAAAATGACATATTATGCATTGTCGATTATGTGTTAACATGATACTTTTGGCTTATAAATGTTAGGTTTACTGCATAAAATGATAGTTTTGCCGGATAGAATGATACTCTCAGTTGATAAAATGATAGTTTTGCCGGATAGAATGATACTCTGAGCTGATAAAATGATAGTTTTGCCAGATAGAATGATACTGTGAGTTGATAAAATGATAGTTTTACTGATTTGTAGGTATGTACATTCCTGTTTGTAATGATGCTTTGAAGTCAATGATTAGTATGAAATTCAATACATTAGTAGAAGCAGCTGATTTCTATGAACATTATGCTCGTTAAGTTGGTTTTGACATTCGTAAACTGGGCAACAAATCAGTCCATGATATTATGTAATTATATTATGCATTGTCGATTATGTATTAACATGATACTTTTGGCTTATAAATGTTAGGTTTACTGCATAAAATGATAGTTTTGCCGGATAGAATGATACTCTGGGTTGATAAAATAATAGTTTTACCCGATAGAATGATACTCTGAGTTGATAAAATGATAGTTTTACTGATTTGTATGTATGTACATTCATGTTTGTGATGATGCTTTGAAGCCAATGATTGGTATGAAATTCAATACATTAGTAGAAGCAACTGATTTCTATCCCTGGTATCATTTTATCATTTGAATCTATCATTTTATCCCCTGAAACTATCTTTTTATAATTTAAAACAATAATTCATCATCGAATAAGGTATGAATTGATGATACAAAACCAAGTATGAAGTAAATTCAAAGTAAATTCATCATGTTGTCATATGTAACTCTAAATCTACACTAAAAAACTATTGAATCTAAAAAAACAAGAATCTCTGGAAAAATGATAAAATCGAGCAAAAACAAAAGTGAAATAAGTAATAAACTTCATCCAGCCTTCCTTCGATGATGCTTGAGCGTTTTCCTTCGACATATTCCAGAATTTGGATGATTTTTCCTTCGAAACTGAAGAAGTAAGGGTTTGAAATGCGATTCGGAGGGTTTAAGTGTGAGATAAATTGAATGCAGCGTTTAATTCACGTTTTCTTCTTACCCGCCCAATTTTATAACGAAATGACAATTTTGCCCTTAATATATCAGAAATATGATAGTTTTATTTGATAAAATGATAGTTTTGTTAGAATAAATCTAGACCACATATTTTAAAAATGTGTGGTGGAGATTTAGTTATAGGGTTATCACACAAATTGGTGTTATATATATATATATATATATATATATATATATATAGGGAGATGATCAAAATAAGTATGTGTTTAAATCCAGAAATGCAGACCAAATCTTGGCCCTAGGATTAGATGATCTAATGGTCAATAATTAACAAAAAACACGGAAGGTCATAATTAAGCAATTTTAGGTCATATTATAATATTTGGGTTTAATGTCATGCTAAGATCGTTTTAGGTCATGCTTTGTTAGCATGACCTAAAAATTACCTAATTATGACCTAAAAGTGACCTAATTATGATATTGTTCTGCGTTTCTGTATTTAAATCTAGTTTTGCATAGATCAAAACCCTATATATATATATATATATATAGGGTTGCGTTAAAGATAGAACCATTCTTAAGTGTAGAACCTAGAACTCTACATATTTTATTCATTGGATGAGGAAAAAATGACGGTCAAGATTAAAAATCATACATATTAGACTATGTTTTCACGACATTCCGGACTCAACATGTGAAAAAACTCACATGTTGATGGAAGAATGAATGAAACGAAGAAGAGTCCATGCATGCTTTATTTTTTCACTTCTCTGCATTCACCCATTAATAATAGTTTTGGTTGTAATGGGAAGTTGCTGTGCAAATCAACATCATTGGATTAAAAGATCTAACGACCTCCGTTCGGCATTTGTTCTACGTTTAAGAATGGTTCTACGTTTAAGAATGGTTCTATCTTGATCACAATCCTATCAAGATAGAACCATTCTTAAACGTAGAACCATTCTTAAACGTAGAACAAATGCCGAACGGAGGTCGTTAGATCTTTTAATCCAATGATGTTGATTTGCACAGCAACTTCCCATTACAACCAAAACTATTATTAATGGGTGAATGCAGAGAAGTGAAAAAATAAAGCATGCATGGACTCTTCTTCGTTTCATTCATTCTTCCATCAACATGTGAGTTTTTTCACATGTTGAGTCCGGAATGTCGTGAAAACATAGTCTAATATGTATGATTTTTAATCTTGACCGTCATTTTTTCCTCATCCAATGAATAAAATATGTAGAGTTCTAGGTTCTACACTTAAGAATGGTTCTATCTTTAACGCAACCCTATATATATATATATATATATATATATATAGGGTAGTGATCTATGGCAAACACCTCTTAACCAAATAACTAGAGAACAAATAATAGCCACAAGATCAAAAAAATCAAGGGCTGGTATTAATTTTTTAATTTAAGGAGAAATTAGTTCACTCAATCACAAATTTAGTCCATAATAACAAGGCGGGGGTATTATGGTCATTGCATAGAAAAAATAGGTTCCCTAAATTCTTATCTCTCGATCTCTTCTGCAAATTCAGTGGCCTAGAGCAATCCGAAAACAACGTAGACGCATAGGGCGGTGGAATCCGGGAGGAAAACCGACAACAGAGCCGCGACCGCAGCGTAGCCGGAGGAGACGATCAGATGGTGCGCGAGGCGGTGGAGAGGGGGGAAACTGAGCGCAGCGGCGCATGCGAGGTAGTGCAGGGCGGAGGTGGCGACGGCGACGCACATTGCGATTGGATGCGTGGCGAATGGGGACTGGCTGGGATCGTGAATCCACTGGGATTTGAGCTGGAGGAAGGCTTGGAGCTGTTGAACTCCTCCATCTACAAAGTCATGTCCTATTAGCAACCTACCAGCCTTTCTGGCTTAATTGATCATATTAAAAGAGAGAATTATTCAACTTGAACTCGATATCCCTTTGTTCTTCTGGAAAAATACTACTCCAGTTCTCCTCTCTCTTGGGAGAGAAACTGAGAAAATGTTTATTCTTTTAATAATTTTTCTGATACAGTGGCGAGCTTGTAGTTGAAGAGAATTTCCTCGTATTTGCAGTAAGGAGTTGCTTGCTAGAGGAGGAGAGCTCTTGAAACGAACGCGAAAGGGTAAAGAGCGAGGATTGCGGAGGTGGTGAGCTCGCTGGAGTGCGGGCTGGGGTGATCGGAGATGTAGCATTGTGCGGCGAGAAATGCGGCGGCGAATTTGCCGGAGATGGAGACGTAGAAGGCGGAAAGGACTCGGAACGACGTCGTTGTTGGTGTGGTGTTTACTGCGTTTCGCGGCATTATGCGTGTGTTAGAGAGAGAGATGGAGGAAGGGAAGATTAGTTGTGTTTAAGTTTGAGATTATGATGTTTCTATTCTATTTTTAATACTGTTGATTTGGAAAGTTACAATATGATCTCTCATTTTTTATTTAGCATTTTTAAAGTGTAATTTTTATTAGGAGTGATGTGTTTTGTAAACAAGAGTGAATTAAAATCGTAAAAAAAGTGATGTATTTTGTAAACAAGAGTGAAGTAAAATCATGCTAAGAGTGATGTATTTTGTAAACAAGAGTGAAGTAAAATCGTAATAAGAGTGATGTGTTTTGTAAACAAGAGTGAAGTAAAATCGTAATAAAAGTGATGTGTTTTGTAAATAAGAGTGAAGTAAAATCATAATAAGAGTGATGTGTTTTGTAAACAAGAGTGAAGTAAAATCATAATAAGAGTGATGTGTTTTGTAAACAAGAGTGAAGTAAAATCATAATAAGAGTGATGTGTTTTGCAAATAACAGTGAAGTAAAATCATAATAAGAGTGATGTGTTTTGTAAACAAGAGTGCAGTAAAATCTTAATAAGAGTGATGTGTTTTGTAAACAAGAGTGAAGTAAAATCACGCTAAGAGTGATGTGTTTTGTAAACAAGAGTGAAGTAAAATCTTAATAAGAGTGATATGTTTTGTAAACAAGAGTGAAGTAAAATCATGCTAAGAGTGATGTGTTTTGTAAACAAGAGTGAAGTAAAATCATGCTAATAGTGACGTGTTTTGTAAACAAGAGTGAAGTAAAATCATAATAAGAGTGATGTGTTTTGTAAACAACAGTGAAGTAAAATCATAATAAGAGTGATGTGTTTTGTAAATAAGAGTGAAGTAAAATCATAATAATAGTGATGTGTTTCATAAACAACAGTAATGAGTTTTTATAGTTTGGTGTTGTCTCAGATTGAACCAATCAATAACTCAACAGGTTTTTTATCACTCTCACCCTTCGTTCCACAATAGAAGACACTCTTATTTTAGACATGAATTTAAAAAATGTAAAGAATAATGGATTAGAAAAGTTAGTAGAAGATAGTTCTACTTTTCTGTATTGAGTTCCACAAAGCTTAAGAAATTTATAAGATAATATGAAATTGTTATATCTGTATCATATTAATTAATATAATATGAATAATAAATTGACAAAATTATCTTTAAAGAAAATTATTCAAATGATGTACTGCCCCAAATTAAAGTCATATATTTTTATCGGTTGCTCTATTTCAATTTCAGGAATCAGTTGCCCTTCTGCGCAAGCTAAGAAACACGCACGGCACATAGTAAAGCTTCGATCTTTTCCTCACCATACTCACCCGCTACCATGCAAAATCTCTCTCAAAAATCACAAACACACGGAGAGAGCTGAATTGAGTAGCTCCGCGTCCATGGCGTCAAGCAGCTACACTTCTCTGTGTTCTTCTTCCCCGTCTCTCCCCACCAGACTCTCGCCATCCCCAGAACAAAGCGCCACATCTCTGAAGCTCAATCACACCAAAACCGCCTCATCTCATCGCATCACCCCTGCCAAGAGTCTCCAATTCCTCGAATCCCAGCTCCAGAAATTGATCCCATATTTAAATTTCATAATATAATTTACGAAAATACTCTTTGCCTATTTTATATTATTAAAATAAATAATATTGGTTCCATTAAGATGTGTGGCTGAGATTTGTTCTCTAGTTATATGCTTAAGATTAGTTATATCTTGATCACTACCCTATATATATATATATATTCTCCTATTCATCCCTTAGATCCTTTATTCTTCTTAATATGGGTCGTTAGATCTCATTCATCAACGGTCTAGATGATCTGCATTATTACACTATAATGGTGCATTATTAGTCGGTGTGCATTATTCAACTGAAAATCTGCATTATTACACTATAATGATGCATTATTAGTCGGTGTGCATTATTTAACTGAAAACCTGCATTATTAAATGACACGTGGCACCAATCTAACCGTCGGATGACAAAATCGTGGGGCTGAGATTAAGAAGGAAATAGGAGAAAAGATACAAAAATGAAATGAATACATCCATATATATATATATATAGGGTCTTGTTAGGTTGAGATTTTTTAGCTTAATTGAGAATTGAGATGCATTTTCAGCCACTCATTTTGAAATGTCAACTACAAGTAGATTATATCAACTAAGGGTATTATCGTCATTTCATTTCAATAGCCAGAATATCAAATGTCAACAACTCGTATTAAAATGTCAACAACTAAAAAAAATTTATTTTTTTATTTTTTTAAATTTATTTTTTTATTTTTTTAAAATTTTTTAAAAAATTTTTTTAAATTTTTTTAAATTTTTTTAATTTTCACGCGATGTCAACTACGATGTGTAGCCTGCACATCAAATGTCAATAGCCCTGCACATCAAATGTCAATAGCCTGCACATCAAATGTCAACAGGTTATAGTTGACATTATATGTGTATAGGTGATATGAATCGTATATGTAGTTGACATTATATATGTGCAGTTGACATGAATTGTATATGTAGTTGACATTATATGTGTGTAGTTGACATGAATTGTATATGTAGTTGACAAAAAAATAAAAATAATAAAAAATAATAAAAAAAAAAATTAATTTTTTTAAAAAAAATAAAAAAATAATTATTAAATAAAATGTATGATGAAATTACCATTCTGCCCTTTCACAATTAATTAATGTAAAAATATTTTCCATGTGGTAAATTCTGGACCACTCATTTAATAAAAATGAGTGGCTAATAATGCATCTCAATTCTCAATTAGGCTAAAAAATCTCAATTGATCACAACCCTATATATATATATATATATATATATATAGGGGTGATCAATTGCTAACTTATCATTTAATTGCTAACTACAACTAATTTAAGACCATAGGATTTTATAAATCTTGTGGTCTAAAATTTGCCACGTGTAATTTTTATTTTTATTAATTAAATCGAAAAAGATAAAAAATTACCAAATTAGAGTTTTGGATGAAAATGTCAATATAGTGTTTCAAAAATATCAACACAATGCTTTGAGAATGTTAACACATTACTTATATTGATATTCTACATGTATTATATTGACATATTTTATATAATATGTTGACATTTGTTGATGAACGAAAAAATTGAAAATTTTCAAAGTAAATTCATAATTTAAATCGAGAAAGTTATATGTATTAGGGGGGTGTTATATTGCTAACTCAATACGTAATTGTTAACTACAACTAAATAATAGCCATTAGATATTCAAATCAAGGGCCTAGATCATCTCCCTCGGAATGTCAATACGATCAACAAAAAACTTCAGTAAGGTTATTAAGGTCAATTTACAACAAATTAGTTGTAACTAACTTTTTAAAAATATTCCATAACTTTAAAACGCATATAACTTTCTCGATTTAAATTATGTTTTCACACAACATATATCAAATTAAAGATAATTTCATAAGGATTCTAACGAGATCTCACTTGCATATGTTCCGATGTCAAAATTTGAAAAAAAATTCAAAAATTTTTAATTTTTTCGTACAACAACAAATGTCAACATGATATATAAAATATGTCAATATAATACATGTAGAATTTTTTTTAAATAAACTCCTATATTAAGGAGAAATTACAAATAAACTTCTATAGAAATGAGGAAATAACAACTAATGTTAAGAGAGCTCGAACTCGACACCTCATACAATAATGTCTAACCTCCTTGCCGCTAGGACAAAGGCTTTGGACTATAATACATGTAGAATGTCAATATAAGCATTGTGTTGACATTCTCAAAGCATTATGTTGATATTTTCGAAACACTATATTGACATTTTCATCCAAAACCCTAATTTGGTTTTTTTTTTATCTTTTTCGATTTAATTAATAAAAACGAAAATTACACTGGGCAAATTGTAGACCACAAGTTTTCTAAAATCTTATGGTCTTAAATTAGTTGTAGTTAGCAATTAAATGATGAGTTAGCAATTGATCACTCCCTTATATACACTATACATAGGAGTGTGATCAATGTCGAACCAATTTTAAAGACCGAACTAGAGACCAAATTTGCCCCATTAGATCTAGTTTTTTTGATGAGATGCGCAGTTGTGTAAATTATTTCGGTCTTCATTACAAGCCCATTTGACTTCATTGTATTAGGTTTATTACTTCATTCTGGTACGTAATACCTTGAAACTATAGTTTGTTTTTACTCAATTCCAATACGGTTTGAAATGATTCAACACATGCTTCATTCGAATTCATTGACCTGAGTTTTTACCTTATTCACTTTTAAAAATGTAATTTATTCCAGTAGATTTATTACTTCATTGAGAAATGTTATTACTTCATTGGAGAATGTTTTTTACTTCATTCCAGTAGGACTTCAAATGATTCTACACATGCTTCGTTCAAATAGTTTATTAAATCATTCTATGTGCCTATTACACCATTCAATTAGACTATCATTCCATTTTTTTCAGCGCCGTGGCAGCGAGGATAGACATTGTAGAGAGAGAACGGTACGCGACGGCGAAACCGCCTTTACGTACTGGAATAAAGTAATAACATTCCGGAATGAAGTAAAAACCTACTAGAATGAAGTAATATATTCTGGAATGAAGTTAAATCTTCGTTATATGTTAGTATGACTTATTTGCCCGAGATGAATTAAAATAGGCTCGTGATGAAGACGAAAATAATTTATAAATTTGCGCATCTCATCCATAAAAAACTAGACCTAGAAACCTTAATTTGGCATGATTATGCAGTTCGGCAATAAGGAGTGGATTTGCTATAATGGGACTCTATATATTCTCTACAACACATTCACTAAGAAAATTGAGAATAAAACTCTCTCCTCGATAATATGATAAGATGATCTAAAGATGTCCGCTCAAAACATAATCACAATAGCCCAGCGCGCCGTAGAGCATCCTCGAATGCTTCCCGACTATTCCAAGGAGCCACCTGCATTGAAAAGGATCAAAGTCATACACAGACTTATCAAACTATTATCTAGAAAAGTTATTAACAAGTCAAATCAAGGCAAATTATGTGGATGTTTTTTACCTCAGTAATCTGAGAGTTGAAGTGTTTCTCAATCTTGTCCATAATCATATCATCGCTGTCAAGACAAAGCAAGTTGAACACAGCACCTGTCCAGCACAAAATAAAAGTTTTATCCAGCAGGTTAATCAAAATCATGCTTCAAACTATATTAATCGGGCTAAAACACACAAAATAGTTGCTTTTTAAACCAGAGTTTTTGAATCGTGAATATTGTTTCAGATCCTTTATAAGCGCAGTTTTTTTAAATCAATCATCTCCAAAGAATTTTGATGAATTTAAAAATTCCAAGCAAATACCATTTCAGATGATGAAATGACAAATAGTCAGCCACACACATCAAATGGGTAAACAAGCAAATATTGACACTTCAACCACAATAGTCCTCCATTCTAGTAACTACCCCGGTATTTACACTACATGATTGAAGTTAAAGGGCATGCCAAATCAACCATAACAAGAAAACAATGTGTAAAATTAACAATGAAATACCTTTGCGGCCAAAGCGCCCAGCTCTACCAACCCGGTGCAAGTAAACCTCATTGTCGGGTTCAGAATAACGACCATATTGCACAGGAAGATCAAAATTGATAACCAAATTAACCTACATAAAAATAATATGGACTTATTATAAGAGGTTAAGATCCAAGTTAAGCAAAAAAAGGGCTATTATAATAGACGTTGAAGCAAAATAGCAAAAGAGATGAGCAGCAGCACCTGGCTCTGGTCAAAACCACGAGCAAGAACATCAGTTGTGATTAGAACTTGGGTCAGACCTTCTTTGAACTCTTTTATGATTTTGTCCCTGTCCTCTATATTAAGAGCACCTTGAATCGTAGTCACCTCATAGCGAAGTTTGACCAAAGCTTGGTGCAACATAGATGCAGCATTCCTGGATTTGACAAAGGCAATTGTCTGCCCCACTTTCTCTCCAAGTTCAAGTATTTGGTCTTTAATCACCATGATCTTTGAAAGCTCGTCAGGACAATGAACCTTGTACTGTTTTACAGACTCCAGAGATAGTTCTTCCTTTTTGACAAACATTTGGTTAGGTTGTCTTTTAAAAATCTCTCCAGCTATTTTGGATGAAAAGTCCTTCACATCATCATCAAAGGTAGCCGAGAATAACAGGACCTGACCAATATTCCACAACACAACCAAAGTTTCAATTATAATTCAGTCGCCAACGAATATTGAATCTGACTCTGAGTTTAAATAATTTCCATTTTCTGTATCATATAGCTCCTAGATATTCCTTCACTACGGTACCAATGTCCCTCGCACCAAACATGACCAATAGATGGCAGCATATGACCAGATTGCATAATGTGTTACAAAATTAGGTATGATACACTTGGAAATATATAACTAGAAAATGAAGTAAAAGATTCATACTGAAGTAGAGAGATAAAATTGACAAGGAACATCTTCTGGGCACTTGCATTATGTATTTACCATATAATAACTATAACTCCAAATTCAGTTAGCAATGCAAAGTGGTTAAAACGCATCCTGTCTTATAAGCAACAGAGAAGTATATTCATAAAAAACATGATTATTTTGTACTAAACAACCAACCTGGCAATCGGAACTGGATTTAGCAATAGCCTTCATTATCCTGATTGATTCATCTCGGACTGCATATGATAATAAATTCACTCAATAAGCTTATAATATGAGATATTATATGCTTCACAAATTACAAATCAGAATATACGCAATACAGTGAACTTAACTTCATCAGGGAACCATAACACAAAATACTTTATGCATAAAAGATTATTTCACAATTTATGATCCATCCATTTCCTTGGATGCATTAGAAATGGATCCAGGAGTGCATGTATCATGAATTTGCATGGGATATAATCACACAGATAGTTTCCCTGAACCACAGCATGGACCAACATAGTGAGACCAGGCATTGACATGGATGGATTGACCTACTTGACCAAGATAGTCAATTGGATGGAAGAATCTAAGTGAGAATGGAGTATACAGGTTACCAAAAGGAAAAAAGAAAAAGCAAGTGACTAGACGAACGTTACATACAGTACACCAAAATAAAAGGTAATTGTGCAATTAACAGTTTTAACACCATAAAAGTAAGAGCTCAATAAGAACAGGAAAATGAAATTGCACAACTCACCATTGCCAACATGTGGTCTGCCTCATCAAACACAAGAATCTTCATTTTACTCAAACCCAATTTCTTGTGCTGGAATGTGCCTGGTGTGCCGATGATTACTTGCGCTGTAATAGGTGGCCTCTTTTGTATTGGGATGTACTGTAGTTTGCTTGATCAGGTGGTAAAGCTAACTCTGAGGTTATCCCAGTGAACTTCCCCATCTTCAGAAGAACTTCCATATTCTGCACAATTTAATCAGTGTTGCTCAAAGACCATAACATAAATATGAAACAAGTCAAGATTGCAATAATTACAAAACTATAAGAACATGATTGAATTAATTAAGTGGAAGACATAACTATGCAGCCACAGCAAAACAGCCGTCATTCCGTTTTACTACATCATAGTCCTATATCATTTACAATACTAATAGTGATTAGAGACTAATTCACACTCAATCTTGCAAGGATTTTTCACCCTCTTTAGCTTTTCCCAAACAAAATATAGACCTACATGAATCCCCCAACCACACAAAAAGGCTATTGACTATAGATTAGCAAAAATTCCTAAGCTATAAAGGACGAACTACTGAAAACAAGCAAGCAAAACAAACCTGAACGGCTAACTCCCTGGTGGGGCAAATGCAGAGAGCCTGTGGTTCACGGACATTCGGATCAACTCGGCTCAACATACCAAGCACGAAGCAGGTGGTCTTCCCGGATCCATTATGAGCTTGAGCTATTAAATTCTTGTAAGGAGGAGTTAAGATCATGGGTAAACTGATAGCCTGAATCTTGCTAGGTTGCTCAAACTTCATCTCAACGTAAAGCCCCTTCAGCAGCTCAGGTGGCAAGTTCAAGTCTTCGAATCTCTTAGCTGAGGTATATGGAGTGTCCCCGGACGTAACCTATGATTCAACTCAAAAGGCAGGAAATCAAAATCCCAATTAAACCCCTACAATTATCATCGATTGCAAAATCAAAATAAAAACCTAAAGCTTAAATCTATAAAATCGAGGACAAATTATAGACAAAAACTAAGAGAAGGGTAGAAAATTACTGCTTCAATGGAGGAATCGTCGGGATTAGTCAGGCCGAGTCGACCTTGTTTGGACTCGTCGACAACCAACGAGTCCAATTTGATATCCGCCGACGACGAAGCCTCGCTTTGCTTCTCCGCAGCCGCCTCCTCATCAGCGACATCCTCCCACGACTTCGTCTCCGGCGGGGTAATCGTGGCGTTGGTAGATGAGCTACTGCTGTCGGCCATGGAAGAAGAAACAGCAATCTATACTAATATAACGGATTTCAGAATCCGGCGAGGAAAGACGGTGGAGCGACGAGGCAGCGCGGTGGAACGGCGAGCAAGGGGCAGTGGAGCGACGGCCAGCGTGGTGGAGGAGCGGCGGAAGTAGCGACGGCGATTGGCGGCGAGGAAAGGCGAGAGAGAGAGGAGAGAGACAGTGATGCGCCGATTGAGAAGAGTTTATAATATAATTGATTTTCTTTTCTATTACTATTTGGAAAAGTTTATAGTTATAATTGATTTCCATTTTAACAGTAAAGAGTTCGGGTTAAATCTGGTTTATAGGGTACTTTATGTTTAAAATAACGTAAATGTACCCATTTTGTTATCTTTTTCATATATGGGAAAAACACCACCCACATTGGCATTTTTTATTAGTGAAGACGCCACTCGCATTGGCGTTTTACCATTTAGAACCGTATGTCGTCGTATTTTATGTATGCATAGGTAAGTTCAAAAACGCCGACGGGGTTGGCGTTTTAGCTTTTAATTTGGCAATTTAAAAAAATACGGTATTATTAAAACCCGCCAATGAGGAGGGCGTGTTTGGCATAATCACGCTAATGCGGAAGGCGTGTTTGATGAAGTAGAAACGCCTAGGATATTGGCGTGTTTAAATTAAAACGGCAATTGGAAAAATTCTCGAAACTGAATCCAAATATGTTGAGGCATGTAGCAACCACGAGTCTCGGCGTGCGTCTCCGGTGCTCCGGGGCTGCCAGCGGTAGCGGACTGCGGCGGATGTACCACGAGAGAGTGGTGGACCACTACGACAACCCGAGGAATGTCGGGTCGTTTGACAAGAACGATCCGAATGTGGGAACGGGTCTCGTTGGAGCGCCGGCGTGTGGTGACGTCATGAAATTGAAGATTTGAGTTGATGAGGAGAGCGGTAAAATCGTGGATGCCTGCTTTAAGACTTTCGGATGTGGTTCCGCTATCGCTTCCTCCTCCGTGGGTATGTCGATTGAATTGAATCGTAAAGTTCTATGCTTTCCGTAATATCACCTAAAAATTGAATTTATGATTTGACATATTTTGTGGATTGGTTAATTGATAAATTCGGAGCTGGTATTGAGGATTAAAGATACCGAGCGAGAGAGAGTGGAGTTTGGTATGTTTTAGATTATGTGAATTGACCAGAGAATTGTACAAGAGGAATTTGCTTCTCCATAAAAAATCCAATGAAGGTGGCGTGTTTCAGAAAAGACGCCAGCGAGGGTGGCGTTTTTCAGTAAAAACGCCAATCAGGTGGGCGTCTCTTATAAAAACGCCAATCGGGTGGGCGAGACAATACAGAATGAGTCTTTTCCGTCGGCAAAAATTTGAAGGAAATAGCGAAGTATAAAACGCCAACATGGTAGGCGTTTTTGAGAAAAGACACCTTCCACGCAGGCGTTTATATCTGTTAAACACGCCAACATAGTTATCGTTTTTTCACGTAACACGCCAACCAAGTTGGCGTGTTTTAACTTAACTGTATTTGGAGAAAATACGACTAAAATACGACGACATTATAAAACGCCAACTATGTTGGCGTTTTTACTTATAGACACGCCAACTATGGTGCCGTTTTTCCATTTATGGAAGAGATAACAAAATGAGTACATTTTCGTTATTTTAGTGACAAAGTAGCCTATAAACCCGATTTTCTCAAAGAGTTCGTGTTTCAGGACTATTAGAGCATCCACAATAGCTTTAGACAGGCCACAACTCTTCATGCGACATCATCAGCACTTAAAAACTCCTCCTGCCACATCATAAGGACAAGTAACTGAACAAGCAATAGGCTAGCCACAATAAACAAAATTATAAAAACAAATAGTTAACAATCACACAAAATACGGAATTAAATTTACGACACAGATACATGAAAATTCAATAATAATATTAAAATTTAAAAAAGTACATAAATTAAAAAAATTTACATTAATTTTTTAAAAAAAACTCCTCTTCCACACGCGAGCCCTACACGCCTCCGCCTCACTCCTCGCCGTCGTCGTCGTCGTCGCTATCCGGGACCCCCAAATCTGCGGCATCTGAGCCCGAGTCTGAGCCCCCCAACTGTGCCGCGGCGGCATCCAAATCGACCTGCATACTCACGAGAATTGAGTGAAGAAAACTTTTCTCCTCGGGGTCAGTTGCCGCCTTCCAGTCAGCTAAGATCTTGTACATCTGAGCCCGCGTTTGTTAACGTGCGAAGAAGGCGAGCTCGGCGGTCGACTTGCCAACAGGGGGATGCCGACTGGACCTCCTGGGACCCCTGGCGAGCCCGTTGTGCCCGCCTTTGACCAATCGGGCTAGGGCGGCGAGTAAACGCAGGAGGGAACGGGAACTACTGAACATCCTCGGGGAGGTCGTGGGAACCGCCGCTGCTGCCGCCGCTGTAATCACCGGTATAGTTCAGTCGCTGCTTCTTCGGCCAGCCAGCATCGACACTTGCCCGAAACTTCTCGGAGTCCATCAGCACCTCATAGCAGTTCCAGTAGGTGAACTCCTTATAAAGCCCGGGCACTGGGAAGGCTTTCTCCGCTATCCTCCTGCAGTCCTCGTTAGTTTGGCCACTGGTCTGCATGCGGAGGGCGTTGTTGTACAAGCCGAAAATCGGGAGACCGCAATCCTGATTCGGTCCTATCCCTTCCGGCACTCCTCCCCGCTGTGTGGCCTCCCCTCCGGGCAAAATGCCTTGTAGGCTGCTGATATTTTAGCCCACAAGTTGACGATCCCCTGATTGTTCGAATCGAGCGGATCATCGCAAACACTCACCCACGCCTTGGACAGCGCGACGTTCTCCGCATCCGACCACTACCTCCATGCCGGGCTGTCGTCATCAGCCGGCTGCGACGACTCGCCGACCACCCTCTTGCCCTTCCCCTTGCCCTTCTTCTTCTTTGGCGCGCCCCGACCCCGCCCTACTCCCCTCGTTTGAACGTGAGTGTCTGCATCCCCGAGATCTATCCCCAACTCCTCTAAGGAGAAAGTATCACACCCAGTGAACTGCGTCTCCGATGGGGTCGATGTGTGCGAAGAAGCAGTCAAAAAATTAAAACTGGGGCGATAGACGTTATCCCCCCCCGGCTGCCACCCCGGCATCATCTGCATCCCGGGTTGCATCCCCGGTACCCCCTGCTCGCCATGCATCGCCGACCCGCCCTGCATCCCCTACCATCCCGGCATACTACCCCCGGATGCCATCTTGGGCATCATCTGCTGCCAAGGGTACATGTTGTAGTACCCGGCCATCGGACCCCATCCACTTCCCACGGGTACCGTGGGAGTTTGAGACCCGGTCGTCACTGGAGTAGGCTCGTTGTTGTGCTCCATTTCGCGTTGTTGCTCTTGTACAGAAATTAAGATAGAGAGAAAACTCGTTAAAACAAGTGGTGCGAATGAAAATGGCGTGCAAATCGCGTATATATAGTGTTTCAAAAATTAAATAACAAAAAATCGGCTGGTCGATCGCTCGCCGATGGGAGCCTGCAATGACGGGCAGCCGATCGGCGAGCGCATCGGCCAGCGCCCGAAAATCAACGTGCGATCGCCGTTTTTCTCGCCGGCTGCAATGATTCGGCGAGCGGACCGGCCAGTGCCGGGAATCGACTAGCCGGTCCGCTCGCCGCCATTGTGGATGCTTTTAGATTTTATATAATATGCATTATAAGTAATTAAATTTATATAGTATTAATTTTTCTCCTATTTATTTAAGTTAAAATTGCAATTATGCTATGAGAAAAAATTCCAACTCAAGACATATGGGTAATGAGTTGGTATGTTCAATAAATAATTATTTCACGAGTGGATCTCAAAAAAATTATATTTCAACTCATACATTAAAAAATAATGGGTGTAATCTAAATTCAATCATTACTTTAAATTATGGAAAAATTTCCATAATATTTTGAACCTTTCTTAAATATTGTTGAATCTAATAAGAATAAGGGATATTGGTCACTAAAATCATAAACTTTTGTTAAAATTTGGTATTTTCTCTGAACTTTAAAATTGGTCTAGAATATCACAAAGTTTGCACTTTGTTTGGTATTTCCCAAACTAACCTAAATAAGATATTTTCATCAAAATCTTATTTTACGTGGCAACCGTGATATGTTTTATGATATTTTAAACCACTTTTTAAGTTCATAACAAGTACGATAAAAAGTCCAGTAGAAAACCACATTAATTTAATTGTGCCAAATATAATTAAAAAAAAGCCTCGTAAGTTAGTCAAATATTGTGATAGACATGCCGTGGAAAAATACCAAATAAAGTGCAAAGTTTGCGATATTCTAGATCAATTTTAAAGTTAATGGGAAATACCAAATTTTGGTCAAAGGTTTCAGGGACTAATATTCTAAGAATAATGTATGGCGTACAGCGTACAAATATATATGCATTTGCTATTTTTGTAATTTAAAATTTCTTACCTTTTTTTAACTATAAAATAAGTATACAAAATTGAAAATAATTACTTATATGTTAACAAAATTTAAGTTAATAACCACACTTCATTATTTAGGCAGACCACACGTGATATTATATACAAAAACGTATATTCCATATAAAATATAAAAGTTTGGCTATTAATTTAAACTTTGTTGATATATTATTAATTATTTTCTATTTTTTTATAGCATAAAAATATAAGAAAATTTTAAAATAATATAATAAAATATAAAAAGACATGTATACTTGTACGAATATATTACTCCCATTAGACACAATATTATACAATTGGGAGTATGTATATGACTAAGTCCAAAATATTTTGAATTTTTTTTATAATTTAAAGTAATAATTGAATTTAGATTTTATATCCATTAGTTTCCATGTATATTTATGTATAGTTGGAACATGGCTTTTTTAAAGTTCTACTTGTCAAATAATCAGTGGCGGACGCATGAAATATTAATAGTAGGGGCTTAATCATATACTCCTTTCCTTTACTAAAAATAGAAATTCTGAAAACGGTATAAGTTTTAATGCAAAATTGGTAAAGTAAAATAAATGAAAAAAAAATAAAAAAATTGATAAAATATGATAGAGGAGGAGAAAAATATAGGGAAATTAGTGTTAGTGGATTGTGTGTCCATTTTCTAAAATGAAAAGTTTCTATTTTTAAGAAATGGTTTTTAAATGAAAGAATTTTTATTTATAGTAAATTGATGGAGTATATCTTGATTATATTATACTCCTCCGTTCCAAGGTAATTGTGTCGTATTCTTTTTTTATTGTCTAAAAGTAGTTAAGTCATTTACTTTTTTGGCAAAAATTTTATCTTCTCTTATACTTATTCTTTTTTCATCTCTCTTATTTTATTTCATCTCTTACTTTACTCTTTCCACTTTTAACATTTAACACATCAATTTCTTAAGTATCGTGTCTAAAAAAATGCTTCACCTGTCTTGAGTCGGGCTCATATTATATACTAGTATATATGAAAAAAGTAATACTTGTATCGTAAAAAATCATATACACTAGTCCAACTCATCATAAATTTAAAATAGCTAAAGGAATTAAAGGAAGTGTGAAAGAACTTGGAAAAGTAGAAAAAATCTTTGTTATGCATTTTAGCTACTCGTATATTTGAAATAAGTTTAACAATTTATGCAACATAGCAAAAGGAATTAAGAAAGTTTTCATTGGTCAAAATTTATAACTTAGGATAAATTTCATAATCAATTTTATTTTATAAGAGAACATTAATTGGAGCTCAAAACGGTACAGTACTTTTTAAATGTGACTTTCAATACCTAATATAGTAATATTATATCACTAACTTCTTCCCCAAAGTTTCGTCAGCCATTTTCTTCTTTCATTATCTTTTGCAAATTTTCGATCCTCAAAATTTGTCCAGCCCCTTCAAATCATTCAGTTCCAGCAATTTAGTCTGCAATTATATTGACTTTTGAAGGGCTTAAAACTGTTATCATTAATTTTCAAAAAATTTATAAATAGAAAAAGATGAAAAAATCGTGTTGGGGAGGGCTTAAGCCCTTCCATCCCTCCACCTGTGTCCGTCAATGGTAGTAAGGATCGATCCCACAGAGATGGGGGTAAGCAAGTGTTCAGAGGACTTGGAAGGGGTTGGTTGCTACCACGCAAATCATGGGTTAAGACTTGTTTAACTACTAGACTTGGAGGAAATTAAAAGTGATTATCCTATCTGCTAGACCTAGGGAATAGAAAAAGTACGTACGCATGCATGAGTAGTAGAAATGAAGTTTATCTAGAAAAATTCAACAACTAAACTACCAGACCAGGTAAACGGGTTTCCAAAAATAGCTAGACAATACGTAACATGCAGTGGGGACCATTTTCCCGAATTAGCTATGACGACAGAAAAGTTGCATAAAGTAAACAACACCAGTGACAGATCCGACTCCTAACTCACTTCTACCTTCATCTTCTCCAACAATCTAAATAAACAGAAGCGAAACAGAGCATCAAGCATATGAAAACAGAGCAATCACAAATCCGACTTCAAACATTACGATCAAACACGAAATGACTAGATCTAAACTACTAGGCCGAGCGAAACAAACAGAAACAGTAAACATCCATAACCATGCATATTTCAGAACATCACGACTCAGATCCACAACTCCGTTCGACAATTCAACTCTAATCAACAAAAACCAACTCCAATACGCCAAACTCATACTCCTCAATTCCGATTCAACAACAAATCAACTCCGACCAACCCGATTTTAACTCCGAATCAAACATCAATTGCGAAAAGCATCCAAAACAGTAAATACCAACAATCCAACATCAGAATCAGCTAAACAAAAAATATAAACTTCCATAACTACGATATTTAAGGTTCAACACGAAAATAATAAACGCCGAGCTTTTAAAACGACGAAGTCTCGGCTCAAAATGACAGAAAATAGGAAATTATATCTTCGCCCTTCACAATGACGGTGTTACACCATAGAAATTGAACTACGCCGCCACGAACTCCTAGAATTTACCTCATAAAAGCTAAGTGCGTAGAGAAATATGTGTGTGAAGTGATGAGCTAAGAGCGAAAGTGAACATGATGATTGATTATTGATTATTGTCTCTCTTCATGTTGTGTCTCCATTTAAAGCCGAGGCTCGAACTTCTAGGGTAATTTCTCTGCTGATTTGTAGATTTTTCCCTCCTAGAAAGTCCTTCAAAAGATGTTTTTCTGCTCACAGCTGCTTCCATAATCCCCTAGGTCAGGTTGCGAGCTAGCTTCTTCACTCCATTTTCCTCAGTTTCCTCTGCCTGGTAGATTTTTCCATCCGTTTTCTTGACCTGGCAGATTCTCTACGCACCTGAACTTAAAACGTGTATTAATTCATAGAAATCATATAATTTATCCCCATAACCGATGTATGAAATTCACCTTTTCAGTATACTAAAAAGAAGTAAAAAAAAAAGTTGCCAGTGAATGTTAAGTATCTCGTTATAAGAATTTTATGCTGAATATATATTTACATATTTAAGTATCTCGCTATAGAATTATATGCTGAGCCAGTAATATATTCTAAACCTCTTTCTTGCGTCAGTACGACTTAGACCATAGCCTATCAATCCAATACTACAATAATATCATGATTCATAACCATTTCCATAGTCTTAAAATATAATAGGAGTATTTATTAAAACAGCAACACCGATATCTATTGCTATACTACAGCAAACTTTTGAATTCATCAATCAAATGAGACTACTTTAGAATTGTTATTTCCGTCAATTCTATGAAGAAAAATCATGTGATTAATAAGAATCTTGATTACAACTTTTGAATTCATCAATCAAATGAGACTACTTTAGATTTTTTATTTCCGTCAATTCTATGAAGAAAAATCATGTGATTAATAAGAATCTTGAAGTATGTAATCTCTATCAACTTAATATACTTAGTTTGTTTGATAACTTATACTCCAATTAACATGAGATCGTAGTTATCATATGGAAGATTTTATAAAGAGGGAACCATATAAAAAGTCCCTAGACAATATGGTTTTTGTTTTTTCGATATTAGGGGTCATTTGGACAAAGATTTAACTATATTTGAAGGCGATGTTCGACATGGTTAGACATTGGGCCGCTGAAACCAACCTCGACATGAAGAAAAGGTACGCATTTCTCATCTGAGAGATGAAGCGCAATTTGGGGTTGTCCACCGACAGGCATGTTGCTGGGGCTGCTGAGGATGATGCCGACGAGTGAGCCGAGCGGCATGTAGAATTGTTTTTTTTGAATTGTACTCCCTCCGTCCTAAGGAAGATTGTTATGGTTTTGTATACTAGAAATCACCTTTCGAGTGATTGGATACTGTAAAACTCTAATGGTTATTTTCCAATAAATGCAACAGATTATTTTTGTCATAATGTTGTTATGTTTTACATTTAATGGTTGTTTATTGCATATTTAAATGTATGAGCAAACGTAACAAAGTCTAAGTCTTTGTTTTAGTAGACCAGTTGTGGGCGTCGTCCAATTTAAGGTAACACGGTCAGTTCTAAACAAAGAAAAATAAGAATTTCACAACCTAGATAGGCCTAGACTACCTATCGCGAAAGGTTGCAATGTCAGTCCGATTATTTCTAAACCTTATTGAAATAAGATGACGTTGGTGTGGTATAGCACTGAATGGATCTAACAGCAAGACGAGTCTTTATGCTATCTACTAAAAGACGAGGTCTTGAGAATTAATTTCTTAATCAATGTATGTTAGCATTGAGCATACGATATTGAGTATCCACTACTTTGACTTACCAAAGGTGCGGGTTTTTCGTAACCCAACGATCCAGGTATATTGGGTAGTGGTGATCATTATCTAGAGGTGCTAGGATTGCTATTATGTTGAAACGTGCGCGAGGAGAGTCTCGTTTGATAACATCCACAAGAGGAGCTCGAAACGAGGTTTTATTATTCGGAACCTAGCTAGTTGGAGTTTGATTACTCTATGAATAATAAATAAGAGTTTCTTGCTAAGTCCACTCTTGGAATTCGAAATATGTTAATTAATTAAGTCTATAGCAGACATTAATTAATTAATGGATGTTTCCATCTTAAGCGCGGGAAATAAATCAAATACAATTAAAGGAAACCCGGAATACTTGTAATTTCGGATTTGGAAGGCAGTGCAATATTACTTCTGTAGTGGCTGCTCGTAATATTCCAATATAAGCTTATATTAAATTGTGGGTTCAATTTGATTAGTAAAAAGCTAATTGGGTGAGGCCTGTTCTTCCTTAGATCCCTGACTGGGCCCAATATGTGACTTATATAAATAGGAGAATAAAGGAGACAGAAAACACAACAATTATTTTACAAAATTTTCGTCCCCCCCTCTTAAGAGAGTTTTCGAAAATTGTGCTCCCTCCGTGAGCTGAGTTCTGTCTTCCATTATTCGAGTCCTAGTACGTTGGTGAGATTTTCCCACACAAATATCAGCGTATAGTCCGGGACACCAGTCAGAAGATCCGAGGTCTTGTATTGAAGATCTTCACGTGGAGACGGAGCAAGCCATCATCGATTCTTGATTGAATCAACGAGGTAAATTGGCTAATTCCGTAGTAAGCATGTTTTAGGAATTTTATGTGCTAAAGCATGTTTTAATTCAAGTTATGAGCATGATACATGTGATAATTACGCGAATAGATTTTGTCTAAATAATCTGCTAAATAGATCAAATTCATGTGATCCGTTATGAACGTACGCTTCCTCTGCCAGCCCCTTCAAAGATGACTCCTTCCTTGAGCGGCACGAGATTCTATATAGCTTTATTTTGTGTGTTAAGTGCAGCTAGTAAAGTAAGAGAGAGAGAAAAGTAGAGATAAAGATGTTTCTATTTTTAATAATGAGTCATCTTGGTTGGGACAAACCAAAAAGGAAAGTACATCTTCAATGGGACAGATGGAGTAGATTTTTTATTTTATTTTAATGAAATATGTTTGATTTTTTCTATGTTTCTTTCTGATTTATTTCGTCTTTGTTGTGTTAATACTCCCTTCATTCACAAAAAATAGTCTCATTTGTGGACGGAACTAGCTTTAATGAGAAATTGATAAAGTAGGTAAACTAAGAGAAATATGGAGAAAAAGTAACGAAGATGGATTATGAGATGAGCTGATACTATTGTAAGTGGCCTTAGAGCATACGTAACGAAGGCAGGCCGGACTTCACCGGTGTCCCGGTCCGCGGCCTACGTGTTGGATGGGGTGGGGACGAGCCTGGCCGCGCCCGGAGCCGAATGAGCGGCCTGACGTCGGGCCTGGTTGCTGCCCGGCCCAGCATTGGAGGGGTGATAAGGCTCGTTTCATGCATTAGTTTTGGGTTAAAATTCCGTCTTTTTTGGAATCTAATGTATGATTCTAAGTTTAGGTGCGTAAGAAATCTGTCGGACCCAGGAGTTTGTGTTGATTGACCCGACAGATGCAAAAGAGTTGAATTTGAAGTGGAAAACCAGAAGTCGTCGCTCGGACCTAGGAAAATCAAGAAGATGGCTACTTAGGGAAATTTGGTCCCCACTTTTTGTGCTAGTTTGTTTGGCCACTTTAGGAAAGTCAGTTTACTCTCCAGTTTGTTGGTCTTGTTTCTCAAGTTAATTTTACATTCCGAGCCATGCATGTTGGATTGAGAAATATCAATTGCACTACACTTTCTTAAACACAACTTCTTAAATCTCGTGCCGAAAAGAAACCTCTCAATTAACGCGAGAAGGAGGGAGTATCTCATTCCATACCATTTTAATTTCTATTCTACTTCATTTCTATTCTATTTCGTTTCTCTCCCTCTCCAACTAAACCACTCAAATACATTCGTCAAAATGCCTCCTCAATATGACCAAAAAGCAATCGAAGACAACATTGCGAGAATGATGGAGGAGGCGATGCCCGCAATCCTAGGGAAGTTAATGATAAGCTCGGATTTTGCACTGTTTTAAGGACATTATTTGGTCCATTTTGAGTGTCAAAGTTGCATTACATGCCCATAAATTACGTATTTTATCTATTTTGGTATTTTGACGTGTTTTGTAAGAAATGTGCAAATTAGAGCTTAAAAAGATAGTTAAAAGTCGAAGTTGTAAATCTGGAGCATTCGAGATTATCAGCGGTCCGCTGCAACTCAGCCAGCGACCGCTGGGTTGTGCTCAGCGACCACTCCAGAAGATCTAGTAGCTACGGGATGATTGCCAGCGACCGCTGAAATAAAGTGCAGCGACCGCTGTTCAAGAGGTAGAAGCTACGGAACACATTGCAGCGACCGCTGGAGAATATGCAGCGCCACCCCGCTGGGAAAGAGCGGTGCACATATTTGACTTACTTTCTCTCCAAGATTTTTCATACTTTGCTGAATATTTGCCATAATTATGGGGCACGAAAATAAGGCTATAAATACCCCTCAAGCTTCATCAATTGGGATCTTTCGCTGGATAATTCCAGAGCAAGAATATTTGAGAGTTTTTCCGCTGTTCATCATTTCAAGGTGTTTGAAGAAGAATTCAAGAGAAGATCAAGGCTACAAGATTCTACCTTTGGGTTTTATCAATTTAGTTCTTATGTTTTCTTTGTTTTCCCCTACAAACTACATTTTTAGCTTGTTCTTTCATGTGTAACTAAACTTATAATTATAGGGATGTGTTAGTAGCGACTTTGATTATACAGTTCCTATTAATTTAATATTTGTTTTGTTCATTACTTTGCCTCTATTCTAAGTGTTGGATAATTGCTTCACGTTTGAGTGACACATTCTGTGATGATCTATTGACTTGCTACATAATCGTGAGAGGAGGTTGGCAAGCTAAAAGAGTTTAGTTGACGTTACAATTAACTTCCCTTAAAACGGCACTGTTAATTGAGAGCGAGAACATTAGGAGTCTTAGGAGCTTTTAGGAGTTATTAATTTAGGATTGACAACCCTAGTGTCTATAATCCACTTTGTGCCGCATGGACAATACATTAGTGACTCGTTCTAGTGAAGTATGAAATGTGCTAGGGTGTTGTAGTTGGAAGTTGTATAACCATAACTGTGAAAGCACATCCCTGAAATTCTCTTATCTCATATGAATTCTCTCTGTGTTTTATCACCAATAATTATTTTCTTTGTTTTTACAAGTTTTTATTTTCAAAAACCCAAAACCTTTTGTTTCTCCAAATAGTAAAAGAAGCCTATTAGAAGATAGCCAATTTGTGTTCGTTTTCCCTGTTTCGATATCCAGTACTAACCTTTAGCTATACTATATATATATACCCTGTATACTTGCAGGATTATTTAGTGCTAATAAAAAGTTGGTGATTATCTAGTGAAGTATGCACTGACAGTGGAAGAATTATCAAACAGTATGGAGAGGACAATACACTAACGGGCACAAGGGCACACATCCAACGATCGTGTTGGAAGCTGTTGCCGACCAACGATTGTGGATCTGACATGCCTACTTTGGTGTCGTTGGGTCGAAGAACGACCTCAATGTGTTGAACGAGTCTCCAGTGCTCAACGACCTGTGTGTCGTGCGAGCACCAAACGTATAGTTCACGGCCAACCACTGCCGGTACAGTATGAGGTACTATCTGGCAGGTGGGATCTACCCACAATGGCCCGTGTTCATGAAGACTGCCACATGTCCGACAACGTAGAAGGGGTTGTTCGCCCAAAAGTAAGAGGCGGCTCAAAAAGATGTGGAACGTGCACTTGGAATCCTCCAAGCATGATGGGGTATAGTGAAATGAGCGGACCGTGGATAGCACCGTAAACTAATCTCCGACATTATGTATGCATGTATCATAATGCATAACATGATCGTTGAAGACGAAGGAGACTATGTCACGACATGGAACGACGATGCAAGCTCGAGCACCGCCAGTTCGTTCGTTGTAAACGACCCTCCAGTGTAGGGTGTTCCTCTTGAAATGCGCAATGTCATGGCCTGTTCAAGTGAGATAAGTGGAGAAGAAGTACACACTCACCTCCAAACAGATCTAATTGGAGAAATTTGGACACCCACCAACTATTTCTAGCATTGATGTTATGTTTTTATGTGTTTTTTATTTTAAAATGAACCGTATTCCCAAAAATGAAACATTTCTTTAAATAGATTGCAATGTTATATTTCCAAGCCTTACTGAAATAAGATGACATTGGTGTGGTAGAGCACTGAATTGGATCTAACAGCGAGACAAGTCTTTATGCTATATACTAAAAGACGAGGTCTTGATAATTATTAGTTCCTTAACCAATGTACGTTAGCATTGAGCATACGGTATTGATTATGCACTACTTTGACTTACCAAATGGTCCGGGTTTTTCGCAACCATTGCTATTATGTTGAATCATGCTCAAGATGAGTCTCATTTGATAACGTCCTCAAGAGGAGCTCGAAATAAGACTTTATATTAAATTGGGGTTCAATTTAATTAGGAAAAAACAAATTGGGGGAGCCCATATCCAAAACCTTCGATAGATCCCTGTCTGGGCCAATATGTAACTTAATATAAATAGGAGAATAAAGGAGACAGAAAAGACACTTACTTATGCTCATAATTTTCGTCCCCCTCTCCTACACTGTGAGGGACGATTTTCTCTCCTCCGTGAGATAGGTTTTCCGTCTTCTTTACTTAAGTCATAGTATTCTGGTGAGATCAGCCCACCCTAATATCAGTTTAGAGTCTGAGAACCAGTCAGAAGATCCGTGGTTTAGTACTCAAGATCTTCACGTGGAGAAGGCGCTAGCCATCTTCGATTTTTTAGGAGAATCATCAAGGTAAAATGGCTAATCCATAGAAAAGCATGTTTTAGGTTTCAATTATTCTTAAAGAATGATTTATTTGAGTTATGAGCATGATACAAGTGATAATTGGGCGAATAGAATTTATCTAAATAATCTGCTAAATAGATCGCTTTCATTATCGGATTTATTTGAATGCACGCTTCCGCTACCACCCACTTCAATTGGTATCAGAGCCAGTCTTTGGCTCTGATTATTTAGATTTAAATTTCTAGAAATTCATGTATGCATGTGTTATTTGAATGCGAAGCATGTTCTTATTTTCTTTGTTATCATTTTATGCATATTGAACTCAAGAACATCGGAATCAAAGAACTCAAATTTTTCGAGCACACAAGACGTGCGATCCGTCGGCGCTTGCACCGGGACGGATAGCGCTACATGCCCCCGAAGTAGGGTCGTCGATCGAGTGGAAGCCAAGGGTTCACGATCTCGGGGCGACGCGCAGACGAGCGAGGGCTCCTGCGCACCGCCGGTCGAGACCGCAAACCCTAGGAGGTGCTGACTCGAGATCGACCGAGAACCACCCAGATACCGCGAGCCGTACCTCATACCCTAGGCGGAAGATCCAGTCGTTGCACCAGGCTCAGGCCGAGAGCGACACACCACCTAGCGCGACGCTGGCCGAAGCGGTGGGAGCGGAAGATGGGAGCCTGGTGAGACGAGATATCGCGCCTGGCCGAAAGCAGCGCCACCAACGTGCGCGGTGCTAGCCGAGAACCGCAATACCCTACGAGCCGAGGCACCGAACCGGGATACAAGTCCCCACCCGACGAGATAACGATGAATTATTATTTTATGATTATTTAATTATAGAAATTAAAAGAAATCATTAAAATATTATTATTTAATTGAAATAAAATATTTTGGAAGATTTCCCTAGATTTTAGGAATATTTTGATTATTGACTATATCTATGGAAATAAATATATTTATTTATTCCTAGATGATATGGATAAGAATAATTTAATTGTTTCATAATTATTATATATATCTAGAATCCTTATAAGGATAGATATGTAGGAATACGTTAAATAATAAGATTATTCTCTTCTTAATCTTGAATGAGGAATTAATTTAAGTTTAATTATTTATGTAAGTCCAAGATATAAATAATTTTATTTATTTTATATACATCTTATAGAATATAGAAGACATGATTATGGATTGAACTTTAGTAATTAATATATCTTCCTTTAATAAGATGTTAAAAAATGATAAAAATTTTAATTATCCAGTCAATTAAATGCCAACAGAATTTAGTTAAGCCTTTTCTGCCTCAAGGCTAAGGATAATTAATGAAAAACCATAACTCAAATATCTAAGCGAAAATTACGAACTATGTTTTGTATATGGTCTCCATCGATTTGTCCACAACTTATGAAGCCATTTTCTGAATATTATCGCCCCCGTGTTGTGGGGAAAATAATCCTAAGAAATAGCTAGTTCGTATAGGTGGTCTTCTCAAATGTGAATAGTATGGACTAGAAAGTAGTTTCCAATATTATCGCCACCCATGCTGTGGGGACAATAATCCTAAGAAATTACGAGTTTCAGAAGTCCAAATAGAATTTGCGAGATAGCTTGGTCTTGTTATCAACTCATAAGCATTGTTATGGGAGTGTATTGTAGAAACAAGGTTCGGTAATGCTAAATCTGATGGTCGTGCTTAGGCAACATTTGGCGGCCATACCGTGATGCGGTCTCTGGACTATTCGTCGGTGTTGTGACCAATAAAAATGTTAAATTTTTTATGCGTATTGACCTCTGCTTGAAGGTACAAAATTTTAATTTTACAGATGTAAGATTTTGAAAAGTTCTATGGTTTATCTTTTCAATTTCATTACATAAGTTTATGAAAATAGTAAATCTTCTGTTTTGTAGCGCAACCTAAACCGTCACAATGTCACCCAATCCTCTATCTGCAATTCTTAAAGAAAATAAACTCGAGGGCCAAAATTACATAGAATGGAAACAAAATTTGGACATCGTTCTCACGGCTGATGAGTACAATTTTGTGCTCACTACTCCACGGCCTCCAGTGCCGGCGGCTAATGCCGCGCAGGCAGTACGAGATAAGCATAAATGGTGGCATAAGACAAATGAGATGGCTAAGTGTTATATGTTGGCCTCCATGTCAACAGTGCTTAGACATCAGCATGCTACCATGGCGACTACCGCCTAGATTATGCAAAATCTCACGAATCTTTTTGGTACTCAGAATTGAACGGCAAAGTCTCAAGCCTTTCAGAGTATCATGGCGAAGACTATGAAGGAAGGCTCTTCTGTGCAGGACCACGTCCTCGAGATAATGATCCACCTCAATCAAATTAGGGTTTTGGGATGGACGATCGATCTCGAGTCCCCAGTCATTATCATCCTTCAAAGTCTACCCCCTTGCTTTCAACAGTTCAAGCTCAACTTTGAGATGAACAAAAGGAACTACACCTTGGCTGAATTGTTGACTGAACTTCAGTCGGTCGAGGATCTTATGATCCAAGCTAAGGCAGGAATGGTTAGTTCGACACATCACTCCTCTGGCCATAGGCCTGGCGCAGGAAGAAAGAAAGTGACGAACCAGGTTGCTGCTAAGGATGCTAAGGGAAAGAAGAAGAGGAAGCCTAATAAGAAGCAAACAAGAAAGTGTTTCAAGTGTGGACAGAAGGGGCATTGGAAGCCGGATTGCCTTAAAAGGGCTAAGGCGACAGGTATGCACCAAGCTCTAGTTGTCGAGTCATGTTTGGCTTCGACATCATCTCATACTTGGGTTATTGGCACGGAAGCTACTGATCATATTTGTTTTAATCCCGATTTAATACAGGTGACAAGGCGGCTATATGATCGTGAGATCGAGGTCCAGTTGGGCAACCCTACTAATGTGGCGGTCATTACAGTGGGAGACGTCTATTTACGTTTTAGTAGTGATAGATTTTTTATTTTGAAGAATGTTTTATTGATACCTTCTTTTAGAAGAAATTTAATTTCGGTTTCTAAATTAGTTTTTTATGGATATTCGATTTCTTTTAATGACAATTGCGTTATTAAGAAAAATGGCTCTTATATCTGTCGTGGTATTATGAAAAACAATCTGTACACAATCATATCTACACAATTTAATTATCGCAAACCAGAACTCAATAATGCATCAAAAATTTCAAAGAAAAGGAAAGAACCTTCAAGTTCAATGAACGAAACGTACTTATGGCACCTTAGACTTGGTCATGCCAAACAAAGAAGGATTCTAACTCTCGTGGACCAAGACCTTCTTAAAGGTCTAGAAACAATGTCATTCTTCACCTGTGAATCCTGCTTTGAAGGTAAGACGACTAAGAGATCTTTTAGGGTGAAAGGTAATAGGGTCAAGGAAGTACTAGAGCTCATTCATACTAATGTGTGTGGACCATTGCAAACCGAGGCAAGAGGTGGCTATCGTTATTTCATCACTTTTATTGATGATTACTCGAAAGTCGGATATGTTTATTTGATGCGTTTCAAGTCTGAATCTTTTGACAAGTTCAAAGAATTTAAGGCTTATGCGGAGACACATCATGGAAAACGTATCAAAAGCCTGCGATCTGATCGCGAAGGCGAGTACCTAAGTGCCGAGTTTTTGTACTAATTATCGGTGGAGGGAATTGAATCCCAATTGACTGCGTTAGGCACACCCTAGCAGAATGGCATGGCTGAACGAAGGAATAGGACCTTGTTGAACATGGTCCGATCGATGATGAGTTATGCACGACTACCTATTTCATTTTGGGGACATGCCTTGCTTTTTGCAAGCCATATTTTAGACAATTTACCATCAAAATCTGTTCCTACTACTCCATATGAGTTGTGGAATGGGCGCAAGCCCAATCTAGAACATCTCAAGATATGGGGGTGTCCTGCTCATGTATTGAAAAAGGATCCAACTAAGCTAGAATCAAGGACAGAGGTATGTTTGTTTATTGGTTATCCCATAGGTTCGAAAGCCTATGAATTCTATAGTCTTCGAGACAAGAAAGTTATTGTGAGTACCCGCGCGACATTCTTAGAGGAAGACTTTGTAATGAATCATAAACCCAACAGTGAAGTGGCTCTTGACGAGCTAACTTTTGTCACAAGTTCCATTAACCTAGAACAATTACCTAGTGTACAAACAATTCCCGAAATTTCAACTTCTACTCCTAATGTTGTAGTGCCGCATCGAAGTGGTAGGGTCTCTTATGAGCCCGATAGATAAATTGGTTTGGGAGAATCTATGGATCACTCTTCAGACAACAATATATTAGATCCTTGGAATTTTGCAGAAGCGCAGGCGGATGTCGATTATTGCGAATGGATGAAAGCAATGGATTCGGAACTACAATCAATGATAGACAAAGATGTCTACGATTTGTCTGTCCTACCCGAAGGCTGTACTGCCATTGGGAGCAAGTGAATATACAAACGTAAATGTGGACCTGATGGACGAGTTAAAGTCTTTAAAGCAAGACTAGTGGCTAAGGGGTACACCCGAAAGGAAGGTGTCGATTATGACGAGACCTTATCCCCGGTGGCCATGCTCAAATCGATCCGGATACTTTTGTCTATTGCAGCTTACATGGATCGGGATGTATGACAGATGTACGTTAAGACTGCGTTCTTGAACGGTAGTCTTGAAAAGACCATCTACATGGAACAACCCGAAGGATATGCCGTGAAGGGCAAGGAACACATGGTATGGAAGCATAAGAAGGCCATTTATATCCTTAAGCAAGCATCTAGATCATGGAACCAGTGTTTCGATCAAACTAATCACAAGTTTGGATTCGAAAAGTTCCCAAACAAAAGTTCCGTGTATAAGAAGGTTGAAAAGGGAAATGTTGTGTTCTTAGTTTTATATGTAGATGGCATTCTTCTAATTGGAAACAATAAAAAGATGTTGTCATCAGTACGAACGTGGTTCTCAAACCAGTTCGAGATGAAAGATATGGGAGACGCGGGACACATTCTCGGTATCAAGGTTCTTCGGAATCGTGAGAAGAGAACGTTGTGCTTATCTCAAGAACCTTACATCGACATTTTACTTAGTCGTTGTAGCATGCAAGATGCCAAGAAAGGTTTCTTACCTTTTAGACATGGCATCCATCTGTCTCAAGAGATGTGTCCTAAGAAGCTGTCTGAGATAGAAGAGATGAGAAAAATATCATATGCTTCGGCAGTTGGTAGCTCATGTATGCTATGCTTTGTACAAGACCTGATATTTGTTTTGTTGTTGGCATGATGGCAAGATATCAGTCGAATACGTGCCAAGGACATTGGACTGCCGTGAAGAACATACTCAAGTACCTTAAACGGACTAAGGACTATGTTCTAGTTTACAATGCAGTCGAGCTCTATCCTTTGGGATATACTGATTCAGATTTTCAAGATTATCAGGACTCGAGAAAATCTACTTTTGGATATGTGTTTACCTTAGGAGGTGGTGCCGTAATTTGGAAGAGTGTAAAGTAGAAATGTATTGCGGACTCTACCATGGAAGCCGAATATGTGACCGCTTCGGAGGCTGTATGGCTTAAAAACTTCCTTTTGGACTTAGGTGTGGTTATGAAACTGCCCAAGAGCATCACCATTTATTGTGACAATTCTGGTGCTGTGGCAAACTCGAAAGAACCACGGGCTCGCAAAACGAGCAAACACATAGAGAGGAAGTATCAAATCATTAGAGATATAGTGCAGAGAGGAGATATACAAGTGGTCAAGATTGCTTTAGAGAACAACTTGGCAGATCCCTTTACAAAGGCATCGGCGGTGAAACCATTCGAGCGCTATGTTGAAGGGATGGGAGTTCGACTCGCTCAAGACCTCAACTCGCTTTTAGTATAAGTGGGAGAATTAGACGTAGTGCACATTTTTTTGTATACTCGAAAGCTGTTTTAAGTATGAGTGGGATATTGTTAGAGTTTGTATACTAGAAATCACATTTTGAGTGATTGAATACTGTAAAAACTCTTATTTTATAAAACAGATTATTTTTGCCATAATTTTGTTATGTTTTACATTTAATGGATGTTTATTTCATGTTTAAATGTATAAGTAACTTAACAAAGTCTAAGTCCTTGTTTTAGTAGACCAGTTATGAGCGTCGTCCACTTTAAGGTAACACGGTCAGTTCTGAACAAAGAAAAATAAGAATTTCACAACCCAGATAGGCTTAGACTACCTATCGTGAAAGGTTACAATGTCAGTATGCATATTTCTAAGTTTTACTGAAATAAGATGACATTGGTGTGGTAGAGCACTGAATTGGATCTAACAGCGAGACAAGTCTTTATGCTATCTACTGAAAGACAAGGTCTTGATAATTATTTGTTTCTTAATCAATGTATGTTAGCATTGAGCATACGGTATTGATTATGCACTACTTTGACTTACCAAATTGTGCGGGTTTTTCGCAACCCCATAATCCTTGTATATTGGGTAGTGGTGATTTATATCTAGCGGTGTTAGGATTGCTATTATGTTGAATCATGCGCGAGGTGAGTCTCGTTTGATAACGTTCTCAAGAGGAGCTCGAAATAAGGCTTTATTATTCGGAACCTTGCTAGTTGGAGTTTGATTACTCTATGAATAAAAAATAAGTGTTTCTTGTTGAGTTCACTCTTGGAATTAATAAGATGTTAATTAATTAAGTCTATAGCAGACACTAATTAATTAATTGATGTTTTTATCTTAAGCGCGGGAAATAAATGACAAACAATGGAAACCCGAATTAATTATAATTTCGGATTTGGATGGGGAGTTCAGTATTACTTATGTAGCGGTTGCTCGTAATATTCCAATTAAAAGCTTATATTAAATTGGGGTTCAATTTAATTAGGAAAAAACAAATTGAGGGAGCTCATATCCAAAACCTTCCATAGATCTATGTCTGGGCCCAATATGTGACTTAATATAAATAGGAGAATAAAGGAGACCGAAAAGACACTTACTTATTACTCATAATTTTCGTCCCCCTCTCCTACACTGTGAGGAACGATTTTCTCTCCTCCGTGAGAAAGGTTTTCTGTCTTCTTTATTTAAGTACTATTATACTGGTGAGATCAGTCCACCCTGATATCAGTTTACAGTCCGGGAACCAGTCAGAAGATCTGTGATTTAGTACTCAAGATCTTCACATGGAGAGGGCGCTAACCATCTTCGATTTTTTGGGAGAATCATCAATGTAAAATGGCTAATCCGTAGAAAAGCATGTTTTAAGTTTCAATTATTCTTAAAGCATGATTTGTTTGAGTTATGAGCATGATACATGTGATAATTGCGAGAATAAAATTTAGGGCAAACTGCCCTAAAAGTCATAAACTATTTTCATTTTATGGTTTTTCCCACGGACTAAAAAATTGGCGTATAATGTCATGAACTTTACCGGGTTGTTGGAATTTCCCATTTGACCTGACCCTAGAGTTTTCCGGTCGAAATCTTGCACACGTGGCACGCCTGAAATCTGACGTGGAAAACGCCGAAAATTCATTAACCCTAAAAGTCACACACTTTTCCTATTTTTCTGTTTTTCCCACGAACTTTTCCCATTCTCTCGTCGCAATTTCTTCTCCCGGGATTTCAGTCGTAATCCAATTTTAATTTTTTACATTTCAAACAATCGATTTTTGGTCAATTTTGATTGAATGTGCGATTTTTTTATTTGTTCGAAATTAGTCAAATAGTTAGAATGTATGTTTCAATTTCAATTTTGTTTTTTTAGAATAATCATTCTAGCTCCTATATCTTGACCAATTCAACGTATCTTTCAACAATTTAAACGGATCCATTCCAAAAGGCCTTGTGGGAAAATTGAAGGAATAATTTCTCGACACTTCTCTTTGTGGGATGCCTCTTGACACCGTGTGCCCCAAAACTCTGGCTATTGCCGCGAGTGGCGGCGGTGAAGGGAAGAAAAAGCTCTCTGGTGGCGCCATTGCGGAAAATGCAATTGGATCTGTTTTATGGTGGTTTCTCTTGCTGTTACTATTATTTATCCTGTGTAGGAAGGGTAGGAAGAAGTCGCGGTCAGTCGACATGACAGCTTTAAAAAATCAGGAAAGTGACTCCTCCGCCGCCACGCAGAAGCCCCTCGTTGCCGTCGTGCTCATTGTCGTCCGCACCGATTTGAGAGTGAAGTGAAAGGAGTTTGGGGATAAATTTAGGGTAAAAATTGGAGTGTAGATTAGGGTAAATTTGAGGATTTTATGGGTTAAAAGGACACACTCAGAATAATTAGGGTAAGCATAATTTTAACACATCAGTACACACTCAGCACGCACTCAGCCACCACGTCAGCAGGATAATGTTTTAGTTCGTGGAAAAAACCGAAAAATGAGAATAGTTTGTGACTTTTAGAGCAGTTTGACACGTCAGCAGCCACGTCAACTTATACACTCAGCAGCCACGTCAACTTAAAAAGACACGTCAGCTTGCTTCATGGCCGGAAAACCCGTCATGGGAAAACGGCAACCGAATGTAAAGTTCATGACATTATACGCCAATTTTTTAGTTCATTGAAAAAACCGGAAAATGGAAAATGTTTGTGACTTTTAAGGCAGTTTGCCCTAAAATTTATCTAAATAATCTGTTAAATAGATCGTTTTCATTATCTGATTCATTTGAACGTACGCTTTCGCAATCAATTCCTTCGTGAAGAATGGAAGGTTCCAGGACAGAAAGATCCTCTTAGCAGCGCCGCAAAAGAAAATTTTGAGTGACGTCATCAAGCATTATGTATCCAAAATGACATCATCTGTATTGTGGATGACATTGATAGGACAACTTGGGTGGGAAATACTGATACACTACTATTCAATCTTTAAATATTATTTCTTGTGTATATACAAACATGATGCTTTGTCTAGTCTCTACCTTTGACTTAAAAATTTCTATGTTGATATGATATTCTATAGTATTCATATGATTTTTAATGTATAATTGGTAATAGGAATGAGAAAAGGTAATTGAAATTATGTAATAAATGGTGGAGATCATAATAATAAAGTAAAAAAAAGGAGGCAAAGATTGTCATAAATGAATATAAACTATTTTTATGAACGAAAAAAAAGATTTGGTTTATTTCTATGGGACAGAAGGAGTATTATTATTTAGATAGAGTGAACAACAAAAACGGTCCTTGAACTATGAGTTTATCTTGCCATTCACCATTTCACTCTACAAAAACGGTCCTTTTGTGCTACTTTCTTCCGAAAATGCCCCAGAAGTGAGATGAGCATTTTTGTCTATTCACCATTTCACTTTTCAATTTGATATTATTTTAAACTGCTTGTACTACGTACTATATTATTTTTTAGTAGAATTTATTATGCATTCCATTTACTAAATCAGATATTATTTCAAAACTATCATTTTCTCCGTAACACTAAAAAAAGGATATGACACATACTTATTTTTTATCGAAGCCCGAACTCGATGTAATATATGTATATTTTGATTTAATTTTAAATATTTCAAAATGAAATATTTTCCTACATAAAAAATTACATTCATTTTGATGCTCAAGTGAAAAATGAATATTTAATAATACAATTTATTTAATAAATAGATAAGGCTATTATTTTAACATAGATGAAGAATCAAAGGGAATATCATAAACTATAACTAATCATAAACTATAATACAATGAGAAGACCATAGCTGCTAATGGAATTCTAATACATCGACTCACTAAAGCTAAAAGTATATACTGTTTATTAAGTGAACTATATAAATGGTATATGATCTTTAACTTTCGCACATAAATAATCTTTTTTATATACGAAAGTGAAAGATCAGGTACCATTTATGCAGTTCACTCTTATTTACTTGGCAAAAAGGTCTACAATTATTTGAGAAAAAGTATGTCTTTTTTAAATATAATTTTATAAATAACCTAATTATTTCATATGTGAATGGATAGTGTTATGTAAAAATCTCATTTAAAGGGTAAATATATTTAAATTGGGACTAATAAATTTAAATTGGGATGGAGTCCATTTAAATTTAAAATATATTCGCTCTGTCCATGATTTAAAATCTCATTTTGTCATTTTTGGGATGCTCGTGATTTAAAGTCTTATTTGCATATTTCCATTTTAATTAAATGGACCCACCATTCAACTAACTCATTATACTCAGATTCTATTATAAAACAAATACTCCCACCGTCCGTCAATAAATGTCTCATTTCATTTTTATTATATTTGGCAAGTAGATCGACATTCCACTAACTCATTACACTCATATTTTATTATAAAGTCAGTATATAAAAGTAGATCTCTTATTCCACTAACTTTGTTCTTTTTCTATCCACTTCACTACATAAAATCAAATAATTCTTAAAACTCATTCTGATCAAATACAAGACATTTAATCATGGAATGAGGGAGTACATATAAAAGTGAAGTCTATATTCCGCTAACTCATATTTTTATTTTTCTTTAAAAGTTAATTTATTAATTTCTTATTCTTAGATATATATACGACCGGCCTCTGATTTATCCGATCTATAAATAACCCTCCACTTTAATTTGTTAATCAAGTTATAACTACAAGCAACAGTACTTCAATGTCCGAGTTCGGCGACTCATTCCACCAACTCACTACCTCCATCGTCACTCAGCTCATCGCCTTCCTTCAACTGAAGTACCACGGCACCGATCCGGCGCAAAACCCACTCACCACGGATCCAACAACAATGCCCATCGCTCTCTCGAGCTTCGTCATCTACTACGTGCTCCACGTCGTGCTGCTACGGTCCCCGGGGCAGGGCCGCTTTGCTGCCGTCGCGGAGCGTTTCTTGGTCTGGTCTGGTCTGGCTACGCGGCCGTTGTGAGCCTCGCAGCTGCCGTGTGTTGGAAATTTAGGCTTCCACATGACTAATTTAATGTGTTGCCCAATTAAAGTGATCTGTTAAAGATTAAAGTTTGGGCTAAAGTGTATTTATTTGTTATAGAAATAAGTGTAGATATCTTATGAGATTTTCTATTTAATGAAAGACCGAATAGACAATAAAGGGTCTTATATTTATATAAATATAAAATTAGGTTATGGTCCCCAAACGTAAAAAGAACATTCGATATCTCTGTATTCTCTCGGCAAACTCTGATCGTTTGGAAGATCCATAGTCGCTGCAAAGCAATTCAGCCTTTTGTAGAAATCATGGAATAAAATATGTCCGGTCAATGGATTTTGACCAAATAATAAATGTGACGAGACATCTAATTTTTTGAAATTAAATGATATATCGTCAATCTATATTTTACGTAGATAAATGTAGTATATTCACTTTCTCAAATCCGATTTCCGGTGAGTGAGAAATAGTGGATTAAAGTTGGGCATAATTAGCTTTTAACTAAAGCTTGGAGTTTGAGCCTAGGGAATAATTAACTAGTGTTAATTATCCCACATAGGAGAAGTGACACATCTTTTAATGTGCTTAAATTAAGTGACTTAATGTTACTTAATAATTATAGTGGACCAAGATGGGTGAAAGAGCCCACGCGCGAGCACACGCGCGCGCCGCCGCCCCCGCCCAAGCCCGTGCTCGCGGGCCTCGGACTCGGACTCGGATCTTGGCAATTGGTCTTTGGGTGGTCTTTGGGCTCGGGTCTGGACCCGTAGTAATCTTTTTAGACCACCGCTGAGTCAGCAATCCAAGTGGCTTGACACATCGTCAAGCGTGGCACAGTCAAAGTCTACACGGCTGCCACGTGAGAAATCCAAACGCGAAAGGCACACTCCTGCCACAAGCATGTAACCGCCGACGGTTACGAATGAGCCATGATGAGCCTTCATGGTTTGGTTGACCTTGCATGGTGGCTTGGCCTATAAATAGGCTAGTCATTCCACTGCATTACACACACTGAATATCACAAGCATACTTCCTCTCTGCATAGTCTTTTCGAAGCTCTTCCCTATTCCTCTTCCAGTTCGCCGGAGCTCATTCCAACTGTGGTGTTGCAAGGAACGAGACGTAGCCGTTATATCTTTGGGGACGTCGCGCCAAAACCGAGAACACTACCGGGGCGTATCTCGTCTTGCGGAAAGAGGCCTTCCTCGACTCGGCTAAGTTCATCTTTACAGTTTCAAATTTCTTATTGTAATTTTCGTTTCTGTTTTTTCTTTTCTTCGATCTTCTCTCGGGTTGTATTACGCCTGGTTAGTGTTTTTTATAGCTATATCTCCAACACCTTTCAATTTGTTATGGATCAAGGTACCCTTCCGCTCTACAGTTTCTACTCCTTCTCCATCGTTTTCGGTTAATTATCATAGAGAACTTTATATAATTGTTCATTCAATGATTCCAACATGTGGTATCAGAGCCACTTTATTATTGATGATTCTCTGAGAATTGGAAAAGGAGAATTAGGGTTTCTTATTCTTAATTGGTTTTATGAATCCAGAAAAATTGGATTTGTATAACTGTTTGGATGACCGATTTCAATTCAAAGTTTATAATAATTATAGCATGTCGGGGAATTCTTTAGTCTTTGTAAATTGATTGGATTTGTGTATAATTTTAATTTGGTTGTATTATGAAAATCAATTCACCGCCGCTGCTTGTGATATGTTTTAATTGCAAGATTCTTTTGATGATTTGAGATATGGTTTCCTCTTTGTATTCATGTCATATATCTTAATATATATACACGGCAGTTTTGGGAAAATTGATTTCGGTGAATTTATAATTATGCACACTTATTGGATGATTGCCATTGATGATTTGAGATATGGTTTCCTCTTTGTATTCATGTCATATATCTTAATATATATACACGGCAGTTTTGGGAAAATTGATTTCGGTGAATTTATAATTATGCACACTTATTGGATGATTGCCATTGTTGTATAATGTATAATCATGCTTGCATAATTCACGTTTTCTGTTTAGGAATTGATATTTCAATTCATATACACGCATATACTCGTTCTGTGGAAAATTAATTTATGTACATATGTCGTGACTTTGTGCTCGTGAATTCAGAATTCGTGGGAATTCCATTCTTGTTATATGTTTGGTTAGTTCTGTTCAAGTAAAGTACTTCGCTAATTCTATACTTGTTTGGAGTATTAGGATTTTTGTTCTTGTTTTGGTAAATCCATTAACAAGATCATAAATGTGAATCCATCGAGATAGATATGATGAACACCGAAGAAGATATTTTGGAGAGGGAAAACAATCTGATCTCTCTTATTGATTGAATGAATTGATACAAAGCCAAGCATCTTATATATAGTGCATGGTGTAGGTACATCTAAAGCATGAGATAAAATCTCCTATAACTAACTAACGTCATTAACAGAAGATGACAGCTAGCACGAGCGGTTATTGAGTGAATTCATATATTCTAATAGCCTCCCTCATGATGGACTGTATACGGTAGTGAAATCCATCTTGAAAAGTAACATCTGAAATGGAGTGGTGGCCAGCGATTTGGTGAAGATGTCAGCGAGTTGGTGAGAATTATGAACATGGACAGTTTTGATGACTCCTTCAAGAATTTTGTCACGAACAGCGTGGCAGTCGATCTCTATATGTTTGGTGCACTCGTGAAAAACTGGGTTCGAGCTTATGTGAACAGCAGCTTGGCTGTCACAATATAGAGGCATCGGTTGATGCACTTAAAGTCCAAAGTCCTTGAGCAAAGCCACAATCCATACAACTTCACAGCAAGCAAGTGCCATTGCCCTATACTCAGCCTCAGCCGAAGATCTAGAGATAGTATTGCTTCTTTGATCGCCAAGATATTAGTGAGGTGCCTAGAAACAAGGTGAAGCCTGAGATGGATCTCCTAGTGTCGGGGCAAGCCGCCCAATCCGTATCAGAGAAGATGCTTAAAGATGGTGAAGACTTTGCTAAGTAAAATAAGCCATGGCCAATAGTGCCTTTTAGGTACTTCAAAACTCTCTCACCAGCTGCCATGTGATCAGAGCACGGTTTAGAAAGAAACTGACTCAGTTTGTTGACTGCAAATGTGATGTTGGGCCATGTTATGCAGAGATACACAAGCCTCCCAATCAATCTTCTGTATATAGTTGGGTCAGCTATAGGCTCCCCTGCATCCACAGCTAGTGATCTTGTTGAATCCATAGGGGTAGAAGCTGGCTTAGAGCCTAACAAACCAACATCAGTTACCAAGTCTAGAGCATACTTGTGTTGACAGATGAAGATTCCAGAGTCATTCCTAGCAATCTCAATGCCAAGAAAATATTTGGGTGTGCCCAAATCTTTGAATTTAAACTGACCAGCAATGAAGTCCTTGAACTGATTTTTCATTCCTTCATGACTGCTAGCCACTAAAATATCATCCACATAAATGACAACTCCAAAGAAATTCCCATCATCAGAATATTTATAGAAATAGGAATGGTGAGGGGCAGATTGGAGCAAACCAAAACCAGATAGGACTTGAGAAAATTTCATGTACCACTGTCTTGAGGCCTGCTTGAGGCCGTATAGAGATTATTTCAATTTGCAGACAAGCTGCCCAGATCCAACAGGAGGATCTGTGATGACAAGGTCAGGGGCAGAACCATGTATATTTCATCCTCAAGATATCCATACCAAAAGGCATTATTGATGTCAGGATGAGCTAATATCCAACCTCTAATAGCTGTTAGAGCCAACATCATCTTAACAGTAGTGAGTTTTGCAACAGGGGAAAAAGTATCATGAAAGTCAATTCTTGCATGTTGAGTGAACCCATTTGCAACCAAGCATGCTTTATAGCGTTCAACTGTAGCATCTGCCTTGAACTTATCTTATAAACCCATTTGCATGAGATTGAAATCTTGCCTGCTGGTAAAAAGGTGATCAGCCAAGTATTGGTTTTGATCAAAGCCTGTAGTTCATCCTGCATAGCCAACACCCATTCTGGATGTTGGGTTGCTTGTTGTATGATGAAGGTTCAGTGAGTATGGAGAGGAGAACGGTGAATTTTTGATAGGGCTGTGAGAGTTTGGCCAAAGAAAAGTAGTCAGCTATTGGATATTTGGAAGAAGTCACTGAATTACATATGTAGTCAGAGAAATGAGATGGATGTTTTATTTGTCTGCCTGATTTAGATATATGAGTGGAAGAAGCTGAGTTTTAGGTATCTGATGATGTTTGAGGAGTAATGTGAATAGAGTTGGAAGAAGATGCAGAATGTGGAGAGACATCAGTTAGGAACTGTGATGGAGTTTGATGCGAGAAAGGAAAGTCAGACTCATGAAAAATGACATTTCTACTGATGAAGATGTCACTGGTCTCTAGATTTAAGACTTTATAACCCTTATAACACGAAGGATATCCAATGAAGATGCATATGATGGAACTGGGAGAGAATTTGTTTTTACTTTTGTCCAAAGTTGAAGCAAAACAAAGGCAACCAAAAACCTTCAGATGGGAGTATGATGGAATTTTTGCGAAGAAAACCTGAAATGGAGTGAAGTTGTTCGGTAGGACAAAGGATGGTGTTCTATTTATGAGAAATGATGTTGTGAGAACACATTCACCCCAAAAATCAATGGACAGATAGGACTAGAAGAGAAGGCTCCTGGCAACATTTAACAAGTGTTGGTGTTTTCTCTCCACTCTAGCATTTTGTTGTGGGGTTTCTACACAAGAGTGTTGTGTAACGGTTCCATAAGAGGAAAGTAAGGATGTGATATTGAACTCTGGGGCATTATCACTTCTCATGACTTTGATTTTCTTGGAAAACTAAGTATTTACAGTGGAGAAGAACTGTGTCATGACTTGTTGGACCTCAGACTTTTGGGTGAGGAGAAAAGTCCAAATAAACCGTGAAAAATCATCCACTCTGGTCAAGAAATACTTGAATCCATTGTGTGTAGGAGTTGAGAAAGAGCCAAACATCACAGTGGATCATGTCAAAAATGGAAGTTGATTTATAGTTTGAATCTAGGAATGGCAATCTCTTTTGTTTAGCAAGGGGACAGATTTGGCATGTATTAAGATGAGTATTTGATGGAGATAGAACATCAGATAAAAGCTTCAATTTATTCAGAGAGTGATGCCCCAACCTTTGATGCCAAACATTTAGGCTAACAACTAAGTTTACAGAGGCAGAGACAGAATTTAAAAGCTGATAAATATCAGTGTGAGGTGAAGTAGGTGAAGTTGAAGCCATACTTGGATAACTCTTTGGTGTATCTGGGAATTCAAAGATGTAGAAATTACTAACTCGATTACCCCTCCCAATTACTGTCCCCAGTAAAGCTTCTTAATTATGAAGCTATTATGAGTAAAAATCACTATACATGTTGTATGTTTGGTGAGAGCACTAACTGAAATTAGGTTGAAAGAAAAGGATGAGACATATAGGACTGAGGAAAGAGTGATGAGAGGAGTCAGCAGGACAATACCTAGGTGTGTAACTGGAGTAGTATGGCCATTTGCGAGATTGACAGCAGCATTGGCTATAGGTGATGCATAAGTGAATAATGAATGATCATGACACACATGGTGAGTAGCCCTTATGTCTAAAATCCAAGTAGAAGAACTAGAGCATGAGATAGAATTAATATGAGAAGAAAAAGAGATTGTACCATAAAAGTTATTTGTGAATGGATCTGAATTTTCTGCAGCAGAAGTATTGATCGATGGTGATGAGGTATGGAGTTGCTGGTTCTGCAGAAGACTAACAAGCTGTTGATATTGATCAATACTTGGTAGATTAATTGTAGATGGAGCAGGCATACTCAGAGGAGCTATATCTTCAACCAATTTAACAAATCGATTCTGATAAACAGCTTTTCCAGAGGAACTAGCAGCTGCATTGCCTCCATTCCCTCTACCTTTTTCCTTGCCAAATCCAGGTGGAAAACTGTGGAGTAGAAAGCACTTCTCCACAGGGTGGTTTGTCTTACCACAGTGAGAACAGAGAAACTTATTTTTGCTCAAACCACGGCCATGAGAAACTGCAACATTAGAGAAAAGTTGCTCACTAGGAACTGGAGTGTGAACATGAGCGGGTTGTGATTGTGAGAAAACTTTTCCATCAATGTTTTGCTGCCTTTCTTCTTAAATAACTAAGGAAAAAACTTTTGACAGAGAAGGAAGAGGCACCATAGAAAGTATATTAGATCTAATATGAGAGAATGAAGGATTCAAACAAACAAGGAACTGCATCGTGCAGTCGGCTTCCTGGTGCTGAGTCCTTCTTGAAGCACTATCACAAGTGCATCTAGAGCAGGTACACCATGTCAGAGGCTAAGAGTTTTTGAATTCATCCCACACACTGCGCAATTTTGTAAAATAACCGCTAACATCAGCAGATCCTTGCGAGAGGAACGGGAGTTGTTGTAGTATCTGGTAGGTCCTAGCTGAATCGCCAGTAGAAAACCTCTCCTTCAAATCTGACCAGATCGCATATGCATCATCGATGTACATAATGCTTGAGCAGATTTCAGCAGAGACCGAGTTGTGAAGCTAAGATACCACCATACTATTGCATTGGAGCCATAGCTAATAAAGAAGATCATCACGCATTGGATGAAGGATCGAGCCATCAACAAATACCAATTTATTTTTGGCGAGAAGAGCAGTGGTGAGTGATCGACTCCAAGCCGAATAATTCGAGCCACTGAGCTATTGATAAACAAGGATAGTACCCGGACTATCACTCGGATGAAGATAATAAGGACTAGAAGTGTCCTCATCCGGAGGAGCACGATCATTGCCGTGATTACCCCGGCCATTCATCATGAGAAAATATGCCAATGAAGAAGAAAACAGCTACAGAATCCGAGTAGCAAGAGAAGAGCGATTATTGAGTGAATTCATATTTTTCACTGATACCATAACAAGATCATAAATGTGAATCCATGGAGATGGATATGATGAACACCAAAGGAGATATTTTGGAGAGAGAAAACAATATGATCTCGCTTATTGATTGAATGAATTGATACAAAGCCAAGCACCTTATATATGGTGCATGGTGTAGGTACATCTAAAGCATGAGATAAAATCTCCTATAACTAACTAACGTCATTAACAGAAGATGACAGCTAGCACGAGCGGTTATTGAGTGAATTCATATATTTTAATATCCGTAAAATCTAGAGATTGTGTTTTATGAATTTATTTGGTAATTTTGATGTTGTTTTTGGATGTGTTTATGTTCGTTGGTTATGATCTTGGGTAACATCAAAATTTGGATTTTGTCGATTTTAATGAAAATCGGATATGGATAAATTATATGGAATCCCATTAGGAGTCACCAATTTGCAATTTTCTGAGGAGTTATTGGACTGGCCATCAGGATTCAGCGACTTGCTAAGTTCGCGAGGTATGCGAACCCAGTGACTCGTTTGCTAACCACTGTATTCCGGAAAGTTATCAACGACTTGCTTGCAAGCGTTTGCATTCAGTTTTAAAATTATAAATTCAAAATTTTTGATGCATCACATGTTCGCTTATTGATGTGTGTGTATTTTAATGTGAATATTAGTCGGCCCACAGGAAGATTAATATTTGGCACGAGACAAACATATACCTTTAGTGATAAATACGTGACAATTATTCAGTTTTCGTGTAAGTAGTGTGTGATGCCCACAGGTGGACACTAGTTAGCTCTTATTGTCAGTGTTTGATTACTGTAAAGAGGCTACCACTTACAAATTCACATTACTGTCAAAGGACTTATTATGAATGTTGTGCTCGGTACCTCGATATGTTTTACTAATGTTCAAAATAGATTAGTCGAAATAAGACGTTGCAACAGTAACCTCTCTTGTCTAGACTTATTTACTGTGAATATTAGGACGGTATGCGTGTGTGTATTTTAATGCGGATATTAGTTGGCCCACAGAAAAATTAATATTTGGCACGAGATACACACATACCTGTGGTGATATATACGTGATGATTATCCAGTTTTCGTGTGAGTAAATGTGATGCCCACAAGTGGACATTACTTGACTTGATCTTATTGTCAGTGTTTGATTACTACAAAAGTTTACCACTTGCAAGTTCATATTACTTTCCATAGACTTGATATGGATGTTGTGCCAGTACCTCGAGATGTCACTTTTTTTTATTTGAATTTTATTATGTGAGCATGACAATTATTTCAGTTTTTGTTCTCTGTTTAGTTATGATATTTGCTTCTACAGTTTCGTCCAATATAAATAATATATTAATGTTGAATGGGTAAAATTTTAAGGATTGCAAAGATAATATTCTGATTACTCTGGGTTGCATATATCTGGATTACGTGCTAAGGACCGAGCAATTTATTTCTCGTATGGATAATAGTACTCTTGATCAAAGGAGAAACTATGAGAAATAAAAAAGTTGGAATCGCGTATGTCTAATGATCATTAAGTATAGCATCCTAGAAGCCTTTCGAGGCACTACATCTTAGAATATTACTAACGCCAGTGAATACCTTGCCAAAATTAAGAAGCGTTTTGAGAAAAACGATAAGGCTGAGACAAGCATGCCTGATCTCAATAAAGTATAAGGGCAAGGGCAACATAGGGGAGCACATCATGCAAATGTCTCACGTTGCTTCACTTAAGCTTGAATTTTAAAGACTTGCTTGTGCATTTGGTGTTTCAAATCTAGTCAGTATCTCAAGAAATAAAGTAAAAGAGCATTAAAAGAGTGTATTGAGAATGCTACTATGGATAAAGGTTCATCACAAAAGAAACAATATAAGGATAATGATAGTTAATTGATGGTGAAAGATACATCTAAGTGTGACAAATATCACGCATGACATGCAAAGGAAGTTACAATTCTTGCTTTGGTCTGTACTGGAGTTAATTTGGCTTTAGTCCCTAATGATATTTAGTGGGTAGATTCAGGTGCTACTACTCACATAAGGTTATCAACGTAAGACTGTCTGAGCTACCGAAAGTCAATTGATGGTGAAAGATACATCTAAGTGTGATATGACAAATCGGTGGAAGTATAGACTATTGGTCATTGTAGATTGTTATTAAAGATCGGAATTTTTCAGGTTTTGAAGGATACTCTATTGTATAGTCATTTAGACTGAATTTGGTTTCTATTTCTGCTTTGGACAAATTTGGTTTCTCTTGTTCATTAAAAAATAGTAAAGTTCTTCCTTTAAATAATTCAAGTATTATGGACACTGTTATGTTAAGTATCTATGGCAATCTTTACATGCTTAATTATGTTACTTCATATTCAGAAGCTTTACATATTAAATCAAAAGGGACTAAGCAAAAATTATATAATGAAAATTCAGTAATTTATGGCACAAGCGTTTAGGTCATATCTCAAAATCAGAAATTGAGAGACTTGTGTCAGATGATACATTGAATACACTTATCTTTTTAGATGCTGATTTGTGGGTTCAATGTATCGTAGAAAAACATATCAAACATTGGAACTAGGTGCCAGTAGAGATACGAATGCCTTAGAATGGATATAGACAGAATTTGTGGTCATTCCCTTCGGATTCTTGGAATGTTCAACAATATTTTATATCAATCATAGACGATTGTTCTCATTATGGGTACCTATATTTTATCCATCAAACGTTTGAGGTTCTCGACAAGTTCAAAATATTCAGGGCTGATGTTGAGCTCCAACTCAACAAAGGCATTAAGAAAGTCAAATCTGGCTATTGTGGTGAATACTACGACAGAAATGAACGATTAGGTGAACAATGTCAAAGACCTTTTGCCCTCTATTTGGAAGAGTGTGGGATCGTCCCTTAATACACCATGTCAGGATCGTCTAGCATGAGTGGTGTAGCTAAAAGACGAACTGGAACTCTTAAAGATATGTGAAGGAGTATGATTTCTTATTCTTCCTTGTCACATTTTCTTTGGTGAGAGGCATTAAAGACTGTAGCATATATTCTCACTTAGGCTATCCACAAAAATTTAGGGGTTTTTAAATTTCATGATCCAACAAAAGGAACTAATTTTAGGACGAGAAATATAGTATTCCTAGAGGATGTTGAGTTTGGGGGGAAGAATGTATTAAGGGACATTACTTTCGAGGAGGAGTCTGTATAGATACCTACTACTGTTTCTGACAATGTTCAGGTATCAAATACTATAATTGAAGAAGAAGCAGATTAAGAACCTCAATATGATAATGTTGTAAACGTTCAATCTCATGTGGATGAGATCATTTCAAGCAAATCTCAACAACCTCAATTAAGACTCTCGTCAATGGTACCGCAAATTTTATGAAGCAATTCTTTCATTTGGATTAAGAAAGAATGCTATTGAGGGTTGTGTGTATCACAAGTTCATTGGGAGCAAATGTATCTTCTTGGTATTATATGTCAATTACATATTGATTGTCATTAATGAAAAGGATATGTTGCACTAACACCAAGAATTTTCTCTCGAAGAAATTTGAGATGAAAGATCTTGGGGAAGCCTATTTTGTATTTGGGATCGAAAGAAATAATTTTCGATTGTCACAAAAGGGATATAGTGAAAAGGTTCCTGAAGTATTTGAGATGCATAATTGCAAGTAAAGAAATACTTATATGACTAAGGGAGACAAACCTAGTCTCATTTAGTGCCCTAAGATAAATCTTGTGATTTAGAAAATTCAGAAGGTTCTATATTCTTCGGCGATTGGGAGCCTAATGTGTGCTCAAGTATGTATTAGACCCAATTTGGTTTTAGTTGTTAATGTGTTGGGCAGATATCTCAGTAATCCGGTATGGATCATTAGGAAGCAGCAAAACGGGTTATGAGATATTTATAGAGAACTAAGCATTACATGCTCGCATACAGAAAATCGGATCATTTGGAGAGATCATTAGGTATTTTGATTCTGATTTTGTTAGATGCCAATACAGTAAATGATTCATTTTAAGTTACGTATGTCTGTTGGCTGTGGAGCCATTTCGTGGAGAAGTGTTGAGCAAACACTTGTAGCTACTTCTGCCATGACAATAGAATTCGTAACTTGTTTTGGGGCATCTAGTAATTGAATATGACTGCAAAAATTTTGTCACGGGGCTGCATATTGTTAAGGTATTAAAAGACCACTTAAGTTATGCTGTGACAATAACTCTGCGGTATTATATTCTAAAACAACAGGAGTTTCCTAGTTGGTAAATAAAGGGTTTGGAATGGACAAATACATATAGAGCATAAGGGAACAGATTTGATGATGACAAATCCGCTCACTAAGGGACTAACACTCAAGGTCTTTCATGGGCATGTAGCCCAAAGGGGTGTTATGTTGTTTAAGGGAACTTCCGTTCATTGGGAGTAATTTTGGTTATTGCCCATATCGTGTTTTGAACGTGCAGTTATAAAATTCATGTTATTCTCTGCAGAAATAAAGTATTATGTTTTGTCCATTATTTGTTTTATTTGATTTTGGTTTGATCTTGCTAAGGATTTGGGAGGACCAATTGGAAATAGGCATGTATGATCATCTTGCATGAAATTTCCATGCTACACTCCATAATTGATTTGTTGTTGATTATATTTTCATATGTGATTACTGATGGGTTTAATCATGAAAAAATATGGTGACTGCCTATGTCGATATGGTTGATAATAAGATTATTTGGGTATACACTATGTGATAGCATATTTGAGTGCTTATTCAGTTTGTACACATTTATTTGGTGTCATGTGTTGCCCAAGTGGGAGATTGTTGAAAATTTGGCCTTCCACATGACTAATTTAATGGTATGGCTATCTTTCAGTTGCCCAATTAAAGTGATCTATTAAAGATTAAAGTTTGGGCTAAATTGTATTTATTTGTTATGGAAATAAATGTAGATACCATATGGGATTTTCTATTTGATGAGGGACCGAACAGAAAATAAATGGTCTTATATTTATATAAATATAAGATTAGGTTACGGTCCACAGACGTAAGAAGATCATTCGATTTCACTGTATTCTCTCATCAGACTATTGTGAAGAATGTCTCTAATCGTTTGGAAGATCCATAGCCGCTGTAAAGCAATTTCGTCTTTCAATTTGTTATAGATCAAGGTACGCTTCCGCTCTACAGTTTATGCTCCTTCTCCATCGTTCTCGGTTAATCATCATAGAGAGCTTTATATAATTGTTCATTCAATTATTCCAACACCGTGTTCTCCAAAGAGGCTGCCCCTTTCCTCTACACCATTTTCGGATTGTTATCAGCATTTGAAGTGATGTATGTTGGTTCTACTGATTACAAGAGATAAAAGCCGGGCGTAATACAACCCAAAAGAAGGAATACAAGAAACGAAACTGAACTGAATTACAATGAAACAAATAAACCGTGAATGTTTAGCCGAGTCGAGGAGGCCTCTTCCCGCAAGACGAGATACGCCCCGGTAGTGCTCTTCGGTTTGGCGTTTCGTCCCCAAAGGTAAAACGACTACGTCTCTTTTGATGCAGCACCGCAATCAGTAGAGCTCCGGCGAACTGGATGGAGGAGAGGGCAGAGCTTCGACAGAAAGACAATACAGAGAGGGAGAGAGCTTATGATGCAGAGAATGCTTGGAATTGTGTGTCCTAATGCAGTGGTATGGCTAGCCTATTTATAGGCCAAGCCACCATGCAGGGTCAACCGAGCCATGAAGGCTCATCATGGCAGATTCGTAACCGACGTCGGTTACGAGCGTGTGGCAGGCGTGTGCCTTTCGCATGTGGAGCGTGTGGATTTCTCATGTGGAAGCCGTGACTGTGCCTCGCTTGACGACGTGTCAAGCCACTTGGATTGCTGACTCGGCGGTGGTCCAAAAAGAATAGTTTGGGCCAAGCCCCAAGCCCCAAGCCCAATTGCCAAGATCCAAGTCCAAGTCCAAGCCCAAGCCCAAGATCAAGATCAAGATCAAGATCGAGATCGGGATCGGGATCGGGATCGGGCCCGGGCCCTGGCCCTGGCCCGCGGCCCGCACGTGCACGGGCTCGGGCTCGGGCGGCGGCGGCGCGCGCGTGTGCGCGCGTGTGGGCTCTTTCACCCATCTTGGTCCACTATAATTATTAAGTAACATAAAGTCACTTAATTTATACACATTAAAAGATGTGTTAATCCTCCAATGTGGGATAATTAACACTAGTTAATTATTCCCTAAGCTCCAACTCCAAGCTTTAATAAAAGCTAATTATGCCCAACTTTAATCCACTATTTCTCACTCACCGGAAATCGGATTTGAGAAAGTGAATATACTACATTTATCTACGTAAAATGTAGATCGACGCTATGTCATTTAATTTCACAAAATTAAATGTCTCGTCGCATTTATTATTTGGTCAAAATCCATTGACCGGGCATATTTAATACCATGATTTCTACAATCCCCCACATGAGTGGAAATAGCCGAATGCATATGCATGCAGACACAAGCTCAACCCTCGAGAGGTATATAAGCATAAGGATAGGTAGTTGTTGACTTTGAACCCTCCATAGTCGACACCATCGGATACACAGGCGGCTTAGTAGCGCGATGCTTTGAACTAATCCCCCACGGCGTGCACCGAGACAATGGTGTTAACGCTTAAACACCTCAACCTCATCCGTTCTCACGTTTTGTGTCCATTGCGGTCTTGGACACCACTTTGGATTCATAAGTGCGTTTTTTTATGAAGCGACCACACTTCGCACTTACATAGGTGATTCTTAGTCAAGTACCTTGCCATACTTGGTCTCTTTGAGAATTCCATCTCTTTGAGATCCTTAAGAACCATTAAAAGTCATAGACTTAGCCTTTACCACTAGGCAAGCTCTCCAACACTCTATTGATCTCTAGGGAATAGATATAGTTGAGTGTTTCTCATGAACTCTCATAGCTTAGTTGTCCCTTTGAACCAAGTTCTTGGGATCTCCAGTCATCATGGTTGGGTTACCACTATGATAATTCTTTAGTTTGTGGATTTCAAACCCATTCCCTCTAGCAACTTATTCATTTGATCACGGTTTAACCCTTTGGTTAGCGGATCCGCTAGATTATCTATTGACTTCACATAGTCAATTGTAATCACCCCTGTTGTGATCAAATGTCTCACGGTGTTATGTCGTCGACGTATATGTCGAGACTTACCGTTATAGAAGCCATTGTTTGCCCTTCCAATAGCTGCTTGGCTATCGCAGTGGATCAGCACTGGTGGCACTGGCTTAGACCAACATGGAATGTCTTCAAGGAAGTTCTTAAGCCACTCGGCTTCCTCACCAGCCTTATCCAAGGCAATGAACTCCGATTCCATTGTTGATCGGGCTATACAGGTCTGTTTTGTGGATTTCCACGATACAGCACCACCCCCAATAGTAAAGACATATTCACTTGTTGAAAGTGAGTCTCTATTATCGGATATCCAATTGGCATCACAATACCCTTCAAGTACCGGGGGGTATCTCGAGAAGCGTAGCCCATAATTTTGAGTATGTTTTAAATATCTCAAAACCCTTACAAGAGCTCTCCAATGCTCTTTGCTTGGATTGCTCGTGTAACGACTCAACTTGTTCACGGCACAAGCGATGTCAGGTCGAATGCAATTAGTCAAGTACATAATGCACCCGATGACCCGTGCATACTCTTCTTGAGCAACGGGCTCGCCTTTGTTCTTGCTCAAGTGAACGTCGAGTTCAATTGGAGTTTTAACCGGCGCGCCATCATAGGCTTTGAATTTATTCAATATCTTCTCAACATAATGTGATTGTGTTAAGATGATTCCATCATTCGTTCTTAGAATCTTCATTCCAAGAATTACATCGGCTAGACCCATGTCTTTCATGTCAAAGTTTCTCTTTAACATGGCCTTTGTATCGTTAATTACTTGAGTGTTGCTACCCAAGATTAACATATCATCAACGTAGAGACACACTATAACATGACCGTTATTAGTGCTCTTGATGTAGACACATTTGTCGCACTCGTTGATTTTAAACCCATTTGATAACATCACATTATCAAACTTCAAGTGTCATTGCAATGGCGCTTGTTTCAATCCATATAGGGACTTTACGAGCTTGCATACCTTTTTCTCTTGTCCAGGTACTACAAACCCTTCGGGTTGTTCCATATAGATTTCATCTTCTAGTTCACCATTTAGAAACGCGGTCTTTACATCCATTTGATGAATCTCAAGATTGTGCAATGCAGCAATAGCGAGAAGCACTCGTATAGATGTAATCCTTGTTACAGGTGAATAGGTATCGAAGAAGTCATGTCCTTCCTTTTGTTTAAAACCCTTTACTACTAATCGGGCTTTATACTTATCAACTGTTCCATCGGCCTTAAACTTTCTTTTAAGAACCCATTTGCATCCTAAAGGTTTAGCACCTTCGGGCAAATCAACCAACACCCATGTGTGGTTTAGCAAAATTGAATCAATTTCGCTTTGAACAGCTTCTCTCCAATGCAGCCCGTCTGGGCCAGCAAAGGCTACTTTTATCGATGTTGGTTCTTCATCCAACATGAAAGCAATGTAGTCAGGACCAAAATTTTTTGGTGTTCTGACTCTATTACCACGTCTTAGTACTGTATCCTTTGGATCGGGCCTTGCACGCTTGCGCGATTCAGGTTCCGCATCTGCTGATTTAGAACTAGTAGCTTCTTCTTCCACTTGTTTAGAACTAGTGGCTTCTTCAATTCTTGTCTCAGAATTGGTTGAGACTTTTCCTTGTCTTTGCAAGGAAATGTATTTTCGAGAAATACAGCATTCCTCGACTCAATTGTTGTTCCTACTGTGATAGTCGATATTTCAGACTTGTGAACAACAAATCGATATGCACTACTGTTAAGTGCATATCCAATGAAGATGCAATCAACCGTCTTAGGTCCGATTGTAACTTCTTTGGGCGGAGGAACCATCACATTTGCCAAACACCCCCACACTTTGAGGTATTTGTAGGATGGCTTCCTTCCCTTCCACAACTCATAAGGAGTGACATCTTTTCCTTTGAGAGGGATCTTATTCAAGATATAGTTGGCTGTCAAAACAGCTTCCCCCCACATGTTATGTGGTAATCCTGAAGTTAGAAGCAGTGCATTCATCATCTCTTTTAGAGTTCGATTTTTGCGTTCTGCAACACCATTAGATTGTGGTGAATATGGAGCAGTTGTTTGATGAATTATACCACTTGCGTTGCATAACTCCTCAAACGGGGCTACATATTCGCCTCCTCTATCGCTTCGAATCATTTTGATTTTACAACCAAGTTGATTCTCAACTTCGTTCTTATAATTTTTGAACGCTTCTATTGCTTCATCTTTACTTCTTAAAATATAAATGTAGCAATACCATGTGCAATCATCTATGAAAGTGATAAAGTACTTTTTACCACCTCTTGTTTGCACCATCTTTAAATCACATACGTCCGTGTGAATTAATTCAAGGGGTTTTGTGCTTCGTTCAACCGAGTGAAACGGCAACTTAGTCATTTTTGCTTCAAGACAAATTTCACATTTATCTTGGGTATCCAATTCATTAGCCTTTAGTAAATCTAAATTCACTAATCTTTTAATAGCTTTTGAATTCACATGTCCCAATCTACAATGCCACAAATTTGAAGACTCAATCAAATAAGAGGAAGTAGATGCTTTATTCTTATTAGCCAGTGGCTTTGGAACACGCAGTGTTGCTACACTAAGCTTGAAAAGTCCGTCGGTTACATAACCTTTTCCGAGGGACTTCCCAAACTTATACAATGCAAACCTATCGGATTCAAATACAAGTTTAAAACCCTTATTCACTAGTATTGATCCTGAAACTAGGTTCTTCCGGATGTCCGGAACGTGCAGCGCATCCTTCAAGGTGATTGAGACGCCAGACGTCATCTTTAGGATTACATCACCAACTCCGAGGATTTCAGACGAGGCTTGATTCCCCATGTTTATCTTTCTCCCTTCAACGTTGTTGTGGTGGAGAACATACTCCTATCTGCGCAAACATGTGCAGTAGCGCCGGTATCAATATACCAGCCACCCTTGTTGTTGTTAACAAGGTTGACCTCTTCAATGACCACAGCAATGAGGTCGTTCTCATCCCAGTCCTTGAACTCCTTCTCAACGACGTGGGCAGCCGGCTTCTTCTTCTTGCTGCGGCAGTCTTTAGCAAAGTGGCCTGGTTTGCCACACTTGTAGCAGTCGCCTTCAAACTTCTTTGAAGGCTGCTTTCCCTTCCCTTTGTCGTTTGGACGGTTTGGGCGAGGGCGTTTGTTGGAGGGACCGCCCCGCTCCAACAGGTTGGCTTTGGCTTCATTTGGGGTGAAGCCCTTAGCCTTTTGATCACTTTTGCGCACGTCGGCCTCAATGCGCAACTTCACGATCAAGTCTTCAAGGGTCATCTGCTTTCGCTTGTGCTTGAGATAACTCTTGAAGTCCTTCCAACTTGGAGGGAGCTTGTCAATGATCGTGCACCTTAGGAACTTATCGGGCAATGTCATCCCTTCAGCCACTAAGGAGTGGATGATCATTTGGAGCTCTTGGACTTGCTCCATGATGGGTCGAGAGTCGACCATCTTGTAGTCCATAAACTTGGATGCTACAACCTGTTCAGTCTCTGCAGCATTGTCTATGCTATATTTCTTCTCTAGGCTTTCCCACATTTGTTTAGATGTGGTTACATTGGAGTATACATTATAGAGGCTATCATCTAATGCACTTAAAATAAAGTTTTTACATAGATAATCCCCTTTTCTCCAAGCTTCATAGTCCGCCATGACTTCGAGCCTAGTCTCTTGGTCGCTTGGCGCGGGCGGCTCGTTCTCCGTGAGGAAGTTGGCGACGCCCAATGTTGTCAAGTAGAACAATATCTTCTGGTACCACCGCTTGAAGTCAGATCCTCCAAACTTTGGTGGCTTCTCGGCAGGTGGCATCATTCTTGGTGTCATAGGTGCCGCACTTGGTCCTTGGAATGAACCAATTCCGTTGCCCCCGAAGGAGCCAACAACATGGTTGGGCATAGAGCCCCCACCATTCATGTTGGGCATAGAGCCCGCCATGGTCGTACCAGCCCCGAAGGGACTAGCACCCGCATGAGACCCGAAGGCCCCAGCATTCGTGTGAGACCCGAAGGCCCCAACACCCGTGTGAGACCCGAAGGCCCCAGCACTCGATCCATTAAAGGACCCGAAGGAACCACTAAAAGTGGAACCAACCGACCCACTCGAAGTGGATCCACCAGTGAGCCCAAGGGGGTTAACGAACTCCCAAGGGGTTGTTGAGGAAGAAGGATAGCGCCCGAGAGTGGGCATCATCGTCGGAATCGACGACGTGTTGACAGGTCCAGTGGTCGCCATGGTTGAAGGAATGGCGGCGGTGGTGGCGGCAGCGGTGGTGTTGGATTCCGTCGACATCTCCAGCAAAGGTGTATTAAATTTCGAAATTTTAAGTTCAGTTTAGAGGTCAAAAATCCCTTCAAAAGCAAGTTATCTCGTCTTGCGATTGTTGGTTCTACTGATTACAAGAGATAAAAGCCGGGCGTAATACAACCCAAAAGAAGGAATACAAGAAACGAAACTGAACTGAATTACAATGAAACAAATAAACCGTGAATGTTTAGCCGAGTCGAGGAGGCCTCTTCCCGCAAGACGAGATACGCCCCGGTAGTGCTCTTCGGTTTGGCGTTTCGTCCCCAAAGGTAAAACGACTACGTCTCTTTTGATGCAGCACCGCAATCAGTAGAGCTCCGGCGAACTGGATGGAGGAGAGGGCAGAGCTTCGACAGAAAGACAATGCAGAGAGGGAGAGAGCTTATGATGCAGAGAATGCTTGAAATTGTGTGTCCTAATGCAGTGGTATGGCTAGCCTATTTATAGGCCAAGCCACCATGCAGGGTCAACCGAGCCATGAAGGCTCATCATGGCAGATTCGTAACCGACATCGGTAACGAGCGTGTGGCAGGCGTGTGCCTTTCGCATACTGTGCCTCGCTTGACGACGTGTCAAGCCACTTGGATTGCTGACTCGGCGGTGGTCCAAAAAGAATAGTTTGGGCCAAGCCCCAAGCCCAAAGACCACCCAAAGACCAATTGCCAAGATCCAAGTCTAAGATCGAGATCGAGATCGGGATCGGGCCAGGGCCCGCGGCCCGCGAGCGTGAGCACGGGCTCGGGCTCGGGCGGGCGGCGGCGGCGCGCGCGTGTGCGCGCGTGTGGGCTCTTTCACCCATCTTGGTCCACTATAATTATTAAGTAACATAAAGTCACTTAATTTATACACATTAAAAGATGTGTTAATCCTCCAATGTGGGATAATTAACACTAGTTAATTATTCCCTAAGCTCCAACTCCAAGCTTTAATAAAAGCTAATTATGCCCAACTTTAATCCACTATTTCTCACTCACCGGAAATCGGATTTGAGAAAGTGAATATACTACATTTATCTACGTAAAATGTAGATCGACGCTATGTCATTTAATTTCACAAAATTAAATGTCTCGTCACATTTATTATTTGGTCAAAATCCATTGACCGGACATATTTAATACCATGATTTCTATATCAGTATATGCATGGCGGAATCATGGAAGAGGATGGCTCCATTTTTGAGATTTGTAAAAAATGTGTTTGTTTCTGTTTCCAACATTTATGGTTTGGCCTCGCCAACTGGGTAATTTCTTTCAGAAGGAGACCCCACGTCCCCACCTATTCCGACTAGATTTTCCAATTTCCTTATATGGACTTTTTTTTAATCATAATATATTTCTCTCTTTGTCCATAGTTGATGTCACAATTCAGGATTGACATGAGATTTTAGGAGGTGTTGTTTTGTGTGTTAAGTGGAAAGAAAAAATAATATATTTATATTAATGTGAGAGAGAACTTTTTCCAAAAAAAGAAATGTGACATCTTTTATGGGACAAACTAAAAAGGAAAGTATGACATCTATTATGGGACGGGGGTGTATGAAAGATTTTGTTGGAGGTAAAATTATTTTTAATCCTGTAACATTTTATCTCAATGTTTTCTTGTCTATATTAAGACGCGTTTGAATGGAATAATACTCTGCTTTTTAGAGATGAAGTAGTATCTTTAAAGAATAATGCACTTGTGGTTATATATAGTGATGTTAACTTAGTCAAAATTTGGATGTGGATCCATATATTGACTTGTTATGCTAAGATAATTGTTGAATCTTGAATGAAGAAATGGAGTAATTGCTATGGTAGTGTTCGGTTTGCAAGATAAAATAATATCAAGATACAATCTAAGATTGAGTTGTGAGATTATTTTAGTCATAGGGGGTTAGCTATGACTAATTATTTCATGATTATCCATCTAAGATTGAGTTGTGAGGTTGAATATCATGAACCAAACTTACAACAAATTTAATCTCGGATACAATCTTGCAAACTGAATACCCCATGAGTATTCACTTCGTAAATTAACTCCTCTGCCACATCATCAACACTAAAATACCCCATGTCACATCATCAGGACAAGCAACTGGACAAGCAATAGCTCAGCCATAGCCTAGCCATATCATCAGCACTAAAAACAAATAATTAACAATCACACAAAATACGGAATTAAATTTACGACACAGATACGGGAAAATTCAATAATAATATTAAAATTTTAAAAAGTACATTAATTAAAAAAACACACTTCATTAAAATTAAAATAACATTACAACATCCTCAAGAATGAGTTTGTCCCACATCGAAAGTGGAATATAAAACATTCAAGGATGTCTCTATAAAAGAGAAACAACCAAGAATGAGTTTGTCCCACATTGAAAGTGGAACATAAAACATTCAAGGATGTCTTTATAAAAGAGAAACAACCAAGAATGAGTTTGTCCCACATCGAAAGTGGAACATAAAACATTCAAGGATGTCTCTATAAAAGAGAAACAACCAAGAATGAGTTTGTCCCACATCGAAAGTGGAACATAAAACATTTACGGATGTCTCTATAAAAGAGAAACAACCAAGAATGAGTTTCATAAAAAAACATTAAATAAAAAAAATTAAAATTTTCGCTCGCCGATCGGGAGGCTGCAATAGGGGCGAGCCGATCGGCGAGCGCCTGGGAATCGGCGTGCGCTCGCCGAAATTCTCGCCGATTTGGCGCTCGCCGGCTGTAATAATTCCGCGAGCGGACCGGCGAGCGCCAAAATGATTTATGGCGCTCGCCTCTATTGCGGATGCTCTAAAGAAAAGTAGCAGTACATACTTTCTTATGTATTCTAAAAAGTACTATCAGGAAAAAAAAAAAAGAAAGTTGCCGGTGAATACATAACATATTTAAGTATCCCGTTATTAGAATTTTATGCTGAATTACATAGTACTATTTAAGTATCTCGTTATAGAATTATATAAGCAGTAAGATATTGTAAACTTCTTTCTTGCGTCATACGACTTATACCATAGCCTATCAATCAAATACTACAATAATATCATGATTCATAACCATTTTCATAGTCTTAAAATACAATGGTTATATAAAACAGCAACGCCGATATCTATAGCAATACTATACTACAACAAACTTTTGAATTCATCAATCAAATGAGACTAATTTAGATTTTTTTTTTTTATTTCTGTCCATTCGATGAAGAAAAATTATATGATTAATAAGAATCTTCAAGTATGTAAGCTCTATCAACTTAATATACTTAGTTTGGTTGATAACTTATACTCCAATATGAGATCATAGTTATCATATGGAAGATTTATAAAGAGTGAACCATCTACAAAGTCCCATATAATATGGTTTGTGCATTTTCGATATGAGGTGTCATTTGGACAAAGATTTAACTATATTTGGAGTATTTTACATTATTTTCAGACTTTTGTCCATTTTCCCATTTTTTAGTTATAATGGATATTTTAGTCTTTATATTTACTCTCTCTATCCCACAAGAATATGTCATCTTTTCTTTTTACTTCATCCTACAAGAATATGCACTTTCTAATTTTAAAATATTTTCTCTCTAATGAGGTGAGACTCATTCCTCAATAACAATACTTTAATTATTTTTTCTCTCTACTTGTCTCTTACTTTACCAATTTTGCATTAAAACTTATGCTGAACCAAAGTGCATATTCTTTGGAGACGAAGGGAGTAATATTTTCTTTAAACCAAGCACTGAACACTGACACGAGCCGAATGAATCCCCAACAACAAGTTGTGCATGGCTAGATGATTGAAGCCCTCCAACATTAATTGGGTATGTCGGTCCTGTCGCGGAAGCAGTTTTTAATTTTTAGGATTTGAATTATGTAATTTTTTATTTCAAAAGATTTAACTTATGTAATTTTTAATTTTAAGGATTTAAATTATGCAGTACTAGTAACTTTGAAGTTTTAGGATTTAAATTAGGCAGTACTAATAACTTTGAAGTTTTAGGAATTTGTAATGTCATTTCTGGTTTTATTATGAAAATATGTCTTTTAGTTTAGAAATGAAATAAAAAATAGTTAAAAGTGATTTGGAGCCTATAAGAGTGTCCATAATAGGCCCGTTGCAGCGGTCTATAGCTGGACGAGGATAGCCGCTGTAGGGTGGGGGGGGGGGATGCGGCGCGGACGGGGTGGTTCCGCGGTGGTTCCCAGCGCGTGCAACGGTACTTTTTTTTCTTACTTTATTTTGTGATGATGTGGCAGAAAATATTTTATGGCGATGGACAAGTTTTTGTAGCTGTGGCGTGGTTGTTCCAGACTATTGTGGACACTCTAAATAATTAAGAGATGGCTTTCCACAAAGTGGATGCTCTAATATATAATTCTATTGTTATCAATATCATGTTTGATGAAAAATAGTATTTCTTCCGTCCAATAAAAATACAAATATTTGGGACGGGGTGAGAATAAATGAATAAATAGTCAAGCAAGAAAAATGAGGAAAATGTTAGTTAAAATATTGTTAGTGAATAATGAGACACAAACTATTATTAGTGTTTAATGATGAGTCCTAATGATATAAATTGTAAATAAATTGATGTACTCCCTTCGTCCGCCATTAGGAGTCGCATGTGAGTTCTACACAGATTTTATGAAATAAAAGTGGTTGAATAAAGAGAGTGAAATGTGAGATCCATTTTTATATATTAATTTTATAATAGTATGTGGATTGGTTATGGAAAGTAAAGTCTACCTACTATTATAAAAGTGAACCGAGACTTCTAATTACAGACGAACTAAAATAGTAAACCGGATTTTTAATAGGTAATGGAGGGAGTATATGAGTAATAAGTTGGAGAGAATTTTCCATAAATGGAAATGAGCTATTTTTATGCAATTGACAGAAAAGAAAAATGTCCCTACTTTTATGAGACGTATGGAGCATTAAATACTACTCCCTCCATCCCAATTTAGGACAGCAATTTAGTTAGGGTACGGGTTTTAAGAAATTGTTGGAGTGTGTAATAATTAAAGTGAGGTAATGGTTGTTGAAATGTGTAATAATTGAAGTGAGGTAGTGAAAAGTATGACCCTTTTGACTTTTTGTATGTTTAGGATTTTGTTTTGTTTTTATGAAAGTAATGGCATTTAAGTGTAAATTTCATCAACAATGAGGTTAAATTTTATGTCCAAATATGGTAAATTCTAAATGACACTCTTAAATTGGGACGGACGGAAGTGGCAAAACAAGACTTTTAAACTGGGACAAAGGGAGTATGTGATAGATTTGATTGTGATAATTTTATTGGTATGCATAATCTCCACAAAGTTTATTAGAATGTTATCACAAGTGAGTTAAATGACATCGTAACGATATCGTTTGGTTGAAAAATATCTAAATATAATAAACGTAGGCGACCATATTTTTTCAACATAGGGTAATTAGGAGCAAATTCAAACTTCATGATTTTTATGACTAATTTTAAGTTATGGGATTGACTATAATTTGACCAAATTTAATTCTTTTTTAGGAATTTGCATAAATTGCATTATACATTTATACTACCTCCATATATAAGATTATGTTTGATAACAAAATATTAAAATATTCATATATATATATATATATATACTACCTCTATCCACAAGAAATAGATCAGTTTTTACTATTGTGGTCCATCCATCAAAATTACACAAAGGTCTAAATATGGAAAATTTTAAACATTTAAATACTAGTATTAAAAATGTGGACCTCATAATTTACTAACATTATTTCTATTTTTCTCTCTCTTATTTTACCAATTGCACATTAAAATGCGTGTCATACACAGTAATAAGTTCTATTTTTGGGGAAGGGAGGAAGTACTTTATTTATAAATTATATGTACTTCCTTTATATTAAAGGAGTCGTACTATTCATTTATGAAAATTTCCAAATTAAATGACTTTATTCTTTTTTTAACCTTGTGCAAGAATCAGTCATATCTCTTAGATATTAAATAGTATTTTAATATCTTTATTAATATATATGCTTTTTTTTCTTTCTTATTTATTTTTCTTTAATTATTTCGTTAATTCTATCATTTACGATTTTATTTAACTCACTAAATATTAATGCAATTTTATATTCTCGAGAGAAAAATGTCTAAATTTACGGAATTCAGTACAGGGAGTCGTCTGCAATGCCAATAGCAAACCCCTAAATTATAGAGCGAGTTTTAGTGTTGATTTTGAGAAGCAACAGAAACAGAAACAATGCACTCTTTTGCGCAGAGAGCCAATGTTTTGCTAACGTTCGCTATCACCCTCCTCGCTCTAATGTGCGCCATAGCCTCCGTCTCCGACAACTTCAATTCTTTGTCTCCGAACGCCCAAGTCCAAGTGCGCTGCTTTACCGACCACTCCTATATACACTATTGCGTCTGCTAAGCTAAATTAACTGTTTTGGTATTTGTTTTTTTTCTGCATTTTTAGGTCGTGAATATCAATTGGTTTCAGAAGAAATCTGCTGGTGATGATGAGGTAATTCGATTTTCTCTCCTTCTGTTTGAACTTTGATGTGCTGAGCTGAGCTGATTTTGCCTCTTATTTCTGCAACTTTGATGGATTTTTGAATTTATTTTTTTATGTAAATTGCAATAGAATGCATCGTTCGTTATTTATGTAATTGTGAAACTGTGATATTGTATTTGTGAATTGCATTTCTTAGCCATTCCTTTCTTTTCGAAACAGTTTAGTTTACAATCTATGAACTAAATTGGGAGTAAAATTTAATTTGGGGACCTATAGAGTTGGTCGCAAAATGATGTCCTCTGTACCAGATTTCATCCTTGAATAAATAATCCTTCATTAGTTACTAAGCAGGAGTGCTATCCATCAAGATATAGACTGGTTCAGCAATATCTTACAGTCGTTTTTATGTTAAAACCTAGTTAAGATGCATTAAAAGACCAATCATCATCTAATCTAGGGAATAATGATGAGACTTGGGATTGGATATCTTGCGTATTATTACTATATAGTAGTATATACTGAATCCAGCTTAATTCCTGATGAAAAAGAGCCTTGAAGCTTTCCCACCTTTTTTTGAGCTTCAACCAAAGGGAATTGAAACAACTACAAAAGAGATATTAGAACTGCTTTTTTTCTCTTTTGTTGTCTCTCTTATGGATTTCCTCTTTTTTTTCCATTTTCAGTTCTTTTCCTATCTACTCTAGGGGATTTATTACCTGTGTTCTCAATTGGCATAGCAAACACATGACCAAATTCAAAGTTTGTGCCCTTATTATTGATGCACTAAATATCACAATTAATTTCAACTTACAGTCTTACACACAAAGTTGTGGGCATCTGATTTTCCGATTTTGTGAAGCAACAAAGCGAAAGTGATTCTGGATGGAAGTTCGTACATAATTGTCCAATGAGTTTTTTACATTATGCAGGTTAGCCTGTCACTGAATATATCAGCAAATTTAGAGTCATTGTTCACGTGGAACACAAAGCAGGTATGTTAGCATGATCACACAGTTTAGTCTCTACATTAGTGTTTTCTGAGTATGCTATGATCTTGGTGTTTTAGTGTCCAGAAGAGTTTTTTTTAACTCTTTTATTGTTGAACTTGTTTGCTTTTCATCATATTGTCCTTTGATGTTGTTTTGGTATTCATATTTTTTGTCTCAGTGCCTCGTAGATTCAGATTGCAAGCATAATAATAGATGTGGTCAACTCAGTTTTCAGTGGCACAAAAATGGAACGTTATGAAACCAATTGTGTTATGATTATCCAAAGATGTTTTACTATGGAAATGTAACTAATCTAGAATCTATCTGAATAATCATGCCACTGTGTGTAATTTTGAATTGAACTGGTGTTGAAATGGTGTTTACTTTGCACCTCCTTTTTATTGGCAGGGTTTAAGAATCAAAAGGAGTAACAAAATAAGTTTCCACTTCTTAATCTTCAAATATTTTGCAGGTGTTTGTATTTCTTGCTGCGGAGTATGGAACCCCTAAAAATGCACTTAACCAGGTTTGTGGATCCATAAATCCAGCTATACACATGTTTCCATTATTTTCCCATGGTATTGGTAGATCATGTGTGCCTTTCACCTGAGTATTTTTACACAATTATATTTATGGCGTTCAGTAGAATTCTCTAGTATCCAGTTGTCATCCAATTCTTGTTAAAGTGGATGTGCTTATATCACTTATATTATGATATTTTCTTTTGATGCATGCAACACTGTTATTTTGATGTATTGTTTCTTTTTCCCAATGTTAGTATATGGTTTAATTTTCCAAAAGTATCTTCTCCATACAAAACTTGTGCAGCTTATCCTTTTTCCCAACCAAAAACCAAATGTGGTTGGTTGTATATGTGATATGCTACACATAGTGATTATGATGAACACGTGCTTCTTTCGATCGATGCATGAACTTCTCAAGACCTCGGCCATATTTGGTTCCTTTTTTTATTGAAGTTCTGATAAACTCACAAAATAACTGAAGTTGACTCTGAGTATGGTTCCTTTTTCTTTGCTTATAGAAGTTAATATATGCCCTTTCTACATTAGCGGTTGATCCAAATACATGGGAAGTAGTTCTCCATCTAGGTCATGGGAGTCATTTAAACTCTTAACCATTTCAATAACACACGTTGCCGCTCTTTAATGAATTGCATCCAGATCAATCTACTATCTGGATTTCTCATTCACCATAATCTGTATGAGGTAGATTTTATGACCTGCATTGAGTTCCATATGAAATCTTGAAGGTAGTATACTTGGTTATGATATTCTTTATTCACAATCAAGTGTTTCATATGTTCCTTATTTAAAATCTGTCTTGATGTGCTTTGCTAATGAATTTGAATGTACTATGACAGATCTCCCTATGGGACGGTATAATACCTTCCAGAGAGCATGCAAAGTTTTGGATCCATACATCTAACAAATATCGATTTGTTGATCAAGTGAGTGATGATTTATCTCGTGTTTTTTTCTTGTTTGGTAGTACTACTGTGTTGGCATTATTTAGAAATTCCATTTGTTTGTAGGGGAGCAATCTGCGGGGCAAAGAGTTTAACTTAACGTTGCATTGGCATGTGATGCCGAAGACAGGCAAAATGTTTGCTGACAAAATAGTGATGAGCGGTTATCGTTTGCCGCAAGCATATAGGTAGGCATGTAATGGCGTATCCGCAGCTTGGGCTAGTTCGATAGATGATTGCTCTATTTTACTTATGGAAGAAAAAACAGAAAGATGTGATGTTATGTCAACAAAAAATATATAAATATTATGTATGCTACATAACTGGTCGGAGTAATTCTTCGTTTGCAAGTTGCAAGGTTAAAGTTTAACATTATGTGATGTGTCTTTGCACTTCATGGATTGACTGCATCACACACCAGCACTACATGTGATCTTCGAAAACAAATCGCATAATAAGAAAAATAAGAGAATTTGGTGCCGTTGTCGTACATTAGAATATGAAATCCCCACAACTAAAAGAAATGCAGACACAGTCAAATAAGATGCAAGCAAGGATTGTCCAACACTACTACACTGTAGTAAGATATGGGTTAGGGTAGGGGCGAAAACCATCGATCCAAGACTGAAAAGATGAGAGAACTGTTTTGATGGCTTCCTGAAATGGCGATCCACATGTCATATATACGAAAGCTGGTGATGAAGAGAGAAGACACAAGTCAATCTAGGTAGCGTATCTCATTGCTTTCAGTGCTATCCCCTCAAGAATCCCGTCTGTGGCAAAAGTCCCGTGGAATTGCTGAGGGTCAACTGGGCCAGGCAGCTTGAAAGAGATGCAGAAGGGGCCAGGCGGGCAAAGATTCTGACTTCGCATCTCAAATACTTGAGACCATTTCTCCACTGTTCTTTCACCGGTCACTGTCACTCCTTTTATGACCACCGTGCCATCACTCTCAACTTCACAGCTAAAGTCCTCTGCAATGTAGTGTTAGGTTTCATGTTACTGAAGCTAAACAAGACAGGAGTGTAGAGAAACAAATCCTATCACTAAAATTGAACATGATGATTAGCAAAGGGAAAGAAGCAAAGTTAAAACAAGCTTTTTCCACATTAAAATGACCTATTAGAAATGGGTCACTCACCCCCTTAAAAGGGCTCATAAGGGGGGAGGGGTTATCCAAATTTATATAATTAGATAGGATCATCACCAAGTCGATATGGGACAAGATTTAAGAGATTTAACATGACCAAATAGACAACTTAAATGTATAGATAGCATAGGCTTTTCTTAATCTAGCAAAATAATTTACCTGATCACTACATACAAACTATGAATGCCCAAATTATGCCAGGAATGTACTGTCATGGATCCTTAGAAAATCTGGAACTTACTTGCATCCCTTTTAACTCCGGGAAGAGAGACACGGAACAGATAGGAGTCCTCTGCTTCCCCAATATCGATAAGGCCTAGAACTGGTCCGAGATGACCTCTTGCAGCACTTCCAGTAACAGCAAAACCACCGTTAGTTGAAGAAACAAGGTTGCTCCATTCTTCCTTAGAAGGGCATGAGGGAAGGAATAACATTCCCTGGTCGATTTCTTGCCCGGAACTAGCCTTGATTTGTGATAGCACTGTGGAACCGCATGCCACGAGGTAAGTATTAAACATCATAAGAAGAATAGCTAAAATGTATTGTAGAAACAGATGGTTCATTACCATCAGGACATGTCTCAGTGCCCGGGATGCAATCCAGATGTTTACCATTGTCGCTCGGCATTGTACCATCTAGCTCTGATGTCTCTTGCACTTTGTTATAACATAAAGCCCTGTCATCCACTGTTTTGTGTGGAACTAGACTCTCCAAATCCAGATGAAAGTCTTCTAACCCTGTGAACCTCTTAAACTTTTCGAGATCACATGGCTCCAGGTAATTCATTTGGGGGTTGCTTACGAAGACAATGTTATCAATGGTGCCGTGTTGATCTCTACATTGAGATCGGTGGTGCAGCATGGGAGGAAAGAGATCGTCAAACAGAAGGTATGTCTCAGTACCTTCCTGTGCAACTGGAATACTACCATGAATATACTGAAGCAGTATAGACTGGTTAACAACAGCTGATGGGTCAGCTTTTCTCAGCACATAGTAATACACATTCTCCATTACTCTTGTGTTTATCTGTGAGCATGCTAAGTCATTTGCAAGGTATTGTGCGAGGCCTTCAGCATGCCTTTGTAAAGCAGACTTTTGGGGATTTCCTCCCTTGAGATCGGGGGCAAAATAGGCTCCCATGATCAGGTATAGAAGAAAATGCTGATCATCTGTCAGCAAAATATAAGGCATACTTTCTATTTCTCAACCTGCAGCAATTGGATATCTCGGTTTCACAAACTAGATGCAATAATATACCAAAAAGAACTATATACGCCATAATCGGCGTATTTAAGGAAATTTATCTAAATGGAGCTTGTATTGATGCCCAACAACTCTAATAGTGCTTGTGAAAATGTGAAGAATGTGCTAACCTCAGTATTCTACCATTTGAGTTTGAAATAGATGACACAGTAGAGATATGACTCTACAAGTAATATTATTTAGCATTGACAAACAAGATCATACCATATAAGGCAAAAGTGTTGATGAAACATAGTGGATTATTTTCTACATGATATTACAAAGTTAGATATAAGTGCAAACACACTGAATTGGTCTCCTGGAACATATCTACCTTGCAAGTTACCAGAATTTATTATCAGTATTAGTACAATTTATACTATGAGGGAACTAGAGCTCAGGAGGAATTTGCTTTACTTCCACCTCCAATTCCTAATCTCCATCTACCTCCATACATGATTTCATCTCACTTTTCAAATTAAAAAAAATAGAGGAATCTGGGGGTAATTCATGAAACTCGAAGATATAACAGTAAATTACAAAAACATTAGCAGCAATCATCAATTCATGAAACTCGCAGACTAATCTTCACTTACCTTATGATTTTTCTAGATACAAACACCATAAATTAGGAAATATGTTACGCAAATAGAGTTTAGATAGGGAGGAACGAAAAGCACAAAACTAAGAGAGTAAGTATCAAGATGAAGAAGGAAGAGAATCATTACCAGTCAGGTGAGGTTGATTACCAGTGAGAGAGAGAGAAAGGGAGAGAGAGTGAGTGAGTGAGTGTTGAATTGAAGAAGAAAGGAGAAGTGGAGCAGGCGCAGGGCATCAATTTAGTCATGCAGTGCCACGGGTGCAACTTTACTACCCCGTCACCGAATCTCGCGTGAAAAATGTTGGGTTAACTGCCACGTGTCGAAAAATTAATTCAATTTTATTGGACTAAAAATGTGTATGCAAAATAGTGAGAATAAAAATAAGTAATGGTGTATAGGGCAAATTTGAAAAGTAAAACACATATTTACAGTCCATTGAAGTCCATCAATGAGTGCAATTTCTTGTTTTATGACCGGAAGGATTTCGAGTTCAAATTTAATTGTTCCTCCCACCTAAGTCCTAAGGGTATCCACAGTATTAGATCCCGTGGACTTGGCCGGGCCACTAAAAATACTTGTTCACACTATAGTGGACAAGCTCAAGCCACAAATTAATTATTTTTTTTATTTTTAATATATTTTAATTTAACTAGAATAAAAATTATCGTATTATAATAATTAGAAAAAAAAAATTAATTAATTAAAAAAATGTTGACAATTTCAAGTAAATATATTTATTGAAAATTCGAATTTTAATTATTTCCTTAATTGGGGTGTGAATTGAAATCACAATCCTTAATTAAAAAGTTGACCAATTTTAATTGGGATTTAGTTTTAGAGATGATTTGCTCCCTAAATTAATGCTAATTTATTTTTTTGAAAACCGCCATCCCCTTTATTTTTTTTGAAAACCGTCGTCCTCTCCCTCTCTCCACTTCCTCTTCTCCATATTTCTCTCTGCACTTCATCTTCTCCAAAATTAGCACAAAAACTGGAAAAAAAAACTAAATCGAACCTGGGCTCACGCCGTAGCTCTCAGCCGCTACAATAGGGGAGCCGCCGCCAAGCCGCCGGCGTGGCTCTCCCCTGGGCACCCCCCCCCCCGCGACCTTTGGTGGCGCTTGTTATAGGGAGCCGCGACCGAGCCACACACGAGCCATGAGCTGCGGCTCCCCTATTGTGGTTACTCTAAGCATCCACAATAGTGTGGACATCTCGGCGGACAAGCACTAGACATCCCAAAAACACCTCCTGCCACGTCACTAGGACATCCCATTGCACTGCCACATCACTAGGATATCCCACTGCACAATAGCGGACAAGCACTAGGACATTCTAATAACCTAGCACAATAATAAATAATAAAATAAATTCACAAATACGCAATTACGGAATTAAAAATACGACACGAATACTGACGGAGAAAGTGCAATAATAATTTTATTAAATAAAAAAATTAAAATAGTACAATGCAATAAAAAAACAATAATTTAAACAAAGTACATGTTAGTATGCCTTGAATCTGTATGCGTTATCCGGTCGCTCGTCCGTGGTGCAAATGAAATGAAGTGCAATGAGCCGTATATAGACTTTTGAAAAAAAAATCGAAAATTGAGATGTCCGTCGACTCACTATAATAGCGGACGAGAGGATGGACGATCGCACATAACCGCGGACGACCTCTCGTCCGTCCGGAACGTCCCGACGGCCAAGCCTAAGGACATCCCAAAAATACCTCCTGCCACATCATAAGGACATCTCACTGCACTGCCACGTTACTAGGACACCCCGCTGCACAATAACGGACATCCCCTAGGACATTCCGACGGACATGCACAATAATAAAAATTCAGAAATCCACAAATTAACAATTACGGAATTAAAATTTTGACAAAAATACGAATGGAGAAAGTACAATAATAATTTCATTAAATAAAAAAAATAGTACAATTAAACAAAAAAAAACAATGATTTAAACAAATTACATTATAAATATCAACGTGCACTCCTCCGCGTCCAATAAAATGAAGTGCAACGAGCCGTATATATAAAGTTTTGAAAAAAAATCAAAAATTCGGATGTCCGCCGGGATGTCCGTCGAGTCACCACAACAGCAGACTAGACGACAGACATCCCGACGGACGTCCGCTCATGACCGCTGACGACCTCTCGTCTGTTTGAGAAGTCTGTTGCCGGGATGTCCGTCGCAATAGTGGACGTCACCGACGGACGAGTCGACGTCCATCAGGATGTCCGCTATTGTGGATGCTGAAGTCAAACAAAAAACACTTTTTTACTTGTTTTATAATAAAGATATATAGGTATGCTAATTATAATATTGGCATTAAATATATTTAAAATAGGAACATTGATTTTGTAATGATTTTTAAGTTTTTATTTGATTCGAATCATATTATAATTGTAATAATAATACAAAAAATATATACATTGTTGTCCAAACATGTAGTATCAAACTTATCAGAGATAGTGGTCATTGATAATCTATCTTAGAAGGTATATTAGCTTATAAGCTTCTTTAAGCAGATTATGAAATCATATTCCTCGACAGTTTTATATTTTGGTGCAACACTTTTCCCTATACATGAAGGTTATGTAGAATCTGTACAGTGCTCACAAAAGAAAACCACAACTATTTATTTAATTATATGAATCCACATCTGCTCAAAACCAACAGTGACATTCCTTGAATTTCTTAATCTAGCCACTGAGCTGTGTTTAGAGCCAATCTACATGCTTGCTTGAGACCTTGGGATTATTCTTAGGAATTTGATATCGATTATTCTCGTATCGGGTGAGAGAGTAAAGGAACTCAGCCTCCGCTGATGTATCATATGGCATGTTGAGGATGCTGCAAGATATATCATCGATTCCCATTAAAGAATGACTATTTTTCACAAGGAAGAATAATTCAGGCGAACCTATATAGGCAATATATACCTGTCAAGAAGCTCCTCCAGAATAATTCTCTGTGATGGAGTGACATAATGCATACAACTCCTTGGACACTGACCGACTGCACGTTGAACTTGATAGTCTCCAGCATGCCCTGACAAACAAACTCTATCAGCAAAAATCCCACTGAATCTTATAGTCCTACCCCATATATAGATCACACTCAAATTGAGAATAATACGATAGTTCCATTCCGTAGTTTCCTTTCCTTTCCTACTCTATCGCATTCTCTCGTCTGTGAATAAAGTTCGACCAAGAGTGTTATACTGGTCCAAAGTAAAGGTGGCAAACCAACCTTGAGATGTTGCGCGTGCAGTCCCTGTTTCTGAAGAAAATCTAAAAGCATGTGGGGCTGTATTACACATGAATATGGACAACCTGCATATTTTGAAATGAGAGTGAATTTAAGGAACCAATTCCTCATGCTAAATCATCTCATATGGATTGTTTCGTTAACAAGGACTCTTTGTTACAAGGATTCACTATATAAGTGACATTTTTCCAAAAATCATATGCATTTCAGTACATTTTACATCCCAGATCCTCAATACTACTTGTATAATTTTGGATCAATAAAAACAATCAAAGAGTTTGTACCTTTTCCCATGCAAAGAACCTCATTGATAAAGACATCATACGCCTCACACTCTGGTTGGTCAAACGGATCCATACATTCCCTGAAGTGTTGGGTGGATCGACTGATACGGTCAAGGCCTGGAGGGTATACAGCCGCCGAAATAAGAGGGAGACGGTTGAGGGCGGCGAGGAAAAGAAGGAAGCAGGCGCGGGAGTCTGAAGAAGTCAGCTGAGGACTCGGCCCAGCGTCAGCAGCAGTTCCGCATTCCCTATTTTCATGCATCCCTAGTTTTATGCTTTTTCAGTTAAGTTGCTTTAGTATAAATAAATGTAATTAGGGAGTTAAATTCATCTTGGATAGATCATTGAAATTGGACGACAATTGTCGTAGGCCTCTTCGGAGGAGTGTTCGCTACTATCATTCTTGCAATACAAGTGATCGAATTCCATTCATTACTAGCCTTACATTTTACATATCGTACTTCCGTGCACACCTCGTGCTCCCTACCCCTCCCCTCGTCTTCACTCCTATCATCGACCGAGCATAAGAGATTACGGCATATATCATAAGATTCATAACCAACAACCTTATGTGATAAATGAGCATGCAACATTCTTATCGACCTACGGATACGCGATGTGTCACCATAACATACACTAGAGAGTATGGTAAACTGAAGACTTTTGTTCCTATAATTGTGTAGAACAAAGTCACACCAGTGTGCAGAAGAAGGAGAAGCATTACAGTGTGCCCTTTACCTTTCAATAATTTCTGATTTGCTGTAGTAGGATAAAATCTGTTTGATATAGCAAATTATGTTGGTTAGGAGAGAGTGCCACATATGCAGCAGAAGGCCTAAAAAATGAATAGTAGGAACTGAAAATTGCAGGCTCCATTTTGCTGATTGAAGAAAGCATAAGTGTAGGTATATATTAGTGTACAAAACAGCTCAAGCTCAAACATAAATTGAAATCCTCACATCGATTATTTTAAGAGCCATTTCAAGCCAATAAATGCCACAATAATGCATCGTCAATTTTATTTTCAAATCAATCAGACACTATGAAATCATCTGCATTAACTCAAATGATGAAAATACGAAACAAAAACTAATCAATGACCTCGTATGCTTGAATCACAAGGCGAATCATCGCATCCGGATGAAACTGCTTCACCTGTAATTTTCACATCACCGAGTGAAAAAAGAAAATCGAGAAAAGGCACAAAATTGTCGAACCTCAATAACAAAAGCAAATCACGGAAATGGAGAAAAAGAGGAGATGATTACTTTGACTCGAAAAGCAGCTTTGATTTGTGCGGAGGAGCACTGAGGGGTGAGTCCGAGCACGCCATAGGCCCGAGAAAGGGTGAGCGGCTCATCATCATTCGCATCGGCAATTTTGCCGCCATCAGCGCAGTGTAGATGAAGAAGAAGGAGAGAGTTTGAGGCGAAAGAGGGGGGAGTTAGTGTAGTTGAAAGCAGAGAAGGAAGAGAGCTGTGAGAGAGAAACTGGATTCCGATTGCAGACGGAAATTGCTTCCATAATTGGTACAACCAACAACAAATTTCAGTTGCAACGAACGAATGGTCGTCACCATTTTTCTACTTTTCTTTTTCTTTATATATTTATTTAACTCATGTGTTTGTCTTCGCAAATCAATATCACACAAAGAATGAAATAAATATAGTAAATAAATTGCGTTGATAGCAAATTAAAAAAAATGTTTAAATGTCAAAGAGTCGAGAAATTTGGGATGAGCTTAGTGCATAGTATAAAATTCGTACTTGAATTTTACAATTTAAATCTTACTTCATACAATAGAAAGTATTATTCCGTCCCCACTAAACGAGACATACTTTTTTGGCTTGAGTATACAAATGAAGTTTCCGCCATGAATGGAAAAGAATAAAGTAAAATAGATAAAAAGTGAAGAAAAAATATAAAAAAATAATAAAAAATAATAAAGAAATGACTCAAGAATTCTCAAGCCAAGTGAGTCATTTAAATATTTTCTCTCTAATGTGGAGAGAAGCAACAATAGACGATGTTGTTCCTCACAAACAAATATTTTTTTAAATATGATAATATTATATTTTATAAATAACATAATTTATTATGAGGAACAACATCTCCTTATATGGTTTTCTCCACAACAAGGAATCTAATTCTTGAAAAATAATACTTCCTTCGTCCCACAGAAATAGCCTAAATTTCCTTTTTTTCATCAGTCCATAGAAATAGTTCATATCCATATATGACAACATTTTTCTCTTTTTTTACTTTATCATTTATGGGTGTCATCATCCACTGCAAATTCAACTCCTCCCTTTGTCTCGCAATAAGAGTCACATTTTGACATTTCGGTTCGTCCTACAATAAGAGTCACATTTCACTTTTACCATAAATGGTAAGTAGGTCTCGCATTCCACTAACTCATTTCACTCACATTCTATTATAAAACCAACATAAAAAAGTAGACCTCATATTCCACTAACTTTTCCAACTCACTATTATTTACATTTCTTAAAACTTGTGCCCACACCAAATGTGACTCCTATTATGGGACGGAGGGAGTACTATTTTTCCTTCTCTCTTAGTTTACCAATTACACATTAAAACCCGTGTCAACCCTAAATGACCATGGGACAGAGGGAGTATAAATCATTTAACAAGAGTCAAAGAGAATATTAATTTCATTATACTACTCCATCCGTCCTAAAAAAATAGACTAGTTTAACCATTCTGGGTCGTCCCCCCAAAATTAGACCAAGTCTAAATTAGAAATTTTTTTAATCAATCACACACCACTAATAATGTAGACCCCACAATCCACTAACAAGACTTCTACTATATTTTCTTCTCTCTCTTACCTTTTTCCATCTCTTTCACTTTATCAATTGCACATTAAAATCTTTGTCATTTACAAACTTTTCACGGAGATAGTATATTTCTATAATGACTTACAGATTAATGTTCTTCGCTATATATTTGTAGAAAAGTTAATATATTTAGTTTAAAGTTTCACTTGGAAGTAAGATTCACTAAGTCACATGTTACTCATGCTTTTTTCGATTTCAACCATGTTTGTTTAATGGCTTTCTATTTTGATTCGGTTTGGTTTGGTTTCTCTTGTTTTGTTGTTATTGCCGTTTAATTTTTTGGTAAATTTGCCAAGTTGTGAACTTGTTTTTAGTTTTTTTCTTTTTTTTCCCAATATGCCATGCACAAATTTAATTTGACGAGCTAGGATTAGTTAAGTCATTTTTCGTTTTGATATAGAAACTATATCTATTTTATGTGGCAATCATATGGAGATTGGATTCATGGTTATATAATTAATTTGTATGTGATTCCCTTAATAGAGAATGGAGCCTGAAAACCAGAGTGATATAGTTTTAGGACCGCATACTACACATTAGTTTGATGTTGTCTGGTTTGGATAAGCCACCACGGATTTATTTTTGGGTCACATCCAAAAACAATAAACTAGTTGGGGCTGGATAACACTTATAATCCCTCTGTCCCAGCCTAAGTAAGTCGTATTCCTTTTTGGTACATCTCAACCTAAGTATGACATTTTCTTTTTTGGCAACAATCAACTCACTCCTCTCACCTACTTTATCCTCTTATCTCACCTACTTTATCCTCTCATCTCTCATACTTTATTTTCTTTCTCACTTTATTCTCTCTTTCTCATTCATATTTTATCGTCTCTTTTACTTTTTTCTCTTACTTTCCTATCAATGATTTAATTAAAATCTTGTGTCAAAATAGAAACATCTCGCTTAGGCCGGGACGGAGGGAGTATAATACAACTTCCTTTCATTCTCATTGCCCCCTCCGGTAGAGTCCCTTCTCAATTCAGAATCAAGCTCTCACCATGATCGACGAGGTCAAAATATTTGTTGTGAATGTGATGTCGCACAGTTTCGTCAATCTTCTGAAAGGAACAATCACTTCAACAAAGACTGTGTCTTCAGCATCCAGCTTCTGCTGGTGTCAGCTTGGAGCATGTACCTGTTTTATTGCCACGGGGCATTTCCCTTTGTGATTAACGTGTCTGTATCGGTTATTTTGCTTCTCAGATTACATGGAACGGAATGAATATGCCAATGAACTATCGTATCTGGAGTTATCCTTTTTATTTGGCTTGTCAGGCTTACTGCCGAACGTTTTCGGACTCCGCGACCTATGTCTCAGATGGGTTAACTGCTTGTCTCATTTACACCGCAAATCACATTTTGCTTTGTGTCTATTGGATTATTCACGACATTGTTGCCAACTTGAAGAAACTAGCAGGCCCAGATCGCATCTAGCTTCTCCCAGCTGGGTGACAGACATGTTCTTTTTTATTGTCTGTGTAGTGTTATAAGACAACTAGTTTCGATATGGTTGTAACGAAGAAGATCGCCAGCGCGTCAAGCACAGGAGGGCATCCCTCTGCACCGCCTAAACTAAAGGAGAAGAAGATCGTCGGCACGTTAAGCAGCAGAAGGGCATCCTCCTCTCCACTACCACACCGCCTGAGGTCGGAATTCTCCTCTGCACCGCCTAAACTGGAAGAGAAGAAGATCGTCGACGCGTTAAGCAGCAGGAGGGCAGCCCCCTCTCCATTGCCACGGTGCCGTGCGCCGACATCCTTCTCTGAAATCTGAAGGGAACTTGGGGTCTAAATTTGTTAATTTATTGAAAAGAGAAAGAACAAATAACTTTTATGAAGAGTGTCTATTGTCTAATATATGATGAATGACCCCGTTATAGATATTAATATGATTGTTTTACTATTGACTTTTTAGGAAGTACTATAATTTGATTTAAATTTAAATTTTGTATTTACTTATGATGGACATAAAAAATAGTAGCAATATTGACAACCATGTAGATCTTATAGAGATTTTTCGGTGAATTGTTCTATGTGATTTATTTTTAGGTTATAGAGGTTATAGAGAGAACGATAGGAGATCTTCCGGTGAACTGTTTCGGTGAATTGTTCCGGTGAATTGCTTACTTTCGTCTGAATTTATAATGTTCACTTACAAAAGTTAAAACTAAAAATGCATGTGCATATGGTTAGTTATCAAAAACTAAAAAGACAAATAAAAACATTATTTATAATTCATTTATCCAGTCTTCTCCCTAATTGTGGCTAGCATTTTCTTCCACTAAATACAAAAGAATTATCTCAAATTTAGTAATTGATGATTTTTTTTACTAGATAATAATATCAATTCATAATTGAAACATAAATACAAACTAATACACTAAAAAAATTAAGTTATCTGCATAATTAATCTAATATACCAAATTCGGACTAATAATAATTTAGCTATCTAAAACTAATTGCATATACTATCAAATACAGACTAATACTCCTAATAATTAAGCTATCTAAAACTAATTAACTTAAGATTTTTGACTACTTAATTAATTTCAACCTACATAGCAAATGAACCTAAAGGATCTTAGTCTTTCCATGTGAGTGACCTGATTTAAAGATAATATCAAGATCTAATGTAGATCCCATCTTTCTTATTGTTTTTTTTTTGTTTCTATATTCCTCTCAATTACAATCCAATTTGAGTGTTCTTAGATATGTTATACTCCGTTCGTCCCATAGAAATAAATGATTTAGGGTTGACACAGATTTTAATGCGTAATTAATAAACTAAGAGAGAAGAAGAAGAAGAAAAAATAGTTTAAATTGTTTAGTGGATGGTGGAGCCCATAAATGATAAAGTAAAAGAATAGAAAAAAGTTGTCATAAATGAATATAAACTATTTTTATGGGATAGACGAAAAAGGAAATATGTTCTATTTCTATGGGACGGGGGAAGTAGTATAAATTAGATGACATCCGCAACATAGAGCAATATCTTCGAACTTACTTGCACAACTCATATGCGCCTTACACATATTTTCTACTTTGATCACTTTGCAGTTACAACCATATGGTAGTAATAAAAAGATATATTTTAATTAAAGAAGAATTGATGCTTAGAATCCAATTAAATAGAAAAATGTCTTGGCCCATTTGCATTATCTAATACTCCACTGTTCCTTGTTAATAGAGGAACTTCCAAAATAGAAAAATGACTCAATTAACATGGAACGGAGGAAGCGGTATATATTAAACTCATTCAATGTGGCGCAATACTTAATTGGACCACTATCGGGTTAACCTTAGGTGTCCATATCTTCATCTCCGTTCCATTCGAACCACACTTCTACTACATAAAATCACCAGCTTTTCAACAGAATTCTCCATTTTCCGAACAATCAACCATCATTCTTCCGCTTTTGATAAAAAAAAATCACTGTTTAACTCTAGAAACTAGTTCTCCTTCAAATCCCATCTCCAAAGGCGAAGCTGAAAGCTAAAGAGGTTGCGCTGCAGAAATGTTAGTTCGCTAGTGTTTGTTTTTAGTATCGGTTAGTGCATGAATATTCTTATCGATGTTGTACAATGCATGTATAATAATAGAGGTAATCTTGACAATAATATCGGTCTCACACATGCAATTTCTACGAATTTCGTATTTTTGTTGTGACTATAATGAAATATTTTATATCTTATACACTTTGTTTTGTAGTAGCACATACATTGCGTAAATCATCCCCTTCCATCCTTAATTGGCTGAAAAATCTACTTCTTCATTTATTGTTTACATCTATAGACATTCCCATAATAACATGCTACAATTATCAATTGTGCCATATAGTCATTATTAGATCATTTTCCAAAGAGTAGTGCTAAATGGCCACATTATGGCCAGCTATAAAAATAAAAAAAATAATAAAAGATAGTGTATTTAATGCCATTTCATTGAAATCAATACTTCTAAAAAGTATCAATTTTATTTGTACAATTGTACCTTTAGTTATGAAATATAAATATGAAGAGACTAGAATTTATTCAATTGGATCATTAGTTAACTCATGTTGCATGAAATTTATATAAATAAAAATTAATATTTATTAAGGTTACATGATAATTAATTTAATTCTTTCTTATATTTATAATACCAACGCATCGTGGTAATACTTTTATTTTTCATATTTACTTAAAATACTCTAAATGTTTGTATATTTACAAATAAATAAAATTGAGCTTTGATCAATATACTTATTTATATTAATAATCATGGGTTAATATTATAAATGATCACTAAACTACAGAGCAAGTATCAAATTAGTTCTAAATAAATTTATTTCATAACGAATACAAAACTTTATTGATTCCAACTTGGTATAATAGGAAAATATTTTTAAAAGGACAAAATTTTAATCTTAAATTAAAAAATAGTGTAAAAATAAATTATTGAAAACATAAAATTAAAAAAATGAATGAATCTAATAAAAGAAATACGTATAAAAGTGTAAAATTTGGATTAGAGAAATGAAATAAAAAACAACTAGAATTAAGTAAAATGGTAATAGTGTAAAATTATTTGAGCAGTAAATGACTTATTTGAAACATTAATAGTCATACTATCTAAATTTACTAAAATGCCATTTTATGGCCAGCCATAATGTGGCTACATAGCATTTTCCTTTTCCAAAACCTTTTTACCTCCCTGATTTATAATAAAAACCAAAAAACATTTCACTTTTCCACTTAATTATATTTTGCCTTTTCATTTACATAGTAATTAAATGCATAAACGAATTACATTTAAATATGAAATTGCCTATTGTTAATGTATAAATTCATAGACAAAAATAGTTTTAAATAAATTAGTAGTATAATTTTTCATTTAAAATAGCATTTTTTAAATTTCTCTAAAACTTTCCTTTTATGCATGTATATTGTATAAAACTTCTCTTATAATGCTATAAGCATTATAAGAGGACCCTTGCACCATATACTTTATGTACCAAAACATACATTTAAAATAAGATATAAACATCTACTACTACTAATATTTAACAATGAAGCTTTAAGGTTGTTATTTATTGTTTTATTTAATGAGGTGAGACTATTTTTTAATAAAATAATTTTTTTATATTTCTTTTTACTTTATTAATTTTTATATTTAAATCTTTATTGTTTCAAAAGAGATAATAGTTTAAATTAAAATAGTAGCAAAATCATTCATCCATTTTTCATTAAATAAAACCTTTTTAATAAATTAGTTCTTTCTCTATCCTTCATGAATTTGATAAGCTGTAATCATTGGGAATTCATATCTGCGACGAATTACCCTTCAATTCTTCTGTAGATTCTCTCTCTAGATTTTCAGATATACATCTGTATGTGATTACGTATTCACACACTGGCATGTGTGGTTCCATTGAAGGTATGTGAAATGTAACATTAGCCTAGGCTTACAAATCGCCAAATCATCATTTTGATTGTTCGTAATTTCTTTTTTTAGGTTAAGTCTGTTTCTCCAACATTACTGATCTTTTGAATCTATTTATTTGCAATTCAACTGAATTTGCTGACGACCTAACGTAATTGCATCCCTAATTTTCTCTTTCCCCAGGGATTGTGGAACTCTAAGGATGCTGAGCTCTTGAGATTTATTAAACAAGTGTATATATATATTGATATACGTATAGTCTGGAGCATTTCTGGAGTGGTAGAGGGGATTGATACAACGCGATTGTTTCCGATTTCTACGAGCTCAGATAGTTCACCCAGGGAGCAGAAAAACTCGGATAAAAGTCAGGCGCCGCTATACCTAAATGTATATGATCTCACTCCTATAAACAACTACCTTTATTGGGTTGGATGTGGGGTTATTCATTCCGGCATAGAAGGTATAATCAACCAAGCCTCATTTTTTTCTAATATGCTTAATGACTGAGCATCTCATCGTGTCTTTGTGTTTGTCTTGGTCTACATACTTTGTAACGCCGGTAATTCTCCAATTGGTTAATCTGCTATCAATAGGAAACAATGTTAACTTAGCCAAAAACAGTAGCAGCATAGTTTTCCCATGGATTGGAACATTTATCCAAAGATTTATTCATCTCCTGTGCAAGCTAAGTGGTAATGATATGATACCTTGCGTTTTCCTGTTTTAGTTGGACAATGACAATAGAATATGAATATTCACTGCTAGACTAGGTCAAATGCTTGTATTTTACTATTTTTATGTAATTTTTGCTGATTTTAATTAATAGATATTCGCTCTATTCTTTACAACTCCTTAAATATATGATAGGCTTATAGATGAAGTTTGTATCTAATGATTTGACCTGACAGCTAACTGAGAGTTTTCTCATGTTTTGGTTTTCCAATTGCATGTTAGGTGGTTCTGATTTCTAAAGGAATTTACTTATACTCATTCTATATAGGCCACAGTAGGCTTGATTTCTTTGCAATAGAAGAACAAAATATATTCCAGATTAAATGAGCATTGTTTGATTTGATCAAAGCAGTTTCGCTTGCTGTAAGTACGCGTCAACTTAATGTTTCTATCTGGTGGTTCTGCATCTGATAGAACATGGTTCAAGCTTTATCTGCATGTATTTTGTCATCATTATTCATGAAGAGAAGTGGTGAGCCTGCATTGTGCAATAGGATTCTTCCACAACCTTGGAAATTCCACCAAATTGTATGCCAAAGCATCCTAATTACTCCCTCCCTCACCCATTATGTGTCCCACTTTGGTATGTGTGTCCTACTTTAGTATATTAGTTTTATTATAAAATGTGAGTGAAATTGAGTTAGTGGAATGTGGGGCCCATTACCAAAAGGAGTAAAAGTGAAGTGGGACAATTAATAAGGGACGGACAAAAATGGAAAACCGGGACACATAATGGGGGACGGAGGGAGTAGTTGATAATGTCACTTCAACTCCTAGACTTACTATAATCTCCTATCTTATCTCCAGTGACTAGTGACCATGAATAGATTTAAATTCTAAGCGGTGTTTCCTGTCTGCTGGGCCTTTACGTTGATAAATAACAACGAAAGTTCTCTGGTATTAGTGCGGTTTACTAGAGAGGGCATGAGCCATGGCATGTGGGCTGTTTAAATATAATTTCAGAAAGCAGAGTTTATCTGTAAACTTTCCACATGTGCACTGCATTGTAGTTACAAAGATGAGATATTAGGCTATAGGAGTGAACAGAGACATGGTAAATTTTTGTGCTTTACCTATGCAGTATGCACTACAGAATTTCAGCTTCTTGTTCTGTAAATTGAAAGAAAGCTTTGTGTCCTTCTTAGAACCTTAAGATTGATAACATTCATCCACTTTGTGGCTATCTATTGTTTCCAGTTATGAATTACTTGTAGAATTAAGATAAGACACCCATTTTACTTGCATTTCTTCCAACTTTCTCCTTATTATTACATGAAATTGAAACAAAGGCAGTATGATATTTAATCATCCACGATTCTTGTTTGTACCCTCAAAAACATTTAAGCCATGAATTATTTCCCTTAATGTGATTTAAGATAGTTGCTTCATCATCAGGGTTGGATAATTAGTTCACTCGTGTCATTTAGAGTGAATTAGATACAAATAGGTCAATGTATTATCAATATTGGAACACTTTCCGATTTTATCTCCAACTAACTTATTATAAAACCTTTTAAAATTCAAATTCATGCCTGATCAGGTATTATGTAACTTTCGATGAAAGGAAAGGATTTTGTACTTTGAATGAAAAACATGTTTTATGAGATAGAGACTTCAAATCCATTAATCTTCATCCTCATGAATTCCTTTATTTTTATCTTAGTTATTTTTTGACTTGGTTTATGAAAGCATAAAATGGATTGTGGATTGTATCCTCAAAGGTCTATTGACATGCGCATTTACCCGTTGTTCAAGGGCTACATGGCCAAAAATATTTCTAATTATCTTAGCCTACTAGGCTACTACAAATGTAGTCAATAGCAAGGGTTGATCCGCACGAGGAGCAGAGTATAATCTCTTTCTCTGGTAACCAGATCATATAAAGGAATGAAGAACTACATGGGAAAGCAATAATGGTGGTTCCATTAGACGCTCAAACTATTCACTAATCTTCTATGTGATCCTTACCTCTACAGTCTACTCTATGTTTAACAGTGTTAATAAAATAAGAATGTAATCTGTCAATTAGCTAATTAAATTGCAACATCAATAATTTAACCAATCAACCAATTGAATCAATCTTGTTTCCTTTTTTTTCGGTATGTAGCCAAAGAGTATATAATAACCAGGAGTCATATATGACATAGGCAAAAGAATATAGAGATTATCTTGAATGAATTTATGTGCTCATGCCAATGATAATACTGTCCGCCTTTTTTATTGTGAACTGGATATGACATGTCATTTGTATGACTTCTTGAACTCTTAGTTTTGTCATTTTTATGTGATATTCTCTTAGATAATTTCTCTTCCGGATGTAATTAATCACCCAGTTATTTTCTCAATTTTATAAAATAGCACATGGTCTGGAATAGGGATTTGGAGCTCATGAGTACCCAACAAGTGGAGTGTTTGAGGTTGAACCCAGAGGTTGCCCTGGTTTTCTCTTTAGACATGCAATCCATTTGGGAAGCACTGACATGTCTCATTCAGAATTTAGGTCATTTATGGAACATCTCTCCAATGACTATCATGGTGATACATACAATCTAATTTCTAAGAATTGCAATCATTTCACTGATGAAGTTTGTCAGCGACTCACTGGAAAATTTATACCTGGGTGGGTTAATCGATTGGCGCGAATGGGTAAGAGTTAAATAGGATTGCGTGTAATAAGCTTTTGATCTTAGGAAACCCAATTAAGTTTCTTTTAAACCAAACACCTTTATATTTTACTTTCAAATGCTGTATACGCCTTTCCTGCGTCCCTCTCTTACATCATATTGTCTAATTTCAGGCTCTTTCTGCAACTGTCTGCTGCCTGAAAGTATCCAGGCTACTCAAGTGGCAAATCTTCCTGATGTTGAAATGTGTTCAGGCAAGTTTTATAAGATTGCACTAGATGATATATATAAGCTTTATCACGCAGTTCATCATTTATTGGTAATGAGATTGAAATGTCTGAAAATCCTGGGCTACTCGGCTCCCATGCTGCGGGAATGAAAATAAATACAGCATTATCTAATTAGGAGAAATAGACAAATCCTGCATCTCCAGCTCGTTATTAATCATGAACCACTAACATCGGACTATATCTGATTTCTTGTTCAAGCATTCATTATAGAAATTTTACTTTTCATATCTTTGATATCTTCTAAATCCTTTCTCGAATTAGTGATGAACAACCTAGCTAAAAGGTAGTCATTTTTAGTCATGTACATATTACATTTGGTAATTCGTAACAATTTATGTTTGGCTTATTAGATCCATTAACAGATGCTGTCCGATGCCCTTTTGTGTGTTCGAATATTGTGATTCAATACAGATTCTAGAGGATAAGTCTCGTCTCTTTTTCCACATCTATAATGAAAGGGTCAAAGTAAAGCTCATTTTTCTTGAAGTTTTAATTACTGTAGAGGAAAGAGTCAAAGCCCTTAACATGGTTTCGAACAGTTGATATACTTACAAGCTGATTATTATCAAAATTATTCTGGATTGACATGTTATCTAGCTGTCAAATAGACTTGTCATTGCTGCGGCTCTTTTAATATACTATGTGATTTGATTAGATCAACTGCGTCTCTTTTGTTGATCAGACTGAATTTCCCTAATAACTATTTGCATACATTGTATTTTGTAAACAGAAGATGGTGCCGACAATGGTGCAGCATATGCAACAGGAGAAAGCGAATACGAGGAAATAGACCACCATCTTATTACCACAGCAAGCAGCGAGATAGCATTTTTGAAAGACAAACCAGTGAGGCTAGCAAAAGATATTCTTTGATTCTAATTTCTCTGGCCCTGCATTTTCTTAGTTGTCGTGTGTAAATCTCCATTGTATTTTGTTATACATGATAATGTCAAAACAACTTTTTTGTTGTGTGCGTCTGTTATTTGCGCGATAGCCAGAAAGAAGCTTGGCTATCCGTCGTTGAGAATGTATGGGTTATGCCACTTTGGACTGGAGATTCCATCTTCTTGCTTTTGATTTTGATGTGGTCTATTACTTTGTATCTCTACTAGAAAGAGAGGAAATGCAACTATTTCTCTGAATGACAAAAGGCCCTTCTATTTTACGCAGATTGATTGATCACTCAAACATGTTTCTGTTATTCTTCTCGGTAAATGCCTCTGCTATTTAGGCAGATTCATTTGCTGAATGATTATGTGAAACATATTTTTATTTTTTTTGAGAGGAAGACCACGTTGAAAATATTGTTCCATTCTAGTTGAGTCATGCTCCTTTTTGGGTCGTTACACTATAGCTGAGTCATTTACCTTTTTGGTAAAATCGATCTTTCTTACTTTATTTTTTCTACTATTATATACCGTTTGGGTTTGTATCACATATTTCCTCTTCAAGGTCATTTCCAGCATGGATGTTCAGATAATAGACAAGAATAGAGTTGCTTTTGTTAACTAATTCCACTATTATGCTAAGGTAAATCGTCTTGTAATTATCAAAGAACGACAAGACTAACTGAGGATCAGCTATCTTAACTAGGTGCTTGCTGTTTCATGATAACTAATAACTCAATCCGGACCACATAATTGTGCGATCTAATCTTAACTTTTAAATTAAAAGGATAGGTTTGACATTTGAATATAAGATTTCAAACTGTTATTCTTCTCATACTCATTATGGAAATCGATTTCTCTATCTAAACACAATTCAAAATTTTAAAATTCACATAAATATTTTTAATTTAATATTATATTTTTACAAGAAATATATCAAATTAAATGTAATACTATAATGTAATTTTATTTGATATAATCGTTGAGTTAGATCCGATTTTGGGCAATTTTTTGTTTTCAAGGTTATATAAGTAAATTATTATTTCTTGTTGCCGCCATAAGCCAACATAAATAACGCGAGCTACTACTTAAATGAATGAATTTATGATTTATAAATTGAAAATTTATTATTTTTGTTTGATCACTTGATGCATTCAAAACTACCGATTTTATCTGTCCTTAAAGAATTGAGGAAACATTTTTTTTGTCTGCAATTTTTGCTAATGTATCAATTTTGGTCCATAAGTTTGAAAATATCTTTTAAGGTTCATTAATTTCGATATAATATCGTTTGAGCTATTTTTTCACTGTTTCAAACTTTTTTAGACGAAAATATCCCAAAACCCATAAAAGGGAATTTCGTCTATTTGATCTCTTTTCTTTGTTAAAATATTTAATTTATCTCTCTTAATTTTTTTTCCCTTTCTTTCTTTCTTCCTTCTTTTTTATTTTTTATTTTTGCTCCTTTCTTCCCCATTTTTCCTTCTCTCTTTTAATAAAGGGAAAAAAAGAGATAAATTAAATATTTTTATAATGAAAAGAGATTAATAGACTGAAAATGCGCTTCATGAACTTGAGGGTATTTTTCGCCCAAAAAAATTTGAAATATAAAAAAGTAACTTAAACGATATTATATCGAAGTTAATGGACCTCAAAAAATATTTCAAAATGTTACAGACCAAAATTGATATCTTAACAAAGGTCACGGACAAAAAAATGTTACCTCTAAAAAATTTAACTAATAATTAGTTGAATTAATGGATATTTTATTAGATGTTAAAGTTTTTTTTATTTGCAACAAAATGCTCAGCCAAATCTTTAAGAGTGAACTACAAAAATGGTCCATGAACTATGGGCTTATCTCGCCCATAGTCCCTAGACTTTATAAATATCGCCAGACATCCATGGACTAAGGGTTTATCTCGAAAATGGTCCCTTTTCACTATTTTCGGTCGAAAATACCCTTTTGGGGAGGTTTTGGGGGTTTTGGGCAATTTGGTCTGTTTACACTCTTAACATTTTAAATCTGATATTATTTCAGTTATGTACTAAATCTGATATTATTTCAAAATTATCATTCTTCTTCCCTTTTGTCATCCTTCACTTTGTTTCTTTATTTCAATATTAGATTTAATTTTATAAAATTAAATTTTAAATTTCAATTTTTAAATATCAATAAATTTGTTTAATTAAAACTATTAATTCATGGACACTATAAATATTGATTAAAACTATTAATTTTTGTTATTTAATATAATATTCAGCTGAATTGAAGAAGTACAGAAAAATAATATTAATCATGATGGAAAAAATAAGAGCTATTCTTTTTAACCTTCGTTCGGTTGTTATAATTGCTTATGATTGAATATTATGAAGTTGACTAAAAATTTGATCCTACTAAAAATTTTATATATGAGTATTTTTGTTGAAATTTTCTAGTAAATTTTGATTGTTTTCAAATTAATAAACGAAAATTGTATTAGTCTTACATTAGATGCATCAGAATAAATCGTGTTATATGATATATTTATGATTAAAGCTATTAAATATTGATTAAAACTAAGGCGTTGTCATAACTTATTGATTATATATTAGACACTATCAAATATTGATTATGACTATTAATTTTTGTTATTTAATAATTTTTATAATTAAAAAAAATTATTGATATTTAAAAATTAAAATTTAATTTTGTAAAATTAAATCTAATATTGAAATAAAGAAACAAAGTGAAGGATGATAAAAGAGAAGAAGAATGATAATTTTGAAATAATATCAGATTTAGTATATAACTGAAATAATATCAGATTTAAAATGTTAAAAGTGTAAAAAGACCAAATTGTCCAAACCCCCAAAAGGGTATTTTCGACTGAAAACAGTGAAAATGACCATTTTCGAGATAAACCCTTAGTCCAAGAATGTCTAACGATATTTTTAAAGTCCATGGACTATGGGTGAGTTAAACCCATAGTCCAGGAACCATTTTTGTAGTTGACTCGATCTTTAATACTTACTCTACATTATATATGTAACTTTTTCCACTGCAATAATAATTATGGCCTATCAAAACTTTAACCTTTTGATTAAAGATAAAATGTGTACGTCTTACTACATTTATCGTCGTATAATTTGAGAGCGACGATTTACTGGTTTTAGAAAAGCAAGAAGTACTATATTATTATGAAATTGAGCATGTAAGGAGATAAAATTAATAAATGAAAGGATAAAAGGATGTGATGAGATGCGATACAGATTTTATTATCGCAATTACTTGCGTTATGCTTATTTAATTAAGTATGGGAAATGCATGGGAACTTGCTGAGACAGCGTGGGAAATTGCAATTAATTACTAATATTGGAAGTATGGGAAATACAGAGATTGCGTGGTGGCCTTCATCTTTCAATAGTATAGCTGTTTTTAAGCCAAATATGTGAATCACAAAGGGTAATAATAATGTATTTATATTTTAATAATACCCGTCCCCATTTTATAGGTTTATTTTATCTATAAAATTAACAATTTTGTGTATTGTAAATTTCAATTTAGTACTAAATTGCAAATTAATCGACGTTAATTAATTTGTATATGTTGGTGTCCACGTTTACGGACCATGTTGGTGTCCACGTCATTTCTCGATCGCCCAACAACCGGGAAAACTCTAACTGCAAAAATTAGAAATTTTTTATATATTTGCAAATATAAAAATTTCTCTGATAGGGTACTCGATCTTGTGAATCTCATCAAGCATATCTCGTCCAACATATCTTCTTGATTTTATTTATTTAGCATATCTTCTATTTTCGTTAGTTATCTTTATTTATTCTCCATATCTTTTGTAATCTTTTATTTTAATTATGTTTCTTGATTAGCAAGACATATGTTAGGGTTTAGAATTCTATATAATAGAATTCTATCGTATTTTCATTCATTGAGAAATAAAGTATAAACTTGTTCTCATTCCCCGGTTCCGGCAGAAATCGCCCCCTAGCACCTCAACTAGGGTTTATCTTCCTTTTATTCTCGTTTCAAACGTGCGTGCTCAATCCCGATAGAACAAGGTTCTATCAATTGGTGCTTCCATTGTTTACTCTTCCTCCATCACATCAAATTCTATAGAACAAGGTTCTATCATTCTCTAATGATAATATGTCAAAAATACAAAATCTCAGTGTATGTGTTTGAGTATAATTAAGTTCGTTATATAGGTTTTAAGAGGTGTGATCCGTTGCTAACTTTTCATAAATTGCTAACTTGCTAACTCGTTAACATAGTGTATTAAAAATGTCAACACGATGATACTGAAATGTCAACATAAACTTAAGTTGATATTTTAATAGCAAGTTGGCAATTTAACAAAAGTTAGCATTATAACGCAACTGATTTGTAAACTACTCACTTATTAATACTAGCAGATTTCAATCATTTCATATCCTATAGCATTTGGACTTTGGAGCATGTAATGTACTCTCTATTACAAAAAAAAGAAGGATATTTCACTGTCCGTATATGTAGGTTAATTAATATAGTAGGTAGTTGAGAGTTGAGATAAGATTTGCCAAATTTATTATAAGATCCTCGGATAGCACGCTAGTTGAATCTTCTCTGACGTGCGGTAAATAAGACATTTTTAACACAAATTTTTAATGTTATAGAATGATTAAATAAAGAGAAAATAAAGTTAGAGAAAGAAAAAAAATAAAAAGAAAAAGTAGGAAAAATAATAAATTAAGAGAAATAGAATTTTTTTTTTCTAATAAAAAAATGCATCAAGTTAGTTGCAACAGACCAAAGAAGAATACGCCGCATTTACCGTAGGATGAAATGAGTATTTTTTTTATTTCCTATTTGTCTATCTACTATTGCATTAGGGCATCATTAACAGAACATTTGGCTAGGCGCCACACCGCGCGAAGGGGTACAATATGGTGCGACTCCCGTTGCTGGGGACTGGGGATAGTGTGGGATATGTTGCTATGTCGGTTGCAAATGTGATCCCGCATCAGCAAGAATTTCTTCTATAATTAGATTTGAATTTATATTATAAATAATTTATTTAATAGATTTTATATTTAAAATTTGATTTTTCAAATAAATTTTTTTTTGTATATTTAGTTTATAATTAATGTAATTTTTTAGAAAATTTAGTTTTTGATATTTGTAATTTTAAACTCAATTAATAGCAACATATTTTTTTTATGATTTTTAATGTAGTAACTTTGGTATTTATAATGTTATTCAATTTTATAAAGTGAATGATAACTAAAAAGTAGTAATAGGAAATGAAGATTCAATTATTGGTGTGAAGCTGGTATTCAAATTATTGGTGTTAGAGAGATATGAAGCAGGGATTCAAATTATTGGAGTTGGAGAAGGAAAGAGAGATAAAGTGGGGTAAGCGTTATAGTAAATGTTATATATTGAGGAGAATAGTAATGTGCGTGACAGTGATAGGAGTATAAGGGCACCCGCAACGCTGTGCCGTTGCGGTTCCTATGCCGTTCCGGCGGAACGGTTCCGCGGCGGCACCCGTTGCGGGATGCGTTCCGTCGCCGTTCCGTGCCGTCGCCATTCCTATGCCGTGCCGCGTTCCGTTCCGGAGGAACGCGGAACGGAACGTTCCGCCACGCGCCGAGGCGACTTGGCGGCCTCCCATTCGACGCGTGAAGCCCACTTGCTGCCCCGCGAGTGGGCTTCGTCCGGTGACGCAATAATTCATTTTTTTTAAATTAGAATTTAATAAATTTTTTTTTTTTGCAACGGTAATGAGACCGTTTTTTTATATCCGTTTTTTTATTTTTTTTTAATTTTTATTTTATTTATTTACTCGAAGTGGAGCGCATCCGTCTATACAAGAACGGTTATCTATTCGTGCAAGGACACGCGACTCTAGTGCCCACACCCAACTCCAACAGGATCTAATTGGGCACATTTGGGCAAATTTTGGCGGATGAAATTATTAAAATTGTGTACTTTTATTTTTTTAGGATTTTTATTGTGTGCTTTTTATTTTTTTAGGATTTTAATTGTGTGCTTTTTATTTTTTTAAGTTTAAGTTGTAATTTTTTTTAATGTTGTGTGTTTTTTAATAAAGTGTGTTTGTTTTTTAATAAAGTGTGTTTATTTAAATTGAATTGGGTTGGAAATAAAAAAAAATGAAATTGAATGAATAGTAATTTAAGGAACGGTTAAGGAACGGAGGGTTGCAGGTTCCGTTCCTTAGTTAAGGAATGGAGTAAAAAAGTACAGTGGGGCCCTCAAATAGTGGTTTAAGGAACGGTATAGGAACGGTATAGGAACAGCGTTGTGGATGGCCTAATGAAAGATATTCGTTGATGGCAGCCTTAATTAGGGGATCAGCCAATACCTAAATCTTATCATCATAAATCATACAAATATCGATGATTAATATTAATTCTTACTTAGTTCCAATATTAGAAATTGGTTAGTAATCTACGACTATGCTACTTCTCGAATTTGAATGCCTAAGTTTTAGTCCTCACTCAATCAATCGTACGTTCGTCTCCAATGATTAAGTTTTCTTAAGACACTTGAAAGTTAATATTCTCTCACCTAAAAATAGTAATCTTATTTATAAGAGTGAACTACATAAACCATCCCTGACGTTTCCATTTGTTTCACTCCAGACCCCTGACAAAAAAAATATCGTCACACGTCTCTAGCGTTTAACATAATCACATATCGTATATTTGTAGTCATTTTTCGGACTAAAATACCCTTATGTCTTGCAGGGCATTTCAGTCATTTTTACTCTGCACATGGCTGCATTTTTGCAGACATTAGCTCTGCACATGGCTGCACTTTTGTCAAATCATAGCATAATTGTTTGAGTTGATTTATTTGTTTTCACAAATACTATAAAAAATTTGTTAAGACTTTGAATTTGATACACAATTAATCAATAGATATTATAAATAAATATAATAAACCTGCACAAAAAATGTATTATACTCCCTTCTTACTGTGTCCGCCACTGTTTGCAAATATAAAAATTTCTCTAATGAAAATATGTCAAAAATACAAAATCTCAGTGTATGTGTTTGAGTATAATTAAGTTCGTTATATAGGTTGTAAGAGGTGTGATCCGTTGCTAACTTTTCTTAAATTGCTAACTTGCTAACTCATCAACATATTGTATTAAAAATGTCAACACGATGATAATGAAATGTCAACATAAACTTAAGTTGATATTTTAATAGTAAGTTAGCAATTTAAGAAAAGTTAGCATTATAACTCACCTAATTTGTAAACTACTCACTTATTAATACTAGCAGATTTCAATCATTTCATATCCTATAGCATTTGGACTTTGGAGCCTGTAATGTACTCTCTATTACAAAAAAAAGAAGGATATTTCACTGGCCGTATATGTAGGTTAATTAATATAGTAGCTAGTTGAGAGTTGAGATAAGATTTGCCAAATTTATGATAAGATCCTCGGATAGCACGCTAGTTGAATCTTCTCTGACGTGCGGTAAATAAGACAATTTTTAACACAAATTTTTAATGTTATAGAATGATTAAATAAAGAGAAAATAAAGTTAGAGAAAGAAAAAAAATAAAAAGAAAAAGTAGGAAAAATAATAAATTAAGAGAAATAGAATGTTTTTTTTTCTAATAAAAAAATGCATCAAGTTAGTTGCAACAGACCAAAGAAGAATACGCCGCATTTACCGTAGGATGAAATGAGTATTTTTTTATTTCCTATTTGTCTATCTACTATTGCATTAGGGCATCATTAACAGAACATTTGGCTAGGCGCCACACCGCGCGAAGGGGTACAATATGGTGCGACTCCCGTTGCTGGGGGAGTGCCGAGAATAGAGACAGGGAGGGGGATGGCACTGCGTGGGGACTGGGGATAGTGTGGGATATGTTGCTATGTCGGTTGCAAATGTGATCCCGCATCAGCAAGAATTTCTTCTATAATTAGATTTGAATTTATATTATAAATAATTTATTTAATAGATTTTATATTTAAAATTTGATTTTTCAAATAAATTTTTTTTGTATATTTAGTTTATAATTAATGTAATTTTGTAGAAAATTTAGTTTTTGATATTTGTAATTTTAAACTCAATTAATACCAACATATTTTTTATGATTTTTAATGTAGTAACTTTGGTATTTATAATGTTATTCAATTTTATAAAGTGAATGATAACTAAAAAGTAGTAATAGGAAATGAAGATTCAATTATTGGTGTGAAGCTGGTATTCAAATTATTGGTGTTAGAGAGATATGAAGCAGGGATTCAAATTATTGGAGTTGGAGAAGGAAAGAGAGATAAAGTGGGGTAAGCGTTATAGTAAATGTTATATATTGAGGAGAATAGTAATGTGCGTGACAGTGATAGGAGTATAATGAAAGATATTCGTTGATGGCAGCCTTAATTAGGGGATCAGCCAATACCTAAATCTTATCATCATAAATCATACAAATATCGATGATTAATATTAATTCTTACTTAGTTCCAATATTAGGCCATCCACTACGCGGCGCGCCACTGTCCCGCGTTCCGTCTCGATGGCAGCCTTAATTAGGGGATCAGCCAATACCTAAATCTTATCATCATAAATCATACAAATATCGATGATTAATATTAATTCTTACTTAGTTCCAATATTAGGCCATCCACTACGCGGCGCGCCACCGTCCCGCGTTCCGCCGCGGAGAGACGGAACGCTCGCGCGACGCGTTGCGGCACACTGACCCGTCCCGCGACCCGTCCCTGCGAGACAAGAGATGGGCTGTCTCGCCACGCGCCATGGCGACGTGGCGCGCCCCTGCACCATGCGTGACGCCCACTCGCCGGCCCGCGAGTAGGCGTCGTCACGCACTGACGCAATAAATCTTTTTTTTTTAAATTCGAATTTTTTAAAAAAAATTGTAAACGGTAAAATTACCGTTTATATTCGTTTTTTCTTTTTTTTTCAATTAATTTTTTTACTCTATAAATACTCCCAATTCATTCTCATTTCACACACAATTACACATCTATTCTTCTTAAATCATCTCAATTTCCTCTCCATTTTTTATCTAACATCTCATCACAAAATGTCCGGCGACGGCAACTCCGGCGGGTGGGATCTCAACGCGTTCGGCGATTGGGAGACCATGTACAACACACTGGGTGGTTCCGGTTCGGCGACGCCGGGCACCCAGGGTTCGGCGACGCCGGGGGGTTACCAACCACCCAATTTTGACGGATGCATATGCCCGTCCCTCCGCCCCGCGGTATTCGCAGGGATTATCCCAGATTCGGGAGGATTTTCCCGTTGAACCCACTCCGGGAGTAGGCCGAGGCGGGGGAGGTGGCCGAGGCGGTGGAAGCTGCAGGGCGGAAGCCCAGGCGGGCGAGGAGGAGGAGGAAGAAGAGGAAGAGGATGAGGATCTAGGCCGGCATCCGTACAGCAACAACGAAATGATGGCGGTGTACAACACCTGGATTTCCGTCTCGTACGATCCCATCGTCGGGAATCAACAATCCCAGAAGTGCTTCTGGGAAAAGGTCCTCGAGACTTACCACCAGATCAAGCAGAAAGGATCCCGCAAGCGCACATATCAAATGCTCCGCTCTCACTTTGACCGAGTCGACAGACAGGTCAAAAAATTCTGCGGCATCTACTCGACCGAAGCGGCGCACTACCAAAGCGGCGCCACGGGAGCCGACATTCTGAGGGCGGCTTTGCGCGTCTACAACTAGGACACCGGCAAACAATTCAAATTTGTTGATGTTTGGCTGGCCGTCAAGGATGAGGAACGGTGGGCCGGCGGTATCCGCTCTCAACCTCGAAGCGCACGAAGCACACGACGAGTGGCCAATACTCGTCTGGTGACACCGGTGAGGGCAGAGACGCACAAGAGACTGCCTCGCATGAGTTTGCGGGTACGGCCGGCGATGACGGGGGACCCAGCCGTGGGCGCCGTCGGCCGCAAGGGACGAAGGCGGCGAAAGCGGCTAGAGCGAGGAAGGGCCGAGGCGAATCAAGCCAGGCGGCCTCGGGATCGGGCTCGGGGGAGGCTTGAACACCCCTATGGCGGTGTACATGACCGCCACAATGGCGGACACTTCCCGCTTCTCGCCCTCCCAATACCAAGCCTGGTGGAACGGAATTGTGTATATGGCAACACAACTTGGCCTTCCGCCTCCTATTGCACCTCCACCGCCTTCAGGGGATGATTCGCCGGCGGAGTAGTTTTTTATTTTCTTTAAATTTGTATTTTAAATTATGCAACGTTTAATTTTTTAGGATTTTAATTGTGTGTTTTTTTTTATTTTTTTAAATTTCAAGTTGTAATTTTTTTTATGTTGTGTGTTTTTTAATGAAGTGTGTTTGTTTTAATTGAATTGAGTTGGAAATAAAAATAAAAAATGAAATTGAATGAATAGTAATTTAAGGGACGGTTTAAGGAACGGTTAAGGGATGGAGGGTTGCAGGTTCCGTCCCTTAGTTAAGGGATGGAGTAAAAAAGTACAGTGAGGCCCTCAAATAGTAGTTTAAGGGACGGTTAAGGAACGGTATAGAGACAGTGTAGTGGATGACCTTAGAAATTGGTTAGTAATCTACGACTGTGTTCCTTCTCGAATTTGAATGCCTAAGTTTTAGTCCTCACTTAATCAATCAATCAATCAATCGTACGGTCGTCTCCAATGATTAATTTTTCTTAAGACACTTGAAAGTTAATACTCTCTCACCAAAAAATGGTAATCTTATTTATAAAGGATACGAGTTTTCATATGAAATTTGTAAAGTAGTAAATATAATGATAAAAAGTGGGTAAATTAGATAAGGGAGAATAAAAGTAATAAAAATATTTTATAAATAGAAATGAAATTAATTTTGGTGGACGGACATAAAAAACCTTATTTATTTTTTTATAGATGCAGGGAGTCATATAAAAAAGTAAATAATTTTTTTATAAATAAAAATAAGAATAATTTTGATGAACGAACTAAAATGAAAAAATAGTCTATTTTTTTTATAGACATAGGGAGTAATATCAGAAAAATAATTAAAAAAAATTTCAGGAATAAAAATGAGATTAATTTTGAAAGACGAATCAAAATAAGAAAATAGACTATTTATTAGGGAAAGAAAGTAATATTTTTTTTTGAGGAATAAAGTGAGAGTATTATTTAAATAACTTTACAGTATAATAATGTTATAGGTTACTAAAATTATTAATCGCAGTTTTGAAAGCAGATAAGAGTCTTCGATGATTGACAAAAACATGAGTGAAGACCACCTCCTACCTATGTATAGAAAATATACGAAAATATGAAAAATGAGTTGTTTAAATACACTAGAGAGCATCTACTCGTGTCTATAAATACATTCCCTTTCCGATTTCTCTTCACTCATCCTTTATTTGTAGAACACTACTAGAGAGATGTTGAAAGGCTTAGTGAATACGTTGTCAGGGATAAATGGGGATGGGAAGAAGATTAAAGGAAAAGTAGTGTTGATGAATAAGAATGTTCTAGACTTCAACGACGTTGGGGGATCACTTCTCGATAATCTTCATGAATTGGTTGGTCAATCTGTAACTCTGCGTCTCATCAGCTCCGTCCATTCCGACTATGCAGGTGCTCTCTCTCTCTCTCTATGAATTTGATGTTTTTTTTAGCACGAGATTTAAGAAAAATTGATAGATGAAAATACGAAAGAATAAAGTTATTGCCTGAAATATATAGATGCAGGAAATAAGTTGAAGGGAAAAGTGGGAAAAGCGGCAGGGCTAGAAAGATGGATCACAACAATCCCATCTTTGAAACCGGGAGATTCAACATACGAGGTGACATTCGATTGGGATGAAGAGATCGGAATCCCAGGCGCATTCCTGATAAAGAACTCCCACTTCACTGAATTCTTCCTCAAAAGTCTAACTCTGGAGGGTGTCCCCGGCCACGAGCACGCCCCCATCCACTTCGTCTGCAACTCTTGGGTCTACCCTTCTAACAAGTACAAATCCGACCGCATCTTCTTTTATAATCAGGCCTATCTTCCCTCCCAAACTCCACCTCCACTAGTGCCATACAGAGAGGAGGAACTCCTCATCTTGCGAGGAGATGGAACCGGAGAGTTGAAGGAATGGGATCGAGTCTATGACTACGCTTATTACAATGATTTGGGAAATCCTGATATCAGTAAGGAGTCCGCCCGACCCGTTCTTGGTGGATCTTCCCAGTATCCTTATCCTCGTAGGGGGAGAACTGGCAGGCCTCCTACTCGCACAGGTAATGTAATTCCTTCTCAATATAAATAAACATGTATTATTATTATTGTGCAAGAAGAATACGGAATGATGGAGTTGGTCTTTGTGATATGTAGATCCCAACACTGAGAGTAGGATCCCACTGCTTATGAGCTTGGACATTTACGTTCCAAGAGACGAGCGCTTTGGCCATCTAAAGCAGTCTGATTTTCTTGGTTATGGCCTCAAATCCATTACCCAGTTCCTTCTGCCCACTCTCACGGACTTGTCTGCCACCATTAGCAACGAGTTCAAGAGCTTTGAAGACGTCCTTCAAATCTATGAGGGAGGATTTAAATTGCCGGAAGGGCCTCTCCTTGAGAACCTATTCAACAATGTCCCTTCAGAGCTGTTCAAGCAGATTCTTCCAAGTGATGATGAGGGCTTCTTCAAGTACCCAATGCCTGATATTATCAAAGGTATACCTTCATATCTGTTTCACCAACCAAAATCAGAAGTAGAATTTGTTTATATGACTAGTGTAAAAATGTGGTGGCAGCGGACAAAACTGCATGGAGGACTGATGAAGAGTTTGCTAGAGAGATGGTAGCAGGGAAGAACCCTGTCAATATTAGTCGTCTGCGGGTATATTCAAATCCCATCAATATCACTATAAGTCTATGATCAACTATGAATTTAGAATGAAGAAAAGAAATTCCTCAAATATGTTGCATTTGTATGATCTATTTGATGTTATCTCCTCAACATATGAAGTTGTTAAACTTGTAGGAGTTTCCTCCCATGAGCAATCTTGACACTCAACTATATGGGAACCAAAGTAGCAAGATAATATGGGATCATATCAAGAATGAAGTGGATGGGCTCACTCTTGAGAAGGTATTTATGGTTGTATCAATTTATAGTTGCATCAACATTACCATAGATGATATGAGATGATTCTAAGTTATCTGCAGGCGTTGGGAACAAACCGACTATTCATACTGAACCATCACGACTCGCTGATGCCGTATCTGAGGAGGATCAACAGCACCACAACAAAAATGTATGCCACAAGGACTCTGCTTTTCTTGCAGAACGACGGGAGTTTGAGGCCCTTGGCTATTGAGCTCAGCCTCCCACATCCAGATGGGGATGAACACGGAGCTGTGAGTCAGGTTTACACTCCCACACAAGACGGCGTTGAGGGTTCAATTTGGCAGTTGGCCAAGGTCTATGTTGGAGTCAGTGATTCTGGACTTCATGAGCTCATCAGTCATTGGTAACTTTGATACCATCTTCACTAGCATACAACTTTTTGTCGATATAAAGATGTGGTGGTTATATATGGTTATTTAAGTGCAGGTTGAATACTCATGCTGCAATAGAGCCGGTGGTGATTGCAACGAACAGACAGCTGAGTGTGATGCATCCCATTCATAAGATTTTGTATCCTCACTTCCGCGACACGATGAACATCAATGCTTTGGCACGACAGGTCTTGGTCAGTGCTGGAGGAATTATTGAAGAGATCATCTTCCCTGGTCGATACGCCATTGAGCTATCTTCCTTCATCTACAAGGACTGGAATTTCCCCGACCAGGCACTCCCGGCTGATCTAATCAAAAGGTAGTAACCAAACACTATCATTATTCAAATTCTTGTGCCCATTTGGTTTGTTTGTATTAGCGATTGGTTATTTATCAATAATTAGAATTCTTCGTGGTTATATTTAGCTGATTTATGATATGATATGTATACTCTGCAGAGGCATGGCTGTGGAAGATCCAAAATCCCCACACGGAATCCGCTTGGTTATGGAGGACTATCCATACGCAGTGGACGGCCTCAAAATCTGGTCGGCTATAAACACATGGGTGGATGACTACTGCAATGTGTACTATCCTTCTGACGAGGCTGTGATAGAAGACACTGAGCTACAATCATGGTGGAAGGAGATTCGGGAGAAGGGGCACGGTGACAAGAAGAATGCCCCGTGGTGGCCTAAAATGCATACCCGCAAGGACCTCATAGACTGTTGCACCATCATAATTTGGACTGCATCTGCGCTCCATGCAGCGATCAACTTCGGGCAGTACCCCTATGGAGGGTACATGCCCAACCACCCCACCGTGAGCCGACAGCTCATGCCCGAGCCTGGCAGCAAGGACTATGAGTTGTTGAAGACTGACCCTGACAAAGTGTTCTTGAAAACCATTATGTCGAGGCTGCAGATGTTGCTAGGTGTTGCCGTGATCGAGATCTTGTCGAGACATGCCTCAGATGAGATATATCTCGGGCAGAGGGATACCCCGGTATGGACCAAGGATGAAGAGGCGCTGGCGGCGTTTGAGAAGTTTGGGAAGGAGTTGGGTGGGGTGGAAAAGGAGATCGTGGAGATGAATGGTGATGGGAAGTGGAAGAACAGAGTTGGGCCTGCCAAGCTGCCTTATACCTTGTTGTATCCAACAAGTGAGGAGGGATTAACGGGTAGAGGGATTCCTAATAGTACCTCTATTTGATATCTTTTATTTAGTTTCACTCGTGCTAGTCTGGGATTTCTTCTTGTTGTCACTTGTTATATAAATGGATTCCAGATCCAGCAAGTATTGTAATTTCATGTAACTTTGTTCTCGTCACGCCTTGTGATACGGACTCGACGGAGAGCAGCCGTGGATCACTGTCACAGCCCCGATCACAGTCATCACCTCTACTTACATAGCCGTCATCGAACGCAGGCCGACCGCAAAGGACGTGAGGTCCACCCAAGAGATATGGAGACAATTTCGTTATTTTATGTAATTTTATTTCCTTTTGAGTCGAGCACAATTAGAAGCTCCTTTCTGGGTTTTCTTGACGGTTCTTTCCCGGATCGTATTTGGTGTCGAACCGCCTAGGGTCCTATATATATATATATATATCTTGTTACGTTCATTATGAAATAATGAAAGAATTAGAATAAATCTCTTATTCTTTCTCTTTTACTTTTCACACAAACTGTGAAACTCTTAACACTAAATACTCCAAATCGCCTCCCATAGCCCGACTTGGTCGACCTCTCGCCCGCTATCATACCAGATTACGTACGACAGAAGATACGAACGTGTATCATTAATGCTTCATCGTGTTCTCAACCCCCACCCACCATGCCCCCAATAACTGAACCGTCGTCATCTTCTGGAGACGAGCTTTCAAATCGGATGGCGGAGATCTTTGACGTGCTTGCTGGCCTAACGTTTGTGCTCAACACTATGAATAAGGTTCTGGCGGACACGAGGGCTAATCAGGTCACTTTCCGAGCGGCCGTCCGTGATCACATTGGAATGAACACACCCACAATATTGACGAACGGATGAAGAACGATACTGGTGAAGGCAACGTCGACCGCAATAGCCACATCTGCGACCAACCTCCTAACAGAGAGAACACAAAGGATTGGATCGACTGAATCAAGACATACTTCGATTATCATGACATGCCTGCCATGGTACGTCTATAATTGGTTAGAATGCTCATGGATCCCCCAGCATCATGATGGTTCTGTTATTACATATCAAAACAACTGTGAATCTACGATGTACTTTTTATTAGCACTAAATAAATCTGGAGTAGATCTAGTACCAAACATGAATACAGAATTTCACTATCAAGCTGAAGACTGCATGCACTTATCCAAATGGTGTAGCAAAATCCCTTCTTTGGAAGGCCTCTGAGGACCTGAACCGACATACCAATGAGTTCTTGGAGATAACCAATTCTATCAAACACAATGGAGTGCTAGACGATACCATCAAGCTAACCTTTAATCATATGGAACAATCAAAAGTAGTTAGTAGTATTATTTTTAGCAATTTAGCAATTTAGGGGAGTTAGTAAATGATCACACCTCTAAAGACATATATACATAGGGATGCATTATGGTGGCTAGACGTCACCACGGTTCGGGAACCGGCGATTCACGGTTCGGAACTGCCGGTTCCGGTTCAAGATTTGGATGAACCTGAACCTGAACCGGCCCGGCCAAGGTTCGGCGGTTCCGGTTCGTGAACCGTGAACCGCCGGAACCGCCGTGCAAATCCGGTTCCGGGCAGGTTCGTCCGGTTCGGCGGTTCGATTTTTTTTTAATTGTAAATTTGAAATTCAAGTAAAAAATGTAAATATATTTGCATAAATAAAATTAGAATAAAACGATGTACAAATGCAATTTTATTGATACACATTACAATTTCAAAATTACAAATTACAACTTTAAAATTGCAAATTACAACTTTAAAATTACAAATTACAACTTAAAATTTACAAATTACAACTTTAAAATTACAAATTACAACTTAAAATTTACAAATTACAACTTAAAAATTAAAAATTACAAAAGACCTAAAGTCTTGATTACAATTTACAAATTACATATTCGAAACAAAGGGGAGAAAAAAAATAAAGGAAAAGGACTCGAGCTCAACTTAAATTTAAAATTTAAGTTGAGATGCCTACGTATCCTCAATGCTCAATTGCATTTTGGAATCAAAGTCCACGTAGTTCTCTTACCTTGCTTACCTATTTGGCTTGATCGGAGGAATTGGCGGCGCGCCTACTCTTCTTCGTCGGGGAAGTAGTCTTGGTCGGGTTGTACTACTTGATTGTTCCAATCCGGTTCTTGGTCTCTAATTTCGGCGGAGCACCAATCATCAAGTAACATGGTGGCTTCCATGTTTTGCCCGGTGAGTCTACTTCTTCTGTCGTCCAAGACGTTGCCTCCAACACTAAAGGCGGACTCGACGGCGACAGTGGAAGCCGGAACCGAAAAGATCTCCTTGGCCATTGATGCAAGGATGGGAAAATCTTTCTCGTGTGATCCCCACCAATCTAGGACGTTGATTTGTTGGGGAACGAGACCTCCTTCTTCCTCATTGAATGAAAAGTGTGAGTCAAAATATAAGTCTAACTCACTTGTCGAATTTGCCGTCCTTCCTCCGCTACTGAAGCCGTATAGGTCCGCCAATTGGGATTGGGCGTCGGGGTCATCAACTTGGAAGAAGCCAAAGTTATCTGTTTGACGGGGGGTCTAGGTCTCACTTGGTGGGTACGGTTGTACTTGGCTTCGTAATCGTGAAAGAGAGCCCGCAAGTCGAACTCAAAACTTCTTTGGAGGCTTGGGAGGTGGGGGATGTTTATTTGGAATGTTTGGGCTAGGTTTATGTAGTTGTCGTCGTCCTCGTCAGTTTGCAAAGCTCGGAGTGGTTCAAGATCAATAGAAGCCAAATTGTTGTAATAAAATTCTAAAAATTTTGAAAGTACCAACTAGTTTCCACTTTGGATCCAAAACTTTGGCAAGCAAAAAAACCGTGGGGATCTCGTTGAAATACTTGAACCATTTTTCAACCATATAATATAAAACACACATTAACTCAAGATTGTTTGTGGAATTTTTCATTGCAGTTTTAAAACCAAGTGATATGATCATGCAATGTTCTAAAACACGAACTGATGTGCAATAATACACACCCGATAACTCAATAGTGGCATTTCGAAAACCTTTGAATAACTTAAACAAGCTCATGCTTTGATCCCAACAAGAAGATGTTAGATATAAATCATCAACAGGGTAAGTTCTATAAAAATCAACTAAATATTCTATATGCTCCAATGTAGATTGCAACATATCATATGTGGAGTTCCATCTAGTAGACACGTCTAAAGTAAAAAAAGTTGTGTACTTATTTTCTTCGAGTGGCAATACTTCTTCCACGCCTTGCCAATTTGAGGCTTCCAGTGGATCAAGGATACAACTGTAGTAATAGGTTGAATATGTCTTTGCCATAAAGACAAAGCATCTTGTACACATAAGTTTAAAATATGACAAATGCATCGTTGGTGAAAATACTTATCACTTATCACCGGGGAGCAAGCCGCAATTAAATCGGCTATACTTGCGGTGTTAGCGGTTGCGTTATCAAAACCAACCGAAAATATCTTGTTGCATAACTCATACTCATTCAAAACTTGAATAATTAAAGATGCAATTGCTAGTGCGGTGTGTGGGGAAGGAAATTGTCTAAAACCAATTAAACGTTTATTTAAAGACCAACTATTGTCTATAAAATGACATGAAATTCCCATGTAAGAATTTCGTTGGAAAGAATCCGTCCACACATCGGAGCAAATATTAACTTTGTGCCCCAAGGTGGAGAGGAATTTTCCAACCTCTCGTTTTTTGTTAAAAAACTGACGGTTGTTAGATCTTTGAGCAGTAGAGGGGGGAATTCTCTTTGTAGCAACATTAAAAGCGGTTTGCATAGTAACTTCATATTTTTTGTCATTAAAAAAATTGAACGGCAAATGTTTCATTGCCGCCCATCTTACCATAGCATCGGTAACATTTTTCGGATCATATTTAAATAACGGCGTACCTGTTTGAGACGATAAGCTGGCGGGGAAGTTTATTTGGCTCTGGGACTTAGTATGCCCATATTCCACGGGGTGTTTTGACTTCAAATGGCGATGGAGAGTACCATATCCCCCACCGATAACAAATGGATAGACTTTATCGCAATAGTTGCAATATGCTTTGAACTCACTTGTCTCCACGGTAGTGGTCGGATCATTAGGATTTGAAATTACCACCGGGACCTTCTTGAAATGTTTGGTGAAAATCTCGGATTTCAACTTGGGAGGCATCTTTTTCTTTTGTCGTCCTGCGGAAGGAGGAGGATCGGCCTCCTCCTCATCATTGTCGCCAACTTTGCCGGTGCTAGAAGGGGGGAATTGATGCGATCCATCATCGCCTTCGTCCAACGATAGATTCACATCGTACTCGAAATGCGAAGCCGAATGTGAATGCCCCCTTGTTGGTCGTCGTCGGCGAGGGCAAGTAACAAGGCCGCATTTCGATCTTCTTCCTCCTACAAAATTATACAACTAAGTAAAAATACTAACACAAAAATAAAACACATAGACACATAGATGTTGAAAAATGAAATTATGAATTTAATAAAAATGAATTAACAAAAAATTAAAACATATTATAACTTACTTGAGCTCGAAGAGCGGCTAGCCTTCCCACCTCCTCCGCAACTTGTGCTCTAGAAGGGGCACGTCGACGATGAGTATCACTTTGACTTTGATCTTGGGCAATTCCCTTGCCCCGATCACCACCACGACGAGATGAAGACATGATATAAATATTTATGGAAATTGAAAGTGAAGAATAGAGAGTAGTGTGATTGTGTGAAGATGATAACGTGAATAACGTGAGAGTAAAGTATGAGCGCAAATAACGTAAACAACTTGAGAGAATGAGGATGGAGAATAGAGAAATTGAGATTGAGAGAGAAATTCTTATTAACACAAGAATGGGGTGAGTAGAAATGAGGAGGAGGGGGGGTATTTATAGGGGAAAATTGTGATAAAACAATAAATAAATTAGTATTTGAAAAAAACGGCCGAACCGCCGGTTTTCGGTTGGAACCGCCGGTTTTTCGTCAAATTCAAAATTCAAATTTTTACAAAAGCCTTTGGAATCGCCGGTTTACCGCCGGAACTGCCGGTTTACCACCGGAATCGGCGGTTTTTCGGCCGAAACCGGCAGTTTCCGTCAACGGTTTCTGACCAAACCGGCGGCCGTGGGAGCGGTTCTGAAAAGCTAGGAAGTAGGCCTAAAAAGGTGTCGGGAGGTGTCGGGAACCGCCGAACCGGCGGTTCCGGCGAGACCTGCAGTTCGGAACCGCCGGTTACTGTTCTTCAAATTCTGCAAACCTGAACCGGCCCGGCGGTTCGGGCGGTTCCGGTCCCGGTTCGAACAGCCACCGACGGTTCCGGTTCCGGGCCAGTTCGTCCGGTGACGGTTCCGGGCCAGTTCGTCCGGTTCGGTTCGGTTTGGAGACCTCTAATGGTGGCACACTTTTAAAGTGATAATGTGACAACAACGTAGCATGCAATCTATAAACGCTGCAATGCAATAATATAAACAAAACACTACACTACAATATGAACGTATTGTAGTAAAGATTGTTTAGTTTTGCATTATAGACACTTTGCATTGTAGCATTCATAATATTGCAGTATAGATTGTTTAGGTTTGCAGTATGAATATTTTGCTTTGTAGCGTTCATAATATTGCTTTATAGCGTTATAATATACTCCCTTCATCCCACTCTAAGTGGAGCATTTGTATTTCGGCACAGAATTTTATGTAGTGTTGTTTTGTGAGTTAAGTGGAGATAATAAAGTAACAGAGAGGGAAAAAGTAGAGAGAGTGATGTTTCTATTTTTAGAAATGTGCCATTTAGAGTGGGACATCCCAAAAAGGAATATGGTTCACTTAGAGTGGGGACGAGTGGAGGATACTGCAGTGTAGCGTTTATACTATTGCATGCTACGTTGTTGTCACGTTGTCATTTTAAAAAGGATTGTCATATTAATACAAACCTACTCCTTCCGTCCGCCATTAAATGTTCCATTTTTTTTCGCCCGTAATCCAATAAATGTCTCATTCTTTTACCATATTTGGTAAGTGCACCCTACATTCCACCAACTCATTCCACTCACATTTTATTATAAAACTAATATATAAAAGTAGCTCACATTCCAACAACTTTTCTATCACTTTACTTCATAAAGTCAAACAATTTCTTAAAACCCGTGTCGGTCAATTAATAGCGGACGAAAGGATTAATATATTTGAAATTAATTTAATTAATTTATGTCTACATTGACTTGAAATAGATGTGAATATATTTTTACTAAATTAGAATTGATGAAAATAAAACAAAAATAAAAGTTCTAGTCTTTATCTCACAATTAGTGTCCTAGATATATCGTTTTTTAATACTAGTATTAATCAAATTTTGTAGCAGGCATATATCCTTCTTAATGTCATGTGTTCGGTCCATAAAAATAGTTTTTTTTTTCATTTTGGTCTATCCTATAAAATTAGTCATTTTTTTAGCAAGTGTTTTCTCTCTTACAAAGTGAGTCTTATTCTCTACTAATAATAATTAAATCTATTTTTTCTTTTACCTCTATCCTATTTAATCAATTTTTCATTAAAACTCGTGTGGTGACAAAGTTACTTTTTATGAGACAGAAGGAGCCATTCTTATGCAATAGGTAAATATATGAAAGGGAAAACGTTAATGACTTGGGACTTTTCGTATTCCGATCTCCTTTCTCTCTCCTCACACACTGCATGCGACTAACCCATTTTATTTCTCTATCTTTGGAATAAAACAGAAAGGCCTCATTTGAATTATCTCTATCTCTTCTTTCTCGGTAACCTCTGATAAGGCTAATTTCATGCATAGGTCTAGGGGATAAATTTATGAAATTACGGGGTCTAACACACGTCTTAAGCCAGGTGTATAGAAGAATTTTGCCAGGTCCAGGAAAGAGAGAGGACAATCACATGGTCCGAGGAAACTGGCGAAAAAGTGAGCATTGTGGAGGAAATTGCAAGACGGAGGAAATCTCGGAGCTGAAGGGTAGAATGGAGATTTCTACGAAGGCTTCTAGAAGATTATGTCCGCGCCTATATAAGGAATGAAGCATGCATTCTAGAGGGAGCTTCTCGGTGGAGGGCCTCGTTGCGGATTGTAGCTAGGAGCTCACTTTTCTCTTACACACTTGGGTTCTTTTTGGGAAATTCGGGGGTTCACGTCTGGTTTCACTTCCTGTTTACAGTAGTTTCATTTGGGTGTAACACCGTCCTGTCGAGGGTGAAGAAACAATTTCCAATTTATTTCTCGTTATTTTGTGGATTTCACCGAGCTTCGCTGTTCGAAGCTCGGCACTTTGTTTACCCTTTATTCTGTGGGTTTATGCAAGCTATTTTCCATAATGTTGATGGTGTTTGTTTCTGCTTCAGTTACTGTGTTTTTCTGGAGTTCGTGCTAGTACTTGTTTTGGATGCTTTTCGCATTTGTTAACTGAATCTGTGTAGAATTATTTGAATTGGTTGTTGATCGGAGTAGATCTTTAGAATCGAAGGCGTACGGTTGCTTACATCACACCTACAACAACCTGCAACCGTTCCCATCCCTATCTAAAATACCTATTTCCCTCCTTATTCTTTTATTTTCCACAAACCGAACTCTCTCTCACTCTAAAAATCCCCCAAATTTTCTCTCGCAATTTCCACAGTTCTCTAACCCTAATCGAAAATTTGTCCAAGTTCTTGTGAACTTTTGCAGATTCCGGTCATGGAGTCTACACCGAAAGTAAGGAACCCCATCACATCCGCCGATTCCGGTGCGGCGACGTTCATGTCAGACTTGGTGCAGAAATTCGGAAGTGCGGAGGAAGCGATGAAGGCTTTCTCCCTCTTCACGGCAATGATGGAAAAACCAAATCCTACCGCGTCAGCAACCACCACAACCACAGCGCCACCACCACCTACGATTCCGGTAGATTCGACTGCCCAACTAGCTATTTTACATACAGTGGCCGAACCGACCATTACCGTGCCGGAGAAAGACGCTGCGGTAGGCGAAGAAAATGAGGATGAGGCTGATCTGGCGGCGGGGTTTGAACAGATGGTGGTTGGAGACCTAAGGTTAGCCCGTGTTGTTGAGGGGGAAACCCCTGGTGTTTCTACAAATGTTGGTGAGGGGGAAACCCTAGGTTGTGAAGGTATTGCCGAGAGGGAAACCCTTGGTTGTGAAGGTATTGCTGAGGGGGAAACCCCTGAAAAGTTTGTGGGCAGTGAAGCCCTTGGTGTTGATCTGTTAGTTGCTAAGGGGGAAACCCCTGTTTACATTGAGGGGGGAACCCCTGGTTTGTCTGAAGGGGGAGAGGCCCCCGTTACTGAGGACGTTTCGGTGCTCAAGGGCAGTGGGCTACAATTGATGGTAGATCTGGTAGAGATTCTGGAGGCCACAGATTTGCCGGTAGATAAAAGGGAGGCCAGACTTAGGGCCAGGATAAGCTTAAGGGATGAGATCGAAGATCTCACCCTACCCACAGAGGAGGAGTGCCTAGCCCCGGGAACAGAAGACGGACAAGGGGAGCAGATCCCTGGGTCTAGCAAGAAGGAGGACGAAGAAGAGGAGCGCCGCCTGGCAGAGGAACGCAAAAGAAAAGGAAAGTATGCTGCTACCTCCCGGACCAAGAATTCCAAGCAGACTACATCGGGCGAATCTGCTGAGGCTCCACTCACAGCCCCTACTAAAGTTCCCTTCGCCATGGAACAAGTTGGCCCTACTATGGATAGTGAGTCTGATGAAAAAGAGATGGATGAACAAAAGGAGGAGTTGAATTTTGAGCCAGCAGAAGTCTGGTTGACGAAAGGATTGTTGGAAGCAATAGGGAAGTTTGAGGATCCAAAGAGGGCGGCAACGTACAAAGAGCTGTGTGGTTATGGCAAGCTAGCGAAATCCAGGAAACGGTACGATCAGGAAGAGTTACGGGAGATAGACTCCGATGAGGAGTTTCGTTAGTACATCGGTGCAATTGGGTTCGATTGGATTTTAAAGCATAGTGACGCGGAGGTGCCGACAGCATTGGCCCGGGAGTTTTTCTCAACTTTCCGCCGGAGACCCACCACTGATCTCGATGCTGACACGATTACTTTCCGACTTTTTACAGAAGAACATGAAATGAGTATAAGAGAATGGTCCCTCCGGTTGGGGATGTTTACCCGTGCAGAAGACGACGAAGGCGTTTGGAACGAGCGCGTCGTGGGACCTCCGAAGTACACTCCCGGTTTCAAACCGCAGTCTGCTTGGGAATTTGTCACCCATCCTAAAGTGGGGCAATTCAAGACTAGCTACTCGAAAGCCTTTCATATCGACAACCGTATCTTGCGTTTTGCTCAGACTTTTATAAGCTATAATTTGATGGGGACCTCCAATTCTGCCCTAACTACTGTTGACCTCTATTTTACATGGTGCATGGCTAAAGGCGTGCGGGTACACCTGGGCAATTGGTTAGCTCAGGCTTGTCACCAGATGGCTGCAAATCCCTCCCGCCACATGTACACATGCCACCTTCTCGGAGCTTACCTTCAACGAAACACAATCATGAAGATAGCAAAATCTGCGCCGGAGGTAGTAATGTGCGAGCAGCCTGAGATCTTCAGCGTTGATTATTTCTTCAACAAGGGCCTGCTCTACATGCACGGGAAGGATGTTTGCTTTTATGAGGTCGGCAGAGCGGAACCCCAAGTAAAGCCAGAGCAGGATGGTGTCGAGACAGTGAACAGTGATGAGTACGAAGAGATGAAGAAGGGCATGGGCATGATGCAGAAGGAGCTCAGTTACGTCAGAAAGAAGATGGGCGAGATGAGGAAAGACCTCAGCGGAGTCCGGGACGAGTTAAAAGTCCTCAGGGGCAGTATTACTGAGCTGGCGGGGAGGTCATCCGCACAGAATGATCGTATGGCAGAGGCCGTCACCTTGATGATGATGATGACCAAGTGGCTAAAGGAGAAGTTTCCCGAGCCACAGAAGAAATTGTCGGCTGGACCCAGCAGTGTGTCCAAGCCGCCAGGGCAGGGAAGTTCTTCTCTCCAGCAGCCCCCACCAGCGTCCAGGCCCCTGATAACCCCGTCTGCATCTAAGCCCCTGTCAGTAAAGAAGCCAGTGTCTAACAAGAGTGAGAAGGATGAGAAGAAGCCGGAGTCGCCGGCCAGGAAGAAAGCGAAAGTGACCCGACCCTATGTTCCACCCCAGTTTGGCTCCCGAGGGGGCCAAACCCCGAATTGAGACCCCTCATGACCAAGTAACTTTTAACTTTCAGTTCTTCTTTATTTTTCTTTCCGTTTTTTTTGCGTTTATATGTTTGTTGTTTTGTGTTTGTGTTGTTTTTTTCAGCATGCCTTTTGATGTAGATATTTGTGTTTGTGTTATGTGTGTCTTCTCCCACTTAGCCCAATCTTTGGTCTAAGTGTGAGAAGTTTGTGTTGCTTTTGGGCATGTTTTGGTTTTTGTTCTGTTGTAATTTCTCCCACTTAGCCCGTTGCTCGGTCTAAGTGTGAGAAGTTTGTTTTGTTTATGCGCATTTGTTGTTCTGTATGATGTGCATTTTGTGTTTTGTTGTGGTATGTTATTACTTCCCTGTTTCCCCCCTTCACTGGGATAGCTTGGGGACAAGCTTGAGTGAAGCGGGAGGGGGAGGGAGTAGTATAGTTTGTGTTTAATATCGATAGGAGTCTTTAGGTCTAGGTTTTTGTGTATCGCATGAGCTAGTGAATATAATAAGGTAAGATCCCCTTAGTGAGAGCAATTGAAGATAGGATGCATGTCAACTTTGATGTCTTTTTCCTTCATAAGCTGAATTCAGTTTGAATGAAGTAAGGACGATAGATGATGCCTTAGATGACCTAGTTGTGAAGCTTCACCATAAATGTGAGTTATAAGCCTATACACTTAGAGCTAACTTGTAAAAAAAGGGGAGCCATCACTTGATTGCTTAGGGAAAAGAGTCTGAAGGAGAAGGAGGTATAAACTGGACGAAGTCTAGGAAAAGGAGGTATAAGATGGACGAAGTCCAGGAAAATGAGGTATAAGCTGGACGAAGTCCTGGGGAGAAATAAAATAAAAAATCGGAGGTATAAGTTGGACAAAGTCCAGAGAGATAAATATATATATATATATATATATATATATATATATATATATATATATATATATATATATATATATATATGAAAGGGGGAATAGAAAGAAAAAAAAAGATCTTAGGGCAGGAAGCAATAGTAACCTGACCCAGGAATTAAAAAGAAAAAGGGGACTGTAGGAAGGAGAAACTCTCATAACCCGAAGCATCAGTGGTGTGTCATTGACTTAAGAGTGAATCGATCCTAACATTCCTGGTGATGAATGAGCGATCGAGTGAATCCAACAATTGGGAAGTCAGTAGGCTATCTTGACAAACTGACTGACCGATTAGGTAGAAGAAGGGAAGGGGAGGATTTGGAGACTGTAGACAAATCGGATAGACCTTAAGCTTGTGGGGACAGCTACCTAAAAGTTGAAACTAGTTCATGCCTTTGTGTTTTTCTTTAAGTGTTTATTTTCCCTTTGTTAGTCTGTTAGTGTGTCTAGGTCTAGGAGTTTGTGTTTTGTTTGTAGAGTGTAGAAATCGGTAATATTATTGCTTAATTATTCACCATGGTATAATACAGGATATATAGGCTAGAATATCACTATACAAGGTAAGATATTAACTCAATTAAATCTTCCTAATTATGCGGTAGAGATACTCCGTAATCTTCTCATTCAATGCATGATCTTCTCCTTGATTTTGTAGATGTTCCGGATCTCTTTCCAACACTCCCCCTCAAGTTAAGTGACGGGATCTCCAAAACTTAACTTGCCCAGTACTTCTTGGAAATTCTTTGCGGAGACAGCCTTAGTCAGGATGTCTGCTAGTTGATCTTCAGATTTCACATATGGGATCTCCACTATCTTCTCTTCGAGGTTTTCCTTTATGAAATGTCGATCAATTTCGACGTGTTTCGTTCTGTCATGCTGTACTTGATTCTCTGAAATGCTGATTGCAGCTTTATTATCGCATAGCAGCTTGCAAGTCTTCTGTGACTCCAAGTCCAATTCTCTCATCAACCTTCTAAGCCACAGTATTTCGGTCAAGCCACTTCGAATACCTCGGAACTCAGCTTCGGCACTTGAGAGTGCCACGACCTTTTGCTTTTTACTTCTCCAAGTTACCAAGTTCCCACCAACAAAGGTGGAGTATCCTCCAGTGGATCGTCTGTCCATCAGGTTCCCTGCCCAGTCTGCATCAGTATATCCGTGGATGTCTAGGTGCCCATTTTTCCGAAATAGCACTCCATGTCCGGCAGTTCCTTTCAAGTATCGTACCACCCTAAGCGCTGCTTCCCAATGTTCTTCTTGAGGACTGTGCATAAATTGACTGAGGACTCCTACCGCATAGGCAATGTCTGGTCTCGTATGGGATAAGTAGAAGAGTTTTCCAACGAGTCTCTGGTATCTTCCCCGATCAGTAGGGTTCGCTCCTTTTGTCATTTGAAGCCCATGATTCTGAACTATAGGAGTGTCTGCTGGCCTACAGTCCAACATTCCTATCTCTGCCAAGAGGTCCAGTATATACTTGCGTTGACTGATAAAGATCCCTTTTCCAGACCTAAGTACTTCGATCCCGAGAAAGTACTTGAGGTCACCCAGATTCTTCATTTCAAATTCCGCTGCAAGATGTCCCTTTAGTCACTCTATCTCGGCGTCATCATCTCCAGTGATAATCATATCATCCACATAAATTATCAAACAAGTGATTTTCTCGCCTTCTCGTTTGATGAAGAGGGTGTGATCAGAGCTGCTTTGTTGATACCCATATTTCTTCATTACTTCTGTGAATCTGCCGAACCATGCTCTTGGGGATTGTTTTAACCCGTATAGGGTTTTGTTCAACTTACATACCTTCTCTCGCCCGAACTCCTCTGAAAAACCTGGTGGAGCTTCCATGTAAATCGGGTCTTTCAATTCTCCATGAAGGAAAGCGTTAGTGACATCATACTGATGGAAAGGCCAGTCTTTATTTGCCGCTATAGATAGAAGTACTCTTACAGTGTTCATTTTTGCAACTGGAGAGAAAGTCTCAGAATAGTCAATACCTTGAGTTTGAGTGTATCCTTTCGCCACCAGTCGAGCTTTATACTGTTCAATACTTCCATCTGGTCTCCTCTTGATGGTGAAGACCCATCTGCACCCTATGGTATGCTTCTCTTCGGGTAGGGAACTGATCTCCCATGTGTGATTTCTCTGCAATGCCTTCATCTCAACTAGCATCGCTTCCTTCCAATGTTTGATTTTCATGGCTTCTTCAAACGTTCTAGGTATCTCCTCCTCGTATAGTGCAGTCTGGAATGCCCTCGCCATTTGGGAGATATTAGCTTCAGCAAAGCTTGCTATTGAGTATCTACTTCTTCTTCCTATCCTCTATGGTGAATATCTTTTGGGAGGGACTCCCCTTGTACTGCGCGGCGGAAGTACATACTGTCATGTGTCTTGATCAATGGTGGTATCTTCCTCTGTATCAGGGGGGTTAGAAATAAGAGTCGTATCCTCAGAAGGTGTGCCAGAGATTACCTCGGATTCCGGTACGGTTGGATCAGAGGGGAGCGGCAGAAGCGCTGAAGGGCTCATTTCTGTAGGCAAATTCGACTCATGGATGGTACCAACTTGCTCTGGTGGTCCCATATCAAAGTGACTTGGCACATGCCACCGAAGGGAGTCGCTTTCTTGGGTCTCCCCCTGTCTCTCACTCTCCCCCTAAGTCCCAAGGTGGTAAAAGAATTTTGTTCCGAGGAAGTTGCAATTCATGGTAGTGATAATTTTCTTAGTTTTAGGGTCATAGCATCGATAGCCCTTCTGAGTGATCCCATACCCCATAAATACACACTTAATTGCGCACGGAGAAAATTTGGTTCTTTCTTGGTTTGGGACGTGTACGTAGACAGTGCAACCAAAAATTTTGGGGGAAACGGATAAGGCTGCAGGGATTTGTGTTAAGGTAGCCAGATGGTCCAAGGGTGTTTTTCGATGTAGTGTTTTTGTGGGAAGACAGTTGAGAAGGTAAATAGAAGTAGCAACTGCTTCAGGCCAAAAAATTGGTGGGACTTTGGAATCAAAAAGAAGTGCTCGAGTCATTTCAAGGATGATCCTATTCTTCCTCTCTGCTACCCCATTTTGTTCTGGTGTGTGAGGGCATGAAGTTTGGTGGATTAACCCGTTAGCCTTAAAAAACTGAGACATCGAATTATTCACGAATTCCCCCTCCGTTATCCGACCGTAGGATTTTAATGGTTGTTTGAAATTGGGTTTGGACCATTTTATAGAATAAAACAAATTTTTCAACCACCTCTGATTTATGTTTCATAAAATACACCCATGTAGCCCTACTGCAATCATCAACAAATATCACAAAGTATTTAAACCCTGAACTAGTACCAATAGGTGTTGGTCCCCACACATCAGAATGTATTAAAGAGAAAACAGTCTCAACACGTGTATCATTGGGTTTAAAGGAATTACGGTGGCTCTTGGCCAAAACACACGATTCACAAGAAAAGTCTTTAGGAACAAAAAGTTTGGGAAATAAAGATTTCAGATAACCCGGAGAAGTGTGACCCATTCTTCGGTGCCAGAGCCAAGTCTCCTGGGTGGTGGGTCCGCGAGCAAGCATCGCCGTACCATCGTGTCGAGCGATTTCATCTACGAAATAGAGTCCACGGCGTTCAGTGCCACGTCCAATAATCTTCCCCGTCCGGATATCCTGTAAGAGGCAAAAATTTGGTTGCATCAGCAAGGTACAGTTCAATTCTTTAGCCACATGACTAATTGACATTAATTTCTGAGATAAGTTCGGCACATAGAGACAATTCGTAATCTGCACATTAGGGAATATTTCTATAGTCCCTGCTCCTTCAACTAGAGTTAACCCCCCATTGGCTGTTTGGATATGCGACTTATGGGTTTTATAAAATTTCACAAAATCCCTTTTATCATAGGTCATGGTATCAGTGGCCCCACAGTTGAAAATCCACCCTGTATCATCAAATTCATCACAATCCCGGGCCTCAAAAGCATATGACAAGGTTTCTAGGGGAGAAAACGAATTTTTACACAATATGGGGTTAGATTCGAGAAATCTCATAGTCTGGGGGTCATTTTATATGGCTTTCTTAGTCTGGGGTTTAATCTGGGACACAGGCATAATTCGGGAACTTAATTGCAATTTATGGAAATTATGAGGATTCAATAGCAACTTAGAGTTAGGGTTGGGTTTAATCTTCCCCAACTCTTTACCTCCTTCGTCCGAGCCGCCTTCCATTTTTAGCGAGGCCACCATTGCCTCGGCCGTCCTTCCTCCTCCGCCGTCGCCACGTCGCCCTCCGCCGGTCTGGAGACCGCCGGCTTCGGGCTTCCATTCCTGGGCTAGCACCGTTTCTCGGTTCCCTTCCACCCCTGTTCCATCGCGATTTCGTCCACCGTCTCCAATCGCCATTTTCGCCTTTGCCGCCTTCTCCTCTTCCCACCAGTCGGTATATCCGGTCAATTGGAAGCATGTGTCTTTGGTGTGTTTGTGCATTCCACAGTGGGAGCACCAAAGCTTCGATTTGTCCGGTTTAGAGTTTCCCCGGCGGCTGGTGTTCGGTCGTGGTGGCGGTGGTTGGCTGCGGTGTTGGGGTTGTGGCTGGCGGTGTTCTCTGGCTCCAAAGCCAAACCCTACTCCCGATGATGAGTCGTTTCCAGTAGCAACGATGGGTGATTCGGACGCCAGTGACATGATTTTGAATCGAGCTGCCTCCCGTTTCACCCACCCGTACGCTTCATCGACTGAGGGATATGGATCCTCCTTGAGGATTTCACGTCTGACCCAATCGTATCTCTCGTGTAGTCCGGTAAGGAATTTGAATAATCTCAATTCTGACTTGATGCTTCGATATTGTGAGACTCCTTTATCGCAGCAATCAACCGTTTTGTGTGGGCATCGGTCGATATCCATCCATAATCCATGGAGTTTACTCCAATAGGCTTCTAAACTTGAGTCTCCCTGGATGACTCTGCTTGCTTTCTCTCGCAGGTCGTAAATCAGGTACGAATTGGCTGAGCTTGCGAAGGTCACGGCGAGCGTATCCCACAGGGACTTCGCCGTCTGATGATGCGCAAAGTCGGCTATGATATGCGTCTCCATGTTGTCGATGATCCATGAGAAGACTATTAAGTCTATCTCCTCCCAATCGGTGTATCCCTTCTCTCCCGGTTTTGGTGGAGTCGGGATACCCATGATGTGACGGTAGACTCCCCTACCGCCAATGGCTACCTTCATTAGGCGTGCCCACAGTGAGTAATTCGATCCGTTAAGCTTGAAGGCCACGATAACGCTTTTGCTTGATCTGATTTTTTCGGCAATTGGTTCAATTCCATCTTTGTTTTCATCGGTCATATTGAATCTGGTTGATTCTCGCCGTTTCGGTCGAGAATTGTGTATTTGGGGCTAGGGCTATGATGATGTTTTTCTGAGCCAAACCTGCTCGGATGCCATGTAGAAATCGGTAATATTATTGCTTAATTATTCACCATGGTATAATACAGGATATATAGGCTAGAATATCACTATACAAGGTAAGATATTAACTCAATTAAATCTTCCTAATTATGCGGTAGAGATACTCCGTAATCTTCTCATTCAATGCGTGATCTTCTCCTTGATTTTGTAGATGTTCCGGATCTCTTTCCAACACTCTTTCCAACATAGAGTCGGTCATAGGATAATCATGCATTGAAATTCGCCTTATTTCTTTTTCTTGTCTTTATAATTGAGGACAAGTATGGTTTAAGTGTGAGCAGTTTGGTAAGGCTAATTTCATGCATTGATTAAAGGGTTGAATTCATGCATTTATGGGTCTAACACATGTTTTTAAGCCAGGTGTGTAGTAAGTTTCGCCAGGTCCAGGAAAAAGAAGGACGATTGCATGGCAAAGGGAATTGGCGATAAAAGTGAGCAATATGGGAAAAATGACTAGACGGAGGAAACAGCGAAGCTGAAGGGCAGAATTGAGATTTCTGCGAAGGCTTCTAAAAGATCCTCCGTGCCTATATAAGGGAGAGAGCATGTAGAAAAGGAGAGTTTTTTTGGCTCCTTAGGTTTTATTTTGGCTCTCTTAGGGCACTTACTTCTACACACTTGAGGGGATGTCCGGGAAGTTGTAGGGGATTACGGGTTTCACTTTCTGTTTGTTGTAGGGTAACACCTTCCTTGCGTAGGGTGAAGATACAATTTACCGCTTTCATTTCATTCCGTTGCTGTGAATTTCACCGAGCTTCGCTGTTCAAAGCTCGAGTCTGTTTTTTTCTGAAAAATTATCGTGGATTTATGCAATTTCTGTTTTCTGATATGGTGATGTTTATTTCGAGTATGAATGATGTTTTATTTCTAAGCTCGTAGTTATTTACTCAATTGGATGTTTTTCGCATTTGCTTGTCGAATCGGAGTAGAATCGTTGATGATTGTTGTTGATCGGAACAGATTTGTTGAATTGGAGTTTATGGAGTTGATTTTGGTGGTAGTTGGGTTCGGATTGCTTGGATCCGGAGTGGATTAAGCATCTGATGTGTGGATCTGAAACAGAGTAGTCGTAGTTTGATGCCTCATTTCCGTATTTTTATTTCCTTCCGTCTAGCATATGTAGATCTGTTTAACTTCCGGCTAATCGCAAGTTTCCGACGTCCGAACTTTTACATTCTGTTTGAATCTGGAAATCTACTCTGTTTTCTTCATATTCGCGCTTGAATCAGTAGGAAAAGCATGTCGTTGTTAGTTAAATTCATAGTTCGTTAGTTGCAGCTTTTCATCCGTACTTTACTGTTTTAGGGAGATGGTCCCCACTGCTTGCGTTTTTTTCTGTCTAGCTAATTTAGGTAGTTGTTTACTAGGTCAAGGAAATTTGTTTGAGAGATTGAAGTTACGAACATGTTCCATGCCTACATGATGTTTTCAGTTTCCTAGGTCTAGTATCATATTTTCTTCCTGAGTCTAGTAATAGTTTACCTCAACCCAAAAATTGTGTGGCAGCAGCCCATTCACCTTTCCAGAGTCTTCTAAATGCTTTCATCTTCGTGGGATCGACCCCTACTTCCCTGTACTAATTCATAGTATAGCGGGTTGAGGGTTTTGAATGAGGAATTTGTGTGTCCAACGACTGAGACTTCTGAGATCCTCTGAGTTCCTAGACCTCGTGATCTAGTGGATTCTCTGGACTTGAGAAGCCTGACCTAGCATAAAAGCACACACGGTTCCGAACAAACTTTCACACTCACACGCAGAAGATCACCGATTGAAACACCTTGAGTCGACTCATCATGTCCCATAGGCTCGAACACCTATCCCTCAGCTTTACAAGACGCATAGTAGGCTCGAGATAGACTTCTAAGCACATTAAACATCTAAGATCCATCCAGGATCAATCCTACCCGTTTCAATCCTATTATTCTCTATTTAAGTTTGCTCCCTACCCTGAATTAAAGAGATGTCGATGTTAAAGCCATTACCAGATTTCTTTACCTAGTCTAACTCCACCCGGATAAATATATAAATAGAGACAATGAATAACAAAATTATTCAATATATGCTTATGAAACCATATTTACATATAACCCTAACTAACTAAGGACAATCATATGGTCTAGCCTACCTGATGGAATGAAAACATGGTAAAAACACATAGATGCTACCATTTGGGGCTAGCTCTAAGATGAAATTGAGCTTTTGATCTTCAATCTCCTTCCAAAAGTGGGTTAAGGTCTTCTTTCCCTCTCTAAACTCGAGCTCCATCCACCTTCAATCATTATGGAACACATCCCGAGGCTATGTATACCTCTAGGTCGGCCTGGAATTGAAGAATGGGCTTGCAATCGATGGGTCGTCGGGTTCGTAAATGGCCTGAACCTGATGAATCGCTGAATTTGGACCTCTCCCAACAAAAGCAGCGGGTTGCGGAGTTCGTCGGCGTGCAAAACTTATGCACTTTTTATTAGAACTAAAAATACCTGCAAATATACAAGGTAGATCTAGTATAGCAAAAGGTTAGTACCGGATATCGAACACGGGGAATAGTTTCACAGCGAGTACTTAGTTTCAAATACTATTTGGAAACACGGGGTTGGTTTGGAAAACACAATTAAATAAACAAAGCAGTTTAAAGCAGAGATTGAATTGATTTGATAAAAGAATAGAGAAAGTTTAATCAAAACACAATTATGATATCCAAACAATGACTTCAGGGTTCCTAGCTACGGCAAGTCCACCTTATTACTGCAGTTGACTGAACATCATGGATTACTAGCATTAAGGTTGTTAATATTAGCTAGTAACTTCTAAAAGCATAATTAGACCCTTATAATGCTCTCACTCTTTGGTTTATTTTTTTGTGGGATATTAATTATAATGTCATCAGTCTTAATCTAACATATGGATCCTCTCCCGATTCCCCCACGTGCCAATAAATCGACAAGATGTGTCACACAACTTGAAGCATTATAGAACAGAATTGAACCGAGTAAATATAAGTCTTGGATATCAAAAATAGGAATTAAGTAAACATGAAGAGTTACTTTCCAATTCTGAGAATTCAATAAATTAGTTACTCATGAATGAAGTAACAAAATCCATAATAAAGTAAGAAAGCATAAAAACTATCCATGATAAAACCTAAAGGTAGAATCTTGATGGCTCTAGTCTCCTTTTTATTCTCCTACTCCAATCTTCAAGTGCAGAATGATCTTTGAGCTCTATCATTTTCTATGTCTATTTTGCAAATTTCTCACAAAACACGTAAAAATGAAAAAAAAATGTATAAAATATGCAATTAAAGGACATAATTTGCATGACTGACATTCAAAGCTGACCAAATAAAGGCCCTAAAAACATGCAAAATTCGTGTTTTTCAGCCGTCCATCTCTCTGTCTCACGACTCCGTCACTCTCTCACGTCCTTCTCTCTCTCTCCCCCCTTAATCGGTGGAAATCATCTCCTCGACTAGAGCACCGCTCCTTCCGCACAGCCTCGCCGCTCGTCCCGCCTGTCTTGCCGTCTCACCCACCGCGCTGCCCTTCCCTGTTCCCCCGCCACTTCCCCCTTATCTTTGACATCTCTATCTCGATTCCCCACATTTTCTCTGCTCTGCCAGCCGCCGTGTAATGCGGGTGACAATCTACCTCTTTCCCTCGCCGGATTCCGGGCAGAATCGCCCCATAAGATAAGCACTGCAATTAAAAAATTAGTTTACATTAGTTCAAATAAAGTCATAAATGCAACCTTAATTAATTATACACCTATTTATAGGTATTTCAAAACTTCTTTGAGAAATTTGTATCAACGCATTTAATTAGAACATTAATTTGTCCAATAGTTATGCCTTCTATTTTCACCAATAGTTTTGTTTCCTGCCTAAATGGACTCTTGTAAATTTTCACACAATGCTTCCTTTATACTATAGTATAGATATAGATTTTCTCGTGTCTAAGATTTTAATATTCATTCATTGATTTTTTATATTCCATAGACTATGAATTAAATTAGAGTTTATAACGTTATCACCAAAGTGAAAATGCAGTTTAATGAATATGTGCTCTGACAATTAATTAATCGTCATAGAAGTAACGTGATTATTATGATTTTGTAGAAACCGACGTCCCCCCTATTAAATTGGATAGATCAACATGTTGGTATTAGAGATACCCATCAATGAGGAATCCATTTTCTTGTAGCCAAAAGTTACAAACATTTGTGGTAGTATGGTTTTTAAAATTTATTAGTTATATAGCTAGCCATCATTTTAACAAAGAAGGGAAAATATTTAATTAGAGCATATGCAAGTGAAAAATTGAAAGTCTGGACTTGCAAAGATGAAAACTTACTAATTAGTTACAAAATATTTATATATTTTATCTATAATACTAATAACTCATTGACCATGTATAGTATCATTGTCCTCGCTGTCATTCGTCAAATTTATGAAAGTTGGAAAAGGTCATCGACCAGTTGACGTTGCCGAATACCGAATCACATGTTTTGAGATTGCTCGCTTTGAATTTGAATCCATAATTACGTGTCATAAAATGATAAAATATTGAACGAGGTAAAACATATCATTAATTAATCTTGCTAGTATTATTATTTACACCAAATCGGGGAATCATTTTCAGTGAGATATTGTCACATATATTAAAATCAACAATCAAATATTTTAATTGTTGGATAATGAAACACGCAATATTAATACAACCTTTTTGAACAATTCAAACAAATACTAGTACTACTAAATAAGACTCAACCTTTGTGAACGGGCGATATATTAAATAAAATAATGAGTTTGTCTCGAATTTACGAATAATGACGAGATTTGGCTATATGTAAGTTATTTAATATAGAAGATACGTAGTTGAGATTAGGTTTGGTCAAATTTATGATATGATCCTCGATTGCGCCTAGCTGTACTTTTTTATTTTATCCTATTTGTTGATCTACTTTTGTATTAGCCAACACGTCATATTGTATACTTGTATGTTCATGGTCGCCAATCATTGAATAAGATTTTCTCAAGTGACTTGCATAAATAATGTTTTTCAGATATAATAATATTAATTAAATAAAGCTTATTTGTCTTTGAATTCTTAAACTTGATATTTGTTGCCTAAAACGTGATACCGTTTTGGTGGAAGTCCGATATATAGTACCCAATCTTTTAACAATGTAACGCAAAATTTCATCCCGAGTCAATTTTTTCGAGCTTTGAAAGTTGATACCCGTCCTTCATATGCAAAATCCCTAAAATACAAACCAACAATTATTCACCCTTGATGCACATTTTCACCACATTTTTCATAGGATTCTTAAATTCTTTTGTTCTTTATTTAAAGGCTGTATGTCTAAAATTTATATTTCGAACATTATGATATTTTTGGGAAAAGTGTTAATTAAATGTTGAGACATTTTTCTCATATATATTATAGTTCAATTTGTTAGTATATTTTTTAGAAGTCAAACATAATGGGAGGGGCCGCCCCATAAACACGTTATCAATTTGATGCATATGTGGGGAAGAAAATAATAAAAATAAATAAATAAATAAATAAAACAAGCCGCCCATAAAATGGTTAGAGAAATAGACTATTTACAGTCAAAAAAAGGAAAATGAGTAGTTGATGATTAAAAACGAGCTCATCTACCCCTCTCTATATATACATCCGATTCTTCTTCATTCATCCATTCATTACAATTTACAAATCACTACTTTTTCATAATTTAGAGAGAGAGAGAGAGATGTTGAAAGGTATAGTAGATACGCTGACGGGGAAACATGAGGAGGAGGAGAAGAAGATAAAAGGAAGAGTTGTGTTGATGAAGAAGAATGTTCTAGACTTCAACGATTTAGGAGCATCGATTCTCGATCGTCTTCACGAATTGGTCGGTCAAACCGTTACGCTTCATCTCATCAGCTCCGTCCATTCCGACTCTGAAGGTGCTTTTTCTCTCTCAGTTATGCTTGTATATTTGTGTTAGTAAACATCTTTGTCTATGCATGACTTTCTTTCCTCTATAGTCTATATATGTAGTACATATTTCAATTTTTTCTCGTGATTTTTCAACCAACAAATATTAATTGCACCAATACATTCACTGGTTAATAGTGTACTATATATTTTTGGCTCTTAATTTATCCACTTTATAAGGACAGAACTAGTATTATAAGAATGAACCGTTTGATATTAGTAGTAAAGAAGTATAAAAAGATTAATACTACCATTTTACGTACGTGTAGATATCTATATGTGTTGATGTTATGCTATGACTGTAGAATGTCTTATAAAAGAAAGATTAAATACTGAACGGAAATACTATAAATGAAGTAATTTGTAATCTGTGGGTTTATTTAGTTCAGCAAATAAATGATTAGTCGTGGGATGAACCAATCAAATCCTAACAAAAGTTGACGCACCACGTACTAATACCTAACCCAATTATCTAATTTCATTAAGATCGAGTTGAAATTATGCATCTTGGATTAGAGTGGTTGCCGAATCAATTCTGACGGCATCATATTAAATTATATTAATGGTGGTATACTTTAGCATCGATTTTGAAAAATAATAAATAATGAAAGAATAATGTAGAAATTGTCTTTAACTATATTATTCTCTCTCTTATTTTATTATCTTTCCATTTTAATTATTATTATTACTCCTTCCGTCTCACTTTAGGAGTTCCGGTTTATCATTTTTGGGTGTCCCACTTTAAGATAACCGGTTGGGATATTTCATAAATGGTAATAGGTCACGCATTCCACTAACTTGTTTCCATTCAAATTTTATTATAAAATTAATATTATATAAAAGTAGGACTCATATTCTACTATTTTTTCTTCATCAACTTTCTTTTATATTTCTTAAAATTTGTGTCGAACTCAAATTGAATTCTGAAATGGGACGGAGGAATATTATTTTTTTTAAAGGATTGTGAAAAAGAAATATGTAACATAAATGGAACAGAGGAAGTACAAAAATCCAACGGTTTTAACAGAAACTGAAACCACTATTGCCAACAGCCCAGCAGCAACAATGTAATAAGATCACTAAGGAATTTTTTTATGCAATAAAATGCAGGAAATAAATTGAAGGGGAAGGTGGGGAAAGGAGCAGAGCTAGAAAATTGGATCACAACAATCACATCTCTGAAACCAGAAGATTCAGCATACGAGGTGACATTCGATTGGGAAGAAGAGATCGGAATCCCGGGCGCATTCCTGATAAAGAACAACCACCACAGCGAGTTCTTCCTCAAAACCCTAACCCTAGAGGACGTCCCCGGCCACGAGCACACCCCCATCCACTTCGTCTGCAACTCATGGGTCTACCCTTCTGACAAGTACAAATCCGACCGCATCTTCTTCGCCAATCAGGCCTATCTCCCCTCCCAAACTCCGCCTCCACTTTTGCCCTACAGAGAGGCGGAGCTCCTCGTCTTGCAAGGAGATGGCACCGGAGAGTTGCAGGAGTGGGATCGAGTCTATGACTACGCTTATTACAATGATTTGGGCGACCCTGATAGTGGCGAGGATTCCGCCCGACCCATTCTTGGTGGATCCTCTCAGTACCCTTATCCTCGTCGGGGGAGAACTGGCAGGCCTCCTACTCGCACAGGTAATGTTATTCATTTTTTCCTCTATCCTAAATTGGAAGGCCTCCTAAATAAATGGGTATCATTATTGAGCAAGAAGAATATGGAATGATGGAGTTGTTTTTTTATGACATGCAGATCCTAATACTGAGAGCAGGATCCCATTGCTTATGAGCTTGAACATCTACGTTCCAAGAGACGAGCGTTTTGGGCATCTGAAGCTGTCTGATTTTCTGGGTTATGGCCTCAAATCCATCATGCAGTTCCTTCTCCCTGAGTTAACGGATTTGTGTGCCAGCCTCAGCAACGAGTTCACGAGCTTCGAAGACGTCCTCCAGATCTACGAGGGGGGGTTCAAGCTGCCGGAGGGGCCCCTGCTTCAGAACATATATGACAATGTCCCTTCGGAGCTGCTCAATGATATTTTTCATAGAGATGATGACGGTTTCTTCAAGTACCCAATGCCTGACATCATCAAAGGTACACTTTCGTATCTGATTCACCCAACCGCAATCAGAAGCAGAATGTGTTGATTGATTGATGTGAATATGTTTTGGCAGAGAGCAAGTCCGCGTGGAGGACGGATGAAGAGTTTGCCAGAGAGATGGTTGCAGGGATGAACCCTGTCATAATTAGTCGTCTGCTGGTATGCTCAAATCCCGTCATTGCATCTATTACTATAAGTCTGTGGCTGTTTACACACCACAGATAGTGGCTCCAGTGTCACGAAATTGTTGTCTAAACATAAGAAGTTGTTGAAATGCAGGAGTTTCCTCCGAAGAGCAATCTTGACACTAAACTGTATGGGAACCAGAGTAGCAAGATAACGTGGGATGATATCAAGAATGGAGTGGATGAGCTCACTCTTGAAGAGGTATTTATGGTTGTATCAATTTATGGTTGCAGCAATAATACCATGGATGATATGCATTGATTATGACTGATCTGCAGGCGTTGGAGACGAACCGGCTGTTCATACTGAACCATCACGACTCGCTGATGCCATATCTGAGGAGGATCAACAGCACCACTACTAAAATGTACGCCACAAGGACTCTGCTTTTCTTGCAGAAGGACGGGAGTTTGAGGCCCTTGGCGATTGAGCTTAGCCTCCCGCATCCGGATGGGGATGAACACGGTGCTGTGAGTCAGGTGTACACTCCCGCTCGAGATGGCGTTGAGGGTTCAATTTGGCAGCTGGCCAAGGCTTATGTTGGAGTCAGTGATTCTGGAGTTCATCAGCTCATCAGCCATTGGTAACTAAGATACCATCTTCACCAGCCCTTCTTTTTATATAAACTGGTAATTGGTAAATGCTGATTAAATTTTATGTGGTTTTTTAAATGCAGGCTGAATACTCATGCTGCGATAGAGCCAGTGGTGATTGCAACGAACAGACAATTGAGTGTGATGCATCCTATTCATAAGCTTTTGCATCCCCACTTCCGTGACACAATGAACATCAATGCTTTTGCGCGACAAATCTTGATCAATGCTGGAGGAATTCTTGAGGCGACCGTCTTCCCTGCTCGATATGCCATGGAGCTATCTTCATTCATCTACAAGGACTGGAATTTCACCGAACAGGCTCTCCCGGCTGAACTACTCAAGAGGTAGTAATCAAACACCATCATTATTCAAATCCTTGTGTGTCCATTGTTTTGTACGACGCTTAGCTATTATCATATTATTTGAATTCTTCTTAGTAAGTTGATTCATCATATGATATGTATACTCTGCAGAGGAATGGCTGTGGAAGATCCAAACTCCCCACACGGAATTCGCCTGGTGATGGAGGATTACCCATACGCAGTCGACGGCCTCCAAATCTGGTCGGCTATAAACACATGGGTGGATGACTATTGCAACCTGTACTATCCCACAGACGAGGCTGTGAAGGGTGACACCGAGCTACAATCATGGTGGAAGGACCTTCGTGAGGAGGGGCACGGTGACAAGAAGGATGCCCCATGGTGGCCTAAAATGCAGACCCGCAAGGACCTCATCGACAGTTGCACCATCATAATATGGATTGCATCTGCGCTACACGCAGCGCTCAACTTCGGGCAATACCCCTACGCTGGGTACATGCCCAACCGCCCCACCGTGAGCCGCCAGTTCATGCCTGAGCCAGGCAGCGAGGACTACGGGTTGCTGAAGACGGACCCGGACAGGGTGTTCTTGAAGACTATCACGGCGAGGCTGCAGACGCTGCTGGGGATTTCCATTATCGAGCTCCTGTCGAGGCATTCCTCGGATGAGATATATCTCGGGCAGAGGGACACCCCGGTGTGGACCAAGGATGAGGAAGCGTTGGCGGCGTTTGAGAGGTTTGGGAAGGAGTTAGGTGGGGTGGAGAGGAAAATCATGGAGATGAATAGTGATGAGAAGTGGAAAAACAGAGTTGGGCCTACCAAGCTGCCTTATACCTTGATGTATCCTATGAGTGGAGAGGGGTTGACTGGTAGAGGCATTCCTAATAGTACCTCTATCTGAAGTCTCTTCTTTCATTTTAATCATGCTGATCTAGGATTTCTCTTGCTATTGGTTGTGAATAAATAGATTCTAGATTTAGTATGTAATGTCAGGATTCATCTCATGTAACTATGTGCCTGTTATGAAAAATATGTATCACTTCTTTCTAAATAATAATAATAATGTGTTTCTCTATTTGTTTGGTCTGGAGATCTCTTTATGTATGACTTCTTTCTAAGCTACTAGTAATAGATAGTATTTGGTTTACCAGTTACATTTTTCATTATTAAGAAACCATTTTTAATCATAAAAATTCATCTGTTATTTTGAAAATTGGAACACTATTACCTTCATTCGTAATGATACACACTTTTCACTCTTAGTGAATTCAACCTCACATAAGTTTTTGTTAATTATTAGTGGAATGGAGCAATTTTATTAAACCTCGTACGGTTGTACCTCACTTTCTTATGTGATTTAGCAGAAAAGAATACTTAGCTTATACACTTGTGAGATTATTCTTAACTTTCAATAAAATAGTAAATTGACAAAAAATGTGAAATATAGAAATATTAGTGTAATGTCCAAGAACTAGAAATATAGTTGTCTCTACTTTTCAAAAGAGAGGCTAGTTTTGAGGGGTATTTTTAACCATTTTTTACTTTGCATGATGAACAAATTGACAAACTGATATGATAAAGAAGAAAGGCTCTCAAAAATGCTCTCATGATCTTGTCTCTTTTACATGCCGCGATTACAACAATGACAGTACCTGCTGTCGGGATTCGAAACAAGTAGCAGGTTCGATCTAAGCACTCGAAACACACAAAACTATCTAAAACTTCTGGCCTTTGGCTTTGTCTCTCATCGAGTCTTCTTGGCTTTTGCCAACTTCTTTTTCTTTTTCTTAACAGCTTTCGGTACTTTGTTCTTGCGTGACTCTCTCTTTTCTTCCTTCACTTTCTTCTTGTTCTCCTTTCTGGCTGATTTCCTCTCTGCCGGCGTTTGCTTATCACCATCAGAAAAGGAACCGTCTTCTGAGTCAGAGTCCCCTTCACTCTCCTCCATTTCTGTTTCTGATTCTCCATCAACGAGGCCCTCGGTTTCAAGTTTACCATTGCATTGCTGCTGTCCTGATTCTACTTGGGAAGAATTGTTCAGAGAAAGGGCCGACTTGAGACCTGTGATCGTCTGATAGTACATTTCTCCAGTGTCCTTCCCACTGATGATACGTTGCACATCCTCCTCCACGTGCTTTACATCATCCAGGGTCTTCGGAATGTACGTCTGGAGACAAACAGCAAAATTGTTTACATATATGTACAGGTGAAAGAACAAATAAAAACGGCCTTGTTCTATTTACTAGAAACCAATCATGTTCAAAGATCTTCATTGACGAACGGTCAAGATTAATTCTCAGACGGAATTATGCTTTTTTACTCATAAAATAATTACATCGCCACACTTACAAAATAAGGTCGGTTTTTACCAGAATATGTGAAGATGTATATGAAGAGGGATATGAAATCACAAACCTGGACAAATACTAAATCTGCAATTTCTTCTTCAGCAGAGATCTCATCACCTCTAGCTAAAATCTTTTTTTGGACCTATAAAATAGTGCATATGAACAACAGGAAGAATGTTACGTGTCGTTAAAGAGATACGAGTTCAGATTGCATCTGTTTGGGTTAAAGTACTTGTGTAAATTTTCCATACCACTTCCAGATAACTATCAATAGAATCATCATCAATAGTGGGATCGACTATAAAATCAAACAATTCCCGTATTGTCATAACAGCAACCCCATGTTTCTTGAAAAAATCCTGTACAAAAGTGACGAGGAAAGTTACGAAACTCAGTACATAAAGTAAACAAAGAAAGTATAACCAAGGGCAATATTTCAAGAGGCGCGTACCGAAACATGGATACAATCCTCTCGAAGGAAATCAAGGGCATGAGGATGGTCGAGATCAACTGATTGTGACACGTCAATAATATACAAGTGGCCCTGCATAACGCAATAAATCAATTACACTAGTAATAGATATATATGTCGGACAATGGTATTCAATATGAGAGAAAAACAAAAGCTTACCTCATAATAAAGTATATTATACTCACTGAGGTCTCCGTGCACTAGCTTACACTTCTGATACAATGTCCGCATCGACATAATCATCTGGCATTGAGAAGGGAAAGGCATCATTTAGTTTTCTATTTACGTGTTTGTTTCAGAAAAGGAACTAAAAGTATTTTAATAAGTAGCAGAAATTACCTCGACATAACATTCGCGTAGCTTGTCGTCGGATAAATCAGCATCTTTGAGACGAGGAGCAGCCCAACCTGCCTTGCCTGTATTGGAGAAATATCAAACAAATTTAGGCAATTTAAGTAAAGGCTTTTGCTGATAACCAAATATGATAAAATTTATGAGATGAGATATAAATACACGTAATGTAAATACCACAATCGCCAAACACAGTAAAAGTACCTATAAATTCCATCACCAGAACATGGAGTCTCAAAAGTATTGGAACTGGACACCGTATTCCAGCTGCTTTTAGCCTTCAGGTTTAGGCAGAAGTAAAATCATATCAGAGAAAAAAATGAGTTTTTAGTGTTTTTCACTCTTCAATTGCATAGAGTTTTACTGAAGCACCTTCATGAATGTTTAAGGGATTCTGTTGCAGATTGAAGTGCAGAACAGAACTCCCAATTTGTTCTCTATTTTAACATAAAAGAGCAATGGAGGATTCAGAAGATTACCTCATGAGATTCCTCATTTCTTTCTCAGCCCATGTTTTAACCATTTTTCGAGGGTTGTGCTTGCAGTATCCATGTCTGAATCGGTAGTCACCTTGTACATAGCGATCCCTATCCCTGTTGGTTGCAAGAGGAGATAAGATATACGCCATTATTGGTGAACTAATCACTTTCATGCAATAGTTAGAAGGCAAGCAAGACAGAGGAAACATATGAGCATATGAAGATTTTTCGCTGGAAAATATTTAAACAGAAATAAATGGGTTAATAGTGAGACCATCTCCCACTGACCAACATCCACAAGAAGGAAACCAGAAAGTGATTCATATTGCGTACCACAAATATAAAAATAGTTGATGAGTTCATTTGACCATTTTCCCTTTTCTTATTCAATCTAAAAGTCAAGTACATTTTTATTCGATAACAAGTTTTACATCAAGGGGAATGGAAAAAAGTCAATGGCCATGAACTAAAATGGTCACATACTTGAATACAAGGACTGATGTTTTGTAAACCTTGATAGCAAGCTCCTGGCCATCGGATTTTGTAGCATGATATACATTGGCCTGTTGGAGCAGAGAATAAACAATATGAGACTCAAATTTCAACTTGCACTTTCACTAAGGAGAGAGATAAGAAGTTCAACCACTTGGGGACTTCCTGGAGAATACACAATATGCAAGACTGATTGCAAAATAAGAATAATAAAAGAATTATCAACCAGAGAGGGTGTTTCGCTTACTTCCTTTCCAGTTGAAATGCAGCCATTAATGTCATTAAAGATACCCTTGTTAAGCATCTTGAATAAAACCATACGGGTTCTAGGGTCAATTGCCTGAAAGGAAGAAGAGATTTCTAAGCATAACAGGATGTATAGTTCAACCAACAATCAGCTCTCAAAAAAAAGGAAATTATTTGTCAGTAAACAAGGGAGCAGACCTAAGAAATGCACAAAGAAAGATCTAAAAACCTGCACATTCAATGTTTTTTCTAGCAAACATATACCTGCTCAACCGTTGCACGATCTGCTTTCTCAGTTGTCTTTGTCTTACCAATAGCCATATCGCGAACACTGCCACGAATTGCAGTGGTAACAGAGTTTGACATCCCAACATCAAACCTTCCTTCCCACTCCTGCACATCATCACAACCAATGAGCACAATATCAAACTTAAAAGTAGATGAGCAACCACAAAATACTCGGTAGAAAAACAATCCATAACAGTTTCTAAACGGCATAAAGGAAATCCCATTTAAACAACACACACAGACAATGACTCAAATATTAGAAAATCAGCAAACCATAAACACAAATTGCAATCCAAAAACACAGAACCTGGATAATTTATCAATCACGGAGCACTCAATATCAGAAAATCAGCAAAACATAAACACAAATTCAACAGAAACGCAAAATAAAAAAGCAATCTTTATACAATACTACCTCCAAAGGCGAAGCCCTGATGTGATTGGCAAGTTTCTGCGATTTATTCGAGATGGGCTGAAGAGAAGAGCTGTTGGGACGCGAGTGGAGCCCACCGTGAGCGTTGGGGCGGCGCGTGTGCAGCGGCGTGAAGGATCCATCGAGCAATCCGCCCTCTGCATCTTCTCTGGAGTCGAGAAAGTCCAAAGCCTCCGCTATTTCGGAGTCTGATGATAGGTAAAACTCATCGTCGTCTTCCTCTCCCTCCCAGTCCTCTTCTCTCCCCGCCTCATCCCAATTTGTTTTTTTTTCTTCTCCCGCTTCCTTCAGTGTAGAAGATTCACAGCTTGCTTCTCTGTCCTCTCTAGCAATTTCATGTTCCTGTTCCTTCACAGTGGCAGTTACACAACTGCCATCGCTCTCCTCTCTCAACATCTTGCCGCCACCTAGAATTTCTTCGTGATTTTGTTAGGGTTATCAAGCATCGTAATTTTGAGTCATTCTAGTTTCAGTTCAATTAGGATGAGGTTTGCAAGATTGTCTCAATATTAAATATTTAATTTATTTGATTTAGGAGAATCAATTCCATCTTAATTTAAGATAAATAATTATGAGATAATTAATTATAATTAATCCCATAATTAAAATAATCTTATTACTCAATTTTAAATTATATTTTAATATTATTTTATTTAAGAAACTGAACGTATCTATCTGTATAACATAATCCTATCATCTATAGTACAGTACTATTAGTACTTATCATTAGTACAGTACTATTAGTACTACTACCATTATTTAATTCTTCAAATTTATCGATAAACTAAATTTGATATCACGTTGGTGGCAGATTATTTATATTTTCTTAAAAATGAACAGTTACTAATTCATACATGCAAGCTCTGGCATGTCATATTAACAATACTATGTCAGAATTTGATTTGGTTTTAATACTAAAAAAATTGAAAATTTTTATATTTTTAAAAGGTTGAGATAGATTTCAAATTATTAGAAAAAAAGTGCAACTAGCGTAACATTAGAGTGTCCACAATAGGCCCGCCGCGGCGCCGCCGTCGGCGATCTATTAGAAAAAAGAGTGAGATACATAAATGTATCTGATCTTTCACTTTTACACGTAAATGGTACCTGATCTTTATTTTATATCATTTTTGCTACCAGTACCAAACATGTAATTGTTTTTGTTATGAAAGATATTTTTGAAAATTTAAATTAAATGATACCAAAAATGTGATTTTTTTACCCTTTCTTATTTCTTTTTTTCTTTTTAGTTTCTTCTTTCTTCTTTCTTCATTCTTTATTTTCTTCTTTCTTTTTAGTATTTTATCTTCCTTTCTTCTTTTATTTTTCTCCTTAGTTTATATTTCCTCTTTTATCTTCTTTCTTTTTAGTGTTTTATACATGCGTCTAATTGTGTGCATAACATAAATCAAGAACAAAACACCTAATTAAATTAATTATTTAAAGTAATTAAATCAATTGAATATTTTTATTAAATTATTTAATACTCATTTTAGGATTGAAACACTTAACTAAAAATATTCAACTCTTTATATCATTACGAATACAATTCACAATTTTAAATTTTTATTAGACTATATTGATCAGTTATTAATTTAATATAAAATAATAATAACAATAATAATAATAATTATTATATAATATATATGATTCATAATTTAAATAATTATATTATAATTATTTATTAATTACTACTAATTTTTAAGTATTCTAACAATAATATTATTATAATAATTAAATATAATCATAACTATAATTATAATTAAGTATGAATGATATTAAAAAATAAATTAATTATTAATTTATAATATCAAAATAATAATATTAATATTAATATTGATTAATAGTAATAGTATAAAGAGTGAGGTGAGGAGAATGAGAGAAGATATTATAATATCACTTTTGGTACTAGTTTTGTGTATGCCGAAAATATCCTCTATGACATAAATGGGAAAATGTATTTGTTTAGATGGCATTTTGAGGTGAAAATTGCATCAGGTACTAAAAATGTGATTTATAGGTACCAAAAACGATATAAAATAAAGATCATGTACCATTTTATGTGCGAATGTGAAAGATCAGGTGTCATTTATGTAGTTCACTCTAGAAAAAAAGTGCAACTAGCGTCATATTAGAGTGTCCACAATAGGCCCATCGCGACGGTCTATTGCTGGACAAGGGGCGCCGCGGCGGGGGCGGAGCCGCGTATGTGGCGTGGACGGGGTGGTGGCTTCGGCGGTTCCGCGGCGGCCTATTGTGAGCTACCTCCGCCGCAGTGGTCTTTTTTTTCTTAATTTATTTTGTGATAATGTGACGGAAGAGTTTTTTGTGGCTGTGGCATAGCTGTTCCGGACTATTGTGGACACTCTTATTGTTTTTCTTTTATTTAGTGTAGTTTTGATCAATAACCTACGCAATAATAATTATTGAATAAAATTAATGATAAACAACTAATTTCATATCACAATTATTGTAACACAACAAAATGGGGTTAGGAAGAATTATTGTTGTAACATTTTTATTAATGGAATTGAAATTTATAAAATACCATCTAACAGATTTTGGTATTTATAAATTAAATTAATAATAAATTGCAAATTTTTTTACCTTTCAAATTATATTATAACTGTAAAACATAGATATCCATTAGTCAAAATTCTGTTTAATCAACAGATCTTTCCAGCTAACAAGCATTCCTATAAATTTCTCTAATAAGTCCACTCAATTAGTACTCCACATTTCACATCATTAATTTTCATCCTTCAATAATCACTTTAATAATAAAAAGTTCGTTGTGTTCGTATTACTGAACAAATATCATCAGTTTGGATTATGTTTTCATTTTTTATGGTTAAATGAACCTAAATTTTAAGGCCGCCTCACGAAGGACTCGAACCTGAGATCTTTACCGCTTGGCTAACTCACACACAGTGGATTATGTTTTCATGACAATATAATACGTGGTACTCCCTTCGTCCACGATTAATTGCACACTTTGGATTGTCAAGAGTGTTAAGAAATATATTGGAAAGTGAATTGAAAATTTTAATGAAATGTGGATCCTATTTTTATATATTACCTTTATAATAAAATGTGGGTGTGGTAAGTTAGTGGAATAGTTCATTATTAAAAATAGTAAAAAATAAGAGTGTCAATTAATTGTGAACGGACGAAAAAAAGAAATTGGTGCCAATTAAATTATAGTACTATTTAAGTATTTTAGTCATGTACATGAAAGTACTAATTTTGGAATTTTTTATACAAAGAGTGAGAATTCAAGGAATTTTAGATATCTAAAAGATTTTAACAATATTATTGGATTACTTTTAATAAATAATTTTATCATTTTACATATTATTTTTGATACGAACGAGAGGTCCAAGGCCCGGGCTGGCCCGAGCACGACTCCCCTTAAGCTGTCCGGGAGGCCCGTCACGAGATCTATGATACAAAAGCTTCGGGAGGGCGTTTCAAGCTTCATCGGGAGAGCAATGGAGGAGGCAGACGGAACGCCCGGTCGGGCGAATCCACCCCTCCAAAACGCCCGATCGGGCGTTTGTGCGCTAAGTGTCGTCCACATTCCAGAGAGTTCGCCCGGTCGGGCGAACTCACCCTCCCAAAACGCCCGACTGGGCGTTTGACAAAGCCGCGGCGAGTCCAGAGAATTCGCCCGACCGGGCGATTTCACATGTCCAAAACGCCCGGCCGGGCGATTCAACTTTTGTAGCCGAATTTCTTATGTTTTAACCCTTTGTCTTCGGATTCCAACCCAAGGTATAAATACCATTTTGTAAGACTTTAGTTGGCAGACTTTGATGAATGAAATTATGAAGACTCCTTTGAGAGCATCTCCCTTGTGAGATTTTTATCCAAATTCCTACATGTTAGGTTGCTTGGTTTATGTTTAATAGACTAGATCAAGTATAGGTATGCATTTATGGTTGTGTAATCATGAATGTGGAGCCAATGGAGTATTTGCTTTGGGTGAAAGTAGCCTAGGATTGACTTCATCTTTTTTAGGGAGGTCATAGGTTCCCAAAGAGGATTCCTCCCTCTTTACACTTTCTTCTCACCTCTTTTCTCTCCATTAAAATCCATTTTGAGCCTAGTTTTTGTGGCTAGCTCAACTTATCTTTGTTTATCTTAACTAAAAATTGGAATCAAACACTAGTTTGGGTGTTTATTGGGCACATGGAAGCCTCACAAGGAACATTATCAATTTTTAAAGGAAATACAAATTCAATTTTGATTGATTCAATTTTGTTCGTAACTGAATTTATTATTTTATTCGTTGCAGCAAAAAAAAGGCGATTCCGTCACCTTGGCAGCCCCCACACTCCGGCCTGACATCATGTGAGGGAGTTCAATCATGGTACGCAGTAGCTGATGCACTTTTTATTAATACTAATAATACCTGCAAGTATACAGAGTATGAATAGTATAGCTAAATGTTAGTACCAGATATCGATCACGGGGAAAATAAACACAGACTGTCTATCATCTACTAAAACTCAATTACTATTTGGAAAAACGAAAGATTTTTGAATTTTTAAAAACAAAGAATAGTTGAAAGCAATAAACAACTAGTTGCAAATAAATCACAAAGATAAAAAGTACAGAGATAAGGGAATTCTAGGGATGTGCGTTCACAATTATGGTTATACAAATTACAATTACAATACTCAAGCACAGTTCTTACTTTGATAGAACGAGTCACCTAATTTATGCTCATGCGATGCAAACGTTGGTTACAAAAATTAAGGTTATCAATCCTAAATACGTAACTCCTAAAAGCTCCTAAGTTCCTTGAAAAGTTCTCACTCTTAATTAACAGTGATGTTTTAAAGGAAGCTAATTGTAGTGTCTATTAAGTGGATCTAACTCGTCAACCTCATCTCACGATTATGTAGCAAGTTATATTAATTCATAACAGAATGTGTCACTCAAACGTGAAGCATTATCCAACAACTTAAGGAAGAAACAAAGTAAGAACAAACAGATATTAAATAGAAAAAGGAATTATATAACCAAAGTCGTTACTAACACATACCTAAAATCCTATGAATTTAGTTACACATGATAGAATAATCTAAAAACATAGATTGAAGGGAAGACAATGAAATCATAAAACTAAAGCAAAATAAAACCCAAAGGTTGAATCCTTGTAGCTTTGATGATCTTGAATCCTTGTAGCTTTGATGATCTTGAATCCTTCTTCAACTCCTTGCACAATGAAGTACTCTAACTTTTAATCTCTGGAAAATATGTTGCAAAAAGAGGATTCTAATGAAGAGGTTTGAGGGGGTATATATAGAGGAAAAATCGAGCTCTTCAAATAAGGAAAAGAGTTGCAAAATCTTGGAGAGAAAGTAGCGCAAAAAATGCTCGCCGCTTTTTCCCAGCGGGCCGCTGCACATTGGCCAGCGGTCGCTGTGGGTTGGTCCGAGACTTCTGACTCTTGGGCAGCGGTCGCTGCACTTGTTTCAGCGGTTGCTGGCTATTATCCCGTAACTTTCTGGACCCTTTGTAGCGGTCGTCACGCATTGCCCAGCGGTCGCTGGGCGTGTTCTTCATTCCATGCACAACTTTCCTGGAGCGGACCGCTGCTGTCTTGGCGGTCGTTGGGCGCCGGCGGTCATCGGCGGTGTTGCAGCGTTCGCTGGACGCTCCCAGAATCTCCAAATTTCCAACTTCGCGTTTTGACTCCCTTTTTAGGCTCAAATATGCACATTTCTCACAAAACACGTCAAAATACCAAAATAGATAAAACATACAAAATATGGACATGAATTGTGATTTTGACATTAAAAACGGACCAAATAATGGCCTTAAAATCGTGCAAAATCCGAGCGTATCAACTCCCCCGTACTTACATTTTTTTTTGTCCTCGAACAATATACAAAAGACACAAGAATAGACGCACGGAATGCACAAGGACTAGATGTCATAATTGCCTCAAAGTATGGAAAAGATAGATTAAGCATGTATTAACGCAATCAAATCAAGCAAGGCTTATTAGTGCACTTTCATTACTAACTCATGGAACACCTTGAATTCATGCACTCTCATGTGGCAAACTTCCAAAGATGGGAAGTGATTTATCTCTCACTCTCAAAGTGTATCTGGCAAAGTGTATAACACTCAAATCATGCATCATGCAAAGTTTACCATAGACTTGCTCAAAGTCTAATCCCTCTCCTCTACTAGATGTGATTAAGCATCAAAAGTCCGAAAGGTCTTTATTTTTTGTTGTAATGTAGCCTCTTTGGTAGGTGAGGAATATTTGGCTAAAAAGTTACTCAAAATAAAAATATCCAAGTAGAGTTAAAATGACTCCACTTTTCTAAAAACCTAACACACTTCTAACACTTATTTTTCTTCTTCATCTCACTTTCCAAACCTTTGATATTTTCTTTCTTTTCTTCACAACCTTTTTTTTTCATAAGCATCCCTTCTAAGATCAAGCACATATTTTGATTTTTCTATTTCACAACTTGCACTTTTCTACAATTAACCACACTACTTTTTTTATAACTTTCTTCCTTATCTTTCCAATTCCTTTACAAAAGATAATAAAACTATACTAACTCAAGGAATTGTCCCCATTTATTTTGGCTTCCAAAGAATAGGATTAAAGGCTCAATATTGGCTCCAAAGGGAAAACTTTGAGAGGGTCGAAAATTTGGGAATAAAAGTAGCTAAGAAAAGATGGTCTAACATCCTCCTAAATCAACTTAAACACTATGTAAACTTAGGCAGACTAGCAGACTAGGAGCAAGTTCTAGAAACATATACATGAATGCAGATAAATCACAGAAGAAAGAAATTTGGCTCAAATCTCACAAGGTCTAAGCATGATTCAAAGCGAACAAGCAATTCACTAATTATGCACCTTTTTACCAAACCATCATATCAAAACGCCAAGCCATACTTAATCAAAGATGAAAAGAACTTTATATCATTGGCAACTCGGTCTAATGTGTCCCTAAACATGCAAGTTTCTAAATTCTTCATGTTAAGTTCATGACATGGATTCACCTTTGGGATTTTTAAAACAAAAACATAAAATTAAAACCCCCCTAAAAACAAAAACATAAACTCACAGTCCACCACTTCATTCCCCCAAACTTATTTACAACAAAGTGTAAAATAAGTTTGTAGAGTCGGTAGGGACGTGAGTAAACTACTAAAAATAAAACATACCTTAAAAAATTTCGGGTAGAGGCTGGACGGGGCGAAAATTCAAAAAAATAACGCTGGAAACTGCAATTGGGTGGCGGTCGCTGAGGGCCCTCCAGCGGTCGTTGCGGTGAGTCGGAAAGTTTCCAGAAGCTGGCCAGCGGGCAGCTGCGGACTCCGCAGCGGTCGCTGGCGAAGGTCCAGAACCTGCGAAAACTTTCAACAATATGAAAACCAAACAAAAATAAAAAGTACTCAAAAACTTAAGCAAACATTGTCAAAACATAAAAAGAAATTGTCTCAAAACAAGAACAAATAATGATACAAGTGCTCATTTAAAGTCATGAGCTTGACTTCTTCATTCTTGTGGAAGAGGAGGGAAACGAGCGTTGAGGTCGTCGAATGCGCCAATAAGATAGGCGATGTCGCCATTCATGGTTTGGCGCTGCTCTCGAGCCTTGGTGGCCATCCTTTGGAGCTCGGCGATTTGTTGACATTAATGAACATCTTCTAGCCGTTGCGTTGCTGCTCCCAAAAGTCTTGTTCCGCCGTCCGCCACTCGCTTTGTGCCGCCCATCCTTGGCGGTTGTAGGCAATTGTCCTAATTGTTGGACATATTTTTTATATAGGAGAACATGTCTCCTAATTGGGCGGAGGTGTTGGCTTCAAACTCCTCATTGTCGTTAGGCCTTCCGCGACGGCGGTTGGCCCTAGCACGGCGGCGGTGGGCTTCCACTTCCTCTTCTTCCTCTTCTTCTTCTTCTTCTTCTTGTTGTGGTGGCGGCGCCCCACTCCCTTGAGCTTGTGAATGCTCCGCCTCCTCGTGATAATTTTCAATGGCATCGAAGGCGGAGTCATCTTCGGGATCGAAGACGGGGATGCGGGAAGGAATGTTCCTCCTCCTAAACTCTCCATTAATGGGGTTGGCCTCGATGGCTCTCCGGTGGGTGGGAGTGTTGAGCTTCCAATTAGCTTGGTTCTCCCACATGTCGACCTTGGTCAAATGGGAAATGGAAACAGGAAAGTGATCCCAATCCAATTGCAAAAAGAATCCTTGACCGCTAGAATCGGTCTTCAAAAGCCCCACCGAGAAAAGCACCTCGTAAGTGATGAATCTCTCCCCCATATCCTCGGCGAACCCCGCGGTCGAGATGCCAAAATATTCGGCAAGCGTTGTTATCAATCCCCCGCAACAAATAACTCCCCCGTTTTTCTTGGTAATCCGGTCAACGTAAAGAGTGAAGAGGATTCTAAAGTTGAACCCCCTTTTGGTGAGAAGACACCACATGATGTTGAGCTTAGTTTGGGACACACTTCCACCATCTATTCTTGCAAACATAAGTTGAGTCATGGCTCGGTGGAGGTACCTCAAAACGGGGTTGCGCATGGATGAGGACTTGGCGTAGTCCGGCTCATGATTTTCCCCTTCCGTAGTCATCGCACCCCAAACATCGGAGTAATCATAGTCAATCTCTTCATCGGGGTTGGGGTCGAAGCAATGGAACACCACACAAAGCTCCTCCATGGTTAGAGAATGGTTGCAATTGCCGAGACGGAAGTCGATGCTCTCAGGGGTGCGGGTACGACGGTTCTTGTGCACCTTGAGTGTGCTTAGGAACTCTAGAGTGAGTCTCCTATATGATGGTCACCTCCCTTGGAACATGTGGATGAGGCCATTCCCTTCCCCTACGTTGCACAACGCCCAAAAGTCTTCTATGATCCCCAAAGTTTCTAAGGGAAGCTCGATGGGGTATCGCGAGGGTGTCGTTTCTCTTGCCGAGACCTTCTTCCACATTGCCTTATGCTCACCGTCGTAAGGCTAATTCCGTAGTTCTTTGCATTCTTGGCCTTTCCTCTTGTTGTCATCTTCCTACAAAAGAAAACCAAACTCTAAAACGAGCTCCAAATAATAGACAAACAAGGGTTCCCCCAAACTTGCACTCAACTAAGCATACATCAAAAATCAACAAAGATGTGCAAGTTTGTATCAAATAAGCATCCTAAATTGTAGCATGTGATTATGTATAACAAAGTCAACAATTTAGAACACAAAAAAATCCATCCCCCAACGTGAATTCATCCCCCCTGCAGAGACGTATCAACAAAATTAACACAAATCAACAATCTCTCTAAATAACATGTATTGCAATTCATGGAAGTAATAATAGTCTCACAATGCAATGAACATGATTGCAACATATAAACAACTTAGAACAAGAGGGAAATTCACTAACCAAAAACCAATAATTCACCACTCTATGCAAAATCTAACCATGAAAAATAAGTAGAAACATCATTAAACTCATCCCCCATATTAAAACATACTTTTCAACCGAACAATTCATCAAGAAAGAGCAAAATCCATGGAAGAATTCAATTTAAACTCAGAAATTAAGAGTAGAATTCATACCTTGAATTAGAGAGAATTTGAACGATGAAAGCTTGAAATTCGGAATGGAATGGGAGAATGAGAGTGTGGGTGTGTGAATTTGGTGATATTTTATAGTTGGGGTCATGTGCAAGAGAGAATTGGAGAAGATGGTGGAAAGAATGAGAAAACTCACCTTAAATAGCCAAAATCACGATTCTGACCCTCCGTTGCGCGACATGCAGCGACTGCTGCGTGTGTTTGAAAAATGTCGCATCTCCAACGGGCCACTCTGGCACGCGCAGCGAGCACTCAGCCCACCCTAGGCCCGCTCTAGGGCCCGACCTGCTCCTGCACACGTGTACAATCGGTAGCGACCGCCGTGGATTGTGCACCGGCTGCTACGAGTTAAATATATATATTTTTCTGTGCATAGACAATGCACGAAAATCAAAGGAAAAACATAAATACAAAAACCGAAGGAAAGCTTGATACACTTTTTATTAGCATTATAAATACCTGCAAGTATACAAAGTAGGAATAGTATAGCTAAAGGTTAGTACCGGATATCGATCACGGGGAAAACAGACACAAACTATCTATCCTCTACTAAAACTCAATTACTATTTAGAAAAACAAAAGATTTTTTAATTTTTTAAAACAAAGAACAATTGAAAGCAATAAACAACTAGGTGCAAATAAATCACAGAGATAAATGTATAGAGATAGGGGAATTCTAGAGATGTGTGTTCATAACTATGGTTATACAAATTCCAACTACAATACCCTAGCACAATTCTTACTTTGATAGAACGAGTCACCTAATTTATGCTCAAGCGATGCAAACGTTGGTTACAAACATTAGGGTTATCAATCCTAAATACGTCACTCCTAAAAGCTCCTAAGACCCTTGAAAAATTCTCACTCTCAATTAATAATGTCGTTTTCAAGGAAGCTAATTGTAGTGTCTATTAAGTAGATCTAACTCGTCAACCTCATCTTGTTCATTCCATGCACAACTTTCCCAGAGTGGACCGCTGCTGTCTTGGCGGTCATTAGACGCCGGCGGTCGCCGGCGGTGTTACATCGGCGTTGGACGCTCCCAGAATCTCGCGATGGACGCTCCCAGAATCTCGCGATTTCCAACTTCGTGTTTTGACTCCCTTTTTAGGCTCAAATATACACATTTCTCACAAAACATGTCAAAATACCAAAATAGATAAAACATACAAAATATGGACATGAATTGTGATTTTGACATTAAAACAGACCAAATAATGGCCTTAAAACCGTGCAAAATCCGAGCGTATCAGTAGCCCGTTAAAGGGGATGACTTAACCAACTGGCTGCCAGAAGTCCATCTCCCAAGGCCTCACACTTGTGCCTGAGAGATGGAAGCAACTACCTGACAACAATGAGATTTGAACTCAGGCTCATTGCAACAAGATCTGCCCCTCCGTTACCAACTGTGCTGCCCCTGCGGGCATTACACATTATTTTATTCATCACTATTCTAATACTCCCTTCATTCCATAGTAATAGAGGCATTTCATTTTGCGCACTCATTTTGAAAAAATAATTATAAATAGATAAAGTGGAGAAAAAGTAAAGTAATAGAAAGAATATTGTAGATAAGACTCTTCTCTACATTATTCTCTCTCTTACTTTACTCTCTCTCCACTTTAACTATTTAATATCATTTTTTTCAAAACGAGTGCAGAAAATGAAATGCCTCTATTACTGTGGAACGGAGGGAGTAAGAGGGGTACTATTAGCATTACACATTTTAGCTACAACATAATTGAATCTATCAAAACTTTTTATCTCGATTTAATTTTATATAACGAACAACATACTTGCCATATCTTACCTAAACCACGGGGTGTGTTCGTAAGATATATCATACCATTTTTATTTTGTTTTTTTAATATACCATACCATATGTTGTACAACAAATTAATAGTATGAGTAAAAACCATACATATACCTTACCAATTTTTTTTGGTATATTGTATTTTCGATAAGAAAAAACTCTATACAATATTGTACCGCATTTTCATGTGTCGTATTTGAAATTCTATGTACCAGAATTTTATGACGATATACTTATTAGAGTTATGTAGATTAAAAATCACCTTTCAAATGATTGGATATTGTAAAAATTCTTATTTTTTTTCCAAGGAATAAAATAGATTATTTGGTATGTTGGGTCGATATCAAAGTAATCCCGGTATGGACTACTGGAAGGCTACAAAGAAGGTTCTCAGGTACTTGCAAGGCACCAAAGAACACATGCTTACCTACAGGAGATCCGATCACCTTTGGATAATCAGATTCAGATTATGTCGGGTGCGTTGATACCAGAAAATCAACGTTTGGCTATTTGTTTCTTTTAGCCGAAGGAGCAATATCATGGAAAAGTGGAAAACAGTCTGTCATTGCTACTTCCACTATGGAGGCTGAATTTGTGGCGTGCTTTGAGGCCACAGTTCACGGATTGTGGCTGCGGAACTTTATTACATTTAGGGTGTGTTTGGTTGGTCTGTTAGACTCCCTAACTGGGCCATTTCTATGCCTATCTAATGTTTGGTTCGTCTGCTAGAGTTTATCGATGGCCCGACTTTTGGGCCAAGGCCCGACAAAAAACCTTATTTCTTGAGTTACCGAAACTTTCCATCTCACCTCATTTAACATTTCTGTCTATTTGAGTTAAGCGATTCTTCAGTGGAAATATCCCAAATAGCCCCAAGCTTCCCTATTTCCCCTTCAATTCACAATACGAAACCAACGTTATTCTCTTCCTTCTTCGCGTCGGAGAAGACATACACGGTGACCCAAGGAGAAAGCTCACTAAATCCGGCAAGGGCGGCCATATCAATGACGAGGTTAGGTTTTTCTCAATTTAACTTCAATATATACGTGTTTTCTATGGGTTTCGAATATGTATGTGTTACGGACGTACTCCGTAACGGTTTCGACAACTCGGAAAAAAGATAAAATAAGACAAAATCGACGCCCGGAGAGTGTCGCGGTGAACAAACTCTGAGCGGCTGTGCGCAGGATACCCCGTCGGGCAGCAGCGATAGAGATGGGAGACCCCCAAAATTAGGGTTGTAAAACACACGTTTTTGGTGGGGAAAATATTTTATTCATCCATTGATTAAAATATAACAATCTATCCTCTTTATAATACTAGCTTATGGAACAAGAAAACAATATATGAGAAAGGTATGGTGAATCAAAAGATAACTAAATACTAAGATATAGAGATCGTATCAACTCTCCCACGGTTGAAATCCACCTTGTCCTCAAGGTGGGATCCACAACACAACGAAAAACGTCACCAACTAATGCTTTGTCGAGATATCCCCTTCTGGATAAAACGCAAAAGCTAGTTGTTTTGTACCCTAATAGCCAACTATCATATGCTTAATGTAAACATCTCTTAAATCGAATGTCCTCTTCATTGCATCAAGAAATGACATGTCTGGCAAGCCATTAACCATTTCTCTCCAAGCATCCTGTAGTTCAACAAAATACAAATTCTAGAACTTCTCTGTTTTTATTGATACATGGGGAAAATTGTATTTGCATCTACTCTCTTCCCATATGTCATTGCAAGACCTTCATCAAACTCAAAGGTTGCAATTGTACTTGAATCAAGAAGACCACCAACCTCATCAATTTTACGCACCTCTATAGCACGTACTTCTTCATCTACCAAATTCTTCTCCTTGAGCTGCAAGTCAACTTTATTTAACACTTCTGAATCACCTTCAACTCCCAAGTGCATCTCTTCACAAGAAACAAGCTGCCTAGCCGGGCGGGTGCTCGGTGGATGCAAGGAGGGCGGTGGGACAGCAGCAGAGGCCATCGGTGGTATTGCTGAGCGTTGGAGACTTGTCGGACTGAGCAGTGGATGCGGCACAACAGTGGGTTGCTCGTGGCAGGATCGGCTTTGAGTTGTGGCTGCCGGGAAATCCACCTTGGTTGTACATGATGGGCTGAACACTGGTCGGAAGGCGGTGTTGGTGGATGCAGCGTTCGGTCAGGGAGGGGGAGTTCTGACTGCTACAGATGATACATGGTAGATGAATTATGTGGCTGCCCGTATGAGTCCGTATATGGCGGATGAGGGGGCAGGTAGTCAGATTGCCTGACATGGTATTCGGCGTCGAGATTTTGTAGCGCCGCATCTGAAACGATGCAGGTGTACGGCGAATGCTCAAAGGCCGGTGTTGGGTTTGATTGATATCGAGGTCGGGAATCGCCAAATCGACAGTTATGGGCTCCATATGTGCAGCAACAGGTTGGTGTTGCTGCCAATAGGCATTTGTCTGCTGTTGCTTCCCGTAGGCGTGCCGATGCCGCTATGCGGGCCAGTAACTTGGGGGGTGAGCGTTGCGGTGGCGGCTAGCCGGGAGGCTGTTCGTGGCAGGGGCAAAAATGAGTAGGTTGCTGATAGAGATCAGTGGAGTAACCCCCAGAAAAAGACGGATAGGGCGGCTGCGCATATAGTGGTGGGTCCCAGCAGGTCGGACGACGCCTGGGCAGGGGTCGTGGTGACCAGGCGGCGTTATTTGTTGCTTTTAACGCCTGCAATTTTGTCACACGTCGATCGATTTCTTCCCAACGTGATTCCAACTTTGAGGTAGCGGCATCCAATTGATCAATCTGATGTTCATAATGCTCCATGACGGTGAACTAATAATGGAAAATAATGATGTGCGGGGTTGAGGTATGGAGGATGAGCACGAGAAGAAAGCACCAGTTGTTACGGACGTACTCCGTAACTGTTCCGACAACTCAGAAAAAAAGATAAAATAAGACAAAACCGGCGCCCGGAGAGGGTCGGCGGTGAACAAACTCTGAGCAGCTGTGCGCGGGATAACCAACCCGTCAAGCAGCAGAGACTCCCAAAATTAGGGTTGTAAAACTCACGTTTTTGGTGGGGAAAATATTTCATTCATTCATTGATTAAAAATGACAACAATCTATACTATTTTTAATACTAGAATACTAGCTTATGGAACAAGAAAACAATATATGAGAAAGATATGGTGAATCAAAAGATAACTAACTACTAAGATACAAGGATCGTATCAGTATGTGAGTGGAAATGCACCCAAAATTGGGTCGAAAATTGGCAAAATCCAGCAATGGGTCGAAATAGGTTGAAATTGGATTATTAGCATAATCCATACAAAACGAGTCGAAAATTCAACAATGGATTATTAGCATAATCCATACAAAATGGGTCAAAAATTTGAATAATGTCACTTCCAGAAAATGTAATGTAATTTTGCATTTTGTCAATCTTAGATTTACACTAGTGGAATCAATTAATTGGATCTGTTAATATGGATGTTTATGTTTCCAATTTTTGTTGGTTTCATCTTGTATATGTGCAAAATGCATCTATTTATCAGTACTTGAAATTTGTGAAATTTTAGTGAACCCTAGATATATGAATTTACACTCTGTTCTTTTTCTAACTCTGTGTGAATGTGTATTTTTCCATTTTTTTTTTGTTTCATATTTTATGTGGGCAATATGATGAAGTTGGATTCAAATCTTGAATTATTAGTCTAGTTTTTAAGATTGCTTCAAATCAGTATGCTAATTTTGTTGTGGGGTAGATTTATGGACTCTGATTTCTTCTTCAAATATCATAACTAAATTGTTTGCACAGTTTTGTTTGAGTATGGTGGTATGAATATGTACCATTTCCTCTAAATTGACACTATGTATCTTCCATTTTCTTGGTGTAAGATGGATCGAACTTCCAAAAGGACAAAATGTGGTGCAAATGCTGGAGGATATTATACGGAGTTATCTTTTTGTTCGACTATGTATCATATACCTGATTCTCATACGATTGGGCCAGCAGAAGAAGAGGAAGATAGCTTAATTTGTACTACCTTATAGCATCGTCGGCAGAATGCACACATAAGTGAGCCACATGAACAGGTTGGTTAGTGTTACTGACACGGACTACATTGACAATCTTAGGATGGACCGGAATGCATTTGGTAGGCTATGTGCATTGTTTCGACAAATGGGTACTCTTTGCGACAAACGGTTTGTCTATATTTAAGAACAAGTCACCATTTTCCTAGGTGTATTGGCACATCACAAGAAGAATCGTGTCGATCAGGCCACACAATTTCATGGTGCATCCATAAGGTCCTTCGAGCTATCTTAAAAATGCACACTTTGTTTCTCGTAAATCCCGAGCCGATAGCTGATGATTGTGCCGACTAGAGATGGAAGCATTTCAAGGTAAAGTTCTTATGGATATAAAAAGATATGTGAAAAAAGCTTTATGTAACAATATTCACAATAATGCACTCATGAATTTGTATGTTTGGCTTGGCTTTATTGTGTGCAGGGTTGTCTCGGTGCTCTTGATGGCACTTTCATCGATGTTTTGGTTCGTAATGCCGACAAACCACGGTATAGGAACGGAAGGGTCAGATTACAACTAATTTCCTAGCAGCATGTGATCAACACATGCGTTTCACCTACATATCTGTTGGTGACGCTCGTATTTTGCGCGACGCTGTTAATCGCCCATATGGTTTGAGAGTCCCTTTAGGTATTGCATTTAATACTCCGTTTTCATGAAAAATGACCTTCCATCTTATCTTATCTGTGGTTATGTTAAATTTTTCAAAAGGTAAATACTACCTCTGCGATAATGGGTATGCAAACAACCATGGTTTTCTCACTCCTTAAAGGGGTGTTAGATATCATCTGAAGGAATGGGGTTCGAACGTGGACACGCCGCAAAATGCAATTGAGTTGTTCAATATGCGTCATATTGAGGCCAAAAATATAATTGGAAGAGCTTTTATAATTGACTGTATTTGTGGGATGCTTGAGGAAACTCTTTTCATTGGCAGATACTTTTTGATTTTGGGTGTTGTATGTAAGCCACTTTACCGATTTCTATACCGAAATCTGATACTAGATTTGTATTAATTCAACCATTACATATACATCATCAAAGAGATGATTTACCAGCCTCCATCTAAAGCTTATATTTGATGTAGGGTTGTATTCCACGAGTTGATGTTTAGGGCTGGCAAATCGTGTGGATTGGGTCGTTAACGGGTCAACCTGATAATGACCCAACCCAATAAGGCCTAACCTGAACCCGACCTGTTAAGGAAACTGTAAATCCGAACACGAACCCGACCTGCTACCTTCAAATCCAAACACGAACACGTTATCGACACGATATAATATGGGTTGACACGACACGATAACAACCCAAACCTGATATTACACGATTAAAACCTAATATTACACGATTAAACCTTAATTTTTAACCTAATTTACACAATTAAAATTCGTTTTATACTATTTAAACCTAATTTATAAGAAGTTAATAAATTAAAGTAATATATATTTTTTTAAATAATAATAAAAATAATAATATTATTTCTTAATGGGTTACCCGTATCCGACCCGCATTCGACCTGAACCCAACTCGAAATTATCGGGTTCTTAATGGGTCAACCTGATAAGGACACGGATCCAATAAGACTTGACCCCAACTCAATAATTTCATGCGGATTCATGTCAGATTATCGTGTCGTGTCGAAAATTGCCAGCCCTATTGATGTTTCCCCTAAAAGCTGCGGTTGATATTATCGTCTCTTTCGCCTTTTCTTTTCGGATTCTTTCGATGGAGAAGAATCTAATAACAATATGACTTTTCTGTATTCCTTTCACGTATATAGAATTCTGTAGAGATTTTTGTGTCATTCAAATCTGAAAATCTGATTTGTTTATATAAGTTATACGCAAACTTTCACGAAAGGTTGCATCCATTCACTTATACCCTTTCATGTAAAACCCATCAGATTTTCTATAGACTTTATTCTACAGCTTTCCATCTTCTATACACTTTAATGTACACATATTTACACCATCTATGCAAGGCAAGAGAAGAGGGTTATCAATACACCCGATTCTAATTCTTTAATCGAAACCGATCCATCACGGTATCGTCTTTTATATTAGAATCCAACTGATATGTTTGAACTTGATCTTTAATATTAAACCAATATCTACATAGGTCACATATAGGAATAAATATTCCTACATTCTCCCACTTGACCTTTGTAGCTCTCAATGGTTTAATTACTTTTCTGCACACTTTACCATCAAGTTCATATATCCTTTAAATACCTATAAAGTTAAACTTGTTTGAATCATGGAGGTCACACAATCATTTAGTTGACATGATTCCTTCCATGTATCACAAATCAATTCTAACCTTATATGAATAAACCTTTCATTGAGATGAACTTTGATTCTTAATACAACATATGTTATCTAAACAACCATACTGTATACAAACTTTAATGATAACATATAAACAAGCAGAAACATAACTTTTATTGAATTCACAAGAGTGTTTATACAATACATGAGCACACAACTAAAATAGCAAGGCTTTATCTATGATACTCATCCTTTCTACATGGCCAATGTAAGCTTTGGGTGGTAGTCCTTTAGTTAACGGATCCGCTACCATCATATCCGTCCTTATGTGCTCAAAATACACCTTTTGTTTCTGCACTTCTTCTTTAACCGATAAGTATTTCAACTCCATGTGCTTAGCACCCTTCGAGTACTTATCGTTCTTTGAGAAGAAGACAGCTGCGGAATTATCACAATAAATTTTCAGCGGCTTGGCTATAGTGTCGACAATTCCAAGCCCCGAAATAAAGTTCCGCAGCCACAATCCGTGAACTGTGGCCTCAAAGCATGCCACAAATTCAGCCTCCATAGTGGAAGTAGCAATGACAGACTGTTTTCCACTTTTCCATGATATTGCTCCTTCGGCTAAAAGAAACAAACAGCTAAACGTTGATTTTCTGGTATCAACGCACCCGACATAATCTGAATCTGAATATCCAATCACCTCAAGGTGATCGGATCTCCTGTAGGTAAGCATGTGTTCTTTGGTGCCTTGCAAGTACCTGAGAACCTTCTTTGTAGCCTTCCAGTAGTCCATACCGGGATTACTTTGATATCGACCCAACATACCAACCGCGAAGGTGATATCTGGTCAAGTACATGTTTGAACATAGTTCAAACTCCCAACCACTGATGCATAGGGAATCTTTTCCATTTCTTTACGCTCCAATTCATTTTTCGAACATTGCATTTTACTGAATCTTTTCCATTTCTTTACGCTCCAATTCATTTTTCGGACATTGCATTTTACTGAACTTGTCTCCCTTCTGAATTGGAGAATTTCCTGCGGAGCATTTTTCCATTCTATATCTCTCTAATACTTTATTGATATAGCCTTTCTGAGACAAACTTAACAAACCTTGTGATCTATCCCGGAATATCTCTATTCCGATCACATAAGATGCCTCACCCATATCCTTCATTTCGAAGTTCAAAGAGAGATATTTCTTTACATCATGTAATAAACCCATGTCATTTGCGGCTAGCAAAATGTCATCAACATATAGGACTAATATAATAAACTTGCTCCCACTGATTTTAATATAGATACATCTATCAACGATGATCTCTACAAAACCATATGAAACAATGATATTATTGAACTTTATATACCATTGTCTAGAAGCTTGTTTGAGTCCATATATTGAATTTCTCAACTTACATACTAACTCTTCTTGTCCTTATATCATAATTCCTTCGGGTTGTTTCATGTATACCTCCTCTTCAAGTTCTCCATTTAGGAAGGCCGTCTTTACATCCATTTGGTGAAGCTCTAAATCATAATGATCCACCAAAGCCAACACAATTCTTAAAGAATCCTTCTTTGAAATTGGAGAGAAGGTTTCTTTGTAGTCAATGCCATCCTTTTGAGTGAAACCTTTGGTGACAAGGCGAGCCGTGTACCTTTCAATGTCACCTTTCGAATTACGTTTTGTTTTAAAGATCCATTTACAATCAATGGCTTTAAAACCTGTAGGAAATTCTACTAAGTCCCAAACATTGTTATCGCCCATAGATTACATCTCTTCCCTTGCTGCATTTAACCAATTTTCAGAATTGTTACTTTTCATGGCTTGTTGGAATGAGATCGGGTCTTCATCAATGCTCAAGTCACATTCACTTTCAACAGAATATACCACATAATCATCTGATATGGACGATCGACGTTCCTTTACTTATCGCCTTAAAGGTTCTATTGGTTCATCATTCTGTTCTTGAATTATGACTGGTTCATCTTCAATCTCAACAAGTGGATTATGCACTTCATGTTGTTCGATAGGAACAACAACCTTAGGTGCAACAATAGGTGGATGAACAACTTTTTCTTGAACTTCATTAAAGTCCACTTTACGAGGTTCATTACTCCCACTAGTTTCATCATTTTCGATGAACCTAGCATTTCTCATCTCAACTATCCTCGTACTATGATTAGGACAATAGAATGTATATCCCTTCAACTTATCTGGATAGCCAATGAAGAATCCACTGACCGTCTTTAAATCCAGCTTCTTTTCATGTGGATTATTAAACTTTACTTCTGCAGGGCAACCCCAAATACGTATATGCCTTAAACTCGGTTTCTTTCCCGTCCACCATTCAAAAGGGGTCTTTGGAACTGCCTTACTAGGAATCCGATTAAACATATATGTTGCAGTCTTTAATGCATAAATCCACAACGAAAGAGATAAATCACATCCACTTAACATGCATCTAACCATATCCAAAAGAGTACGATTCCGCCTCTCCGCTACACCATTTTGTTGCGGAGTACCGGGCATTGTATACTGTGCACAAATGCCCTTACTTTCGAGGTACTTTGCAAATGGGCCCGGACATTGTCCAGACTCATTAAACTTCCCGTAGAATTCGCCACCTCTATCTGATTTCACAACCTTTACTTTTCTATCTAGTTGTCTTTCCACTTCATCTATGAATATCTTCAAGACATTCACTGATTCAGCCTTTTCACGCAATAGATATATATAACCGTACCGTGAGAAATCATCAATAAAGGTGATAAAATATTTTCTACCATCCCACGAAGATGCATCAAAAGGACCACATATATCAGTATGAATTAACTCAAGAAGTTGAGAACTCCTTGTGGCTGATTTCTTTACTATGTGTTTAGTTTGCTTCCCCTTTATGCAATCTATACACATATCTAGATCACTAAAATCCAATTTAGGAAGAATTTCATTCTTTACCAACCTCATTATCCTTTCTTTGGATATGTGATCTAGTCTTTGATGCCACAAGAAAGCCGAACATTCACTTAATAGACTACGTTTTATGCCTCTACTTTCAATATTAAACAAGGATTCGGAAAACTTTGCATCAAGATTGAAACTGTAGAGTGAATCAAACAAAGTACCACTTCCATAGAAGTAATCATTTCTATACAATGTGAATACACTATTTACAAACTTGATTTTAAATCCTAATCTATCCAACCTACTAACAGATATAAGATTTCTAGCACAATCCGGTACATAGAGACATTCCTTAAGATCTATATGACAACCTGTGTCTAAGATTAGTCTGTAGGTCCCCCGATGCCTTTAATTTGTGCCTTCATCCTGTTTCCCATGAACAAGTATTGCTCACTTCCTTTTATAAGTTCGATCGTACTGAATCCCTGTTCAATATAAGACACATGAGTAGTAGCACCAGATTCTAATCACCAAGTATTATTAGGCACTTCAATAAGATTCGATTCAAAGCAAACGAAACTATTATGTTTACATTTCTTATCAAACCATGCCTTTCTTTTCGGACAATCCTTCTTGAAGTGTCCCGTTTCTCTACAGAAGAAACACTTCCTTTCTGGGGGTGTGCATTCGGGTTTCGGTTCGGTTTTTTGCCAAAACCGAACCAAAACCGAAAAACCGAATTTAGTTCAAAATCCAAACCGAACCGAACCCGAAAAACCGAGAAACCGAAAAACCGAAAACCGAACTTAAAAAACCGAAAAACCCGAACAAAACCGAAAAACCCGAAAAAAAAACTGAAAAACCTGAAAAAAATAAATATAATATAAATATGTATTTATATATGTGTATTTTATTTTATTTTATATATACTAATAGAATATTTATATATAATATAAAATTAATATTACTATATAATATATATTATATAGTAGAATATATTAAAAGAATATATATTATATATAATATAATATATTAAATTAATAGAATATATATAATTCGGTTTTTCGGTTTTTTTCTTCGCCCGAATCGAACCGAACCGAAAAACTGAATTTTTTTTATTTTTAAAACCGAACCGAACCGAAAAATCGAAAAAACCGAACCGAATTTCAAAATTTCGGTTTGGTTCGGTTCGGATATTCGGTTTCCGGTTATTTTGCTCACCCCTATTCCTTTCCTTCTGGATCTTCTTTTCGGGACCTTTAGGACAAGAAGAATCCTTGCGTTTGTCCCTTTTCCTTGACTTTCCCTTACTGGTGCTTGCTCCTCCATGACCCATTAAATTCACAACTTGGTCACCCATATTATTTAGTCTCCATTCCTCTTGTACCAACATGGTCTTTAGTTCTTTAAAGTCCCATTTTTCTTTTATGGTGTTATAATTCACCTGGAACTGGCCAAATTCAATAGGAAGAAAGTTTATGATGAATTGAACCAAGAACTGTCCGTGAACCTCCATTCCCAAGGTCGAGAGCCTTGCTGCCAAGTTTGATATGTGTGTTACATGATCGTGAATAGGTTGGGACCAGTCAAACTTTCTTGTAGTGAGCTCACTCATTAAGCTTCCTACAATTAACTTGTCAGCCAATTCCGATTGTGAACACTCCTTTATCTTTTCTATGAATTCCCTTGCATTCTCTGTCTTAGGCATAGATGGCTTAAAACTTTCCGCCATCGTCATCCTCATAAGATTGAGACTTAGCCTGTTAGAGCGCTCCAAAGTTTCATATCGAGACTTGTCTGTTTCGGAGCTCTCTTCCGTAATGGCTGCAAGCTCATCTTCCGGAAACATGGCATGGTCAAATGCCATAACACCCAGTGAAAACCGGATCTGTTCTGACCATTCACCATAGTTCTGCCCATTGAACTTTACAACAGAGTTTGCTGATGCATATATATTAGATGAAGCTGCAACATTTATACATGCTTACAATTAGTGCTTTGAACTTTAACAGTAATTCAGATAACTGTAATAAACTTTAACAACATGCATTCAAGCAACCTTCGGGCAATACTTAAACACACATACTTTCATTGATGCTAGAATAAACTTTAATGATCAATTATATCATACACATATCAAATAAGTATGTTTCCTTTGGGTATACATACTACATATGATACTGTAGACAAGATTAATCCTTTTCGTTTTATTAACTCATACACAATGATCCACCTTTGGGTGATCTCCAAGTATATAGATAATAAAGTTATTGATCAATCAACTTTCATGTCATTTATAGCATCCTTTAATCATGATCAATAAATAACCTTTCATCCTTTTCCATAATCATAATATCATATAACAAGACCACTTTGGTGATTAACAAGTCATATAAGATTTACATGCATCTTAAAAGGATTAAAAATTAACACTCTCGGAATTTTCAGAGAGTTTGCCCAGTCCGGGCATCTAAACGCCCGACCGGGCGTTAATGCATTGGTGAGTCCAGAGAGTTTGCCCGGTCGGGCATTCTTATACCGACTGAACGCCTGCCCGAGCGTTCATCAACCGACGTATCCAGTGACAACGCCCGGGCCGGGCATCTGTTTGCTCGGTCGGGCGTTTTCTCTGTACTCATTTTTTTCCCTTCGATTTTTATGTTTCAACATTCCATGAAACAATCACCCAATGCGCAACGGAATTATATAACATCAAAACGAAATAAAGACATTCATATTTCATTTTTGAACACTTAAAATGATGAATTAACCAAATCTAGATTGGCTCTGATACCAATTGTAAGCCACTTTACCGATTTCTGTACTGAAATCTGATACTAGATTTGTATTAATTCAACCATTACATATACATCATCAAAGAGATGATTTACCAACCTCCATCCATAGCTTATATTTGATGTAGGGTTGTATTCCACGAGTTGATGTTTCCCCTAAAAGCTGCGGTTGATATTATCGTCTCTTTCACCTTTTCTTTTCGGATTCTTTCGATGGAGAAGAATCTGATAACAATATGACTTTTCTGTATTCCTTTCACGTGTATAGAATTCTGTAGAGATTTCTGTGTCATTCAAATCTGAAAATCTGATTTGTTTATATAAGTTATACGCAACCTTTCACGAAAGGTTGCATCCATTCACTTTAATCTATGCAAGGCAAGAGAAGAGGGTTATCAATACACTTTAATGTACACATATTTATTCTACAGCTTTCCATCTTCTATACACTTTAATGTACACATATTTATATTATCTATGCAAGGCAAGAGAAGAGGGTTATCAATACACCCGTTTCTAATTCTTTAATCGAAACCGATCCATCACGGTATCGTCTTTCATATTAGAATCCAACTGATATGTTTGAACTTATCTTTAATATTAAATCAATGTCTACATAGGTCACATATAGGAATAAATATTCCTACATTGTATTATTTACTTACCGCCACCCTTGAAGGTTTGCAAATGTTATTTTTAAATTATTCGGCAAAAAACTTGTTGCGTATGGAAGCAAGTGAATAGATCAACACCTTTGAAATTTGTTATGATAGATTAAATTTAGAGCTTACTGATTCATGAATTTACAAATTAAACTTGTGAGTGGAATTAATTTATTCAATGTTAGAAAATAAACTAATGAAACTACCACAAGAAAAGAAAGGGTGACAGAGGAAATAAGTTTCAACAAACGTGCATAGAAAATATTAAATATCAACCTAATTGTTCGAGTTCATCAGACAAGGAACATACTTAGACAATCCTACAGTCGACGCAAGCCAATGGCTTCAGACAGAGGAAGCCATCTCCAATAAGCAATAACAGAAAGTCAGATTGACAGATATCTACCAACAAAAAAAGCACATGAGTTCCGACTTAGAGTTCAACTACAAAAACCAGCTAATTAAACAAGCATTTCATTTAAATTTTGTGAGGGCACGAAACACGTAAGCAACACAGTCGTCGTTGGGCATCCCAAGGAAAAAATTGAGGCGTTCCACTTCTCCAATATCAGTTAGCCGACATCGAACTTTTATTCCCAAGTGAGACCTGGAAGGCGTCCTAGCTGTTGGAAGACGTCCTTCTAAGCTTTGTCGAGGTCGAACTCATACCCAATACGAAGTGCGAGTTTGTCCAACCTCAAATTAGTGTCTTCGTGGAGCCTCTCTAGCATGTGAACAAATAGAAAGAAAATTATATTCGTCATCCTTGACTGTGACGCAGAATGCGGGTGTTATATTCCTGTAGAGATAAAACAGTAGAAAGCAAATTATATTCACATTTTATGTAGATCAAAAATTAATTGAACAAAATAAATCACTCAAAGTTAATCTATCCAACAAAGCCTATGCGTGCTTCATGACTTACGAAGGGAAATCGCTGGGATTCATGTTCTGATAGTACAAATGAGGCTAGGCTGAGGAGAGGTATAGCATCTGCGTGTAGATGTAGAGTTTGAGTGTTGTTGGCCAAATCCTTCAATTCATCAACATTAGCAAACCAACAGTAAATCAACCCGTGTGTAGAGTTGATTGAGGTTGAATGTTGTTGGTAGAATCACGCAAAGTTCCCTATTAGGAATGAAATACATATGCTACTTGACAAAAAAATTGAGAAATGGGTACAATATGTCCAACATAGTACAACACTCATGGAGAAAAACATGAAAAATTTGTACAAATATGATAATCATAGTACACTCACGGGTGCCTCCTACTACGCATGGAGTAGCTTCACCTAAAATCACATGCAACACTATCATTTATGAATTTTACACGGAGGGTTTACTAGTACCACACCCAATGGCTTTCCTAATATCAATTCTTTGTCATTTTCCAACTATAAAACCACCCACTTGGTAAACCAAATAAAAAAATGGGGAGCAACATCCCACGACAAGAAACTTTTTTCTATAAGGCCAAATGGTCGGCCGAGGTCGATTCAGTGCTATTGTCTGTCATTGTTTGGGCAAAGAACATGGGCCGATGGAGCGGCAGCGTCATCCCCATCGCCATTCTCCAGGAGGTCATCGAGTCCATTCAATCTGAAACCGGTGTGTCGTTCTCATGGCTCGAGTTGTACGAGCGGTACCAATTTCTTGAGCAGTGCTTCCATGCGTTCAAGCTTGTTTGGCAAACCCGCGGCGTCTATTGGAATATGCAATCAAACATGGTTATTTCTCCCAATAGCGCATGGTAAGAACTGATACAGGTGAGTATATCTTATTGTTGGCAAATGTTATATCAATATGGCCTTCATCGTGCGCCATATTCCAGCGAGAATTTTAACTGAAGTTCATTTGCAGAAAAATCAGTTGACCACCGTCTACTACTATGCGGGTGACATTGAGTATCCCAGGCTAGCAATGCTATTTGGTATGGAAGATGTGAAGAAGGAGGAGAATACCAAAGTGGTTGTCATTTATGATACCACAGTCCTCATATATAGGCCACGACCTCGACGTGGAATTGGTCCGTCCTCGCCTTGCGGTGAGGCTAGCGACTCGGTCTCCTCACTTTTAGCTGAAAATTTCGCGACCACTTGAAGAAAGTTGTTCTCCGATGCTTATGAACGATTGGATAATGAGGAGGGTTACGTCGGATGCGAAGCTAGATACGTCGTCTCGAATTAAGTCGCGCCCACTTCCTTTCAACCCCGCAGCTTCGCCGCACGGGAGCTCTTGCGGCTCCACAAGCCCTAGCAATTGGTGAAGGAACAATATGAAGTAGAAGACTATGTTTCGTTGCTTGGCCTAGGATTATCTATTTGAATATGTTCGTATATACGTGACTTTCTGTTTAGGGCGTTCTGAGTAGTCTCGTTTAATCATTTCGTTTATTTAGGTTAACATTTATTCAAGTAGTTGCATGGCCTACTAAATGTTTTAAATCGTGTTGTAATATGGTGGAAAATTGAGCTGAGCTTAATATATATGTCTCTTAAGTTTGAAATTTAGTCAAATTAAATACTAAATAACTATGATCAAAATGCAAAGTTAAGGTTCACATTTTACGAATGTATATACAAAATCAAATCAAATTAAAACACTAAACCCAATCCAAAGAAAGTGATGCTAAAGGAAAATCAGTTGATCCAAAATGTCATTATGAACTACCATTACATGAAGTTTTAAATCTTCCAAACAATAATTGTAGATTGTCTTGGAGAATCTATCACCAAATTGGCATCATAACTAAAGAGGTAAATTGGATGGCATTTTCAAATCTAACTAAATACAAGCAATTTGCAATTGGTGATACAGATTCATAAAAGCATATGCATAGGAACAACTTATTCAATATACCAATAAGTTTCAGCAACTACGTTGCCCGACAAAAAAGAAAGGGACTCATCGCTCACGGTCATATCCGAAAATTACCTGCCAATGCTCCCAATATGGCCAACTCTTTCCCCTAAAAAACTGAGCATTGGTGTCTGCCTGAGAATAAAAATGCAAGGTGTTACTACATTGCCAAAATGTGCATATGTGATTCATAGTGTAAATGATCAACCACCTTCAGAATATGGTACCATAGATCATCGTCGCCAAAATGTGCATATATGATTCATAGTGTAAATGATCAACCACCTTCACAATATGGTACCATAGATCATCGTCGCATTCAATCTTGTAGTCATTGTACGCGTTGAAACCAACGCCTCTATGCTGAAGAATATCTCTCAAAGACGAGTAGATTTTTTTCCACGCAATAATCTTTGAATGAATATGCGGACGGATTCTGATGTTAGATTTGGGAAATTGTTGCTTCAAAGCATCCTCAAGCTGGAACAGGTACCCTGACCAAAATCCGTTTTCAGATTTCCAGCCATTCAACACCAGATCCTTCATCGCGAGTACCAATATCTCCTCCTCACGGTCAGTCCAGCTCCTACGAGTGTGGTCCCCATTGGTCCTTCGTCCCCGGCCAATATATTCACCACGTATACACGATTAACACAAACACACATCAACAATTGTAACTCACAGAATGTGCTAGGACGTGACAATCAGAATGTGTACAAACGTAGATTATAAAAAAACATACTTGTAGTGCCCATAGAATCATCAAACGAGAACTTCGACGGTCGTGAGTCAGTCATTATACTGAAAAAAAACATTCAGATGTGTAATAAGCATTGAAAGCGTGTCTGTAGTGGCGTGTCATTCATTCCTTCTAAAATTTGTGCATAACAACATCGATATTTCAAAGGAAGCTTACGAAACTAGAACAACAAAACAAGCATATCGAGTATTTGCTCGACAAGATCGAAATTTGACTGAGTTTTCTCCAAATTAAATAAAGAAGTCATGTTATGATCATAGTCAAATAAGCTGCAGACAATTGTGAATTTTTCCAAATATATTGTAGAAAGGTGAATTTTCGAAGTGCTTATAACTGCATCACTCATAGAGCAAGACCTATAGAGTAGCATACAAGAATTCTACTAGTACTATGTTTCAACATGATAGATATCTAATAAATATTGATGCCAAATCAAATCAAATTAAAACCCTAGAAACAATCCAAAGAAAGTGATGCTAAAGGAAAATCAGTTGATCCAACATGTCATTATGACCTACCATTACATGAAGTTTTAAATCTCCCAAACAGTAATCGTAGAACAAAATCTTGGAAAATCTATCACCAAATCGGCATCATAACTAAAGAGGTAATAGCATTTTCAAATCTAACTAAATACAAGCATTCTGCAATTGGTAATACAGATGGATAGGAACGAAGTATTTGCTCGACAAGATCGAATTTGATAGAGTTTCATCAAAAACACGTTGACACAGCATGCCATTTGGGAAAACAAAGTCGGATCAAATTTCTACACCAATACACGACAACATTATTCAGTATTTGCGAGTGTAAATCCATATCGAGCTTACCTCCTTCGAAAAAACGCGGTGCATTGCTTTGATAAAAGGTTTCAACCAATGAATGCACAAGATGTAGCGGCTTAGGTGATAAAGGGGGTGAAGAATTCTAATTAGAATGAATTAGGTCATTGGAGGATAAAATTGTAAACACAAAAAAAATTCATGAGCAAAAATGTCTTTTCCGTTTTCCACTTTTGGTATCATGGAAACCAAACATCATATACCAAATATCAAGAAATGATAACTATCGAACCAAACATGAGGTGGAGTTATGCTAACCTAAGATAAAGTTTATCAATTTATGCTAACCACATTTGGTCAAGAAATGCTACCAAATTAACAAAACACACCCTTAATGGTTGTTTTACATATATAAATGTATAAGAAACATAACAAGGCTACATCTTTGTTTAGTAGACCGGTTGTGAGCGCCGTCCACTTTAAGGTAACACGGTCAGTTCTGAATAAAGGAAAACACAATTTCACAACCTAGATAGGCTTTGACTACTTATCGTGAAAGGTTGCAATGTCACTCCGTGTATTACTAAGCCGTATTGAAATAAGATGAAATTGGTGTCGTATAACACTGAATGGATCTAACAGCAAGACATGTCTTTATGCTATCTACTGAAAGACCAGGTCTTGATAAATAATCATATCTTAATCAATATATTTAGCATTGAGTATACATTATTGATTATGCATTACTTTGATTTATCAATTGGTGCGGGGTGATAAAGATCTTTGTGATGGATCCATATGTTTTACCCAAGGAATATGCCTCCAGTGTTGATCAACAAAACAAATAAAAAAACAAAGATAAGGTGGATTTAGCCACAAAAACTAGATCCAAACTTGAATTGGATATAAGATTGGAAATGGAAGAATGTGTAAATGTTGAATAACTAGGATTAAAACCATAGGACCTTAACCAAAAAGATGGAGACAACCCTATACAACTTTCATTAATCCTAATCACCCTTTGGCTCCACTACTCAATGGATACACTACCATTGACGCATACTTATACTCGAATCTATCTAAGGAAAGAACAAGCAACCTTCAAGAAGGAATTAGATAAAATCCTCAAAGAGGAATACTCACAAAAGAGGTTTAAACATTCATCAAAAGCTGCTATCAAAATGATACAAAAGAGTATTTATAGTTAGGGCTTCATCCCCAAAAAAAGGGTTTGCAAAATCTAAAAATTAAGGATAACGGATAAAACGCCTGGAAAGGAGTTCAGAAGAGGTAAATCGCCCGACTCGGGTGATTCTAGAATTCGCAAGGCATACACCCAATCACCCGGTCGGGTGTTCGGTAGCGTTATTTTGCCTGACCGAGCCAAAACCCTCAGCAACTCGCACGCCTTCTGCCCCAGCGCCTGATCGAGCGAAGCAGGGCTATGATTCGCCCGACCGGGCGATTCCTCTGCATTCCTTTGAGCAGCTAAGAGCGTGGTCTTCGCAGCAAGTTCGACCCCGGAATTTGACGATTCTTCTTGCAACACCCTTTGGACGAGATTGGAGACTTCTCCTTGGAGACGTCTTGCCTTGGCTCTCGTCACGGGTCCCCCTTGCATCTTGAACGATGTGCTCTCCTTGGGTGCGGTTCCTTGGGTCGTATTAGTAGGTTTTTCGCAACCCAATAATTATGATATCTTGGGTAGTGGTGATTAATTTCTAACGGTGTTAGGATTGCTATTGTATTTGAACGCGCGTGAAAGCTCATCTAAAGGACTCAGAGTTCACATGCTAATCAAATAAAGCATATAGAGTCACGCACTTGATCAGGTTAGACAGTAGATGGATCAAGTTGGCTACTATCTGGTCATTGGTATACGAACGGAGAGACTTAGGACTTTCAAGACCTTAACTGACAATACTATAGACTAGTAAATGGAAGTAAGGGTCGAATCCCTCAGGGACAGAAGTGAGTTGAGTTGTGTTTAGGACATTGGGAGATTGGCTGCGACCACGCTTTTCAGTGGGTTAAGTTTAAACTAAGAAATAAGAACTGATCAACTTACTAAACTGAACTAATCAATCTAGACTAGACAAACTTAAAACTAGGAAACATGTTGGGTTGAACAACTAAACTGGGAGGAAAAGATAAAACACCTACATCAGATCTAAAAAGAGCAACAAATATAAAAACGGAAATCAGACAAATCAAGCACAGATCCATGTAAATCTGACGTAAAGAAAATAGATCTAAAGTATCTACCCTATTCTCATGCAAGTTAACGAACTAAAAACTTAGATCTAACTACGAAAAATCATAAACAAGGCGGAACTAAAACTAACGAAAGCAATTAAATAATAGAACATCAAATCTAAAACAACTTGCATTAAAAACTTCATTTCATAAACGATCTTCAAAAACGCAACTAAAATAAAATTCCAAACAAGGATTTAAAGGTCGATCCACAACGGAAAGTAACTAGAATAACAACTGAGCGAAAACATAAAAAACAACCAAGCTACGGAAAAGATGAACTAAAAACATAGTAGAAATTGTTTGACCCCTCGGGGTGTAAGGAAAACACAAACTACGAAGACTTCTTGGCAGATCCAGGTCCCTCCTTCCTTGACGAGGAAGAAGATATGAAAGTAGAGGTGGAACGACGACTCCGACTGCTGCTAACTTGCTTACTCCATGCTACGAAAAAGTGTGAAGTGTGGAATGTGGTGATGGAAAAGGATGATGATGTCGAACTCCCTCTGTGTGCACTCTCTCTACTATTTATAGTAGAGATGGCATCTTTTCTTCTCTCTCCTCTGACTCATCATCTCTTGTGGTGAACTCCACTTGATCAACTTGTTGTCTAAGCAGATTTCATTACTTGTCCGCAACTGATCAACTTATCTTCTATTCTGATCATTTTTCGCTTCTTTCCAAAGTTGATCAAGTTGTTCCTGCACTTTGCCGCTTCAACACTTTATAGCTCCTGCACACTCAAATTCACCACTTTTTCGCACATTATCAAACATGTTAGTGTAATAAACCCCTATAAAACCATGCTTGTAACGAGCCCTATCAGCACGCCTGGTGAGTCTGGTTTGATAATGTCCTTAAGAGGAGCTCGAAACAAGGTTTTATTATTCAGATCCTAGATAATTGGAATTTAATTATTCCATGAATAATAAATAAGTGAATCTTGTTAAGTCCACTCTTGGAATTAACAAGATATTAATTAATTAAGCCTATAGCAGACATTAATTAATTAATGGACATTTATATCTTTAGCGCGAGAAATAACTTTCTAAAAGTGAAAACCGGGTTACTTGTAATTTCGGATTTGCAAGGGTAATTCAATATTATTACTGTAGTGGCTGAGCTTGTATCAAAATTGAGGTTCAATTTATTTAGATATGAGCCAATTGGGTGTGGCCTCATCCAAACCTCCATAGTTCCCTGACTGGACCCAATATGTAACTTATATAAATGTGAGAATAAAGGAGAGATAAAACACACAATACTCTCATAATTTTCGTTCTCCTCACTCTCTAAGTAGGTGCCGATTTTTCTTCTCCTACTTTGTGTGGGAGTTCTGTCTTCTTTTATTCAAGTCCAATATATTTTGATAAGATCGGCACACCCTGATATTGAAATATAGTTCAGGAACCAATCAGAAGATTTGTGGTTTAGTACTGAAGATCATCACGTGGAGAAGTAGCGAGCCATCTGCGGTTCTTTGGAGAATCAAGAAGGTATTAAATCCTCTCTATAGAAATGCATGCTTTACAGCTTTAGGTTTCAATTAATCAAAAGCATTTTATTTCAAGTTTTGAGCATGATACATGTGCTAATTACGCGAGTAGATTTTGTCTAAATAATCTGCTAAATAGATCTAATTCTCCGATATATTTGTTCTTCTGCTGCCAACCCCATCAATACTGCAATACCGTTATTCCATAATATAATATTATTAATATTTTCAATGTAATATAAATTGAGTTAATGTAAAATGGAAATACATTATGCTAACTACAACTAAATAGCCTAGATCATGAAATCAATGCTCAAGATTATCTCAACCTCGAGTACCAATAAGATGAACAAAAACTGTTGTTAACTACCAACTCATTAGTTATAACTAACTATTTTCGCTCTCTTAAATTATAGCTAGTATATCTCAAACTTTGTATTCATATAACATTTCAATTTTATTTTATTTTTCTCACAAAACATATATCAATTTTATTTTATTTTTCAAACAAATTCTAATTGTATATGTTCAGATTGATAAAATTTAATGGAATAATATTTTCATGAGTTTTATATATTTTGATAATCAATTGAAATCAAAATACCGATCATAATATTTCAAATATAATATAGTACATGTATAAATTATGTTGATATTTTTAATATACTTTAGTGTTACTATTGCAATACTATGCTCCAAATTTGGTAGTTATTATTAAATAATAAAAACAAAATTATATCACTGTTACATATCATTTGATATCTAAATTCCTAAGGTCTCCTGTAGTTAGTATTTTAGAGAGAGTTAGCAATTAATTCAACTCTATATAAATATTTTGTATTCGCAGTATATATTGAAATCAGTATATGCATAATATATCAAAAATTCGGTATGTTGCTATGTATAAAAACTCATCATACCGAAATCTTTATGTATTTTTTTGATTATGTTATACATCGGTGTTTCGATATTTTTTTGGCACGGCTAAGATTCTAAACGCAACATACAAAGTAAGTTCGTGGGCTAAATGTGTGTTGGGCCAATCCTTCAAACTGGACCTCATGGGCCGACGCGTTGGTCCAACGGCTCCGCTTGCCTGTGAAATTTGAAAAAGAAGCAAAGCGTGTAATCACCCTCATGTATCCATACATATTCAAATTCAATTTCTTCACCTGCTAATCTTCATTTCTCTCTCGAGATCGACCTGTGGCTTGTTCCCTGTATCAAATTAGCTTCATATCTAAGCGATTTTAAAGTGCAGTCAAAGTCCAAGTCCAAGGATCATTGACTCCGAGCTGAGTTGGGGATATGGAGAATCTGATTTCATTGGTTAACCGACTGCAGAGAGCGTGCACCGCTCTCGGAGATCACGGGGAAGAGACCGCGCTGCCTACTCTCTGGGACGCCTTGCCTTCTATCGCCGTCGTCGGCGGTCAGGTTTGATTGTCTACTTTTACTTTACCATTTTCCCTTTTCTCTGTTCGATTAAACTTTATTTTTGTCTTGATCTACGCGGATATAAGGTTTATTTATTTCAAGTGAATCTGCTTTTTGTTCTGTAGATCGTAGTTAATGTCGAATTTGTCGCTTATTTGACGCGTTTTCTGCGGGGATCGGAGTTTGGATCTGCTTATCAGCTGTTTTTCGAATTGAATTCGTTTATAGTGATATTGAAGATTTTATTTCACCTGCTTGTTTGATCGTTGTTTAATTCATATTCAGTTGTGCTATTGGCTTTTACTGTATTGCGCTTTAGGAAAATATATATACAGAGGAAAACGATATAACGGTTTGATGAAAATTGTTACGATAATAACTTATTCCCATACCGGAACTTTTTGGAGAGAAATTTGCATAGAAAATTAACAGGAAATGCCAGCATGTGTTTTGGTAGTTCGAGTTTATGTGATTTTCTACAAGAAAATGTATAGCCATATTCTTTTGAACATTTCTGATGATGATTCATATACATTATAGCTCAATTAAAAATTTTCCCCTGCTGTTTTCTGAATGATTCTTTAGCATTCAGATATTTTTCTGATGTTATTGTGATATTGCTACAAATCAATTGCACCTCATCATTTATGCTTTATTTTAACTTTCTTAACTTACTCATTTGCATTTTTGGCTGATTTGATCCAAATATTGTAGAGTTCTGGAAAGTCTTCAGTACTTGAAAGTGTTGTCGGGAAAGACTTTTTGCCTCGTGGATCTGGTAATGTTTGGGCTTTCATTTTTATAACAATAATGATAATCATGAAATTACTTCCATTTTTGACATGTTGATGGCCTTTATACAAACAGGTATTGTTACTCGACGCCCTCTTGTTCTGCAGCTTCATCGGCTTGATGAAGGTAGAGAATATGCGGAATTTGGACACCTCCCTAGGAGAAGATTTACTGATTTTGGTAAGTTTCTTCATTGCTGGTACTGACTTTGATTTTGCTCTGATATCAAATTTCTTTTCATACTCTCTTTGATTGTTCCAATACAATAGTTTTTACAAGCCAATAAAACCACTGAACTAAAAAAAACTCTAATGGATTTATACTAACCCTCTCTTTCCTTGTTCCACACTTCTTATACGATTTTTTCTTGCATACATCTCTTTAAAAGCTTAACACTTCTGGTTTTTGCTTGAACTTGTCATATTTTGCACAGCTGCTGTGAGAAAGGAGATTGCTGATGAAACTGACAGAGAGACTGGACGTTCTAAGCAAATTTCCACTGTCCCAATATACCTTAGCATTTATTCACCAAATGGTATGTCGAGTTGATCTTGATTATTTGTCATGTTGTCTATGTACCACACGAGTTTCAAAAATAGCAGTTATTTATTGCTGCTGATTTCATACTTTATAGTTTTGAGAAGAAGTATGCAGCAGCTCTTATTCTACTTCCTTACAATCCTATATCTATTTTTCTCTAAATAAAGTTTACCTAAATAAGAATCTGATGTGATTTCTTATTTTAATCTAATGTTCAGAGAGCAAAACTTAAGTTTGATAAATTTTGTGATTGCAGTGGTAAATCTAACATTGATTGATCTTCCTGGACTTACAAAAGTGGCTGTTGGTGAGTTTGCCATTTTCATGTTTCTTCTTTCTTTTGTTATAGCTACTGTTAGTTCTAGCTTAAGTGTGAAACAACCTTTCAATTTTGACAAAATGGTTATTTGTTTGTTTTTTCGTAGATGGTCAGCCAGATAGCATTGTTATGGATATTGAGAACATGGTCAGGTCTTACATTGAAAAGGTATTGTCAATCTTTTCATTGTTTGATCATTGGATTTCTGAGGCTTGAAATTATTCATGATATGGTTAGTCCCTGCTTGGTTTTACTTGAAAGGAATAATTGCTGACAGTTTCGTGCTTATGTGATTTCTTTTATCAGCCCAACTGTATTATTTTGGCTATTTCTCCTGCCAACCAAGATCTTGCAACATCAGATGCAATTAAAATTTCTCGCGAAGTGGACCCAAAAGGTATAATCTGTTGGTACTGGTGTAAAACTGTGGGACTATGTGTCATTCTCTTGCATGTGATTGTTGTTTTCAGATAGACTGTGAGATACACCTGTTAACCAAATTATTGAAATCACCAAAGTATCTAGTTTCTGATAATTTTATGATAGTACGTTTTGATATGTGACAGTCAACTAATCGTATTTCAGGGGAGAGAACATTTGGAGTTCTAACGAAGATTGATCTTATGGACAAGGGTACTGATGCTGTAGATGTAAGTTTACAAATGATAATATCGAGCTTATATATCGTAGGAAAACAATTAAACAAGTAACAATAGTATTGGTTTTGATACTGAGTATATTGTACTACCATCTTATGTGTTTTAAACTTATTTTTAGTGTGTGCCTCTTGCCCTATACATTCGCTTAATTTATTTGGGTATGCAGATCTTGGAAGGGAAAGCATACAGGCTGCAGTTCCCATGGATTGGTGTTGTTAATCGTTCTCAACAAGACATTAACAAAAACGTTGACATGATTGCTGCTAGGCGTAGAGAGCGAGAATATTTTGCACAAAGTCCAGAATACAAACATCTTGCACACAGGATGGGTTCGGAGCATTTAGGGAAAATTTTATCAAAAGTGAGCAACTCAGCTTAAACCTTACCGACTTATTCTTGGCATAAGATTTTGAGTGTTCTATCAATTTCTCACACTGACCTTCGCTTGCATCATTTGTCGTCTAATATTTAAATTTATGCTGCTGTTTTCTAGCATTTGGAAGCAGTCATCAAATCACGAATTCCAGGCCTTCAGTCTCTAATCAACAAAACTGTGATTGAGCTGGAATCTGAGTTGAGCCGTCTGGGAAAGCCCATTGCAACTGATGCTGGAGTAAGCTTTTACCTTATTACATTTAGATATGTATAATTATTGTCTTTAATATATCACTATAAAGCTTTTTTAGTAGACCTTCGTGATCCTTTCTGCAAATATTTTTCATGTAGGATCAATCTTGTATTTTCCTTTAAGTAGGGGGCAACCAAGCAACCTTCTTTAATTTTGTTGATTGCTGGTCCCCTTGATGATCTACATTTTTATTAATGTTGACTGCATTGCAGGGAAAATTGTACATGATCATGGAAATCTGCCGTACATTTGATGGAATATTTAAAGAGCATCTTGATGGAGTGTATGTATTTATGTGCTCTACTTGTCCCTGTTAGCATGCATTGCCAGATGTTTTTATTGCTTTGTAATTTGATTTTTTTTTCATGTCATTCCTTATTTTTGCAGTCGACCTGGTGGTGATAAAATATACAATGTTTTTGATAACCAACTGCCAGCGGCCTTGAAGCGCTTGCAGTTTGATAAGCATCTTGCCATGGAAAATGTACGCAAGTTAATCACTCAAGCTGATGGGTATCAACCTCATCTTATAGCACCAGAGCAAGGTTATCGCCGTCTCATTGAAACTGCTTTGATCACTATCAAAGGTCCTGCTGAAGCTGCGGTTGATGCGGTATGCATTTTAACTACAGATTGTCTATATCCAGAGTTCATTGATTTTCCTAGCTTTATAGATGGATTTTTCTATGTATTTTTTAAAAATATATAAAATATATGTCTTCATGCTAAGAAGTCATATATCTTATATTGTCTTTGGATAACTAAGTCTTATAATCTAGTACTAGTATTTGTTACAATGTCTTTTTGTCTGAAGCAGATGACCGTACTATGCTCATATAATTCTGTCTTTATTTTCTTACTTTAAGGTTCATGGAATACTCAAGGAACTGGTTCACAAGGCTATTAATGAGACTGTAGTAAGTCTTCCAACTTCATTGTAGTCTGTTACTATTGACTTTTATATAATTGTATAAAGCTCGTTGGCACAATAATCTTCTTCAATCTTTTCCTTCTTCCTCATAATTCATAAAAGAAGTGGCATGATTTGATTGAAATAGAAAATTAGTCTTACGATAGAATCACTTGGTCTATGTTCTTTGCAGGAGCTAAAGCAATACCCCTCTCTCAGAGTGGAGGTGGGGAATGCTGCGATTGAATCATTAGATAGGATGAAGGAAGAGAGCAGGAAAGCAACTCTACAGCTCGTAGAGATGGAAAATAGTTACTTAACTGTAGATTTCTTCCGGAAGCTTCCTCAGGATGTCGAGAAGGGTGGCAATCCGACTCACTCAATCTTTGACAGATACAATGATTCATATCTTCGCAGAATTGGTGAGTGAGAATAACCTCTTAGTGACTTCAGCATGTTCAAATTTTGACAGCGTTCTTTTATCTAATGTATCAGGAACAACTGTTCTGTCTTATGTCAACATGGTATGTGGAAGCTTGAGAAACTCCATTCCAAAGTCTATCGTATACTGCCAAGTCCGTGAGGCAAAACGGAGCTTGCTTGATCACTTCTTCACCGATTTAGGGAAAAAAGAGGTAAACCCCTCACACACACCCAAAAAAAACCAAAAACATAATGCTTTTTGCTTCTTAGGATTGATTCTCTGAAATATAAATAGAGAATGAAGTAGTAACTAGGAATATTGTCAGGATCACCTTCTCATAGAAGGATCATCTAAAATGCGATCCCATTTTGTTTTCACTCTTGCTAAAAAAATGAAAAACGAAACCTTCACTTTAAGTACTTGGGTGAACAGGGGAAGCAGTTGGGAAAATTGTTGGATGAGGATCCGGCTATCATGCAACGACGCCTCTCCCTGGCCAAGAGACTGGAGCTGTACAGAGCTGCTCAGGCAGAGATCGATTCAGTCGCATGGTCAAAATAGAGGGTCGATGGCAAAAATATTGCGCCTTTTGCCATCTCCTTACATATATAGCGCTTTCATTCTTGGTGCCACCGATTATTATTTGTATGATCAACAGATTTTTAGGTAATACGTGCACTCCAGTTTTGTTGTATAATTTTGTCTTATTTTTTATATTGTATGTTGGGGTTCTTTGCACTCCAATTTTGCTTCTTTTTCTTTGCAGAAACAGAGGTTTGGGGTTTCAGAGAAGTTCGAAACTCAGTTTTGTTTTCTTAAATTCTGACTTGACTGCAGTAAATTGACTTATCAATCATTACAGAAAGTGAATAATTTTGTTGCTTTTAAAAAAATGCAATGCACTAGTGGAAGAATACAAGTGAGGAAATTTGGGAACCTTTTTTTATCAGAATATTACGTTATTCCGAACATAAAACCAAGTTCAATTTGTTCAATTTGTTATGTGTCAAAGTTAAAGAGGGTATAATCAGAGATGCAACATGAAATTGAGCAAAATACGATTTTAAGCAAAGTTCATTTGGCTAAAAGCCACGTGCAGCCCCGAGAATGGTTAAAATAATGGAGGTGCGGGGAATCGAACCCCGTGCGAAGCGAGCGCTCTACCATATGAGCTACACCCCCTTCTGTTTTATTTTTGGAGGATAAACGTTATTGAATAATATATCCAGATAAATCTGAGTGTTAATCGAAATATTTGATGACCTATGTTGCAGAAAATGAAAAATGCGATAAAACAAAGGATCCTCTATTGAAAAGTTTCAATACAATGGACGGTTGCCGGCTGACACATGTCCAATTAAATATGTTTCAGTAAGGTTTAACTTGAGTCATCCGGAACGAAGTTTTTTATGTGATAGAATACTTAATAGAATTGGATTTTTAATATAATACATCATATAAGATACATTTTTCTTATTTAATCAGCTATCAATTGAATGTACTCCCTTCGTCCAAAAAAATAGTCTCATTTGTGGACGACACGAGTTTTAGTGAGAAATTGTTAAAGTAAGAGAGAGGAGGAGAAAAAGTTGGTAAAGTAGGAGAGATATGGAGAAAAATTGGGTAAAGTACAAGAGAAAAACTTTCCATTTTAAGAATGAGACTATTTTTCGGGGACACAAAGTGAAAAAAAATGAGCTAATTTCGTGGACGGAGGGAGTATTGATTTGAATTGGACGTTTTTCAAATTAGTCATTAGTTGTTGACTAATGTACGTGTTTCCTATTAAAGAAAATTGGGATAGATTAGCATTAATTTAGTCAAATATATATATATGCTTACATATATACTTACTATTGCCATGAATTTGACATTAATTATGTCATTGACTGATAAAATCAAATCAAATTATTGTGATCAACTTTTTAATTTGATTTTTGGTATTACTTAGTAAAAATGAAATGTCCTAATTAAACGGTCACTTTGATGATAAGGGAGTTAAGAGCATCTACAGTGGGGCGCTCTAAAGTCCGCCTTATACACCATCACGTCAGCATTTTATCCTCCTGCCCTTCCACTTGCAGTGGGGCGCCCTAAGCATTTTCTTCTATTTGAATACTTAAATAACTACAAAAATTGAGGAAAACCTTCATTTCATTTATAAAATTAATACATTACAATGCGAATTAAAAAACGCAAACTCATCGACGGCGGTTATAGGCCCACACTTCTTCAACCATCTTCCCGATACCGGAAGTATTCATCACGTGACTCCAACGTCTGGACAATGCTGAGAAAAAGGTAACGAGGCATTCTAAACCGGCGGCGGAAAACCGTCAGGCCCCACCGTGGTTTGCTCGGCAAAATAGTCTGCAAATAGACGTTTGTGAGCTACGTCGTGTTAGCCTGCGGATCTGCTCCGCCGCCGCCGCCGCCTCACCGCGTTGCATTATGGCTAAGCATTCCGCCATTGCGTCGTGCACGACTGCATTTAAGGCTCGAGTCAAGGTCGGACTACCGTCCTCCGAGGAACTCCGGTCGTCGTCGTGGTTCATTTTGGTTTGTGAGAGATGGAGAAACGTGAGAGATGAGGGAAATGAGAGATGCGAGAAATGTTCGTATGAAAAATAGAATGACAATCGAGGCTTAAATAGACAAATTTTGAATTTAAACGTGTTGCATCGTCCGCGGCGCCCACAGTGGGCGGACGATGGCACGGACGATGCCCTATCATCCGCGGACTAAGCGTAGGGCGCGGACGACTCATCGTCCGTCGTCCGCGGAGCCACTGTGGCGGACGATAGCGCTCCCGATGCATCGGGCGCGCTATCGTCCGCCCCACTATGGATGCTCTAATTGTTTATTAGGGTTTGTCCCCTCTCTTCCTGTATATACAAGTGTAGTGATCTCATCAAATCACAAACATTACAGAGAACACATAAATAAGGAAAAGAGAAATAAACAAATAATTGGAGTTGGAGTTGTGCCACTACATCGAAGAAAGTTCAAGGAAGTCTTCTCTTTCTTCCTCAATCGCTTCCGCTATGGATCGTCAATGTAAGTTTTCGATCATATTATATTCATGGTTAATTACGTGAAATACATGATGTTCAAAGAACTTGCACTATTTATATTCAATTACGTATTCTTGGATATATGAAGATAAACTATTCCAACACGAGCTCGTCTCACCGAGAAAAGCCAGTGTTGCAAGGGTTTCGGCGCAGGGAGATGCTCGACGGGGGAGATAACTGGTGAGCCAGTGCGCCACCTCCCCCTCACCACGTGGCGCTGTGGGGTTGAGCGGTGACGTCCACTCGCCGGCCCGTGAGTGGGCGTCATATTATATCAAAGACTAAAAATATAATATTATAACGTTTATAAAATGATATGGTGTTGTTGATGTTTGTTGTTACTATCTTATTGAAAAAATTATACTTTAGTGCATAAAATGAAATACTCTCCCCGTCTCAACGAAGTTGAGTCAAAACTTTTGGACACGAAGATTAAGAAATTGTGTTGAAAAGTAGGAGAAAAGAATAAAGTAAGAATGATTAGAGAGGAAAGTGGCTAATGGAATAAAGTAAGAGTGATGATTGAATGTTTTCTTTTTGTCAAAAAGAAAATGATTCAATTTAGTTGGAACATCTCAAAAAAGAATACGGCTCAATTTAGTTAGGACGGGGGAGTGTTAATTTGATAAAATTATTTTAAGAGTCTTAACAATTATGGGCAAGAATTTTTTTTTTACCTTTCAAAAATAAAATAGTTTCCTTTAAAATTGAAAGATGCAATGTTAATTTTCATTCTATAGTTAATAAATAGTCAGAAACCGAAAAAGAAAGAAGGGCAATTAGATTGCCGGAAGAAATCATCATTGTGACTAATTTTAGTAAATTCGATTCCCTTTTCTATCAATTGCAGTAGGTTTAATTCAAGATTATAAAATGTATCTCGAACTTCCTTTGTAGAATGATCTTGAGGAAAGGAAAGGGCATGATTTGGTGAACCTTTAAAAATATTTAGCAATAAGAATCTGATCCATTTTATTTCCAGTCTATATAGTTCCCATACAAAAAGAGATTTATTTTCTTTTCGTATTACAGATATAAGATAGAACGACATTAAAAGAGATTTGTATGAGAAGAAATAAAATTGTTCCCATACAAAAAGCTAATGAAATGTATACAAAATTATTTTCAATGTTAATACTCTCTTCGTCACTGAAAAGCATGAATTCTTTCATTTTTAGTATGTATCTAAAAAGTATGAACCTTCTAATTTTGATAACTATTTTCTTTTTAATAAGATATGACTCATTCTCCGCTAGCAATACTTTAAAAACTTTTTCTTTCTATCTCTCTTACTTTACCAATTATGCATTAAAACCAAGGCGAACCAAATGTTCATACTTTTCAGGAATGAAGAGAATAATTTTTAACAGTGTTGTATTTATCCATGAGACAATATTCGTGACATTTCAGGAATATATCTAATGAGCTACTCCTCCGTCCACCAATACAATGGGAGTTTTGACCCGACTAGGTTTAAGAAATGTAGTAGAAAGTTGGTTGAAAAGGTTAGTGGAAGGTGAGTTTTACTTTTATATACTCTCTCCGTCCCAATTAAGTTGAGTCATATTCCTTTTTTTGAGATGTCCCAACTAAGTTGAGTCATTTTCTTTTCTGACTAAAAACAAAACATCCAATCACTCTTACTTTTTTCCATCATCTACTTTACTCTCTATTTATCTTTCATACTTCATCCATCTCTCCTACTTTTCAATATAATTTCTTAACCTCTGTGCCCAAAAGTTTTGTACTCCCTCCGTCCGCGAATAGGAGTCTCATTCCTATCTGGCAGAGTTTTAAGAAATGTTAAGAAAAGTGGGTGGAAGAAAGTTAGTGGAATATGTGTCCACTTGTATATATATTAGTTTTAAATGATATGTGAGTGGAGTTAGTTAGTGGAATGTGAGTTCTTTTTACCATTTATAGTAATTATGAACCGATACTCTTATTCGCGGACGGATCAAAATGGAAAAACGGGACTCCTATTCTCGGAGGAGTATCAACTTAGTTGGGACGGGAGGGAGTATTAGTTTTATAATAAAATGTGAGTGAGATAAAGTTAATGGAATGTGGGTCCATAACCAAAAGTAAAAATAAATAAATGGAAAGTTTATTGGTGAACGGACAAAAATAAATAAATGGAAAGTTTATTGGTGAACGGATCAAAATGGAAAAACGGGACTCCTAATCTCACGCCGCCTCTGACCGTTCGCTAGATGCTTCGTAGTTCGACGACCAGCGCTCCCATTCATTCACCGAGAATGGAATGGCTATGATTCTTCATTTATGTTCGAGCACTACTAAGGCCATCCACAACGCTGTCACTATACCGTCCCTTAACCGTTGAAACACTATTCGCGGGCTCCACTGTACTTTTTTACTCCATCCCTTAACTAAGGGACGGAACCTGCAACCCTCCTTCCCTTATCCGTCCCATAACCGTCCCTTAAATTACTATTCATTCAATTTCATTTTTTTATTTATTTCCAACAAATTCAATTAATAAAAAACACGCTTCATTACAAATAAAATAACATTACACCATAAAATAAAAATACAACTTAAAATTCAAAAAAATAAAAAACACACATGATTAAAATCCTAAAAAAAATAAAAACGACATAATTTAAAATATAATTTTATAGAAAATAAAAAAAACTACTCCGCCGGCGAATCATCCCCCGGAGGAGGCGGTGGAGGTGCACAGAAGCCTTGAGGAGGCGGAATGCCAAGTGTGCCGCCATAAACGCAACTCCGTTAAGCCAAGCTTGGTATTGGGCCGGCGTAAAGCGGGAAGTGTCCGCCATTGTGGCGGTCATGTACATGGCCATAAGGGAGTTGGGGGGTCTCCCCGAGCCCGAGACCGAGCCTGCCTGGCTTGATTCGGCTCAACCCCTCCTCCCTCTAGCCGCCTTCACCGCATTTCTCCCTTGCGGCCGACGGCGCCCACGGGAGGACCCTCGGCATCGTCTGTCAGGGTCTCCTCCTCCTGCGAGGCAAATTCTTGTGCCCCGCTGCCCGAACCGCCCTCAACAGACGAGTATGGCCACTCGCCGTGCGCTTCGAGGTCGAGCCCGAGCTGGACCGCACACCGCCGACCCACCTTTCCTCGTCTCTGACGAGCTCCCAAACATCGGCATATTTGAATTGTTTGCCAGTGTCTTCGAAGTAGACCCGCAAAGCCGACTTCAGAATGTCGGCTCCCGTGGCTCCGCTTTGGTACTGCGCCGCTTCATTCTTGTAGATGGCACAGAATCGTTTGACCTCTCTGTCGACTCGGTCAAAGTGAGCGCGGAGCATCTTATATGTGCGGCGGCGGGTCTTTTTCGGCTTAATCTCGTGGTAGGCCTCGGTGACCTTTTCCCAGAAGTACTTCCGGGGTTGTTGATTCCCGACGATGGGATCGTACGAGACGCTGATCCAGGCGCTGTACACCGGTAGCGTTTCTTTGGGGCCGTACGGATGCCGGCCTAGATCCTCCTCCTCCTCCGCATCCGCATCCGCCTCCGCCCTGGAGCCCCCCCGCCTCGGCCTTCTTCTGGAGTGGGTTGAACCGGATAATCCTCCCGAATCTGGGATAATCCCTGCGAATACCGCGGGGCGGAGGGACGGGCGTATGCATCAAAATCAAAATTGGGTGGTTGGTACACCCGGCGTCGAGCCCGGCGTTGACGAACCAGAACCACCCAATGTGTTGTACATGCTTCCCCAGTCGCCGAACGCGTTGAGATCCCACGCGCCTGAGCCTCCACCGCAGGAGTTTCCATCGCCGGGCATTTTGTGATGAGATGTTAGACGAAAATTGGAGATGAATTGGAAAGAATAGATGTGTAGTTGTGTGTGAAATGAGGATGAAATAGGAGTATTTATAGAGTAAAAAAAATAAAAAAAGGAAAAACGGCTCTATTAACGGTAATATTACCATTTAACATTTTTTTATTTAATACGAATTTTTTTTTAAAAATGAATTATTGCATCAGCGTGACGATGTCCACTCACGGGACGGCGAGTGGGCGTCACGCATGGCCTGGGAGCGCGCCACGTCGCCTCGGCGCGTGGCGAGCCGTCCCGCGTTTCGTCGCGGCGGGACGGGTTGCGTGACGGGCTGGTGACGGGACGAGACGCTGCAACGCGTCCCGCCCCGGTTCTGTCACTGCGGAACGAAACACGGGCCACCCGTGTGACGTGTTGCGGGTGGCCTAAGGATTACTGCTACGATTCACCATTTTGTAAGTCACTTTTTGATACTGTGCTTTTTTTTCACTTTGCTTTTTTTTCATTTTTGATAAATGGACCCTACTTTCCATCAACTCATTATACTCGCATTCTATTATTAAACTAATATATAAAAGTGGGCCCACATTCCACTAATATTTTTCACTCATTTTTCTTTACATTTTTTAAAACCTGCACCGACTCGAACATGGACAACATTTTGCGGACAGAGGGAGTAAACAACAATCATGCAAGATGGGTAAAAGTGAGTTTAAAGTTAGATTTGTTTGCTTTTAGCCATTTGATGCTTATGAAACATACTACCTTAAATGAATAGGAAAGCACAACGTGATAAACTTACTTCTTTTCACAACGGGTAAAAGTAAGTTTGGAGTTTATCGTATACAAGCAACTATTCGATTCAAAACTAGTTTTTCCAATATACCAACTCCAGGGTGTGTGTAGCACCCTCTACCCAAGCAGCGATTGACCAAATATGAGATGTCAAATTTTATTCGTATTTATTATAGAAATACAATCTATCTACTCCAGGGTGTGTGTAGCACCCCCTACCCAAGCAGCGATTGACCAAATATGAGATGTCAAGCAGAAATGAACAACACAACAGTAAAACACTAAAATACCTAACATGCCACAAAAACGACTTGATAGAGCATACTACCTTCGTCCCACAATATAGGAGTTACATTTGATGTGGGCACTGATTTTCACAAATGTAAAGAAAAGTGGATTGAATAAGTTAGTGGACTATATGTCTCTCTTATATATATACTCCCTCGGTCCCATTAAATATGCAACATTTGGGAATCGGCACAGGTTTTTATGTAATATTTGTTTTGTGAGTTAATGAAGAGAGAGTAAAGTAAGAGGAGATAAAAAAGTAGAGATAGAGATGTTTCCATTTTAGGAAACGTTTTATTTTTAATAGGACAAATTAAAAAGGAAAACATTTCATTTCTAATGAGACAGATGGAGTATTAGTTTTATAATAATATAAGTATAATAAGTTGGTAGAATGTGTGACCTACATATCATTTATGGTAAAAGTGAAATGTGACTCTTATTATGAGATGGACGGACAAAATGTGACTCTGATTGTGGGGTAGAGGTAATAATATACATAAAGAGGTGTTGACGAAGAAGCGAAGGAATATACACATAAATCATCAATCAACTAACAAGTAGCACACTCAACATTTTAGTCAAAACTCTCTATAAGCAATTAGTATAGTAATTATAATAAGTTATTATTTTATTTATCGATGTCTACCTTCAGTATAACTCGACTTAACCACAAACATTTCGCATCAAGCACCTATACACGTATATCAAAATAATTGGCAATCATATTCACCATTCAGCACATGTAGCAATAACAACAGCAAATCAGCAATATTAATATCATCATATGATCACATGTAGCATCGATAGCCCCAATACAGTATTTGGTCTCAAAACACAAGTACATGGAGTGGGCGACAATAACATGAGCGTGTAGATAACACATAAGAGGGTGTCGATAACCCATATGAGGATGTAGAACTCATGTCCGGATGCCTAAAACCCGTATAAGATGAATAATCATCACATACCATCCTATACGACGATAGCAATACTACAATTCTATGACATGCCAACTATACCCAATGTAATTGACCAGGCATAGGGGCACAACCCATGTACTCATATTCTTTCATTTTCATATTTCATTACCAATTCATTCTACCACTCCTCATATTTCTATATTTTATTCCATGAATTCCTTATCACGTGATTAATCATAATTCATCTAGTTAACAATTCACACAATCACATAAACTACACAACGACATTTAATTATCACATAAAAGCACATAAAAGAAAAACATAGCAAATAGGAAGTAACTATGGAAGGGGATGTAACATTTAGTAATTATCTTCATGAAGGGTTCATAGAAGGAGTAGGATAAGTTCAAAACAGCTTCAGCTTTGACACTCAATGGAAAACCATAGCAAATAGAAAAGTTAACTATGGAAGGGGATATCAAGTTACCGAGTACTGAATCAAATCATAGTATCCAAAATATTGATATCAGAATTGCTTTCTATGAAAGAATTAACCAGGACTTCAAAATCTTTGTTACGCACTGTCAAAATATATCTCAAAATAAAGGAAAGAATGCACCAATATGACTCCAACTCCTTTACTGAATGGTGGAAGAAGCATATACCAGGATCACCACATCCACACAAACCAAGAACAATTTTCAAAGGGAACCTGCGCATTTAAAGATCACAATGATCAGCACAAGATCAAAGCTCCTGGAATATAATTGAGGAAATTTTTACTTCTTCCGAAAAGTTGCTATTATATATTGAACAGCCGTGCTTTTGAAAACAACTAAAAGTAACAATCCTTCAGATAGATGGTAAGCCCTATACTAGGAGCTGTTTTCAGCTAACATAAAATAACGCTACGGGACTAATCTATGTAAACAATTGAAACCAATGATAAAGATATCTGCTATAGAAGTTTCAGGGGGGAATTATTAAGGCAGATCAAATACAGGAAAGTTAGAACTAAAGGGTATAATTAGAACTAACCTTTATCAGCTGATCAACATGCTCAGGCCTGTGATATGCGTATCACTTTTGGATTTTCTGAAATGTAACTTCTATCTCTTTTCAGCCATCGTGTTGTATTATGTGAATAAGATGATAAATCTACTCATGTAGCGTTTGCTGAACTGGTCTCCTTCGAGTTAAAGCTCGGGGAATTAGGAAGTTCCGTATCCCTAACAACTCTACTATACACAACTTTGAATGGTTGTGAACTATATGGTCGTTTGAGCAAACTTAATGGCATTCTCAACACCTGCTTTTTGTTCCTTTTCCCTCTAACTAAAACACTGAATCGTTTCTCACTGTCAGCCTTAAACGGCTGTCTCTGAACATGATAATCATTGCATCTCTCAGATTTTTCAGTTGGACCATTACTGCTATGTAGAAGTTTAACAGGGATCGGTAGACCATGGAACTTGGATTCAATTTCTTCCCCATTACCTGATTGAACCACATCTATATCACGTAAGTTCTCCACTGCCTCTGATGCAGGAAGATCTATTTCTTTCTTAGACTCATTCCCAGAGTCAAGATCCAAAGGTAATGCCAAATTTAGGTTCTCTGAGATGATGGGTTGTTCCTTTTCCTCCAAAAAAGGTTTAGCAATTGGTTCAACCACTGTTGGGGAGGGAAATTCTAATGGATGGCAGCCAGGCCAAAGTGTGACAGGAATGTATTCTTGTGTGTTAGCACGTATATTGCATTGCCAAGCAAATTGACCGTGATGAAACTGGTTGCTGGTAACTTGAAAACTGCTAGGTGGTAGGGACTGAGCCTGTGTGTAAGGAGGGTACATCAAAGGTAAGGGGTGGATCATATTTGGTGTTGTTGGTGGCGAAGGATAGGGGTGGTGGGGAGAGGAAATTGGACTGGGTAAAAAAGTAGCATGACCTTGATGAAGTCCCATATTCATTGGCCAAGGACCAACTGGTTGAACAGCTCCTGGACCAGAAGAGAGAGAAATATTCATAGGCAATGGTGCAACACGTGGACTAACGACTGATGGATTGTACGGAGCTGCTAAAGCTGACAACTTCCTGTTAGAAACTTCTCTTGAGTCACCTTGACAAGCCACTGGAAGTTTTGATTTCTGTTCTTCCACCCCTTGCAAAGTGGTTTCCGAATCATCATACGATCTAGAGACCAATAGATCTTCTGTACAAGTAGCAGTTTCCAATGACGAACCAGCGCAATTTGGCACATTATCCGTGTGGGTACCTAGCTCTTCGTGTTGACTGGACTCATGATTGTTGGACTGCACTTGTACCATACACTCAGATACAACCACCGAGTTTTCATGATTCTTAGCAGTATCTGAGTGTATTTCCTCTTTCTCTTCAAGAGTTTCATTTTCATTTTTCAGTTGATCTGTGGAACCCATGACTGTATCCTGAATGTTCCCTTCCTGGTCGTTTTGTGAACTTATTTCCACAGACACGGATATTTCCTGGGCCCTTTTGTTCTGTTCTTCAGGTTCAAGTACTCTGTTATAATGTGCATCATCCTCACGATGTCTCACTTGCAACATAGATATGGTACCAGGTGGTGCCAGAGCTACTTCCTTATATGAGGGAGATTTACCCAGACTTACTATTGAACTTCTCTTAGCAACAGTTCCAACTTCTTTTTGTGCAGATACCAGCCTTGAGTCTGTTGAAGAGCATAATGTCTCATCTTCATTTTTAGAGTTCCCCCCTGCACCATCCATGGTGGATGGAGACACCGACTTCACTCTATATGCTACAGTTTTCACAACTGTCCGTCCATACTTAGCCCCTGCCGATGAAGTCTTTGCTACATAGTATTCTGCTATGCTTCCTGCAGGAATTGCTCGTTTCTTTAAAATATAAATTTTTCCACTTTGGTGGTTATTCTTTAGTGTGGCATGATCCAATTCAGCAACAAGATCTTTCTTCTGGTGATTAAAAATCTTAGTTCCATGCTGTCGTCGCTGCCTTAGCCGTTTTCCAAACAAGCCGGACGATCTTGGTTTTTGAACTGGCTGCCAGCCGTCTTCTCCTTCAGCATGTGTTTCAAGTGATACATCACTGGACTCAGGAATTCTGATTTCAAGGTTTCCAGGCTGGACAGGATTTTCATCAGGAAATACTTCCACAGTGTCTTCAGACTGAACTGGCCAAGCATTGTTCACTGCTGCATTAGTGTCAGAGACATGAACTTGTTTATCTTCCTTTGCCTCTACTGCAAAGGCATCTGTCGAAGGAACCTCAGTATCTGAGATGGCTAGATTGTCATGGATGACTTTCTCCTTAGCCTAAAAATCAACCAGATAAAAGCATGGAAATAAGATTATTACATAGAAATTTGATAGCCTTATACGAAAAGCATATTTATTTGTTGTGCTAAAAAGAAAAGCTGCATTCCTTCAGTCGGAATGGCTATTTGGGTAGCTAATTAGAAGCGTGAGCAGCCACAAATCCTCGATTTTACAGAGAAGATTTATCTGCCTTATCTGGATGGGAATATTCACTTGCATAAAACAGTCAACTAGAATAAATAAGAAAAACCTTTGCAATGTAATTTCTTCTCTTTGATCCAATGGCATCTTTCCCTTTAGCATCCTGACTTGGATTTATGTAGTCAAGCAAATCTGATACACTGGCAATACCAATTGTGAGTAATTGAGAGACTCATGATCTCATCTAGGTTTCTAGTTTGATCATTATCCAATACAAGAAACCTTGTTCATTTTGAATTGGTGAGAGAATGTATGCATATCACATTAAGAGAAAGTTACAAAATGAAGGCTTTGTATTCTCTATTGCATCACCATTATTGCTCTTGCATGACCACCAAATCCAAAAGTTAAAACTATTAACGAAGATGACCATTTAACAGTTAGCAACACTAATTGGTGAACCACCATGTGCGTAAGAGTTACTTTGCTACTGAAGCCCCCTGGTGTCCTTAAATTCGAACTTAGGATATATTATTGATCTTGATCTTACACTACAAAGAATGACCAAAATTAAGTCGTCCATTAAGTATAACTGATGCCAATGTTATCCCTATCAAAAAAGATGCTTAAATCAATAATTATGCAATCCAAATTAAAGAACGGAAGGAAGGAATTATATCTGCAGATGGGAGTGTTCAAACTATACTCAGATAAGGGTGTTAAAGATGGCTCTACAAATAGGGGTCAGCATTGCAGAAAAATTACATGCATTGATTATATGCCAGACCCCATTAGTTGATTTACCTTAGGTGGCCCTTGCTGGCTATAGAAGCATCTGGCTTTCGTGTCCCATTTCGAGCAGCTTCTTGCTGCTCAAAAGCCTTGGATTCAAAGTATTCAAGCCATGCAGCTGCATCCTGTAAAATACACAAATAAAACCAAGTGTTCAATTAAACTTTCTGAAAAGTTTGTCACTGATATATTCGCAACCAGAAACTATAGTACAGAGATCAAGAATCTCTCGAACTTAAAGGTAAAACTGTGCAAAATAGCATCAACTGTCCAGTTGATTATCCAAGCAAAATGCAATGTAAATAGCAAAAGAACTGGTATCAACTTATCGCATCTTGAGGAGTCATAAAGACACTAATACCTGTGTCCGGAGGTCGTCTGGTCCCAGCTTTGCCCTAAGTATTTGTAAAGTTGTTTGTTCATGCTGAACACTTAAAGGGTATGCTTCCATCAATGAGAGGGCTATGGCAATGGCATGATAACTTGCAGCTGTCTGAAATGGTTAAAGAATTAAGTATATTTTTATCTGAAACATACAAATCTCAAGCTTAAAAAGATTATAGAAATATTATTAATTTATGTGCATATTTTGAAGTAAAAGAAAACACACCAAAAGTTTTCAGTTGATAGGAAAGATGGTTCAAACAAAGTTTCAGCAATGAAAGAAAGTAAGAACAGTGATTTCTAAATATCACTAGTATTGGGCCAACGGAATTATAAACATATCATTTGGAAGCAAAAAGAGTACATATTCTAATTGTGGCTATTATCACCACGTTAAAGGAAAAAAAGTCACAGAAGTATACAAGAAGAATACAATAATAAGAATTTAAAATGATTAGTTGAATTTGCACAAAACCTGAATATGGTCTGGGCCAAGAAGTTTTTGGTTGCATTTCAGCGCTTTATGAAGATATCTTAGTGCAACGTGCACATTACCCAGGCCTTCCTCCATCATAGCCACATTTATGTATGTTGCCGCAGTGTTTGGATGTGATGGGCCACAAGTGAGATGTAAGAGATACAATGCTCTCTTCACGTATCTAAATGATAGAAAATCAAAGGATTATCACTACCATGTATCAATCATCAAACATCTCCGTCCACAAAAATAGTCTCATTTGTGGACGGCACAGGTTTTAATGAGAAATTGGTAAAGTAAAAGAGAGGAGGAAAAAAGTTGGTAAAGTAAGAGAGATAGGGAGAAAAAGTGGGTAATGTATGAGAGAGAGGAGAAAAAGTGGGAAAAGTATGAGAGAAAAACCCATTTTAAGAAATGGAACTATTTTTCGTGGACATCCAAAAATGGCAAAATGGGACTATTTTCCATGGACGGAGGGAGTATAATTATAGGTTAAACCTAGAGAGATCAATGTCTCAGTATTTTATTAGACTTTTATTATTCAGACTCAGATTAATTTAATCTTTTAAGTAGTTGCCAAAAATCTGAAATGCACTGAAGTAAATTCACATATAAAGATACTTAAAGGAAAGGAACTGTCCCTGTTGTTTAATCTTACTTATATGATGTAATTGGGAGTCATACATAATTTTGGAAAATGCAAAAGGTTCATCTTTGTATGAAAAAAAGCAGAAAGTTCTTAAAAATTTTTTAAAATGGAACTTCAGGGGTAGGAATTTGTGGAATAATTTCAGTGTGCAAATGGCACCAGGCAATTAAGTGATTAACATACTTGAGGGCCAATTCCGTGTGTTGTAGTCTGTAATAAAAAACAGCAAGATCCCCGTAACTTTTCATCGTATCCGGATGATCAAGACCTAGCTCTCGTTCATTGATGTCCAAGGCTTTTTGCTGATAGATAGTGGCCTGTACATAATGAACAAAAGACTTCAGTTCTGAAATAGACATGTAACATGCAAACATAGTTTGTTAAATAAACTTCAATATTTCTCTATATGGAATCGTAATACAGTACAAAAGATTGAGTAAGGACCTGGTTGAAATCTCCAGTGTGATATAAAACAACTGCAAGAAGGCTGTAAGCACCAGCTGTCATGCGATGATAAGGACCACATACGGCTACCAACTTTGCAAGGGCCTAAAGTGATTGATAAATTACAACTGTTTAACTCATTAACCAAAAACTAAAGCAGTAGATATAGATTTGAATCAGGTTTTACAGATTGTTTATTCTGAATTGTGTTTTCGGACTTTATCAACAAGATAGGAGAAAAAAAGGCAATGCGTAATTTTTGACCCAACTGCTGATCTGATCTCCATGTAGAGAACATTTTCATGGAAGCCTGACACGCATATAATCCCCAAAGGATTTATTGTCACGTAACATATGAAATAGTACCTTTGTTCCATAGCTAACAGCATCTTCAAGTTTTCCTTTATCCAAGGCTGTTTTAGAGGATTCTAAGAGCTGCCGTCCATCAGCAGATGAGCAGGCTGCTTGCTACAGTAAACATATGACATTTCTTTTTAAGTGAAAACTTCATAGATGGAAATGTGAAATTTCAAAATCTACTTCATTATGGTGGATAAGGGATCCAAGCTCACCTTATGCACTGGTACCAGGCTCACTATATCTTCCTTCTGAAAAGGGCGTGCAGATTCCATATCAAAGTCTCTTGGTACAAGCTCAATACCCACCTAAGGAACAGAGCAAGTCAGGCTTTCAAAGCATTACTATGATGTGAACTCTTGCCTATATTGTCTGAATCAAACTAAATATTGCCTCTTTCTTAAAGTTTCTTTCTGCCAACTAATAGAGGGGCTGACTTAGTAATTTAGTTTGTGATGTTGATCTAACCAAACAACCTAATTTGACATCTCTGTTCTGGGCTGGTGTTCTTGATAGATAATCTGATTCAGAGCTGCAAAAACTATCTAAATAAGTATTTGGTGGGTACATCAGCATTTATGCTTTGTAAACCATATGCATAAAATACTTTTCCATCTTGTATTCTCTGAATGGACTTATCTTGCTGGATTTGAACCCTACAGATTTATGCACGTCGGCACATAGGGGAATATCTATCTTTGATTCAGAACAACGTAAAAGTTGGAAAAAAAATCTAGGTAGCAAGAAAATCTGTATGTCCACCGATTACATGTATGCACATTTGTTCACCTTATGATAGAGGCAGTTTCCAGTATATTCTTATAGCTAGTGACATCTGGTGATCAGGTCATATTTAGTTTTCTGGACAATTTTTACTATGTAAATCATCATGCATGAAGAAAAAAAACAGAAGTTATGCATTGATTGCATTCCAATTTCCAAAATAAATTAAATGGGACAGATCATAGTTCATTTTTCAGGCTTAATAATATACCTTATGGCATAAACCACGAAGGATTGCAAACTTTCTGATATCCTCATAGTTTAAATTCTTTATATTCCACTCATAGCGCTTCAGAAGAAACACTTCAAGCCAATTCCACACAACGGAATTGACACCAGAAGGCTGATCTGGTTCTACATTTTCAGGAACTCCAAGCATTAAATTCAATGCTGCTGCAATTGCTGCTGCCATTTTCTCAGGCTTCTGAACTGCAGATATTACTGCCTGCAGGATATGCTTAAAAGCGCGTACTATCATCTCATGTATGCAAAGGGATTGCACATGTGATAACTTTTCTGAAAGCTTAACCTGGAAAAAGAAACATTAAGTGATAATAATTAGGTTATACTCAAGTAAGATTATATGCCAGGATCTTCTTCATCCAAATAGTAACGATAATAACATCTGCAGACTAAAGGACAACTCATGCATCTGAGCCTGGGTTCGATGGTGATACTAATAGAAAATGTCCTAGTGATAAACATATCAAAAGGAACTGTAAAAACGTACAACTTGTCCAAGGGATCGCATCCGAAGACCTCTAGTATGCATGAAATCTGTCAATGTCCGGCCATCTACTGGTGAGAGCTCTAAAGAACCAAAATCTGCAACCTGTTATCCATGACAAGTGTCACTCGGAATATAAATGGTACAACCAATTTGATTTTTATGGAAGGATATATATAGTTACCAGTTTCGGTAGCGCTACATCATCATAATATTTTTGGGACAACTCAATCAATTCGTGCAGGGACTGTCAAGGTAAATACCAGTCAAAAACATGTTTCAACATTGGAAGTAGTATACTCAACCCACATATATGAAACACTACCTTTGAATGAAGTCCAGTCTCTGACTCTTTTAATCGAGAGAATGCAGCATCAGATAACATTGATTTTAACATAACCTCATTTTCACTTGCACCGTTATCAAGCTGAGATTCTGTCACATTCAATGTTTTTTCAGCTTCATCAGCAGAAGATTTTAAATTCTCATTCTGTTGGTCTGCAGTATTTCCGTCCAATGTCTTCTTTCTGTTTTTAAGGGATTTAAGCGGTGTTCCTAGTCCCTCAACCTTCATTTCATTTTTGGTCTTCTCACTAGGCAGTTTCTTCTCTTTTTCTGTTTTCTTCTGATCTTGTAAATGCTGTATCCAGCAGGCTCCAAGTTCCCATCTCACAAAAGCATCCAGATCATGTTCTTCTTGCTGAAGCTCTTCAAGACTGTCTTGCAGCAGTCTCTTAACAAAAGCTTGGGAAGATTCAAGTTGCTCAGATTCTAATGTTCGAGAATGTGCTGATGCTTTATTTTCTTCAGTTGTAGCATTTTCATGTAGTAATAATCTTAAACTGCAAAATATAAGGTCAAAGTAAGGGCTAATTAAATCAAAGACAAAAAGAGACAAAACTCAAATAAGATACGCGATAAGATACTTTAAATGCAAGGATGGAACAACATCCATGGTTGCATACGCAACTTCTTTTGTGAATCAAGGTGGAGGTGAAGGAACAAATTGTGTAAGACAAAGTAGTATCAATAGTAATTAATGTGCTACTAAGCATAATTACAAGAAAGAGTATAGCAACCTATCAATATTTAGGGCATTAGCACCCCCATCAGGCTGGTCTAGAAGTTCTTGGCTTCGTAATGGAGTATTTGCTCTGGCATTGTCAATCCCTTGAACTTTCACGCATGCAATATAGCCACAATACCTCACATTCACAACACCTAAAGTGGCAATATCCTGCAAATATTTATTTAATAAAAATCCAATAAAAAAAAGTAAGATAAGAATGGACAACAGCAGTACTTCTATCATTCCCCTGAGTTTCTTACATGAGCAGCCGTATTTTCATCAGCTGTGATCCCCTTAAGCAGGTTTCTTTCTCCCAGTTTCTTGTCATCCAATCCTATAGCTTGTTCTCCATCAATCTTAGTATCAATTTTGCAACTAGCATTAGATGCATCTTTCATGACAGTTATGCTCAAGTCTCCAACTTTCTCTGTCAAGACAACTCGACTATTTGAAGCAGAATTAGCTGATTCTAAAGTTTGCATTACATGTTTCACAGCCGTAATGGCCATGAATATTGCAACATCGACAAACAAACTGTGAAGAAGAAATGTTTTTCTATCTCTAATTTGCCTCTCCTCGGCAGTTTTGCATGGCATAGATGCAAGAAACAACAGTTCATTTGCATAAGGTAGCAGATCACTTTTGCCATCTCTGCCTAGACCACCTCCATTCCCTCCCCAGTTTTCATCTTCTGTGGGCAGAGGGGGAAATGTAGATGGTGATTGTGCAGCTATGGGCGGAATAAGCCACGTGTTGGCTCTGAAGCCAAAAGGGAGGTTTCCAAACTGCAGTAAGAAAATATCCGGTCACATATATTCTGCAATACAATGTTGTGAAGGAAAATCTTTTAAGATGACAGTATATCAGTGAAGCTGCAGAGAAATTAGGAGTAGTATGCCCTCTACCTTATTCCTTTCTGAGAATGCTTTCATTAGTCCATCATAAGCCTGAAATGGATAAATTAAGGTATGTCAAATCTCATAAATATTTCCAGCCTTTGAAAGGGAACAGTTATACAAATTTTCAGAAAACAAGTGGAACATTGTTGACCAGAAACATATATTTAGTCATCTTGACCTGTCATCTGTCCACCTGGCAAGAAAGTACTATCTAGCTGAGGCCATTCTTACAACGATTCTGGGAACCCCAGTTTAGTGGTGCACCAAATTTTGTTTGGAATTCCAAGTACCTCAGATATAAGGAAGCAAAGTCTACACAGCTCAACTCTATGAAACATAACTGAAAGATTTACATCCATTTCAATTTAAAGTTGACAGGAGCTATGACACTCAAAAACTCTTATATGCTGTGTGCATAGACAAAATTGGAATATTAAATATGCATGTGTAGTTTAAGTCCCATCAATAAAGGTTAGAGTGCTTACATTATCAAAGGCTCTGCTGAGTTGTCTCAGCAGGTCAACCAGATTGTGACAAAAAAACTGCTGCTTTCCAGTACCATAAAAACCTTTCCTTGAAGCTTCTATAAAAATTAATTTCCCATTGCACAATTTTACCTGCAAAAAAACGTTGCTCAAATGCATGCATTAAAAGCTCAGCAAATTCAAGCGATGGAAACAGTTCTCACCTCAAGAGAGAAAAGGTGATCATCACCAGAAACTTCATCGGTGCTTTTCCTCTCTGCTCTCCTTATAACTGCATAAATTATTTCATAAGTATACACCTCATAGACTAAAACTCTAAGAAGAAGAAGTCTGTGAAAAAGCAAGAAACTAAAGAACCGGACACACATAAAGCAGCATCATTAGTTAAAATATGTGTTAAATATAACCCAAATAGAACAGTAATATCAACTTTGCACGGCAGAACTTGAATTCGTTTTCACATCTTAACAGATGCTTTGCATAATGCATGATGAAATACACCAACAAACAGTTCTCTATCGTGGTATCACCACCTACAGTTCTCTATGGTATCTATCATTACTTGCACATCGATTCCTCCGATCATGCTTAGATTTTTAGCGAAAACACCACCATGCCGTATCATTATGCACCTCCAAACAAATTTCGTTGTATTATCAATCACATATGCTTCAATTTCTGGCGCAGATTTCATAATATCAAGTTAAACTGTTTCAAAGGAAACAGAACAAAACTACAAAGTTGAAGTGATTGAATAGGTCATTCCAGCTGATTAAAATGCAAAGAGACGGCGTAAGAAAAGCCGGCAGACATTACATTGAAGAGGAGGCGTGAGGTGAGAGAGAGAGAAGAACTCGTAGAAGCTCCCGAGCTTCGGAGAAGTGTTGCTCATCTCTCCTTCTCGATCAACCGCAGCTGCAGATCCGTCCTTCGCCTCCGACTCCGCCGGCGGCGGCGGAGAACTCTCTTTCTTACTCTTAGCGCGGGGAGACTTGATCGCTTTCTTAGAAACCTTGGCGTCCTGAGCTCCACGGCCATCCTTTCCCTCTTCTCCGCCCTTGGGAGATGCGGCGGGAGAGGAGCCCTTTTCCGCCGACGGCCCAAACGACGTCGTGCAAGCGACGATATCCAGCAGCCGTCTAACGTGCGCCGCGGCGCTACCTTCATCGTAGTCCTCTGCGAGGGCATAAAAGAGAATTAGCACCTTTTAATTGGTACGACGCCGTATTGGTAATTTCATGTTTTATTTTTGCAATATTTTAATATTACCTTCCACAAGCGTGAGGGTGCAGGGTTTGAGGGCGGATACGTCCACCGTATCTTTCAATCGTGGGCCCCTCACCTATTTATATAACAAAATAATATAAATAAAGAATTTTGTTTCCTACAAATTCCACTTTGGGATATGGAATGACGTATTTAGCTAATTCAGAAAATCTTAACTGGGATGTTCATAGATAGGTATATATTTGTTGGATACTATTGTAATATTTTGGAAATTAATGAAGAATAACAGACCATCAGATGCCAATTTTTATACTAGAACACTATGATGAATATAGAATATCAATATAAAAATAACTAAATTAAAATAATAATAACAATAATCAAATATAGAAATCAATGTATAAACAAAAGCAAATATTTTTATTAAAAATTGTACAGAAGAAAAACATGATAAGCCACTTAATTACCTCGTGAGATAAGGAATAGTTAGTGATGTTGCTCGTTACAGTACTAACGGATAACAATCGACGAACGTCTATAATTCTGTCGGTGGAAATTCCCTGCATTAAATTCAAAAATAAAATTTAAGATTATATATATTGAATCGCTGCGATAAAATATTCATTTGAGGCAATTTCGGTCATCTGTTTACATTAAAATTAAGCTTAATTCCTTTTCTATTTGTGTTTTTTTATTTATCACCGGTGTAGGCACTAAGCAAATTTCCAATGACCATCCTATAATAGGAGTAATTATTTTTCGCTCTTCCTTGATCAAATTTATACGTATTAAAATTCTTGCACTATTAAAACTAATTTTCATGTACAATAGTATATTTTATCATAATAAAGAAAAATACATGAAAAGAACAAAAAGAAGAAGACACGCCGAGTAATGTTTATTTTGTATTGGTCATTCGAATTTGCAAAATATATTCGCATACTTGATTTTATTTAATTTTTTATATTTTTCTTTTTATTTGAATACATTTACGTAACAGATAATAGTATGCTACAAACCTTCAAAATAACATGAGTCTCGTCCAGCAGATTCACTTTTATATCCACCACAACTGGAAGAACTGCAAAAATATAAAATTATTGGTTTATGAAATAACTACATGTGAATATAGTAGCAAAAATATAAAATTATTGGTTTATTTAATAACTGCATGTGAATATAGTAGCAAAATACTAATATAACATGGAAATTAAAAATTATACTATATAGTGTAAATATAATACTTACCCTTTTCTTCTTTCTTCTTCTTGTCTCCCTTGGTCTTGCCTCGCCCACTCTTCGGTGCCATTTCCAAGCTCGAGCTCGACTTGTTTACTTGATACGACGGAAGGCTCACTGGAGTAATTGCATATTACTTAAAATTGCAAGATATATTTATTATATGCGTAATTCTGCATGAAATTTTATTTGCAATAATCTACAATACGTATCACATTAAATTTAACTTGTTACAGTATTAATTAGTACTTCTAGTATTTTTGCTGAGGAGAAAACAATTAATAAGTTTAAAATAGAAAATTCAAATTTAAATCCGCACCCAATAAAAGAATGAGATTCTGACAACTTAGAATCCAAATTTAATGGAACAAGTTATTTAATGCGGCTTTGAATGTCCAATAAAGTAAGAATAAGGAAAGAAAAGTACTAACCAGTAGCAGAAGTGCTGCAGTTTGCAGAGGTTTATGTAAGGTTTAAGAGTTTAGATGGTAATGAAACAAAAGTGCACCATTAGAGAGTTTGTGTTGAAGCTTTTCACGTATTGAGAGAGAGAGAGAGAGAGAGAGAGTGGAAGAAGAGCAAGAGGAAGAGATATAGAGGGAAGTGGGGTGTGATAAGGAAGGAAGGGTTGAGATTTAACAGTCAGAATTATAGTGGCATTTTGTGGCAGCTTCTGTCCATAGGCAGTCATTATATTTTCTTATAGTATTTCATTTCCACCTAAATTCTTTTCTTACAGTAAGTACTGCCTCCGTCACTGAAAGTTTATCCCATTTTATCATTTCGGTCCGTCCCTGAAAGTTTATTTTATTTCACTTTTTATCATTTTTAGTAGTGGATCTCATATTCCACTAACTCATTTCTACTCACATTTTATTATAAAACTAATATATAAAAGTAGGACTCACGTTCCACTAACTTTTTCAACTCACTTTTCATTACATTTATTAAAACTCGTGTCAGATCAAAGTGGGACAATATTTGGGGACGGAGGTAGTATATTACTAAATTTATATTCCCAATTATTTATAGCGAATAAATAGAGGATTATTATTTTTATATATTCCGAGCAATAATATTTGTGTGTTCGGCCGTAGGAATTGTAGCAGTGGTAAAATGTTTGAGGAGTATCATTAATTGACATTTATATACTGCACGATTCTTAACTTTAATTGAGGTTAAAAAATTAGTAGTACTACTAGTATTTATAATTTTGATAGGTTATTATGACTCATTATATAAATATTGATCTGATTAAATTGTAAGATTATTTTAGTTGAAGGGATGACTATAACTCGTATCATATGATTATTATCTACGATTAAGTTGTGAGATTCAATCTCATGAATGAAACACATATTTAATCCTGAGATATAATCTTTCAAACCTAGCAGCCTCATTTTGTATACGTACGCAGGTCAAGATTACTGAATCCGTGCTTATTATATTATAAGCAACATTTCGTGGTATAGAATTTTGTATCATTACTTAATACTCCATGTTTATATGATGTTATGTAGTACTACTATTAATAGTTCTTCAATTACTTTATAATAAATAATCGAACTCCGGCCTATTAGATAGAAAAGAAGTGTATTGTCAATTGAGTCATGCTTTGGTCGGTTATTTAACCCATTTGTTGCTAATATTAGTTTTATGCACTTTAGACGCATTATTATTATTTATTAAATATTATTATTATTATTATTATTATTATTATTATTATTATTATTACTACTACTTATGATGCTACTAGTATTATTTATACCGGTAAGAGGGAGCAGATAACACTTTAGCAGATTGCAGAGGAGAAAAAGGGACCACTTATTGTTTAGCTACCCCACAAATGGGACGGTACCACTTGTTGAATAGTTTTTTTATTATACGATTAATGAAGATAACCTCGACACATATAAATCTAGTACTATCTAAATTGAAGTTTTATTGTATTTACGTCTTTGTTAGTATATCAATAGCGTAAAACATTTATTTGTCATTCAAAGAGACTTGAGTTCATCTCAGATGCAACATTAAAAACATAAATATTTATAAGATTTAATTAATGGTAATTATATATTATTACCAAATGCTTTATTTATATAATAAATAAAATTAAGATAAAACAAAATTATAATTTTAACTATAAAAGTACCATAAATTCATCAAGCGTGTATATATTCGAGCTATGATTTCATTTTTTAAATTTCTGAATACATCATTTTAAAATGGATTATAGAGAAAACATGCCATTCACATTGAAAGGATTAAGTAAAATACATGACACTATAGGATTAAAATTTTTATTTGAGTTGATCACGCATAAAATTATTTTTGTCAAAATTATGTGATTACTTGGTGGCGTTTTCTTATTAATTACTGAAGTTTAAATTGGTCAGTAGAAAAGACACCAAATTCTTACAAAATTTCTATTAAAATATCAATGAAAAACTCATGAAACTTTAATAAAATAAAATAAAATGAGACATGTCACACTTTGCGTACGTTTACCCTCAAATGTGTTCAGTGCATAAAATAAAACAAAAAAAGAAACATCTTGATCAGTTAAAACTAGCTAAGAAAATGTATCCACGTCTTGTGCTTGTTTTATTGTGTTTTTTCTTTTTATTATTCTTTGAATATTAAAGAGATAAAGGAAATGGAAAACAATTTTTATCAACAAGAAAAAAAGAAATGATGGAGATTGATCAGAGGACAGGATGTAGCTAATTTCCTCAACTGCAACTTGGAAAACATGTAGTACAAGAATGTGAATCAATATTGGACAACTATATTAACATATGGCCATTATTTTTTTGTCTTTGTATTAGTTACATATTACGCATATAGAGATTATTTACAATTGATTTGTGCAAATATTTTCCTCGCCTTTTTCAAATGACTATATCATAAAACGAAATTCATATTATCTCATAGTGGCACTCTTATACAAAAAAAACCTTTGCAAAAAAAACATTCATATTATCCCATATAGTGACACTCTCATACAAAAAAAATCCTCACTCAAATGTATGACCTTTTAGTAGATTCTTCTTGCGTTTCACGAGTTAGATAGGAAAAAACACACACACATATATATAAATGTATACTATATTGCAGAAAATTACGACTATAGGATAATACAATTTGCACCACAAGTTTTTTAATTTTTTGAAATTCCGAATTAAGAAACAAATAGTCAATTATCGGAAATTGACTAAAAAGGATGAATGAACTATACAGACAAAATTCTATGTGGTGTAATCAAATCGATTTTCATAACGGCATTGCGACCTTTATTTATTGTACCTTACACGCAACTTTATTTCAATTGTTCGAACTTCATTTTCTAATATTATGATTTTCAATAATAAATAGGAAAAAAGTGCATACGCTGCGGTCGTATCATACGTATTTATTCTATACCAAATTTTATTTATCAAACACAAAAATTAGTTTAATTAATTATAAATTTATAGGATATTGGTCCCTAAAATGACAAATTTTGACTGAAATTTGATATATCTTGTGAACTTTTAAGTTGATCCAAAACTTAGACTTGTATTAAATCTCCCACTAAATCAGTTTTTCCCAATTCATAAAAATTCACTACAAGGGATAAGTTCATAATTTTTCCGATCAAATTTTGAGTTAATAGGAAATACCAAATTATGACAAATTTTTATTTTAGGACCACTAGCCTTATCTAAATCTATTCTTTATCATTTCTCACACAAGATTTTTTATTTTAAACGATATTCATTTCATATTTAATTTTCTTGTTATCTCAAATTTGGGTAACTAAATATTTTATGTGTTTTACTACTACTCTCTCCGTCCACGAAAAATAATCTTATTTTATCATTTTGTGATATCCACGAAAAATAGTCTCATTTCAAAAATGAAAACATCCTCTCATATTTTTCCCACTTATCTTTGTCCTATAAAAATTTAGACATTTAGGACGACACGAAAATTAATGCACAAAAGGTAAAGTAAGGGACATATAGAAAGAAAAATAATTATAGTATTATTAATTGAAAATGAAGCTGACCTTAATTACTGAAAACAGAAGGGGATATTTTTGTGGGACATCCCAGAGTAGAAAATGCTCTTATTTTTATGTGACTTGAGGAGCATATATTTTCACAAACGGGAAACCCACTTCTATCAATACTGATTTTGTGAACTGGGTGTGGAATATTCGTAAAGTCGTAATAAACGAATAATCAATTAAATATACATGCATGTACTTAAAAAACTCTCGTAATTGTGGATTTAAATAAGTAAATGTTGTGTTGAGAATAATAGAACTCGAAGTACTGAGATCAATAAAATAGATATTTATAAGAGAGTTTTCGTCTTATTTTATAAAAATGGTTACTGTTGTCAAACGATTTGTTGAATCGCATATGATCATTCAATAATATGGTTCGCCTAATTCAATCGGAAAGAGAATTAGGATACATGGAAATCGAATATTGAGTGTATCCATATTCCATAATGTTATAAATTAGCTAAATTAAATTTATGATTCAAAAAATTTAATAATAAAATCATTAAATATTAATGGAAGACTGATAAATCATGATTGGAATTACTCGTCTCCATTAAATGTTTCCTTATTTGGATAGTCCTCAATAAATGTCGAATTTCATATTCACTATTTTTACTAAATGGACCTTACATTTCACTAACTCTTTCTACTCACGATTGTTTTATAAAAGTGAGGTCCACATTCCACTAACTTTTTTCACACACTTTTCTTCATAAAGTCAAAACGATTTCATAAAATTCGCACAGGTCAAATATGGAATAAAATTCAACCGGTCAAATATAAAATTCACATTTCTAAAAATAGAAACGTCACTCTCTCTACTTTTTCTCCATCTCTTACTTTATTCTCTCCACTTAACTCACAAAACAATACTCCCTTCGTCTCAAGGTAGATGTTACACTTTCCTTTTTAGTTTGTCCCACACAAGATGTCACATTTCTTCTTTTGAAAAAAATTCCCTCTCACATCAATTATAAAATTATATTTTCTCTCACCACTTAACACACAAAATAACATCTCCTAAAATCTCGTGTCATCTCCCAAGTGTGACATCTACCTTGGGACGGAGGGAGTACTATATAAAATCTCATGTCATAATAGAAATGTTCTACTTAAAATGGGATGGAGGGAGTATAAATGAATTGACCAATATCGAATATTCCAAATTATAAAACATGTTTTGAAATTTACCAAAATATATCTATATTTCATTTTAATTTTATAAAACTTAAGATTTTTTAACATATCAATATCCAACAATTCAAGAATTATTATACTTACATCATTTTTGTCCAATGTCATATTTTTTTATATTTATACTTGTAGTACTTAATCCGATTTGTGTTTATGGTTTTCACATGATTAATATCTTTAATTTTTGTATATGTTTATACATTATAAATATAAGTTTCTTAGGACAAAATAAGAAGATTTATTCTAATATTTAGCTTTAATTTTATCCTGATTAGCTCATCAAGCTAGCCCTTATATGAACGTTTAGGTTTATGGTTAGAAATTTACAACCCGATAAATTTCAATTCAATTATAGCATCAACCAACCAATTAACCCGAAACTCAAATAGGGTTGAACCGAAACTCAATGTACTGATCCGATTGACATTTCTATTTAGGAGAATACTTTGACCGATGATGAATTAATAGAAATAATTCAAATTAATTCATTGTTTATTTTGATGAATTAATTGATTTGAGCTAGTTTGACTATTTTATCCTTTAAATTGTTATATTTACTTTCATTCAAATATGTTTACTAAGCTCGAAATCACATATATCGAGAGGGTAACTTTGTTATAAATGTGTGATCTCATCGTACTTACGACTTTGGCCTGGATTTCCACTCCTTGCCAAGCTTCCGGCGACCGTCAATCAATAGCTCCTTCATGATTTACTTGACCTCTGCCTTTTTCCATCACAAAAAAGCAAACGCCATCTAAGAGTTATGGGGCTGTCGGAAACCTAAGCATTGGATTTTATAAATATTGCAGCATATTTCCATTTTGAATAATAAAATATAGAGCAGTATTCAGAACCTTTAGCAACAGTAAAATTTATCGAAAATTTTAACTTCAAAAGTAGTAGTACGTGCAAATAAAAAAGTGTGTCACATTTATGTATTCTTATAGGTCACTAATTTGCAATATGATTAATGGGTTCATTTTTCGTATGTCAGCATAGACTACAATACATAGCACACAGAATTCAGTTTATATCGATGGGCATACAAATATTACTCCAAGTCTGAATCAGTTTTTAAAACTACTTATATGTATATAGTAGCATTAACTAGTTATTTCACCATAAATTTTCGGTTTGAACTATTTTTTTGTATGTCCTGCTTCCATAATGCATCTACGTAATTCTTAATCACTATCATTTATATGTAACCGCACTAGCATAACATTAGGAAAAAGATGTAATAACATTGGAAGAAGTCAACTAATGCGCAATACCCACTAATCAATTGACGAATTATTACAACATGATTAATATAATTAGTGGGGCGGTAGAAAGTAGAAACCCTAGTACTACTAATTTATTCTTTCATCCTTAAATATGAGAATAGCATACATAATTTATTTAACTAACCGCGTTTAGTCAAATGATTAAAAAATTGACACATATTTTTGTCACCTCGGTATCTATCTCATCATTAAATATTGCAAATTGGTTGAATTCTAACATTGCATTCAGAGTTTATATTTTACACCATATAGCAACATGAATACAACCATACAAGTGAAAAAACATGAATACGTGTCAATAATGACAATAGGTTTAAGAAAAATTTTGCTAGAAATAAATGATTAATTACTTTATTGCTGAAAATTATAATTAAAACTTTTAACGGCACTCGGAATGACATGGAAGATTTACTTTCTGAGCACGTACCGACGTTCCCTACCGCAAAGCATGACTTGATCGCATGAGGGACAATTAAGCTTGTTGTGGCGTGTAAGAGTGTCCACAATAATGTGGTACAGCCACGGAAGCACTTAAGGCAAAGCCACAAAAACTCTTCACAGCCACAAAAACTATTCCACAACCACAAAAAATATGTCCAGCCCAATAGTGGCCATGCCACCGCCCAAATCACACTATTTTATCAATTATTGATATATTTTAGTTGTACTGGAACAAAATTAATTAGACAAAAATAAATAGAATGCAATGGAATGAAAAAAATGAGTTGGGAACATATATTAGAGATAGATATTTAAAAAAATTAAAAAAATTAAAAAAATCAAAAGTCAGAACCGCCACCCCCGCGGCTCTCAAAGCCGTGCAATAGGGCACCGCGGTCAGCGCCGCTGCCTCGCCGCGTATGCGGCTCGCGACTTTCCTCCACCCTCTGCCGCGCTTGCCCGTGTCCTTGGCATAGGGGAGCCGCGGCGCCGCCGAGGACGCGTCGGCCGCCGCAGCTCCCCTATTGTGGACACTCTAAGAGCACACTATTGCACGGCCAATTAGAGTTTGTCATGACATTAATGTTCAACTTCTTAGTACTTAAGAAAGAATTATGTATAGTAATAAAAAAACACATGAATTATGTAAGTGCTAAATTTTTTAGTGCTTAGAGGTTATAGATAGTACTAAAAATAATATAAGTGTCAGCGTATCAGTGTTCAACGATATATGAGAATTACTTTGTCATTCAAGAATAATAAAATCGGGTAATTTTATATATTTGTGACTGCTATCACTAGTTCAAAACATTAAATATGTCACGTTCTCTTAATTTGAAGGATACGATTGGGAAATATTCACCAATGGGGTTGGAGCTTAGTCCGAATTCTGTTGAGGATTAGCTGAGGTAAGAGCTTAACTAAGATACAGCATTGAATTAAAAAAGATTAAGTTGTACAAATTCCACTGATTGTGCGCCTTATACATACAAAATAATTTGTGTTTTTATATTTTGATTGACATTTTCTAGAGTCGTCGTATTGGTGTTAATTCTTGATAGGATGTCGCATTCAAATCCAATTTGAAAAGCGGAAAAATAGAAAAAGATTATAATTAAGATATACACACCTTTTTGGGACTTTTTCAATTTTAAATGTTAAAGAGATTTCGACCCCTAATTTTATATAGTTGCCCTCCTCACCAGAAATTATATGTACAATTCGAATATTTTAGTAACGAGAGATACAAAATACGTTACCAAATTTATTTTATTATTTAAAACAATTAATGGGCTAAAACGATTTCTACTTTATACCAATTGAAGGGCTAAATAAAAGGTAATCATATAGTCCGAATCCTGAAAACGGTACCCGAGTAAGATCCATTTGTAAAAACACCGGCAAAAATTTGAATTACGCCTATATATATAACAACGAGAAATTAAAATATAAAATTATTTTACAAATCGCAACGGCAGAAAATGGGGAAGAGATTGAGTAAAGCGCGATCAATCTGCTGCTGCGCCTCCCCACGGTCATCGTGCCGGAATCCACACGCGATTTTCAGCTGGTACGTATCTGATTCAGATGCTTTTCAATGTTTGTGTTACGAGTTTTAGTTTTCTATTTTTTTTGGAGTGTCTAAACTTGAAGATGAATAATATTGTTGATCTGAGTTCTAGTAGGTGAGAATGTATTGATTGAGTGTGGGTTACAATCGAGTGAGATATGTGGATTTAATTCGTGTTTGAGTGTTTTTGTTGTGTTTTATATTCAGCTTAAATGTTTTCATGATACACAATCACTGCTTCTGTTGAGAGCTTCATTCTGCTTTTGGATTCGCTTAAGTTTTTCTGAATTGCAACTGCTTCTATGCTTTCAGAAGATGTCTCATAAGTTACATTTGCTTGTCCTCACTTTTACATTGAGTTTTAACTTGAAAACTGGCTTTGCTTCAGTATCAATTTCAAGCAGTGTGCTGAGCCTCACTTTGCATAATGCAGAGATTGCACCAAGCTTATCCATGAGTTGAAATATGACTAGTTATGCAGTAGCATTTCTATAATCTGAAGGTATATTAATTGAAATCGTTCTATCTCGTATTTATCTTTGACATGAATAGGTATGAAGAGGATGTATGGGACGAGGTTGCCAAATTGTTGGATGGGAGATCTCTAGTGATGCTTGCTGTAACTTGCAAATGGTTTCAAGTTCCTGACCCTGGAAACGTCCCATTCAAATGGATCGAACTCTATACCACAGCTTTTGGTATTTTCAGTTCCTTATACGTTTTGTACAATTGTGGGATCAGAGAAATTGTTTTGACTGATGTATAGAGTTTAATTTACAGATGGAAGTCACACATACATGTTCCATCAGCAGGAGAAACATATTGGTAATGCATTACTGTGTACATTTTCCTGTTTTCTCTACAATTTGTTTACAATGAAGTGTTTGAAGAATGTAATCTATTAGGGTAGTGATTTTCAGTGAATGACATGATTAGCTATCTCTTCCCTCAAGTTTCAACTTGATATCTATCTATTACATTCTACTATGATTTTTACTCCACTTTCATGCTTTAGAGGACAATAAACAGTCTTCTGTCCAAATTCATTAGCTTTGTCTGGTAACAGATTAATTGGGTGCGAATTGGAGGATTCTTGTTTGACTCACCTGATGCTCTCCTGACTGAGAGTTTAATAGAATGCATAAAAACTCCCAAAGAGGAGACGTCAGAGAAATTGGTGAAGAAAGAAGGATACTGTTTGTTAAACAATATTAAAACTGGAATTTGGATTGCTGGTAATTCAAATTGCACCATTCCTTTCTCTAATTATATTGATCAATCATGGATATACCTAACTGACTTCTATTCTACTGCTTTTCTGTTTGAACACTTGCACCTTGTCTGATGCCCTGTTTGTGACCTTGGTACTTGTGATGGTGAGTTAAAACTTTCGACAATATAATTTATCAGTTTACATTCAAACTGCCTTAGTATGGTTTGATTCAAGAACACATGCCAAAATCTTTGATCAGCTTGCATTAGCACTTTCTATTGTTATATCTCTAGAAATATGAGAAACAAGTGAAACCATTAGTCATTATCTCCTCTGGCATGCTCGTATGTAAAAGAAATCGGTCCTTGAACTAAACAAGTATTCGATTCAGGTATAATGCAGACGTTGGATGCTAGGCATATTGAACTCTTCCTTAGAGAGGAATATCGTAGTGGGAGCTGGGACTACCACCTTTAAGGATCCCATAATGTCTACAACCAGGCTGATGTGGCTTCTGCTGGGATTTTCGACATCAAACATCTCAATGATGAATCAACTTCTGGTATGTATCTCATATCATCACACTTCCTTTTTGAGAATTTATTCATCCAATCCTCTGTATCATCCACTACGACAATAAACCTTAAGTTAGGCTGTGTCATTCTGAATAAAATTCCAGATATCTTTGATCTCAAGTCGTGGGTGTGAAAACAAAATAACTGGAAACAAAAAGCTATGATAACTCTTCACGCAGTTGCAGTAAACACTAATTTGCAAGATAATGAAGGTACTATTTCCATTTTTGGTAATAGTACTGCATCATTCACATCTTGAAATTTGAAACAAAAGCCTTATTCTTAGCAAACAGATTGATTTAGTTGCAACAGCTCAAAATAGGATAAGAGCGCTACTTGTGATTAATATGAATCAGGTCTTCAGATTAAATACCACGCCATGAGGGCCGGGAAAGATGGCAAAGTTGTATCGATTCGTATATCTCAGCAGCTGCTCCAAGTTTTGCCCTTAGCCTATTCATTTTTTGAATAAGAGTGTTTGTCTTTAGCTCATTAACGTCTCAACAAATATAACCATTTTTAGGCTTATCTTAAAGCATGTAGCCCTGTACCATTTAGCACTACCTTATTTCCTGCCCTTTGAGAGTATTTCTTAATTGAAATACCCAAATAGTACTACAACAGTTGTTGACAACATTATGCAGAAGTTGTAGGTGACCTCTATTTCCCCTTTTTACCTCTCGAGAATTGCCTTCATATTAAAATAACATGGTTGTCAATCCATCATTCTCAATAATCTAATCCCCTGCTCTGCTCATGTCAACTCCCTGGCTGCAACTTGAAAGAGTAAAGTCAATATTTTTTGCAAAAGTCAAAACATATATAGGGATACATGTCTCATGTAATTTAATATAATCCCTTAAATATTTTATAATTAATGTTGGAAACTAGAAGTAAAATCCCTTACGGTTCTCAACAAGATTGCAATTGTTCCTCTCAGGCCATTTTAATCAATTTAGTGAGATAATCAGTGACATGTTATTAATATCATCAATTTTATATTTAAGTTGAATTTGATCATTTGGTTAGCCCACCAAGCAAGCATCTGACTTTTTTACTTTAGCAACCTACACATACATGAATTCTCTCTTTAAAAACCCCAGACAAATGACAAATCCAACTCCTTTGACTAATGGAACGTGTCATAAAACTCATCCTCTTCTTCACTTTCATCCTCTCCTCCCACAAAATCCAAGCTCAAAAAAACCATTGCCCACCACAATATTGTGGAACCAATACCTTACCTATCCGTTTCCCCTTCACACTGCAGGAACAACAGCAGCCTCAAAACTGCGGCGGCTACCCCGGCTTCTCCCTCACTTGCTCCGACGATATTGCAGGGAGAGGAGCCCTTCTCTTGACCCTCCCATATTCTGGAAACTTCTCCGTCCGCTACATAAACTACCTCATGCAAGAGATCCAACTCTACGACCCGGACGGCTGCCTCCCGCTGAAGCTCATGGCTCTGAACCTGACCTCCTCGCCCTTCGAGGCCATGTACATGGACGAGTTCGTCTTCCTCAGCTGCCCCCGCGCTGCGGTGGCTGGGACGGGGCTCGCCACCGTCGACTGCCTCGGGAACTCCACGTCGGCGGTCGTGGCCACCACTTCGGGGACCCTCGCCGGGTCGATGAGCATGTGCACGACTATGTTCACGCTCCCGATCCCCGTGTCGTGGGACGACAGCGGCGGGCGAGGAGGAAGTGGTGATTGGCTGTCGTCGGATCTTGGCGGAGATCTGAGGCTGACGTGGAGCTTTCCCGACTGCAAAGGATGTGAGGCGCGGGGCGGAGTTTGTGGGTATGATCGGAACAGCACCGTCGGTGGGATTACTTGCTACTTTGATCACGGAAAAGGTAATCATTGATTAATACTAATGATTTTGTTGAGCCTTTTGTTGGAATTCAAGCAAAGTCAAAAATATTGTTGGATGTAGGATATTGATGGATTATGATATCATAGTAATGATTTGTTTTTAGTGAGTATGTTAAACAGATAAATGGGGACTTTAACTTAACCCTCAAGAAAAGAATGGACTTTAATTAGGTGACCAAGTAAATACACACATTGAAAATTTTATGTTTCATGATTTCTTTCCTATTGAAACTCTCGTTTTTTTGAATTTTTTACAATTGAGATGTTTTTATATATACGACTTTGTTCTTTTACGGAACATGACGAGAAATTTATCAAAGTAATGAAGATTTTAATTACTGATATATTGTCTTCTTCTTTGTTTCCACTTGTCACATGTGTATTTTTCAAGCCTAGTTAAGGTATTCAACCAAAATTCAAGCCACAAAATTAGAAAATAACCATTTATTAACCAACTGTCATTGCCTATATATATCACAAATTAAAATACAATGACCCAAACCTTATGAACCACCACTTTCTTATATTTAAAATCCTGGTAAACTCAAATATCTTAATTTAATTGGACTAATAAACTAATCCCACCCCGTCAACTTTGTATTGTATGCTATATTTATTTGTTGTCACAATACATTTTATCCAAGTTGTGACAAATTTTAATGTAACAACTACCCACAGGTAAAAAAGGGCTTGAGGTATTCAAAATCATTGCACTATCAATAGTGATACCAGCCATCATGTGCTCCATATGCATTTCATGCTTCACATGCATAGTGGAAAGAAGGGCAGCTCGGAATAGGGCTGCCACGGTGGCGCCACCTCCACCTCAGCCACCGGCGATGGTGGGTCTCGACGAGTCAACCATTGAGTCATACAAGAAGGTTGTGCTCGGCGAAAGCAAACGCCTTCCCGGACCCAATGGTGTCACCTGCCCTATATGCCTAGTTGATTATTGTCCAAAAGATGAACTCAGATGCATACCAGAGTGTCAACATTGCTTTCATTCCGAATGTGTTGATGAGTGGCTGAGATTGAATAGCTCTTGCCCTCTTTGTCGGAATTCACCATCACACCCTTTAGAAGCAGTGTGAGTGAAGATCAATTGTAAGTTCTAAAAGGATACATCATGTTAATAAAAAAATTTGGAGTTATACATGATAATCAAAAAGGGCATGAGAGTTTTTTTCTGTATATTTTACTATCAAGTCTATTTTAGTTTTGACGATTTAGTTATGTAAAAAATTAATTAGCCATAATTCTTTGTATATGACTGCACAGGTTGTTGGCTTGTTGCACTCAATGAATATTTTTGTTGAAAGATCTAAAGAGGTAAATATAAAGAAACATAAATTTTACAGTAATTCATGTGTTCGATACATTCCATATTATTGATTTTATAAATTTTCTCCTTCAAAATTACTAAAGTAATCAAATAATCGAATTGTATTTTCTAATTAAACTTAAAAATTGCATCAAATGTTCGATTTGATATTCCCTAATACCCGAACGAATGTAATACAAACCGCGAAATGCAAAATTTATTAGTAAATTATTTGAATATCAATTTGTATATTCACCCCCTTTAGCAAATTCAGTATAAAGATATTTAGTTCAAGTCGATTCATTTACATCTCTCAGAGCATCCACAATGGCGGATTTTCGGGCAGGTTTAATTTTTATCCACTAATGTGGATTCCCTAACCGTGAAATATGGTTCATATTAATTGAATAGATATTCTAATTTAAAATGTTAGAATACAATGAAGATTTGGAAAGCTTATTTTATAACATGAAATTACATGATTAGATAATTAAGAAGAGAAAAAAGAAAGTAGATGATACTCCATTAACTTAGAAGCCCGCACGATCCATGCTCATCAACGAAGAAGTATTAAAAACCCCATCGGCTCGTTATTTTATTAGACAAAAAGATTATTTAAATCAACATTTTTCGATATTCCCAATTCTAATAAAAAGCATACTCCATAATTTTGATTTTAAACTCAATTGAAGTACAATAACATTGACATTTAATATGAAATGAATGTGGTCGGGCTCAACTGCTGCAATATAAAAACAAGAATTAAATCTCATGTGATAGGAGATCAAGAAAGAACGACAAAGAGAATAGCCAACCTTCTCAAATGAGCTAATAGGGCTTATGTAGGAGTAATTAGTTATTGCTTTCTAAATAAGACAATTGCTTTCTAAATAAGACAATTGCTTTCATAAACTTTGTAGAGTTTTGATGGAAATACTATTAATTAGTGTCTACTTTACTTATGCTGTATCTTAATAGATAGTAGGTGGCCTATAATTTTTTGTATGTGCTCTCTAGAATTGCATCCATTTTCAAATAAGTCCACTTATTTGCTTGGGTCAAAACTTAATTTTTTTTTTTTAAATTTATATTTTATTCTTTAGTTTTATGTTAATCGAATTTAAATCATGCAAATAAGATTTTTATCATGTAAATCAAGTTTAATGGTATAATATCAGATTTTAATAATGTAAATTAGGTTTTTATTGTGTATATAAGGTTTGTAAATCAGGTTTAAATAGTGTAAACCACGTTTAAAAATAAAATTTAATCATGTAATATCAAGTTTTAATCATGTAAATAAGGTATAATTACGAAATATCGGGTCATATCGTGTAAATCAGGTTCGAGTCATTACTGTATTGTTATTGTATTGTGTCAACCCATATTACGTGCATCAGGAACTGGTTCGTGTCGTGCTCAAATGTGATGGTACAGATCAAGTTCATATTTAGATTGATCAGAACTTCTTTAACATGTCGAATTCAAATCACGCTGACTAATGGAAATTCTCATAAAAATCATCTTCTTCTCTTTCATCCTCTCCTCCCACAATGTCCAAGCTCAAACAAACCCTTGCCCTCCACAATTCTGTGGAACCAATAACATACCTATCCATTTCCCATTCACACTGCAGGGACAACAGCAGCCTCAAAACTGCGGCGGCTACCCCGGCTTCTCCCTCACTTGCTCCGGCGAGATTGAAGGGAGAGGAGCCCCTGTCTTGATCCTCCCATATTCCGGAAACTTCTCCGTCCGCTACATAAGCTACCTCATAAAAGAGATCCAACTCTACGACCCGGACGGCTGCCTCCCGCGGAAGCTCATGGCTCTGAACCTCACCTCCTCGCCCTTCGAGGCCATGTACATGGACGAATTCGTCTTCCTCAGCTGCCCCCGCGCTGTGGTGGCCGGGACGGGATTCACCACCGTCGACTGCCTCGGGAACTCCACGTCCGCGGTCATGGCCACCACTTCGGGGACCCTCGTAGGGGCGATATTGAGCATGTGCACGACTATGTTCACGCTCCCGATCCCCGTGTCGTGGAACAGCGGCGGCAGAGGAGGTGGTGATTGGCTGTCGTCGAATCTTGGCGGAGATCTGAGGCTGACGTGGAGCTTTCCCGACTGCAAAGGATGTGAGGACCGGGGCGGAGTTTGTGGGTATGATCGGAACAGCACCGTCGGAGGAGGGGTTACGTGCAAAAACGATAAAGGTAATACTCCCCTGAGTTTTAATGTGTAATGTTAAAGTAAAAGATGGTATAAGTATTGCTGATGGACGGTGGAGTCCATATTATCAGTTGTTTAAAATTTTCTTTATTTAGAATTGGTAAAATTAAACTACTTTTTTTATGGAAAGGAGGATAATACTAGTAATAATAATACATAAAAACTCCCTCTGTATTCAAAAAATAGAAACATTTGAAATGACATGGATTTTAATGCACAATCGGTAAAGTAAATGAGAAGAATTGGTAAAGTAAGAGAGATGAAAGGAAAAATGAATAAAGTAAGAGAGATGAAAAGAAAAAGTAGTGAAAGTAGAGTTAGTTGATTGTGGAGTCCATGTCCTAAAATAGAAAGATTCTAAAGTTTCTATTTTCAAGGAAAACCCCAAAATGGAAATAGTTACTATTTTTAAAAATGGAGGGAGTATTTCTTTTTGGATATAATTTTGTTGAGCCTTTAATTTGTTGGAATTCAAGCAAAATCAAATGTTGGATGTAGGATTGAGGAACTATGAGTCTGATTGATATCGTAATGATTTTCTTTCAAGAGGTGACTAAGTAAAACACACACATTGATAATTTTATGTTTGTATATTTATGACTCTTTGTTCTTTGAATGAACATTTTTTACTAGAAAATTTTCAAATTAATGAAAGTTTTAATTTATGATATAGTATTGCCTTCTTCTTTAATTCCTATTGTCAACTTTGAATTGTAGTTTACTATGTTAGTATTTATTTGTTGTTAGATTAGTAATTTTTATCCAAGTTGTGGGAAATTATGATCTAAGTACAGCCATAGGTAAACGAGGGCTTCAGCTGTTCACAACCATTCTTACAATATCAATAGTGATACCAATCATCCTATGCTTCGCATTGATAGAGGCAAGGAGGGCAGCTCGGAATAGGGAAGCTATGGCGCGGCATATGGCTGCCATGGAGTCGCGGTCCCCACCGGAGATGGTGGGTCTCGACGAGTCAACCATCGAGTCATTTGACAAAATTGTAATAGGCGGGAGCAAACGCATTACCGGACCTAATGATATCAAATGTTCAATATGCCTAGCTGATTACTGTCCAAAAGATGTACTCAGGCGCCTACCTGAATGTGAACATTGCTTTCATACCGAATGTATTGATGAGTGGCTGAGAAGGAATGTCTCTTGCCCTCTTTGTCGGAATTCGCCATTACACTCTTTAGAAGCAGTGTCTGAGAATGTCTGATACATTGGTGGACACACATAATGTCAGGGAGGGGCTTAAGCCCTTCCCAAATTAAGTTTTTGCATTTTTTAGTTGCAGAGCATTATAATTTTGTTTGTATTTTATGTAAATTAATGTGTAAAATCTCCTATTAAAACAATAAAATATAAGAAAATTGTATCTTATACAAAATTTAGTATATATAGTCCTTACCATACTAATTTTCTGCATCCGCCCGTAGTCTGATATATCACTTGTATTGAAAATGAGAGAATGCAGCCATATTCATTCTCCCAAGTTAGAAAAGGATATAGAGCTGATAAAAATTGTCAGTAACAACATATAGTAGTATAAGTTTGTTTTTACTATTACTCTATTTTGGATTTGACTATTCTACTATATGAATTAATTTAGCTACAATTCTTTTTACGCATTCGTGACTGCCCTGAAGCCCGCCCTATACATCGACACGTCAGCATTTTATCCTCCTGCCCTTTCACCTGCAGTGGGGCGCCTTGTAGGTTTTACTATTGTTTTGTTAATTAATTTAAATGTTTTCAAATATATAAATGCAAACTAATTAAAAAACACAACGATTAAATAGAAACGACAAATAATACATTGATTAAAAAAAAGTTACAATGGCTATAAATAAAAAAAATTGACTATTCTACAAAAGCCCCAACTTCCGGCGCAACTCATCGATCAACCCCTGGAGACGGCTACATGTCAGAGAGACCGTACGAATCCGTACTGAAGTCGGGGTCGTACTGCGTGTTTTCGTCGAACGACCGATATTCGCCAGGTTGTGTACCCGGCCACCGTGCGCCATCTCCAAATATCGGGCTACCAGGACTTGAGTATCCATCGGAATCCATTTTATAACGTAATTTGAGAGTAGAAAAGTGAATCGAAAAGTTACAAATGAAATCTGAGAATGTGGTATTTATATAAACAAAATTTTCGAATTAAAAAAAAAAACTAAAACGCGTTGCATCGTTCGCGTCGCCCACAGTGGGCGAACGATGCCCTATCGTCTGCACTTCGCCCGCGGAATAAGCTTAGGGCGCGGACGACGCATCGTCCGTTGTCCGCGCACCCGCAGCGGGCGCGCTATCGTCTGCCTCATTGTGGATGTTCTAAAGGAGAAAAGGTAAATTGAGAGTAGTAGTATAAGTTAAAGAAACATAAATTTAACAAGTACATGTGTTGGATGCATTCCACATTTATTGAAATTTTAATTATTTTATGAATTTTTTCATTTAAAATTGCTAAACGAATCGAATATTCAAATTGTATTTTCTAATTTACGCTTACACTTAAAATACAAATTAAATGTTCGATTCGATGTTCTCTAATACGCGAACGAATCGAATACGAACACGAACAGCTGAATGCATAAAACATTCGTGAACTAGTTAAATATAAATCCGTATTTAACAAATACTACTCCAAAAACTCAGTGCAATGATATTTGAGTTGTTGGGTTACAAACCCATCCCACATCGGATGAGGGAGGGAAGTTGGAAGGTGTATATAATTCCTGTCCAACCCCAATTAGTTTGAGGCCTTTTGGGAGTGACCCAAAAACAAATCCGTGCGGGCTTGACCCAAAGCGGACAAATGTTGCAGGCGACGATCCTAACAAGTGGTATCAGAGCTCAGGTGGCTATGGAACCCATCCCACATCGGATGAGGGAGGGAAGTTGGAAGGTTCGATTCAATTCGTTTATATCCCTAATCGTGAAATATGATTAATCATATATAATTGAATAAGTTACTAGAATATAATTGAAGATTTGGAAAGCTTATTTTATAACAAGCGAATTACATGATCAGATAATTAAAAAAAAAGTGAAGGGCATTAAGTTTGAAGCTGGCACGATCCATGCTCATCAACTACGAACAGTTCAACACCATAACGGGCCAATATCACTATTAGATTAAAATATTATTTAAATCATCTCTCAATATTCCCAATTCTAAATTATAGGAGTATGTTTTATTAGAATTTCTAATAAAATAGTACTATAATTTTGTTTTTAATATCAAATGATGTGGGAGCCACGCTCTCTACTGTTGGTCTGTTGCGAAATAGTAAAAGCAAGAATTAAATCTCATGTGATACTGAATATAAGAATAGAAGACTGATAATACTAATAGTCAACCTTTTCAAATTAGCTATTTACATACTAAAATGAGGCAACAATATGCTTTTACAATTAGACACTTGCTTTCCCAAATAGAACACATATATAATGCCATTTAAAATATAAAGTATTACATAGTACTAGACTACTAGTACATTTTTAGCTTCAAGACAATGTTTCTCTAATTAAACATGATATCATAGCTTTTCAATTCAGGTTTAACAGGATATCAGAGCAAATTCATGCTAAAAATGAAGGGAATGTGAAATCAGAAAAATGTGTGAACTCCCAACTAAGTTTTACTAAAACATTCAATGAATTAGTTTCACTGTCTTCTAGCAACACATGGAAGAAACAGTTTTACCTCTGTCACTAAATTTATCTACATCACTAACTGCAATTGCAAATTAAAAAACAATGAATTATCTATTCAGGGTATAGACCTTCTCACTGTTTATGGTTTGCAGCATGCAAATAACAGAACACTTCTCCAACTGAAAAAACAGAAGATAATAATCCAGAAAAATAAAAAGGAGAAAAGACTAAAGCAAAAGTTGGCAATGTCTCAACAATTTCCTTCCTTTGTCTTTACCCTCTAAGCAGGCCTGACTACTAAAATATGGGGCATCAGACAAAATATTAAACAAGTTAACATGTAAAGTAGTAGTAAATGTTTATGATGCACACTTATACATCAACCTTCTTATTCTTCTTCCAGTTAAAAATTATGTATATGGATATTCTTCAACTCTTGATTTTCTTCATTCTCTTCTTATCAGGAAACTCTAACAACCTATGTCCAATTTCACATTGTCCAAACAACACCTTGCCTGTCAAATACCCTTTCAGAATACAAGGCTATCACACTCCAAAGTGCAGCTATACTGATCTCAGATGCAGCAGTGAAGGTGCAGTGATTATTAACCTTCCTAACTTCGGAGATTTCTATGTACGAGACATACGTTATGGACAAGAAGACCCTCTGATCTTTCTCTATGATCCTCAGGAATGCCTCCCTAAGCGATTCATGGCCTCAAACTATGCGTCGTTCAAACCTGGGAAGGCTGCATATTTTCTTTACTACACCTTCTACAGCTGCCCTCCTGAAGAAATTGCTTGGACAGGGTTTCCGACCATCAGTTGTCTGAGCAACTCCTCAAGTGCTGTAGTAGCTACTCGCGCAGTTTCAAGGCAGACGATGACAGACATGTATAGTTGCAAGGAGATTGTTACCTCATTCGTGGCAGTTGCAGGGCGCGTTCCGCCAGATTTTATTGGAGATGAGACTGATTTCGCCTTGGAATGGCGTGCCGGCAGCTGTGTGAGTTGCCCTTATAAGGCAACAGGTAAACATTATTTTTTCATAATGTTTGCCTTCATCAACCATCAATGCAGCTGGGAATGAAGTGTTTTAGTTTGTTTTTGCAGGAATGGTGTCGGGTCCTGTTTGGATGGCCTTACTTATGATCGTTTACTCTGCAATAATAGTGCCCGGTATAATCTGCATAGGCTGCTGTGTGAGTTTCATCTCAATGTTTAGGAAGGAACTCAAGGAGAATAGGTCAAATGCACCTACTAGCATCTCAAATGCACCTTAGCTGTTTTCAGGCTTCACCCCAAAGATCGCGGACTACTGCTTGAACTTGTTACAGGAGAAGCTTATTACATAAGTTTAATACTACTTGAAAGATCAGAAAATCTATTTTTATAATGAGATATCTAAAATGTGTATATTTGCCAAGTTCCCATTTTGTTTGAAGATGGATGCGTAGTTTTGGGACAGAATATCTAGTTGTTTACCACAAATCTAGATATTGGAATAAAGAAGTTTTCTTGCAACCAGACCATTTGTACATGACTAGATGTTATCCACAAACAATTTCTGCTGTCAAATGTTTCAACCACACTATGTAATAATGACAAATGCATTTCTTGAAGGTATTAGACAGAGCCTAATAGTCTTAACCAACAATCATGGATATGTTATGAAGGAGAGCTAATGGTTCATTCACTATATTGATGCAGAGAACAAGAAGCATATCGAGATTGATCGTTGCTTGATGTGCGATTATTTGATGAAGCAGCATATTTCCTCATCTATTTTGGGGAAGTACAAGACTAATTGTATGCATATCATTTCTTGGTATCAGATTTGTCAAACAAGGTAATCTTGTCCTACTCTCTGACTCTCTCTCGTAAATTTCATTGGAAAACTCACAGCTAATAGCAATGAGCTATTAGCGCAGCTTAGTCTCCTTGCTGTTTAAATCTCTCGAAATAGTCCAAAAAGTGATATCAACAATGCAAACACACTCCAAAGATTCTATACTTTGGCCGGCAGCCTCACATACATACAACGAGGCATAAGAAAATAAGTTTCATTACATATGAAACTGCAATAGATAGTCCAAAATTGTTTGATTTTGGAAGAATAGCAGTAGTTGTTTTTGTTCAAGTGTATGTGCACAAGTAAGAAGATTGCTCCAAGAAGAAAAACTAGCTCAGCCCACCTGACATGTTCATTTTTATATGTTACAGTTATACCATGAATCTTGACTATGAATATGATCTTTGATTTGTGGATTTTGTTAGTAAATGTATGTTCTTGAATATGTATTGAGAGAAAATTTAAACATTTTTTGCAGGTGGATGAGAGTGATGAATGTTCTGAGATTAATACTTGGTTTAATACTTATGATACCAGCTATCACTTTCCTTATGATGGTGGTCTTCCTCTGCGTGGCATGCTTATCGCACACAATGGACTGTTACACCGGAGAAATAGACAGTGAAACTGGTCGTAGAAGGATCATGGATGAATTTGGAACTCCATCCACCACATTGAATGCAGCTCCGGCTGCTGCTAATGCAACACATCTTGATGATACTCAAATTAAGTCATGCTCGGTGCTGATAGATGTGGAGGCTAATGGAAGTGGAGTTCAAGTCCAGAGTGAGAAGAATGGCTGTTCGATCTGCTTAGAAGAATACTGCGCCAACGACAAGGTAAGGCAGATAAATCTATGCCAACATGGCTTCCACGCTGATTGTGTTGATCATTGGTTTCAAAAGAATAGCACCTGCCCTATTTGCAGAGTGTCTCTGTTAGATGAGAAATTGTAGCATTTTCTTCAAGTTTTAAAACATGACAAATTTGTAACCATTGTATTTTTTGTGTAAAGATTGTGAATGTGAAGAATCTGATATTCAAGAGCAAGAAGGCATTCCCTTTCTTTCCTTTTCTTTTATATTTTGGTATTGCTAATTAGTTTTTGAATTTTCTTCGGAGAACATATGAACTAGCTCTCGTTATGACAGATAAACTGCTCAGAAAATGTTCCAAATGTATAAAACCATTTTCTACATAGATTTAAATATAATGAGAAGCACGATAAGCATATGTAACGTTGGCAAGAAAACACCATCTCTCCCGAAATATATATGTTTTTGTTGGAATTTTAATTGACCGGATCTATGATGGTGGTATATTCACTTTCTCTAAGCCGATCGTATATGATCGGATTTAATTTTAAATAATTAAATAATCGATCTACGCTCCAAGTAGATGCTTGTGGTATATTCACTTTCTCTAAGCCGATTTTGGAGAGTGAGAAATAATATATTAAACTATGTCACGATATATGGAGATATGTAATTAATTAAATAATTAATTAATCAATTATTGACACGTAGATAAAATAATGTGGCAAATGAGCATACGGAGAAAGCTTCGTAGAATGCATGCACATTGATCGAGTCGTCCAGATACATTTCTGGAATGAACAACTACGTGAGAGGTGTCTAGATACATCCGTCCAGGTTCATGCTCCATTGTTGACGTTTGTAACGTTCGTAACGGCTTATAACCCCCGGCGGTTACAATCAAACCACCATGACACACATAATGATTGTTGACTCCATCAATTCAAATGAGTGGACTTGGCCTATAAATAGGCATGCATCCATTTCATTCTCTACACAACCACAAGCATAGCATTTGCGTAGCTCTCTCCCTCTCTTTGCATAGTCTTCCGTTGAAGCTATGCCCTCGCCATCATTCAGTTCGCCGGAGCTTGTTATGTTTGCGGTGCTACAACGAACAAGACGAAGCCGTTTTATCTTTGGGGACGACACGCCAATCCGAGAGCACTACCGGGGCGCATCTCGTTTTGCGGAAAGAGGACTCCTCGACTCGGCTTACAACTTATTTACGATTAAATGCACTTGATCATTGCATTGAAAAGTATCTGACTTCCATTTGTTGATGTAAAGTTGTGATAAAATGGCAACTTTTGTCTTCTTCTTTTTAAGATGACAGAAAAACACTGCATGATCAGTCAATGCTTGCTTTTTCCTAATATAACATTATGATTATGATATATATTAGTATCAGAAGTCTATTTTGTCTCTAGTTTGCTCTCTCCCGCATGCATTATTCAGCTGCCATATTTTGCAGCTTAATCACCCAGAAAATTGTTCCAGATTTTGGAACTATGGATCTTACAATCAAGCATACTTTTCTCATTATTCTCATAATTTCCCCTGTTATAATCCACTCCAAAGGTTCGTGCCTGAATTCAAGCTGTGGAAGCAGTTTGTTCCCAATAAAGTACCCTTTCAAGCTAGAAACGGACGACCCACCAATAAACTGTCACAACTCCATCAATCTGAGATGTGATGATGATGGCCGCACCGTGATATATCTTCCTCGTTTTGGTGATTTTTATGTCACAGATATCAACTACAATCTCAGAATAATAGCTCTGACATATGCAAAAAACTGCCTTCCAAGAATGCTCATGACAAATTTTTCTGTGTCTCCTCTAGCTACCTTCTCTGTTGAGAATTACACGTTTTTCGTGTGTGACAAAAATCGCTTTACACGTCGGTATGAGATCCGATGCCTGAGCAACTCCACTAAAGCAACTGTGGCGATGACTAGAGATTCAAGTGGGCATGTTGAAGGGCTAGGATGCCGGCCAATAGTTAGCTCGATGATCCCTGTCCCGTTGTTAAATGAAGACAATGATTGGCAGAATCTTGATCATCTTGAACTAACATGGAATCTTCCTAGCTGCCAACAACATTGTGAACTGCTGTATGGTCAAGACAAACAAGGTTAACTTATGTTAATTATCGATTCTCGATTTCCTTAAACATTTTCTGAAATTTTATCATGATGTAAGACAGTTTGGTTTTAGTATAATCATCTTTCTTGAAATCACTAATTCTCACAGGTGAAACCAAGAGCAGATTGGCCAAATTGATCACGGGATCATCTGTCTTCATTCCTTTAGCTGTTATACTCACAACATTCTTCAGCATAGCTTGCATCATTCGCCTTCTGAAGCTCATAGCCGGTGGCGCCACCACCACCACAGTGGCCCGAAACATCCCAGAAGGTTCCACCGCAACAACAGTAGCACCACCACCGCCAGCCACTGCAGGCGGGCCCACCAGCGCCGAGGCCTCCAAAGTGGAGAGTTTCTCACAAGTGATGGTTCTTGATGAAGGGAATCAAGATACAGCATTGATGTGTTGCTCAATATGCCTTGAAGAATACCATGGCAAAGATAGGGTGAGAAGTTTGGGTCAATGTGGACACCTTTTCCATGCAGAATGCATAGATCAATGGCTACTGAAAAGCAATAGTTGCCCAATCTGTAGAACTCCCCTTTCTGTTCTCTAAGTTTGTGTGTGTGTTTCTTTATATAAGTGTATGTTATACATCAGACAGTCAGTACTACAAATTTGTATTAAAAGCTTTCTTGCATTCCAAGATCAGGTCTTGAAAAGAAAATCCACTTAAGAGAGTGAAAGCAACTTTATCACCACCAAAGCTTGCAACTTTATCAAATGAACTTTTATAAATGGGTGATCTCTTACACATATCTTTGGATAAGTATGGAAATTAAAACAAAAATGCATTAGCTGATGGAGAAACCTATTATCTTCTAGTCATCGAACGCTTTTGACGCATAAGCTTAGTGGAATCATAGTAAAGATTCTTCTTAAAATATTAAAAATCTTTGCTACATTTAACCTTCATATCTTTGCTATTTTTCCAAAATGTGACCAATGGCTGAACAATATGGGCTTATTGCAACTCAAATTGTTTAGGTTTCTGTTGAAAATCCTCATCACATAACCCCCTATGATCTGAAATTCCCTGAACCACCCTTTTTCTGGGGAGTTCTACTTTCCAGATATCGACTATTTTCAGCAGCAGATAGGGCTCTAAGATCCAAACAACTTCCTTCCAAGGAGGCTCTTGAGCCTCTCATCTTCTCCATTTGTTGCTATGAGCTATCAGAATTATACCTTCTTAAGCTGCCCTCTCGAAAGCCCAATTTCTCATAATCTCACTGGGATATGATGCTTGAGCAACTCAACACCTCAGTCGCACCTGCATCGGAAATTTGTATGATGATGAGATCAAGGATGTACAGTCTGCAAGTCCGGGTTTCGCAGGTTTTAGAGTATGTATACAATGGCTGTGATGGTGATCTTCAGTTGGCATGGATTGATCCTAGTTCCACAGGAAACAGCAGAGGTTGCTGATAATCGTTGCATTTTCAGCACGTTTTTGGCAACAGAACTCTAGGAGTGAGTTAATGCAATAAGAGTGTTACAATGTTTTAGCATCCAATCAGGTAAATTCTTAATTAAGAAGTTATGTCTATATTTTCTTTTGGGAAAGAAAGTTAATCATATAACAACTTTTTCAACAGTGGATTCCTTAAAAAAAACATTTGAAATGAGTTTTTTTTATGCAATAGTGTCAAACCCACTTCAACTGTCATTTCAGAGTGCGGTTGCAGACGCCCCGGGGCCCTGATGGCTTCGTCTCGAGCATGCCGGCAGCTGGTGACTCCAAGTGTCGCTGCAGTCTACTCTTACAAGTCAGAGTGTGGCTGCAGATGTCGTTGATGGCTTCGTCTCAGTCACGGCTTGAGCATGCTTGCATCTCGTAGCGACAGATTCCATTGATGACCCTTCAGTCATATCTTCGACTCAAGTCCAAGGGGGAGCCACAACTCCTCTGATTATTCTTCATCCGACTTGACTTGCTTTTGATTAAAATTGTAAACTATTTTCTGATTTAATTATATTGTGATTGGTGATTGCAGCCCTGGTGCTTAAATACAGGTTTACTACAACTATATGCTGAAGATGTTCTAGTAACAACAATGTAACAGACTCATTTGAAAGACCAATGTCAAACATAAATTATTTTAAGTAAATCGGAATTTAATACCTGTTCTTGAATGTTTTGCAAAGCTGCAATATAAAAGCAGCCATTTTTTTCCAAAATGTACAAGAAAATAAATAATTATATCAGCCAAATATTAAGAACGAGATAGATATGAAGAAGAAAGTTCATTTCTTGAACAGCTCAAGAAAATTCACATACATCATCAGTAAATAGTGACGACTTCGTCATCTATTCGATACAAGCAGTAGAATAGCTCCCGTTCATAGAAAGACGAGGAGTAGTGCTAGGGGTTTCATTTCTTGGCAAACAGCTTCTTAGGAAGCATCTCCAACGGGGTGGTTTTGAGAAGGAAAAGCCTCTCTGCACGTTCTTTCAGAGTGCCACCACACTTCAACCCATGGGCTTGAAGTTCTGATTTTAACCGTTCCAAGCCAAGAACCTGCTACGGATCCATGAAACAAAGGATGAGTTGCCAACAACATTTATACCTTGCAGAAATACATGATAACTGAGGTTGACATATCATCAGCAGAAGAGAAACAGAAACGCACCTCCATCATAGTAGCTGAATTATAATCATCAAAGTTAAGAGGTCTCACTACATTTTCAAGACTTGCAGAAGCAGATGCTGATTCCACTGCAGAAACTCCTCTTGTTTCTCCAGCTAGAACCACTTCATCCTCAGAACCAGAGGTACCAGGGGGTTGGCTAATCACTTCGTGTACCTCACTTGGGTGAGATTTGCTGGGAGAAACGACTCCATTATTGTCTTTACTTTCATTGGGACTCTCTATCATTATCACATGGGTATCCCCATTTTTACTATCGCCATCTTCACCACATCCATCAAGACCTTTTGTCGATTTTAAGGACTCCTCGCTACCTTCTTCCTCAGAGTAAATCCCCGAGGAGCCTTGCTCAATAGTTCCAGCACCAAGTTCCTCACTAGCAACTGAACCTGAACTTCCACCTACTTCTTTGCTTGAATCTGAATGATTCCCGTCATCTATTATCACAGACCCCTCATTTTTCTCTTCTTTTACGCATGCACCATCTTCGTCCTCATCTTCTTCACTGTCGCTGTCACCCAACTTTCTCTTACCAAACCTGAGGAACAAAGTGCATTCAACAATTATGAACAATGTTGTGGACAGAACACATAAACATACTCGAGATTCAGGGCATGGTTCCCCACACTTGGTATACATAACATATATGTTCTCAAACAACAACAAAACCAATAGTTATTAGCAAATGGGATTGAATACCAAACCAGAATCTTCAACTAGAAAAATAACGAGCTTCAGTACCAAAGTCAGAGAAAATACTCCATTGCTAATCAAATCTTCTATTTTAATTAATCGCCCTATAATTGCAGAAATTTGAGATATAAATTTACTCATACCAACCCAATGCAAACAATCACAAAGCAAATGCATCAGAATGCAGAGTTTCAGAAATTCCATACCATATCTTTAACTTCTTGGACGCAGACTCATTCCCTTCATCCTGGTTCTTCCTCTTCGAGCTCATCAATCCCTTAACCGACTCACGCACCGACCTCTCCACCTCTTCCCGACACTTCTCAGAATCCTCCCTATACTTAGCCACATACTTCTCAGCACCATCACCCCCATTTCCCTTGCCACTCTTCTTGATCTCTTTTGCCTTCTTCTTAAGGAACTCATCCGCCATCTTCTCCAACCTCCTCTCCTCTGCCCCCGCCTTCCACTCCTCCAGCTTCTTCTCGGCGTTCACATGCCGCAGCCTCCGCCCACTCATATCCCTACAAGCATCAAAATTGTTCGTTTTCTTCTGCCCAGCCTTGGTCGCCGCCCCTCTCAACAACGACCCGAATCCCCCTTTCCCACCCCTTAGCCTCAGCAACAAATTTACCACAACAGGAAAATTCCCAAATCCATCAGAACGGGATCGAGTAAAGCCTCGATCTTGGCCTATTTCGGAACTGGAATTAGGTATTAGGGTTTCAGAAGATTGGAAATTCTGGCCGAGGATTAGGGTTTGGTGGTCATCGAGGATACGGGAGCTGTTAAGGAGGAGCTGGAGGCCGGAGGGGATGGAGGTTAGGGCTTCGATGCGGCGTTTGAGGGCGGAGATGGAGACGGAAGGCGCGTCAAAATTCAAGATCCGGTGGCTCCCATCTAGCAATTTGACAAACACCTGGTGAATCTCGGACTCGAACGCATCCATTGAATAACTTGTGATGAACGATCTTCGACGGTTTGATAAGGTGACGGTTGTTCTTCTCTGCTAACGTCTGCGCAGTTGGAATCTGATTGAAGGAAGAAACCGGGCAATGATCTTGAAATCACGCCCAACTTTGCTACCAATCTATGCTTCTTGATAGCGAAAAATAAGCGAAAGGTGCTCAATTGAGAATATAAGGGGAATGAGCAATATATTGATAAGAACTCTGAAAATACAATGAGATATGAAAAGGAACTATAACTAAATCTCCTCCTTTTATAGATCGTTTGCCGTATGCATATTCCTCACAGCCGTCAGCAACAAACAACGTCCGTCCTTCTCCGTCACAGCACACGCCCTCCTCGCTTTCCATGCACTTTTCATGCCACACGCCCTCCCTTGAATGCCAACTCGGATACCACTTGTACCCATTATTCCTTACCTTTATTTTCCACGTATTCCTAATATTATGATGCATGCGATCACACGTCCCCTTCAGCAATGCATGCATCAATACTCCCCCCTTTAAGGTTCCTTGTCCTCAAGGAACCAAGGGAAACGAGCCTTTATTTCATCCGCGAACTCCCAAGATGCATCCACCGGAGAATGACCGGCCCAATGGATAAGCCACTGTGTAGCTGCATGATCACAGCGCTTCACCATTTTGCGCTCGAGAATTTCCTGCGGAACACTCTCCGAAATCTGGGAAGCCGGCGGCAGGTCAGAGCTCGGACCAGTAGGTGGTGCGACAGCCTTCAACAAGGAAACATGAAAAACGTTGTGAATAGTGGCGGTGGCTGGCAATTGCAATTTATAGGCCATCTTCCCTATCTTATCAAGGACTTGATATGGCCCATAAAATTTTGGTTCAAACTTTTGGTGATTCCCCTTGATCGACTTCTGCCTATAGGCCCTTAACTTCAGCCACACCCAATCACCTATCTCAAATTCCTTATCCACCATGTGCTTGTCAGCCTCCCTTTTCATGCGATCAGCCGCCTTTTGCAGGTTTCTTTTGAGAACGGCTATCATCTCCTCCCTATCCCTCAGAGCTACGTCAACCGCTTCCACTCGTGAGTCTCTCGGTAAGTAGGGAACGTGTATCGGCGGAAGAAACCCATATAATGCCTCAAACGGAGTCATCCAAATAGAGGAATGGTACGAGGTATTGTACCAAAATTCCGTGAGCCCAAGCCATTGTACCCATGAGTGAGGTCTCTCCCCAGTCATACAACGGAGGTAGCATTGCAGGCACCGATTGACCACCTCTGATTGCCCATCCGTCTCGGGGTGATAGGCCGTCGAATAAAGCAACTCAATGCCTAGTAACCCAAAGAAGTCCTTCCAGAATGTGCCCACAAAAATGGCTCCTCGGTCGCTGATTATCTTGACCGGCATACCATGGAGTTTGAAAACTGAGTTCAAGAAGACATCGGATACTTGCTTAGCCGTAAAAGGATGAGATAAGGCCATAAAGTGTGCATACTTGCTCATTCGGTCAACAACCACCAAGATAGCATTCTTCCCCTGCGAAGTCGGTAAAGCCTCGATGAAGTCCATTGTCAAATCTGTGAATAATACCGTCGACACCGGCAACAGCTGGAGCAGTCCAGACGGCGGGGAGTTCCCTGCCTTGTATTTCTGGCATACTACACATACCCGCACAAACTCGCGCACATCTTTCAACATCTTCGTCCAGTAGAGCAGCGATGAGAGGCATTTATAAGTGGCTAGCCCTCCTGAATGCCCTCCCACGGCCGAATCATGAAACAATGTAAGAATCTGAGCTCTTAACTCCAAGTCATTCCCAACTACCAGCCTTCCCGACCTCCTCAACTCTTCCTTTCGCCGCTCAAACTTGGGATGAGAAGTAGGATCCTTCTTTTTATCCTCGATAACCTACATAATCTGGGCATCCTTCGACCATGAAACCCGAACCTTTACAATAAGTTCGAGGGGAATAACATATGATGTGAGTGCATAGAACTCTGTTTCCGGTACCCGAGATAGCGCATCAGCCGCCGAGTTCTCGACTCCCCTCTTGTAACGAATTTCATAATCAAATTGCAAGAGTTTTGTCATCCATGCTTGCTGCGTGGGTATAGTTAACCTCTGCTCCAATAGATACTTCAAACTCTTATGATCAGTCAGGATCACAAACTTCCGACATTGAAGGTAGTGACACCATTTCTTCACCGCGAGCAATATGGCCAATAATTCCTTGTCATAAACGGACAGAGCATGGTATTTTGGGGATAGCACCTTGCTAATGTATGCGATCGAATGCTTATCTTGCATAAGGACAGCCCCAATTCCTACTCCCGATGCATCAGTTTCCACTAAGAAGTCGCGCGAGAAATTGGGCAATGCCAAAACAGGGGTTGTTGTCAGCGCGGACTTGAGCCTTTCGAACGCCTCTTGAGCTGGTGTAGTCCACTGGAACTCGCTGCCCTTGACAACATCGATCAAGGGTCGAGCTATCAAACTATACCCCTGCACAAAGCGCTTATAGTACCCCGTTAGACCGAGAAAACTCTGCACCTGTTTGATGGTTCTAGGCTGAGGCGATGCCAAAACTGCTTCAATTTTCCCCTTATCAGTCGCCACCCCTGCCTTTGAGATTACATGGCCGAGATACTCTACCTCACTACATCCAAACGAACATTTAGAATGTTTAGCAAGAAGGCTATGCTCCTTCATCAACTCCAAAACCAGCCTTAGATGTTGCACATGTTCCTCTTGGTTATCACTGTATACCAAGATGTCGTCAAAGAAGACCAAAACGAATTTCCTAAAAAACTCCCAGAATACCGAATTCATAAGATTTGAAACGTTGCCGGCGCATTCGTCAACCCGAAGGGCATCACTAAAAACTCGTAGTGACCCGCGTGTGACTTGAAAGCCGTCTTGTAGATATCTTCCGGATCCATACGGACTTGCCAATAGCCCGATCGAAGATCTATTTTGGAGAAGCAAGCCATCCCAGCTCTTCCAAGAGTTCTTCAATCACCGGGATCGGATACTTATCCTTAATGGTGATAGCATTAAGGACGCGGTAATCTACACACATATGCCACGTCGCGTCCTTTTTCTTCACCAACACGATGGGACTTGCAAACGGGCTCTGGATAGGACGAATCACCCCTGTCTGCAGCATTTCCGCTATCATGACTTCGATTGAATCTTTTTGTTGACTCGCATATCTATAGGGGTGTATGTTCACCGCCTCTGCACCACTTTTGAGAGTGATACGATGATCGTGCTCTCGTTGGGGTGGCAGTCCCTGTGGCTCCTCAAAAACCTCCTTAAACTCCTGCAATACCTCGCTCAAAGCCAACCATAATTCCTCCTGACCCGCACTGAAACAGGACATGACTTCTCCCTCAACTGCAGTCATCACCGTACTGATCTTAACATCTTCATCCTCCAAAACTTGCTCACTCCACACATGAAGACATTGTAACTGCTCATTTGGAGCAGCCCCCTTCTCCCCTGTTAGCCGCACCTCCTCTCCGCCAAGCATAAAAACCATGCTCATGTCACTGAAGTCCCACCATATGCGACCCAAGGTTGACAACCACTGGACTCCCAAAATCAGATCATAAGTCTCAAGCCCAATGATGAAAACCTCAGTAGCAAACCTCGTACCCTGCATCACCCACGAAAACTCCACACACTTGCGATTACACTTCAGTACCTGACCGTTTGCCACTTCTATAGCCTTAAGAGGAACTTCCACTGTCTCACATTGAAGTTATTCTGCCATCCAAGAGCTCAAGAAATTATGCGTGCTTCCGATATCAACTAGCACTTTCAAGGATTTGCCATGGCTCTCTCCTCGAATACGCATAATTTGCGGCGCCTTTGTTCCCCACATAGCATGGAGAGAGAGTTGTATCTCCTCCAGATTAAGTGGCTCCTCTGTCTCCTCTGTAACTGGCTCCTCTTCCTCCTCAGATTCCCCCTCTCCAGCCATATGCATCACGAATGCCGCCGCCTTGAGCATACATGATTAGCAGTGAATTTCTCCGGACACCAATAACACAACCCTTTCGCCCTCTTCTCATCCATCTCCTTTGGGGTCAAACGAGGTCGCATATTTTTCCACCCTGACCCTGCTCTCGTGGTGCCGAAGTTCCAGAAAATCCCCCGACTTCAAGGTCGTGGCTGTCACGGCTAAGGATTTAGTACCAGAATATGTAGCCATCCCTGATTGTCCCCCACCTGAGCTACCCTTCGGCTTTTCTCCCAAAGCACGCACCGTGAGCTCTTGTAGTTTAGCTAAGGAAAACGCCTCCGCTAGCCTCTTCGGTTTGAACATCCGAACGGGCATTTGTAGCTCGTCAACTAGTCCGGACAAGAAGAAACTTAAGGCCTGGTCCTCGCGGATACCAGTTCGCGGGTAAAGCTCATCGAATGCCTCCATATACTCCTGGAGTGATCCCGATTGCCTCAGATTTCTCAGATCCGCCAGCGGATCCTTGTAGGCTTGTGCACCGAAGCGAGCTCCCAATGCCGACACATAACAATCCAAGTTGGCATACCCGGCCTCACCCTGCAAATTCATGAACCCCCGATGCCATTGCAAGGCTTTGCCCTCCATGTGAATCGCCGCTACACGAACCCTTCCTCTCTCCGGCATTTTTGCCACCTCAAAAAAGAACTCCGCACGCATCAGCCACCCTTCAAATCCACCGCCATCGAATTTGGGGAATTCGTAGCGTGTGGATCTTCCCCACTTTTTCGTTCTCACCTCCCATACCCACCAATGCCTCTCCTTCCTCCGCTTTCAACGGCTGTCGCCGGAGCTGACCGTTAATCGCTGCGAGGGCTTGCATCATCTCCGCGAACTGCCCATCCAGCTTATCCTGCCTCTCCACCAAACGATCCACCACCTCGCTCACCCGCCTATCCACCACATCCATCAGCTTCCTCTCTGCTTCCGTCATAGACCTCGTACTCGGAGTGACCATGTCCGGAGAACGACGGCTCTGATACCACTTGATAGGGTATGAGCTAACTCCGTCGTCGGAACACACGCACTCACACCCAAAAGCAGCGAAAAATAAGTGAAACGTGCGCAATTGAGAATATAAGGGGAGTGAGCAATATATTGATAAGAACTCTGAAAATACCATGAGATATGAAAAGGAACTATAGCTAAATCCCTTGGATCACAGATCTGTAGGCCAAGAACAATCACACAGTTAACATGCTCAACAAAGCGGTGGTCCCCTCCTTTTATAGATCGTTTGTCGTCTACATATTCCTCACGGCCGTCAGCAACAAACAACGTTCGTCCTCCTCCGTCACAGCACACGCCCTCCTCGTTTTCCATGCACTTTTCATGCCACACGCCCTCCCTTGAATGCCAACTCGGATGCCACTTGTACCCATTATTCCTTAGCTTTATTTTCCACGTATTCCTAATATTATGATGCATGCGATCACACGCCCCCTTCAGCAATGCATGCATCACTTCTCCGATTATATGAACACTCAAAAAATATTTGGGCTTTGCTAAAAAACAAGATAGTTGGTTGGGCTTCGTAGTGAGACTGTAAGCCTAGTAAGAACCCTTGCAAATAGTTGAGATTTCATAAAAACGGATTAAATTTGCTGACTTTTTAAAATTTAGGATTAAATTCATTGATCTTTCGAAATATTGAAACAAGACATAGCGAAATTTTTCAGAATAACCAATTTTGAGTTTTTCTCTTTTTTCTCATCCTTTTTCTTATTATTTCCCTTATAAATAACTGGCCAAATTGCCCCTAATAATTTTACTTCAATTCTGATATTTTCCACCCCAATTCTAGAAACCAAGATCTCGCCGTCTTCATGCCTTTTTGCATACTCTTACCTGATTTAATATACAACTGAGAAACCCAACATTCTTACCAGAAAATATGATAAATAAACTATTTTACAATTTCAGTAAACTCTAAAATCAAATGCATTCATGCAATAGCATACAAACATGCTAAAGAGAAATGCACAACGCCTAATACGTTAGAAGAAGCAAATTCCACTGCGACAATGAGTCTTTATTGATTTATACGTAAAAAAGGTTGAAACCCCGTCCCTAAGGTAACATAAAGCATTGATATTTTAAGTAAATTCAACCCCAAGTCCCCAATTATCAACAGCAATAGCATCACTAGAATAATAGAAGTAATCTGATACGAGCATATTCCCTATAATTATCCCCATATCTATATTATTTAGTTAGTTATTAATTTCCCATATCTTTTCATATTTATAGGATTATTTTCTTGTACCTTAAATTAGGGTATTTAGCATTATAAATAGGAAGACAATGTTATTCCTTTCATTCATTCAAGAAATATCAAATTATCTTATTTTTCTTTTATCGTATTTTACTTTTTTTTGCAATCCTAAATCTTGGTTTGATCGACGGGCAATGCTCCCGCGACTACCATTTATTCCTCCGCCGATCTTCTCTGCGACGCCAGAAACTTGTTAAGAGAAATCATCTCTTAACATAATCACACTAAACTGATTAAGCAAATTAGGCGAAACCAAAAGAAAATTAGTAATAGACAAAATGTGGTAACTGTAGTTTCCGTTTTTACCAAATGAGAGTTATCACCGTATCAGGGGTGAAAATATTAGAATTGGAGTGAAAATAGTACAGGATAGTTTGGCCAATTCATAAATTTTATTAGGAGAAAAAGGGAGAGAAAAAGAGAAAAACTCAAAAATCTCTTATTTCGAAAAATTTGCATGCCTTGATCCCATATTCCGAAAGATCGGCGAGTTTAATCCCAAATTTCGAAATATAAGCGAATTTAATCATTTTTTTTCTGAAATCTCTCTATAAATAGAAGCTTGATTCTGGACTAATTATAATACTCTCTCCGTCTCATGTTACTTGAGTCGTATTCCATTTTATTCTTTCTTTTTACTTTATTCTCTCTCACCTCTCTTACTTTATTCACTTCTCTACTTTATTTTACTTTATTTTACTCATTGAGCACAACTTTCTTAAATATTGTGCCGAAAAGAAACGCCTCAAGTAACGTGGGACGGAAGTATCATTATTTATTTATAACTTTTTATTTAAATTTTGATGACAAAGATTCGTGTTAAAAGTGATTTTAAAAAAAATAGTTGTAAAATTACAAATATATAGATATTATGTTGTAGTAAATGATTGAACTCTTTCATATCTAAGTTTCGTAATCGGAGAGAAAAACTGAGACAAAGTCGTAACCGTAGCCGGAGGAGGAGACTAGCAGAAGATGAGCGACATTATGCATCACTTCATTTTGACAAGTTCATGTATTTTAATACCTAAAGCCTTTTCCTCTTGCAGAGGTGCCACATACAATATAAATCCAATTTTTAAACTCTTTTACCAATCAGATTTCTGTTAAAGAAATGATCGGTATAAGAACATCCGCATCGGTGATCTCCGGGACGAACGGCGTCCGTGCCACTGGCACGGCAACGCGTTGTCCGCCGCTGCGCTCTTGCCGCTGGCACGGTGATGCTCGATGCGTCAAGCACGTCCGTGCCGCTGAGCATGCTGACGTGGCGCGACGGGATTGGCAGACGGCATAACAGTTGGCATTTTCAAATTTTTTTAAAAAAATCGAATTTAATTTTAAAAAATCGATGTTAAATAAAAAAATATTTTCCCACTTCCCAATAAATTATATCCGTTTTCTCACCACTTTTAATTTATTTTTCAATTTTTTCCCCAAAATTCACATTTTCATCTATAAATACCTCAATTTCCACACACAAAATTTCCCACCATACTACACAATTCTCATCTAACTTCTCTCATAATTCTCAATCTTTCACTCTTACAAAAAAATGTCCAGCTCCAGCGATCACCCCTCCGACTCCCGCGGTTGTAACCACGAATGGTTCAGCTCACAACCATTCCCTAGTCCGGAAATGCAATTCTCGACCCCTTCTCAAACCCAAGGTTCTCAAATTCAGGGTGGCTACCGACCTTACCCGGTGGACGACCAAGATGCCCCCGATGGGCGATACGGGTGGGCACCCGAACCCGGATCGGGAGGGAGCGGCGACACTCAAACTCCTCCTACTCCTACTCCTACTCCTCGTGGTGTTCGTGTTCAGGGTCGTGGCGGTGATAGTCATCACGTCCGCACCCCGTACACTTCGACGGAGATGGATCAGTTATTCAAAGCCTATTTTATTATCTCTGAAGATCCGGAGGTTGGCACGAACCAAAGCGGGGATAGGTTTTGGTGGTGCGTCTCTCGTCGGTACAATGAAAACCGACCGGATGGAACCATCGAGCGCAATAAGAGTATGGTGCGCAATGCCATCTTCAGAGCCAACGAAGAAATCCAAAAGTTCCAGGGGTATTACCTCCACGAAGAGCAGTCGGCGGGGAGCGGCAGGAGCGAGCTCGACATCATCAGTGCCACCATGGCGACCTACCAATCCCAACATTACAAACCATTCAAGTACCTCAGCGCTTGGCAGGAGGTGCGTGTGCATCCGAAGTAAAAGGGAGGTGTATCATCCTCCTCCAGCAAACGGTCGAGGTCGATATCCCAATCCGACGCCAGCGAGGATGAGGTGGCTAGCCAGCTTGCCGGAGCTTACTTGGTGATTTTTAATTTGTAGGATTTTAATTATGTATTTTTTATTTTTAGGATTTTAATTATGTAATTTTTATATTTTAGGATTTAATTATGTAATTTTTATATTTTTAAAATTTGTAATAGTAGTTCGAGTATTTTAATGTATTTTTATATTCTAGAAATGTTTTTAGTAATTGAAGTATTTAAATTAAATAATTGAAAGGTGGTACCCTTGAGCATGTCCTTGCGGAAGAGTATGTGAGTGTTGTGCTCTTGGGAAAGAGCAAGGAGTAAAAAATTAATAAAAGTGGGTCTGAGCCCACGTCCATAATCTTTGGCAATAGTATGGATGGGGATGCTCTTAGAAATACGAGAGAGAGTTGCAGATTTGCCATGGTAGTTATTTTCCTTTTGGAAATTGTTTTCCAACAAAAACACTCCTACTCGGCGCCGAATGAGAGGATGGTGGCTGCGACAGAATTTCAGAATTAAGGAGTATCACATACTACTATATTGAATTTAAACACTATCGGTAGAAGAGTTTCAAAATTGGTTTTAAATTTTATGTGGATAATTTGGTTAAGGAAAATATTTCTTTTTTTGAAAAGAAAATTCTTTATTAAAAAAACTTGACATGTCTCGATCTCATATTTTAAAAAGTCAACAAATTTAATCTTCAATTTCAAAAAATATGTGAATTTAATCCATTTTTTTTTAAATCTCTCTTCATACTATACAATTATAATTGAGGCTTCGTGTTGTTTTCCATCCTAATCGACTATGTCATATACAATCAATGTTTTAAAAACCGAACCGGACCGGACCGGCCGGTTCGACCGGTCGGACCGCGAACCGGTACGTAGTCCGGTCCGATTCACCCCTTTAAACCACCACTGCATTGAACCGTTGTGAACCGGGTGGAACCGGCCGGTCGAACCGGTTGGACCGTGAACCGGAAACCGGTTTTCTATTTTTTTTTCAAAATTTTTAAAAATTTGTTGTTGGTAGAGGTTGAACTCATGAGTTCTCTTCTAATTAAGAAGACCTCTACCACTCCACCACATGGGTTCATTGAACAATTTGAACATTAAATATTTTTATACATTAACCATTAATTTTATCTACAAAAACTAATAATTCATTTTAATTTTATTATTCTTTAATATAATTGTTAATTATAATATATATAATTATCATCCTTTATATTTTAATGATGATCTACTTACCACCTATATTATTATTATTAGTACCATATAAGATTCATTATTTACTATAAATAAATTTTTTATATTACATACTTAATTTATATACCCTAGCTATTGACATTAATGAATAATCTTATCTAAACTAATTAATAAGTACTTAATTCGTATTTAATTATATATTATTTTATGAAATAAATTTTCTTAAATTAATATAAACATTATCTATTTTAATACATGAAATATTAAATTTTTTATCTAGTCTAACTAATATTAAATATATATATCTGAATATATTTACTAAATTTTAATATTATTTATATTTATACATCACTAATTATCTATAAGGTTTAATGTTTTGTGATGTATTATTAATTGTAAATCATTTACTAAATTTAATATATTTTTATATATATTTGCAACAGTAAAACGGTTAGACCGGTGGTTCGACCGGTTGGACCGATTGAACCGTGAACCAGTAACGTCGCCGGTTCGCTTGCCGGTCCGGTTTTTAAAACATTGTAGTATACAATTATAATAAAAAAGCTTTATGTTATTTTTCAATACATTTAATTAATTCATTTGTATAAATTTAAAATAAATTAATTCCCATTACTATTACGAATTAAATGTACACAAATCTTAATTAGGGTTAAAAATGGGTTAAATATACACAAATCTTAATTAAGAATAAAAAATTTAAAATACTCGTAAAACTTTATCTTTTTATTTTCTTTTATTTGTCCAAACTTTAGGGAAAATATTTCCATGGGATGCACGATATGTCACTATTCTTTTGCTTTGCGAACTAAGCAAATATTCATCATCCAAATTTTGATTGAAGAATTTCAAACTGATCGAGGGATACAGAAAATTCAATTTAATATGAAGAAAAACGGGAGCGCGAGCAACGTTTCTGATAAGGGTCGGATCCTCGACCCGAATCTCCCGCGGTTTCTCTGCCAGTACTGCCGCCAGAGTCTCTGCATCGTCGGCGTGGATTCCTATGCCGACAGATTCCCCGGCTCAGGTTTCAATTTTATGATTCTCGTGTTTCAATTTTTGTTCTTTTTGTTTTTTTCACTCGAGTTGATTGTCGAAATTGTGGTTGATGGAATATTCTATTTAGATTGTACAGTGATGGAGAACGGGATTGTGGAAAAAATGCTTAATTTTTAGCTAAACTGGTTGTTTTCTTTGTATTTACTTTTTCGAGTGATCGAGATTTTGTTTGAGCAGGATGGATTGACAAGGTTGTAGTTTAGTGCATTGTTTGTAAAGTATGTGCTTTATTGTGCTTCTAGGGCATAGCTATGATGTGTAGTTGCTTTAGCTCATATGTGAATTTAGCATTATTTTTCTCTCCTAGTTCGATTTTTGTCAACTATGTAGATGAAGCCCTCTTCTATCGGAACTGCCAAAGATATAGTTTTATTTAGGTGCAAGTTGATAAGTATATGTATTCTGCATTGAGATTTTTGGTGTGTTGTGCAGGTATGCAAGGTTCTTCAATCCTTGGAACTGGTAGTGTTTCTGGTTCAACACGTATGGACCACTCATTTGTTGTGTTGCCAAAGCAAAGAAATCAGACCCCAGGGGTTCCTCCTCGCCCCCGTGGTGGAGCAATGAACCCAGATGCTAGCCAGTCTGGGAAGGCAATAGATGAGTCATTTGTTGTGTTACCTCCGCCAGCTGCTTCAGTGTATAAATCGGAACCTGGAGGTGATGGAGGTGGGACCAACTTGTCATCACCTGAGGGTGGACCCACTAGCTCCCCTACACAACCACACAATTCAGGCTTCCATTCCACAATAACAGTCCTAAATCGTGCATTTGATATTGCCACTACACAAACACAGGTGCACATAATATATTATATTCATGTTTATTGCAAAAGTTTGTGGCACGTTGTGTATGATTCCACATTGTACTATTCTGACTTCAAACATTTCATGTTCCGCGTGTGGCATGTAATTAACAATTTCCATAACTCCTTTATGTTTTGTACATCTTATGTTCAGGTTGAGCAGCCTATGTGCCTGGAGTGCATGCGTGTTTTGTCTGATAAACTTGATAAGGAGGTTGAAGATGTGAATAGGGACATAAAATCATATGAAATATGTCTTCAAAGATTGGAAGGAGAAGCCAAAACTGTGCTCAGCGAACCAGAGTTTCTTAAGGAGAAACTGAAGGTGCTAATTCTATGATCATATTGAAATCAGTATGTCGTGTTTGTTTTGTATATGTGAATTTTATGGAGCTCAATGCTTTATATGCTTACCAGTTTGTCTTTCATCTAGCAGAATGTTCAACTTATTTGTTGATGTTAAATCTTCATGATCGAAATCCACGGTAGATCATGCTTAAGTATCTCCAGAAATTATGTAATCAATGTCAAAGGGGAAATAGTTAATCACTTTATGCTGTATGTACTGAGTTTTTAAGGCAAGTGTGCCTTTTAGTATCTAACTAGAATTCAAAGACTGATTATGTCATATTTGGTTAACTTATAAGATAGAAGAGGAAGAACGAAAGCTCGAAGCAGCAATTGCAGAAACAGAGAAACAATGCGCTGAAGTAACTGCTGAACTAAATGAGCTGGAGTTGAAATCTAGCCGGTTCAAAGAGTTAGAAGAGCGGTAATGCCAAATTGCCAATAAACTTCCTTATATTATTCTGAGACATGTGTCTTTGAGTTGTTTCTGTGGTGATGTCTGAGAAAAATGTGCATATTTTTTATCGTTCATTCTTCTTCGTTTTCCATTTCTTTGTTGCCATATTTCTTGCAATTCCTTTGGATTATTCATATTGTGTTCTATCTTTTACAGGTACTGGCAGGAGTTCAATAACTTCCAGTTTCAGTTGATCTCTCATCAGGTTTGTCTCAGTAGCTCCTCTTGAGTCTTAGTTTCTGATCATGCTCTTCCTTGCAGTCACTCCGTATGGGCATTATACTTCCCATGCTTCCTTAAGATTAGAAGATAGAGATGCTTGAAAAGAAAAGATCCCTTCTCCTATCTGTCCTATATTTTTTTTCTCTCAGAAATATGTTCTGCAAAATTATTTAGCTTCAAATGTATGGTTGCTAGGAAGAGCGGGATGCAATTCTGGCAAAGATTGAGATCTCACAAGCTCACTTAGAGCAGTTGAAGCGCACCAATGTGCTAAATGACGCCTTCCCGATCTGGTATGATGGAGAATTTGGAACTATCAACAACTTTCGCCTGGGAAGACTTCCTAAAGTTCAGGTATATTAATATTGTAAATGAATAATGTTATTTTTTTCTTTAAATGTCCACCTTTTTCACCTGGCCTGTGGAATATTGTTAGGTTGAGTGGGATGAGATAAATGCTGCTTGGGGGCAAGCTTGTCTTCTCCTTCATATGATGGCACAATACTTCAGACCAAAGTTTCTGTATCCTTCTATAATATCAAATGTCTGCATATTATTTTCTGATGTTCTACTTTGTAAAAGTATTAAGTGTCTAGCAACAAACTTTGAGTTCAAACTTTTATGTTACCTTCCTGGTTTATCCTTTATTTTCTGCTCAAGCATATCTGAGTTATTTTCATAGAACTGAAATCTCTGCCTTCTTAATGGTTATTCCTTATTCCTTAATTCTTGCTTTCAGATATCGCATTAAAATAGTTCCAATGGGAAGTTATCCTCGCATAATGGACAGCAGCAACAATACTTATGAACTGTAAGTTGGAAATGATGCCCACATCTGTTCACCAAATTTGACATTATTCTTTGGCCACATCCAAAAGGGTAGTAAAACATTGATAAAACTTTGTAGTGAGGTTGATTATTGTGTATATCATAAATTCATAATGATTCATGCTGTCAGAATCCAATAATTCCAATTGCATCTTTATTCTGCAACCTTCTCTGGATCTAATGTCTAATTGTAGACCGTGCCTTTAGTTCCATTTATTTGTGCATATCTAGGTATATTTCTCATTCTTTCTTAAACCTTATAGATGTAGCCTGCCATTTTTAAACAAAATTGCTGCTCTTTTTTTAACAGGACAGTGGACACATGGTTTGCTGTATATTTCATTAAGCACAAGTGCTTGATCTCACTTGCATATTGACACATCTAATGCTAATTATTTCCCAGCTTTGGCCCTGTGAATGTATTCTGGAGCACTCGTTATGACAAAGCTATGACATTATTCTTAACGTGTCTAAAGGAGTTTGCGGAATTCGCAAACTCAAAGGATAAGGGAAACAACATACCTCCAGAGAAATGTTTCAAGCTTCCTTACAAGTAAGTTGATTTGCATATACATGTATTTCATTGGTGGTATCATTTAACTGTTCATTCAAACATTTCAAGTAGCTACTAGCTACTGAATTCGTAAAATCAGAAGCATCCCCAATCTCAAGAAACACATACCATGCTGCCAGAAATGCTGCAGTCTCTAGTTTCCTCTGCTGATTCTCGTTAAGCTGGCATAATTTATTGTGCTTGCTTAGTCGGGCCTAAAATTACTTTTAAAGCTTAATGAGAACAATGATGTTGTGCGAGAGCTTTTACCAATCTACTCTGGTTTCTGACTTTCACATGATGTATTCACAGAATTGAGAATGACAAAGTGGAAAATTACTCGATAACACAGAGCTTCAACAAGCAGGAGTATTGGACCAAGGCTCTTAAATACACCCTTTGTGATCTCAAATGGGCTCTCTACTGGTTTGTTGGGAATACAAACTTCCAGCCGCTCACTGCCTCCGTAGCAACCCATACCGACGTCTCAAGCGCTGGGTCGATCTACAGTAAACGACCAGCCGATACCAGGTTACAGTCAAAGTAAATCATCTGCTGATATAGTAAGGTTAGAGACCAGAATGGTTGTACAGTGCACAATGTGATTAAAGCAGCTGTTATATAAATAAGCGTAGCAACTCCAACTTGTACCGCAAATGCAGTCTCTGAGTTGCTAGCACAGTGTAATCTTACTTCTTCTCTGTTGACATGATAAGATTGCTCTAATTTTAATAGTTTTCGTTGTTTGAATTCATCATGCTCGATTTAGTAATCGAGCTGTGATTTGATCTGATTTGTAATAGTTGAAAGGAACCAGATAAGTTATCCTAGTGTTTAACTCGAAATTTATGATAACCTTACTGTATATCATATCCGTACTTATTATGGTTAATAAGCTTCTCTCAAAGAATGCTTCTCTACCGATATATTTTTACATCCCACAACAGATCGCTTAACCCTGTTTATCTTTGGGTTAAGAACGCTCAACGGTGAGCTATTACGCACTCTTTCAAGGGTGGCTGCTTCTAGCCGAACCTCATGTGGTAGAATTGTCATTAGCCGAGTTAGGCGCCAGTTTTTGTAGCCATACAACAAGCCTTGGTTATATGTATTCACACAAAAGGCTAGGGATAAGTGACTTGCACACCCAAAAAACGGCCATGCCAGTTTTTGGGCTGGGCTGGGCCGGGCTGTATCCCGATTGGCTCAGGCTGTAATGAAAGCTAACTTGATATACGGCAGCAATTACTTATTGATTAAAAGTTCGATGATATGCAACTATGTCGAGATTGAAAAGGGTGAAATTTACAAATCAGATAGTAGTAAATCAAACGAAACCATGTTTTCTTGAATTCTGGCACAACGCAAAAAAGGTGACAATCGGAGGATCATGCAAATACCACATAAAGAAAGCCACACAAGAAACATAGTATCACTAAACAAACTCAACTAACTAACTAAAACATATGTAGCTAACTATATAAGCCTCTCTGGAAACTCCTCTGTTTCCACATCAAAATGAGTCGCTTCCTTCACATACTTGCCCTCCTCTTGTTCGTCTCAAAATACGTCGTCTCTGCTCCTTCATGTGTGCTGGTTGTGAAGGACGTAGCGCCTTGCCTCGAGTACCTGCAGGGAAAAGGAGCCTCCCCTGAGTGCTGCCAAGGGGTGAATGATTTACGTGGCTACGCTAAAACCAAAGAAGATCGAACCGCTATTTGTAGCTGTGTGAAGCAAGCGCTTTCTTCCTATAAGTATGATCCCAAGCTTATCCCTCTTCTTCCTAAGAAATGTGGATCAAACCTTGAGTTACCACCCGTTGATAAAGACTATGATTGCTCCAAGTAAGCAACAATTTTCTCTGCTTTTTTTTAACCATGTTCAAATTTACTTTTGACTGTGATTTGTTTGGATGATAATTGCAGGGCCTAGATTATGAAGATGGAGATATGATTTGGTGGAGGAGACAAATCTTTAGTTGTTTGGGAAAAATAAATAAATCAAACAAGTTGTAATATGATGATGTAATAGATCCTGTTGAGATGGGGAATAAACATTTGGATAAAAGATATTTGCCTTCTCCTTTTCTTCTTTTTACATGTATAAACAGTGCTTATGCCTTATGAATTATACTAATATGAGGAAAAAGTAAACCAACAAGAGAATATTAATATTGGTGATGATAAAAAGGGCTTGATCAGATTTACCTAACATTTATGGAACTTAACAAATATATCTGCTGTATTTTTAATTTTAATTTTAATTTTAATTTTTTAGCTACATTATCTCATGTAAGCCGAGATGAATTATTCGTATGCATGGACGAAACATCTGTTTCCTTCTTCTTGAAGCAAACTACTGTCAATTTATTGTTGGGTGGTTGGCTTTGAAAAAAAATAAAAACAGAAACTTATGTTTTGGTCACCAAGAATCTTGAAAAGGCTCCACTGAAGTTTCAGTTTATCCATCCTATAAGAAGGCAGTTTTAATACTCAACTTTTGCATACAAAAAAACTAGAGAGGGAGAGAGAGATGGCAGAAAGTAAGAAGTTCATCGTAGAGATTGAGAAGGCAAGAGAAGCTAAAGATGGGAAGCCATCAATCGGGCCGGTTTACAGAAACGCGATTGTCAAAGATGGATTCAGACCGTTGCCACAAGGCCTCGAGAGCTGCTGGGATAGTTTCTGGTGAGGACTTTATCAGTATACAAAATAGAGAAAATAGCAATAATTACTTGATAATGTTTGCAAATTTTGCAGCCAATCTGTGGAGAAATACCCCAATAACCAAATGCTTGGTGAAAGAGAAATGGTAGATGGAAAGGTATTAGTATAAGGAGATTTTTGAGGCATTTTCTCAAAAAATGTTTTGTATTTCAACTGTCACAGTTTGTTTAAGCATGTTTTGGCAGGCGGGCCAATACGTTTGGTTAACTTATAAAGAAGTGTACGATTTAGTCCTAGCAGTCGGTGCATCTGTCCGTTCTTGTGGTGTCACTCAAGTAAGAATTTTCACATATATTCTACCAAATGTTGAGCTCAAGATAAAAATTTATGCTAAATTATGACAGAAGTTTCTAAACATATGCAGGGTGACAAATGTGGCATCTATGGTGCAAATTGCACGCGTTGGGTTGTAAGCATGCAGGCATGCAATGCACATGGTCTCTACTGTGTGCCATTATACGACACTCTAGGTAAGCTCCGCGCCATCTCCTTCACTGTTCTTCCAAAATCAACACAGAAAAGTAGTTGCATATTTTACGACACTATGGTATTGAGTTTTTGACTAATTTTGGGCTCTCCCGCCTCTTCTATGTTTTACTTCAGGTGCTGGTGCAGTGGAATACATCATCTGCCATGCTGAGATCTCAATTGCATTCGTAGAAGAAACCAAAATCTCTGAGGTAATGCAGTTTTTTTTACACTTTTTCCTTGTTTACTTGTGGAAAATAAATGACTGGTCTTAATCATCAATGCTGCAGCTTTTGAAAACATTTCCCAGCTCTGAAAATTACTTGAAAAGTAAGTTTTTTTTTTTTGAATTTTGTATGTGTGTGTGTTTTTTGAATGATACATAATCAGAAACTCGCAACATACTATAGCTATTGTAAGCTTTGGAGAGGTAACTCAAGAAGAAAGGGAGGTTGCTGCAAATTTTGGCACAAATATATATTCTTGGAGTGAATTTTTGCTTCTGGTACAATTCCTCTAGGCCTAATAAACTTCTTCTTCATGATTTCCAAACAAGAGTTTTATTGTAATACGATGCGGCTTTCTCAGGGAAAGAGCAAGAAATACGACATCCCGGTGAAGAAAAAAACCGATATCTGCACAATAATGTACACTAGTGGGACAACAGGCGATCCAAAGGGAGTGATGATCTCAAATGAGAGCATTCTGTCAGTTATTTCTGGAGTGAATCACCATTTAGAGAGCATAAATGAAGAAGTGTGACATTTTTATACTTTTTTATGTATAGAAATATATAATTTGGTACACAAGATAGCATAATAATTTCTTCTATTTACCTATTCTCTTGCATTCACAGTTCAGCGAGGCAGATGTGTTCCTTTCCTATCTCCCACTGGCGCATATATTTGACCGCGTTATTGAAGAACTGTTCATCTCAAAGGGCGCCTCGATTGGATTCTGGCATAAGGTGAGGTTTTAGAAAATAGAAAAAAATCAAAGTAGACTGCAGCATCTCTTGAAATTATCTTATCTGATGTTAGTGAGTGGTCTCATCAGGATATCAAGAAGCTTCTGGACGACATCAAAGAGCTCAAACCGACAGTCCTATGTGCTGTTCCGCGCGTTCTAGACAAGATATACACAGGTATAACAAATCATGTCCTAAAATCTTGAAAGAGTAGAAGCTCATGTAGAATGATTTGGCCAACTGTATAGGATTGATGGAGAAGATTTCTTCGGCTGGTGTAATCAGACAAACACTCTTCAACGCGGCCTATGCCTAGTAAGTACCGAATGTGCTCGCTCCATTTATCCACTTAAAGAATTTGAACAAAACTTTAATAGTAGTTCTTACATATAACACTGCATTTGAAAAAAAATATGCAGCAAGCTGCATAACATGAGCAAAGGGTACAAGCATTCCGTGGCAGCTCCAAAAATCGACAAACTTGTATTCAAGAAGGTAATTTAATTGTACAATGCAAAGTATTAACTTTTCTGTCGCCTTCAAATTCTACAAACTTACTACACCCTAATATACAGGTCCGAGAAGGCCTAGGAGGAAAACTGCGCCTTATCCTATCTGGAGCAGCGCCTCTCTCTCCCAACGTGGAGACATATCTACGCGTTGTTACCTGTGCTCATGTTTTACAAGGATATGGTAGATTGGGCGGATAAAATTTTTATGATTACTATAAAAGTCACAAAATTGTGTGTTTAAGAATTGTGACAAAACAGTGGTAATGTGATGCAGGTTTGACAGAAACCTGTGCAGGATCGTTCGTTGCAAGGCCAGATGAGCTAAGTATGGTGGCCACAGTTGGCCCTCCCCTCCCAGTTGTAGACATACGCCTAGAATCTATTCCTGATATGGAATATAACGCACTATCTTCAACATCTCGTGGAGAGATATGCACAAGAGGGAAATGCTTGTTCTCTGGTTACTACAAGCGCGAAGATCTCACCAAGGAGGTCATGATTGATGGATGGTTCCACACAGGTAGGTAGACAGATTCACTAGCTAGCTAGTTCCAAAATCATTCAAGATTCTTGAAAAAACACCTCGGCGTTTTAGTACTAATAAGGCAAAGCATTACCACAGGGGATGTTGGTGAATGGCAGCCAGATGGGAGCATGAAGATCATTGACAGGAAGAAGAATATTTTCAAGCTCTCACAGGGGGAGTACGTGTCAATCGAGAACTTGGAAGGCATCTATTCCCTAGCATCCACCATAGACTCGGTAAGCTCTCTCCTATATCACAATTCTTTTGTATGATCAGATTATTCTGATGCATGTTTATCAACAGATATGGATATATGGCAGCAGCTACGAGTCATTCCTCGTTGCTGTTGTCAACCCCAACCTCGATTCCCTTGAGAGTTGGGCTGAAGAGAACAAGGTTGATGGAGATGTTAGTGCCATATGCAGAGATACAAGAGCTATAGACTACATTCTTGCAGAGCTGACAAAGACTGGGAAAGAGAACAAGGTTTGTCTCTGACCATGATTGTTGAAGAAGGAAGATAATAGGATTTTTTTTTGAGAAAAATGATGTTTTTTCCTTTTGCAGTTGAAGGGATTTGAGTTTATCAAAGGCGTGTATCTAGAGCCGGTGCCATTTGACATGGAACGCGATCTTATAACTCCCACTTACAAGAAGAAGAGGAACAAGTTTCTCAAGTATTACCAGAAGCCCATTGAAGATATGTACAAGAACACCAAATGAGAGAGATACAGAGAAGAGTCTGATTTATGTACCTTTTAGAATAGATCAGAAAACAAACCAGTCATCTCAAATACCATGCATTTACACCTCTACAACATCTTCATAACATCATCACTATACACGTAACATATGAAATGAAACACAAAAACACGGCCAAAATGCAATAACATTATTCCAGTACAGAAAAATAAAGTAAGCACAGCATGATAAAACCTTGGTTTATAAAAAACTGTGGTGCGAAAATCCATCAAAACATGAAATTAGGACAACAACATCCACCACAAAAGGGTGGGAACTAAAACGCCTGCTTCTACAACGCCAACAGAGATGGAGCGGTTAATGTTATCCGATATCTCTGGTGGTGTCTAAAAGTTATTATAACCTAGGCCCTCATCGTTGTATCCTAATATAGATAAAGATTGTTTCCTTTAATGATTTTATTGTAAACATAACCTCAACTTAGACTAAAGTTTGGCAAACTTCAGCAAACTGAGGTCCCCAGCTACGACTTCTCCTCGTCTGATGGTGGGCATTGCCCTGGCACAGAATCAGAATCGACAAAGAACTCCTCTACTGAAACAAAGGCAGACACGAGTAAGGAACCAGTTGTAGTATTCAAAGCAAACATGATAGCCATATAAGATAGAGATTCACTTAACCCAAAACCATGATCAAAGGTAAAGCGTTGATTCACTTATATGCTTACACACTTTCGTGTGAACCAATGTGGGATGTATCAAAGCATTAGGTCAAATGAAATGAACGGCTATATACAAGAAATGTCTATAAAACTAGAAATGCACCCACATATAGGCCTTCTACACTACACTTTGGGGGTTCAAATAAATTGCAGCTTGCAAATGGTACCAAATGAACAGACTAGAAAGGTACGTTCATGCAGTTGGGAATACAAAAAAGAGTTATTGCCTACAACGTTAACTTTTGAAGATCATTAAGGTTTTTCGTGGAAGGTATCATCAAGTCGCACTTCTATGTCATACATGATCCAAAACAACGTTTTGATCTACAAAGGGAAGTCGAGCAAAGGGCAATTTTGGTACTCACCTATATCCTCTTGTTCTGGAGAATCAAGTAGAATATCGGAATCAGAAGGCAAAAATGGAGAGCCGGGATAGTTTCCGAGAGCTCCTAAATCTGAGTATATTATTTTTTAACAACAAGAATCACATAAAATATGAGAACTCAGGATCATTACAGTCTTGTATTAACAAATAAGATTTCAAACTAAACAGAAATTACCTCCCAAGTTTGATAAATCTGCTGTCAGGTCTGAAAGACTAAAATTCCAGGGAATCTGAGCCAAGGACCTGAGGGAATCTCTGGAATTTCCAACTCCATTATCCGGAGGGAGCTGCAGTCCTACTGAACTTGCCACATCAGATGTAAAAGCAGTGTCAAGTGCTGAAGCATCAACCCCCATGCCTGATATTTCCGATGTGCTAAACGGGAAATGGCCGCTTGATGCCACTGATGTAGGGCTTACAGGTATATCCGACATCGAGGACATCGCATTGTTTGGTGGCATAATTGGGGATACATCGGATGTATTTGTGTCAATCACCATACTGCAGAGAAAGGATGAGAGCAAGAAGTCATCAAAACAAAATTCTGAAACTTGAGAATTATTTTCATACCCCAACCTCTAAACAAGAAAATGAAGTTCAGAATAATGACTCACTCGTTCCCAGAGTTCATTCGCATAGGATGAAAATTTCCCGGGGCAGGAACACCATTGACAATGTGACAGCTAGATGTTGAATAGCCCATAGGGTCGATATGAGGTTGACCGGTAGCTGGAACGGGAGGATGCTGTATAACAGGGTATCCCATTGGCAAGTTGGTGACTGCACTGCAAAGAAGTGACAGTGAATAATGATGATGATAAAATATAGGAAATACAACACGAGACCATTGTTCCAGTTGGTTGTTGACTTGTTTCCTTGTTTTTTCTTGTATAATATCCTACTCTATTTGAATATACAGCCATCAGATGGTAAAGACCAAACGAGGCAACTTTAATTCGTCTCTAAACCTTCCCAAATGAATCTTTCGGATGGGACTAAAGAAAAATGTCACAAATTGTGGTTAAGATGCTCCAAATCAGAAGAAAAGGTTTACCAGGCATTGGATGGATTCCGTTCTGCATGGGAGCTAATGGAACCTTCGGAGGTACGGGGTATTTCATTAGATGATACTGATGCTCTAGCAAGTGGTTGAATAAGATTATTTGTTTCTTCAACTTAAGCCTTATGTAGTAGGATCGGAAGAAATCAGCATTTTCTTCCTCTAACTTCTGCCACACTGTCAATAGAGAGAAATATATTGGTAAACGAGTAAATAGATTTAAGCCATTATAACTATGGTACAATGTCTAATTAACAACGCGTTAAACAGAATACCTACCTAATGTTGTGAAACCAGGATCTATTCTAGCACGATTGAGTAGGGTCTTTACCACCTCATCTCTATTCATGTACAGCTGTAGACATCGTTCTATTAGATTCTGCACCTACAGCACAATAAAACAACAAAAAATCAATATGCAGCTCAGAATTAATTGTTGAAGCCGTAAGGAGAGGAGGAAAAGAGAGACGGGAAAAAGAATCGAGAAAACTATAGCCTTACAAGTTCGATATCCTCACGGGATACTTTTCTGTTGTCATTGCTTGATGCCGAGACTGAACCTGAGTCTGGTATAGCCGCCTCTGTGGCATTTGGCGGCTCAGTTTGGGAATCATGTGAAACAATATTAGGCTTGATGTCCTGCTGTTGATCCTGAGAAGACAAAAAAAGAATGATAGATCATGCATGAGGATAAGCATGAAATGGAACAAAAATAACTCAAACTTAATAAGTGAAAATCTAGACACCACATCACACGTATTATATGGCATAGTAATCTGAAACACTTTTTTGTAATAACTTTGGTAACACTTCTTATATCCTTCATAAAGTAGAAAATGATTATTAAAATGCAAGAGTTCAACCTGAACGTTCTTCATTTTAACAACAAGCAAGACGGGACCAGTTTTTCATGAAGCTGTATAATCCTACGGTGCTATTGCTCCACTCTCTACCTGAAACAGAAAATTCAAGTGTTAACTAGTTTTTACATCCATTGTCACTTGCCAGTGGCCACTTATAGAGAAAAGCACAGTTACCATATCTGGGTCAATACAGATTCTTTTAGGACTCATTTGATCAAAATGCAGTTCGAGGAATATGAAAATGACAACAGGCTGAAGTAAGAAAAGTATGTTCAAGCAATCCACTACTACTAATTTATGAAAGCTGCACTGGTGCCATACAGATCATGCCCGGGCTTAAGAGATTCGGTAATCCTCATTAATACTAACAAACAACAATCTTGGCCTTCATTCTCTAAGTAGAATTATTCCATTATTCAATTCCAGAGATTTCAAAGCACTATAGCATACAACTTACACAAGATATTTATCCAATCTAGATTGAAAAGAAATAAGCTACTCTCTTGCATCTGAAAATCTCAACATTAACAACACCACTACCTTCAACCATACAAATTACATCGTTGAACAAGAATCCAGAAAGGAAAAAGGCCAGTGAACTATTTATGCGAGGAACTAAATTACTGATGAAAGCACTACCAATAGAATTTCGTTTTTCCCCAGTTAACCAAAAATTCTACTACATCCTAAAAAGAATATACATTGGCCTCGGTGAATTACTTTGGCAGAACTTAAGAGAAAAGATTTGGCGCATTTTAAACCAAGATTCAAACTTTAAAATGGAAATCAGTTACTTTCATTAATTCAACCAGAAAAAATAAGCAACTTCATTAAATAGCACTTCCACAGCAAAAAGATGTGGCAAAATTCAGAAAATTTCATAATCCAAAGCTGGCTATCAAATCTGTCCTATCTAATACTTGATTCTACTTGATAAATTATAAATGTAGACTGGTTTTGTGAACCAAAATACACAAATTTACCAGCTCATTCTTATAAAAGATCCACATAATCTAAAAGGCGTATGTCATCACCGAATTATAGAAAATAATTATAAAATAAGTTATTTACCTTTTGAAGAAACTTTCAACTTCAAACGCCTAAAAGATCCAAACTTTATTATTTTTTTGACAAATTATGCACACCCAGTTTATAAAAAAAGTAGATTTAATCAGGACAAAGAAACTTACGAGCTGAACCAAGAACACTGAGATGAGCAAGGAGGTCACTGAAAAGTTTCAGACTTGAAGGTGTACTTCAAAACTAAAAGTTCAAGAAATCTCCTCCTCTGGAGTCCATCTAAAGTTGCATTCTTGCAGAAAACTTGAATTGGTTATATAATGAGAGAAAATTTGAAGAGGCAAAATTAGAATTGAGGGAGAGGAAACTAAGAAAGTAGTGGTTGGTCAGAATCATGGAGGATTTTGCCTTTGGTAAAAATGGTGGATATGCTGAATCTTGTGAGGGGTTTTATTGTGGTTTAGTTGTTGTTGTCATAAAGGTGAGTGAGAAAGCGAGACTTATATAGACTTGTGAACAGTAGAAAGTGAAGGTGGGAGAGTAAAATTGGACAAAGATAATCTCAAGTTTTATATTAGTAATCTTCAGTTCTCTATTAAAAGAGATATTTATATTTTATTGTATACAAGATTTTACAAAATGATAGAAATAGAATAATGTAGGGGAGAAAATAAAATAGAGATAAAAATAAATAATAAAATAAGAAATAGTAAAGATGTTTTTATGCTAAATAATTATATGTGTTTATTTAGGTGAAATATCCTAAAAAAAATATGAGTCAATTATAATGAATTAGAGATAGTAATAGATTGCGTCCTGGTGTAGTCATGATATACATTTACTATTCACATATCAATTACTTTTAATTCATATTATACTTGCCAGTAAAATACGCGTGAATTTGATACCTTATAATGCTTGCCAGCGATAAATGACAATAATATACATTACGATACACGTGATTTTGATACCAAGTAGTGCTTGCCAGCGATAAATCGACAAATCATATTATACATTATGATACGCGTGATTTTGATACTCAGTGCTTGCCAGCGATAAATCGGCAAATCCTATTATACATTATGATACGCGTGATTTTGATACCCATAGTGCTTGCCAGCGATAAATCGAAAAATCATATTATACATTATGATACGCGTGATTTTGATACCCTATAGTGTTTACCAGCGATGAATCGATAAATCGTATAATACATTATGATACGTCTTGAAAAGTTGGTAAATTATATGACTATAAGTATATCTTTAATTATTAGAAGTATAGAAGTTTTATATTTAAATTTTAAAAGTAAATGTCTATTTTTAAATATCATCTTTATTTCATCTGTATTTATAGAGTCTTATTTGGAAATAAGTTCTTATAAATTTGAGGGGAGTTATTCTGTTTAGTTGTTGTTGACTTGTTGTCATAAAGGTGAGTGAGAGAGCGAGACTTGATAGGCTTGTGAATAGTAAAGAGTGAAGGTGTGAGCTAGTAAAACTGGACTGAGATAATATGTAGTACTAGTTTTACTGTTATAGAGTCAATATTAGTACTCCTCAGTCCAATTAAAAAAGAGATAATATGTACTATCTCAGTCCTAATTAAGTTGAGTTAAAATTTTTTGGCACGGAGGAGATTAGAAATTGTGTTAAAAAAGTAGAAGAGGGAGAATAAAGTAAGAAATATAGTAAAATGAGTGATGAGATAAAGTAAGAGTGATGGGATGCTTTATTTTTTATCAGAAAAAGAAATAATGCAATTTAATTGGAATATCTCAAAAAGGTATATGATTCAACTTAGTTGGAGGGGGAATACTAGCTTTGTTGTTATAGAATCAATATTAGTACTCAGTCTATTAAAAGAGAGACATTTTCTTGGGCATGAGATTATAAAAAATTATACACCCAGAATAAGTTAAGTGAAAATAAAATAATGTAGGAGAAAAAATAAAATAGAGAAGTCAAGAAATAGGAGATAGTAATAGAGATGTTTTTTTTGCTAAAAAATATAATAAGTCCATGTAAATGAGACATAAGAAAAACGAAATTTTAATGAATTTGGAGAAAGTAATAGATTTCGTGGAGTGTACTCATGATATACATTTACTATTTACATATATTTTTAATCCTTATTATACTTGCCGGCACTATACGCGTGATTTTGATACCATGCTTTCCAACGATGAATGGACAAATCATATGATACATTATGATACATGTGATTTTAATAACGTATTATACTTTCCCAATGATGAATAAACAAATCATATCATACGTTATACACGTGATTTTGATACCCTATTATACTTGCCAACGATGAATCAACAAATCATATCATACATTATGATGGGTCTGAAGAATGGGTAAACTATCATACTACAAGTCTATCTTTAATTATTACTCCATTCGTCCACTAATAAACATCTCATTTTGTTATTTTTGTCCGTCCACTAATAAATGTCTCATTTATTTTTTTAACTACTTTTTGTAATGGACCTCATATTTCACTAACTTTATTTCACTCACGTTTCACTATAAAATTAATATATAAATGTAGGATCCACCTTCCACTAACTTTTTCTACTCACTTTCTACTACCCATCGTGTCTCTTTCAAGATGTCCACATTCTTGAATGACATGAGATTTTAGGTGGAGTAATTGAGTGTGATAAAGTAGAGTGAAAAATGTGATTGAATATTTTAATGGGGAGAGAGGAAAGAGATATTTATTTCCAAATATAAAAAGTAAAAATCTTGAGTGAGACAAACTAAAAGGAAAGATGGAGATCTTGAGTAGGACGAAGAGAGTATATTTTTTTAAACCTATGCCCAGTCAAATTGGCCTTGTATCGATGAAAGGAGAAAGTAGAAGTATAGAAGTTTTATACTATTAAAATGTTAAAAGTCTATTATTAAATGTTTTCTTTATTTCATTTGTATTTAGAAAGTCCTATACATAAATTCCTACAGATTTTGAGAGGACGGTCAAGGCTTGAATTCAATAAAAGGATTACAATATTGGCCTCGCAAGAGAATTATCGTTTGTTTTGTTTCAATTTGAGTATATTTCAATCTTTTTTGCGGTATTAGAAGTCTTATTTGAGTTAGACACAAATTTTAAGAATATAAAGAAAAATTGATGGAAAAATATAATCCCTTCATGCTTCATCCCACAATAATTGTCATTTTTATTGTGCGCACGGGTTTTAAGAAATGTAAAGAAAAGTTAGTTGAAAAAATTAGTTGAATGTGGGACTCGTTTTTTTATATTGGTTTTATAATAAAATGTGAGTGAAATGAGTTAGTGGAATGTGTGACCTACTTACCATTTATGATAAAAATGAAGTGTGACAATTATTGTGGGACGAACCGAAATGGAAAAGAGTGACAATTATTGTGGGACGGAGGGAGTAATGAATTGTAGGACACGTTTTTTTATACTCTATTTGTCCCATAAAAATTTGGACTTTGGGTGTGATACGAGTTTTAATACAAAATTGGTAAAGTAAGAGAGAGGTAAAAAATAAAAGGTGATTGGAATATTGTTAGTGAAAAATGAGACTCATCTCGTAGGAAAGAAAAAATTGCCAACAATTGGAAGATGACTATTTTGTGGGACGGCCTAAAATGGAAAAGGAGACTATTTTTATGGGACGGGGGAGTTAGTTTTATAATAAAATGTGAATGGAATGTGAGGTCTGCCTACTACTCCATCGGTCTGCCATTAAATGTCCTATTATTTTTCCTTTTTCGTCGTCCGCCAATAAATGTCTCATTTCACTTTTACTATATTTGGTAAGTGGACCATACATTCCACTAACTCATTGCACTCACATTTTATTATAAAATAAATATATAAAAGTAGGTCTCACATTCCACTCACTTTTACAACTCCATTTACTTAACAAAGTTAAACAATTTCTTAAAACTCGTATCGGTCAGATATGAGACATTTAATTATGGATGGCGGGAGTATTTATAGTAAAAGTGAATTGAGACTCTTATAGCGGACGAACTTAAAAGGTAAATCTAGACTTCTAATGGCAGACGGATGGAGTATATTTATATTCGTATTATTCGTTGTCGACCTTCTTCAGTTCTTTTCTCTAACAATTTGGTGCGATGAACGTGGATATGGTGGTGACGCTAAGTATGGATGTGTGTCTAGAAGCGTTATACTCCCTCCGTCCCAAGGAAGATGACCCCTTCCTTGGGCGGCATGAAAATTTATGTAACTTTATATTGTGTGTAAAGTGGAGAGAGTAAAGTACGAGATATGATATAAATATGTTATAATTAGAGAGAAATGATTTTATTTTTAGTAATGAGTCATTTTGAGTGGGATAAAATAAAAAGAAAAATGTGTCATCTTCGATGAAACGGTGAGAATAGAAGACAATGGAGGAACAAGTCAACTGCCTAACAACAATAGAGGCAAAGCATGACAAACATATACCTTAGGTCCATCCTGAATGGGCATTTCTTGTAGGTGACACGGAGAGTGAAGGAAAAAGAAAGTAAAGTTTGAAATTGTGAAAAAAATTAGATATAAATTTTGGTATCTTCTTACCTTTTAAATTAGACTTCTAGACTAGGGAAGTAATTTATAAACTTAAAAATGTCTTCTTTATACCATTTCTAACCATTTCACTAAACTCAAATACATCCTAATATAAATGTCATTAAATAGTAATTTTACTCTAATTATTCACACTAAACTCAAAATTAAAAGAATATTTTCTACTATTTTATACTCCCTCCGTCCCAACTAAGTTGGATCATAACTTTAGGACACGAAGTTTAAGAAATGTATTGAAAAGTAGGAGAGAAGAATTATTGGGGATCGGTGGTGCACACACGAACTCCACATTAGTATGATATTTCCACTTTGAGCAAAGCCCTCACGGTTTTGCTCTTGAGACACTCTCCAAAAGGCCTCCTACTAATGGAGTTTGGGTAACTCATATATATACTTGCAACTCTTGTTTACTCTTCGAAGTAGACCACACGTCCACACATGTTACAGGTCACCAGGTTACCTCAGGTCTTGGTCGAGTTCACACAGAGACATCGGAGAACTTGCAAGCACAATCCACCGAACCCCGAGCCACATATGCCCCGCCTCTGAACCATGACTCTGAAACCACTGTTGGGGATCAGTGATGGACACCCGAACTCCACATTAGTATGATATTGTCCACTTGCTCTTGGGGTACTCCCCAAAGGACCTCATACTAATGGAGTTGGGTAGCCCATATATATGCTTGCAACTCTTGTTCACTCTTCGATGTCGGATATGGTTTACTCCACCACAGGATTAAAGTAGAAGAGATAAAGAGATAGTAAAGTAAGTGATAGAATAAAATAAGAGTGATTGAATGTTTTTTTTTAAATCAACGTAGTTGAGACATCTCAAAAAAGAATACTGACTTTAATTAATTGGAACAGAAGGAGTACCTTTTTTACCCACAAAATTTGAAAAAATGATTTTAGTTTATTTTAATGTAAAGGTATACTTTACTCAAAAACTAAAAATAAAATTAGTTTTGGAAACCATTGAAACTAATTGCCTATTCCATATTGAATTTCATTGTAACATTGGAAATTGTCTTAAGATAACAAAATACTTTTTGTAATCAAATTCATCCATACACAATTCAAACTAAAAAATAAATATGAGTAATACAATTACATGTTGTAGGGATTATTTTAAAATCGATCACATGCATTTTTGTTACAAGTGCAAAGATATAATCCTTAACTACCTACTTATAAGGTTCTAGTTAAATGTCACTATCTATATACAGTATATATATCAATACCGAATTCAAATAGGATCGGAGAATTGAGCATGCCCACAGGCCACAGTTGTGTTATTCCAATATTATTTGGTTCTATTGTTATATGCAAAGTTGGGATTTAGTATGAAACAATAAAAATGTGGGAATAAGTGAAACTCAGACATTTAGTAAATCACTTAAAATAGTTGAAGAATAGTGATTTATGCATGTGGGAGTGCATCACCAAAAGGGGAAGCAAAATAAATGTTCAAAAGCTTCCGTCACTTTTTGCTCAGATTTTTTCAAATTTGAACAAAAGGAGGAAGAAAAGAAAAGCTGTGGGCAAAGAATATTAGATGTAGGCCATGTTTGGAAAGTACCAGCTCTTTCTAAGTAGCATTTGAACTAAGGTTTTTCCTCTATTACAACACATCAATTAAAATTATAATTTTGTTTTGAAAAAGGTAACCATTATTTCAGTTTTGAGGGGTCTTAGAAAATGACTTTGTGTTATTTGCAGCCTGTAAATACAATCTCAAATTGTTTTTTGTTTGTTTGTTTGCCAATAATATTCTTGGCATTTCACAATATTCTTCACAATATAGGAAAATCAATAGTTTGTGTGGTCCCGTGTTCTATATCTCATTGCCCATCAAACTGACTTTGATTAAGAAATCCTAAGGTATGAAATGAAGCAGAATGTATGGACCACTGCTCTTAAATAATAATAGACAATATTGCAAAAATATACTATATATATTTCCAAATAATTAAATGGTACTAACATATTCAGAGTCATGTAACTAGTTGCGTCAATCTGTTAGAAGGGTCGGGTTGGGCCCAATTGGTACTTCAGATTCTTGGGCCAAAAAACATGCGTCATTTTCACAGTTTTACTTGCACTTGGGGGAAAATAGATCAGATTCTTAGCTCATCCACTATTAAAATGACCTGCTAAAAATACACTAATAATGACCTAAACATTCCCTTCGGATTTTGTTCTCCGTTTTTATATTAAGATTTGATTTTGCATAGATCAAAACCCGATGACTATATATTCAAATACTAATCATGTCTTATATGCTAACCAAGAACTCATCTAGATTGCACGATTTCAAAATCGGACATCTGGAAATGTGCCAAGTGTCATCCACATTCTACCAAAAATTATATAGGTCAATTTGTCCAATGCAGCCGTATGAACCTATGGTAAATCGATTTTTCACACATGATATGTGCTACTATATGTGATTCTATTTAGCATATGAAATCTATTTTTTTTTAAAAGCTTAGAACACGAGAGGGGAATAACATAATCGCCGATATACAATTTGCATCTCACTCTTACAAACATTAGGGCATCCACAACGCGTGTCTCCGCGGTGCCGCGTTCCGTGTCTGCGGAACAAAACCGCAGAGACACGCGTTGTGGATGCCCGTGTCGTCTCCATGCCGTGCCCATGGCGTGCCGCGAGACGCGGCACGACACGTCTCGCCACGCGCCGAGGCGACGTGGCGAGCTCCCAGCGCATGCGTGACGCCCACTCGCTGCCCCGCGAGTGGGTTTCGTCACGGTGACGCAATAATTCATTTTTTTAAATCGAATTTAATTTAAAAAAAATATTTGCAACGGTAATGTTACCGTTTTTTTATCTGTTTTTAAATTTTTTTTTTAAATTTGTTTACTCTATAAATACTCCTATTTCATACTCATTTCACTAACAAACACACATCTATTCCTCTCAAATCCTCTCTATTTCCACCTCAATTTTCATCTGAAATCAACTCTGTTTTTCTTCTCCCAAATTTAATCAAACTAATGGATCCTTTTGAACAAATGCGTCAAATTATTAAATTATGTTTTTTTTACGGAATTTTATGTTGTAAGTTTATTTTATGTAATGAAGTGTGTTTGTTTTAATTGAATTGGGTTGTAAATAAAAATAAAAAATGAAATTGAATGAATAGTAATTTAAGGAACGGTTAAGGAACGAATAATAAACGGAGGGTTGCAGGTTCCGTTCCTTAGTTAAGGAATGGAGTAAAAAAGTACAGTGGGACCCGCAAATAGTAGTTTAAGGAACGATTAAGGAATGGTGGGGGAACAGCGTAGTGGATGGCCAAAATATTAGGAAAGTGAACGAAAATTTATGTTAAATGACAAAATTTATTAAGTTGAATTGTTTCTAGAATAAAAGCAAGATATTTTCCACATAAGACTTAGGTGGAGTGTTATATTGCTAACTCAACCTTTTTTATGATGAATGTTATATTGCTAACTCAATACTTAATTACTAACTATAATTAAATAATAGTCATTAGATATTCAAATCAAGGGCTTAGTTATCAGCCCTAGAATGTCAATACAATAAAAAAAAATATCAAGAAGAATGGTGTTAAGTTAAATTTACAACAAATTAGTTGTAATTAACTTTTGAAAAATATTCCATAATTTTAAAAACGCATATAACTTTCTCGATTTAAATTATTTTTTCGCACAATATATATCAAATTAAAGATAATTTCATAAGGATCCTAACGAGATCTCACTTGCATATGTTCCGATGTCAAAATTTGAATTTTTTTTTTAAATTATCATAAATTTCGTTAACAACTTTATATCAATACACCGCACATAATATGTCAATACAATGCTTGTACAATGTCAATATGAAACTGTATTGACATTTTCATGTCTTTGTATTGATGTATTTCATACACTGTATTGACATTGTATTTCTAAACACTAAATTTGATAGTTGTTATTATCATTTTAATATTAAAAAATAAAAAATGAAATTACACATAACAAATTATAGACCACGAGATTTCTAAAATCCTATGGTCTTAAATTAGTTGTAGTTAACAATTAAATGATGAGTTAACAATTGATCACTCTCCTAAGACTTAGCCTTTATTTTTCGCCTTTTAAGTCTTGTTCATTTTCCCATACTTATAATCTATAGCTCTGTCTTGATCTAAGTCATAGTCCATCTTTAAAGTCGAAATCCGATAAAATGGTTATTTATATCAAAATTAAAACTGATGTTTGATCCAAATTTTGATTGATTATTTAATCATCATGACTCTTAAGTCTTAACATAGTTCTAGTTGCATATGAGAAAAAAGATTAAAAAAAAAGAAAGAAAATTTTATTGATGGTGTTATACTAATTGGAAAACGTTTATTGGTCGTGTTACATTAATTGGAAAAGTTTTAATTATCCCATGTGCGGAAACAGTAGGTTGATGTGTAATCAATGATTATATGTCAAGTTTACAATAAATTTAAAATCTTTTCTTACTATTATAATTTTCTTCTCGGTTCAACATGCAATATTATTATGTTTGATAATGTCTCTACTATATGAGAAGTGATTTTATTTTCATATATTCACTGTCTCATTTAGTTGTGTGTATATCAATATTTGTTTCTTTTTGTTGTAAATTTGTAACCATTTGTATACGTGGTTTGGATTGAAATGGTGTCGGTTTCTTTTAACTTCATTTATTCATCAAATAAAAATATAATGGAAAATAGTGATTGTCGTTGTTGCATTGAATAGTTGCTGTACTTGGTTACACGCCTAGGCACAAAGTGCCTTTTTTTTCCTTTTGGGGTTTGCACACATTTATCTTTTTCTTCTTATTTGTATTTTTCGTTTTCTGCTTTTTTTGATTAAATTACTCTCTTTCCCTCTCTAAAATCGAAGTGCAAAAAGTAGAGGAAAAAAGAAAAACAGGCTGATGGAATCATGCATAGAGAGATATTACCTCTGAATCAAGCCAATATAAATGTATTTTGTTAAACTAAAAAATATAATATAATGATTCTATATTGGTGTAAAAAATAATTGAAATTAGTATATAAATTTTATGGGTCACTCCTATTACCAAAACTAGTTGTATATAAATTTTATGGGTCATCCTTTTATGATTGGCCCATGGAATTTATATACTAGTTTCAGTTTTTATCTTAACAATGATGTGGAATAGTTATATGTTATTTTTTAGTTTCTATTGCCAATACACTCTCTCAAACCCTTCAAGGTTCACCTTGAAGGGGTTGGACTTTTTCCTGATCGTTGGATGATTGGCCGAATTTTTTTTCCAATCGGTTGGACCATTGGCCCAAACTTTAAGTTCAGATATATTGCCGGGTCAATCATTTTTTTCGATTTCAACCCAAATATACTGCTGAAATTGGTTAAATTTAACCTACAATAGGCGACCCGCTCTGATACCATGATGGAAATCCATGAACTTCTATCATATATTCTTTTTGTCCCACGTTATTTGAGACGTTTTTTTAGTTTAGTGAGTTAAATAAAGTAAAATTGAGTATACGAAAGAATAAAGTAAAAGAGAGAAGAGAGAGTAAAGTAAAATAAAGAATAAGAGTAGGTGTGATTAGATATTTTATTTTTAGCTAAAAAGAGAAATGATTCAAGTAACTTGGAACAATTCAAAATAGAATATAACTCAAATAACATGTACAGTATGAGTATGAGTATGAGTATGATGGTAAAATAGCAACATTTGTGTAGATACTAATACTACTACTAATAATAATAGTAATAAGTGGGTGGTCGAAGCTTATAAATTAATTTCTATAACCCCTTCCGACTCACTCATATAATTATATTTGTCGTTGATAAGACCATTTCAAATAAGAGCTAATGTTATCATAAGATAGTTTACAAAATGCAAGTTCAAAGTTCAAACACATGCGACTACTTGAAGTGTATTAACCACACCAAATTACCAATAGAAATAAAACTACCTAATTTCATATAAGTCCCAATCTTATTATTCTAGTTTCTAGATTTCAATATATAGGACATTAAAATTCTCAGAAGCCTAAATATTTTATATTTTCATCAAAACTATCGATGTAGCCTGACAATCCCTCCTTGTTAATTGAAACAGAAATATCTGGATAACAATTATTGACAATTTAAATGATGCAGTACTCAATTATTCTCTTCTGTAGTATGTGTAATCCATTCTTAATTTTCATACATTTTACACTAAGAATTTACTGCAATACACATATCATGACATAGAAAGTAGATTCATAAATTATTTTCGACACTGTAATTTCTAATCAGTCGAAAACAAATTTGCTTAAGAAAGAATTACAATTACAAGCAATAATTTACTCCCTTCGTTTTTTAAAAATAGAAACTATTTCCATTTTGGATCGTTCCTTAAAATTAGAAACTTTTAAAAATAGCGACTATTTTCATTTTCAATCGTTCCTTAAAATTAGAAACTTTAGAATCTTTCTGTTTTAGGACATGAACCCCACAATCCACTAATTCTATTTTCACTACTTTTTCTTTTCTTTTCTCTTACTTTACTCATTTTTCTTTTTCCCTCTCTTACTTTATCAATTCTTTTAACCTATTTTACTAATTGTGTATTAAAATTTATGCTATTTCAAATGTTTCTATTTTTTAAATACAGATGCATTATTTCACACATTGAAAATTAATGCATAATAAAAATAAAAAAAGAGTGACAAAGAATGAGTAGGTGACACTTGGTGATGTTTTTGTTGTCTACAATGCACCAACCAATGAGCGTGTTTATCCTGACAGTGACAGCTCTGTCAAAATCCACCCGACTCGTCACAGTCGGGCTGTCTCCCTACACGTGTCTATTCGTTAGTGGTACGTCGTGGCTGGCAGCTGACCGCCCGTGCACACTCTTGTTCTGGGCCTCATTTCACCCCAAAAGTCCAAGGACGTTAAATGGGCTGTTGGGCCGACAGTTTCTAAAGTCAAACTCCGTAATGACTAATGACTTTTTTAAAAAAAAAATGTATTTAATGAAATAAGATTGTATTTTATCAATAACTTGGTCATTAAAATATGTTTCCCTCATACAGTGTTAAAGAATCACGTTAAAACAATAGATTAATAGTACATCCGTCCACAAAATATACTCTCTCCGTATTTTAAAAATAGCAATTATTTCCATTTAGGTCGTTCCTTAAAAATAGAAACTTTAAATTTTTTATATTTTAGGACATGATCCCACTATCCACTAACTCTACTTTCTCTACTTTTTCTCTTTATCTCTCTTACTTTACTTATTTTTCTTTTCCTCTCTCTTACTTTATCAATTCTTCTCACCTACTTTACCAATTGTGCATTAAAAACCGTGTCATTTCAAATGTTTCTATCTTTTGAATACGGATGGAGTAAATATAGTATTCCTTAGTTTTTCATTTTGGATTGTCCACTAAATTTAGTTTCTATTTATTTATAATAATTTCTTTTTTGTAATAATACGTTAAAACATGTATCATCTACTACTAGAACTATTTATGATAGATTTAGGTAGTAGATATTATCGAACAATAAATTATGTATACTACAAACTATATCAATGTCATATATTATAAAAATCGTTATAAATTTATTATCCAACGTGTTAGGTTCAATTTCATGTTGATTGTTACTCCCTTTGTATTTAAATAGGAGTCCCGTTTTTTCATTTTAGTCCGTCCGTGAATAAGAGTCCCGATTTTATTAACTCATTTCACTCACATTTAATTTGAAACTAATACATATAAATGGAACTCATATTTCACTTAATTTTTTATCCATTATTTTTAATATTTTTTTAAAATTCGTACCAAAAAGAAATGAAACTACTAATGACAAATGAAGGTACTATATGGCTTTTGTGTGGATGGGAAGATTTTTAACACTACGTAATCATAATGTTAATTGCAAATTATTAATAGTACAATATGATATAAATAAAAGTGGAATGCGGAACATGGGGATATGCGAGTCATAAAAAATATGGAATTTATTTTAAATGCGACAAGGATGGATTTTTCATCAAACTCGGATTTCAATTAAATTGTGAAAGTGGTGTGGTGTGGAGTGGAGGCACAAACCATGAAAACCTATCGAGAGTGATGTATTTGTCATTGATAGGCATGGCATAGGAGATATGAATTGATGTAGTATATATTTAAATTTGAGTTGCATGTGATATAGGGTCAAGATCATTAAATGAGATAGACTTTGGATGAGAGTTAGATGAACTGAGTGGACCTAGTAACTGATACCGGTTATATGTTTTAAATAATTTTTTTTAACAAATACTGTAAATTATTTAAAGTTTACGTAAGAACATGTACAGTAACAATGATGGATCACAGCGCCAGTCGTTCCAATTTGCCATTAGCCACCACCATTGCAAGGGATAGAGTCCCCGGCCCGAGCCTCTCCTGCGGCTCTACGGCCAAAAAGGCTGTTATTAAGTTATTTGCACATGTGTTGCACTCGCATCTCTTAGTCATTCATGACGCGAGTGCAACACATGAGCTAGAGCCTAAATGCATGGGCGGACCCATAAATTAAACTTGAAAAGGACAAAAAATATTCATAATCAAAATTTGAAGAATTGAGAAAGGGTGGTCTTTAAGAGAGATACAAATGTTTGAGAGAGAGAATTTGCACCGCCTAAGAGTCATGTGGCTCCGCTACTAGCTAGATGTGCCACTAAGCGAGTTTGAGACATTTTTTCTTTATATAAAATTGAAATATCTTTAAATAAGATATTATAACACACTTGAAATTAAATAATATTTTAAATTGAAATTCAGTTTTATTCCTTTTTTAAGAGAAAATGAAAAAAGTAAATTTTTGTTAATTTTGAATTACGATGTAACGATATTTTTCAACAATATATGTTAGCATTATTGGCTAAAAATTTAGCTCGTTCTATAAAATGAACAATGGAGATATATGCAAATTCCGGCTACAAATAAAAAAAATTATCAAAATTGAGATAATTTGTAAATATAATCTTTAAACTTTTTAAAAATTATCAATAATGATTTAGGACTATATATTAAGTTATCTACAATACATGGATGGATAAAGATTTTGATGGAGAGTGTTATATTGCTAACTCAATACTTAATTGTTAACTGTAATTAAATAATAGCTATTATATATTCAAATCAAGGGTCTAGATCATTAGCCCCGTAATGTCAATACAATCAACAAAAAACATCAAGAAGAAGAGTATTAAGGTCAATTTACAACAAATTAGTTGTAACTAACTTTTGAAAAATATCTCATAACTTTAAAACGCAAAAAAAATTCTAGATTTAAATTATTTTTTTCGCACAAAATATATCAAATTAAAGATAATTTCATAAGGATTCTAACGAGATCACACTTGCATATGTTCCGATGTCAAAATTCGAAAAAAAAATTCAAATATTTTCATAAATTTCGTCAACAGCTTTATATCAATACACGATACATAATATGCCAATACAATGCTTGAGCAATGTCAATATGAAATTGTATTGACATTGTCATGTCTTTGTGTTGATGTATTTCATACACTGTATTGACATTGTGTTTCTAAAACCTAAATTTGATAGTGCTATTATCTTTTTAATATTAAAAAATAAAAAACGAAATTACACATGACAAATTATAGACCACAAGATTTATAAAATCCTATGGTCTTAAATTAGTTGTATTTAACAATTAAATGATGAGTTAACAATTGATCACTCCCCTATGGTCATATACATCAGAAAATGTAGATATAGACACAACTCGATAGTTTGGTTAGTAAGAGCATCCGCATCGGCGTCTCGATGCGGGCTCCGTCTCGTCCCGGTGAGATGAGACTGCATCGAGACGCCGATGCAGCTGCTCCGTCTCGTTGCGTAGCTCGGGGGAAGGGGGTGGCGAGTTGTCTCGAAACGCGCCAGCGCCACGTGGCGAGCTCTGGCGCGCGGCGTGACGCCCACTCGCTGGCACGCGAGTGGGCGTCGTCATGCTAGCGCAATAAATATTTTTTTAAAAAAATCTATTTTCCAAAAAAAAATTAAAAATTTTAAACGGTAATTATTATTTTTTCTTTCTTTTTTTATTCTATAAATACTCCTATTAACCTCTTTCATTTTACACACAAACACACTATCTATCATCTTTTTTTTCTCATCACTATCATATCATCTCTCTTTCCTCTCCAATTCTTTCCCCAAATTTAATCCATTCATGGATCCATTTGAGCAAATGCGTCGAATGATGGAAGAATCGCTAGAAGAAGATCGACGTAGGGAGGAGGAGGAAGCGGCGGCGTGTCAAAAGCGACCCCGGAAATACATCCATCGTGACCGGGAGGAAGCCGCCGCAAGGTTCGTGACCGGGAGGAAGCCGCCGCAAGGTTGGTACGAGATTACTTCTGTGAGAACCCGGTATGGGGAGATACCTACTTTCGTCGCCGTTTCCGCATGCGGCGGGAGCTATTTCTGCATATCGCAAATACATTGGCGGCCCGAGAAGAGTACTTCCAAGAAGGGTTCGATGCTATTGGCCGTCCGAGTCTCACGACGCTCCAGAAATGTACTACCGAAATCCGTCAGCTTGCTACTGGAAAAACGGCGGATTTGTTCGACGAGTACCTGCACATTGGGGAAAGCACTGAGAGACTATGTTTGATGAACTTCTGCAAAGGCGTCCGAGCAGCCTTCACCGACGAATTTCTCAAGAAGCCAAGCACCGCAGATTGTCAGTTTCTGCTCCGACTTCACGAAACAGTGCACGGATTCCCCGGGATGCTCGGCAGCGTCGATTGCATGCATTGGCAATGGAAGATTTTCCTGTGGCGTGGAAGGGATCATACACGAGCGGCCACAAAGGCACCCACCCCACCGTTATACTCGAGGCCGTTGGCGACTACGGGCTATGGATTTGGCATGCATTTTTCAGGTCCCCGGATCGAACAACGACGTCAACGTGCTTAACCAATCCGACCTCTTCAACGAAGTTTTGAATGGTAAAGCGTCGGCCATCAACTTCACCGCTAACAACTGCCAGTATAAAATGAGGTACTATCTTGCCGATGGTATCTATCCGAAGTGGCCAACCTTCGTGATGACGTTCAACAGGCCGATAAACGAAAAACAGGCTCTTTTTGGCAGAGGCAAGAGGCTGCTCGCAAGGATGTGGAGAGAGCATTCAGGGTTCTACAAGCTCGATTCAACATTATCAAATCCCCGGCTTGTACGTGGTTTATGCAGAATATGGTCGACATCATGTATACGTGCATAATCTTGCACAACATGATTGTTGCCGACGAAGGACCTGAGGCGGGCTCGGGAAGCTCTACCGCAAGTAGTCCGCCTCGCAGTGGAGTGCATCCGTCTTTGCAAGAGCGGCTGTGTGTTCGGGCAAGGACACGTGACTCTATCGCCCATGCCCAACTCCAGGAGGATCTAATGGAGCACATTTGGGTAAAATTTGGCAACCGTTAGACGATCACTGCATCACTTTCCATGATTATGCGGATTTCAATAAATTGTAATATTAGGATTTCAATTATATATTTTCGTATTTTCGGATGTTGTAATTTTCGTGGGTTTTAATGATTTTATGAATTATTACTATTAATTTAATATTTCAATGAAATATTAATTGAATTTGTTGGAAATAAAAATAAAAAATGAAATTGAATGAATAGTAAAGGGATGAGATGGTTAAGAGATGAAGGGATGCAAGTGTTGTCTCTTAGTTAAGAGATGTGGTAAAAAGTGTGGTGGGGCCCATGAATAGTGAAGAGATGAAACGGTTAAGAGACGGTATTGAGACAAGGATGCGGATGACCTAATAATACGGATTATGTCTCAGTGAATATGGATAATCAGATGGTTATTGTGTTGTTAAAGTAGTAATTACTGGTAATAATACAATCCAAAGACATATAAGTACCTTTTAATTTCGTCCTTTGAAACTCTTCTCATTTTGTTGTACATATAAATATGTTATTCAAAATATTTCTATTTTGTTTTTAAGAAAGCTCGTAATATATAAGTGTAATCAATTGAGAATGCATTTTAACTACAAATTGTAAGCTAAAATTACAATGCATTTTTACTACAAATTGTAAGATAAAATCTAGACCATCAGCTTATCAAATTTGATGTTAATAGATGACAAATAACATCAACAAAAAAACTGTGGATTGTTGTCATCTGTTGTTATCATATATGAAAATCAAATGGTCCAGATTTTTGTTTGTAGTAGAATAAGATGTTATTTCTGGATATGTAGACATTGTTCTCATTAATCATTATTGATCACCTTTGTTGTGGAGAAGAGCTTTACGAGCATTAAGTTCTAAGAAGTCGTCAGAGGCCACATTTTGCAAAAGCATGTTGCTGAACTGTTACGACAACTCCAAGCACTTGAGCACGCTCAACAAGTCAGAACACAGGCTAGCCGATCCCGATTGAGGAGAGCGCGAATCCCTCCCGCTTCAACCACACAACAACACATAAAGGCCAAAGGCTCTCTAAGAGGGCGTTCACACCTGCCTAAACACGTGAGATTGTCCGAATAATCCCATAAAATTAGCGGGTTAGTGTTATATTTTCGTAATCCGAATACATAATCAGGCCATTCGAGTCATCCCATCCGGGCTGGCCCAGGTGGGTTGCGGGTCAGCCCATAGGTTGTTTTTATTATATACTTATTGGCTATTTATCTAAATTGAGGTATGTATTTCCTACCAAAAACCGTGGGGGTAAAACAATGTCATTTTATTTTGATTTTTAGAAAAATATATTTACTTGCATTTAAAATATGGAGTAATAATGAAATGTATTTAATTTGTTATAATTTAAATCATATAAATTGAATAATATTGAACTGACATTAATGATTATGTTCCTTATGTTTGAATTAATACCTTCAAATTGATCATATTTTTGGTTGATTAAAAAAATTCTAAGTAATCATAAGATAATTTTTAATTTCAAAAAGACATTTGAAATGTTTATATGTATAACTTGACTAATTACTCAAGTCTGTACACATTTAATTTTCTTTTATTATGATTAACAATGTTGTTTTGTAAATTACTACTATAACTTGTTGTTGCGTTAATTTTATTTTTGTTTACAAAAAGTTAATTTAGCATTTCTTTTAATGGGTAGCGTTGCACATACTCCTATATTTCAAATTACAGTTAGGCCCAGCCCAAAAAAAACTACTACTACAAGTCATGTGTTTGTTAAACGGCATCGTTTAAGCGAATGGGCTACGCAACCGTTCGTTAAAGGCTTAAACCCTGATATCTCTTCCTTCCAGATTTGGGTGAGGCAGAGCTTAAACCCTATCTCTCTCCATTTCCCCTGAAACCGCTTTCGAATTCCCATCACACCCTTCTCGCTGACACGTATTTTCATATCATGGCTTCCAGAATTGCCCCATTTCACCCAATTTTGAGACCCATTTTGTGCGATGTTTTCCCTCACAAGCTGCATTATCAATTTCTCATGCCCTCAAATTTGCAGAGGAGATTGCTGTTAGCCTCGGTTCAAGAAATTAGGCCGGTCCCACTCGGTAATATCAGATTCTTGACTCGTTCGTCCCGGGAGAGGATGAGTTCGGGCATGGGCCAGGGTTCGCGAGCATCGGCCTCCAGGGGTTTGATTGAGGATGAGGCTGATCTGAGTGACTGGGTTAGTGATCTCAATTCGAGCTCATTCAGGAAAACTCGGGTGTATAGTGATAGTGAGGATGATGGTGGAAGAGGTGGGGATGGGAGGAGAAGACGAGATGGAGGATTTGATAAAGATTCTGACTTTAGTGGTAGACGAGGCGGTGGTGGGCGTGGAGGGCGACTTTCTGGTGGTAGGGGTGGTGGGAGAGGCGGGGAACGTGATTCAGGTAGATTTAGCAGGGGTGGTGGTAGTTCGTTTGGAGGGAGAGGTGGGGGGCGTGATTCGGGTAGATTTAGTAGGGGTGGTGGTAGTTCGTTTGGTGGGAGAGGTGAGGAGCGCGAATTTAGTAGGGGCGGTGGTAGCTCGTATGGTGGGAGAGGTGAGGGGCGTGAAGCTAGTAAATTTACCAGGGGTGGTGGTAGTTCGTATGGGGGCAGAGGTGGGGGGCGTGATTATGGTAAATTTAGTAGGGGTGGAAGATTTGGGGGTATCTCGGATGAGAGGAGAGAGCGTAACAATGACTATGTGAGCAGGGGGGGTGGAGAGTGGAAAGAGAAGAGACAGAGTGAGAGAGGTTCGGGAATGACATATGGAAATAGAGGAGGAAGAAGTGGGGATCGAGGTGGTTTGGCGACGAAAGGAGGTGGAAGAGGGATGGAAAGAAGAGGGTTTGTTGTTACAGATGACGAGGACGAGGATGTGGATGAGGATGAGTATGATAATGAGGAGGAGGAGGAGGAAAATGATAAGGGGTATACAAGTTTTAAGGATTTACTTAACAGTGATGAAGCGGATGAAGACGATGATGATGAAGATGAAGATGAAGGGAGAGATGACGAAGAAGTGGAAGTGGTGAGAGCCAAGCTTGAGAAAGGGAGCTCTGCTAGAAGCTCACCCCAAAGTAGCGATTCCTACCTTAGTGAAAGCAGGTGAATTTTATATCCTTCCTGTTGTACATACACAATTGTTTTGTCAGATGATCGTTTTCGAATGGGAACACAGTAATTGGATGTAAATAAACATATAGTGCAGTGTCTGTATAATTTATAACTGTAGCGTTGTCGTTTTAATGTATACTGATCATGGATCAAATAAAAAAAATGTTGTCAGTGTGGTCTAAGTAAAATTGTGTTAACAGTGATTCATTTTATAGAGATCCCACTAACTTAGTTGCTTATTGTTTGGCATTTGGAAATGTACTACCCCATACATGGTAATGGGTATTGGTTGAGAAGAATATCAGCTGGGAGGTTAAAATACAGCATCATTGAATAGTGAAATATCGGTTTCTTAAAATAGTTAGCAAAAGAATATTGCCTACGATTGAAGGGCCTAAGCATTATCTTTATCACTTTTTATGTGGTGTGTGTGTGTGTTCTTTTAATAGTTTTGAATGGGTATGCTCCACAGGTTCGATCAATGTCCCATCTCACCTTTATCACTTAAAGGAATCAAAGATGCTGGTTATGAAAGGATGACTATGGTGCAAGATGCAACTCTTCCTATCATTTTGAAAGGTTGATAAAGCTTTAGAAGTTACTTTGTTGTGATTCTGACATGTGCCGGAAGTACCCACAAACTCAAACTAGTGGTCTTTATGCTTTGCCAGCAGTCATCTCATGCTTTATGTGATTCTTCATTTATGAAAATTCTGGTTTTAACTTTTAATAGTATGTTTTTAAGTACATTTAGGGATTGTAATTTTAATAGGTATAGTCGCACACTTATATTGCAGATATATGAGAACATACATAAGCAAACTATGTAGTTCCAGGGTCTGACCAATCCATCATACTATTGTTTTTGTATGTTTTTGTTGCAAATCTCTAATGATCTGTTTCCAGGTAAGGATGTCCTCGCCAAGGCAAGAACTGGCACAGGGAAAACTGTTGCTTTTCTGGTAAATGGTTTTGGCTTATCATTACAGTTTCTCTATTATGATTGTAATTTTAATAAATGAATAATCCGCATTTTCACCAGTAAATTATGAAGTTCAGTATAAGGTTATCGAATTAAATTTTATGTCATTTTATAATGCTGGTAGATAATGATGAAAATTTCCAATGCTTACGATTGCTGTGTCAATTCAGCTTCCTGCAATTGAAATCATAGCTAAATTACCTCCTGCTGATCGCGATCAAAAAAGATCCCCGATACACGTGCTAGTTATATGCCCAACAAGAGAACTTGCTACTCAGGCTGCTGCCGAGGCCAACAAATTGTTGAAGTATCATTCCTCTATCGGTGTTCAAGTTGTCATAGGAGGTACCCGGTTAGCTATGGAGCAAAAAAAGATGCAAGCCAATGCATGCCAGGTAATTTCTCTATGTTACTGTGTGTGCTATCCTTTGGTTTAGTTATTACTGTTTTAATTCTATACGAGCCTGATTGTCCTCAGTTGGTCATATAATACCTAAGAGCTTGTAAGGCTCTATCAGATCTGGCTATGTCTGGCTCAATCATCTGTTCTGTTTGAAAATGCAGATACTTGTGGCAACACCTGGAAGGCTTAGGGACCATGTAGAGAATACAGCTGGATTTGCGACTCGACTGATGGGAGTTAAAGTCTTGGTCCTTGACGAAGCTGATCATTTACTAGATATGGGATTCCGGAAAGAGATAGAGAAAATAATAGCTGCTGTCCCACAACAACGACAGACACTTCTATTTTCTGCAACAATTCCACAAGAGGTAATATTTGTCTTTGATCATGTGGTACCTTGTGAATTGGTGAGCTTCTGAACTTATAGCATGCAGGTTCGTCAAATTTGCCATGTTGCCCTAAAACGAGATCATGAATACATAAACACAGTAGAAGAAGGAAGTGAAGATACACATGCGCAGGTTTGTTGGAGCGAGCTATTCTTCTCAGTGCTATATCTAATGTTTCCTAAATCAGAGTCATGATGATTTGTAGCATTCCAACCTTTTCAGGTCAGGCAGACACACCTAGTCGCGCCTTTGGACAAACACTTTTCGCTTCTTTACACTATGCTGAAAGAGCATATTGCAGATGATGTTAACTACAAGGTATCCATATCTACGAACTCTGTAGTATTCTCCTTAATCATCCTCACTCTGTGATTTAGGTATTCTTCAAATCACATTATGAATTAGAATAGCGAGCCTAGATATGGAGTGCAGTGTATTCTCTATGAGGAATTAAGGCATGTTTGTTAGGGGGAGTAAGGTCTTGAAGTTCTTTGAAGAGTCCATCGTGAAATAAATAAAAATCACTTTGATGTCAAATGAAATAACTCTAGAATTCTTATGAGACGGAGATCTCCAACAATTCTTAGCATCTATTTGTATCTCCATGATTGGAATGTTCATTATACAAAAAAGTGACTGGTTAAGACAGTTTTGAGTTGTGTAATCTATGTCATCTATTATGATTTATCACTTCAAGAGAGAGCTAGTCGAGATGTATTCTTAGAAGATTAATAACACTTTTTGTAATTCATTACGAAATCCGTGGAAAATATTTGCTTATGTGATCCAGCCTTTTTTTTGTGTAACAGGTCCTTGTTTTTTGCACCACTGCAATGATGACAAAGCTCGTTGCTGAGCTTCTCAACGAGCTTAACTTGAATGTCAGAGAGATACATTCTCGAAAACCACAAAGTTACAGGACGAGAGTCTCGGATGAGTTTAGGAAGTCGACCGGTCTAATTCTCGTCACGTCTGACGTGTCTGCGCGTGGTGTTGATTATCCTGATGTCACCCTCGTTGTACAGGTTATTCATTACTCGATCCTGTTACTTTGGTTTTAAATTCCTCGCTGTACAGTTGACTGAATTGTCATTTTTTTTGTTTAGATCGGTGTTCCAGCAGATAAACAGCAGTATATCCACCGATTGGGTCGAACCGGCCGAAAAGGAAAAGAAGGGGAAGGTGTGCTGTTGTTGGCACCTTGGGAAGAGTTCTTCTTGAACACTATCAAAGACTTACCAATATCAAAGGCATCTGAACCATTGGTCGATCCAGATACTACGAAAAGGGTAATAAGTAAAACATTCATAACTATAGATAGAATTATTTCTTTTTCATTCTTTATTCTTAGTTTTGGTGTCGTGTGGTAGGTCGAACGTGCTTTGTGCCAAGTCGAGATGAAGAGCAAAGAATCAGCATACCAGGCGTGGCTCGGGTACTACAACTCCAACAAAAGTGTTGGTCGAGACAAATATAAGCTCGTGGAGCTTGCAAATGAGTTCAGCAGGAGCATGTGCCTGGACAACCCCCCGGCCATTCCGAAGCTAGTCCTCGGGAAGATGGGTTTGAAGAACATCCCTGGATTGAGATCGAAGTAGATAGTGAAAGACAGATTTTCATTTTACATTAGTTTTATGTGAGGAGACTGACCACCGTTAGCCTAAATTTTTGTGGCAGAACTTCGGTAATGGTTGTAAATTCAATCTAAGCGGAGAAATTTGTAGGCCATTTCTTTGTAGAGAAATATTTCTAATGCTTATGCTTTTGCAGAAATGTAAACGAAGATAATTTGATGGAAATCTAGCCTCATATTACACGTTCCCGCAATTACTGTCATTGAGTTGATAACTCATCAATCTACAACATACTAACAGCTTCATCTCACCTTAAATCCCAAAAATCACAGCTAATACTTTGTTATAAAATGCCTATAAGCCACCAATCATAGTTCACAAAATTACACCCCTCATATCTAAACAACTCTAACCATAAAACACTTTAACAAAAATAAATAACTAAGCAACAACCCAACTAAGTGAAGCCCACTTGAATTTTATAACACAATATGCTTCAAATGACATATTTCTATTGCTGGAGGTTTATGTGAATAATAATTTGCTGAATTTGCACAAAAATGAAGAAAACTATTAAGATGAGCAGAAAAGTAGGTTGTGCATCCACACAACTTTTGTCGGATGCTTGATGGTTCAATAAATACGGTTAACAGGCATCTAACAAAAGTATGTAGTAAATGCAACTACTTTTTGGCTCCTCTTAGACCATCCACAATAGGCGCCCAGCGACCGCCCAGCCGAGCGCCGGCGCTGGGCGGTTCGCTGGGCGGTCTATTGCAGCCTCCCAGCGGCTGAGTGGAGAGAGAAACCGCGCAGCGCTGGGCGGTTATGTGGCGCTGGGCGGTCGGCTGGGCGGTCCGTTCGGCGCTATTGCAGCGCCCGGATCGCCCAGCGCACCGCCTAGCGCGAAAAAATAATTTTTTTTTTCGAAACACTATATATACGCGCTTTGTTCGTCATTTTCATTCGCACGACTTGTTTTATCGAGTACTCTCTCTATCTTAATTTCTGTTCAAGATCAACAACGCAAAATGAGTAATGCTGGTGGTAGTAGTGGTGGTAGCGGAGGGGATGCTGAGGAGTACGAACGGCGAATGGCCGAGGCGTTGGACGCCTATACGACCAACGCGATAAACCAATGGATGGAAAGGGCCTTGCAGCCGGCGATACCTCGACCTCCCAGAGTGGTCCACCGCCGCAGTGTGATTGATCGGGATCACGTAGCTGCACATCAGCGCCTATACGAAGACTACTTCGCACAGGAGCCTCGGTTCAACGCCAACCTTTTCAGGCGTCGTTTTAGGATGACCAAGAACCTGTTTATGCGTATTGTCAACGCTTTGGAGTCTCGATATCTGTATTTCCGCTTCAGACACGATGCGTCTGGCAGACCCGGCCACACTCCTATTCAAAAGTGCACTGCGGCAATCCGGCAGTTGGCCTACGGAGGCGTGGCAGACATGTGGGACGAGTATCTCCACATCGGTGAGACGACTGCCTTGCAATGTCTGAAGAATTTCTGTCTGGGAGTGATAGAAGTATTCAGTGATCAGTATCTGCGAAAGCCTACCCCCGAAGACTGCCAAGATCTGTTGCGGATGCACGGGAGTCAGCATGGGTTCCCGGGTATGTTAGGCAGCATAGATTGTATGCATTGGGACTGGAAGAACTGTCCCGCAGCCTGGAAGGGGTTCTACACGTCCGGCTACAAGGGAAAGAATCCCACGATGATCCTGGAGGCCGTAGCTGATTACCGGCTTTGGATTTGGCACGCGTATTTTGGGATAGCTGGTTCGAACAACGACCTCAACGTCCTCAACTCGTCGCCACTTTTCAACGAGCAGTGTCAGGGCGTCGGTCCGGCCATCAGTTTTGTCGCCAACGGCAACCAACATGATATGGGCTACTACTTGGCGGATGGGATATACCCTAGGTGGCCCGTCTTTGTGAAGACGATCCGATGCCCAGGAGATGCGAAGAAGGCCTACTTTGCGGCACGGCAGGAGTCGGCGCGCAAGGATGAGGAGCGCGCATTTGGTGTGCTCCAGTCTCGATGGGCGGCAATTAAGGGTCCAACGCGTTTGTGGGATGTCCAATGCATTGCTGATATCATGTACGCATGTATTATCATGCACAACATGATTGTCGAAGATGAAGGTGGCGAACTGACCAATTGGGTCAACGACGATAATGAAGCCGGTCCAAGCCACGACGTGGCCGCCCCCAACGTACGGAGTGGGGTACCTCACGATGAAGCCGGCCTCTTACAAGCACACGCCGACATGCGCCAAACGGCGGCTCATATTCGACTCCAAAAGGATTTAATTGAAGAGTTATGGGAACGGAGGATTGACCGCCATTAGTTTTTTTTAATTATGTATTTTTTTTTAATTAATGTATTTTTATATTTTATTAATATTAGTGAATTTTCTCGCTTTTGTGTCGTAAATTTAATTCCGTATATTGTGTGATTTTTAATTATTTCATTTTGTATATATTTGTTAATAATGATGTGGATAGTATGTGGTTGGGCTATGGCTGGGCTATTGCTGGGCTATTTGCTTGTTTTGATGATGTGGCAGGAGGATTTTTTGTGCTGATGATGTGGCAGGAGGATTTTTAGTGCTGATGATGTGGCAGTGGCTGGGCTATGGCTGGGCTATTGCTGGGCTATTCCTATTGTGGATGGCCTTAATAGTTTTCTGACTTTCGTGTAGATTCAATAGATTATTCTCCACGTGAACTTCTATCAATGAAAATAACGAAAATATTGTAGTAAATATTTTTGGCCTAAATTCTTAAAGAACTGTGCATAATTGTCATCAGATATCTTCATTTGAATAACAATTGGAATAATAACACCACGACATAGTAACAAGAGGTATAGCCACCCCCACGTAAAGAATCAGTGACCAAATTTTCCTTTCTCGCTAGACACATTCGAGGCATTTATACATGCTCTATCCTCAATTTTCAATTTGCCACATCAAAACATCATGGTTGGCTTGGCGGTAGCATTTGAGCGTACATTTTTTAAGATAGATATAATACCATGAATGGTTTTACTTGTCACGACTGTACTTAGTAAAAATAGTAGTAACCTTGTGTTACCGACCTGGGAGAGGGTTAAAGAAACAAGGAAGAAAGAGAGAATATCAACACAATTAATCTTAAAAGGGAATAAATTGGACTAGACTTGAAAGTATCGTAGTATCGGCTTATCAGTACATAACTTGAACGAACATAAGTTTGAGTTTAAATCGCAAAAGAAGAGTTCATAAAAATGAATTACATCATATATGGAGACATGACACATTCAAACACTATACTTATTAAAAGACACTCACCCCTCGGCTCAATGGCTTTAATCATCATCACTACTCAACCTACGTATTTTAAAACATATGCATGGTTGAGTACTTGGTACACCGTAGACAGTTGCAGAAAATATAAGTTTAACAAAATTAGTTTTGCCAAGCCATCAATTAAGTGAGCAGACGGTTTATCTTAAAAGGTCCGGGTACATTAAAATCATTTCGTACAAAAAGTTGATTGCGCAATCTAAGTGCATTTAGAAACTACCATATCTAAACATTAGTGAACCAAAAGGTGACCACCTTCCACGACAGTTACATGACCGACCAACTCTAGGGATGACGCACTGTCTGTTTTGTATACACGAATCCGAGTAGGGTTTGCAGCTCTATTGGGACCCAAATTCAATAATAACATATATGATAAATCCAAAGCAGCAAAACATTCCTTAAAATCAAAACATAGCACGACAAAATATACATACTATCATTTGCGCATCATAATATCATGCTTGAAACATATTTCATCATTTAAAAAGAAAACTCAACTTGTATGCTTAAGTTAGGGCTGACAATTTTTAGCATGGCACGATAACACGACACGAACCCGCACGAAATTAATGGGTATGTGTCAAAGCTTATTGGGTTCGTGTCCTTATCGTGTCGACACGAAAACTTCGTGTCGCGTTCGTGTTACACGTTAAGAAATAATATTAATATATTATAATATTATTATTATTTTATTTATTTTTAAATTTTAAAATTTAATATTAGAAATAATAATATTATTATAATATAATTATTATAATGTCGTTATTGTGTCGTGTCATATATGTGTTGTTATCGTGTCGTGTTGACCCGAAGTGGTTCGTGTCGTTAATGGGTTCGTGTCGTGTTCGTGTATAACGGTAGCGGGTCGTGTTTGTGTTTGGAGTTTTCTTAACGGGTCGTGTTCGTGTTTGTTGTTATCGTGTGGTTATCGTGTTGACACGATAACGACACAACACGCACAATTTGCCACCCCTAGCTTAAGTCCTTAATTGAAACTTTCTCGCTCCGATCTTACAGGAATAGCCCTTTTAGAAAGAACTAAAAGATAACGTCTTGATCAACTGTAAGAAATTGTTTAATCTAATTAGAATACATTCATCATATTGAATATTAATTATTCGCCCCATCTTAAAGGAATTTTTAAAGTTCTTGGAGGTACCCACGGTTTCGGAACCGGCGGTTGTGATTTGGAACCGCCGGTTAGGAATACAAATTAAATGAAAATTTCATTAATTTTGTTACTACATTCTATTCTTATGTTATGGTATCTAAAAATATAAAATTTTGGAATTAAATAATATTAATTTTTATTAGTCTCTTCGTCCCTTAATAAGAGTCTTATTTGATTTCAAAACGAATTTTAAGAAATGTAAAGAAAATTGAGTTGAATAAATTAGTGGAACGTGGATCCCACTTATATATATTAGTTTAATAATAAAATGTGAGCGTAATAAGTTGGTGGAATGTGAAACCTAATATAGAACTCTTAATGAGGGACAGACTCAAAATATGACTCTTAATAGGAACGGAAGGAGTATTACATTATCCCTTATGATATAATTAATTCATAATACTCCCTTCGTCCCCCAATAATTTTTCACTTTGGTTTCGACACGAGTTTTAAGAAATGTAAAGGAAAGTGAATTGAAAAAGTTAGTGGAATATGAGTCTCACTTTTACGATGATTGATCTGCTAGGCGCCGCTATGTACGCGCTGATGAGCGATTAGTGACGTGGCAGAGTCATCATCTGTTTTCCTTCTCTCCTCTTAAATCCCCTCTCTCCTCGTTTCTTCTCCTTCTCTCTCCTTCTTTCTCTTCCTCCCTCCCTCCTCTCCTCCTCCTTTCTCGTTTTCTAATCTGCCATCAAAATTTTGTTGTGCAATCTTATAGCTATGTAAAAATTTCTTTATTTGATATGCTTTGTCGTCCTTGCAAGATCTCATCGCCATCTTCCCTGTTCCCCTATTCCTTCCCACAACTTTTTCTAACTGCAATTTTTTTTGGATCTTGAAAACAATCAGTCTTTAGAGCATTAGCAGTGGGGCGCCCTAAGAGACGTCCTAAAGCCCGCCCTATGCACCGTCACGTCAGCATTTTATCCTCCTACCCTTCCACCTGCAGTGGGGCGCCCTATAAGCCGCCCTAAAGGCCGCCCTATAGGTTTCACTATTGTTTTGTTAATTAATTTAAATGTTTTCAAATATGTTAATGCAAAATAATTAAAAAATACCACGATTAATTAAAAACGGCAGATCCTACATTGATTAAAAAAAAGTTTTACACGAGTTAGAAATGAAAACAAAGTTGACTACTCTACAAAAGTCTCAACTTGCGGCGCAGCTCATTGATCATCCCCTGGGGGTATTCGGCTTTGGCCGGGTCCTGACATTGCATGAGAGCGTTGTGTGTGTCCATTTTATAATGTAATTTGAGTGTGGAAAAGTAAATGGAAAGGTTACAAATGAAGGTGGGGTAGGGGTATTTATATAAATAAATTTTTCGGAATTAAAAAAAAAAACAAAAACGCGTTGCATCATCCGCGTCATCGTCCTCGTCGCCCACAGTGGGCGGACGATGGCGCGGACGATGCCCTATCGTCCGCGTATCATCCGCAGACGATCTATAGGGCGCGGACGATGCATCGGGCATCGTCCGCGCACCCACAGTGGACGGACGATGGCGCGCCCGAGGCATCGGGCTGCCTATTGTCCGCCCCATTGCGGATGCTCTTAGTTTAGGCAAACAAGGGATTATTATTATAGTGGATGTAATTGCAAAATCTAATTTTTGTGTTATAGTGAGAAAAATTTGAAGAAACACATTTTGAAGAAAACATTAAGTGCATAAATTCTTTGACGGATGCAAAACTAAGTCCACTGGAATTGTAGAAACGATTTGCATACATTAAATAGTTTGAAGAATTGATTCTATGGTGAAAAGCTCCTTGATAATGTGTCACGGGCGCATCTCCCTAGTACTAGTGAGTGTAGCTATTTCGCAGCTAAAAATAATCTCATAAATCATGGATTAAACATAAGTGAACCCATCAACTCGAAAAAATAGTTTCGAAGGCGAACGGGTACATAGTCAAAAGAGAATTAGAATATCAAGACTAAATTCATAGATTCCTAGAACATAGTTCTATTGCAGCGGAAGAGCCCAAGACAAAATAGTACGTATGAAGACATACTACGTTGGGCTACCTAACTACTTATTAATAGTCATTTCCCAACACCTTCACCTCCTCGTTCACGTTCAACCTGCACGTTAGAAAAGAAACATGCTGGACTGAGTACTTGATATACTCAGTGAGCATAGTGCCAAAAATAAGTTCCATTTAATTTGTCAGCCACAGTTGAGTGAACACTGGGTTTTTATTTAAAAAGACCCGAGTCACTAAATTCCTTTCATTTCATAAAATTGATTGCGCAATCACACAACATAGATACCATATCTGAACGTATGTGAACCGGGAATGTGGCCACATTCCACGACGGTCACTGGACCGGCCAACTCGAAAGTTAGCTCACGATCCCCATATGTGTACACTAGTCCGAGTAGGGTTTACTGAGACCCAAATTCGATTTAACATAATTGGCATAGCCAAGCAGATAGCTATTCGTAAAAGCAAAGCATGGCATGACAAACATGTATAGAAAATTTCACATATTCATGCTAAAAGTCACATTTTGAAAAGAATGCCCACCTCAAGCTATTTCTTTAGCTGAAAAGTTTCCTTGATTTAGTCCTAAACGTCGTGCAAAGACGCCCCTTTAGGAACATAAAATAATACTCCCTCCGTCCCCAATTAGGAGTCACTTTTTGACCGGACGCGGGTTTTAAGGAAGTGTTTGAATGTGTGGTGTAATAAATGGAGTTAGGTAGTGGAATGTGGGATCTCTTTGACTTTTAGGGTATTTTTGATGTCCAAATATAGTAAGTAGGAATAGTGACTATTAATCGAGGACGGAACGAAATGGAAAAAAGAATGACTCTTAATCGGGGACGGAGGGAGTACTAAATTAGGCTTAAGAAGCCAAATAATTGACGTGAATGCATCCTAAATGCATGATCATTTTATTCCCTCTTCCTTAATTCATAAGAAGTCTTTGAGCGTTAATTAAATCATGCGATTTAATTTTATGCGGAGGTCTACCAATTATTCGTTTAACGAAAGAGCGTTACCTCCTATGCAATTATTCAAGCATTAAAATTATCCCGAGGTATATTCATCATTTCGAGGTTAATTAGCGTACTATTTCGTAACATCAATTAATCGGGCATTAGCTAAAGTCCGGGGGTTTAAAATTATCATCGTGAAATATAATTAACAGCCCAATTAGCTAAATTCTTGGCCCAAAACAATTAGCCTCTTGGCCCCAACAATTACATTGGCCCAAACAATTTAATTAACAAAAGGCCCAATCATACTCCCTCATATACGTAACTTCTCCTTCCCCAATTTCACTTTCATTCTCAAAATGGGAACTCTAATTGAAGAAGAAACAACAGCGGCTTTCTCCTCCTCGGCGGAATCGCGACTCTTCCGGCGATTTCGTCGCCAATCTCCCGTTTTCCCACCGCCATCTCCTCCGGCGTCTCTCTCCCTTCTCTATTTCTCATTTTTTTTAGAAAATTAGAAGATCCCCAAATTTCCAATTTTGGGATTCCCAAATTGAACGAAAGCAGTGGCGGTTTCTCCTCCGCCTCGTTCACAGTTCTCTCTCCGTTCACCTCCGTAGCCGGCGGATTTCTCCGGCTGCGCGGCGAGCGGAGTCTCTGTCTGCTGCTGCCTGCCGTGGTGGTTGCTTCGCGGAGTCCCTGCGGCATTAACTAGGAGTATATTAATTTGGGTTGATTACTTTGAATTTGTAATTATTTTGCATAGCATTTTCAATATAACTTATACTAATCTTTATAAGAGTATATAAAATAACCATGTATACAATAATATAATAAATTAATGAAAAGGATATAAATATCAATTGCTAACGGCTACTTACTAGTTACTACCAAACTTATACCATTAAATTCTAAGATCCAGTAGTCCATAATTTGTTAAAGTGGAAAATTAATTAAGAAATAAGAAAAGGGTATTATGGTCCTTCGATATTATTGGTGGTTAAGGAAACAATATTTCTCTTCATTCTCTCTCTATTTGATTAATTACTTCAGTAGAATTATTTGAAACACCAACGACAATGTTTTAAATGATTTTATTTTTGCTGAATTTAAAACTTGCAATATTTGCTGGTGAAGAAGCTGCATGAGGAGGAAGAGGGTCTCTTAATTCTGACCACTTGCATGAATTTCCTTCTCTCTCTTAATCTTATTTCTCCTCATATTTCTGTAATATGCAAGGCAATATTAATGACAACTGGATCATACTTTTTTCTCAAGGCACATTTGTTGAATTGCTGTAGCACCAATAAATGTCGATTTTTATGTGTAGAGAAAAATAAATATGATATTCCATTAAGGAAAATGGAAATAATAATAATAATAATAATATATAGAGCCAAGCGATATGAGAATTTACTTAAATCTAAATACAATTTTGACATAATATTATAACAGGCGTTTGCTTTTCTTGGTGTGGAAATAAAAATAAAGTCAATATATTAGGACAAAATTGAAAATATCAATACGATATTCAAATATATCGGTTAACATGATTGCTAGAGAAGTTGACATTTATATAAACGAAGTTGACATTGTACTATTTGTTAGTGCATAATATTTTTATAAATACAAGTAGACATAGTTGCTAGTATAATGTTCACGTTGGTGCCCGGGTATGTTGAATTACTAAAGAAGATTTAAAGGTTTGCTTGTTCATATTATTAAGATTAAGATAAAATGTGGAGTATATATATGCCAATTGCCAAGATTTACTAGTATTATTTTGGGCAGGAGGAGATAGTGGAAGTTGGAGAGAAGTATGGTGAATTTTTAAAGGTTTGCTTGTTCATATTATTAAGATAAAATGTGGTGTGGAGTATATGCCAATTGCTGAGATTTAATACACTATCATTTTTTCCAGAGAAAGGCGGAGGAAATTGAAAGGAAGAATAGGGAAAGACATCTTAAAGCTTTAGAGGTTTGCTTGTTCATATGAATAAGATAAAATAACATTTATCAGATTGTCCAGATAGAAGAAGCTGCAGAGAAGGAGAAACAGAAGCTGAATATTCATCATCCCCAAATCTATCTTATTTAGTTTAATATTGATTTAGCATATATTTTCCATATATTGTTAGGATCTTTATTTTCTTGTTCTCTAAGTCAGGGTAGTCTTATAAATAGGAAGTTGTATTCTTCCCATTCAATCAAGAAATAACATATTTTTCCAATTTTATCGTCTTCTTTAATTTTCTCCAAACACTAGTCTTGGAGCTGATCCCGGGGAAAGCCCGAGACGTCCACTTTTATCCCTCTGGAATCGTGTCAAGGGAGTGCACCCTTAACAATTGGTGCTTTCATTGAGAGTACTCATGGCTCGTTACACCACCGAGGATATCGTTTCCCTATGTGACAGGATGACGACTTTCTGCAATAGATTAAACATGAGATTGGACGCGATGGACGAACTTGAGTAGCCCGTATATCAACCCATGCACCATCTGATCGGAGAGTTAGATCAACAGCCATCATATTCATATCCACAGGATAGGCGACTCCACCCACAACACCATCCCTACCAAGCCCGTCAGCCCACTTCCTGGGACCTGCCATGGCTGCGCCGGGAAATTGCGTATCAGCAACCATCGTCCTATGGGCCAGATTTGTACTTGCCACCACCGCTCTCTTGTTGGGACCCACCAAGGTTGTGCACGCAACAGGTATACTCACCATATGATCAGCCTTATCAACCGCCTCAGCAGCCACACCACACCGCGCTCAGACAACCCACTTGCTAGGATCCGCGGCCTATCCAGCAACAACAACTCGGATTTCAGCTATACAATCAGCCCCAGACTCAACAGACTTATTGTTGGGAACCACCACTAACAGCAATCATCGCTGCAAACCAGCCCCACCAATACTACCAGCAGCCGCCACCACTATCGCGATCAGATTCCGGCGACGACGAGCGATCGACGACGGAGGGATAAAAGTGGACGTCTCGGGCTTTCCACGGGATCAGCTCCAAGACTAGTGTTTGCAGAAAATTAAAGAAGACGATAAAATTGGAAAAATATGTTATTTCTTGATTGAATGGGAAGAATACAATGCTTCCTATTTATAAGACTATCCTGACTTAGAGAATAAGAAAATAAAGATCCTAATAATATATGAGAAATATATTTTAAATCAATACTAAACTAAATAAGAGAGATTTGGGGATATTCATAGTGATATTCCCGTATCACCCCGCCCTTGCTTTAGCGGATGCAAAAGCTGCCATTACTTTAGCGGGTACAAAATCAAGTAAGGCGACTATTGATGATTTGGCATTATCAATATCGAGTGGAGGTGATGTATCCATTCATTGTAGCTTATATTTTGTGTTTAAACACAGTTCTAACATCTGTTAAGCTTTATATTTCAGAAATTTGGGTGAATATGTGGATGCAACCAATGCGGCGCGCCCATCAAACTCAAACCTAATCATGACTTGGCTTTTATATTCTCTTAACAATGCTCTACATGTAAACTCAAAAGCACTTTGATCTGTTCTCAAGGAAGCTGAATTACTTAAATGGGGTATTCTGTTTGAATGTATCTTTTCTATTTTGACTTTGAATGAAGCTAAAGTTGTTCCTACACGACATTAGATTTTAATGTTTGTTTCTTCATCTTTTTCATATTATTAAATAACATTAACTGTTAATTTTATTTTGTCTCCAACTTATGTCCTCAATTCCTTTTTTATTGTTTTTTTTACATGATGTCCTCAATTCTATTAATGCATGGTCCAAGTTCTCAACTAAAAGAACTTGAATTTGATGGGTTGGAATTGAATAGAGAGATAGGTCAGTTCTTGGAGTAGATTCTTTGAAGTGTACCCTTGGAGATTCTTTTATTTGCGTACAGAAAAGAGAAAATTTTGATTACGTGAAATAAAAAGTGTCCAATAAAGAATGATGGCTGTCATTTTAATTGTGCATGGAACTAATAACTAAATTAAATCAGAGAAAATATGTAGTAGTACTTAATAGTTTAGTGACGCAAATTAAACTTTAATAACCAATTTGATACAAGTTTGCTGATCAGCTAATGAAATTAATCCTTAAAAATAAGAAAAATATTTTTATATTGTTTTAGATTATCCTTTCTAAAATAAACTAAAAACTGATGCAAAATGGCCTTAAGAGCATCTCCAATGGCGGACGTCCGGTCGGACATTCGCGACGGGCGACCGGGACGTCTGCCATTGTGGCGTTTCAACTCAGATACGGACGTCCCGTAAGGACGTCGGATGTCCTCGGACGTACGGGCGACGGGCGGGCGGACGTCCGGTATTTAATTTTTTTTTTAAACTCTATATATACAGCTCGTTGAACTTCATTTCATTCGCACCACTTGTGTTAACAAGTTTCTCTCTTCTTTTACTACAAATTTCATTTCTACTTAATGGAGAACGACAGGAACTCCCCCGCCACGAGCGAGTCGCAGGCTCCGACGTTTCCCGCCGAACTGGAGGGAAACTCTAGCGGAAATGCGACAACGGTTCCGGCAATGTCGGGGATGGGTGGAATGGGTGGGATGGGTGGTATGGGTGGGATGGGTGGGATGAGTGGTATGATGTCCCCTTACTGCAATATGTACAATTGGATGGGTGGGATGGGTGCTATGATGCCCAGGGCAGCGGGGATGGGGGGCATGACCCCAAATATGATGGGGATGGGGATGGGGATGGGGGGCATGACCCCGGATGGGGATGGGGATGGGTGGGATGATGCCGGGGATGATGCAGACCATGCCTGGGGGAAGGGGTGGCAAGGCCCTGAACCACTAGCGGACGATGTCTATCGGCCGGTTATCGATATGTTGTCTACTGATACCCCCTCCAGTTTTGTTCCGGAGAATCAGTTCACCGGCGTGGATACTTTCTCTTTTGAGGAGTTGGGGCTATCTCCAGTCAGGGAGACTCCCGATGATGTGGGGACAGCGGCAAGGGGCAGGGGCAAGGGCCGTGGCAGGGGCAAGGGCAAGGGGAAAGCCACGGGCTCTTCCTCGCGAACGGTGGCTGAGGAGGAGGATGATGAGGAGACGGGAAAGAGGACGGTCTGGAGTATGTGGGAAAACGTCGCGCTTTCGAAGGCTTGGGTTTCAATAGTCGAGGATCCCTATGTCGGTGCTAACCAGCATATTGACAGACTTTGGCATCGTGTCGCTGAAGCCTACCTCACACACAAACCGGCTGGGGTGAAGTGTCGCGTGCCCGAACAATGCCGGAAACAGTGGGGGCGGTTGAGGCCTAAGCTTAGTTGATTTGCCGGCCTCTACCAAAACAATCTCCGCCAGGCAACTAACGGTATGTCCGAGGAGGATGTGAAGAACCGTGCCTTGGCGCAGTACCCCGGCAGATCCTTGAAGTTCAAAGATTTCGACCAGTGGGAGGCCTATCTCGTGGTGAAGGATTCCCAAAAGTTTTGTGGGGGTGTCGAATCGGGCTGGCAGAAGCGGATGAAGATCAACGCTTCCGGTGAATACAACAGCAGTGTTGGTTTGCACGAGCTCCCGGAAGCCGAGGAAGTGTCCCGGCTACCTCAATCAGACTCCCGCCAGCGTCGTCGCCCGATTGGGCAAAAGGCTGCGCAGCGGAAGGCTAGGGGAAGCAGCATAGGTAGCGGGTCGTTCGAGGTCCAATCGGAGGCCCCTGCTCCCCCAGAAGAGTACGATCGTCTCGCCCGCGCACAGATAACGACTATTTTGGTCCGGACCATGCATAGGTGGCATAGCACGACAGATCCTGTGTACAAAAGAATGTTGAAGGATGTCATCGATGGATGTCGGCGCGATTTGGGGATGCCACCCATTGGAGATTATGGCGCCGAGATTAGCGGCGGGGACGACGGGGGCGGCACGGGCGAGGGCGGCACGGGCGAGGGCGGCACGGGCGACGAGGACAACGCGGAGTGAGTCGAGTCTAAATTTCCCATGTTACGTTATTTTTATTATGTAATTTTTTTATGTAATTTTTTTTAGTGAAGCATTCGCAATTTTCTCGTATTCCGTGTCAAAATTATAATTCTGTTACGTTTATAAATAGTTGTGATTTTTTTATTGCGGGAAGTCCTAGTGGGAAGGGCGGATTGTGAAGGGGATGTCCTAGTGACGTGGCAGTGGGATGGGAAGTCCTAGTGACGTGGCAGGAAGTGTTTTTGGGAAGTCCTAGTGGATGTCCGAATGGGACATCCGTGCATTGGAGATGCTCTAATAAACAATCTAAAAATGTTTTAATTTTTTTATAATCAGATTTTCTAAAATGAATTATATGAACTAAGAATAAGAATGAATTTAATGTTATCTAATAATGATAGTTCTGCATTAGGAATTAGTTGGACATTGATCACAAGTGATCAATGCAAAACTAATTCCTAGCGCTGAACTAGAGACAAAATCTTAGTCGTCCATATTTCTAATATAGTGGATAAAATAAATGAAGTGAATCTTAATTTTATACGCCTTATTTTTAGTTTTTTTAGTTTATTTTATACGGAGTTTATTTTTAGATCGTTTTAGTTCGTTTCAGAAAGAATGAACTAAAATGATCATAAATGGACTCTCTGTTGTTTAATAATGAATTTTGTGTTGGTGATAGGAATTAATATGAGATTAATTCCTATCTAGACAAAGATTTACGGTTTCTCCAAGAGGGAGAACCGATGGACCGATGGAGTGAGAATGATAAATATTAATTTAATTCATTCTGCTTGATAATAATAAAAAAAAACTCCACATATATTTATAATATGTGTGGCACAAAAAGATCTATAAACTAGGAAAGCAAATCAAATCCTAAAAAGTAAATAAAATCATAACAGCTAAATAATACTAAAACATAAATAAACTAAATAAATATACAGAGAGAATATTAGCTCACTTCCGGAATAAAATAGAATATCAGGTCTCTATCAACTCCCCACCGTTGAAAACCACATTGCCCTCAAGGTGGAAGTCAGAAAAATAATCTTCCATCTCGTTGTCTTTGTTTGGATCTTCGTCTGCAAACAAAATTGTATCGTTTGGGACCGCAACGAGTGATGGAGAAACCGTCTTTGGACATGAGATCTCTTCCGCGACTTCAGTGACATAACCAATGATTACAACAATGATGTTTGGGCTATGGGATTTTGGAGGAAATTTGGTTTCCACCAAAACCATTGGCTCATCTAGCTTTTGAGACGATTTGTCATCATCTTTTTCCGTCTCTACGATGACTGGATCAGACTTGACCTTTGTTTTTGACTCATCGTCGTTTTCTGCGATAGTCTCGATGACGGAACCAGATGTGGCCTCCTTTTTAGCCATGGCCTATTTTTTTGCTAAATATGCAACTATTTCAATAATTTTGTTGAGAAGTTTATTTATCTCGTCAAAATAAATTGCATCCTCATCAAAGTTATGATAAACAACATCCAAAAGTTCTTGCAATGAGCAATCAGGATTCGAGCGTCGATACTCGTGGAGCCATACGGATGCTGGATGGTCAAAAAATAACATCACAAAAAGCAGACAGTTAGCATCAGAGAACAAGTGATAATCAAAATATTCCTAGATATCCAAAATCCATCTCACGGGGTTAACACCAGAAAACCGAGGAGGAGAGTCTGGAGGAGAGTTTGACCAGACGGACATGGTGGTAGAAAGTAAATCAATAGGAGGATGAGAACCTATTGAAAGCACCAATTTGATAGTAATTAATATGAGATTAATTCCTATCTGGACAAATTGAATGAAATAGCGTGACTTTGAGAGAACTAGAGAGATTGACGGTTTCTTTAAGAGGGAGAACCGATGGAGAGAGAATGATAAATATTAATTTAATTCATTCTGCTTGATAATAATAAAAAAACTCTACATATATTTATAATATGTGTGGTACAAAAAGATCTCGGAAAGCAAATCAAATCCTAACCACTGTGGAAAGTAAATAAAATCATAACAACTAAATAATACTAAAACATAAATAAACTAAATAAATATACGGAGAGAATATTAGCTCCCTTCTTGAATAAAATAGAATATGAGGTCCTTGGTTCGACGATTCTGCACTAGGAGTCACTTCTACATATATTACTATTTGGTCTAATAGCAAAAAAACAAGATTAATTTTAGGATCCACTATTTTAGAAAGAGATAAATTAGTTAATAACTGTATAATTATGGAAATCAAATTTGTTAATATTATAAGTTTTGATTTAGGATAATTAATTGAATTCTGTCCTCTTTGTTCATAATATCATGAACAACGGCCACCTAAAATCCACATTTTTGAGGTAGAACTTTTGAATTCATGATAAAGGTTGTAAACTCAATCTCAATAGGGAACTGAACTTTTCAGTTCATTTATTTGTAGAGAAACATTTGTAATGCCTATTCTTTTGCAGAAAAGTGAAAAAGAGTTAATTTGATGGAATTATAATTCATAATACGCGTTTTAAGTTACAAGAACCTGGAGTTGAAAACGGAGAGGAAATGTCCACCAAAATTTAATACTCACTCCGTCCCCAAAGAATATGCAATTTAGGCTCGACACAGATTTTAATGCAAAATTGGTTAGGTAAGAGAGATTACAGAGAAAAGTAATTAAAGTATTATTACTGGAAGAACAGATCTCACCTCATTAGAGACTAAGAGTTTTCAAAATTGGAAAGTGCATATTCTTGTGAAATGGACTAAAAAGAAATAGTGCATATTCTTGTAGTACGGAAGAAGTATTTGACATTGGTATTGGAGATGAAGCTGATACAAACAGATCTTATGATTAAAATCCTATGAGGAAAATCTAAGGGAATAAAACAAAAAATAGTCTAAAAATGGAACTCTAATTCTAGATCACTTGTATATGAAATAATAATGTGATACGCTAAGGCAGAGCAAACCAAAAAAGGCAAAAATGTGTTGGTAACTAACTACAGCTCCAGTTCCCAAATTGGTAAAGGTCAGAGTTGGTTTTCTATTCTACATACAAGAACCACGTCGAAGGCCCATTCTTGAGCACAATTACTGAGACATGAGGTCCAAGCCAAGCTGCATTCTGTACATGAGCAACAATACGGGAGCTGCACCCGTTCCAGCCATTGCTGTCGGAACCAAAGTTAGACTGGAATATTATCATCCTTCAACAGAATGTTCCTTAAAGACAGTGTAGCTGGGCGCGTTATCGAACCCTCCTGTTGGGAGAGGAAAGATCTATAACCACAAAAACATAGGGAATAAATGTATACGGGGATACTAAATGATGCTAACCTGTTTATTAATTTGTAGCAGTGATTCGAAACACGTATTCTTCTGGAGTTAAAAGAACACCAAAACCTGTGCAGCATTACCCATGATGGTGAGGCGAAGATGGTTGATCTGGGGGGGAGCAGTGTGCAGAGCTCCCATGCAGTCTATGATCCTCAGATGCTCTGGCACGATTGCCATCATTTAGCTGGGATTGCTCATTTACATCGGGCAAGCTGGATTGACCAAGAGAACCAAAATCATGCTGTTCGTTATTAGAAACATAGGCAGCATCATGATCAAATGGATACAGCATCATAACTGGTGGAACCGAAGGTCCGTTTGAAACTCCATTAGGATTCATCGCTGCCAAAGGGTACATGTCGTATGCCACATTCTGAGGACCATCTTGACCAAAATTTGAGTGCAAATGAACATTCTGAGACTGGTAAGATGGGGTTGAGTTATTCCTGTAGGAGTTCCAAAAACGGTCACCTCGACCCTCTCCATGAGAGTAACGTTCAGTTCGAGGGTTAGCTTTCTCAGTCTGGTTTCTGTTGTGACTACGTGAAGCAGCCCTTGATTTTGAATTAGCATTCCACTTCACCTCTTTGTCCAAGTTATCATTTCTGTCATGGTTATAGTTCCCTCTTCTGCTGCCTGACGAGTGGTAATCCCTACTAGTAATCTTCTGAAACAATGAAAACAAAACCGTTAAGATACTATACTCGATGGGGAGTGCTAAAACATAGAAGCAAGCAAGGACCTAAAATAGTACCCAAGATGATAATATTCTAGCAATTTGTGTAATGACAACAGATCAGTGAAAATTATAAGCAAAAGAAAAAAAAATAGAATCATAATAAGAAGTGGTTTTTACAGGATTAGGCAAGTATGTTCCGGTTCCACTACGATATCTTGGCACATCATCCATGTAGCTTTGATATATATTGGGATGTCGCCCGGAAACTGACTGAAGGGGAGCAATAGGAACCATACGGTGGCCGTAATTTGTCATAAGCTGAGAGAACAAGTTTGCATTGGTTGAAAGTGGTCTACCAAGATTGTCGAATGGAAGTTGACCCTGTACAAAAGATGGTGGAACCATGACAGGTGAAGGAAATGCAGAAGGCCCTTGGTACCGAGGATTCTGACAGACCCTTCCAAATTGTAAGCTTTGCCAATGGCTTACAAAGTCACTATTAAGAATATCAGGCTTCCGTTCTTTGGATGTCTCATTAGTTGAGATTCCTAGTAAGGATCTCGAGGAATGTAACTCCTGTAATTGATCTAATCCCTTGGGATTGATGTTCATTACAGATTCACTATCATTCACAGTCTCATGACCTCCGAAAAGCCCACTTGATGCATCCGCTATACCTGCCTCTGGTGGAATGTTATAAACCGGAAGCATCGCAAGGAAAGGGATTGGAGGACCAGTCGGGTAGAATGCAATTACCCCGGAATTCTCACTCATTCTATGCCTTGAGCCAGGACCAATCAGTACTGGGGCAAAGGGCATCATTGAGTCTGATCCACTAGTCTGAGCAACCTCAGAGTCGGGCATACGGTGCCTAGAAACATGCGAAGACACATCCGGCTCAGACTCAGGGTATCTTTCAGTGACTTCAGTCACCAAATTTGACAGTGAACCCCGCTCCTGGTCATCATCTGTGTCATTTGATGCGTGCTCAGACATAACTTTACCTTTTACGTGGTTGTTAATTAGATCTGTTGCAATTTTCTTTCCCCTTTTCTCTTTCGAAAATTTAGGTGCCTTCCCTGATGATCCATCCCAGGAGCTCTCTGAAGAAGTTCTACTTCTCAAAGAATTACTATGGGCCGCTGATGAGAACCTTGAATTGCCTGATTTTTCATCAGTATGAACCTCACCAACATTGATATCCTGCTCCAGAGAACTATCAATAGTATCCCTCTCTGCTCCCCGTTTTTCCCTCACATGCCTTTGCTGAGTTCTCGTACTGCTAGAGGCAGTTACTCGAGATTGTGGAGGAATATATTTTAAACCCGACGGTGATACTGATGGTTTTTCGTGAATTTGGAGTGTGTCCAAATTTCCATTCTCGAGATCATACGGACAAGACGATCTAGAATCTTGTTCCTGCAAAAACTCATTATTGGCTTCTCCCGAGTCTATACGACCAAAATTCTCATTGATTCGGTCAAGTGACTCTTCAGATGAATTAAGTCCAATGCTCGGGAAATATTGAGTCAATTGGGGTGATACCAAACCGTGAGGAAATTGTAAGTGTGTGAATGATGGGTCGATCATAGGGATATTTGCAGGGACAAATCCTGGAAAATTCTGTGGATTGTACCCCATAGAAGCAAGAAAGGATGGAGGGATAGAATAAGGTAGATGACCTGACGTTAAATTAACTGGAACTTGAACTTGGCCATTGAACCCTTGAAGTGAAGCAGACGCCATCATATTCACAATATCTTGATCTTCCGGGTGCATCAGCTGTGTTCCAGAGGTGGTTGAAAACTCTTCACTTAGGGCGTAGCTATTTGAAACACTATTGGCGGCAGAAGTATCAAGACTTAGATGTGATCTTGCCACTGTATCTTCAACTGAAGTATGATTGTTGTGGGTAAACAAAGTCTCTGGCCCAAACCCGTTCCTCCTACAACTCGAATCCAATCTAGAATGAGCAGCACGAGCATCTGTATTTTCTCCATGTCTGCCATGTTGTACTTGTGATGAGACATCACTATAGTTATCAGTCAGTTCAGGACTAGAGTGTGTTCGGGCAAAAAGACGCCTTCCCTCAGTGTCATTTGCCGAATGATCTGCACTCAGAACTCTCTGGTTCTTATCAGTAAGTACAACCTGATCAGGGACGGTATTACTTCCAGTATGATCAGTGACCTGCAAGCTGTTTAAATTGAATTGACTTTTTAAGCTGAGTGAGTGTGAAGCTGAAGACAAATCACTTGTCATGGGAAACATCCTATGTGAGTTTTCACCGTGTTGATAGGAAACGTTGTGAGTATGAGTGCTCCGAACCTCTACCCCATGAGCATTAGAGCTTTCTTTTGCCTTCCTCCCATTATTGGAATTACGAAGCTCATGGGGACTATCTGGAGTTGACAATCTCAAGCACTCAACTCCTGGTGCATCGGGGCGATGACCACTTCCATGTCTCTTCCATGTATTCATAAAGAACTGATTGACTTCAAAGTCTAAGTTTTCTTTTGGGCAGTCAAGTAACCGTGCCAGTCTCTTAGCTCCAAAAGCAAATGCACTTCGTATTCTGAAAAAGTTACCTGGAAATAGACAGCGTATCATTTCCATGAAATTATAATGAGTCAGGAAAACGAATATCAATACATTGCTAACTGTTGGAGGCCATCGTTGTACAATAAAAGAATTTAAGAGGTCAATTTACTCAAGGATCATAATAAAGAAAATTATACATAACATTCATTCTCCAATAAACCCAATATGAAAGAAAATGTGTATCAGAAAACTGATTTATTTAAAAGTGCCCTAATTTAGTGGCATACATCTATTAAGAAAAAAATCAATTCATCCTTAACTCTTTATTATATATCAGATACAGCTCCCTCAGGTTACAAACAGATTCAGCCTTGCCCCAAGGAAATATTACTGGACAGGTATTTATAAGTATCATACTCTTTGCAACTGCAATGATCATATACATTTCAAATTCACGTTACTCTATGTTACTACACCTCGTTGTAAAAAAGATTTTTAAAACAAATCAGGCACTAAATCCATATAGCTATACTTATGAAATATTAAGAGAAGAAGAGGTTGGAGAACGTATATGCAGCTAAGACTTGTGCAAAGGTCAAATATGGAAACAAAAAAGAGAGAGAGAGAACTTAAGAATTATTACACATTAAAACTACTCGAACTTACCTTTACTAACACTTCGTCCAAGGTTGTTGTTCACTCGTAAGGGATCAATCACGTTAAAATGCTTGGAAGAAAATTTCTGACCATTACTTTCCTGGCCACCAGGAAAAACAGCATACACAGAGCTACAAGCTTCAAGAAACAACTTGCTAAGTAGCAACTCCCTACTATCCTTCCTAGGAGGTTCCGCTGCAAAATACAGCACACAAGACATTGTACCAAGGAAAGAAATGGCATACAGGGCATGAATTATAAAAAAATCTGAATTTTTAATACCAGTTACATCAGGTAGGCAATTAATAGCTACAGGTCCCCATAAGCTAACACAAAAGTTCTCCCAGTCAAAATTGCTAAAGAACTCCAGAAAACGATATAGGACCTGCAAAGTTTTACATAAGTTCTCAGGAGAACAATCGAGAAAGAAAATAAACTTGTATACAAACAAACAAAAGAAATAAGTCACCTCAAGTGGTCCATGAAAGGAATTGTTGAAAACATGAAAGATGTAAAGAACTAAAGTCTCCAGGGCATAAGTAGATATGAGTCCATGATGAGCGCCCAATATGCGGCTTTCATAATAGCACCACGCTTTGATTAATATAATACTACGCTTGAACAGATGATTCTGACTTATCAGATTATCGATCTGGGAAACCAAACATGGAATAATGTGGTGAGACAACAAGTATTCGTCTTGAGGTTTCCGTCAGTCAAAAGATGTCACACTTGAGGAATGGCTCAGGATTTCAAGAGATGTGGTTTAGTGTGTTAAGTGTAGAGAGAAAAGATATTTGAATATATTAATGCAGAGAGAGAAAAAAATAATTGAGGTAATAATGAAGAGAGTAGGAGAAAGTAGTTGGATGTATTAATGATGTTTTTTTCTTCCAAATATACAAAAGCGCCATCTCTTCTGGGACAAACCAAAAAGAAAAGTGTGACATCTTTTCAGGGATGGAGGGAGCACTATAACTTGTGCTGCAAAAATTCGGTTAGTAAATCGGAAAATACTTACCTCGTCAAGGAAGCAGAGTGTACACAAGCCACCAACTTGATTAAAAGATATGTCCACCACAATATTTTCCACAAGACATTTAATTATCTTGACCTGAGACGCAGAAGGGACATAAAAGAAAAGGACATTCATTAGTACAGAATAGCAACTACTAACTTAAGACAGCATTGACATGAAAATATTCACCACAGTACAATAACCAGTTCCATCTTGATAAACCTACTAAACTGATATAACATCCGCCATCATCATATGCCACTCATTAAATTGGCTCTGTGTTAGGAAAATTAAAAGTCTATACCCATTTAACTGCTCATTCTCCACACTGCATTATATAAACAGTGACAAATCCCCAACAAAAAGACTGAATTAGGAACTCTGGATGCACCAAAAAAGATCACCAGACTATCAGGAGAAGATTAGATGATTAACCCTGGCCCCGAATCCATGTGTGCGGTGCGAGTTGTGCGAATCTTCCATTACATGTCTGATACAATGTGTTCAAACAAAGCAAGCAAGGATTTGGAGAGTTGGAAAGAATTAGAAAAAAAATCCAAACTATTCTTTTACTTGTTTTAGATAAGGGCGAGAAATTGACTATCAAAAGCAAAGACAAAAAGTAAAATATCAAAGTATATAGGGATTAGAAAGAGCACATACTTCAGCTTGAATATAATGAACCTCCTTCACACGAAACTCAGCATTTTCATTCTTTTCCTCTCTCTGCAGAACATCTTTAACCAGATTGGCCCACGTATCCTTCAAATTCTGATTCTGACTGAAAGCAGTCAGATCAATGTCTCCATCAGGCAGATATGTCTTCAAGGGGACTGAACCAAAGGTGCAGACCTGTGGAGCAGGAAAAGGGTTAAAAAAGACCTAAACAAAGGAAAAACTACAAATATCCTTAGAGAGTACATAGGACATTTTGAGCATGATACTTTGTCTGAGTCATAATAGAAATTTTGAGAATGACTCTTTGTCAGAATCATAAAAGTATCCTGAGGATGATACTTTGTCAGAATCATGAAAGAACTAAAATTGCATTTCACTTCTATATTTCATGGCTCTCGGTATATAGTCACCCTGGGTTTCTGATACTGTACACATCTTATTTCTATCCATTCAACATCAGATATTGATGCTTTTCCCATCTAGAAAAGCAGCTCATTTGACTGATAAGATGAAGTTCATGCCCACCCTGTGCGCTGTAAATCTACCTGAGCTTATTTTCTCCAGCAGAGAGACACTCGGTAAGATAACAGATTTGTTTTCTACTCCTATATCAGTTACCTCACCTGATAACCATGGGCTCACTCATAACTTAACCTAGTTTCAGAGAACGTGTATCAAATTATATCAGCAAATACTTGGACCAACATAAGAAAATGCAAAATAGAAAACGTTGCAAGGTAAAGACTAGCAAATTATGAATTGGTGGTGCCATGTAAAAAATTATGCAAAAACCAACTGCATTTATCGATTAGCACCGCTTTAAACTTTAAGTTGCAATACAACAAAATAGAACTCTGCATTCATTCCAACAACCTGACATGGGAAACACTTCATGATGAGCCGCTGCACATAATCCGCAACAGCATTCCTGCGCTCCTCGGATAGCTGGTTGGGTTGAATGCAGGCAATGAGCTCTGCAGTCCGCGTCTCCGCCTTCATCCACCGCTCTGTATCCAGGGCACGCATAACAGACCCTGCCCCGGGTAAGAGCCCATTGGGCAATTGCTCATCTGTCTCAGTCCATCCTTCATGTTCTCCCATCACTAACACCTTCTCTAAAACAGAACTAATATTTGCACCAACAAAACAAGGACCACCAATCCCTTTTCAGATATATATTGAGCCAACTTTTCTTTCCTCAAACCACCAATGAAATTGAAGCAACAAAAATGGAGCTTTTCTCCCGCAGAATGCAGAATCTAACCCTAATGTGGAAACAAGCAGCTCTAGGCGTCAACTTTATGATAGATATACTGTATATACTTGGAAAAAATTGCAACAAATGATACAAGAAATTCAATACCGTATGGCATACATTATAATCCCCAAAAGATATTACTTTAAGAAACACCAAACCCTACCCAAAAGCTAAAGAAAAAGGATAAAGTGGATCAAGTAATCTGAAACAAAACCCTAATTCAAACCCGGAATCACGGAAATGCCGTCGCAAAATCCAATAACATCATTCGATATTACTTAATTTGAAGAAAAAGGAAGCATCGAACACGGATGAAAAATTGATTGGATGTATTAATTGTGGAACAGTGTGTAAAATTGGGAATTCTTAACGAGGGGAAACTGTTGAAACTGGTATGACGTTCGTTGTGAGGAATTTGATTAATTTTGAATGTGTGTGTGGAAATGGTGGAACAATTTTTGGTAAAATGATGACGAGAAGCGTAGACAGTTTGAGATAGACTAAGATCACTCACTATTAACTGCATATCACATAAATAGTTAAACTAATTAACTGTATTTAAAAATACAAATTAATTTAATTTCTTTTGTTATATTAATATTTTGTTCAAAAAAACTGGGATGGGCTTTCAAATTTTTTCTTATTTTCCCTTCATAGTTCCTAAATTGGATGGATCAATCTCGTCATTTTTTATTAACAATGTTTTGTTCTGTGTTGTATATGCGTTCGTTCTTTTACAACCAACGAAGTATTTTTAAAGTCAAAAAAATAGTTTAAAATTAAAAAACTCAGATTTATGAAATTATGTATTTCAGTGTTTTTTAATGGACAAGGATTAAAGAAATGGAGATAAGAATTCGTAGTAGTGCTTATCTAAAATGGGATGTGGATGCCCAATGTTTTGGTGCTCAATTTTCTTTTAACCATACCAAGCCTAAATTTGTAATCTGTTACAATTGACTTTAAATAGTTGCAATAGGGGATGTGTGATTGTCGATGATAGGTATGTCAATCGGGCCAACCCGTTCGGGTTCGGGCCAACCCGTTCGGGTTATTGGGCCATTGGGGTACGGGCTATTCGGATTATGATTTTTTTGGGTTATAAAAGTTCGACCCTAACCCTAACCCTTCGGGTTTCGGGCTAACCCACCGGGTTATTCGGATCAATACGTATTTTTAATTCTTTTAATATTTTCAAAAAAATAATACGTATTTTAAATTTTCTTTAATTATATACATATTTTTAATTAATCATTCAACAATGAAATATGTATTTTTAATTTTCTTTAATATTTTTAAAAAAGATTAAGTTATTTAAATTTAAATAACTTATTCATTACATAATTATTTACAAAATATCTATCAATAGTATGTTTATGTTTATGTTTATGTATTTAAAATATAAATCAACACTTTGTTTCAAAATTCAAACATAAATCAATTCGTTAAATAAAATTTTCATAACGTGAGAGGTGCATCGTAGATGTAACAAAAATATTTTGAATTGTTAAAAAGTGAATTATCAAGATGCTAGCTAATTGGAGTAACTCTAAATTTTCTTGAATTATGATTGGTCAAATTTAATTTATTCCAGCTGTAAATAAGTCAAATAATAATTTATCTTTGTTTTAAGAATCATCAAAGTACGCATAATTAAATGACGAAGCGGCGTCAAAACACTTTCCACTATTATATTGGAAACATACTAAAAGAAAGCTTTTATATACGAGTATTTATGAATCCATGAACCACATAGTGATTTTTTTCGTGATCTTTTATAGTTGGTTGATGTATTTGGATTTTGCATGGTTTTAAAGGGTTGTCTTGGATGATTTTGATTATATTTCTATATTTTGGTATGTTTACATGTTTGTTGAGAAATGATAGAAAATGGATTAGAAAATGTATACAAAATATGTGGATGTGCAGCAGCCTTGTTTGAGTCAATGTTTCTCGTAATTTTGAAGTCTGATAAACCTCTAATACATATTATTCTCTTCGTCTTCGAAAGAGCTTCGCGTGGATATATTGCACACCTCAATCGGAGCTTTGTAAAGAAAGTTATGACCGTTACAAAAACTGCTCACGGTGTAGAAGCCTTCAACCCGACGGGCCGACCCGTAACCCGATCGGGTCAGCCCGCATAACCCGACAACCCGAACGGGTCAGCCCGAATGGCCCAATTTTAAATTCGGGCTGCGAAATTACAACCCTAACCCTGTATTTTTATCGGGTTATTCGGGCTGGCCCGCGGGTTCGGGTTACATTGACATCCCTAGTCGATGATAGACGAGTCATTCTGGTCAGTCGCCACGATTATGTAATTGTATACTTCATCAACTAGCTTACCCAATTATGTACTCCCTCCGTCCCACTCAAGATGACCATGTTCTTGAGTGGCACGGGATTTTAGAAAGTGTTATTAGGTAGAATTAAGTAGAGGGGAAAAAGGTAGTTGAATATTTTAATGAGAAGAGACGAGAGATGAAGTTATTTTCAAAATTGAAAATTGGTCATCTTGATTGGGACAAACAAAAAAGGAAAGATTGTCATCTTAAATGGGACAGAGGGAGTAACTAATTCGAAAATACACAACACATACTTAAGAACAGTTACAAGAATGTGATACTACTATATACTTCTTTCGTCTGCTATTAGAAGTTCCATTTGAGTTCGGCATGAGAAAATGAATGAAAAAGATAGTGAAATATTAGACTCATTTTTAGTTTATACTCCATCCATCTCTCATTTTGCCATTTTAGGATATCCAAAAAAATAGTCTCATTTTTGAAATAGAAAGTTTAGATAGACACATTGTTGAACCTTCTAACTAATTAGTATCCAAACACATAATATAGCATACTTAAACATAATTAATCAGCCTCAAAGATACTCAAATCACAATATAACATCAAAATAATAAAATCACTTCACTTCTCAACAAATTGTGGAGTCGACAAGGCTCCACCCAAAGCTTATCCACCCAAAGCTTATCCACCAACTAAACCATATAACATGTCCCTATAAACAATATACTTATGAAATGTCATTTTGGGTCATGGTAAAAAAAAGTCAAAAGTAATAGGATAAAAGATGTTCAATTTTGTGCTAACATTTCTAATTTAACTCTAAGCCCAAATCTTTTCAATGATGTGGATTCCAACCTTTAATCATGAGCAAGAACTAGAATGTTTATTTCGATAGTAGTTGATTAAAACTAACGTGTTACTGTTAAAAAGAATTAAACATCTTCGTTGAAGTATGATAAGCATTGTCTATTAAAACTTGAGTTGGAAAAATAGCAATATTCATATCATTAGTATTAATAAATGAAAAAGGATATAAAAATCACACAAAATGAATAACTATTGATCTATTTTTGGCATTGAAGACGGACAAATTGTGTTCACCACTTGAAGCCGGATACACAAATACACGATGCATCTGATTATTTTTTAATTTTAATATAATTAAAAATTAATAAACGTTAATTAATTAAGTAGTGTAATAAGAAAAGATGCAACATATGTTCATATCATTATTAGTATTACCCGCCGCCAACACCGATCCGCATAATCTGGTAAGGATCCGTTGCTAATTTTAACATCTGTTTGTATTGTCCAACATTTTCGTCGGTGAAATATGAGTGTTTTTAGTGAAAAGAACATCTATAAAAAAGTGGAAGGTTGACATCAAAATAACAAGCCCTTTTAGAAGCTGAGTCTAGGAATAGAGCTTGTCAGATGTAATCTACTTTAAATGAAAACAAAAATGATTGAGGAAGTAGATTAGAAAACTGAAAGTAATTGAAATACAAAAAATGAAACTATAAATCGTAAATTAGCCAAGTCTAGAAAGTTCCATTTCCGTAAGACGAGATGCATCCAGATAGTGCTATCGGATTTGGCGATCCTCCTCAAAGATAAAACGACTTCGTCTCTGATGTAGCAGTTGCAGCATCGCTGACAAAAGAGTTCCAACGAACGAACTGGATTATGGCAATAGAAGAACAATACGGGGAGAGAGAGATTATGTTATGGATGTATAGATTTCAAGTGCGTCTTGGTATAGACAATGCATAGGTATGTCTTTCTATTTATAGGCTAAGCCTACTACATCCGGAGCCTATGAAATGAATGTAGAGTCAACAACTTTGTCATTAATGCTTGATTGTTATGGTCGGACATTACAGAGTTTATCATGGAGCATGAGCTTAGATGGATGTATTTGGACATCATTGTTCGTTCGAGGGACGTATCTAGACGACCTTATAAATGTGCACGCATGGACAGTTACATGTCAAATTACATATGCTTATTAGTCACGTTTTGGTCTACATGTCCAATGCGGAATTAATTAATATATAATCTTATATTTCCATATTATTATGACATAACTCACTAAGAATATGTTAAGCAAAAATGAATACATGATACATCATGATCATCTACTCTGAATATAGATTAATTCTATATTATTTAGTTTTACAAAATAAACATTTGGGTCATTTACATGACCTGGTAAAACTGGGTTGACCGAACTCTATATTCCAACAAATTCAAGATCGATGTATATTTTTATTATTCCCTATTGTTATGTTTCTCCTCTGACTAAGATTAGAAAGGAGTTCAAGTTATAATGAAGTAAATGAGAAATCATTATCGATAGTAAATACTCCCTCCGTCCCATTTTATGAGTCTCGGTTGAGTTCGGCACGAGTTTTAAGAAATGTAAAGAAAAGTTGGTGAAAAAAAATAGTGGAATGTGGGTCCTACCTTTTTATATTAGTTTTATAATAAAATGTGAGTGGAAAAATATTAGTGGAATATGAGGTCTAATACCATTTATGGAATATTCCAACCTAGACTTCTAAAGTGGGACATAGGGAATTTTAGAGTGATACTCTACTAAACAGTAAATATAATTATACACCCAAGAACATTTTTTATTAACTTTTTAAATTTTAATGTTTATTAACTTTATATTTTTATTAATCTAATAATAATAATAATAATCTATTAACTTTTCTAATTTATGAAAAAGTTAAAATATACAGGTACTAACTACGGACCAGGTGACCATCGTCCGACGAGTGCTGCCGGAAACTTCATTAATGGACAGCCGAGATCCCGCACAGCTCACCCTTTGACCCCATCGTGCTCCGCCTTAACTCCGAGCGGTGGATCTCCTCCCATAATCCTTCGGCCTTTGCCGTAAATGAAGGGGAGAGAGAATATCAATGGGAAAAATAGATGAGACTCAGAGGGAGATTGCAAAGAGTTCACACGTCTTTTTTACACATTTTTTGATGAAATGGGCTATTATAATACTTGGCCTTTTATTAAAATTAGTTTGTCTACTTCTTTATCTAAAATAAAATAGTACATGGGAAGGCTTATTAAGTTAAGATACTACACTCTCCTTCGTGAATAGGAGTCTCGGTTTGCCATTTTGTTCTATCCGTGAATAGGATTCTCAGTTCATTATTTCTATAAATAGTAATAGGTCTCACATTCCACACTATGCATTAAAATCCGTGCATAACCAAAAGTGCGTAATAATAAAAATTGGAGTGAGTATACCTATAAATAGTCACGATCTCAAAAATTTATTATAATGTTAACAATGTAAAGTAAATTACTAATAAATAATTGACATATCGACTTCCAAGGAATATTAGATGAAAAGGAGTATTATGGAGTAATGTATTCCTCCTTCCATTTACGAAAAATAGTCACATTTTACTATTTTGGGATGTCCAAAAAAATTAGTCTCATTTCTAAAAATGAGATCTCTACCATATTTTATCCACTTTTTCTCCTTTCTCCCATACTTTACTTATTTTTTTCTAATTCTCTAACTTTATCAAATTTCTCACTAGAACGCAATCTCATTAGTGGAAGGAGGGTGCAGTAGTAATAAAGAACTCTCTTCTCTCTCGAACACAAACAGCATTTTTGTCCATGGCCAAAAGAGAGAAGCAATGTTTGGTGTCAGTAGCTCAACCTCCCAAAAACAGCAACATTACTTCAAAATCCACAAGAAGAAAATTGTGCAAAAACAAAAATTCTTGATTAAAAAAAACAGAAAATTCAACCCACAATCAATAGATTCTGTCAGTCATCCCTGAAAATAACCTAGAATTCAGTGAACCTTGATAAATACCACACTTTTCCAGGAAACTTTAATTAGAACTTTCCTATATAAATTCTGCTCTCACAATCAACACCAATTTCAATTCCCAGAAAAGAAATTGAAAAAGGGTTGATCATCACTAGAAGTTGACAGCTTTGGTGAATTATCTGCACTAAAACTAGGGTTCTTGAATTCATTCTGATCATTATCATGACTTCTTGACTGCAAAATCCCGGAGGGGTGGATTGGAAATAAATCCAGTGTTTCCTGATCATGGCTGCTGCAGCTTATATGCTCCATTGATTGGGAATCAGTGCTTGTTCTTGACCTCTTGAAACCACCTGATGCAGTGGGGAGTTGTACCTTGGGATGCTGCTGGTAATACATTGCATCATTCTTTGATGTAGGAAGGTAGCATGGGCTGCAAATCACTGCAAAATGTAGCAAATATGGATCATTAATCTGTAGTGAAAAAAATGCAGAAATATGAAGATTCTAGTTTTGCAAGAAGCTGTTTTTGAGATAATACACATTCAAGCAAATGAAACCTTTTTAGGAATCAGTCTCATAAGGATCCAAAATCCCAATAAAACACACCCATTATTAGCATGTGACTAAGATGGTAGATAAAAATCCAATCTTTTTTTTGGGTCGAATAAAAATCCATTCTTTAGCATGTGATCATTAGCTTCTTTTGTAATTTCATACTATAAAAATCCATTCTTTAGTGGTAGTATTACATAATAGAATATGAAAGGACATCAAACATAGTAGTGGTGTGAAAAATGAATCAAGAAAGGCACTAAAAGTAATGCAAAATGTGATACACAAATTAATCACACATACCATTCTGGTAAGGAGGAGGAAAAAGAGGAGTAGGCGAATGGAGAAAGCGATTATAGAAAGCAAAAGTCTCCTGCTTCTGCTTCTGCTTCTGCCTCTGCCTGGCTTTATGGTTCTGGAACCAGTAAAAGACGTTTTTGCCCTCGATGTAGCCATAATCTCTGAGCCTTGCAGTGATCTGCTGAATCTGCTCAGCAGTTGGGGTTCTCAAGCCCTGCTTGTACAAGCTTTCCAGCATGTTTATCTGCTCCTTCGTTGGATTCCATCTCGACCCTCCATTTCCTACATTCTGATCTTCCCTTTCCCCCTCCATTGTTGTGATCTGATTAGTACGTAATGTGCCCATTTTATAGGGATGGGAAAAGGGCGAAGTAGACCACTAGCCCTAGAAATCAACCAATCATATGGAAAAAAGAGTCGAACAAGGGAAAAAATACACACACACAAGATAATTTGCATTGCATGCGTATAGTTTTTGGTGCAGAAACATCTCTTAAAACATGGAGGGTAGCGGCTGAGGCATGCATGGAATGACGAAAATGCCCCTACAGGAGGGGGTACATTGGGATTGAAAGTAGGGGTAGATTTGGGAGAATTAAATGAGGAGTATAGGGCCTAGTCTTTGGGAATTGCAGAAGACTAGATAGAGTGGAGAGAGAGAGAGAAAGGGAGATTGGTAGGATGATGAGAGTTTGAGTTGATTCAGAGGTGAGAAATTGAGACGACTCCTTTACTCGTTGGTGGAGCAAAGAAAAGGTGAGACATAGATGTGTAGATTTATTGCAAAAGGTTTGCTTTGAAATATGAGACTTGATTTTGCTTCTATCTATAGAGCTCTCTACTACCTATCGTTAAAAACAAAAGGAAAGATTTACGCAACTCCTTATTTTTAAAAGATTTGATTGGATATATGTGGAATAGCTTTCTTTAACTTTAGGTTCTTTGGTGATCACATCTTATTAAATTGGAGTTAATAATACTAATTACCTCTTGCTTTGATGGGAGCAATATTAATGAATGAATATAGGTATGCGGCTTTTGGTTAATTCGGCATATGATTATAAGCATGGATATCAAGTTTTCATGATACTAAAATTTTGGATTTTGAGGAATAGCAACATTCAATTTTATGGGTACTAAATTTTGAAGCTTTACTTTTTGTAAAGTTAAATTAAATGCGTTTGTCCTCCAATTCCCAAAAAAAATGAGGGAAAGGTGATAAGAAAGATGTGCAAGATCTTCCTACAATAGAGTTCTTAAAATCTAAAGGCAGGACTCATGGGATATTACAATTGTTTCTCTAAATTAATCACTTTTAAATAAAGTAAAAATGTGTTACATTAAGATCCTTCAAATGATGGTTTCTTAAATAACGATAAATTTGTGTTCACGTAACTATAAAAAAACTGTAGCGTAGACTAATACTTCCGTACTCCTTCTGTCCATCAATAAAAGGGCACATTTGATCGGATACAAATTATAAGAAACATAGTAAAAAAATGTTGAAAGTGTTAGTTGAAGGCGGGTCTTACATTTATATAGTATTAGTTTTATAATTCAATGTGGGTAAGATAAAATTAGTGGAATGTGAAGTCCATTATCAAAAGTAGTAAAAAAGAAATTAAAAGTTTATTGGTGCACGGACAAAAATGACAAAAATGAGAAGTTTATTGGTGGACAAAGAAAGTATTTGATAAATTATGGAGTATGAACATCGGAAGATGACTTCAAAAGTTCTACGTATTCCCTCCGTCCCATAAAAATATGTACATTTTGGAGGACACGAGTTTTAATGCACAAGATAAATGTAAATAGGGGTGAGCAAAAAAACCAAAAACCAAATATCTGAACCGAACCAAACCGAAATTCTGAAATTCGGTTTGGTTTTTTCGGTTTTTCGGTTTGGTTCGGTTTTGAAAATCCAAAAATTTCGGTTTTTCGGTTCTGGCAAAAAAAAACCAAAAAAACAAATAACTGAATTATATTTTAAATATAATACTATTATATATATATATATATATATATATATTCTATTAATTTAATATATTATATTATATTATATATATATGGATGTATTAGGGTCCTCACAGCTAGCCATGCACAAGGGTCACGAACCACCGGTTCCGGTTCATGAACCGGCGGTTCACGGTTCAGGAAATGCTTGAACCTGAACCGGCCCGCCTACCTCCCGACAGTTCCGGTTCCAGTTCAAAAAACCGCCGGTTCACCAGGCGGTTCAAAACCACCGGTTTTTTGCCTGAACCGCCGGTTCCGGTTCATGAACCGGCGGTTCAACCGAAATTTTAAAAAAAAAATTATTTATAAAAATTGATTTTTATATTTAATATCAATTTTTACAAATGAATACAAGAAATTCGTAATAACCCATATATATTTGATGGGCTTGCGAATTTAAGAAACCATTCTTGGTTGTTTCTCTTTTATAGAGACATCCTTGAATGTTTTATGTTCCACTTTCGATGTGAGACAAACTCATTCTTGGTTGTTTCTCTTTTATAGAGACATCCTTGAATGTTTTATGTTCCACTTTCGATGTGGAACAAAATCGTTATTGGTTGTTTCTCTTTTATAGAGACATCCTTGAATGTTTTATGTTCCACTTTCGATGTGAGACAAACTCATTCTTGGTTGTTTCTCTTTTATAGAGACATCCTTGAATGTTTTATGTTCCACTTTCGATGTGGAACAAAATCGTTATTGGTTGTTTCTCTTTTATAGAGACATCCTTGAATGTTTTATGTTCCACTTTCGATGTGGGACAAACTCATTCTTGGTTGTTTCTCTTTTATAGAGACATCCGTGAATGTTTTATGTTCCACTTTCGATGTGGGACAAACTCATTCTTGGTTGTTTCTCTTTTATAGAGACATCCTTGAATGTTTTATGTTCCACTTTCGATGTGGGACAAAATCATTCTTGGTTGTTTCACTTTTATAGAGACATCCTTGAATGTTTTATGTTCCACTTTTGATGTGGGACAAACTGATTCTTGGTTGTTTCTCTTTTATAGAGACATCCTTGAATGCTTTATGTTCCACTTTCGATGTGGGAAAAAATCATTCTTGGTTGTTTCACTTTTATAGAGACATCCTTGAATGTTTTATGTTTCACTTTCGATGTGGGACAAACTCATTCTTGGTTGTTTCTCTTTTAAAAAGACATCCTTGAATGTTTTATGTTTCACTTTCGATGTGGGACAAAATCATTCTTGGTTGTTTCTTTTATAGACACATCCTTGAATGTTTTATGTTCCACTTTCGATGTGGGACAAAATCATTCTTAGTTGTTTTTTTTTATAGAGACATCCTTGAATGTTTTATGTTCCACTTTCGATGTGGGACAAAATCATTCTTGGATGTTTCTCTTTTATAGAGACTTCCTTGAATGTTTTATGTTTCACTTTTGATGTAGGACATACATCAAAAGTATGTCTCTATAAATGAGAAACAACTAAGAATGATTTTGTCACACATCGAAAGTGGAACATAAAACATTCAAGGATGTTTCTATAAAAGAGAAACAACCAAGAATGGTTTCATAAATTCACAAGCCCATCAAATATATATGGGCTATTACGAATTTATTGTATTCATTTGTTTGTAAAAATTGATTTTAAATATAAAAATCAATTTTTATAAATATATTTTTTTAAAAATTCGGTTGAAAATGCGGTTCAAACCGCCAAACCGCCTGTTCACGGTTCACAATTCGCAGACCCTGAACCGGCCCGTGTTAACCGGCAACCCTCCGGACGGTTCAAACCGCCGGTTCCAGTTCCGGTTCCGGTTCATGAACCGGCGGGCCCGAACCGGCGGTTAACCGCCGGGCCGGTTCGGTTTGTGCATGCTCTTTAGTGTTAAGCTTCAAACAGATCATATCCCTTGGATCCTTGAATTGAATGGTTGTGATCAAATTAACCGAGCTACATTATTAGACTATAATGTTACGTTATTAGTCGGTGTGCACTATTAGAATGAAAATCTACATTATTAGACTTGAATGTTACATTATTAGACTAGAATGTTACATTACTAGTCGGTGTACATTATTAGAATGAAAATCTACATTATTAAATGACACGTGACATTAATCTAACTGTTAGATGACAAAATCGTGGGGTTCAGATTCGGTTGAATGTTTGGACAATATTTACATGTTGAACTTGAATACATCCCTATATAAATATATATATAGGATTATGATAAATACCGAACCACTCTTAAACCTTAAACGCCGAACAACATCATTATATGATAACATGGAGTTCATTATAATGAACTAATAACAAACATATAATGAACTTAAGATTTTTATATTATGCATGATGATGTCATTATTTTTAAATGTCAGAATTCCCTATAATGAACTACAAATAAAGTTGCAATGAACTCCGCGTTATTATATAATGATGTGTTTGACGTTTAGTGTTTAAAACTAGTTTGGTATATAACACAACCCTATATATATAGTTTTAATCTATGCAAAACTAGACAGAAACACAGAACAGATGATCAAAACAAGTATGTGTTTAAATCCAGAAATGCAGCCCAAATCTTGGCCCTAGGATTGGATGATCTAATGGTTAATAATTAACCAAAAATACGGAAGGTCATAATTAAGCAATTTTATGTCATATTATAATATTTGGGTTTAATGTCATGCTAAGATCATTTTAGGTCATGCTTTATTAGCATGACCTAAAAATTAACTAACTATGACCTAAAAGTGCCCTACGTATGATATTGTTCTGCATTTTTGTATTTAAATCTAGTTTTGCATAGTTAGTTCATTTTTAGGTCATGCTAATAAAGCATGACCAAAAATGATCTTAGCATGACATTAAACCCAAATATTATAATATGACATAAAATTGCTTAATTATGACCTTCCGTATTTTTGGTTAATTATTAACCATTAGATCATCTAATCCTAGGGTCAAGATTTGAGCTGCATTTCTAGATTTAAATGCATTTTTATTTTGATCATCTCCATATATATATATATATACATACATACATACATACATATATATATATATATATATGGGAGCGTTATTCTCCTATATATATATATTCTTTTAACTCTTCCATATAATATGTATTATATATATTCTATTAATTTTATATTTTATAGATATATATTCTACTATACAAAATAAAATATAATATATATTAATATATACATGTGTTTTTTTTCAGTTTTTCAGTTTTATCATATAATTTCGGTTTTTGAAGTTCGGTTTTTGGTTTTTCAGTTTTGGTTTTTTGATTTTTCGGGTTCAGTTCGATTTGGGTTTTGACCTAAATTCGATTTTTCGATTTTGGTTCGGTTTAAGCAAAAAACTGAACCGAAACTCAAATGCTACCCCTAAATGTTAAAGAGAGATAGAAAGAAAAAATAATTATATTTTATTGTTAATAGAGAACGAGGCAACTTAAGAGATAGAAATAAATTACCAAAAATAGAAAACAAAGCTAAGTTTGTGGGACGGCCCAAATGCAAAAGTCTATGTATTTTTGTGGGATGGAGGGAGTTATCTTTAAAGTACAAGTAATATTGATTTGAAATATTCAAATTTTGTAAATTTGTAGCTTCAGTTCTAACTTATTTCTAGGTGTGCTTATTCGGCCGGTGTTGGTTGTAATCCGACATGAAAATCAGTTAACAAGTTGCGGGATTTTATAAATCTAGGAACCGGAACCGGAACCGAACCGACTAGTTTCTGCAGGAACCGAAGAACTGATTTTTTCATCTAATTTTAATACTCCCTTCGTCCCACTGTAAGTGATAACTTTCCATTTTTTGTTATCTCACCATAAGTGATTGATTAACTTTTCTTGGCAAAAAAGCAACACTTTTATATTTTTTTGTTTTTTTCCCTCTTTTTACTTTATTTTCTCTATCTTACTTTATTCACTCTTTATTTTTTATACTTTTTCTTCTACTTTATTCTCCATTAACTCAATAAATATCATTTTCTTAAAACCATTGAGAAATTCATCACTTATGATAGGACATTGAAGACAAAATTTATTCCTATAAAAATTTTAATAATTCAATACTAATTTTTTTAACCCTAGGATATAATTCAATTTCATAAATTGAATACTCTCTATGACAAGATCTTAGGAGATTATAACTTTTCCAAATCTAAAAAATTCAAGAATTTATAGATAATTAACTCAAGATGAGACTGTAAATAACGACCAGATAGAGTAGGTAAATATTAAGCGAAACAACAATTGAAAGTAAGACTCATATGGTGTTCATTTTAGCTACTGGTGAAAACGTGTCCGAGTAATCCACACCGTAAGGTTGAGTACACCCCTCAGCCAGTAATAGTAGTGTAAAAATCATGGATTAAATATGCCCGGTTAATGGTTTTAACCAAAGAATAAATGTGACGAGAAATTTAATTTTGTGAAATTAAATGATATAGCGTCGATCTACATTTTACGTAGATAAATGTAGTATATTCACTTTCTCAAATCCGATTTCCGGTGAGTGAGAAATAGTGGATTAAAGTTGGGCATAATTAGCTTTTAATTAAAGCTTGGAGCATGTGCTTAGGGAATAATTAACTAGTGTTAATTATCCCACATTGGAAGATTAATACATCTTTAATGTGTTTAAATTAAGTGACTTTATGTTACTTAATAATTATAGTGGATCAAGATGGGTGAAAAAGCCCACACGCGCGCACACGCGCGCGCCGCCGCCGCCGCCCGCCCCGCCCGAGCCCGTGCTCGTGCTCGTGCTCGTGGGCGCGAGCCCGATCTCGATCTCGATCTTAGATCTTGGCAATTGGTCTTTGGATGGTCTTTGGGCTTGGGGCTTGGCCCAAACTATTCTTTTTGGATCACCGCCGAGTCAGCAATCCAAGTGGCTTGACACGTCGTCAAGCGAGGCACAGTCACGGGTGCCACGTGAGAAATCCACACACGCCTGTAACCGACGTCGGTTACGAATTGGCCATGATGAGCCTTCAATGGCTGGTTGACCCTGCATGGTGGCTTGGCCTATAAATAGGCTAGCCATACCACTGCATTAGGACACAACACATACCAGCATTCTCTGCATAAGCTCTCTCCCTCTCTCTGCATTGTCCTTCTGTCGAAGCTCTGTTCTCTCCTCCATCCAGTTCGCCGGAGCTCTAGTGATTGCGGTGCTGCATCAATAGAGACGTAGCCGTTTTACCTTTGGGGACGACACGCCAAACCGAAGAGCACTACCGGGGCGTATCTCGTCTTGCGGGAAGAGGCCTCCTCGACTCGGCTAAACTTAGTTCACGGTTCTTTGTTTCGAATTCTTACGTTGTAATTTCATTTAGTTCAGTTTCTCCTCTTCTTTCTTTTGGGTTGTATTACGCCCGGTTTTGTTATCTCTTGTAATCACCAGAAACCAACAAGTAGCGCGTTGTCTCACCAACTTCGGACTTCCCCCTAGTGCGAGACACTCTGCAAGACGGGACGCCCGCAACGCGAGCTCGCCCGTGGCTCATCCCGCTCAACGAAACTGAGCTGGCAAGTGCTGCGTTGCGGGTACCTTTAGAATGTGATAGATGGAGTACTAGTTTATAGGGGTACTAAAGTACTTTTGTGAATAGTACTTTGTGACGCACTGAAATAGAAAACAAATTTATCTTAGTGGTAGTAGTATCATTGAGGGTATCAGCTCCTCAGAATTTTGTTCTGTTTTCCTAGAAAAAGGTCGACTATAGTAGCTCACTTAAGATACCATCAAATTTAGGTGCGGATCTCCTACTCTACTATTAGTGCATTATTCTACCCTAACCCTCAGGATAAAATAAAATAATCTTATACATGTAAGTGATGGTGTGATTATTTTATTTCGTTGTGAGTGTTGAAGCAGGAATGATGCAGTATGAGATCCACTCAGGTCAAATGTGGCTTACTTTTTGCCACACTACGGGATGGATCATCAATGAAATCTTTGAATATAGCACATCACTCATATTTTGGGTATTATTAATGCGGTCAAATGTGGCTTACTTTTTGCCACACTACAGGATGGATCATCAATGAAAATCTTTGAATATAGCAACACATCACTCATATTTTGGGTATTATTGCATTAATAATAGGAGTATTGCATTAGGCATAATATTCACTAAGTAAGGACGCTTTTTTATTCTATTAAAAACGCTATTTTTCGTTGCTAAATATATCACATACGCTTTAAAAAGCGTCCTTATTCGTGGCGTGCCAAATTAAAATAAGGACGCAAGGTGGGAGTGTCGGTGCATTAATCTTAGGACGCTTTTTAAAAAGCGTCTCTATATATAACTTAGAGACATTATTAAAAAGCGTCTTGAATTGCAACTTAGAGACACAATTAAAAAGTGTCTCGAAATGCAACTTTGAGACATGATTAAAAAACGTCTCTAAGTGCAACTTAAAGACACAATGAAAAAACGTCTCTAAATGCAACTTAGAGACGCTACTAAAAACGTCTCTATTTTCAAACATTGCATATCATATTAAAGCAAATGCAAATTTCAACAAATCTACTTGTATTTAAAAAAAATGAATATTAAATAATTTTAGAAATCTGGCAATAAAAGAAAAAAAAGGGATTTATTAAGATATAAACCAACTAAAAATAGTAAATATTTACGAATCTACAACTAAGTCTGGCTACGATCAGCCTCTTTAATATTTGTTGAATTCATTCAAAAAATAAGCTATTCCATATTTGCATCTTTAGTCACCCCTGCATAATTTTGGGTTCCATGTACCATCCTTGCACTAACTCCAAGTTCATTGAATATTTCTTTTTCTACTTCAGTTGGATTAGTTTCATCAGACTTTGCAATTCACTCTGCCACCATAGCTGATGCTTTCAAAAGAAGTAAAATATGACATTGATGTATAACTAAAACATCTCATCTTAAAGTCTCTCATTTCTCAAGCAAATTCCAGTAGCTTTACCACTTGATCTTCAGGGCATAGACTTACTCCATTCAACGAAGAACATGTTACTGAGAATGAAAGCATGAGTAAGGGGTGTAATACTCACCAAATGAAGACATGACATATTCACTCACAACTGTAATGAAAGTATAATAAACTACACAGCACACATGTATCAAGACGTTTCAAGGAGGTAAAGATACAAAATATCCAACTAATTTTCATGGCAAAAATTCATTTCATTTAACAGAGAACACGTTACTGAGAATGAAAGCACGAGTAAGGGGTCCAATACTCACCAGTGACTCCAGAGCACCGCCACTCCCATACACATTCGCAGCTAAAATACCTTGGCCAGATTTCACTGAGGGCTTTGCATACGCTGGGGCCATTTCATGATTATGCTCCTTTAGGAACCTAGAAACCTTCCATTGGCCACTATCATCGCAAACGAAAGATACCATCGCTCTGCATCCTGTTCTCGTTTCCGGCTTTTTGTAACAGACACTACTGGTATCTGCTTAATCATCGTTAACCCCTTCCTTTGAACAACAGTGAGTTTTTTTATCACACCTTCTTTGTTCCCATAAAATAGTACTGCTTCCCCCTACGGACATTGAAATCCATGGCAGTCGCGTAATCACAGTACAGCATATACGCTTTCTCCTCACTGTACACAGCTTGCTCCAATAATTTCTTCTCCAGCTCCAAAATACGACCTCATCTTGCCCCTCATTCCCATCAACCACTTCTCCAACAGAACGAGGCTGTGCAACTCCTTCCTCATCACAATCTCCACAAGCCGATCCATGGATTTCGAGGTCGAATCCAAGATTTTCCATCTCTGTGAAGTAAGGTGTGAAGTAAGGCAGAATATACTTTCATTTTGAGCTCATAATCAGACATAAAGATGATGCTTAAAACTCAGAAAAATGCCATTTGATCAAAAACACCAGCTACACCAAAACACATTTGTAAAATCAAATCTTCGATTGAAAATCAATAACCACAAAACAATTTTTAGAATAACCAGCTCAAAAATATTCATGATCAAAAGCTTTCGCAGAATAATTGTAAAATCAAATCTTCTATTGACAATATCTGCACCGGCATTTGCAAAAAAATGCGCACATCAATACAAGGAAGCATTAATCGCTGTATATACATTAACGAAAGTGAAGCGGAGATAACAAAGCATGAACGTTACAGAATTAGCTCCACAGACACAGTGAATGAAGGAACCGAACCTCAATTAAGAGCTGCAGAGAGAAGACGATTTTTAGGAAGGGGCATTGCAAAGTTTTCTGATTACTTTCAGGAAGGGGCACTGTAATCTGATTGGATTACAGTGTGTGGAGACGACGAGAAGATTCTGCAGCTGTTGATGAGCTCCAATTGTATGAATTCGATGGCGATTGTGCTCCAGCGAGGCGGCACGAAGGCGACGTCGAGAATTGGCGAGGGCTGATTATCAATGGAACTACGCCGCGAAGCATCAATGCGTCGATCTCTTCAATCGTTGCTGAATTAATCGGAAAAGGCTAATCAGTGAGGATATTCTCCATGGGAGAAGAGAATGCGGTGAGGAAGGAGAGAGCAGAGAGGGGATGAAGATTTCAAATATCAGGGCTTATATTTTCAAATAGAGAGAGAGATTCACGAATTATGTGTACATACCTAATTTATCATTTAGAGACAATTTTGGCTTAAATGTGTCTCTAATTTAGAGATGTATATATTCCTAATTTAAATGATGAGAGACACATGTACTTATTGCGTCTTTAATTTAAATAATTAGAGACACGTATATTCAATGCGTTACTAATTTAAGTACGCTTTATTTTGTGTCTCAAATTTTGGCTATTTTTAAAATTTTTCCAACGCAAATGATTGCATATCTATAGAGTATATTTGTTGTAGTGGCCGCCCAAGGAAGGGGTCTTCTTCCTTGGGACGGAGAGAGTATCTTTTTTCTTAATGATTCCAATCATATATTTTCGTCAATGGAAAAAGTTGAGGAGGATAATCGCTAAAATAAATACCATCATTCTTTACTAACCACCATGAATCATGTGTGGACTGTGCAAAGAATTTTTCATGAAAAACATCAAAAGCTTTGTCCTTTGAATCCCACCAGAGATGACAGAAGAATAACGTAGTCGAAAAAAAGTTTTTACAAAAGCTCCATTCATATTTTTGGTTGGCCGAAATGGTATGAAATCCGAGGTCGTCATTTTTAGATACACAATGAATCTTCAATGATTTTGAATTTGAAATGAGATTATTGAGGATATAAGAGCATCCACAACGGAGAGCACGCGCTCGTCCGTCCGTTCGTGCCAGCGGCGTGGCACCTAGGGATGTCAATTTAGCCCGCAACCCGTGGGTTGGCCCGAATAGCCCGCCAAATTTATAGGGTTAGGGCTGAAAATTTCCAACCCGATAAAATTACAGCCCGATTAGCCCGCACCCGATTAACCCGCAACCCGTTAGGGCCAGACCCGAAAACCCGATGGGCTGGCCCGAAAACCCGATAAAATTTCTATTGTTCTATTTGTTTGACTCTAATTCGACACTTCATTGATTATTTTATAATATAGATTACTAAAAAAATAACTTTCCATTTTATATATTAAATACATAAATTATATATTAAGTTTTTATTAATATAATAATAGATAAATGAATTACAAACTTCAAATTCACTAAAAAATATATTTAAATTTCGAAACATGCTTTAAAAGTTCTTGATGTGTATGTTTTATTTTGCATAAATCTCAAATATTAGTATTTGATCATGTTTATGTTTGAGTTTAAGCATATATCTCAAATTTATCATAATTAAATATTTTACATTTTATAAATATAACTAATTTTCACTATCATTTATTGGATTGACCGCATGTTAATTTTATCGGTAGCAACCCGATGGGCTAGCCCGAAACCCGAGCTTTTAGGGTTAGGGTTGAACTTTTATAACCCGTAAAAATCACGACCCGATTAGCCCGCACCCGATTGACCCGCAACCCGAATAGGGTTGGCCTGAAACCCGGTGGGCTGGCCCGATTGACATCCCTAGTGGCACCGCTGTCCGCCGCTGCGCTCTTGCCGCTGGCACGGCGCTGCTTGATGCATCGAGCATGTCCGTGCCAGCAAGGAGCGTACGTGACAACGTGTGATTGGCCAACGGCATATCCGTTGGAAAATCATTTTTTTATTTTTTTAAATCGAAAATAGTACAAAAAAAAAAATTCCGAATCCCAAAAAAATGGCCGTTTTTTGCCCATTTTTCTGTATTTTTTTATTTCCCCACCCCCCAAAACCATCTATAAATACACACATTCATCATCCATTTTTCACATCAAATCATCTCTCATTCATATTTTTCATACAAATTATCTACATCTTCATTTCTCACTCAAAACCTCAAATGGATTTCACTCATCTCATTGTGAAAGCAGAGCGCGAAGAACAAGAATACTACGAACAACATCGTGTCGCTTATGAAGCATATGTCGCAGCGAATACCCCCGCCCCTCCTCCTCAACCAACTAGATCAACTCGTCGCTACATCCATCGTGACCGGGAGGGAGCCCGCGAAAGGCTCGTTGCCGACTATTTTGCCGACCCGCCGCGGTTTCTGGAAGATTACTTTAGGCACCGTTTTCGCATGTCAAAGCGCTTGTTTGTACGTATTGTCAATACATTGTCCGCCCGTGTTAAATTCTTCCAAACAGGTCCAGATGCAGCCGGTCGGCAAAGTCTCTCGGCGTTGCAGAAGTGTACGTGTGCCATCCGACAACTCGCTACTGGGCAAACGACCGACCTCTTCGACGAGTATTTGCATGTCGGTGAGCCCACTAGAATCATTTGTCTTAAAAATGTTTGCGAGGGCGTTCGTACAACTTTCGGTGATGAATTCCTTTGGGCACCCACCACCGATGATTGCCAATGGTTGCTTCGTCTTCACGAATCAGTCCATGGCTTTCCCGGTATGCTTGGCAGCATTGACTGCATGCATTGGAGGTGGAAGAATTGCCCGACTGCTTGGAGGGGGCAACACTTAAGCGGCCACAAAGGCGGCGGCCCAACACTTATCCTTGAAGCGGTCGCCGACTACCGCCTATGGATTTGGCATGCATATTTCGGTGTTGCCGGATCCAACAACGACTTGAACGTGCTCTATTCTTCACCCTTCTTTAATGATGTGTTGAATGGTGTAGCACCGGCGATCGACTTCACCGTCAACAGAAATGTATACCACATGAGTTACTATCTCGCCGATGGTATCTACCCAAGGTGGTCGACTTTCGTGAAGACGCTCAGCAACCCGCAAGACCCGAGATGGGTTCTTTTTGCGCAGCGTCAAGAGTCCGCCCGGAAAGACGTCGAAAGAGCCTTTGGGGTCTTTCAAGCCCGATTCAACATTGTGAAGGCCCCGTCTCGGCCGTGGTACGTGAAAAATATCACCGACATCATGTACACATGTATTATCTTACACAACATGATTATAGCCGACGAAGGACCGAGGGCGGCTATCTTTTACGACGAGGATGAAGCCGGAAGCTCAAGCGCGAGGTCTCCCCCACGCCGAGGTGTGCATACGACGGTGGGTGAGAGGATCGAAACAAGGCACACAATGCGCGATACCCGAACTAACGTTGAGCTACAAGAAGACCTAATCAAACACATGTGGGCGAAATTCGGCAACGAGTAGTGGGTTTTTTAATTTTATGAATTTAATTATGTAATTTTTAATTTTTAGGAGTTTAATTATGTAATTTTTAATTTTTAGGATTTTAATTATGTAATTTTTATTTTTTAAGATTTTAATTATGTAATTTTTAATTTTTATTGTATTTTGTAATATTATTCCGGGTATGTTTAATGTATTTTAATTTTGTGGAAATGTTTTATTTAAATTGAATAATGGAATAGTGGGACACTTGTGCTCGTTCTTGCGGAAGAGCACGACTGTGGGTGTTGTGCTCTTGCCTAAGAGCAGGCAGAAATAAGTGGGACCGGGCCAACAACCGTGCTCGTTGACAAGAGCACGGTTGTGGATGCTCTAAACGTGATGTTTTGTTGTAGCAAAACAACCATCCACAACCTCTCGCAGAAAGAAGACTTCCACACATACAAACAAGAAGATGATTTTTTACATTGTAGATCTGCTTATTTGGTTAAATATTGTCCGAAGATTTCAATTTATATTGTTGTTTTTCTTTTGAGATATATGGTAGTGAAATTAAATTTAAAGAAAGAAGCTATTAGTCTGGGCTTACTTTGGAAATTTGCTTGAATTATTATTCAATTTTTGGTATTCACAAGTCAAGGTTTAAATTTTAGGAACTTGTGATAATCAAGTGCGAAATAGTTGAGTCAATCAATGATAGTTAAGATCTAATACTGTAATCTTTGTATTTTAATAGAAAAAACAGTATGCTCCGGTATATACAAATTTTACAGCCGTATTTATATAAAGGTCGGTAGCTATTTAAATCATAATTACAGTGATAATAATTCATATTCTAATGAGTTTAAATTGATTTCAATTAACTGAAAAAATCCTATAAAGAGATGTTCATGTCAAATCTTCTTAAATTCTTAGGCCCAATATATCAGTATTTAGAGAAATAGATAATTAAACATAAAACATAGTTAACATAGAAAATCATACACTGATACACTCACTTAAGATTATATATCCTTCAAAACAAAATAATGATACAAGATTATAAACTAATTATGCAATACGAACATTTTAATTCTAACATTCTCCTTATGATTGATAATTGATTCCCATGAATAAGATAGGTTTATTTATTTAGAGGGAAAATCAGTGCGAAAATGAAATGCTAATAATTCAAAATTCATTTTCATGTCACTCGAGCCAACGCGCCAAAAATTTGAAATACCAGAATCCAGTCATCCTCTAATCTCCACCGTCAGTTTCTAGGTAATATCTGAACGGCTAATAATGTCGATTCGCTCCAAATGAATTCCACCAATCATGTTCCGCCCCTCTTCCTATATAACAAAACCCTACTCTCCAACATCACTCATCTCCTCAAATTCAATTCAGTTTAATTTAATCTAATTCAATTCCAATCCAATCCAAACTCTCTCTCTCTCTGAAAATGGCGCCGAAGGCTGAGAAGAAACCCGCGGAGAAGAAGCCAGCCGCCGAGAAGGCCCCCGCCGCTGAGAAGGCTCCGGCGGAGAAGAAGCCGAAGGCCGGGAAGAAGCTGCCTAAGGACGCCGGCGCCGCATCCGCCGACAAGAAGAAGAAGAGGAACAAGAAGAACGTGGAGACGTACAAGATCTACATCTTCAAGGTGCTGAAGCAGGTTCACCCGGACATCGGTATCTCCAGCAAGGCGATGGGGATCATGAACAGCTTCATCAACGACATCTTCGAGAAGCTGGCGCAGGAGTCGTCGCGGCTCGCTCGCTACAACAAGAAGCCAACCATCACTTCTCGGGAGATCCAGACCGCCGTGAGGCTGGTGCTGCCCGGTGAATTGGCGAAGCACGCCGTCTCTGAAGGGACCAAGGCTGTTACCAAATTCACTAGCTCCTAAATATTTTCTGTTTTTACTGCCCCTAAATACTTTTAATTTGATGGTTGATATTTGATTAGGGCATTTTAAGTGCTATCATGACTGTTTAGATCCAAAATTTTACATCTGTTCTCATTTTTGTTTTGTAATTTTGTGTTAGAAATGTATGAATGAACAGATCAGATTGATGTTATGGTCAAATGTTTATGTTACTTAGATGGAAATTTGAAAACATTTTGGAAGAGCAAAGTGTATATTACGTTTTCAATTAACTTTTGGCTGCAAATTGGAAATTTCTCGATTTTAGCAGTAAATTATTTTATGTTAAATTAATAGGCTATTAGAGCGTCCACTATAATGTGGACGCGGCTATAGCCGCGAGCGGGGCGGAAGCGGGGCGGTAGGCGCGGCTATTATAGTGGAGGGGGTGTCCGCCGCGAGGGTGGACGCGGCTGGTGGGGGGGAGGGCGGCGGACGAGGCTTCGCCGCGAGTGGGGCGAGGACGCGGCGGGGTGGCTATAGCCGCGCCTATAGGCGCGGCGCCTATAGTGCCACGAAGATTAGCCGCGGCGGTTGCGATTAGCCGCATGGTTTGAATTTTTTTTTTCGTTTTTCATATCTATATAAATACCACTCTCCTTCCTCCCCCACTCCCATTTTCACAACATCCATACACCCACTTTCTACAAAAACACTCTCTACAAAATGCACCGAGGAGACGACGAATCACCCGACACTGAGGAATCGGGATATGACAGCAATCCATCTCAGCCGTCGGGTTTTGCCGGATATGCTTCTCAGCCGTCGGGATTTGGCGGATATGCGGCTCCGTCACAGTCTTGGAGTTGGAATCAATCACCACCACCGTGGGCATCGAGTCCACCCCTTCCTCCATCTCAGTCGTGGAGATCCTCACCAACGCCGCCCGCTTTACAACGGAATCTGAGTCGTTCCGCTTTTGGAGATTACCGACCCAACCTAGACGCGCTTCACCTGGCGCGGCCGGGTTCCCCTTTTCAAGCCAGCCAATCTCCAATCACCGAAGCAGATCAAGACGCATTTGATACTATGTTGGGTCTGCTCAGTACCGGCATCCCAGATACGCCGGTAGCGCGGGTGGAAACACCCGTTCCGACCCGAGGAGGTGGCGGCAGCCGGGGCTCTGGTGGCAGTAGGGGCAGAGGCCCTAGGGGCGGAGGCGGCAGTCGTGGCACCGGCAACGTCGGTGGACACTCGGGTAGCTCCCCCGGCATTGCGAGTAGCGAGGGCAGTGGCCCCGGCGGTAGCGGTGATCAGCCCGAGGGGTCCAGCCGCGGCAAGCCATACAGCAAAGACGAGAGCATTGCCGTGGCGAAGGCGTGGGATGCTATCACTTCGGACCCCGTGGTTGGTACCGATCAGGAGTCGGGGAGCTTTTGGAGGCGCGTCATGATGGCATACGAGGAATTGAAGCTCGACGGCGCCGAGAAGCGCGACCCAGAACAGATCCGAAAAAAGTTCGGTAGGATACTGCGGGCTACCAAGCTGTTCGCGTCCATATACGAGAACAACCTTCGCCACGCCGAGAGTGGCAGAAGCGCAGAAGATGTGAAGACCCTGTCGGAGGGCCAATACCGCAAGACGGGCCAGCCGAAGTTCACCTTGTGGGAGGAGTATCTTGTCCTCGCGGATTGTCCGAAATTCAGGTCGATCGTGGCGAACGAGGTGGAAACAGCCGGTGGCTCGAAGCGCACAAGGCACAACCTTGCCGGGGAATACAACAGTGGGAGCGGCTCGCACGAGTTCGAGCAGTCCGACGAGCAAGTCGAAGAGCCAGCCGCGACTCACATTAGGCGACGACGGCCCATGGGACAACAGGCCTCTATCCGCAGAGCCAGAGGAGGTAGAAGTGCTTCCCGCCAAACGGCGGCCGCGTCCGGATCGCGCATCCCCCAGTCTGCCCCAATCCCACAGCCCACGGTGCAACCCCACGAGGTATTGGCCAATAGCATAGACGTAACGTTGATGCAACAACTGCAAGACGTATGCAGGTCATACGCAGGGGAAACTGACCCGTACGTCAAGAACGTCTACAAGAGGCTCATCAATCGGCTTGAGAGTCGACTGGGGTTGGTTGATAATGCGCCCGGGGATACCGCGGCCGGCAGCAGCGAGAGAGGAGGAGGAGAAGAAGAAGAAGAGGAAGACGAGGAAGCCGACTCCGACACCGAGTAGACGGTGCCGGAGTTTTGTTGTTGTATTTTATTTTCATTATTCGTTGTATAATTTTACCGGTATGCAATACAACGAATATTCGGCCTAATTACCTCGTATTCTAGTTATTTACACTGCGATTATTTAAATTACACTTGATTGAAACTAAAAAATATTTAAAAATGAAAATTGATTATAAAATTTTGGGGCTATTGGAGTTGTCCACTATAGTGGCGGAAATAGAATTTTGGGGCTATGGACAAAAAATTGGGGCTATGGACAAAAAACTAGGGCGGGGCTATTGGGCGTGTCCACCTTATAGTGGACACCCTTAAAAGATGAGTAAATGACCGGATTCATTTCACTGTATCCTTTGATTAAATCTTCCTCCCAACCAACAAATAAAATCCATATTTAATTGGTCGAAGGGGGAAGTTTAGGGAGTCTGCTCAAGTAATTAGGCCAAATTTGGTTATTTTTATTAATTGCTGGCACATAACATGATTTATTCATTTTTTTGGTTTAATCATGTGTGTACTGAATTTGCTTTTGGCGGAATCTGACTAAAATACTTTCTTTTCTTGTTCATATAAAATTGGATGAGATGATTGTGGTTGGAATCAGGAACGATCAGGGAGTTTCACTCCTGAATTTGTTGTGTTCTAGAGTTGAAAGAGTTGTTTTTAGCCTGAATTGAATCCTAACCTTTGAATTTAAACTCCAAATTAATACAGTAAGTGAAATAACTAATTTCGGAACCAGGTGGAAATAAGAGAATTCTATCGGACCCGAGCAGGTGGAGTTTATGGTGGGAAACTCACCCAGTCGGCTGAAACTTTCTGGAGTACTACTAGTATGCTTGACTCATGTGCCAGATTTAATGATTCTTGATCCTTTGTACTCCCTCCGTCCCACTCAAGATGGTCACATTCTTGAGTGGCACGGGATTTTAGAAAGTGTTCAAAGAAAAAAAATAGTTGAATATTTTAATGAGGAGAGAAGAGAGAGGGGGTTATTTCCAAAATTGGAAAGTGACCATCTTGATCGAGACAAACAAAAAAAAGAAAGAGGTTCATCATGAATGAGACGGAGGGAGTACTCCGTACTACTACCTCCGTTCCATAGTAGTAGAGTCATTTTGCCATTTTTGTACGTTCCATAGTAATAGAGTCATTTTCCTTTTTAGTAAAAGTCAACACATTTTGCCACACCTATTTTAGTCTCTCTTCAGCTCTCTACTTTTTCCATTTTCCACTTTATTCTCCCTTTACTCAACTCACCTAACACAATTTTTCTTAATTTCCGTGGCGAAAACAAACGTCTCCATTACCATGAAACGGAAGGAGTATTTAATTGTTTGACCATCTATTAGATAAATTTAGGCTAATAACAAGATTTAAGAAATTAGTAGTGTATGCTAGAAAGAAAAATAATTAATAGTAGTTGAGAAATTTAGATTCTGACGTGTGAAGCAAGCATTAAATCGATGTATTATGTTAAATGAGAATAGATTAATCACTAGCTTATTCATATTCTTATCATTTTAGGTTTATTAATGTTCAATGAATCCTAATGTATTTCTTTTTCTATTCATCGTATTGAGCAAAAACACATTTTTCCTTGGCTAAATTTTATGTTTGTAAAGTTGGTTCATATTACTATGCCTCAATTTGGTACTATTGATATCCATGACCCCTTTAATTATTCAAGATTTAATCTTGTAACGAAAGGAACATATATCTGAATATATTTTCATATCAACTCAAAATACTGTGTAGCAACTTATTTTCATTACTTGGTAGCTGAGAATCTAGTTTATACACCATATCAATTAGTTGTGGCTTTCAATTATATGGTACATTATCTACCATGATATTTTAAATAACGTTTAGACTATGAACAACAATCCAATTGGTAATATGTTTTCCCTCTAACCAATAGGTTAGGAGTTTGATTCACCAATAAGTAGATGAAGAACCATTATTATTGATTCTCTTAATTTAGGAAATAATTTTTTTAAATAATGATTAGTTACGTTACAGTTTACTGTCTGGTTTTCATGAATTTTCATAGGCAATATCTTCAATTTGTTTTAGTTTAATTTTCCGAGAAAAATTTCGATTATAGCTTAAACTTTGGTCTATAATATTTTTTGTAGGCCGAACTGTAAAAAGTTTAAATTGTAAGCCAAACTTTGAGGAATTATTTAATTATAATCAGCAACAATAACAATATTCATTTTGGATCTATTTTTCAGTGAGTTTAAAAAACGATTGGTTCAATTAATTCATAAGCTTTGTCTACCATAGTAAAACCAAGATTTTTATGTACCAATCAAATCATGGTCGAGTATCGACGATGAATTTTACTACTATTAAATATAGACCCGGAAATGACTATTGTCACAACCCAGCCAAAATTTTCGTCAATATTCAAACAAAGTTATCGAGTACAAATCTTCATACTGACACAATCGAAAAATGTTCATGCATCAGTTGAATGAATCTTGTTATAAATACTGCAAGTTATTAAACAAAATATGAAGTTTAAACTGCAATTAGAATTATCTCTATGCTGTAAAACAGATTAATGAACATTAAGAAAATACATAGAATATATATTATTCAAATTTTCTTGAAAATTTATCAATTCAACGCTACTAAACACGTAAAAAGCGTTATGTTAATATTAGTAAAAGAGTAATGCTAAATGACCACATTATGGCCAGCCATAAAAATAAAAAATTAATAAAAGTTAGTGCATTTAATGTCATTTTGGTGAAATCAATACCTCTAAAAAGTATAAATTTTATTTGGACAAATGTACCCTTAATTATGACATACTATAAATATGAAGAAACTAGTATAATTTATTCAATTGGATTATACATTAACTCATGTTGCATCAAATTTATATAAACAAAATCAAATTTAATAATGTTACATGATTAATTCAATTTTATCTTATATTTATAATACCAACGCATCGTGATAAGTATTTACGCACGAATAAAAGTATTGGTCCGATATTGAAATATTGGAATATTGCAATGATAAATTCAAATTTTTATTTTTAGCTTTATTTGTTAGTAAATATATTAAAATATGAAAATAATATTACATAAAAGATAAATGCATTAATATGTAGACTGTGAGTGGATTCTGAGAGGTAATATTATTATGATTTACTTTATTTAGTGGTTTAGCATATTTACATGAATTATAAAATATGAAATCATGATTTACTTTTTATTCAAATATAAAATATATGTGTCATTGTATTATTTAAATATTTGTTTATTCTTTAAATTAAATTATTGAAATAAGTAAAAGTTGTAAGCTAATACTTATGGAGTACACGGTGATGGTGATGGTGATGGTGATGGTAATGATGTTAAGTTATGTAGTAACGGAGTAGCACATAGTATTATAGTCTATATTAACGGTAATAATATTAATTGCTATTATTATTAATTAGATTATATCACAACTTAATTGGAAGTATATAAACATATAAACTATTATGTATAACGTTACATTTTGGTACATATTTTAATGCACAATTGGTAAAGTAAGAGAGAGAAAGAAAGAGAGAGAGAGGAAGAAGAAGACAAAAATGAATAAAGTATTGTTAGAAGAGAATGAGTCTCACACTCTCACTTCAATTGAGAGAAAAAAGTTTTCCAAATTAGAAAGTATATATTCTTGTGAGACGAACTAAAAAATGCATATTATTGAGAGACGAAGAAAGAATATTATAGTCTTATAGATTACTAATATACAAATGCAATATGAGAATTTAAAATTGATGGCTAAAAATTCCACATTTTGGTAGGTAATCTACTTTTTGGCAACTTATAATCAGAAACGTGGACTCCTGTGAGTCCAGAGAAGTGATAATGAAGTTAATCTGACATAGGAACTAATCCCCATTTAGGTATATATGAAGGCAAAATTTGAGATTTTAAGGTGGACTATTCGAGTATTAATGTTGGCGCCAATGGTTTGAAAAAAAATAATATTTTGTGTTCATAACTCATAAGAACCATGAATACATACTAATTTGTTGGATATAAAATTACATTAGTATATGTCATAACTGATAAACAAGCTTTGTCCCAAAACTCTTTGATACAAAATCTCAAAATTTGAGTAATAATTTCAAAATCACATAAATCACTCAAGACCACCTCATTATTTTATTTATACTAGGTATTCATAATTATGAGTGTAGTCTGTGTAGAGATATGTGAAAGATTACATCAGCCCTTCAATTTACAAGAAAATATTCTGTTTGTTCGATGTCATTTAATTTTGTAGATATGATTGCATATTGGGAAACATAGGTAATTAATGAGAGATGGGTCAGGCTATAAATTTGATGGGATTTTATGTTGAAATGTGATACAGGACCCCCGTCAGCTAGGCTCAAGGAGCGCGGAGCGTCGCAAGATGCGGAGTTGGACGCCGACACCAACATGCCGGCGGAGCAGCGCGAGCCGGAAACAACGCGAAGGGATCGAGCGGAGAGAAGACAGACGAGAAGGCCTTCGCGCTATGGCGACTTTGTCGCACGTTAAGTGCATGATCCATGGGCTTTTTTATTTATTTTATTTATTTTATTTGCAAGCATTTTATTTTAGGTAATTAGGTCTTTTTTTGGTAAATCCTTTCCCGGATCGAAGTTGGATCCTTAGCTTATAAATAGGCGTCTATATCATTCTTTTTTTTTTCTCTCAAGAAATAAAATACATTTTTTACGCAATTTATCGTTGTTTTCCTCGTGCACGAAAGCACGAACCCTCGAACTCGACGCCGGATTGATCGACGGGCAAAAGCCCCCGCGACGTTCGACGCGATTTCATATCGTTCCGGAACTTTATTCATAACAAGTGGTGCTTTCATCCTGAACTCACGGTAGTATGTCGGAACACACCGAACCGATGACTATCCGCGGTCTGGAGCCGCTGCCTCAACCCCCGACGCCGTTGGACGCGGGATCTCTCGCGATGGAACACATGCTCGCATCACTAGCTCGCATGGAGGCAGAGTTGAAGGAGTTGAAACTAGCGAACCGGCGTGACCACGGCCACGTCGCGGCAAGCGCACCCCAGCGACCGGATCCAGAGCCTCCCTCTGGCAGATTCGCGCAGCCTCCCCACGCACCTGTGACCAGCGCGTATCGGACAGGGCCTTCGCGGTCCATGATGGGCAACTCAGCCGCCGGTGGTTTTCTGGGGTTTCCTTCGAACCCTACCCAAGTTCTTGGAGTTCAGCCGCCATTGAACGTGGCTCATCCAGGAGTCCAGCCAAACACTAGCCTTAATCTTGGGCAACAAGCGACATCCCCGGGGGGGTACCCAGGGTGGCAGCCGCAGCCTACTCCGACCCCGGGATTGACCTCTTGGACGGGTCCGACCCATACGTCGTGGGACCTTCCGAGGCCGAGTCCGGAGGAGCCTTTACATCGTCAGCCGACGAGTTGGGATAATCCTGCGTTGCGACAAACTTATGGTCAGCAACCCGAGTTCTCGAAGCAATTCAAGATGCAACAACCACGATTTGATGGCTCGGATGCGGCGAATTGGATTTCACGGGTACAGTACTATTTCGGGCATTTATTGATGCCCGAGGATCAGCGATTACACTATGTTGTGATGTTATTCGACCCACCAGCTTCGGAATGGGTTTTCAACTATCGCGAGAATAACCCGATGGCTCGGTGGCCGGATTTTTTGGAAGACGTGCGTCGACGGTTTGACCCGCAGTACTTTCAGAACTTCATTGGCCTGATTGCCAAGTTATGCCAATCGGGATCCTTGGCGGAATATCACACGGCTTTCGAGACAATGCTTAACCGGGTTCGGGGGGTACCAGAATATATCCTGCTGCCAATTTACGTCGAGGGTCTTCAACAACCAGTTAAGAATCAGGTTAAACACCAGAACCCATCAACAGTGGCGGCAGCAATGGCGTTAGCAACCGAGTACGACAGCTGCTTGGAGCGCCCCCCGCCAGTATCGGGGGGACAACGTCGTAATTGGCAGAACCGTGACCCGCGACCGCAGGCACATCCCCAGCAGCAATTAGCAGTACCGGCACCTCCTGCTCAGCAGAACCGACCCCCCCTGTCCAGGGGATCGGAGTATGGCAAGTTACCGGTGGTGCGTTTGACGGCAGCTGAACGGGCCGAACGTTCGAAGCTCGGTCTCTGTTGGTACTGCCCTGAAAAGTGGGCCGCAGGCCACTCCTGCAGGGGCCGTTTTTTGGTATACATGGGGGCGGATATGGAGTCAGACGAGGAGTCTGAGGGCCTACAGGAGAAGCAAGATGAGCCGCCGGTAATATCAGCGGATTTGTCCCACATCTATGCCTTGGATGGGCGGCAACGGGAAGACGACATTGAATTACGGGGGCAGATTGGCGACAGTCCCGTAAGGATCCTGGTGGACACGGGGAGCTCCCACAATTTTTTGCACCCCCAGATAGCGGAGAAACTAGCCCTTCCCCTCCGGCAAATCCGACCCTTCCGGGTGTACGTAGGGAACGGTGAGTCCTTGCTGTGTTCCTTCGCCAGCATCCAGACCAGGGTAGTAATTCAGAAGCATGTCTTCTTGGTCGATCTCCACATCCTCCCCGTGCATGGCCCTGATGTGATTTTGGGTAGGATTTGGCTCAAACAAATGCACAGAGTCACAAGCGACTATATCGATGGCACATTAGAGTTCACCAGGAATGGGAGGAGGGTATGCCTTAAGCTCGTTCCGCCTTCAGCTGAAGAAGTTTCCTTGAAGACACTCTCAACCCTACTAACATTGCAGGGTGGGGCTGAGATGTATGAGTTGATACAAGCACCGACGACGGAACATCAGTCGGGCGAGGCTGACAATAGCCATTCCTTTCCACGGGATCTGCCGGATGAGATTCGGAGCGTGCTAGAAGCACACAGCGAGGTTTTTGGTCTGCCGACGAGCATGCCCCCCAGACGGCGCTTTGACCACAAAATCCACCTCTTACCGAACACCAAACCGGTTAATGTGAGGCCGTACCGTTACCCGTACTTCCAGAAAAATGAAATAGAGAAGCAGGTGAGGGAGATGTTAGAATCTGGATTGATTCGCCCGAGCCAAAGCCCTTTCTCTTCCCCGGTTCTGTTAATCAGGAAGAAGGATGGGTCCTTTAGGTTCTGCATTGATTATAGAGCACTGAATGCCGCGACCGTCCCCGATCAGTTTCCCATACCAACAACGGATGAGTTGTTCGATGAATTGGGGGCAGCGAGGTTTTTTACAAAGTTAGACTTACGATCAGGCTACCACCAGATCCGCATGAGCGACGAGGATATTTTCAAAACCGCATTTCGTACACATGACGGACATTTTGAGTTCTTAGTGATGCCATTCGGGTTGACTAACGCACCCTCGACATTTCAGGCGGCGATGAATGAAGTCTTCAGACCACTCTTGCGTAAATCGGTGATAGTATTTTTTGACGATATACTCATTTATAGCCCCTCGCTGCTGGCACATGCCCGTCACGTTCATGAGGTTCTATCTATTCTCAAGACTCACCAATTTTTTGTGAAGATGTCAAAGTGCACTTTCGCGTGTACCACGGTGGAATACTTAGGGCACCTTCTTACGGCGGGAACTCTGAAAGCCGACCCGTCAAAGATCGAAGCAATGGTGGCATGGCCTGTCCCAACCACAGTGAAGCAATTACGGGGGTTCCTCGGCCTGACGGGTTACTACCGTCGTTTCATTGAGCATTATGCTTCCATCGCTGGACCGTTGACAGAACTATTAAAGAAGGACGGTTTTGCGTGGTCCCCAGCGGCGGCCGACAGTTTCGCAGCACTGAAACAGGCTATGACGTCTGCCCCGGTCCTGCGACTTCCAAATTTTGAGCGGACTTTTTATTTAGAGACGGACGCATCGGATTTCGGAATCGGAGCTGTTTTGCTCCAAGACGGACATCCTTTGGCATTTTTCAGTAAGAAGATGGGCCCGAGACGGCGTGTCTCGTCAACCTACCACAAGGAATTATATGCCATTGTTGAAGCGGTACAGAAATGGCGACAATATCTGTTGGGACGGGAATTCGTCATTCGCAGCGATCAGAAGAGCCTGAAAGAGTTGCTGCAGCAGATAATTCAGACTCCGGATCAACAATTTTACGCCCGGAAATTGATGGGTTACAAATTCCGCATTGAGTATAAAACAGGGGCATCCAATAAAGTAGCGGATGCATTGTCTAGACGGGAGGTCGACGTTTCTAATAGTGATACCATGACCCCCGTAGATGACGGAGCTGCGGCGGCAGTAGGGGTGAACCACGAACCCACGATCTCGACGGAGGAAATGGGGCAGGCTTTGATGGCACTGGCGCATCCGATTCCGGACATTTGGGCACTTCTGCGACAAGAGACACAAAACACGCCGGATTTGATCGAGTTACAGGCGGCTTTGAAACACGGAAAAGCGGACCGAGCAATTTCCTTAGTAGACGGATTACTGTACTACAACCGTCGTGTTTATGTGAGCCGTGATTCCGAGGCCAAAACGACATTATTGCACGAACATCACTCATCCCCATCAGCTGGTCATCCGGGTGTGGACAGGACGTTTAGGCGCCTTGCATCCGCGTTCTATTGGAAAGGAATGCGTAAAGATGTTAAAAAGTTTGTCAGATCCTGTTACGATTGCCAGACTACAAAATATTCTACTCAAAAACCTGCGGGCCTACTACAGCCACTCCCTATCCCCTTACAAGTGTGGGAGGATGTGTCAATGGACTTCATTACGGGGCTCCCACCGTCTCGAGGGTACACAGGCGTAATGGTGGTGGTAGATCGCCTTTCGAAGTACGCTCACTTCGCCTTGCTCCCAGTTCGCTACAACGCCTTGAAGATCGCGAACTTGTTCATCGAAACGGTGGTCAAACACCATGGGTTTCCTAAAACCTTGGTGTCGGATCGCGATCCTGTTTTTCTAAATGAGGTTTGGAAGGACATGTTGCGTTTAAGCGGCACTAAACTTCATTTCTCCACAGCATATCACCCTCAAACGGACGGGCAGACGGAGGTTAGGAATAGGGGATTGGAGCAGTATCTCCGGGCGTTCACCGCTGATAGCCCGACTAAGTGGGCAAATTTTTTGCCATGGGCCGAGCTCGCCTTGAACTGTTTCCATCACGAGGGACTTGGCAGGTCGCCATTTGAGGCTTTGTACGGGCGCGAGCCCCCTCCATTAATCGTGGCACAGCCATCAGCGACGGCACCACCGGATGTCGTGGCACAGATCCAGCAGCGACGCAAGACGCTTGCAGTGCTTCGGCAGAATTTGGAACGGGGGCAGCAGCGTATGCGCAAGGCGGCTAATTTGCATCGTCGCGACGTGGAGTTTAGCGTCGGGGATAAAGTGCTACTCAAACTACAGCAATACAGACAGCATTCGGTGGCAAGGCCATTATCATCGAAGTTAGCTCGCCGCTTCTATGGTCCTTTCGAGGTGCTGGAACGAATTGGCCAGGTGGCCTACCGCTTGAACCTGCCCGAGGGAAGCCGTATCCACAATGTGTTCCATGTGGGGTTACTAAAACCGTTTTTGGAGAGTAACAGTGGGGTTTATTCAGAACTACCACCGTTTTTTGCGAAAGGTAAGCCAGTTGCGCGACCGGTGCGGGCTACAGATAGGAGGACGGTTTGGCGAGAGGGGGCAGCTATCGAGGAGATTCAGCTAGAGTGGTCGGATGATTCGGGAGATAACCCGACATGGGAGCCTGCTGAGTTGGTGCAACGAAAGTTTCCTTCTCTCCTTGAGGACAAGGAGCGTTCTAAGGGGGGGGGAGTTGATACAGGACCCCCGTCAGCTAGGCTCAAGGAGCGCGGAGCGTCGCAAGATGCGGAGTTGGACGCCGACACCAACATGCCGGCGGAGCAGCGCGAGCCGGAAACAACGCGAAGGGATCGAGCGGAGAGAAGACAGACGAGAAGGCCTTCGCGCTATGGCGACTTTGTCGCACGTTAAGTGCATGATCCATGGGCTTTTTTATTTATTTTATTTATTTTATTTGCAAGCATTTTATTTTAGGTAATTAGGTCTTTTTTTGGTAAATCCTTTCCCGGATCGAAGTTGGATCCTTAGCTTATAAATAGGCGTCTATATCATTCTTTTTTTTTTTCTCAAGAAATAAAATACATTTTTTACGCAATTTATCGTTGTTTTCCTCGTGCACGAAAGCACGAACCCTCGAACTCGACGCCGGATTGATCGACGGGCAAAAGCCCCCGCGACGTTCGACGCGATTTCATATCGTTCCGGAACTTTATTCATAACAAAATGCCGGCAAGGTAAAATACTTACTTAGTAAATTGCACTAACGAGTAGCTGATTTTTTTAAAAAAAACATTGGAGAATCCACTAATTAATTTTATTTGAATTAATGTATTGGAATATTTACATAACAATATAATCATTATTTAAGATAAAAGTTTTTTTTTATAGCGAACAATCATATTCTTACAAAACTGTTTTCAAAAGCTGGAAATTTTGGTCAAATAGTTTGAACGGTGTAAGACCAAAATGTGGAATTTTTAGCCATCAATTTTAAATTGGGTAACTACAAAAATAGTTCAAATAAATAAAATAAAACGCCATTTGTAACAATTTAATAATCGAATCGAATTCCCTGCTGCAAACTATTCGATTTGAGTTTAATATTTCAATAAATCAGAAAGAAATAGGTAAACGAATCAGATAAATTTGTTGATACTTATAAAAAATTCAGCTGTGCACGCAATCAATATAATATAGGAGTAGTATATAAATTATTATGAAATCCGATAATTTAGATACAGATTTCATCTGAATCAGTAGGCATCGTGGTATGAAATGAAACAATTCACAAACAAAACTCGTGTAAAATTAGATACATTCATTAATTCAGAGAAAGCAATTCCTCTTGGCAGGGCCGTTTACCTGCACAATTCGGAAAAGCGATTCCACCTCTTCTCTCTCAACCACATCGAAAAACTCTAACTCGCAGAGCCTCCTCTTGCATGCGGCGGAGCTCCGCCTCTTCTTCGGCGCCGGAGGGCAGCGGAGGACGGCGGGGATCATGTGCCACGGAGATCTCGGCGTCTGGCAATCTTCGTCTGCGCTCCTGCTAATTTCTTCACGATACCGATCATCATCTCTGGCGATCGAATTGCTTATCTTGAGAATTGGCAGCCTCAATTCCAGATCCGCAGACATGATTGATTCGTGAGTGTGTGTGTGTGTGTGTGCGTGTGAAATGGAGGGACAGAGAGAGGCGTAATATTTACATGGATATTTATTTTCTTTAATCTGATCAGCCTTTTATAATATGTCTACTTCATTACTCACCATTTTAGGAATCTATATTAATTATATTTCCCTTTTGTGAAAATAACTTTCGTGTGGAATATTTTTTTTCTATTTTTTTGGATAATTTGTAAATAATTTATGACAATAAATTTTACTCCCTTTTTTCAGGTAGAGGGAATATGACCTTTTGTCCTATTTGTGTATTGATAAGTCTTTTTTTAACTATTTTTTGATAAATTGTTTTTTGTATATTTTGCTACTGAAATGAGGGTTTCGTTTTTATAGGTTATTTTAATTTGATTAATTTGTAGTATGTGTAGTTATTCAAAATAGAATACGATAGGATTGGGACTTATCAAAATGATAAAATAGATAACTAGTTTATGGCGGATGTATTAATTAATTAAGTTATTCATGAAGTAAAAAGATTAGTAATTATTAATTCACATTTATTTGATGTATATATTTTGTTGAAAAACTTTTTAGCTACTTATGTACCGTCAATTATCAAAGTTAATTTTCTTAATTATACAATTAATGTAATTTTAACTAGTATACGATTATCCCACCTCAATATCCCAATTGAGGCACACGTGATCAAGTCCTGGGCTAGGTAGACTATAGCTATGTTCTATTAGTAATTTTTTGTGGCGTGATTTTAGCATTTAATTCAGAAGATTCAAATTTAAGTTATTGGCTAAGAGGGAATGCAAACTAATTTCTTTCTTGCTTGGGAGTTGAGGGTCTGAGGCATTAATTTATAACTTAATATGAGTTCGTTTTATTTGGATTTACAATTATTACAAACTTACAATTTTGGTTACCATAAATTCATTGCAACGTTGGAAAAATACTTCATCCTATCCGCCCATAAAATATTTAGAAACTTCTAGAAAAATAATAAAATTATGTTTATAGACTTTCCCTCTCCCTCATATCATATTATTCTTATTAACTTATTTATCATTTATAGTAGTATGTTCTACCATTTTGTTAGAGAATAATATATATTTGATTTTAATCATTACTAATACACATTTTCTCACTCAGAGTACTTTAATTTATCCAAATTCATCTCACTTAGACTTATTTTTGGTGAACGAAGAAAACATAAAATGCTACTCCCTCAAAGCCTTCACATTTACCTCAATTTATCAGTGTAAGAAAAAAATCTTTATGGGAATCCACATTTATTAATGCAAAACTAAAAGTAAAATGCCTGGATCGCTAACCACGTGATAATAAAATTTAGTAACAAAAGATATTCTTAATAGTACCTAGTATTATTATGATCAAATACATGTATAGTTAATATAGTAATAATGGTTGGTGATAACACAAGTTAAATGCAAATGCAAAATTATTGCCTCTTTCTATAGTTGGTGAACATAATGGTGATGAATGTAAGTTTCAGGATTATATTTATTAGTTAATCCGCATAAATAAATGAATAAGTATATTAAGAATCATAATTTGTCCAATACATCTAAATATTTTGGATAATGGGGTAGATTAAATATAATATTTTTATTTATACATATGAAATAAGTGGTTCTAATTGGCCGGTCCCATATTCACATTATAGTCAATAGTCAATATTCAGAGACTAAGTAGTTAAGCAAGACTTGCATGAAAACATGGCCTAAAAACTTAATTAGTCTAAATGAAGAGGATTTAACTAAAAACTAAAACTAAACCGCCTCTATGACAAAAAGCCTAAAAAAATAAGGTACTACAAATTTTAATCAAAGTGAATTAGAGCATTGTGAGTGCGAATAATGTTGGAAAATATTAATATATACGGTGAGTTTTCTATGATAAAACCTAAAATTATACGGTACGAAACGACCAATTTTTAATAAAAGTGGTTTAGTAGAGTATTAATTATCACACCACGAGTACGAATAATGTTGGTAACGATTAAAATAATGTATTTTGGGTTTTAAAAAGTGATGAGTCATATGATAAAAATGATAAATAATGAGGGAATAGGTTGTGGAATAATATCTGTAAATGGTATGGTAGTATTATACTGATTATAATATACATATATCCTACGTTTATAACAGTATTCTATAGAGATGTAGAAATAAATAGAAATTAGGATACATGAATTAGAAATATACATCATTCAGAAAATAGAATCATTTGGACTCCAATCAATAACATAGGTTAGTCGTCACATTTGACCTATCTTCAACACGCTATAACAAAAGTATATTGATGTTAGCATAAGAGCATCCACAACCGTGCTCTTGCCAGCGGCACGGTTGTGGGCCCGGGCGATACTATTCATGCCTGCTCTCTGGCAAGAGCACAACACCCACAACTGTGCTCTTCCGCAAGGACGAGCACAATTAATATAAAATTCAATTACACAAAAACATTTCCATAATATTAAAATTCATTTAAAACCCACAATAAATATTACAAATGACAAATAAAATTAAACATTGCATAATTAAAATCCTAAAAATTAAAAATTACATAATTAAAATCCTAAAAATTAAAAATTACATAATTAAAATCCTAAAAATTAAAAATGACACTACTCGTTGCCGAATTTCGCCCACATGTGGTTGATTAGGTCTTCTTGTAGTTGATTGTGGATTCGAGTATCGCGCATTGTGTGTCTTGTCTCGATCCTCTGGCCAACCGTCGTATGCTCGCCTCGGCGTAGGGGAGACCTCGCTGTTGAGCTTCCGGCTTCGTCCTCGTCGTAGAAGCTAGCCGCCCTCGGCCCTTCGTCGGCTATAATCATGTTGTGTAATATAATACACGTGAACATGATGTCGGCGATATTATTCACGTACCACAGCCGAGCCGGGGCCTTCCACCTCCAATGCATGCAGTCAATGCTGCCAAGCATTCCGGGAAAGCCATGGACTGATTCATGAAGACGAAGCAACCGTTGGCAATCATCAGTGGTGGGTGCTCGAAGGAATTCATCCCCAAAAGCAGAACGAACGCCCTCGCAAAAATTCTTTAAACATAGGATTCCAGTGGACTCACCGATATGCAAATACTCGTCGAACATGTCGGCCGTTTGCCCAGTAGCGAGTTGTCGGATGGCACACGTACACTTCTGCAACGCCGTGATACTTTGCCGGCCGGCTGCATCTACACCTGTTTGAAAGTATTCAACACGTGCGGACAATGTGTTGACAATTCGCATGAACAAGCGCTTTGACATGCGAAAACGGCGCCTGAAGTAATCTGCCGGAAACCGCGGCTGGTCGGCAAAGTAGTCGGCAACGAGCCTTTCGTGGGCTCCCTCCCGGTCACGATGGATGTACCGTCGATTTGATCTGGTTCGTTGAGGAGGAGGAGCAGGGGTATTCGCCGCGACATATGCTTCGTAAGCGGCACAATGTTGTTCGTAGTATTCTTGTTCTTCGCGTTCCGCTTCCGCCATAATATGGGTGAAATCCATTTGAGATTTTGAGTGGGTGATGAATGTGTTGATAGTTTGTATGAGAATTATGAATGAGAGATGAATGAGAGATGATTTGATGTGATAAATGGATGATGAATGTGTGTATTTATAGATGATTTTGGGGGAAAAAAAATAAAAAAAATAAAAAAAATTCAGAAAAAACGGGAAAAAAACGGCCATATTTTTGGGATTTGGAAAATATTTTTTTTTTATTTTTTAGCATTATTTATAATTAAATACCGATTTTTAAAAAATAAAAATAAAAAAAAGTTTAAACACAACGGCTATGCCGTTGACGAATGGGAGCGCGCCACGTGTGCGTCCGCTGGCACGGACGTGCTCGATACATCGAGCAGCGCCGTGCCAGCGGCGCGGCTGCAGCGGCGGCGGTCCTGCGCCTTGCCAACGGCGCGGACGGCGGTGGCGTCTTTCGCCACCGCTGCGGATGCTCTAAAGAGTGAAATTTTGCAGATAATAATAATTGGGAGTACAAGTTTTATAAGAGTTTGGGCCTATTCCTCTCAGATTCAGAACATTAACTAGGCCTAATATAGCCACTTATATATATGTATATAAAAATAGCCCATAGTATATAAGTACATAAATTTTACTTGTACATACTTTATTATTGTACAACTCATAAATCCCTTACTTGAGGTCTCTATTTTCGTTTTAACGGGCAGTTCAGTGCTTTAGAGGTGGGTTCTCAAGATATGAATATGGATTAGAAATGAAATGGTTGGGCCCACTTGCAGCCACTAAATGACACACCACTCTCACCGTTCAATGTTTTAGAAATTGGTGTGCATTAATTTAGAGTAGTATGCTGAAAGACGGAAATGCCCCTCAAACCAAGAGAGAGAAGGGGGGAAATGAAAATGTGAGGGGAAAATTCGAAAAAGTGCTCTCATTTCTGGGTGAGACACCCAATAATGTCTCAATTATTGTCTCCCTCGCCAGAATTGATTTCTCTAAAAAACTGTAAGGAATAGTGCGGGCCTTCCATTTTAGATCGGGCTGTCCATATATATTACTTAAACACTGAACGACCATATTTGTATGGAAAAGAGCCCATTTCTCACTATATCCGAAACACTGAACAAGCCCTAAAAGTGATGGATATTATTAATTTAAAAGGACTTTAAAATATTAATATAGATTTTTACTAGCTCTTGTATCTTATACTTGTTTGGAGGTTATTGTACATGGTGACATGAATAGAAATGACACTTACCATTAACAAGAGTATTTAATTTTGAATTTTCTTATGTCAAATTTTCCAAAGCACATAAATCTAACTATCTCTTGCACTATATAATTATTTTACGTGAAATATACGAACTGTCATGTTTAAATAAAGTTTTTAGACGTAAGGGCTTAGTGAAACCAAACACACTTTCGATTTAATTTCTAATTTAATTTTACTTATCTATTACTCCATATGTTTCAAGGTAATCATTCTTTTTGGAGTATCTAAAGCTAAATGATTATTTTTCTCTTTCACAAAAACCAATTCTTTTTTTTTCTTTATTCTTTTTTCACTTATTATTTTACTATCTTTCCACTAAATTCACTTAACGCTATAATTTTTAATTTTCAAAAAGAAATATCTCGGGCTAATTTGAGACGTGGAATTATGATTTTCTAACATGAAGAAAATAGATTCACATAATAAGTTTTGGAGTATAACACATTGACACGTTCTCTCTCTCATGCCTAGGGACGGAACCCATAAAACAAATTAGCCAGTGCTGGAATTTAATTTAAAAAATAAAATATATAATATAATAATAATATTATTAAAAGGTAATTTAATACTAATTCAGTATGTTGTTTTGTCCAATTTTAAAAATTAAATCGAACCAAAAAATATAAATATGCAATCAGATTTTGTCATTTTGAAAAACTAATATTTTATTATAATCAAAATACATGTATCAAAAGATGTATTACAATAAAAACTAGTATTGGTAATTTAGTTGTTGTAATTTGTTAGTATCTTTTAATTTGATTTTATCATTTTAGGTAATCAAACGAGTTAATCTAATAATTATTTTGTTAAGTTGTAGAGTATATCGGAGTATAATTTTAAGTGAATCCAATTAATTTCAACGGCACAGTAATTAAATAAAGCCATTTAAGTGGTACAATTATTTAAACAAAATAAATAATAATCTCAATAAATTATTAATCAAACCCATTTAAAAAAGCCCAAACCCATTTAAAAAAGCCCAATTAACTGGAACCTAATAATTAAACTCGCCGTATCTTCTTCTTCCTCGTTCTGTGAAAACTGTTTTCTTTTGTTTCTTCTTCGCCGATGCAATCCATCAATTTTCAAGTGATTTTATTAATTATTCTTCTCTTTTTTCTCAAATTACAACAAAAATTACATATTTCAATATTAAATATTAAGTTTCTCTCTACAAATCTACAATAGAAATGACATCTGAACAGGGGCAGCCGTGGGTAATGGATCCGGCACCGGCCAAGCCCCCGCTGGAGCGGTGGCTTGGCCAACACTGTCTCCGTCCCTGTTATGGTCCGTAACTTTGGGTTCCTACATAAATCATGATATGAAATATTGAAATATAATGTCTATTTTCCTTTCGTTAAATCCTTATTCATAGTATATTAGTGGTAGTTATTTTATGAATTAATGTACAATAATTAGGGACGGACGGAAAAAGTCATTGTTTTAAGTGTGTTAATTCAATTATAATGCTACTATTTGAGATTCGTAAAACTACCATATTTTATTGCATTTTCTGTTTGATGGAAGTCTCACAGATACTGATAATTTTTTAAGTTGAAAGTAAAAGTTTGAAGTGGTGGGAGCCAAGGCAACAATAATTTAAAGCCTAATAAATAAATTATATTTGTATTACCAGAAGAATAAAAGGATATACTTTTACATGTGCTAAATCTGGTTGACCTTGTATTGTGATACTAATTGATTGAAGTACTTTCAACAGAAATCAATTGTACTAATTCAAACTAGCAATAATTAGTTTTTAAATTTGGAGTTGGCTTTGTGAATAGATGATTCAAAACGTCTAAGGCCATCCACAACGCTGTCTCTATACCGTCTCTTAAACCGTCTCTTAACTACTATTTGAGCACTATTTGAGGGCCCCACTGTCCTTTTTTCCTCCATCTCTTAACTAAAAGACGGAGGCTGCAACGCTCCGTCTCTTAACCGTCTCTATACCGTCTCTTAATTACTATTCATTCAATTTAATTTATAATTTTTTTAAAACCCAATTCAATTTAAACAAACACACTTTATTAAAATTAAAACAAAATTAAAAAACACACAAAATCTGAATTGATGTCCCTCGTCCTGGTAGTAGGCGCGCAAAGCGGACGTCAAAATGTCGGTGGCCGTGGCGCCGCTTTGGTAGCGCGCCTCTTCCGCCGAGTAGATGCCGCAGAATTTTTTGACCTGTCGGTCGACTCGGTCAAAGTGACAGCGGATCATTTTAACTGTGCGCTTGCGGGAGCGGTTCGGCTTTATTTGGTGGTAGACCTCGACAACCTTTTCCCAGAAACACTTCCGGGTTTGTTGATTCCCGACGATGGGATCGTACGAGACCGTGATCCAGGCGTTGTACACCGCCATCGTTTCGAGGTTGTTGTACGGATGTCGGCCAAGATCCTCTTCCTCTTCCTCTTCTTCCTCCTCGTCCTCGCCCGTCTGGGGTTGTACACTGCCTCGGCCACCTCCACCGCCTCGCCCACCTCCACCGCCTCGGCCTACTCCCGGCGTGGGATCAACTGGAAAATCCTCTCGGATCTGGGATAATCCCTGCGAAAACCGCGGGACGTTGGGACGAACATATGCATCAAGGTCAAAATTGGGTGGTTGGTACCCCCCCGGCGTCGCCGAACCCTGGGTCCCCGGCGTTGACGAACCTTCACCGCCCAATGTGTTGATCATGTTCTCCCAATCGCCGAATGAGTTGAGATCCCACCCGCCGGAGCCGGAGCCGCCATAGTTGCCCTCGCCGTCGCCGGACATCTTGAGTTGGGTTATGAAAATTTCAGCGAAAATTTGAGAGAAAATTTAGATGATATGAAGAATAGATGTGTAGTTGTGTGTAAATGAGGATGGGTTTAGGAGTATTTATAGAGTAAAAAATTTAATAAAAAACAAAAAAAATATAAAAAAAAAACAAAAAAACGGTAATAATACCGTTACAAAATTTTTTTTTTTATTTAAATTCGAATTTTTTTTTTAAAAAAATATTTATTGCGTCAGCACGTGACGACGCCCACTCGCGGGCCGGCGAGTGGGCGTCACGCACGACGCCGGGCTGCGCCACGTCGCCGAGGCGCGTGGCGAGCCAGCTCGTCTCCTGGCTCGGCGAGTCGAGTCGCGCGACGAGACGCGCGACGAGACGGGACGAGATGGAGGCTGCAACGCGTCTCGCCGGGGTCTCGTCTCGCTGAGACGAGACGCGAGACGCCGGCGAGTCCCGTTGTGGATGGTCTAAACCTCTACTCTAACATGGTATGATGTAGATGCATATTTGCTACTATAAATCAAGGAAATTAATAAGATCTCAACTAAAATTAGTCAATCTCTATTGCAAAATATCTGCAACTGTAAAATGTTTATCCATCTAACTGAGAGCGACATTCCAACAAACTCCAATCAAATTCGATGTATAATCTTCTATTAACTATAGATAGTAAAAGGATCCATATAATGCAATTTTCATATTGTTACACACAACACATATATAGTATTATACCCTTAATTAATTAGATAGATGTATAACATTATCATCGTGTAGAATCTTTCATTTAAAAAAAGTCATGGAACTCATTTAACTATTTATTAGAGTCTAAATATTTATCATCTTTGAGTATTTATCAGCGTATGAATGTCATTTAACACAAGTGAATTCGCCGTACAGTTTCTCACTTCAATCACATACATATACTATGTAATCCTAAACCATTCATGTCCATTTAATTTTGATGGACATGTGAACATAAACTGAAAGGTTCTGTCACAGTGAACTCGAACCAAAAACCTTTGATTTCGAGAATTAACCACTTGCGCACACCCATTAATGCCCATTTGATCTAAAATCGAGAGGGCAGACACGTGTCCACATGGAGTTTATGAAATATAAATCCAAGTTGGATAAAACCCTCCACACATAGAGTGACAAGTGTGCGATGCAAGAAGTGAAACATCATTTAACAACCTAAAGCAAAGTGGGAAACTAGTTGAGGTCCCATGAGTGCAAAAAAGGTTAGACCAAATCACATGAAACCTAACTTTCTTGATAGAACAAATGTGATTGGCCAAAAGAAAAAGATCTCTAGGGCAAAACCATTCATATATCATCATTTGTGGTTGTTGATTCCTTATCCTAAACCCCTTTGTACCAATACTAGACTGGCTTGGTGAATTATTGTCTTTGTAATTGCCTTTCTCATTTTGTTTTTTAATTTTGTTATGAGGTAAGACTTTATCCATTTATCTTGCCGGGATATGTCCAACTCGTTATTCTGCATGTGATGCCAAATCTACGTACACATGATGGATTGTTATAAAATATCTAAACAGTTTATCTCTTTCAAAGATAATTGTTCATGAACGGTGCTTATCATTTTGTTCATATATTTTCATATATATACTAGTACTCTAACATATAAAGTAATAAAATGAGAACACCCAATAAATTATAAAATATAGAAATTTCAATTGAGCAACATTAACAACAAAAATTAAAGAAAAAAAATCACCTCTTATAAACAAAAAATTGTTATTTTACCCGACTCAAACATCTTCAACACCTTTCAGGCTTTCACCAATGTTTCATAATATGAGATCGTTTATAGAAAATATTGCATCCCTTGCGACCAATAATTTTATTTCTTTTCAAATTGTTTCATAATTAAAATCATTCCAACTTCAATTTTGGTAAATTTCCTCATATAAAAAAATACGTTATTTTACACTACTCATACATCTTCAGCACCTTTCAGGCTTTCACCAATATTTCATAATATGAAATCGTTTGTAGAAAATATTGCATCTCCGCGACCAATAATTTTATTTTTTTTCAATATGATTCATAAAATAAATCATTCCAGCTTTAATTTTGGTAAATTTCTCTCTAATAAGACATGTCACATTTTCTACTACAATATTCCAATATATTTCTATAAATCTTTCTAATATCTACGTTAATTTTACATTTAAATTTGCATTGTCCACTACCAAACATACATACTTTTCATAAAAGTGGATTGAATATTTAAATACAATGAAGTTTCCACAACTTCATAAATGCTATCACATGAAAGACAGTAATTAAATTGTAGAAATCACTAGAAAAGCTATCCAACAAAACTGTTCCCCATTAATGAACCAATAACTGAACCCGATTATTTATCCAAATCATTTTCCACACTAAAGGTCAAGACAAGAACCATAATTGTCAATGGTTGAGAAAAAATCTAATTGAAAGATAATTTTGTATATGAAAAAAGCTTGGCTTAAAAGCGCTTTTGGTCATCCCGTGGTGGGCCGGGTCGGTGCACGCTGATGGTGACATTCCTCATTTAATATTAACGCACAACACACACTATGCATGCATTTTCACACTTTTAATTCAAGACTTAGATAATCCATTTTCCATCCCCACAATTTCATCTTGACTCTTGAATTTGTGGAATTTCGGGGGGAAAAAATGGAGGCAGAGTGTGTGAGTAGACACCACCGGCATCAGCCCTGCGAGCATCAGTGCTCTTCTTGCGTGGTCAAGCACATCAAAGCGCCAGTTGACATTGTAAATTCTTTCACAACACAGTGTTTTTTTTTGTAAAGATTAGATCTTTATTTTCTCAATTTCTTGGTAATTTTTTAGCTTTGAATTGCAGTGATGAGTTGTGGGCCTCTGTGTCTATGGATTTTTTTTATCTGTTTTTGTTTTCTTCTTTTTTTTTCTTGATATATGTTAGCCCACTTTTATCTGATTTGTGTGAGATTGAAGATGTGGGCTTTGATGAAAACTTATAGCTTGACTGCTATTTCTTGGAATTTTTGATTTGGTATCTAATTTAGGCTCAGGCCTCAGATGTTCAAAATTTGATCTTGATCCCTTGCGTTTTTTGGGATACTAGTTTCAAAATGTAAAATATTGGTGAATTTGGATCTTGTGTATTGCTAATTTAAAGATTAATGGTGAAAAGCTCAAATCTTTAGCGAAAGATCTGTTTTGGTGATAGAAGCAGGATAGCTGATTCATAGAATGAGAAGAAAAGGGGTGAAAATCAGCCTCAGCTCTTATACAAAACTGGACTGCTGAGAAATTTATGTTTCGTTTGAATGTGAATTGATGCGGTTCATCTTGTTTTATGGTTAGATGGCTTCTAAATTGACTAAGGTATCAAGACTGACTTCTATGTGTTTGTTTAGGTTTGGTCGTTGGTGAGGAGATTCGATCAGCCTCAAAAGTACAAGCCCTTTGTTAGCCGGTGCATTGTGCAAGGTGATCTGAAGATTGGGAGTGTTAGAGAGGTCAATGTGAAGTCGGGACTCCCTGCAACAACGAGCACCGAGAGGTTAGAAATGCTCGATGATCAAGAGCATATACTCGGAGTCAAGTTTGTTGGTGGTGATCATAGACTTAAGGTACAATCTTGCTCTGTTCTGCTCATATTTCAGAGTATGTAGCTCTATGGTTGTTCGATAATAACTCACAAACGAACAACTTGTGGAAGATCGATGACAACTATCAATATGTAGGAGATTGATTAGAACACTTAAATATGTTTTGTTATAACCTTGCATAATCCAAATGCTTAAAAACTGCTGGATCTTGCAGAATTACTCGTCAATAATCACAGTCCATCCCGATGTAGTTGATGGGACTGAAGGGACAAAAGTTATTGAATCATTTGTTGTGGATGTGCCCAATGGGAATACTCAAGACGAAACGTGCTACTTCGTGAAAGCCCTAATCAACTGCAACCTCAAGTCTTTGGCTGATGTCTCCGAAAGAATGGCAATGAGAGGACTAGTTTCCACCAGCCAACCACCTACTCTACTTTGATATGCCATTCCAACGAAATCCTTCGTTGCCATCAAGATTTTGTCGGGTTTTCTTGGACACCCTAGGACAGTTTGCCTCTCCTCTTGTTGCGAGTCTGTATGTTTTCTGATGGAGTAAGTTATTCCTAGTAGACCAAGAATGCATCCATGTATGTACAAATTGTTTGTGAATCACTTGCCTCTTTGCAAATTTCAAGGCTATGTGTATATGTATATGTGAAATGTACATGTTTTGTGCTTCTTGGGATCGGGCGATTCTGAGGTGAATTTTGTCGAACTGTGTTTCTCTCAGTCCTGGGATCGTTCACTCGACCTACTAGGTCGGCCCAAATGTTTGAACTTCGTATTGTCAATGATTTCTTTCGTTTATCATGATAATCTTTTATCGTTTTGTTTTTGGCTTGTATCACTTTCATGTAGTTGTAGGTGGAGATAACATGCTAGGATAAAGATAGATATTTAGTGTCGTTTTCTTTGACTGGTTCATCTTGCTTCTTCATTTTTGGGTAATCCATTAGCTAAATCGCTTTATTGATTTGGCCTCAAATAGTAAGATAGTAAAATGGTTTGTTTTTAATGACTTGATGTTGCCTCGTGAACTAATGTCGTTTTCCATAAAATTCAGTATCTTCGTAGATAAGGATGTACTCTACTATTTTTCATAGATTTAGTAAATGAAAAAGTATAAATCACATGATTATGTAGTTGATTGAGAAGTACATGTATGCATATATATAACTAAGCAATTGTAACATAACCTCAATCCAAAGTCCAAACCATCATTTCAAAGGGTATAGGGAAACGGGGGATAAGAAAATTAATTCAAATTGAAAATAATCCTACGGGACCGACGGGGGTTATAAATTTTTTCATTTTCATCGATTAAATAATATTGAAATTTAATTACTTGAAAAACGAGGGATAAGAAAATTAATTCAAATTGAAAATAATGTTACTGCACCGACGGGGGTATAAATTTTTTCATTTCTATCGATTAAACAATATTAAAATTTAATTACTTGAAAAGACTGTTATAAATATTCCTTTAAATCCATCATTTCAGTCTCAATCTTATCTATAAAATAAATTCATCATTTTTTACTCCATTGTTTTTGTATCATGATGAAAAAGAAGGAATGATTTGAATTGAAAGGGAGGGATTTTTCTATTTTTTCATTAGTAAGTAAATAGAAACTTAAAGATTGTGTCATGGTAGACTTAAACTTGAATCCATTAGCCTCGAAGAACCACTTGAACCCGAGCCCCGAAAGATATGTTTGCCTCATTCCCAAACGAATGATGAGATACAAATTTGTCAATTAAAGTAGACCACATCTTTTATATCGTCTTTATACAAGGAAGCCGAATCAGATCCATATGAGTATATGACTACAAATTGATGCCTGAAAATGGATTTCAGACACTCTTCAAAAAGAAAAAAAAAGAATAGAGACATCGTAACCATTAATTAATTTACTAGTGTTAATATCCGTGCTATGCACGGGACAAAAGATTTTCAAATAATAAAGATATATTAATAGATAAATATATTAAAATAAAAAATATAGAGTAAATAATATAAAAATATATTTACAGATAAGAATATAAACTAATTATAAAAATTATTCATAACATTATAAACAATTAAAAACATTATAAACAATAATAAAAATAAATTTGTACTTCTCTCGACATACTCTAAATGAAACTTTTCATACTCATCATACATTTTATATAATTTTAATATATGAGTGTAGTAATATTAAATAAAAGAAATAAAAAAATAGGAGATGTGTGAATGAAATAGAATAAGATATACTAATAAAGGAAAATGTTCTACTAAATCCAAAAGAAAAAAAATCAAATAATAATGAATAGTTCATGATTTCGTTCGATCAACAAAAGATATGTATTTATAAGTGCAAACAAAAAAAACTTATAAAAACAACAACAAACATTCATAAATTTTGAATAAGTTCTTTGGAAACAACATTAATAGTAGAATCACTCAACTATCATTTTCATCTCCACAAACTAAAATTTTTAGACCTTCACTGCTCGTGACTCTAGATATAGCAACATACAATTGTCCACAACTGAAGACTGATTTTTTTCAAAAAGGGTTACACGTTGTGTCAATTTTAATTCGCTAATTTTTATTTTCATCGATACAATGAGTAGAGTATTAATAAAATTAAACGGTTTCATAAATAATTAATTCTTTAAAAAAATAGATTAAAGTACTATAGCTCAACCACACTTTAATTATACTATAATTAAATATTATAATTTTAATTATTAAAGTTAAATTTTATTATAAATAGTGACAATTAGTAAGTAATGTTCAAAACATTACATCCATCAAGATAGAATACTAATATCATAAATCAATAAATTATAGTAATAGTTTTAATCTATAGAAAACTTTTTGGTAAACATAATAAGAGAATCAAAAGCAAGCGTCAACCTCGTCATTGTAGACTAAATTTTCTGTAACTTTTGAAAATACAACATACAATTGACCATAACCAAAAATATATCTTTTCAAAAATGGACTAACAGGAGCAAACTAACACCGAAATAAAATTTTCACAATCAATATATTATTCATTTTAGCCAAATTTTAAAAAATTAATATATGATAATTTATTCAAATATTATAATATTTTGAGAAGCCTAAAAAAATCGAAATAAGTAAAAATATTGAACTATAATATATTATCTAAAGAATAAATCAAAGTCAACTCAATTGTACACTATCTTTAGTAATTTAAATATTGATATATCAATAAATCAGTCTCATTATTCACAAATCCAGTCTTAAAGACCGAACTAGAGACCAAATTAGGATCATCTATTTTCTTAATCTTGTGGTTAAGATTAATTTAATAATTTATTCAATATTTTTTTACTATTTTTTTAAATTTTTTTTATTCAATAAAAACTTTCTGGAGTAAATAATGAACTATATTCACTAAATAATGAATTAAATGAAAGTATGTTATGAAGTAATTTTTCACATAAAAATTTGGTCTATAGTTCGGTCTTTAAGAAGAGTTCGACATTAATCACAACTCTTATATAAATTCCATTAAATATAAATGAAAAATCTATAAATCTTAAACAATATACCAAATAGTTATAAAAATAATAAATGAACATATAAATCTAATTACTTAATTCAATAGAATTTAATTTTAAAAATATATACAAAGTCCAAAAATATTTGAACCAATCAATTATAATTCCTAAACTCTAGAAAACTTTTTAGTAAATAATATAATAACAAATCAAAAGTAACATCAACCTCGTCATTGTAGACTAAAATCTCATGACTCTTGAAAATATAATTTGCAACTTACCATGATTAAAAATAGGTCGAGACCGCCACTGACCTCTCGGCTCCCTCTTTCTTCTTCTTCTTCTTCTTCTTCTTCTTCTTCTTCTTCTTCTTCTTCTTCTTCTTCTTCTTCTTCTTCTTCTTCTTCTTCTTCTTCTTCTTCTTCTTCTTCTCACCTTTCTCTATCTATGTTTCATTTTACAGACTCAATAGTGCACTGCTTTTGAATTATTCCAAAACTTACTCTGGAAGCTATCATTTCATTCGACCAGCATTACTCCAATTAGAGCATCCACAGTGGTTATAGCCCAGCAATAGCCCAGCCATAGCCTAGCCACAAACTCCTCCTGCCACATCATCAATACTAAAAATCCTCCTGCCACATCAGAAATAGCCCAGCCATAGCCTAGTCATATCATAAATAGCTCAGCCACATCACTAATAACACAATATACGAAATTTAATTTACGAGACATATACGGGAAAAATTAATAATACTATTTTAATTTTTAAAAAAAAGTACAATAAATTAAAAAAAGTACAAAATTTTTTAAAAAGTACATTAATAAAAAAATTACATTCAAAATCGCAAAAAGTACATTACTTAAAAAAAATCACTCGCCGGCTCCCTCGCCTCCGTCGTCGCCGTCGCCACCGCCACCGCCGCCTCCGTCGCCACTGTCACGGCCGCCTCCACTGCCACCGCCGCTGCCGCCTCCACGCAGATCGTCATTCATGCTCTCGAGCAATGTGAAGAGAAATCTCTTCTCCTGGGGGTCGGTCGCCGCTCGCCATTCGGCTAACGTCTTCACCATCATCTGGCGCGTTTGTTGACGCGCAAAGTACTTGAGATCCTCTGTAGACTGGCGGTCAAAGGGGGATGCCGACTGGACCTCCTGGGAACCCCCGACGACCCCCCTCGCCTCCCGTTGCGCCCGCTTTTGCCCAACGGGGTGAGGTCGGCGGCCGAACGAACGATGGTTGGGGAGCACCTGGTCCGTCTCGGGGAGGTCGTGGGAACCACCGCTGCTACCGCTGAAATCCCCGGTATAGTTCAATCGTTGCTTCTTCGGCCAGCCAGCGTCGACACCTACTCGGAATTTCTCGGAGTCGTTCAGCACAAGATAGCAGTTCCAGTAGGTAAAGTCCTTATACAACCCGGGCTGGGGGAAGGCTTTCTCCGCTATCCTCCTGCAGTCGTCCTCCGTTTGGCCACTACTCTGCATGCGGAGGGCGTTGGCGTACTAACCCGAAAATCGGGAGACGGCAACCCTGATTCGGTTCCACGCCTTCCGGCAATCCTCCCCGTTGTGTGGCCTCCCCTCCGGGCAAAATAGCTGGTAGGCTGCTGCTACCTTGCCCCACACGTTGACGATCCTCTGGTTATTAGAAACAAGAGGATCGTCGCAAACACTCACCCACGCCTTTGACAGCGCAACGTTCTCCTCGTCCGTCCACCTTCTCTGTACCGTGGGGTCATCCCCACCCGGCTGCGACGACTCCCCGACCTTCTTTCCCTTGCCCTTCTTCTTTGGGGCGCCACTACCCTGCACTGCTCCCCCCCGTTTGAACGGGAGTTTCCGGAACTCCGAGACTATCAAACCCCAAATCCGACAACGCAAAATCATCAAAACCGCTCGGCGTGAACTGCGCATCCGTTGGGGTCGATGTGTGCGACGAAGCAGTCAAAAAATCAAAATTGGGGCGATAGACGTCCCCCCGCGTCACCTGCGTCGCCGTTACGCCCCCCGGCGTCCCCTGCGTCGCCGAACCTCCCCCGGGTATCATCTGCATATTGGGTGCCCAACCCCGCATCGTCGGGAACCCCCCCGGCGGACTCCCTCCGGTCGGCATCCCGGGTAGCATCTGCTGCCACGGGTACATGTTGTAGTACCCAGGCATCTGATTCCATTCGCCTCCAACGGGGATTGGGGGAGTTTGAGAACCGCTCGTCCCTGAACTAGGCTCGTTGTTCAGATCCATTTCTCGGTGTTGATCTTGTACAGAAATTAAGATAGAGAGAGTACTCGTTAATACAAGTGGTGCGAATGAAAATGAAGTACAAATTGCGTATATATAGTGTTTCGAAAATTAAAAATAAAAAATAAAAAATCCGCTGGGCTATGCGTTGGGCGATCCGGGCGCTGCCATGGAGCCGAGCGGATCGCCCAGCGCATAGCCCAGCGGATTTTGATCGCCTAGCGCTAGGCGAAATTGATTTCCGGAAAACCGCTCGGCGGTTTTCGGCTCCTCCAATGGTTCTCTTAGCGACCGCCTAGCACCGGCGCTCGGCTAGGCGGTGCGCTAGGCGCCGTTGTGGATGCTCCTAAGCTCAATTTGACAGCTGTGTAAAAATGCGCACGCCTTTATAGTAATTTCACAACTGCTAGTTTGGGATATCCTTGGGCCCATTATTATTTAATTAAAGTAACCCAGGCCCATTACACAACAAGAGTGAAAACTGCAACGAAAAACAAAGAGGAAATCGCTACTATGTCGGGAGAGGAAGCTGATGGAGGCACCGCCGCCACCGGTGAGGGTTCTAACGGTGAGTTCTGAAATTTTTTTTCCCTAGTAGCAATTTAGAGTTATATGCTCGAAGGTGTGTGTTTGAATTTCTATTTTTTTTTTGCCTAGATTCAATGCTTATGTTTGATTTTGTTCGTTTATTTATGTTTCTAATTCATAGCCAAGTTGATTTGGATCGTTATCTAGTAGCTCGAATTTCGTTTGTTATTCTACCTTGGTGTAATTCGCTTTGAATGTGGAGTTTGTGTGGGAATTGCGAGTGAATTCAGTATTTTGTTCCGCAGTTAGGGTTTCGGTACTGTAATTGTTAAAGGGGAATGACACTGTATGATTATTTCCTCAAATTTTATGCACTGGTTTCACTGAGTTCGATTTTGAAGTTCTAATTCTCAGAGTATTTGATTTTGATGCATAATGGAGTAGATGTTTTTTGGTCTAAAACTAAAGTCAGCTGTATTCATGTGAGAAATCCGAATAGATTTGACAATTTCTTCCCAAATTAGAGATATTCATATGCTGAAATGATCTCGTTTCCAGTGTGCAATTTCTTTAGGAAGCCATCAAAGGGGAAGAACATTAGGAAACGAACCGCCGTTGAAGATGCGGAAGGCGAAGAAGAAGATTCTAACTCTGGGAGCGCAGTGGTGTATAAGAAGAAACAGGCTGCAGCTGACAACAAGCTGCTATTTTCTAGTGGTCCGTTGAAGACTTCGAAAGGGTCTGAGCCTGAAAAACAGAAAGAATCTGTCTTTGAGTATGAGTCATCCAGAGAAATTCAGGTCCAAAATGATAGTAGGGCGACTGCCACTTTAGAGACAGAGACCGACTTCTCAAGGGATGCCCGGGCGATTAGAGAGCGTGTTCTGAAGCAAGCTGAAGCGGCACTGAAGGGAAAGAACAAGAGTGCTGGAGACGAGAAGTTGTATAAAGGTTTACATGGGTATACAGATTATAAGGCTGGATTCCGGAGAGAGCATACTGTTGCTAGCGAAAAAGCCGGTGGAGCTCACGGACCTCTGAGGGCATCTGCCCACATAAGAGTGTCGGCAAGGTTTGACTATCAGCCTGACATTTGTAAAGACTATAAAGAAACTGGCTACTGTGGTTATGGAGATTCGTGCAAGTTTATGCACGATAGAGGCGATTACAAGTCAGGTTGGCAGCTTGAGCAGGAGTGGGACGAAAAGGAGAAGGTGAGGGCTAGAAAAATGGCTATGGGAAATAAGGGTGGTGATGATGATGACAGTCCTGCAACAAGTGATGAGGAAGATGAGAACGCGCTGCCATTTGCTTGCTTCATTTGCAGGGAGCCTTTTGTGGATGCTGTCGTAACCAAGTGCAAGCACTATTTCTGCGAGCATTGTGCGTTGAAGGTACTATAATTTGATCTTTCCTTGCTCGTTTATGCTTTTATCTTATCTCTACAAAATAACAGAGAATCAAAATGAATTTGCTTTTTTGCTTATGATGGTTTTTTTTTCACACAGCATCATGCAAAAAATAAGAAGTGCTTTGTTTGCAACGAGCCTACGTTTGGGATATTCAATACGGCCTTTGAGATACGCAAGAGAAAGGCCGCCGAAGGAAAATGACATCTCAAATAATGCATTGGCAAAATTCTGTTTGTTTTGTCTTCTCATTGTAAAATCAATTTTATTGCATGTATCGACTTTTCCTTTTTGATGATACTGTTGTATATTGAACAATTAGTCATGTATTCTCAGAGAAGAGTCTTCACAATTAATTGCCATGTTGAATGTTTTCTTCAGTCTCTCTCTCTCTCTCTCACACACACCTCGATTCAGCACGGATGCCCTTGCTGTTACTCTGTTCTTAATTATTCAAAAAATCACCCCAAACTTTTTGTAATTTGATTACAATTCAGGTTTTGCCATTTTCGTTTTCTGTTTTTACTTGGCACTGAACTTGCGTAAAAGCACAGGAAATGGGAACAATGTCATCATCTCAAAAATGATACAAAGAATTTTGTATATTTACTGCTGTAATCTCCACCTCTTGGTATGTACAGAGACAATTGTCATGCTCGTTTCAGTTAACAATTTACAAGGTTTCAGCGCAACAACTCATTGTCTCTTGCTCGTTTCAGTTAACAATTTTACAAGGTTTTATCGCAGCAACTCTCTGCAGGAACACTTGCCTTCTTTAAAATGGTGAAACCGTATGCCATCTTTGAGGATGATCTCGCGCTTTCTTGCCAGGGAAGTGTATTCGGCAAAGGTGTGGCGGTCTGCACAAATTGTTGTATTCTTGATCACCCTGACTGGTGTATTGGTCTTCGTTTGCATCAGGCCGAATGTGATTGCTCTTTTCTCTGTATGAGAAAGCAGTGCCTTCTCCTTCTCTCTCTTGTCGTCAGTGTTCAGATGCACACATTTGGTGTCTGGTAAGTATCCCATGCTCTTGATATCAGATACTAGATGATACAGTTCAAAATAGACTTCTCCATCTCTTTGATGTGGCATCCCTGATGCTGAAAAAACATACTGTGTTGTTGATTTCTATCCAGCTCCAGACATTTCCTATTTTCAGGGAACGACGTTCCATCAAATCTCGGACCCTGTCTACATCATCCCATCTTTCTGAAGCTGTATACATGTTCATCAGCAGCACATAGTTAGCAGGATTCTCTGGTTCTAACTTAAAGAGTTGTTTTGCAGCAATCTCTCCCAGCTGGAGGCTGCCATGGGTTCGACAAGATCCAAGAATCGCGCCCCAGACTGTTGAATCGGGCTCTACTGGCATCTGACTGATGAAATCCCATGCTTCATCAAGATATCCTGCCCTTGCAAGAAGATCCACCATGCAGGAATAGTGTTGAATGGTTGGAGTTATCCCGCATTCTGTCTTCATGCTGTCGAAGAGTCTCCATCCTTCATCAATCAAACCAGAATGCTTGCATCCTGTGAGCAGAGCTGTCATGGTTATGGGATCTGGCTGGAGTTTCTTTTCTTCCCGCATTCTGTGGAACAGAGAGATCGCTTCCTTCCCATGGCCATACGAAGAAAATCCCATTATCATGGAGTTCCAGGAAGCTAATGTTTTGTTCTCGGCTGCCTGAAAAACACGGTAAGCAGTCTCCAAACTGCCACACTTGCTATACATGTCGATGAGGGACGTACACACAAATACGTCTTCTACATATTCATTTCTTATACTAATGCAGTGCGCCTCTTTTCCCCTCTGCAGAAGAGACAAGCCTGCACAAGCTCTACATAAGCTTGCAATAGTAGCCGAGTTTGGCTTCACACCTTCAGCTTGCATCTGGTAAAAGAAGTCTAGCACTTGTCTGTGGTATCCGTTTTGGCAACTGCCTGATATAAGAGCAGTCCATGAAACCACATTGGGAGCTAACCCTGAATCCTTGATTTGCTTCATCACGTCGAGGGCTTCATCAATTCGCCCTGCCACTGAGTAGCCAGACACCATGCTGTTTTATGTGACTAGATCTGGTTCGACTCCTTCTCCCTTCATAAGCTTCATGAGTTTGTCAGCTTTCTCAAAATCCCCCTTGAATGAATATCCAGAAATCATCGCGTTCCAAGCAAAGATGTTTCTACACTCAATGCCATCAAAAACAGCTCGAGCACTATTTAAGTCATCATTCTTCACATACATGTCTAGCAATGAAGTGATTACATGAATATCAGAATCAATCCCATTTCTTATAACAAAGCAATGAATTTCCTGTCCAAGGTGGAGGTAATGAAGCTCACTCACAGCTTGAAGAACCGTGGTCATGGACCTGTTGTTTGGCTTAAAACCCCCATTCTGCATATGCTGTAAGATGTTGAGCACTTCTTGGCATGATCCATGATGAAGATGCCCAGACAGAAGGCTGTTCCAAGTGACGATATCCGGCTTAATACTGTAAGTTTCCATTTCACGCAATAGCTCCCATGCGTCTTCAAGATGACCATGTGCTGCATAACCAAAGATGATTGCGTTCCACGTAGATAGGTTTCGATTTTGCACAAGATCAAATACAGCTCGTGCTTGTTTGACATTACCATTTTTTGAGTACATAAAGATGAGTGAGTTGCATATGGATAAATTCGATTCGATTGCTTTTCTCAGGATGTATCCATGTAGCTGCTTCCCCTCATCAAGAGCTCCTATCTTCCCACAAGCTTGAACAACTCCAGTAATGGTGAAAGCATTGCTGTCAACCTCCGTGGACGAAAACTGCATACGTCGAAAGACATCGACACCCTTAAACCATTCCTCATTCCTCAGAGCCACCAAAACAGCTTCATTCCACAACAGAGATGTGTGATCCGATGTTTCATGGAACACCTTTTTAGCTGAATCCGAACCGCAACAGCTCCCATAGAAGTTCATCAATGCAGCTTTTGCATGCATATCTTTATCAAAGCCTCTCTTGATTAGGCAGACATGAATCTCCAGACCTAGCCATGAATCCCTCAGGTTTGCACACATTTTGAGAAGCATGGTTAGATTTTCACTCCCAAAAACCACTCCCATATTGTGTAATTCAGCAGAAACTTGGAGAATCTCAGTGGGGTCTCCACCTTTATTCTTGAAATCCTCCAAGAAAGTGTTCCAGTGCAAGTAGTTGTGCTCCAAATCAAGGAAGAACACCATGGCTGCAGAGTGGAAGTCTTGGAGCTCCAAATAGGATGTGATCAAAGACTGCACCTTGATGTCTGAATCTTCCTCGTTTGGCATTTTTATGATATGGGCATGTCTTGCTTTGGCTGTACCGAGTGAAGAAAGGTTGGACAATTTGTTGGGAAATGAAGGCGGAGGAGAAGCAGTGTCAACAACACACACTGCTGCAGATTTTAGCTGGCTGAATTTGGTGGTGAAATTTCTATGTGGTAAGTGATGAAATGTATTTATGGCTTCCATTTAAGCTCAGAATCTGTACTTTATTGGCAAGGAGTCGTCTGCAGCTCAAGACATGGCGGTTGGTAAAGAAATCTGGAGGGAGTTAACATGGAAAGAGAGAGATGTGCTGTAATAGAGATTTTGTCTGTGTCTGTGGATAAGGTTATCCCAACTAAAGATAAATGAATCACTGAAGTGAAGAATCACTCTCAGATCTTTATTATTCTCTTTTAATGATTTGTTTGATGCTAATTTAGAATTACTACTAACTTTTGGGAATAATCACCTCTAAATGTACAAAATTAGCATTTTTTAAAAATTAAATTGAACACATTTTTTTTCCAAAGTGTACAAGTACTTGATTTTTGATATACGGAGTGTATTTTCACATAAAATTCAACTTTTTAATACTACATAGAATTAAAAATTATATACTCCACATTGTCGTTAAAAGTGAACAACAATGGATCTAGTAATTTATCGGAAAAATTATAAATTTTGATAAAAAAATTTGGTGTATCATGGACTCCCTCCGTCTCACATTAATTGTTCACTTTTGCTATTTTCATCCGGTCCCTGTTATTTGTCCACTTTAGGCCTCATATTCCACTAACTTATAAAACTCGCATTTTAATATAAAACCAATAAATAAAAGTGAGACTCATATTTCACTAACTTTTTTAATCCACTTTTTTTTACATTTCTTAAAACTCATGCCGGAATCAAAGTGGACAATTGATCGGGGACAAAGGAAGCAACTTTTATAATTAGCCAGAAAAATTATGAAATTTTGATTCGTTCTTATTTATTCCGTAGTAAAATTGTATTAATATAGTCAAAAAATTATACCCCTACATTAATATCATCTCCAATAAAATAAATAATATGGAGTATTATATAAGAGTATATAATATAAATAAAATACTAGTAACATCGTTTAATTGAATAATATGAATAATAAAACATTAGTAGACTAGTAGAACTTTTCATTATAATATATTTTGAGAACAGATCAATTTTTGATAGGATGGATTAGAATTTGACAAAACTTTTATAATTTCTTTTATCAAGTTACCCTATTATTTAAAGATCCATGTGCTTACTACCTATTGTACGGCTATTAAGATTCATCAACTGTATAGATTTTATTTATTTTTGCGTACAATCACAACGGACGTCTAATAAATAATTAAAGCATAGAGCAAATGGGAAATTTCCTTTGCAGGGATATTATACCAAATCTGCAAAAGCTACAAGATTCCTTGTTCCAACTTCTAATTAACCTCTCTGCATAGAAAGAAAATCAAGGAAACAAGAATCAACAGAGAGTAAGGTAGGCCAGTTCTCAATTCTCAGTCCCACAATCTAAGAAACAAACTTCCACACAATCTCCATCTTTGATCATCCATGAATGAATCTCTGCACTCGGTCCAACAACGATTCCTACAAACAGCGGTCAGTTCTTGAAAAAACAGTTGTTCATAAACATCCAGCAGAAAAGCAGGCATGCACGCAACACACAAACCCGAAAGATGAGAAATACAACTTGATCTCCTAGGCTGCAGAGAACCACAGAAAGATTCTGTTGTCTCCAACCCTCAAGGGTCTGGGCGTAATTTCATTACGACTACACCAGAAACCCTCGAGGGAGAGAGACAACAAAAGCTCCAGTGGTGGAAAACAAGTGAAAGCAAAGCTGCAAAACCTTGGATTGTTACATCTCCCCCAATGCCTCCTGGCCAAGTTTCATCACTGGTCACTACCATTCTTTTAGATACCGTTTCTTGAAGAAACTAAGCATGCAAAGGGCCAGAAGCCCTTGAGGGAGAATAGCAATCGTAGCTTTCGAACGATATACCTAATGCATCGGAAGTAAGCTATGGATGAGGGTATAAACATTATGCAATAATGTAGAAGCCTATTTATAGCCACAAGTCGAGAGAAATTGCGAAGGCTCGGATAAAAAGTATGGTGGGACCTAAATATCTTAGGTACTAGACATGAATGGCCAAACCAGATTCGATTGATTCATGATATATGTTCCTAATCTAAGCAGAAAAAAGATATGGCCCTCAGACACAGAAGTCAACCCTCCAAACCAAGAATGAAGCATCTCAGGCATCTATCTCAATTATTTATCGTGTTCGATTCCTTTTGACCCCTTGATCTAGCATGAGTGAATGGATGCATTTGAAAGAATTTGGGTTGAAGCATGTATGTCAATGAGTCATTATATAAATAGAAAACTCGCATGTTTTTGGATAGGTGTACATATATAATTTGCTTTTACCTACATTTACCTAAATATGAGAAAATTCAGAGGTGCCGCGTCTCATACTTTTGCCTGCTGTTGAAAGCAACAGATAAGTTGAGTATGGGAATATTAAACAAATCTAAGATCTGAAATCCCATCATAAAAAGATTCAATAATAGTGTGATATATAGAAAGATAAGCTCTTTTGGTTGATAAATCTGTGTTCTGTTGAATAAATACGTGTAAATTTGTAATACCTCGTCTGCATGGCACGCACATTCACTCTGGAAAAACTTTTCCTGAACAAACATAACCAACATTGTTAGCACTATAAAGAAAAAAAGAAAGTTGAAGTAGGTTATTTTATTTACCTGGTATTCACCCTTGTCCATAATTTTGAGGTCCCCACACTTTCACAAACAAAAAAGATTTGTAGTGTTCCTCACAGAGATATCAGTAGTAAACTAGTAACACATGAAACACATGGTATTGAGGAATCCATGGAAGTATGTTTGATCTCCATTCAACTAAAGAAGACATATACAGAGCCAAAATAAGCTTTGCTCATCAATTTATGATTTATGATTTTTGTACAACAGAGTAGCAAATAGGAAAGAAGGATTATTGGGGGATTATAAGATTAATAATCACGGCAAATTTTGTTAGGTACTAACAGAAAAACCATGTTATCAAATTCTGAGGTCCCCCCCATTTGAATTTACTAACACATACACATAGATAATGTGCATTATTGGTGCCAGATGTACCATATAAACAGAGAAACATTTCATATCTTATTCTGAATGGATGTTACTGTCTACTTTTGACATAAAGCATATAAAGTAGGGCAACAGAACAAGCAAGTAGAGCAGCCAATGTAAAATTATCTTTTTTTATTACAAGATCGTATCCATTTTGTGAGGAGCAAATAAAAAAGGAAACAGCAATATATATGACATAAGAACCATAATCAGCTTGATTAAATGACTCATCAAGATCATAGCTACAAAACTAAGAAGATGGGTGCAAAACATCAAGCTAGAGCATCAGACACTGTACGTTTCACTCTAGAGGAAATATGTCTGTTAGTAACTTAGCATGGTAATCTGAGTTAGCATGAAATCTCTCAGAAACTTCCATATCAAGTACTCCATCAAACTTCAACCGGGATGATAGCTTGCCCTTTCAATTATTGAACCATATCCTCAATAAATGAAATTCCACTGGTGATATACTTTCTGCTTCTTTTTAACAAAAGTGAAAATCATACATCCATGTTGTAGTACGACTTTGGCCCATTATAGCATATAGAGAACAATGAGGTGGACATTTACTTTAGAATAAGAATAGTTATATGAACAAGGAAATGTAGCACACTGCATAATGTGAAAATGCAACCATGCAAAATAAAAGCACATAGAGTTTCGAAAAGAAGGTAGACTGAAATTTCAAGATCATATGTTTACATATAAGAAAAGTAAGATGCATTTTCACATGGATAAGAAGTTCTACATAATACATCTTATATATAAACTAATTGAAAGAAAGATACAACAAGATCAAAACAAGCAATGACTGTGTATTAATTCCTTTTATTCTTGAGCAGTACCTTGAGATGGACCTATTGATCTGTAGACATAATAAACCTCATATTTACCAGCGTTCTCTTAGTGTGCCATCTGGGAAAACAGGAGCAAGAACTTTATCATCACTCTTCTTCGTTGCGCCATTAACTCTACCAGCTGGTTTGCTCATTTCTAAACTAGGCAATGGCTCATCTTGTCCATCATTGAAGTCTGGAGGCACGTCGTCGTCATCATCATCGCTCCATTCATCATCATAATCTTCTCCATCGCCATCTTCATCGCTTCCCACATTGTCAATGTCAGACCACTCATCTAAATCATCTTCATCTGACATGTCTTCTTGCCCTGTTCCTTCAGCTTCACCTGAGTCAGTCCTTCGAACATTTCTCTTGGGGAATCTTGGAACATTAACAAGTGCGCGAAGCTTCTCCTTGATAAGCAGCATCTTGTCTTTATCTAACAACACAGAATCACGATAAGCTTCACGGAGGAAAACTGAGTCTCTATCCCCCTTGAGAGAGATATAGAACATATCCGGATGCCTTATCAACATGCCTCTTAGCTGTTGGGAGAATCTAAATTCCTCCCGAAAATGGGTTAAATGATCCACAAGTGTTCTCTTCTCAAGAGTGAGGCTCAAGATCTCATGAACAACACCACAAGCATGTTTCTCCTTTTCAGGGCTACCAGGCCTCAAATCCGAAAAATCAGAATAAGGTGAAATGTAAGGCATATCTCTAAACAGAGAAATCCTTCTCATCTCACCTTTCGAAAGATGAAGCCCTTTTGGTAGCTTAACTCTATTGAACCTAGGCACACGATCAATAATCAAATCTCTCTCTTCCACTTCTCTCAGCCTATTCTCGTCTTCGGCAATCTCTGCTGCAGACACAGCAAGCTCAGGATCCCAATGAGTCAACTCCAGCGCAGGCCCTCGTCCTGTTGCAACAACCTTGAAATACTGTGGGTATCGTTGACATATAGTATCCCTAAACTCCAACGGAAGCCCCAAATCAGTCTTCAAATGAGCAATCTTCTCCAACAGAATCCGCTTATCAATCGACATCATCAACAATTTCCTCAACTTAATAACCAGCAAATCCTCCATTTCATTCCTAATCTTCATCTCCTCGAGGTAAAGCTTCTCAGCCTCAGGAGTCAACTTGAACCGAAGTGAATAAACACCTTCTTCTACAATCTCAAACACGGCCGGAAATTTCTTCAACAACGCGATAAACCGCCTCTTTTTTTGCAGCCCTAAAGCTTTTCTAAATCTACCCAGCTCACGAAGCGCCATAATCCTATCCGGCTGACTCATCAAAATCTTCCTAATCTTCAACACCAATTTCAGCTTCTTATCCCTCTGAATCACATTGTCAAACGGAAGCTCCTTCCTCCTCTTCGCAACACCAGCTCTGATAACCGGAAAATATTTCCTCGAGTTTGTCCGAGATTCATTATTTCCCTTCAAAACTAAATTCTGGCCCAAAAACGGAGTCTTGCTTAAATTTCCACAGGTAGTTGATAAACTGAAATTCACATACGGTTTACATTTCAGAAGTGGGGGTGAAGTACAGGAAAGAAAAAATGGGACAGCACAAGGTGATGGTGGCAATTTGGGGGAGGAAAGTAAGAATTTAGGCTTCATAATCAATTTGAAACTATCTAGCAGGGAACATATATCAATATATCGCAACAATTAACACCAGAAATTATCCCTAATCGAATCTATGTGTGATGTGTTCACGAATCAGTCGAGAAGAGAATTGAATTCGTGGAATGACTGACCTGGGAGGTTTAGCTAGGGTTTATCACAAAACCCCTCTTTCAAGATATATTTCTCATTTTCCATTTTATCTTCATCCGGCAATAGATTGATGGATATGCACATTTCCAAATTTACCCCTGCACAAAAAATCTTTTAATTTTAGTACTTCCTTCCTCTACTTCACATTTTTTAATAGCAAGATATTTTAGGAGAAGTTGTTAGGTAAAATAAATAGAAGAAAAAATAGTTGAATATTTTAATGAGTGAGATTTATTTTCAAATATAGAAAGTGAACATCTCAAATGAGATAAACTAAATAGAAAAGATGGAAATCTTGAATGGGACGGAGGAATATTCGAATATGTAAACTTAGTCCATTTGCATAATTTGTTAGATTTTACCAAAACTAGGTGTAGCTTTTGATGTACCAAAACTAAGTACATTTGCATTATTTGTTATGTTTTAGTACAAGTTAATAGTTGGAGAAAAGATTAAATAAAAAAAAATGATTTGAGAAAAGATTAAATAAATTAATAAAGGAAAATTATTAAATAAATTAATATAGATGGTCAAATTTGGTCCATCTCACACTTTTCAAAATTAGAAATAACTATGCATTGATGCGTCAGCTGGTTTAAATCACGTTAGCAAAATATTGTTTCGAACTCAATTGGACATTGTCTTTTATTCACATATCTTGAATTGGTTATCATATCTGCACATAAATAAATAAGATAATTATTAAAAAAATTCCATCTTTCATAATTTACTCTTTGAATTTTGTTAAAAATATAACATGAAGCATTAAAATTTAACCATTTTTCATAATTTCTTTTTCCCATTTTCTTCAGTTCTTACTACTATTACCGCAAAAACAAATTTCTCCCATATAAGTAAAGATAAGAAACCCAAGCATGGTTTCTCAGCCACACAATCTCAAAACAACTGATCATCCACTGTGCCACGTGGCAATCTGCAACTGGTCATCTTCCTCCACTGCATTCCACCTCAGCACTCCACCCCCCAAAAAGTTGGCCTCTTCAAAACTTTCCAGAACGTTGGAAGCTCAAGTCGAAGAATTTTGGCCTGCAAAATGGAAGCCCTGAACGCAGTTGGAGTGAAACCGATACCAATTCTAGCCAACCAAACAGACCCCAACAAGACTCCCACATCTCTCACCCTTTCTCCCTCCAAGAATCAACCTTTCCCAAAATGCACCACCTCAAATCACTCAACCTCCGCTTCAAGAGCTCTCGGCGCCGGCTTAGCTCTGCTCTCTTCGCTTCTCACCTCCGGCTCAGCTGAAGCGCTGCAGCAGCAGACCGATTTCGATGTCGGCGGAGTAATTGACGGTGTGATCCGTTTCGCCGCCGAGAATCCCATAATCGCCGGCGGCGGGGCGGCGGTTGTGGCGGTGCCGGTGGTGGTCGCTCAGATTCTCCGCAATACGCAGCGGTGGGGAGCGGAGAGCGCGAAGGCGGCCTATGCCAAATTGGGGGATGGTGCTAATGCTCAGCTGCTTGATATAAGATCGACGGCTGAGATCAAGCAGACGGGAAGCCCCAATCTCAGAGGCCTTAAGAAGAAGGTGGTGGCGGTTCCGTACAGCAGCGATGACAAGCTGGGGTTCTTGAACAAGCTGAATCTCAAGTTTAAGGAGCCACAGACTACCACATTGTTTGTATTGGACAAGTATGTGTTTTTCGGGGTAAATACGTAGCTCATACAAAATGTTTCACCTTTGCTTCATATTAGTAAAAAAGTTTGAAGTTTACATATATCATACAAAAAGTTTCATTGTGTTTTAATCTAGTACATTTCGTTATATGAAATTTTTTGTACTAATATGAAAGAATCATAAATTCTTTTTGTACCAACATGAAACAATGATGAAACATTTTGTATACAAAGAGTTAATGCCGTTTAAACACATATAATGGAATGTACTAAATTGAAATATGGATGGAACATTTTTATATGATTTATGTAAACTTCAAGCTTTCTGTACTAATATGAAACACAAGTGAAACATTACGTATGAGTTATGTATTTAGCCCCAAAGCCCCTGTGTTTTTCATATTCAATCAATTTTGAGTTGTGAAAAAGTATGATTCTTGATGTTGTTGGAAGTATTAGTGGAATGTTACTTGAGAGTTAACTAGTTTGAGCCCTTGCTAGACTATAGTTGTTATTATGCCATGGATTTATCAATGATCATTCTCTGTGAATCTGTATTTTAATGTTTTAAGAGATTTGTTGAAGCCAGATTTGATGGGAATGCTGAGATTGTAGCGGAGCTGGTGACGTCGAATGGCTTCAAAGCTGCGTATGCAATCAAAGATGGTGCAGAAGGATCAAGAGGATGGGTGGTTAGTTTCGGACACCTTTTCATTCTCTAGCTAGAAATAGAATGAACGTGAAGCATATGAAACTTAGCAATATCTTCGAAATGCAGAATAGCGGCCTCCCTTGGATAGTTCCGACGACAACGTTTGATATCACTAGTGTCATTGATACCTTTGGGGTGAATATTTCCAAACCACACCATCACTTGTTACAAGAATGAATGCTGATGATGGTTTAATTTCAAAGTCATAGCTTTGTTTCATGTTTTGCATATGTAGGAGGGTGTGCCTGTGGCACTTGGCATTGCTGCAGCTGCTGCTGGTCTTGGTTTATTTGCTTTTGCAGAGGTTGAAATTCATAAAAAAGTTGAATTTTTTTTATGATAGATGCTTGATCAAAAAAATGATGTAAGGTCTTCAATTCCCTTTTCTTGTAGGCTGAAACAATTCTCCAAGTTCTGGGTTCAGCTGCTCTTGTGCAGTTTGTCAGCAAGAAACTCCTATTTGCGGAGGTAGTAACCTTACTTCCTCATGATTTGAGTTTGAATACTCAAACATCTTTAATTGTGGGATTTTTTTCTTTTAATTCACAGGATAGAAAGGTAACTATCAAGCAATTTGAAGAGCTTCTAAACACCAAGGTTGCTCCAAAGGAGCTTGTGGACGATATCCAGGTAGTGATCATGTTACATTTCGTGTTTCATCCCTTCTTCGATATGGTCATTTAACACGCTTCACCTTGTTTGGCTCGACTGTTGTAGCAAATTGGGAAGGCAATTCTACCTGCACTGCCTGCTAATAACAAGGGCCTTCGGGATCCTGCACTTGGTGGGCACGATGTCATGAAATCCGAGCCTGTCGTTGAGGCTATCAATGTCTCACCTGAAGCCGAGCCAAACCCTATACCTACTGCAGAAGCAGTAGATTCTGTCCCTGAAGAAGAGTCCCTCCCTACACTACCAAGGCCACTTTCGCCATATCCTAATGTGAGTTGTTTTTTCGTATTTTTTGTAGCCTTCGTTCATCCATACATGTCACGTGTATAATTTTGATCTAAAGGCATTATTATGGAGTATTTGTGTGTGATTGCAGTATCCTGATTATAAGCCTCCTTCATCGCCCACACCATCACCACCTTGATGCAATTGCCACTAGTGGAAGCTCGGATCATCTTTCGACATATTATGGTTAATCCTGAGTACTAAAAGACACATTCATAGAGTTTATGTTTAGTATTTCATTTAACATATAAATATATTTAAATATGAACTACTCTTATTGTATAACTAAAATCAAATTTTGGCTCATGGATAAGAATTTTGGATGGATGAGATCACGAGACATGACGCCTGTCGAAAGTGTTTCTCTTTGAAAATACAGTACTCCCTCCGTCTCTTAGAAAATAGACAACATTTAAAATGACACGAGTGTTAATACAAAATTAATAAAGTAATAGAGAGAGAAAGAAAAAGTTATTAGAAAAAGTTAGCGGAGAATGAGACTTAATTCATTAGAGAAAAAAAAATTCCTTAAATAGAATTGGTCTATTTTTAAGGGACATCTTAAAATGACAAAAGTTGTCTATTTTTAAGAGACGATGGAGTATATTACTTGATATTTCAAATTAAATTATTTTTAAAATTATATACTATTAAATTAAATGTAATTTTGTTATATTTCTAATATATTGCATATATGCACGTGAATAGAGATGCGTTAAAATGCTAACTTTTCTTAAATTATTAACTTGCTAACTCATCAACGTAGTGAATTAAAAATGTCAACACTGTCATATTAAAATGTCAACATATATTTGTGTTGACATTTTAATAACATGTGCTGACATTTAAATATCAATATCAACATAATGTATTAAAATATCAACTTAAGTTTATGTTGACATTTCAGTATCATCGTGTTGACATTTTTAATACATTACATTAATGAGTTAGCGACTTAAGAAAAAGTTAGCAACGGATCACACCCCACATGAATAAATTTATATGATAAAATTAGAATTTAATAAGTCTCCAAATATACTTTGTATTATTTATTTCGACATAATTATACTCCTTTTCTTCAAAAAATAGTTTATTTTTGTCAATATTATATGTCCACAAAATTAGCCTATTTTTATTTTGGAAATAATTTTAGTATATATTTTGGAGTACATTATTGACTATATGAGTCTTATTATTTACAAATATTACTATCATTTTTCTATCTTTCATATACTTTATTAAGTATATTAATTTAACATTAAAATCTATGTCTTTTCCCAAAATCTTTGTTTGTGGGACATGGAGGAGTATGTCATTAACTATTGTGGTGAACTATTACATGTTTTTTTTGGTACAAAGCCACGGGATCTAGATACATCACCTCTAAATGATTGAACTTCAAATTACTCACTAGAGGCCTTTTGTTTCTTCCTATTTTGTCCCCGAACCCATTAAGAACTTAGTATCTTTTTATTCTCAACTATTTTAAGTTGAGATTATAAATTATGAAGATAAAAATTTGATTTGTTCTATAAATAATTATTTTATAACTACAGAAAAAATATTTTTGGTTAAATATTATAATAAGTAAGATTTAATGTTATAACATATATTAGAAAAACCAAGAAGCAAAATTGAAAAAGTTCAAAGAAAGTTTTATGAGTAAACAAACTTACTATGCTTCTAATGGTATGACTTCGTTCGGTATCATGAAATTAGGCATGGATGTTAATCGGGCCAACCTAATGGGTTTCGGGTTAGTCCTATTTGGGTTACGAGTTAATTGGGTTGGAATTTTATCGGGTTATAAATTTATCTTTGGGTTTCGGGCTAGCCCAATTGGATAATCGGGTTAAAAGCAAATAATGGAAAATATTATGTACTACTCCCTCCGTCCCCAAAGAATATACACTTTGGGTTCGGCACAGATTTTAATACAAAATTGATAAAGTAAGAGAGAGGTAGAAAGAAAAAGTAATTAAAGTATTGTTAGTGGGGAATGGATCCCACCTCATTAGAGAGAAAAGAGTTTCTAAAATTGAAAAGTGCATATTCTCGTGGGACAGACTAAAAAGAAAAGAGTGCATATTCTTGAGGGACTGGAGGGAGTATATTTTTTAATCTTAAGAACCATATAGCAGAATTAATATATATACACAATAGTAAGTTATACGTAAATCATATGGCTGAGATGATGAAGAAGCCCGAGGTGATGCACAAGCTAGGCACAACGGGAGGTGGACGCCGTTGTAGGTAAGAATCGGGCGGTGGAGGAGTCCGACACCAAACAAATTGCCATGCGTAATTAACGCGGTGATGAAGGAAGTTCTACGGTTGCATCCGTCGCTTCCACTCATGGTGCCCCATTGCCCGCGTAAGCCCTGCATCATTGCAGGGTACACATAAGCCCGCACGTTTGTGAACGTGTGGCGATAGATAGGGACCGCGAAAATTGGACAAATCCAAATGAATTCATCCCCGAGAGTGTCACGACCACATCTTACTATTGATAGTGAGTGTTGCTATATCGTGACTAAATAAACTTGAAGATAAAAGAGGTAAGCATAAATGGAAGGTCAAGTTCAAACATTAGGTTCGAAAAGCGAAAGTGATACATGGCAAAACAAAAAAAATCAGAGTACGTTAACTAGGTTTATAAGCTCCTAATACAAAATTCCTAATGCAGCGGAAGAAACCAAAACAAAGAAGTATGTGTGAAGACACACTTCTTTGGGCTACCTAGTGCTACTTATTATTACCACTTCTCAACACCTTCGCCCCCTCGTTAACGTTCAACCTGCACGTTAGAAAAGAAACATGCAGGACTGAGTACTTGATATACTCAGTGGACATATTGCCAAAAGTCATACGTTTCATTAAAGTTTTGTCAGCCACAGTTGAGTGAACACGGGGTTTTACTTAAAAAGGGCCCGCATCACTAAAATATTCCTTTAGTTCATAAAATTGATTGCTCAATCACATAAACATAGATACCATATCTGAAACGTATGTGAACCGGGAATGTGGTCACATTCCACGACGGTCACTGGACCGGCCAACTCGAAAGCTAGCTCACGATCCCCATATGTGTACACTAGTCCAAGTAGGGTTTTTGGCCATACTGGGACCCAAATTCGATTTAACATGGAGATAGGTATTCATAAAAGATCAAAACATGGCATGACAAACATGTATAGAAATTTTCACATATTCATGTTAAAAATCACATTTATGAAAAGAATGCCCACCTGATATGCTTATTCCTCAACTCAATTACTCGCTTTGACCTCACTTGCCCTTGAGCAATTTATCCTTTGAAAATAAATAGCGTAGTACGCTAATTAGTACTTGAACTATTTTTTTTAGAAAAGAATGCATGCATCCTATTGGATAGCACTTATATCTTAGTCTAGTCATATAGGATTTTTCTTAATCCTACCTCGGCTTTACTACTTTGCAGAATTTAATTATTTACTTTAATTAAATCCGAGAAATTCTATTTTCTCTAACACAATTTCTTGTGCACTCTTTTTTTTTAAATATGGATTCTTGAAAAATCCATTAAAATTCTCTCCTTTAAATTTTCTTAAGGCCACCCATGGCGTCGCGGGGTGACGCCGGTCGGGCCCTTCGTGCCTCCAACTTAAATATCTTCCATCTTCGAAAATTAAATAAATTATCCGGAAATTAATCAAGCTTGTAGAAATAGCGATGGAGGTTGCGATCAAGAACAAAGAACAAATGACACACAAGGATTTTACGTGGTTCGGTTTAATCAAACCTACGTCCACGGGAAACTATATGAGAGATGTTTATTCACGGCTAAAGATGGTTTACAATAGGAAACACAAATGAAAATGAAGAACAATGCACACTTCGCTATCTACTCTCAAGATATGAGCTCTAGCATCTCTTTCTTCTCTTATTCTTTGATTCTCCTCACATATGCTCCCTCTCTTGCTGGAACTGAATAACTACTCATGCTTTTATACTCTTCATGCAATGTCCAAGATCGGTCAAGAAACGACTAGTTGCTTTCTGTTGTAACTGCCATTTTTCAACCGACTGCATGGCTTAGTTTCTGTTGCATTCGAGCCTCTAAGCTGAGCCTACATCTGAACCAGCCACGAGCCTAATCACATGGTCACAAACCTAACAATCTCCACCTTGTCCATGTGAATATCTCCGCATACTCAGTCTCCAACTTAAACTCCACCTCACTGCGCAATCACATTCACCAGCCTTAAGCAATACTCAAGCTTAGATGCTGGTAAACTCTTAGTTATTGCATCAACTGCATTATCCTTAGTGCCGACTTTCAATACTTCTTCTTCACCCTTCTAAATCATATCTCTGATGAAATGTAGTCGGATGTCTATGTGTTTACATCTCTCATGGAATACTTGATGTCTTGCCAAACTGATTGCACCAGTGCTGTCACATAGCACACTGACCTTCTCTTGCTTCACTCCGAAATCCTCTAAGATTCCCTTCAACCAGACTCCTTACTTCACTGCCTCTGTGAGGGCAATGTACTCGGCTTCTGTAGTGGATAGAGCAACAACCGATTGTAATGTGGATTTCCAGCTTACAGCAGCACCATACAACTTATATATGTATCCTGTCTGAGACTTTCTATTGTCCAAATTCGTAGTAAAATCTGAGTCACAATATCCAATCAATGGATCACCATTATCAGAGTCAACCTTCTTGAGCAAAATCCCTAGATTCTTGCTGCCTTTCAGATATTTGAGAATCCATTTCAATGCAATCCAATGTTCCCTTCCAAACTCTTTCATGTATCTGCTTGTCACACTCACACTATGTGCTAGGTCTGGCCTTGTGCATATCATGCTGTACATAATGCTCCCTATTATACTTGCATATGGGATCTTTGACATCTCCTGCCTTTCCTTATCTGATTTAGGCACTTGCTGCAGAGATAACTTGAAATGTTGAGCTAATGGGGTAGTCACTTGCTTGGATTTATCCATCTGAAACCTTTTAAGAACCTTGCTCATGTAATCAGATTGCACTAGATAGATTTCTCCTTTGTCTCTTCATCTCTGAATATCCATTCCAAGGATCCTCCTAGCCTCCCCAAGATCTTTCATTTCAAACTCCTTACTTAACTCTGACTTCACTGATCTTACTACATCAATGTCAGCCGCAGCAACTAACATATCATCAACGTACAATACCAGATAAGCCACTGCCTTACTCCCATCCTTCTTTATGTACACACAATTATCATAAGCCGACTTCATGAATCCAATGCTGCTTAAGTGTGAGTCAAACTTGAGATACCACTGCCTACTAGATTGCTTAAGACCATATAAGCTTTTCTTCAATAGACAAACCTTGTCCTCTTGCCCTTGAGCAACAAAACCCTTCGGCTGTTCCATGTAAACGGTTTCAACTAGGTCTCCATGTAAGAACGATGTCTTTACATCAAGTTGGTGCAATTCCCAATTCCTTTGAGCAACCACAGACAACAATATCCTAATAGAGGAGTGTTTCACAACTAGAGAAAAGACTTCATTAAAATCCACTCCTTCCTTCTGCAAATATCCTTTAGCAACTAACCTAGCCTTATATCTGATCTTGTTTCCCTCAGAAACCTCCACCTTCTTCTTAAAAAACCACTTGCACCCCACTGGTTTTTGGGAGGAAGGTCTGTCAGACAACACCCAAGTTTTGTTTTTCATGAGAGATTCTATCTCTTCTCTCATAGCTTCAAACCATTTCTCCCATTCATTTCCCTTCATTGCTTCTTCATATGTACCAGGTTCATCAAACTCTATGCATTCACCCACATGAAGTGCAAAATAAGCCATCTCATAATCAGAGAATCTTGATGGGAGTCTTGGTGCCCTTCTTGGTCTATCATTGGAAAGGTTTGGAACTGGAGTGGTGGAGCTATCTGCTTCTTCTTGCTGCTCATTATCTGATGTATCATTACCTACACTCCTTGCTGGCTCCACCTCAATTGATGTACCCCTTTTTCCTCCAGCAAGATAAGGCATAATAGTTTCATCAAATATGACATCTCTGCTTACTATGAGTTTTTCACCCCTTGGCTCAGTGCTCCAGAGTCTGTAGGCCTTGGATCCAGTATGATATCCAAGAAATATACACCTCAATGCTCTGGACTCTAGTTTCCCTTGTTTCACATGAGCATAAGCCCTGCATCCGAATGACCTAAGCTTGCTGAAGTCAGGTAAATGTCCATGCCATCTTGCATCTGGGACATGAAAATCCACTACTGAAGAAGGTGATCTGTTTATCAGCACCACAGCAGTAGCAGCTGCTTCACCCCAGAACCGTTTGTCAACACAAGATGATAGAAGCATGCATCTCACTCTTTCCATGATGGTTCTATTCATCCTCTCGGCCACTCCATTTTGTTGTGGATTTCTCGGAGCAGTTCTGTGCCTTTGTATTCCCTTGCTTTGCAGTAGTCAGTGAACTCTTGAGATACATATTCCAGACCATTATCCGTCCTCAAACACTTAAGGCTCAGTTTATTTTCCCTCTCAACCATCAAATGCCACTCTTTGAAGAACTTAATAGCCTCTGACTTTTCTTTCAAAACTTGGACCCAAAGCTTTCTTGAAAAATCATCTATTATGGTCATGAAATACCTTCATTCATGGTTGGTGGCTGAGCAGGTCCCCAGATATCACTGTGGGCATAATCAAGAACTGATCCAGAAGTGTACTTCCCCTTTGGAAATGGAAGCTTCTTGCTCTTTCCCATCATACACTGCTCACATTTGCTGAAAACTTGGTCTTTCTCCATGTTGAATACACCCTTCTTTGCAAGGTGCATCATTCCCTTTGTCCCAAGGTGGCCTAATCTGATGTGCCATGTCTGCAGATCTACCTGCTTCTCTGCAACATTTGTGCTACCAGTGATGACAGTTGCTTCAAGATATTATAGTGTCTGTTTCTTCACAACACTCATTACTGTATTGGAGCCTTTGTAGATGATCAACTTTCCATTTTCTGACCTGAAACCATAGCCTTTTGTCTCAAGAAGTCCAAGAGAGACTAAATTCCTCTTGATCTCTGGTATAAATCTCACATCAGTGAGCAATATCATGGAACCATCTGCTAGTTTCAACTTGATGTTTCCCATGCCTCTGATCTTGCAAGTCTGATTATTCCCAAGAATGATTGATCCATCTGATGGCCTAAAATATTCAAACCACTGCTTGTGAGAGCTCACATGGAAACTGCATCCAGAGTCTATTATCCAAGACTCTCCTATTGCCTCTTCAACATCTCGGTCACTTTAACATCTGATTTGTCATCCTTCTCCATATCCAAGGCTTCATCTAACCCTTGGTGAGTGAGTAGCGCCTTCATCTTGACTTGCCAGAGACCAAAGTCGTTCATGCCATTGAATTTCTCTGCCTCGAATCTCGCCATCGCCATCCTCTTCCTCGGTTCCCACAGACGGCGCCAATTGTAGAAATAGCGATGGAGGTTGCGATCAAGAACAAAGAACAAATGACACAGAGGGATTTTACGTGGTTCGGTTTAATCAAACCTACGTCGATGGGAAACTATATGAGAGATGTTTATTCACGGCTAAAGATGGTTTATAATAGGAAACACAAATGAAAATGAAGAACAATGCACACTTCGCTATCTACTCTCAAGATATGAGCTATAACATCTCTTTCTTCTCTTCTTCTTTGATTCTCCTCACATATGCTCTCTCTCTTGCTGGAACTGAATAACTACTCATGCTTTTATACTCTTCATGCAACGTCCAAGATCGGTCAAACAACGGCTAGTTGCTTTCTGTTATAACAACCATTTTTCAACCGACTGCATGGCTTAGTTTCTGTTGCATCCGAGCCTCTGAGCTGAGCCTACATCCGAACCAGCCACGAGCCTAATCACATGGTCACAAACCTAACAAAGGTTCAAGCTCAATTTCTTTAAATTAATTCCAACTTCTCATAATTAAATCTTGGTCCAAACAAGCACGCTTCTTCAATTACATTATAGCCCAAATTCCCAACTAATTAAAAGGCTCAACTCATTAATTAAAACAACCCATACTTAATTAATTGGCCCCATTCGAACATAAAATGGAGACTGCCCACTTGTCTTATTTCATCACTATGGCCCAATAATTAAAAAAAATAGCCTCATTTCCTTCTCCTTTGACTCTAACCCATCGGCAGTTCTTTCTCAAATTCACATTCCTCACCAATTGAAATCCCTAAAAAAGAAAAATAGCCGCGCATTCCAATCTCTCTCACCTTCTTCTCAGCGAAATCGCCACCGCCGTTCACGCCCTCCTCCGGCGTCTCTCTCCCTTCTCTATTTCTCACTCTTAGAGAAAATTAGAAGATCCCCAATTTCCAACTTTGGGAGTCCCAAATTGAACGTAACAACGGCGGTTTCTCCTCCGCCAAACCCCTCTTCTTCGGCGATCGCAGCACCGCCACCGGATGCCGGTCCCTGTCCCCGTCGAGTTTTCTCCCTCGACAATGGGAACTTCTCGCAACGGTAGGAACATCCTTGCGAACAGCAGCGTCGCGCGCTGCGTCACGCAGTCAGTCTTGGCGAGCAGAGTCACTGCCTGCGCTACCTCCGCCGCTTGCGCTTGCTCGACGCCGGACATCCCGTCGCCTAAGCTAAGTCCTCTTCCCCTTTCCCTTTTCACTCAATTTCTATAAGTTATGGCAGTATCCATGTGGTGTTGGGGTATTGAGTATTCTAAAGTTGTGATCTTGGAGAAGAGTTTGTTCTTATTGTTTTGGTCACAGGGTTTCATCGATAATGGCTATTAGTATTAGAAATGGGCCACTCATAAGGGGAGGGTTATCCATACTTATATAGACAAGCTAGGATCATCGATGTGAGACAAGATTTAAGAGTTTTAACACGCCCCCTCACGTGTGGGCCGGAATGACACATCGGACTTCCATCACGTGGGTAGGCAAGAGAAGAGATAAAGAGATAAAATCCATCATCGACTTGGGTCCGCTCTGATACCATATTAGAAATGGGTCACTCACCCCTTAAAAGGCCTCATAAGGGGGAGGGTTATCCATACTTATATAGACAAGCTAGGATCATCACCAAGTCGATGTGGGACAAGATTTAAAAGTTTTAACAATTAGTATTAAAGTTTTGATTTTCCTTTGGGAGCGTTTAGCACACTGTGGTGAGTTCTCACCCTATACATGAATTACTGTGGAAGGATTTGGATGGATTTGTTACTGTTTCATATGTTGATGTGAGGATCCTATTGGAACTCTATGTTCTTGTGCTCTCTACTTGATCTATATGATGTAGAGGGTATGGTGGTGTTTATTAGAAGTGAACTAAAGCTCTATGGTTCAAAAATCATGTCATGGCAACATGAGATAGATGCTATCGTTCTACATGGGTGAAAATGAGTTACAAGGAGGGTTTTATGTGAGTTACCTGCTGTGGTGATGAAACTGGAAGAGAAATTTATGTGCTCTTGCTAGTTTAGTCCATTCACTGCCCCTTTCACACAAACTCACTCTCTCTCGGTTTCTTACTGCAGTGTTGAGGTAAAGTAGTGGTATTGGGTGGAGGCATACATATATAGAGGTTGAGGTTTTGTAACTGAAAAAAAAATATGTAAAGCAGATTGTGTGCAGGAGTGAATCTGTAACTTTGCTATATGTTGGTTGTTCTCTTGGGGTAGTACAGGGGTGTACTCGCGGAATTAAATGGAGCTGTTGTATTACTTTGTTCTCTTCTTGCAGCAAATCCTCTTTTTTTATCAGGGAAAAGCTATGTGGCCACATTATGGTCAGCCATAATCTGGTTTAATAGATAAAAGAACCGGTTAGTTTATAAGTTCCGGTTCAACTCAAATTATTCTTACTCTTATGCCCCTATAATATAAAATGCACTTTAAATTTATATTCCTATTTTTATCCTGCCAACTTGCTCAAAAGGGGCGCTTCTTTTTTTTCCATTTTCAAATTTCCCCGCCCCTACCATTGTATTCATTCCCTTTGTTTTTTCATTTTCAAATTCTCTCTCATCCCTTCGCTTCCAATCCCTCCCACATATTCCTTGCCTCTCAAATCTTCTTTCACTTTTTTTGTTTTCTTTAAAAATTTTAAATACTAGATTTTATACTATAAGTTTATGTAAAATTGTCAATTGTCTATAAGTTTATGCAAAATTGTCAATTGTTACATTTTATTTATTTGTACTATAAGTTTATATAAATGCCAAAATGAGTCCATATTTGTTTTTTTTGGGTTCATTCTTCCTTATGCCCAGCTTATTCTATTTTATTAATCCATAATTTTTTTGTTCTATTGTTCTTTTTAATCTCAGCCCCATGATTTTGTCATCCGACGGTTAGATTGATGCCACGTGTCATTTAATAATGCAGATTTTCAGTTGAATAATGCGCACCGACTAATAATGCACCATTATAGTGTAATAATGCAGATTTTCAGTTGAATAATACACACCGACTAATAATGCAGATCATCACAACCATCCAATTCAAGGATCCAATATATATATATATATATATATATATATATAATTCTATTTTTAAGCTTATCATTCATTATTTATTTTAAGAATACTCATTCCGAATGAAGAACATTATTTTTTATATTCTATTTTTTGTTTACATTTTCATTATGAACTATATTCTTTTTTGGGGGTTTATTCATATTTTTTTATTAATCCATAATTTTTTTGTCAAACTGATTGTACCATAATTAAGCTTTATTAGGGCGTGTAATGATGGGTACATGAGAGAATATAGATCACATTTTCATGGATTAAATTTCACTAATAAGTGGTAACTTTAATACGCCTTTATACTTGTATTAATGTATGGGCATTTAATAAGAAAATCAATTAATTATGGTCTGTTTTGATTCAAATTCCAACATGAGGCTATTAAATACGTGTCTTAATTCAAAATTTGAAACATGTGAATTCTCTCTCATTAGCGTGAAACGAGATAAAGGGATTAAGGAAATTAGAAAAACAAAAATAAGATTAAGGATATATGTAATTTTCATTTATCCACTAACTCTAACTAATATTTTATTTAATAACTAACACTTAAAGTTACTAATTTAGCCTTGTGTGGCTGGCCATAATGTGGCCATTTAGCACCATTCTTTTTATTATGCACAAATTTTAACGCAATTTGGCTTGTTTCATAGAATAATTAATGGCCTTGTCTTTCTTATGCAGTTTTCGGTTGTGGGAGTGGGAGTGCAGGAGCATACCTGCCATTTTAGGCAAAACTCCAAGTCTCCTTTAAAAGTGTAGTTGTCCCTTACTCTTACTTAACTTGGTTGCTAGCCTCTTGGTACCTCATTTGATTTATTAGCTTAGGGACAAAAAGGTGATTCGCTCACCCCAGGCGCCCCCATAACCCGGCCCGACATCGCTATGGAGGGATTCAAACACGGTACCTCAGCGGCCCATTAGGTGGGAGGAACTTACACTGGTAACCAGCACACAAGGAGCCACCACAGTGGTGAAACTCCCACACTGCGGCTGCCAGCATTCGATCCTGTCTGCTTAGGGACAATCTACCACTCAGGAACCAACTGAGTTAAGCCCGTGCGGGCATTTGATTTATTAGCTTTGTTTGTATCTTGTAGGTGGTAGTCATTGGAGGGAGGGTTGTTGGCTGCCATTGGGCTGACTCTTGGGCCAACCTTCGGGCCGACAGTTCTCCGCCAACAGGTCGAACTCACAGGCCTCGAAGAGGGGGTGGCTTGGGATTGTAAGAAAAAGACTCAAAGCATTTCCATTTTGACATTCATGTGTATTATTTTTTGTAAGCTAAGCCATAGCTTGGAATGTAACTACATTGTATCTCGTTCGAACGGCCATTCATCCTTAATTCAAACTTTGCTCATTTTTCATTTAGATCGTAAATAATCATTACTCAAGCAAACCAAACACAAAAGTTATAAATTTCTCAGATTTTAAGGTAACTAGAAAGTGGTATGCACTCCTTAGTTTGATAAAAATCTTAAAAGCTAAGAAAATTAAATAGTGGGTATTACGGAGAGGTTCTTGAATGGCGAGGGTTGTTAACATGTTATGTATGCTCTAGCTTCACTTGTGCATAGTTTTAGGTGCGATAGTGTTGAAAAAGAAGGTGCCTCTTGTTGTTTTTGCTTTGATAAGATTATCGCATCATCAGCTTTATGGGTAGGTTTGTGATTGCAAGATTTGTTGTTTTGAGGAGAAATGTTGTGTTTCATGGCATCCAGATAATGCTGCCCCTTGTAACCTTGTTGATGTTTGAGGAGCTTGTGTTTCATAGATCAATAATGGAAATATAGAAATAGATTAATTATATACTACTCCCCATTGACATATAATTGCATTCCTAATAAATTTTAATTTGTTTATTTCACGGATGATTGACCTATGTTACTTAAATGTTACTATTGTTCTAGATATTAGTATTAATTTGACCAATCCTTTTCGATTTATCCACCATCTTTTTGAGGAAAATATAGATAAACCAAACATTCATGTATATTTGGATTAAAAAAGGTTAATAAGAAATATGAAAAAGACTTGAAATTTCATGTATTTATTGCTATGGAGTATATTTTAATCTGACCCATAATGTTATATTAATCCTTCAAATTTTTTTAAAGAAAAATTCAGATGAATCAATAATTCTATGGACTTGGTTAAAAAAAGGATGAGAGGAAATATGAGAAATGGGTGAAAGTTCATATATTTATGATAGGCAAATAATTATATACTCTCTTTCTCCATAGTTATTGGTTTATTTATTTTTATTTCGTTCATTAAAATTAATTCTTTTAATTTTGTAATATAATTTATTTTTTATATTTAAAACTTGTGCCGTTCGATATTCAAACATTATAAATAAGAGTGATGCTAAATGATCATAATGTGACCGGCCATAAAGAGTTAATTTATTCCATTTACATGTATAAAAAATTAGAATTACCGATATAAACTTATATGTGTGTGAATGGACTTGTGAGTTGATACTTATCTTTGAATTCCATTACGTAAAACACATTAATATCACGAATTACTGTATACGTTGAGCAATAATCAAGAAATGACAGTAGTAATAAGTTGAGCAAAAACTACGAAAGAGCAACACTAACATGTTGAGCAACATACAATGAAGATGATATAAAAGTAAAATCAAGTAGTATTAAACCAAAAATTTGAAAAAAAATCAATTTATTTATTATTTAATTAATTTATGGTTGGCCATAATGTGGCCGTATAGCTTTATTCTATAAATATTGATAACAAACAAACATATAGATTGAATGATAGTTATGAAGGCTAGTTTGATAGCTAGGGGGCTGAGTCTAGACGCTAGCATTTCTATCTAGTAACACATGTACGCTCGTGAACCAGAATGGGATGGTAAGCAACAGTCAGTCAATGAAATTTCACCTCATTTTTGGTTGGTCGCATCAGCAGCAACTCCCTTTCTACTCAAATCCCACCAAATACTTTTTTTCTCTCTCTTCAAAGATTTAAAAATTTGGTACTAGAAAATATATTCTTCCTATAAATATTGGGGGCTCTCCAAGCTTGTACTAGCATAAATTATCTTTTCATATTCATGGATAAGTGTAGCACTCACAATCATCCAACCATTCAAAATGGTTGTCTTCCCTCTTTCATTCATTCATTCTGTCTTTCTTTCTAAAATGCTTATTAATTTTTGTTTGGTGCAGAGGAAAGCAGTCTTGAATGGAAGTTCATAAATATGTCAGAGCAAGAGGAAGATATCATATGTAGAATGCACAAGCTTGTGGGGGACAAGTAATACTACTAAGTATTTATATTAGTAATGTTTTAGTAGTGCTGTTTTTGTATGAAGAGAAATAATTATATGTGTTTATTTTTTTGTTAGGTGGGTTTTAATAGCTGGAAGAATTCCAGGAAGAAGTCCAGCAGAAATTGAAAGATTTTGGTTGATGAGAAACTGTAATAACCACGATCTAATTACCCGAACCTTATGAAATAATTAAAGAGACGTGAAGCGAATGCCACTTCCAAAATACTTTTCAGTACGATAATTTTACAATTCCTATGTTCGAATTTCACGCTTTAGAAATAACACAAATCTGGAAATTTAAAGAAACGAGCAAGGATCGAATAAAATGGAAGCGTGTTCGTTTATTCCTTAAGTGAATAAAATACGACGCATTACTTTCCGAACCATGTCTTAATTTACAAGGCGTATGACAATGAAAATGAAGGGAAAACAATACAGCTAACTCTATAAATATTTCGTACATGTTGAAAGAAAAGAAAGCTTGGAGAAGCACTATGCTATTACAAGTTAGGAATGTGAGATATTAGCCCGACGTCCTTCGAACCCAAGGAAAATCACACGTGTTATGAGCCGAGTCAAATGGACCGCCGGCCAGAGCAACAAAGCCACAGTGCAACGACAATGGCAGCCGTCCTCACACACCTACACAATAAGACAATGCTCTTAATTGCAAAAGAACAAGAGATTGTGGGGACTTCTAGCTAAAGGAAAGAGACAATACTACCTTTGATGAAGACCAAGAATACTTGCCAAGAATACAAGGCAAGGCAAGGCAAGATGGCAGCTCCTACAGCCTTTCCTCCACCAGCCGAGAGGCTGCCACGAGCCAGAAAAAGGGAGAAAACTGCAGCACAGCTGCAGCAACCCTGCACCCCAGCTCCAACCGCCACTGCCCCACCTTGTGTACCTGCGAATCACCACTAAAATCAGTTAAAGGTGCTGCAAGGTACTAAGAAGAAGGACATCTACTGTAGGATAACAAATTGAGATCTCATTCCTGCACAAAAATCTGCCTTACAGGTTTTCAGTTACAAAATCCTTATATATGGGGTGTACCCCCCGGCCTCACTCCCTTTACCACAACATACCAAAACATCAATAGTAAGTTTGAGAGTGAGAGGAGGTTGTTATAAAAAAATGAGCTTAAGTTGAAGTCTAGCAAGAAGAACCCTTCAACACCTTTACAAATTGAAAAGAAACTGCGGAAGCTATAAAGATACACATGCTAGAGTTATGTTTGGAGAGAGCTCTCAAATCAGCATTTTTCATTGCATCGAATGTAACAAGTTACAATACATATATATTCTTCACTATAGGACATTGTACTAATCTACTTTAACAAACTCTGAACATTGTACTAGTCTACTTTAACAAACTTTGCAAAATCTCTCTTCTTCATTCCATTGAGCAACACGTCTCTCCAAGTACAACGGTGGTCCTCCACCTTAACTGGCATACTTGGCACAATCACAATTGTAGTTTGTGAGAGGTACTATATCCCAGTTGGAGTTTATGATTGTTATAAGGCCTAGTAAGAGGAAAGCACAGACAACCAAAGATTCTGAAAGCTGAGTAATCAGGTTTGGAGAGAAAGAGAGCCTCATGTGGAGAAATGTTGTTGATAATTTTAGATGGCATAAGATTGATAAGATAAACGGCTGTGACAAATGAATCATCCCAGAACCTCTGAGGGAGGAAGGATTGAGCTAACAAAGCTAGGCCAGTTTCTACAATGTGTCTGTGTTTTCCCTCAGCCAAACCATTTTGTTGTGGGGTGTATGGACATGAGACTCTATGCACTATCCCATTCTCTTTTAGAAAAGGAACTAATCCCTGATATTCATCTCCCCAATCTGATTGAAGAATCTTAATTCTTGATCCGAGCAGGTTTTCACTCATAACCTTGAACTGCTTAAAAACAGCAGTGAGATCACTTTTATTCTTGAGTAAGTAAATCCAGGTAAATTTAGAAAAATGGTCAACAAATGAGACATAATAAGAGACATAATAAGAGTATCCATTTCTAGATTTAACTGGAGAACAGTGTTGTTAAAACGCAACCCGAGCGCGCTCGGGGCGTGGGGCGCTCAGGTCGAGACCGGCTTCGCCCCGACATGGGTGAGTCGAGCGAGATTCATGGGGCGCAGTTGGGGCGTAGTTGGGGCGGCGGGGGCGGTGGGGGCGACGGGCGACTGGGGCGAGCCGAAGAGGTTTTCCTGTTGTGTTAACAAAATTTTTTGGGTTTTGAAAATGGAGATGTGCTTTAATGGGTAGAGAATCGAGGCATTCATTAATTTAATCCACCTTTTCCTCTATTCTAGATTAATTAATTGTTTTCTCAGCCTCATCATCTCTGCGACCCACTTTTTGATATTTCCCTAGATTAATTAATTAGTTTTTATACCACTAGGTTAGTCTAATTAAATTATTAATTCTTATTCACCCACTCAAGTTAGAGTCTGTATCGATTCCAATGCATTAGTTAGTGCAGTTATTTTATTACTCAATAATTCTTTTTTACCCACTCTACAAGTTAGAAAAGTAAACAAAATTTAATCCTGTTGTGTTAACAAAATTTAAGCCGAAGAGGTTTTCCTGTTGTGTTAACAAAATTTTTTGGGTTTTGAAAATGGAGATGTGCTTTATGGGTAGAGAATCGAGGCATTCATTAATTTAATCCACCTTTTCCTCTATTCTAGATTAATTAATTGTTTTCTCAGCCTCATCATCTCTGCGACCCACTTTTTGATATTTCCCTAGATTAATTAATTAGTTTTTATACCACTAGGTTAGTCTAATTAAATTATTAATTCTTATTCACCCACTCAAGTTAGAGTCTGTATCGATTCCAATGCATTAGTTAGTGCAGTTATTTTATTACTCAATAATTCTTTTTTTACCCACTCTACAAGTTAGAAAAGTAAAAAATTTAGTTTTTTTTAATTAAAATATTCATTATATTGATTAAATACCTTTAAATATTACTACATAAATGATAAATAATCTAGAAAATGGTACTTTCACACCAAGAAGTCTTTTTCGCACAATGTATTTCATTAACCTGTATTAAAAGTATAGATATAGCTTAATTAGGCTAATAGTACGCCCTGATTCGTGGGTCCATATTCAGATGTGATATGGAGTAATGATGTATTTAGATTTATTGGATGTGATAAACATTCAAGGAACAAACTTATAAAAGAGACACAAATATAATCATCATTCGGCTATTCTGGCGCCCCGATTCGTGGGTCTCTCGCCCCATCGCCCCGCGACCCGGGGTCCCCCCTCATCGCCCCGGGGCGCCCCGCGACCCTAACAACACTGCTGGAGAAGGCCCCCAAAGATCACTGTGAACAAGTTCTAGTGGTGCACTGTGTTGAGAGACAGAATGTGAATATGATAATCTATGAACACACAACAAGGATAGCAAAGAGAAGCAGTTTCCATTGAATTATAGGGAATATTACAACTGTTAAGAGCAAGTTTAACATCTAGAGTAGGGTGCCCTAGTCTACTATGCCACAAAGACAAAACAGAACTAGAAACTCAGCTGGAATGTGAGTTGCTCAAGCTCAGGGAATGGACAGCTAAACTCTCTGGACTGGAATGAGAGATGGGGACAGTGCCACGCTTGATTGGGGTATGATCTACTAGGAAATGATATAGGCCTTTTTCAAGAGTTCCTTTGAGCACAACCTCCCTGGTCCTTGACAAAACAGAAACTTGGATGAAATTCAAAGAAGACAGAGTTGTCTTGAGCAAATTTGGAGACACTCAGAAGATTTTTAGTGATGTTAGGCACATGCAAAAGATTTTTAAGATGAAGCTTTCTAGAGAATTTAGCTGAGTGAGATTTAAATGCACTATCTCCAATATTTGCAATATTAACAGCAGATCCATTTCCAAGCAAGAGATTCTTACCTCCAGTGTATTCAGTGCTTATGTTGAGATTGATCAAGTCATTGGACACATGGTGTGTTGCTCCTGAGTCTGGATACCTGCTTGAAGATGCATTTGATCCATAGCTAAACTTTGATGGAGTTCCAATAGAGAAGGATGCTGAAGGAGACTTAGGCACTGACTGCACAAGATGAGCTGAAGGATTAAAGAATCCTTGATTATGTTGTTGTGGAGTACTTCCTCTGAACTGGACTTGAGGTGGTGTGAAGTTTTGCTCGAATATATGCAAACATTTTGCTGCAGAATGGCCAAGCTTCTCACACAGCTGGCAAACAATCTTGTTGTTTCCTCGGCCAAAACCTCTACCACCTCTTCCCTCTCTCTGAACTCTTCCTCCAAAAACTCTTCCATTCGTTGCTTCAAACCTATTGTTGTTGAAATTCTGAGACTCCCTCTTCTGCCCAGACTGCTGATGGACAAGATTCAATGATGGCTGAGATCCAACTGAGCTGATGGAATTGGCTCTAGTTGATTCCATTCTTGACTCAAAATTGAGCAAGAAAGCACTAACATCTCCAAGACTCCAAGGATCTGACCTTGAAGTTACTGCACATACTGTTGGATCATAGTCCTGTCCTAGTCCTCCAAGAATGTGGAGTACTTGCTCAGATAATCTGTCATAGACATTCCATCTTTCTTCAAATTTTGCATTTGCTGGCGATATTGCATCACCTTAGCCGTGGAGCGGCTTGCGAAGTTAGTCTCCAGTGCACACCATATGTCGCTAGCAGATCTGAGCCCTACAACCAATGTTAGAGCATTCTCTGATAATGAAGACAAGAGCCATCCAGCTACTCTCCTATCTTGTCTCTGCCAACTTATGTAAGCTGGATTTGAAACCATGGACTCTCCGTATTGATCTGGTATCAGTTGTGGAGGAGGATCGGTGTCCCCTGTGATAAAAACCTTCAAGGTCGTAGCCATACATAGCAACATCAACTTGTTGCTGTCACATGAGGAAGTTACCATCAGTTAGCTTCACTGAGATTGGAGGTAGTTGAGAAGATTGGTGGCAGTATTGCAACTGGAATAGTTTCATTGGCTTCTGCCATTTTGAGTAGTGAAGAAAAGGAAACAAAAAACAAGAGTAAGAAAGCCAGGATCAGAGAGATCCTGCTCTGATACCATGAAAAGAAGTTACGGAAGCTATGAAGATACACATGCTAGAGTTATGTTTAGAGAGAGCTCTCAAATCAGCATTTTTCATTGCACCAAATGTAACAAGTTACAATACATATATTCTTCACTCTAGGTCATTGTACTAATCTACTTTAACAAACTCTGAACATTGTACTAGTCTACTTTAACAAACTCTGCAAAATCTCTCTCTTCTTCATTCCATTGAGCAACACGTCTCTCCAAGTACAACGGTGGTCCTCCACCTTAGCTGGCATGCTTGGCTCAATCACAGCTGTAGCTCGTGTAAGCTCTCGGATTGGTTCTTTTGGTGCAGCCGCCTTTGTCGTCTCTTTTATCTTTTTTGTCGCCTTGGCTCGTCTGGAGTTGATGACTTGTTTATCACGCGTAATCTCAACATTGCAAGCAGCAGCTTGATCAACTCGCCATGCAGCGGCTTGATCGACAGCTTGATCAACTTGGCATGCAGCGGCTTGACCAACTTTGTTATCTCTTCCAACACTCTTTCCAGCAGGTAATCACATACGTTTTCCTCGTTTTTAAACTTCTCATTCATTATTAGAAACACTTAAAGCATAGAAACATAGCATAGGCAAACCCTTCACAGCATGCTAAGCCTAAATCTTTTCATATCTGCTACAATAGAACTCAAAGATGGAATATGCAAAAACTTAGTCCAGCACGTTAGGAATTAAACCAGCAGTGACCAAGCATAATTATATCACCATCGTAGATATACAAACTTAATTCCCACGGAAGATTAGAAAGGAATAAACTTAAGGAAACTCAATTAAAAGAATCAAGAGCGTAGCTTTGGAACCAAAACCGAACGAGTAGCGGAGGCAGAACGGCGGCCGAGAAAATCACCGCGTGACAGCAACCGCGGCGGAAGAGGAGAGGTCTCCGTAGGGCGCCGACCGCGAGTGAAATTGCTGGAGTCTCGGCGCTCACCGGGGAAGGCGACGGAGCAGTCGCCAAGAGAGAGAAGGATCTAGAGTTTGGTTTCAATTTTGGGGATTTTGAGTTGTGAAAAGGAAATGAGGGAGAGAGCCGACGGTGATGGGAGAGGGGAATTCTTTTCCTAATTTAATCTTAATTGGGCCACTCCACATTGGGCCCAAAATGTTTAAAGAGGTAGGAAGAAAAATCTGCTTGCTTGGGGCCTGATATGCGAAAAAAATTAAATGGTAGGCCTTAATGTTCTACCCAATCAATTAATTGATAGTCCACTAATTAACCGCAATGGTGAATTTAATTCCCGAACTTTAGTTTAATACACTAAAATTTAATGTTAGAAAATGGTACGTTAATTAATCCCGAATTAACGGATGGACTTGGGACTTTTATTGTTGAATAAATTTCATAGGAGGTGGCGAAACACTCTCGTGTTAAACGAATAATTTTGCAAATTCCCGAATAAATTAAATCACTGGATTTAAGTAATACTTAAGGACTTTCCTATGAATAAGGAAAAGGGAAATAAAAAGGATCACCCGCTTAAGAATGCATACACGCTAAATAAATAATTACTTAAGCCTAATTTAAGCATATTATTTGTTTTATAAGGGACGTTATCGCACGACAAGTAAAAAGCAAGTCGAGGAACACTCGTTTGAGAGTTTAAGCAAACGAGGTGGACTTTTCTTTCAAAATGTGATTTTATGTGAAAACGTGAATATTTTGAATGAGTTGTCATGCCACGTTTTATGTTATGATTATCTATTTGTTGGTTATGCCAAACATGTTAAATCAAATTCGGGTCCCAGTAGGGCCGCAAACCCTACTCGGACTAGTGTACACATATGGGACTAGGTGCTAGCCTTCGAGTTGGCCGGTCCAGTGACCGTCGTGGAATGTGGCCTCATTCCCGGTTCACACAAGATCAGATATGGTATTATGTTATGATATGTGACTGCGCAGTCAAAGTTATGAAAAGATAAAGGATTTAGTGACCGGAGAGTTATTTAAAGAAAAACCCCGCGATCACTCGTGTATGGCTGACAACTAAATGAGAAATGTTTTCGGCAATGAGCCCACTGAGTATATCAAATACTTAACCCTGCATGTTTGTTTTTCTTAATGTGCAGGTTGAGCGTGGTTGGAGCGAGGAGGTGTTGGGGAGAGACTTATAAATAAGTAGCTAGGTAGCTGATTTAATATGTCTTCATACTTACTTCGTCTTGGAACCTTCTGTTGCATGTTTAAGAATTATCCTAGCAAGACATCGCATTTGGTTAAGTACTCTGATTTCGATGTGGTTGTACCCTTTTCACTCTAAGATATTGTCCCTTGAATTAAGTACTTCTTTATGACGAGCTTGTGACCAATGAATTAAACTTAGTTGCAAAATAGCTACACTCACTATTACTAGGGAGTTATGATCGTGACAGAAACCCTAAGACCAAGTCTTGACACGTATGATTCAGACATTAATAATGCCAAAGAGAAGAGATGGATATCTTATGTAGTTGTGCCTCTTATCTCGTATTTGGATTTCATTCACAAATATTTTAAATTTCTAATGCCTACCACTACAAAGGCAACTGTCATGCTTTGTACTAAGTACTAGATTCTCCATAATTTTCTATGAATAAATACTCCATTTTGATTTGTCACAAGTTTTAAAAATTATATGCAAAAGTAGTGAAAAAAGTTTATAGAGTGTGAGTTTTCTATATATATGTTAATTTAATAATAAAATATTTTAAAATTAGTTAGTAGAATTTAATGGATCCATATATAAAATAATACTCCATCTGTTTAAATTAATTGTTCCACTTTGACTCTGCATGAATTTTAAGAAGAATAAACTTTAAATTTAATCGCTGAAAAATTAGATTTGCATATTATCATAGGTCCCATAACAATTACCTAAACTCATCAAGGGCATGTTTGTTATTCTCTAATTATTTTAGGATGAAGATTATTGATTTTTAATTATGAAAAAAGTTAATTTATTCAAAAATTAATTATTTTACAATTATAAAAATTATATAAGTATTATATAAAGTAAAAGCTGAAAGATATACTTTCGAATTAATTCGATACTTAAAAGTTAGAATTGATTCGATACTTAGAATTGAAATATAGTTATATTTATTTTGAAAAATAGCTTCAAAATACAATAAATATTGAAGTAATTCGAAAGAATATCATTCAAATTTAAATGATAAAGTACTTGATTTCTATAGTTATAAAATAATAATTATAGAACAAATCAATCTTTTTTCTTCATAATTGAAAACCAAATACTTAATTACATCTTCAACTTAAAATAATTAGAGAATAAAACGATATGCTCTTAACGGGTTCAGGGCAAAAAGATTACTTGGTGTTATTCTCAATTTTAGAGTGTTGTAGTGATATTTTTCATTTTTTCAGAGTTTTACAATGATATTTTTCATTTTCCATGATCTGAAAAGTGGAAATCTCATTTATTGGGTTCTAAATTTGAAGAGTTATACAATGATATTTTTCATTTTTCAGGTTCTAAAAAGTGGAAATCTCATTTATTGAGTTCTAAATTTTTTGGTGTATAAATAAAAGTGAGTGGAAAATGTTAGTGCGTAATATATTAATTTGATAATAAAATGTATGAAATTTAAAATTTTTGCAAACTAGTAGTAACTTCGTAATTTTTGAAAATTTGCAAAGACTTAAAAAATGAAGCCAAAAATCAACTAAGTGGTCGAATTAAGCTTGTTTGAAGTGCTACAGTGGCAAGTATGTAAGCCCGTTTGCAGGATTATGCCATAAAATAAGTACTACTCTCTCCGTCCCACAACAGGAGTCCTATTTAGTTATGACACGAATTTTAAGAAATGTAATTGGAATAAGAGTCTCACTTATATATATTAGTTTTCTAATAAAATGTGAGGTAAAATAAGTTGGTGGAATGTGGGTCTACTTACCATTTATGGTAAAAGTGAGATATTACTCTTATTGTGGGACGGAAAAAAATGGCAAAATAGGACTCTTATTGTGCGACGGAAAGTATAATTTCAAACCAAGACTTCATATTCTCTCCAGTTGAATAACGTTTGGGTGGGCATGCTCAACTACTCATAGATGTGCAAGTACCGTGCTCAACATCGTGCAATTTTTTTTATGTGATACAAAATGTAGAGTATGGATCTCAACACAACTCTAAACCAAATAAAGAAATTCCAATGAAATTTTAATACTGCCAAGTTCCGTTAATCCAAACATAAAATGCGGACCTTAAATATTAGGTCGGGGTCCACTTACACAAACATAAGAAAATAGGCCACACACATTGAACACCGCTTACCCAAACACAGTAAAGCATATTAAATGTATTGGACATCGCTTATTATGACATAAATACAAAACCTGCGACTTTAAAGTAAACGAAAAAACAAAGAAAAAAATAGATAAAGACAAATAAAAATTAAACCATGGCAAAAGTAATATTTGATATTTTAGTATAAAAAAAAGACTTGAATTAGTGGAATAAGGGTCTCACTTATATATATTAGTTTTATAATAAAATGTGAGGTGAAATAAGTTGGTAGAATGGGGTGTCTATTTACCATTTATGGTAAAAGTGAAATAAGACTCTTATTGTGGGACGGAGGGAGTATAATTTCAAACCACGACTTCATATTCTCCCCAGTTGAATAACGTTTGGGTGGGCATGCTCAAGTTTTCATAGATGTGCAAGTATCATGCTCAACGTCGTGCAATTTATTTTATGTGATACAAAATGTAGAGTATGGATATCAACTCAACTCTAAACAAAATAAAAAAATTCCAATGAAATTTCAAAACTACCAAGTTCCGTTAATCCAAACATAAAATGCGGACCTTAAATATTGGGTCGGGCTCCACTTACTCAAACATAATAAAATAGGTCACACATATTGAAAGTCGCTTACCCACACACAGTAAAGCATATTAAATGTATTGGACATCACTTATTCAAACATAAATACAACAACCGGCGACTTTAAAGTAAATGAAAAAACAAAGAAAAAAATAGATAAAGACAAATAAAAATTAAACCATGGCCATAAATTCAAGCATGGCAAAAGTAAGATTTGATATTTTAGAAAAAAAGGACTGGAATTAGTTGAATAAGAGTCTCACTTATATATATTAGTTTTATAATAAAATGTGAGGTGAAATAAGTTGGTGGAATGTGAGGTCTACTTAACATTTATGGTAAAAGTGAAATATGACTCTTATTGCGGGACAGACAAAAATTGGCAAATTAGGACTCTTATTGTGGGACGAATGGAGTATAATTTCAAACCACGACTTCATATTCTCCCCAATTGAATAACGTTTGGGTGGGCATGCTCAAGTACTCATAGATGTGCAAGTATCGCGCTCAACATCATGTAATTTTTTTATGTGATACAAAATGTAGAGTATGGATCTCAACGCAACTCAAAACCAAATAAAAAAAATTCCAATGAAATTTCAAAACTACCAAGTTCTGTTAATCCAAACATAAAATGTGGACCTTAAATATTGGGTCGGGCTCCACTTACGCAAACATAATAAAATAGGTCATACACATTGAACGCCGCTTACCCAAACAGAGTAAAGCACAATAAATGTATTGGACATCGCTTATTCAAACATAAATACAACAACCGGTGACTTTAAAGTAAATTATAAAACAAAGAAAAAAAATAGATAAAGATAAATAAAAATTAAACCATAGCTACAAATTCAAGCATAGAAAAAGTAAGATTTGATATTTTAGAAAAAAGGGACTGGAATTAGTGGAATAAGAGTCTCACTTATATATATTAGTTTTATAAATGGCAAAATAAAACTCTTATTGTGCGACGGATGGAGTATAATTTCAAACCACGACTTCATATTCTCCCCAGTTGAATAACGTTTGGGTGGGCATGCTCAAGTACTCATAGATGTGCAAGTATCGTGCTCAACATCATGCAATTTTTTTTATGTGATACAAAATGTATAGTATGGATCTCAACGCAACTCTAAACCAAATAAAAAAATTCCAATGAAATTTCAAAACTACCAAGTTCCGTTAATCCAAACATAAAATGCGGACCTTAAATATTAGGCCGGGCTCCACTTACGCAAACATAATAAAATAGGTCACACACATTGAACGCCGCTTACCCAAACATAGTAAAACATATTAAATGTATTGGACATCGCTTATTCAAACATAAATACAACAACCGACGACTTTAAAGTAAATTAAAAAACAAAGAAAAAATTGATAAAGACAAATAAAAATTAAACCATGACTATAAATTCAAGCATGGCAAAAGTAAGATTTGATGTTTTAGTAAAAAAAAGGACTTGAATTAGTGGAATAAGGGTCCCTTATATATATTAGTTTTACAATAAAATGTGAGGTGAAATAAGTTGGTGGAATGTGAGGTATATTTACCATTTATGGTAAAAGTGAAATATTACTCTTATTGAGGGACAGACAAAAATGGCAAAATAAAACTCTTATTGTGCGACGTATGGAGTATAATTTCAAACCACGACTTCATATTTTCCCTAGTTGAATAACGTTTGGCTGGGCATGCTCAAGTACTCATAGATGTGCAGGTATCGTTCTCAACATCGTACAATTTTTTCTATGTGATACAAAATGTAGAGTATGGATCTCAACACAACTCTAAACCAAATAAAAAAATTCCAATGAAATTTCAAAACTACCAAGTTCCGTTAATCCAAACATAAAATGCGGACCTTAAATATTGGACCGGGCTCCACTTACGCAAACATAATAAAATAGGTCACACACATTGAACGCCGCTTACCCAAACATAGTAAAACATATTAAATGTATTGGACATCGCTTATTCAAACATAAATACAACAACCGACGACTTTAAAGTAAATTAAAAAACAAAGAAAAAAATAGATAAAGACAAATAAAATTTAAACCATGACTATAAATTCAAGCATGGCAAAAGTAAGATTTGATGTTTTAGTAAAAAAAAGGACTTGAATTAGTGGAATAAGGGTCCCACTTATATATATATTAGTTTTACAATAAAATGTGAGGTGAAATAAGTTGGTGGAATGTGAGGTCTATTTACCATTTATGGTAAAAGTGAAATATTACTCTTATTGAGGGACGGACAAAAATGGCAAAATAAAACTCTTATTGTGCAACGTATGGAGTATAATTTTAAACCACGACTTCATATTCTCCCCAGTTGAATAACGTTTGAGTGGGCAAGCTCAAGTACTCATAGATGTGCAAGTATCGTGCTCAACATCATGCCGTTTTTTTTATTTGATACAAAATGTAGAGTATGGATCTCAACGCAACTCTAAACCAAATAAAAAAATTCCAATGAAATTTCAAAACTACCAAGTTCCGTTAATCCAAACATAAAATGCGGACCTTAAATATTCGGCCGGGCTCCACTTACGCAAACATAATAAAATAGGTCACACACATTAACCGTCGCTTACCCAAACACAGTAAAACATATTAAATGTATTGGACATCGCTTATTCAAACATAAATACAACAACCGGTGACTTTAAAGTAAATTAAAAAATGAAGAAAAAAATAGATAAAGACAAATAAAAATTAAACCATGACTATAAATTCAAGCATGGCAAAAGTAAGATTTGATGTTTTAGTAAAAAAAAGGACTTGAATTAGTGGAATAAGGGTCCCTTATATATATATTAGTTTTACAATAAAATGTGAGGTGAAATAAGTTGGTGGAATGTGAGGTCTATTTACCATTTATGGTAAAAGTGAAATATTACTCTTATTGAGGGACAAACAAAAATGGCAAAATAAAACTCTTATTGTGCGACGTATGGAGTATAATTTCAAACCACGATTTCATATTCTCCTAGTTGAATAACGTTTGGGTGGGCATGCTCAAGTACTCATAGATGTGCAAGTATCGTGCTCAACATCATGCAATTTTTTTTATGTGATACAAAATGTGTAGTATGGATCTCAACGCAATTCTAAACCAAATAAAAAAATTCCAATGAAATTTCAAAACTACCAAGTTCCGTTAATCCAAACATAAAATGCGGACCTTAAATATTGGGTCGGGCTCCACTTACGCAAACATAATAAAATAGGTCACACACATTGAACGCCGCTTACCCAAACATAGTAAAACATATTAAATGTATTGGACATCGCTTATTCAAACATAAATACAACAACCGACGACTTTAAAGTAAATTAAAAAACAAAGAAAAAAATAGATAAAGACAAATAAAAATTAAACCATGACTATAAATTCAAGCATGGCAAAAGTAAGATTTGATGTTTTAGTAAAAAAAAGGACTTGAATTAGTGGAATAAGGGTCTCACTTATATATATATTAGTTTTACAATAAAATGTGAGGTGAAATAAGTTGGTGGAATGTGAGGTCTATTTACCATTTATGGTAAAAGTGAAATATTACTCTTATTGAGGGACGGACAAAAATGGCAAAATAAAACTCTTATTGTGCAACGTATGGAGTATAATTTCAAACCACGACTTCATATTCTCCCCAGTTGAATAACGTTTGAGTGGGCAAGCTCAAGTACTCATAGATGTGCAAGTATCGTGCTCAACATCATGCCGTTTTTTTTATTTGATACAAAATGTAGAGTATGGATCTCAACGCAACTCTAAACCAAATAAAAAAATTCCAATGAAATTTCAAAACTACCAAGTTCCGTTAATCCAAACATAAAATGCGGACCTTAAATATTCGGCCGGGCTCCACTTACGCAAACATAATAAAATAGGTCACACACATTAACCGTCGCTTACCCAAACACAGTAAAACATATTAAATGTATTGGACATCGCTTATTCAAACATAAATACAACAACCGGTGACTTTAAAGTAAATTAAAAAATGAAGAAAAAAATAGATAAAGACAAATAAAAATTAAACCATGACTATAAATTCAAGCATGGCAAAAGTAAGATTTGATGTTTTAGTAAAAAAAAGGACTTGAATTAGTGGAATAAGGGTCCTTTATATATATATTAGTTTTACAATAAAATGTGAGGTGAAATAAGTTGGTGGAATGTGAGGTCTATTTACCATTTATGGTAAAAGTGAAATATTACTCTTATTGAGGGACGGATAAAAATGGCAAAATAAAACTCTTATTGTGCGACGGATGGAGTATAATTTCAAACCACGATTTCATATTCTCCTAGTTGAATAACGTTTGGGTGGGCATGCTCAAGTACTCATAGATGTGCAAGTATCGTGCTCAACATCATGCAATTTTTTTTATGTGATACAAAATGTGTAGTATGGATCTCAACGCAATTCTAAACCAAATAAAAAAATTCCAATGAAATTTCAAAACTACCAAGTTCCGTTAATCCAAACATAAAATGCGGACCTTAAATATTGGGCCGGGCTCCACTTACGCAAACATAATAAAATAGGTCACACACATTGAACGCCGCTTACCCAAACATAGTAAAAGATATTAAATGTATTTGACATCGCTTATTCAAACATAAATACAACAACCGACGACTTTAAAGTAAATTAAAAAACAAAGAAAAAAATAGATAAAGACAAATAAAAATTAAACCATGACTATAAATTCAAGCATGGCAAAAGTAAGATTTGATGTTTTAGTAAAAAAAAGGACTTGAATTAGTGGAATAAGGGTCCCACTTATATATATTAGTTTTACAATAAAATGTGAGGTGAAATAAGTTGGTGGAATGTGAGGTCTATTTACCATTTATGGTAAAAGTGAAATATTACTCTTATTGAGGGACGGACAAAAATGGCAAAATAAAACTCTTATTGTGCAACATATGGAGTATAATTTCAAACCACGACTTCATATTCTCCCCAGTTGAATAACGTTTGAGTGGGCAAGCTTAAGTACTCATAGATGTGCAAGTATCGTGCTCAACATCATGCCGTTTTTTTTATTTGATACAAAATGTAGAGTATGGATCTCAACGCAACTCTAAACCAAATAAAAAAATTCCAATGAAATTTCAAAACTACCAAGTTCCGTTAATCCAAACATAAAATGCGGACCTTAAATATTGGGCCGGGCTCCACTTACGCAAACATAATAAAATAGGTCACACACATTGAACACCGCTTACCCAAACATAGTAAAACATATTAAATGTATTGGACATCGCTTATTCAAACATAAATACAACAACCGACGACTTTAAAGTAAATTAAAAAACAAAGAAAAAAATAGATAAAGACAAATAAAAATTAAACCATGACTATAAATTCAAGCATGGCAAAAGTAAGATTTGATGTTTTAGTAAAAAAAAGGACTTGAATTAGTGGAATAAGGGTCTCACTTATATATATATTAGTTTTACAATAAAATGTGAGGTGAAATAAGTTGGTGGAATGTGAGGTCTATTTACCATTTATGGTAAAAGTGAAATATTACTCTTATTGAGGGACGGACAAAAATGGCAAAATAAAACTCTTATTGTGCAACGTATGGAGTATAATTTCAAACCACGACTTCATATTCTCCCCAGTTGAATAACGTTTGAGTGGGCAAGCTCAAGTACTCATAGATGTGCAAGTATCGTGCTCAACATCATGCCGTTTTTTTTATTTGATACAAAATGTAGAGTATGGATCTCAACGCAACTCTAAACCAAATAAAAAAATTCCAATGAAATTTCAAAACTACCAAGTTCCGTTAATCCAAACATAAAATGCGGACCTTAAATATTCGGCCGGGCTCCACTTACGCAAACATAATAAAATAGGTCACACACATTAACCGTCGCTTACCCAAACACAGTAAAACATATTAAATGTATTGGACATCGCTTATTCAAACATAAATACAACAACCGGTGACTTTAAAGTAAATTAAAAAATGAAGAAAAAAATAGATAAAGACAAATAAAAATTAAACCATGACTATAAATTCAAGCATGGCAAAAGTAAGATTTGATGTTTTAGTAAAAAAAAGGACTTGAATTAGTGGAATAAGGGTCCTTTATATATATATTAGTTTTACAATAAAATGTGAGGTGAAATAAGTTGGTGGAATGTGAGGTCTATTTACCATTTATGGTAAAAGTGAAATATTACTCTTATTGAGGGACGGATAAAAATGGCAAAATAAAACTCTTATTGTGCGACGGATGGAGTATAATTTCAAACCACGATTTCATATTCTCCTAGTTGAATAACGTTTGGGTGGGCATGCTCAAGTACTCATAGATGTGCAAGTATCGTGCTCAACATCATGCAATTTTTTTTATGTGATACAAAATGTGTAGTATGGATCTCAACGCAATTCTAAACCAAATAAAAAAATTCCAATGAAATTTCAAAACTACCAAGTTCCGTTAATCCAAACATAAAATGCGGACCTTAAATATTGGGCCGGGCTCCACTTACGCAAACATAATAAAATAGGTCACACACATTGAACGCCGCTTACCCAAACATAGTAAAAGATATTAAATGTATTTGACATCGCTTATTCAAACATAAATACAACAACCGACGACTTTAAAGTAAATTAAAAAACAAAGAAAAAAATAGATAAAGACAAATAAAAATTAAACCATGACTATAAATTCAAGCATGGCAAAAGTAAGATTTGATGTTTTAGTAAAAAAAAGGACTTGAATTAGTGGAATAAGGGTCCCACTTATATATATTAGTTTTACAATAAAATGTGAGGTGAAATAAGTTGGTGGAATGTGAGGTCTATTTACCATTTATGGTAAAAGTGAAATATTACTCTTATTGAGGGACGGACAAAAATGGCAAAATAAAACTCTTATTGTGCAACGTATGGAGTATAATTTCAAACCACGACTTCATATTCTCCCCAGTTGAATAACGTTTGAGTGGGCAAGCTCAAGTACTCATAGATGTGCAAGTATCGTGCTCAACATCATGCCGTTTTTTTTATTTGATACAAAATGTAGAGTATGGATCTCAACGCAACTCTAAACCAAATAAAAAAATTCCAATGAAATTTCAAAACTACCAAGTTCCGTTAATCCAAACATAAAATGCGGACCTTAAATATTGGGCCGGGCTCCACTTACGCAAACATAATAAAATAGGTCACACACATTGAACACCGCTTACCCAAACATAGTAAAACATATTAAATGTATTGGACATCGCTTATTCAAACATAAATACAACAACCGACGACTTTAAAGTAAATTAAAAAACAAAGAAAAAAATAGATAAAGACAAATAAAAATTAAACCATGACTATAAATTCAAGCATGGCAAAAGTAAGATTTGATGTTTTAGTAAAAAAAAGGACTTGAATTAGTGGAATAAGGGTCCCTTATATATATATTAGTTTTACAATAAAATGTGAGGTGAAATAAGTTGGTGGAATGTGAGGTCTATTTACCATTTATGGTAAAAGTGAAATATTACTCTTATTGAGGGACAAACAAAAATGGCAAAATAAAACTCTTATTGTGCGACGTATGGAGTATAATTTCAAACCACGATTTCATATTCTCCTAGTTGAATAACGTTTGGGTGGGCATGCTCAAGTACTCATAGATGTGCAAGTATCGTGCTCAACATCATGCAATTTTTTTTATGTGATACAAAATGTGTAGTATGGATCTCAACGCAATTCTAAACCAAATAAAAAAATTCCAATGAAATTTCAAAACTACCAAGTTCCGTTAATCCAAACATAAAATGCGGACCTTAAATATTGGGTCGGGCTCCACTTACGCAAACATAATAAAATAGGTCACACACATTGAACGCCGCTTACCCAAACATAGTAAAACATATTAAATGTATTGGACATCGCTTATTCAAACATAAATACAACAACCGACGACTTTAAAGTAAATTAAAAAACAAAGAAAAAAATAGATAAAGACAAATAAAAATTAAACCATGACTATAAATTCAAGCATGGCAAAAGTAAGATTTGATGTTTTAGTAAAAAAAAGGACTTGAATTAGTGGAATAAGGGTCTCACTTATATATATATTAGTTTTACAATAAAATGTGAGGTGAAATAAGTTGGTGGAATGTGAGGTCTATTTACCATTTATGGTAAAAGTGAAATATTACTCTTATTGAGGGACGGACAAAAATGGCAAAATAAAACTCTTATTGTGCAACGTATGGAGTATAATTTCAAACCACGACTTCATATTCTCCCCAGTTGAATAACGTTGAGTGGGCAAGCTCAAGTACTCATAGATGTGCAAGTATCGTGCTCAACATCATGCCGTTTTTTTTATTTGATACAAAATGTAGAGTATGGATCTCAACGCAACTCTAAACCAAATAAAAAAATTCCAATGAAATTTCAAAACTACCAAGTTCCGTTAATCCAAACATAAAATGCGGACCTTAAATATTCGGCCGGGCTCCACTTACGCAAACATAATAAAATAGGTCACACACATTAACCGTCGCTTACCCAAACACAGTAAAACATATTAAATGTATTGGACATCGCTTATTCAAACATAAATACAACAACCGGTGACTTTAAAGTAAATTAAAAAATGAAGAAAAAAATAGATAAAGACAAATAAAAATTAAACCATGACTATAAATTCAAGCATGGCAAAAGTAAGATTTGATGTTTTAGTAAAAAAAAGGACTTGAATTAGTGGAATAAGGGTCCTTTATATATATATTAGTTTTACAATAAAATGTGAGGTGAAATAAGTTGGTGGAATGTGAGGTCTATTTACCATTTATGGTAAAAGTGAAATATTACTCTTATTGAGGGACGGATAAAAATGGCAAAATAAAACTCTTATTGTGCGACGGATGGAGTATAATTTCAAACCACGATTTCATATTCTCCTAGTTGAATAACGTTTGGGTGGGCATGCTCAAGTACTCATAGATGTGCAAGTATCGTGCTCAACATCATGCAATTTTTTTTATGTGATACAAAATGTGTAGTATGGATCTCAACGCAATTCTAAACCAAATAAAAAAATTCCAATGAAATTTCAAAACTACCAAGTTCCGTTAATCCAAACATAAAATGCGGACCTTAAATATTGGGCCGGGCTCCACTTACGCAAACATAATAAAATAGGTCACACACATTGAACGCCGCTTACCCAAACATAGTAAAAGATATTAAATGTATTTGACATCGCTTATTCAAACATAAATACAACAACCGACGACTTTAAAGTAAATTAAAAAACAAAGAAAAAAATAGATAAAGACAAATAAAAATTAAACCATGACTATAAATTCAAGCATGGCAAAAGTAAGATTTGATGTTTTAGTAAAAAAAAGGACTTGAATTAGTGGAATAAGGGTCCCACTTATATATATTAGTTTTACAATAAAATGTGAGGTGAAATAAGTTGGTGGAATGTGAGGTCTATTTACCATTTATGGTAAAAGTGAAATATTACTCTTATTGAGGGACGGACAAAAATGGCAAAATAAAACTCTTATTGTGCAACGTATGGAGTATAATTTCAAACCACGACTTCATATTCTCCCCAGTTGAATAACGTTTGAGTGGGCAAGCTCAAGTACTCATAGATGTGCAAGTATCGTGCTCAACATCATGCCGTTTTTTTTATTTGATACAAAATGTAGAGTATGGATCTCAACGCAACTCTAAACCAAATAAAAAAATTCCAATGAAATTTCAAAACTACCAAGTTCCGTTAATCCAAACATAAAATGCGGACCTTAAATATTGGGCCGGGCTCCACTTACGCAAACATAATAAAATAGGTCACACACATTGAACACCGCTTACCCAAACATAGTAAAACATATTAAATGTATTGGACATCGCTTATTCAAACATAAATACAACAACCGACGACTTTAAAGTAAATTAAAAAACAAAGAAAAAAATAGATAAAGACAAATAAAAATTAAACCATGACTATAAATTCAAGCATGGCAAAAGTAAGATTTGATGTTTTAGTAAAAAAAATGACTTGAATTAGTGGAATAAGGGTCCCACTTATATATATATTAGTTTTACAATAAAATGTGAGGTGAAATAAGTTGGTGGAATGTGAGGTCTATTTACCATTTATGGTAAAAGTGAAATATTACTCTTATTGAGGGACAAACAAAAATGGCAAAATAAAACTCTTATTGTGCGACGTATGGAGTATAATTTCAAACCACGACTTCATATTTTCCCTAGTTGAATAACGTTTGGCTGGGCATGCTCAAGTACTCATAGATGTGCAAGTATCGTGCTCAACAACGTACAATTTTTTCTATGTGATACAAAATGTAGAGTATGGATCTCAACACAACTCTAAACCAAATAAAAAAATTCCAATGAAATTTCAAAACTACCTAGTTCCGTTAATCCAAACATAAAATGCGGACCTTAAATATTGGGCCGGGCTCCACTTACGCAAACATAATAAAATAGGTCACACACATTGAACGCCGCTTACCCAAACATAGTAAAACATATTAAATGTATTGGACATCGCTTATTCAAACATAAATACAACAACCGACGACTTTAAAGTAAATTAAAAAACAAAGAAAAAAATAGATAAAGACAAATAAAAATTAAACCATGACTATAAATTCAAGCATGGCAAAAGTAAGATTTGATGTTTTAGTAAAAAAAAGGACTTGAATTAGTGGAATAAGGGTCTCACTTATATATATATTAGTTTTACAATAAAATGTGAGGTGAAATAAGTTGGTGGAATGTGAGGTCTATTTACCATTTATGGTAAAAGTGAAATATTACTCTTATTGAGGGACGGACAAAAATGGCAAAATAAAACTCTTATTGTGCAACGTATGGAGTATAATTTCAAACCACGACTTCATATTCTCCCCAGTTGAATAACGTTTGAGTGGGCAAGCTCAAGTACTCATAGATGTGCAAGTATCGTGCTCAACATCATGCCGTTTTTTTTATTTGATACAAAATGTAGAGTATGGATCTCAACGCAACTCTAAACCAAATAAAAAAATTCCAATGAAATTTCAAAACTACCAAGTTCCGTTAATCCAAACATAAAATGCGGACCTTAAATATTCGGCCGGGCTCCACTTACGCAAACATAATAAAATAGGTCACACACATTAACCGTCGCTTACCCAAACACAGTAAAACATATTAAATGTATTGGACATCGCTTATTCAAACATAAATACAACAACCGGTGACTTTAAAGTAAATTAAAAAATGAAGAAAAAAATAGATAAAGACAAATAAAAATTAAACCATGACTATAAATTCAAGCATGGCAAAAGTAAGATTTGATGTTTTAGTAAAAAAAAGGACTTGAATTAGTGGAATAAGGGTCCCTTATATATATATTAGTTTTACAATAAAATGTGAGGTGAAATAAGTTGGTGGAATGTGAGGTCTATTTACCATTTATGGTAAAAGTGAAATATTACTCTTATTGAGGGACGGATAAAAATGGCAAAATAAAACTCTTATTGTGCGACGTATGGAGTATAATTTCAAACCACGATTTCATATTCTCCTAGTTGAATAACGTTTGGGTGGGCATGCTCAAGTACTCATAGATGTGCAAGTATCGTGCTCAACATCATGCAATTTTTTTTATGTGATACAAAATGTGTAGTATGGATCTCAACGCAATTCTAAACCAAATAAAAAAATTCCAATGAAATTTCAAAACTACCAAGTTCCGTTAATCCAAACATAAAATGCGGACCTTAAATATTGGGCCGGGCTCCACTTACGCAAACATAATAAAATAGGTCACACACATTGAACGCCGCTTACCCAAACATAGTAAAAGATATTAAATGTATTTGACATCGCTTATTCAAACATAAATACAACAACCGACGACTTTAAAGTAAATTAAAAAACAAAGAAAAAAATAGATAAAGACAAATAAAAATTAAACCATGACTATAAATTCAAGCATGGCAAAAGTAAGATTTGATGTTTTAGTAAAAAAAGGACTTGAATTAGTGGAATAAGGGTCCCACTTATATATATATTAGTTTTACAATAAAATGTGAGGTGAAATAAGTTGGTGGAATGTGAGGTCTATTTACCATTTATGGTAAAAGTGAAATATTACTCTTATTGAGGGACGGACAAAAATGGCAAAATAAAACTCTTATTGTGCGACGTATGGAGTATAATTTCAAACCACGACTTCATATTCTCCCCAGTTGAATAACGTTTGAGTGGGCAAGCTCAAGTACTCATAGATGTGCAAGTATCGTGCTCAACATCATGCCGTTTTTTTTATTTGATACAAAATGTAGAGTATGGATCTCAACACAACTCTAAACCAAATAAAAAAATTCCAATGAAATTTCAAAACTACCAAGTTCCGTTAATCCAAACATAAAATGCAGACCTTAAATATTGGGCCGGGCTCCACTTACGCAAACATAATAAAATAGGTCACACACATTAAACGTCGCTTACCCAAACACAGTAAAACATATTAAATGTATTGGACATCGCTTATTCAAACATAAATATAACAACCGGCGATTTTAAAGTAAATTAAAAAATGAAGAAAAAATAGATAAAGACAAATAAAAACTAAACCATGACTATAAATTCAAGCATGGCAAAAGTATGATTTGATGTTTTAGTAAAAAAAAAGGACTTGAATTAGTGGAATAAGGGTCCCACTTATAGTATATTAGTTTATAATAAAATGTGAGGTGGAATAAGTTGGTGGAATGTGGGTCTATTTACCATTTATGGTAAAAGTGAAAAATTACTCTTATTGTGGGACGGATAAAAATGGCAAAATAAAACTCTTATTGTGCGACAGATGGAGTATAATTTCAAACCACGATTTCATATTCTCCTAGTTGAATAACGTTTGGGTGGGCATGCTCAAGTACTCATAGATGTGCAAGTATCGTGCTCAACATCATACAATTTTTTTATGTGATACAAAATGTAGAGTATGGATCTCAACGCAACTCTAAACCAAATAAAAAAAATTCCAATGAAATTTCAAAACTACAAAGTTCTGTTAATCCAATCAAAAAATGCGGACCTTAAATATTGGGTCGGATTCCACTTACACAAACATAATAAAATAGGTCACACACAATGAACGTCGCTTACCCAAACACAGTAAAGCATATTAAATGTATTGGACATCGCTTAATCAGACATAAATTCAACAACCGGCGACTTTAATGTTAACGAAAAAAACAAAGAAAAAAATAGGTAAAGACAAATAAAAATTAAACCATGGCTATTAATTCAAGCATGGGAAAAGTAAGATTTGATATTTTAGTAAAAAAAGGACTTGAACTAGTGGAATAAGGGTCCCACTTATATATTAGTTTTATAATAAAATGTGAGGTGAAATAAGTTAGTGGAGTGTGAGGTCTACTTACCATTAATGGTAAAAGTGAAATATGACTCTTATTATGGGACGGACAAAAATGGCAAAATAAGACTCTTAGTTTGGGACGGAGGGAATATAATTTCAAACCACGACTTCATATTTTCCCTAGTTGAATAACGTTTAGCTGGGCATGCTCAAGTACTCATAGATGTGCAAGTATCGTGCTCAACATCGTGCAATTGTTTTTATGTGATACAAAATGTAGAGTATGGATCCCAACACAACTCTAAACCAAATAAAAAAATTCCAATGAAATTTTAAAACTACCAAGTTCCGTTAATCCAAACATAAAATGCGGACCTTAAATATTGGGTCAGACTCCATTTACGCAAACATAATAAAATAGGTCACACACATTGAACGCCGCTTACCCAAACATAGTAAAGAAATATTAAATGTATTGGACATCGCTTATTCAGACATAAATTCAACAACCGGCTACTTTAATGTTAATGAAAAAAACAAAGAAAAAAATAGATAAAGATAAATACAAATTAAACCATGGCTATTAATTCAAGCATGACAAAAGTAAGATTTGATATTTTAGTAAAAAAGGACTTGAACTAGTGGAATAAAGGTCCCACTTATATATTAGTTTTATAATAAGATGTGAGGTGAAATAAGTTAGTGGAGTGTGAGGTCTACTTACCATTAATAGTAAAAGTGAAATATGACTGTTATTATGGGACGAACAAAAATGGCAAAATAAGACTCTTAGTGTGGGACGGAAGGAATATAATTTCAAACCACGACTTCATATTTTCCCTAGTTGAATAACGTTTGGCTGGGCATGCTCAAGTACTCATAGATGTGCAAGTATCGTGCTCAACATCGTGCAATTGTTTTTATGTGATACAAAATGTAGAGTATGGATCCCAACACAACTCTAAACCAAATAAAAAAATTCCAATGAAATTTTAAAACTACCAAGTTCCGTTAATCCAAACATAAAATGCGGACCTTAAATATTGGGTCGGACTCCATTTACGCAAACATAATAAAATAGGTCACACACATTGAACGCCGCTTACCCAAACATAGTAAAGAAATATTAAATGTATTGGACATCGCTTATTCAGACATTAATACAACAACCGACGACTTTAACGTAAACGAAAAAAACAAAGAAAATAATAGATAAAGACAAATAAAAATTAAACCGTGGCTATAAATTTAAGCATGGCAAAAGTAAGATTTCATATTTTAGTAAAAAAAAGTGGACTTGAATTAGTCGAATAAGAGTCTCACTTATATATATATATATATATATATATATATATATATAGGAAAATGATCAATACAAAACTTGATCTCAATACAAAATCCAGACCAAATCCTGACCATGAGATTTGACAATCCAATGGTCAATAATTAAACAAAAACACGGAGGGTCATTGTAAAGCAGTTTTAGGTCATATTATAAACTTTGGATTTGAGGTCATGTTAAGATCATTTCATGTCATCCTTACTATAATGACGTAAAAATAAGCTTACAATGACCTAAAAATGACTTTTGTGTGCTTGGTTCTGCATTTTTGTATTAAGAATGCTTTTGCATGGATCAAAACCCTATATAGGAAAATATATATATATATATATATATATATATAGAGTTGTGATCAATGTCGAACCAATTTTAAAGACCGAACTAGAGACCAAATCTGGGCCATTAGATCTAGTTTTTCTGATGAGATGTGCTGCTGTGTAATTTTTTCGGTCTTCATTACAAGTCCATTTTACTTCATTGTATATGTTTATTACTTCATTCCGTACGTAATACCTTGAAACTACAACATGTTTTTACTTTCTTCTAGTAAGTTTTGAAATGATTTAACATATGTTTCATTTGAATTCATTGACCTGAGTTTTTACTTTATTTACATTAAAAAATGCAATTTATTCAAGTGCGTTTATTACTTCATTCAGAAACGTTATTACTTCATTGGATAATTTTTTTATTTCATTCCAGTAGGACTTCAAATGCTTCTACACATACTTCATTCCAATAATTTATTACATCATTCCATGTGTTTATTACACCATATCAGCGTTGTGGCGGTGGTGATAGATATTGTGGAGAGAAAGAACGGCACGCGACGGGAAAATTGCATTTACGTACTGAATGAAGTAATAATCCTACTGGAATGAAGTAAAAACCTACTGGAATGAAGTAAAAACCTACTGGAATAAAGTTAAATCTTCGTAACATGTTAGTATGACTTATTTACCTTCGGATGAATTAAAATAGGCTCGTGATGAAGGAGAAAATAATTGATAAATTTGTGTCTCTCATCCATAAAAAACTAGATCTAAAAACCCTAATTTGGTATGGTTCGGTGGTTCGGTCTTTAAGAGTGGATTTGTGAATAATGAGACTCTATATATATATATATATATATATAATAGTTTTATAATAAAATGTGGGGTAAAATAAGTTGTTGGAATGTGTGGCCTACTTACTATTTATTGTAAAAGTGAAATATGACTCTTATTGTGGGACGGAGAAAAATGACAAAATAAGACTCTTATTGTGGGACGGAGGGAGTATAATTTCAAACCATGACTTCATATTCTCCCCAGTTGAATAACGTTTGGGTGGGCATGCTCAAGTACTCATAGATGTGCAAGTATCGTGCTCAACATCGTGCAAGTTTTTTTTATGAGATACAAAACGTAGAGTATAGACCTCAACACAACTCTAAACGAAATAAAAAAATTCCAATGAAATTTCAAAACTACCAAGTTCCGTTAATCCAAAAATAAAATGCAGACCTTAAATATTGCGTCGGGCTCCACTTACGTAAACATATTAAAATAGGCCACACACATTGAACGCCGCTTACCCAAACACAATAAAGCATATTAAATGTGTTGAACTTCGCTTATTCAGACATAAATACAACAACCAGCGACTTTGAAGTAAACGAAAAAAAATAATGAATAAAATAGATAAAGATAAATAAAAATTAAACCATGTCTATAAATTTAAGCATGGCTAAATTAAGATTTGATATTTTAGTAAAAAAAGAGAACTTGAATTAGTGGAATAAGGGTCCCACTTATATATATTAGTTTTGTAATAAAATGTGAGGTGAAATAAGTTGGTAGAATGTGGGGTCTACTTACCATTTAAGAAAAAATTGAAATATGACTCTTATTGTGGGACGAACAAAAATGACAAAATAAGACTCTTATTGTGGGACGAGGGGAGTATAATTTCAAACCACGACTTCATATTCTCCCCAGTTGAATAACGTTTGTGTGGGCATGCTCAAGTACTTATAGATGTGCAAGTATCGTGCTTAATATCGTGCAATTTTTTTATGTGATACAAAATGTAGAGTATGGATCTCTACACAGCTCTAAACCAAATAAAAAACTTCCAATGAAATTTTAAAACTACCAAGTTTCGTTAATCCAAACATAAAATGTGGACCTTAAATATCGGGTCGGGCTCCACTTACGCAAACATAATAAAATAGGTCACACACATTCAAAGCCGCTTACCCAAACACAGTAAAGCATATTAAATGTGTTGGACATTGCTTATTCGGACATAAATACAACAACTTTAAAGTAAACGGAAAAAACAATGAAAAAATAGATAAAGACAAATAAAAATTAAACCATCGCTATAAATTTAAGCATGGCAAAAGTAAGATTGGATATTTAAGTAAAAAAAAGACTTGAATTAGTGAAATAAGGGTCTCACTTATATATATTAGTTTTATAATAAAATGTGTGGTGAAATAAGTTGGTGGAATGTGGGGTCTACTTACCATTTATGATAAATATGAAATATGACTCTTATTATGAGACAGACAAAAATGACAAAATATGACTCTTATTGTGGGACGGAGGGAGTATAATTTCAAACCACGACTTCATATTCTCCCCTGTTGAATAACGTTTGGGTGGGCATGCTCAAGTACTCGAAGATGTGCAAGTATCTTGCTCAACATCGTGCAATTTTTTTATGTGATACAAAATGTAGAGTATGGATCTTACAATATAACTCTAAACCAAATAAAAAAATTCTAATGAAATTTCAAAACTACCAAGTTCCGTCAATTCAAACATTAAATGCGGACCTTAAATATTGGGCCGAACTCCACTCACACAAGCATAATAAAATAAGTCACACATATCGGACGCCACTTACTCAAACGCAATAAAGTATATTTAATGTATTGCGCATCGTCTATTCATGCATAAATATAATCATCGACGAAAATCGACTTGAATTACCACAGTACACAAAAGTACTGATATTCAAGTCTAGTTTTATTAATGGAAAATCACTCTTTTTAAAATGCATTTCGCCATTAATAATACTGATGATTTTACTCATACTAGATAGAGAGTTGGACAAAATTTGAATACATGCTGCTACAGACGCAGCCTTTTCTCAAGAAACCATCACACGCAGTGCACACACACTGTGTGCTAAAAATAGCTCTGAGTTGTGCTGTTTGGCGATTCGTCTTCTACCAATTTATGTCAGCGCTAATTCTTAGTAAAATACCTTTTTCTTGGTAGGAAAAAAGACAGCTGCTTTTCTCCCTTTGCTTTGTTTTTTCTTCAATAGCCGGAAGTTTTTGCCTTTTTGGGTGGTGGTGAGTGAGTGTCTTCTGTTTTAGGTGTTTTTTTTGTTGTTTTTGCTTTCTGATATGTTGTTCTTCACACATATATCAGCATTGGTGTGTGTGTGTGTGTTTGTGTTTTCTTGATCATGCATGCAGCATGTATGTATGTTGTTTATGTGCAAGCTTGAGCATTTCATGAGATTCACTCTAATCTTGGAAAAGATGTTGCTTTTCTTGTGAAATTCCGTATCTTTCTGCAGAAAACTGAACCCTTGATGTGTTTTCTTGTTGTTTTCTCTGTTTTAGGTGTTTTTTTCTGCCTATTTATTTATTGGTGGTTTATTTTAGGTTGATTGTTGTTTTTTTTTTCATGTGTGTTGTTAATTTGAAGTGTTTGTTCTGTAACCACAGAAGGTTTGGGGATGGCTTTGTGTTCTGTAACAGCTGTAGAAGGGGAATCAAAATGGGAAAGAGGCCCTGCAAATGATGTGGTAATTGCATTTATTGAGAAATTGGTTGATCCAAGGTTGCCCTATAAGTTCTCCATTAACGACCCTCCTTCCGAAGAGGCACATAAATCTATTGCAAGACAGGTTCACTCTGTGTGTGTGTGTGTGTTATTTTCCTTCTGATAAATTGAGGATTGGTCTTTAACTTGGGTTACATTCTGTCTTTGGAAGCTATAGTTGCCTAAAGAGTAGGACATCTTGGAATAAGTAATGAAGGATTGATCTTAAACTTTTGATTTGGGAGTTTTCTCGACTTTGCAACTGCTGAAAGAAAAGGAAATCTTTGAATACAAACAAAAAATGGCAAAGTGGGATGTGTTAGAGGGATCTTCCTCTTTCATTTGTGTTCATGAAGGAATTTTAGTTGTATTTGATTTTATATTTTGCGTAATTTTTCTGAATATAATGTGACATTTTACTTGAGAAAAGTAATAGAACTATGGCATCGAAATATGGCTACAAGATGGTAGCATTCTTAAGATCATAATTGTGTTTATAGGAAAGGGGAATTTGCTACTCCATTATATCATTGCATTCAAATTTAGAGTACTTGTTAGTTCTGTTAATCTATTTCAAAATTTCTGATTTCTTTTCCTGATTTATTAGATGCATGCAGTTGTTTTGCTTTACAACTACTACCACAGGAAACAGATACTGGAGTTCAAGTTTCTTGATTTTGTATCCTTCTGTATGCTGGCTTTATCACTGAGGCCAACTTTGAAACCATTTCTGGAAACCACATTTCTGGAAACCATATGTGGAAGTGAAGTCGTGGTTTTAAATGGTTCTGATGTTCATCTCTCATTGACCGAGAGAGCTGTCAAATGTGCATGTGATATAGCTTTATCGTTAGATGCATCAAAGGATACTCCAAGCATAGAAGGATATCCAATATCAACGGTTGCAGTCTTGTTGATTGACTTGGAGAAAAAAAATTGCATGCTTCAATTGGATTCTGTCACTGAAGGCGTGTGGTCACTTGTTGAAAAAGAGATTGACGTGTTTGGTACAGATGAAGATATAAGAGTAGGTGAGAAGAGGAAAGTGAAGGATCAGCAGCCATTGACTGGTCATGCTAAGTTTCTGCAGATCGGTTTTGATGCTGTGAAGGACGTCGCAGGTCTGCCATCCATCGTTAACTCATCATTCAAGATATGTTTAGAATAATAGAAGTTAGTGCAACAATGAGATTTGAAGCTTGATTCCTATTTGACTCTGACTGTTTTGTTGCATGGTTTAGGCATCGAAGTGTCTGACCTTGTCGTGTTGGAGGCTCATGTTGTGTATTCATTAAGCAAGGAGAAGTCAGCTACTCAGTTTTATATGATGGAGTGCAATCACTTGTTTGACAAAAACAAGAATTATGATCTCGATTCTCTTGTTGAGAGGTCAGAGCTATTAACTATTTCTTGACTTGATTACAATGCTTCTATTTTATGATCCTAAATATTTTAGGCAACTTTTGCAGTTTGCAGGGCCCTTTTGTAGAAAATTATCTTGATTCTTTGGTGACTACCTCACTCGTTGAGTATCATCGCTTGCTTCCTTATGCAGAGTTGATCTCTAGCTGGCTTCCAAGGTAATAAATTAATAATGTCATCTGTGGATAGTGGTTTCATCTTGATTCTTGATTTGATGGTATTGGCTGTGATTGATTACTTCTACGTTTTCATAAATTTCAAGTGGAAATCTGTCACATTGCCTTCGATGTTTTGGTGTGTCGTGTACAGGAAAGATTCGTCAGTGCCTATTCTAAGCGACATTGTTACTGAGATCGTCAAGAACAAGGAGGCAGAGAAAACTGCTAAGCCTCGTGTAGAAAACAACGCTCAAGACTTGGATAACAGTGACGGCAAAGCCTCTCAAAGGAAACGCAAGAGTATTTCTGGTGGCAAAGAGCAAATTTCCGATAATAAAGATAAACTTGGGTGTGCCACCGATGTGCCTGAGACCAGACGTGAAAGTGTTGATAAAGGCAGTGAAAACAACCACATGAAAGGTCCCTTGTCTGGCCATTCAAGACGGAAGTCTCAACGTGCAGCTGTAGATGCTTGTGCCTCGCGACAGACAAAAACTGCCACCGACTTTTTCAATATTTCCGTTCCAAGTGAGGGAAGAGAGAAGAAGAACGCAAGCATGAGAAGTGATTATCAGAATAACAACACTCCCTCTCCACAGGTTGATGCAACAAAAACTGCCGCCGACTTTTTCAAAATTTCCGTTTCAAGTGAGAGAAGAGAGAAGAAGACGAATGCAAGCGTGAGAAGAGATCATCAGAATAAGAACATTCCCTCTCCACAGCTTGACGCAACAAATGATCCTGAAAATGGTGCCAGCTCGAAGGTAAGATTAATATATCTTCTACGGCAATCTCGTACAACCATCTTAAGACAGGCCCCTTGTATCCAAGTTTTCTTTATGCTACTGTGTGTTCTGTGTGCACTTTTTTTAATGCCTCGTATGAGAAAAGCAGACAAATATTTATAGAATGATGATTATAAATAGCTATCTCTAAATTATTTTATGTCTCTATCTTTTCATTTTTCTCCAATATCTGTTTGGTATGAACTCTTGCTGAAAATCTTAAATTAACATATCGGAGCCAATGCATAAATTTTTCTCATATAAGATTGAATCTGGTTTTCTTATCCCGTGGTACAACACTTGGTTATTCGACTGATTGATGTGCTGAATGACATTCACTAGGCGGTGAAAACTACGGATCGTTTGAAATCAAATGATGGTCGGACGAGCAAGCAAAGCGGTGGTGTTGCAGTAGAAAAGAACTGCAGGGAGGTTCAAAGTGAGGCACTGAATGATGGTCTGTACAAAGAGGAGAAGTTAATATGGGAGACGAGCAAGCAAAGCGGTGCTGCGGTAGTAGAAAACTACAGCATGGTGGTTCATAGTGAGGCACGGAATGGCGCTGAAGTAAACAATGTAACGCATTCAGAAGATCCTCAGAATGCATTGGCACTTCTCAATTGGAAAAAACAACAACTGGTAACTACTATGCTTCAGTTTAAGTAAAAACATTTTTTCTCAACTGTTCTTTTATACGCATAACGTCTGGAAAAGGAAGTTAACTTTTCTCGTATTGGCAGTTTTCTCGCCTCTGCACTATAGAAGACACACTAGCACTATACGAGCATGTTTCTGATCGCGTGAGAGATGGTATGTATGCCATCTTTCCCTGGCCTTTTTCCGTAGATATCTTCACCATTGTAAGAATTCAGTGAAAATAAATGTGAAATGTTTTTAGGTGGTGAAGCTGGTTTTGCTCGTCAGTGTATCGAAAATATCATGAATGGGAAATATAACTTGCTGCTGCAGGTTGAAAATTCCACCAACTCTCAACCTCAAAAGCAAACCAGAAATCCCAAAATCTATCTCCCTAGGATGTCATGATGTCAAGTGAGCTTTCTTCTCTAGACATGTGTGTATGCGAGAGAGAGGATCGACAAATGCTTTGAGCTTGTGATTTATCATCTCTACACTGCATTTAGTTTTGATGGTGCTCTCTTTTCAGGATTTGGAATATGTATGTCGCATGAACAACTGGAGGCTGCCGAGATTCATGGTGCAACCTTCCGATGGTAAGCCATCATCATCGTGTACCATTTTATTACTTGTCCCGGTTGTGGATTTGACCTCATCAGGGGTAACATATAACACCAGCAACTATGTGATGTGGTTTTCAGGTAAGTTCCTGGCAAATGTGACCGTGTATTGCAGAGATAATACTACTCTCACTTCAGAGGGCGATGCGGGGCCCACGCCTCGTGAGGCTCGGGAGTCTGCGGCCACCAAAATGATCGAGAAAATACGAGCGTGCTACTGATTGAAGCTCTCTAGTTACTCTCTGATGACAAGATAGTTTTGCTAACAGTTTAACTGACAGAATTGTGCACAATTTCAGCCCTTACTCAAAGAAAAACATGTAGAGATGAAGGTGTTTTTGATTCTTACCAAGAAATACTTAATTTTTGTGTAATACTATGATTCAAGGGTATATTCATTTTTGTTTGATATATGTTTGAATTATCTCTATAACTAAGACTATTGTACTTGCAACTTTAAACTAATAAAACTGTAAAATAATTTTGTCAAACAAACTAGCTAGATAGTCTCACTTTTTTCAAATAGCTGCATTCGAAATATTAAAATTATTAACAATAACAATCAACAGAACTATTGAAATAAGTTAAATTAATATCTTAATCCAACAATTAGGCAGGCCGCATGTACATGAATTTTTGGTCGTGAATAGTACATGCTTACCCCTATCTCTATTAATAAATGTGGTTCGTCTATTTAATTTTTATTTGTAGACTTTTTATTGGGTACAAGCAGAAACTTAGGTTAAAGTCCAATAGTAAAAAATGATTTGGGATTTATAGTAAAGAAATAAAAAGTTGTAAGTGCAACTAGTTCTTCCTCTGTTTGCCAATAAGAATATCACTTTGACATGATTCGGGTTATAAAAATTATAATAAAAAGTGAGTGAAAAAAGTTAGTGAAATGTAAATTATATTTTTATAGTATTAGTTTTATAATTAAACGTGGGGAATAAAGTTAGGGTGATATGGAATCTTATACCAAATAGTAAAATGCAAATGAGATCATTATTTACAAATAAATATAGCAAATTCAGACAATTAATGCTGGATGAATGGAGTAAGTAGATTAGTAAGTAGGTTTAACTAAGTAAAAATTTGGACCAAGTCATATTTGAACCTTTAAATTGTACGCGCTTTAGTTTACAATGATTATTACTTTTTAGAATTATGTTCACATCATTTTCTGCAATATTAGATTTTGAATTCCAATCCAATAATTGGTCTTTTCTCGGCCCCTACCTTTTATTTATTATTTTTTTAAATTCATTTTACGAATTATTGTTTTATATTCGGAAATTTTAGCTTATTTTTATATAAAATGCCACGCTCTAGATTTCAGCATTTTCTTTAAAGTATATTCTTAATTTTAGTATACTAGTAAAAAAAAGGCTACGAATGTTTTTAATACATTCAAGAATGTTAACTGGTGCTTCTAAATATAACATCAATACTTCAAAAAATATCTCTATTCTTGGCCTTCCAACTAAAATTAGGGGACGCAAATGCATGTGTCATAGTTTAGAAAATGATTAAGATAATCTATCTTCAATATAAGAATGTCTTCTTTTGCGTCCTAAATTTTACAGTAGTTAGTTTTCAAATTTTTCCGAAGCTTGTTCTCTATTAGTGTATGCTTTAGGGGTTGTTTAGTTTGCAAGATTGTATCTCATGATTAAATATATACTATGTTCAGTAAATGAGATTGAATTATTAGCATAGAATTATTTATCTTGGATTAAGTTGTGATCACAACTTAATCCAAGATGAATAATTATATGCTAATAAGTCGTAGCCACCCCCTTCAACTAAAATAATCACACAACATAATCCTAAATAATAGTAATAAAAGATAAGTTATTTATATTAAGTACTTCTAAATAAAACACAAAAAGTTTAAGATAATAAAAATTTGGGAAATGTATATATTACAAGTAGGGCTTATTTGTTGCGGATGGATGTATATATTTTTTGAACATAACATCCAAAATCTGAGGGCTGTGTTGTGCCCTTGTAGTTACGGAAGTTGCACTTTCTTTTGAATTGAAATGAATTTTGATTGAAGCCACACACGTATGCAAACACAAAATGTGTCTCCATCAATGAATACATTTCATCCCAATAATTTCCAGAATTTTCAATTTGCATTTTCCTCGAAGTGGGAAACTTATTAGTTAATCAATTCGTCGTCGATATAATAATGAAGGCCATTCACTTTCCTATTACTTACATGTCCTTTTTTATTGAGTAAAAAAAATAGACATTTGTTGAATCGTATAATAATCCTGCTTTATAAATTAATACTTTGACATAACTATAGACTATTTGATTCCGATCTAGAAGCAAATCTATCTAGAACCATGTCAGATCACATCATCAATAATAAAGTATGTAAATCATTGTTGATAAGCATCAAATATTCTTCCAAATACTTCCTCACTCTTATGCAAAGTGTAAACACTTCTCTTACAAATAAGAGTTTATAGATTGTTATTTATTGTTTAGATGGAAAAAAATAAGTAGATACAGATTAAAGTATAAGAGTGGCATTTTTATTTTTAGAAATATAATATTTTGAGTGGACATTATAAAAAAATAAGAATATACGATTTTGAATAGGACATAAGTAGTATTTTAAATCATATTTTAAATATTGAAATTGAGATAGTTTTAACTCAAAGTGTAGAGCTTCTAGAAAAATTGGGCTAAGAATTCAATCATATTTTAAAAATTAAAATTGAGATATTTAAGTCGAAAATCAAAAAGTCATTTTCAGTACAAATAGACACTTGCTTTAATCAATTGTAGTTATACAATTTTGATTCATAATTAATGGAGTATAATTAAGCACTTCAAGAAAATAACCAATTCAGAGAATGATGGCGATAGCTAGTTTTAAATCAATGGTCAAAAATCTATTATGAATCCTTCCTCCTACTGATATAAAGTACTATTCAATATGAGAACGATGGCGATGTGTGGTTTTGAATATAAAATGGAGTATATTATACTCCCTTCATCCCACTTTACGAGTCCAAGACACTTTTCTACGCCTATTTTATAAAAATGATAATAAATAGTTAAAATGAAGAAATTTTAAAGTAATAGAGAGAATAATGTTGAAAAAAGTCTTATCAACATTATTCTCTCTTACTTTACAATTTTTTTTACTTTAACTATTTATTATCATTTTTATAAAATGGGTGTAGAAAAGTGACTTGAACCGCTAAAGTGAGACGGAGGATGTATATACTTATTGTTACTACTGATAACAAGTACAGTACTATGTCTCAATATAACTATACTTGCAAAAAAGTACGTAATGTTTTAAAAAATTACTCTCCTAATTAAAATCCAAATGATACTGTCACACCAAAATTCGCATGCAGCCGAATATATCACATGTAGTTCTATATAAAAATAGTATAATTTGAAAATATAATTTTCACTTAGTAACATAAGTAGCTAGGTTTCAGATACGATCAAATTAATAGTACTATGATTGTGGAATATATTCGTGGACATGTAAGATCTTATATGTACATGTGACTTTTGGCATGTCTCACCATCATTTGAGGACCGATTTTTTGGACACAATTAACATAATTTTTCATAAATAATTAATGAGTACCTATTTCTGTACGTTTGAAACATTGTATTAATTTGTTATTGATGACAAATGGTATAATAAGTCTTCACTCAATCACTCAATTTCATTCAAATGAGAAATGTTTCTTTTACATTTAGTGTTGTTTAATATGTTAAGTGAAGATAAATTAAAAAAAGAAAATAAAGTAAATAAAAAATAAAATATAGAGAACGATGTCTTCATTTTCGAAATATGTCATTGTGAGTGATTTTGACTGGATATCTTAAAACTGAAATGTGCCTCTTTGAGTGTGAGATAGTAGTAATATTTATCTAAAAAAAGTATATGATCATCTCATATTCAATTAATAACAATATCTTATTACATCAAGTTTTAAAATAAATAAAATAGCCATTTTTATTCTTCAACGCTCCCTTTTTGTATTTTCGTTTGGAAATGAACAGCAATAGTACTGGAATTCGAAGGATACTAAACAAAATCATAAACAACATTGCAATCCTAAAAAACACACATGTTTATTTATTATCAAAATAGGGATGTATTCATATCCTTACACTAAATATTAGGAAAATACAAAACACTTGTTGTCCATTGGATCTTGTGATCTAACGGTTAGATTAGTGTCACATGTCATCCAATAATGTAGATTTTTAGCCTAATACTGTAGCATTTTAGTCTAATAATGTAGATTTCCAGTCTAATAATGTGTTAAGGATCATATATCCCTAACGTACCGGCAAAATGAAAATTACAACGTAAAGATAAATCCGGCGCCCGTGAGGGTCGGCGGAGAGATAATCTGGGCGGCTGTGTGCGGGGCTTCCGTCGGGCAGCGACGTCAGATGTGAAAGAAAAACGTGACTCTCTATGGCTCAAATAATATTGTATTTCTTCATTGAATAAAATCATACTAACAATCTATCCTATTTATAATACTCCATCCATCCCACTTTAGGAGTCCCGGTTTACCATTTTTGGGTGTCCCTCTTTAGGAGTCTCGGTTGGAATATTCCATAAATGGTATTGGGTCTCACATTCTACTAACCTTTTTCCACTCACATTTTATTATAAAACTAATACAAAAAAGTAGGACCCACATTCCACTATTTTTTTTCACCAACTTTCCTTTACATTTCTTAAAACCCGTGCCGAACTCAACCGGGACTTCTAAAGTGGGACGGAGGGAGTAGTATACTACTACCCAAACTTACTTAACAAGAAAACAATATATGGAAAGATACTATGAATCAAAAGATAACTAAATAAAAGATATGGAAGATATGACATTAATGTCTCGTATCAACTTTCCCTCGGTTAAAATCTGTTTCAATATTTTCATCGTATTGCTGATTGCAGTCTTCTTCATAACCAATTTATCAGTCTTGACTCTAATCTCATGCTCAAATAATCTTCTCATCTCAAATGCAGCCGTGCCCCCCTCAACAAGGCTTAGAAATAGAATCTCCATCTTCTCGATTTTGCTCTGTTTCTCAGGAAGCATACTTAAATATTTTCTTTACTCTCCAAACTGGATCTAAGAGCTTCAAATTTTATCTCTTTCTCAAGGAAGCATACTTAAATATTTTCTTTAGTCTCCAAACTAGATCTAAGAGCTTCAAATTTTATCTCTTTCTCCGTCTTCAGAAAAGTGTGGTTGACCTCTTCTTTTCTTTTGGCAGTAAAGTCATTCCCTTTCTCTATCTCTTTTTGATTCAACACATTATTAAGTACGATCAACTTCTCTTCCCTCTTCTCTGCACTCTCGTGCAAATCTGTCTCCAACTCCTTTTGACTCGAGCTTGAGACACCAGCTTGCGGTTGACGAGTAGAGGTCGATAATGGAGCTTTCACCAATAGCGGTAGCAAGGGCTGACACGGTCTCGGTGTAGCAGCTCAATAGTACATGTTGTACTTGGCTGCTTTAGCAGAAGATCTGATCGTAGAGGTGGCGGTGGTGCAGCAGCAGCGGGTGGTGGCACTGCTGAGCAGCGGTGACTTGGCGGTGACTGCTGGTCGAGCACGAGTTGCGGTTGTGTTGACGTATGGGAGCTGGGGAACATGAAGGGCTGGTTCCGATTTTGGGGTTGTTGGCAGTCTCGCTGCCAGCCAGTATACACGCATTATGGCGGCGCGACTGAATCACTAGGAAGAAAGCCCTGGGGCCAGAAAGAGGGGTGCGTCGTGTGTTTTGACGTGGGAGAATCCAATGTTCCACAAGGCGGCGGACCTAAAACAGTTATGGAACCGGCTGTGGTGGTAGTTCCGGCAGCGGAGGAGCGCGAATCTCTCCCACACGACGAGCGGATGTTCGGGAGGGCGGATCCCAGCAAGTCAGGTGATACCTGGGCCGTCTGGAATCGATGTCCACATAATGTTGTTGTCCATATGTTGCTTTTGATGCCTACAATTTTGTCACACGTCGATCGATTGTTCCCAATGTGATTCCAACCTTGAGATAGCGGCATCCAATTGATCGAACAGTTGTTCATAACGCCTCGTTCCGGTGTAGTGCGGTGGCTTATTTTCAGTGCGTTGTTGTGGCATCTCGCGCCAAGAAGGCATCACTCGGAGATGTGGTGGTTGAATTTTGTGTGGTAGCGCTGTCCGGAAGGAGAAGTCAGGATCGGGCAGTGGTTGTGTATGGTTGTGATTGAAATGGCGATGATGATAGTTGGAGTAGTTGGATGACATGATGGTGGTCTGACTTCGACGCGGCGTGCGGGAATCGTTCTCGTTGGGCGTTGCAGAAGTAGATTTGTCCGGCGGCTAGAGCTCGGTGGATAGGCCGGATTCGGCAACCAAAGTAGTGTTGTGCGCATGTTTTCCGTCAGGCAGCGGTGTAGCTTCGATTCGAGATGGTGGGAGGGTGAGATCACGATGAAAGCACTAGTTATTAAGGATCATATATCCCTAACGTACCAGCAGAACGAAATTTACAACGTAAAGATAAATCCGGAGCCCGTGAGGGTCGGCGGAGAGATAATCTGGGCGGCTATGCGTGGGGCTTCCTTCGGGCAGCGACGTCAGATGTGAAAGAAAAACGTGAGACTCTTTAGGGCTCAAATAATATTGTATTTCTTCATTGAATAAAATGATACTAATAATGTACCATGTTTATAATAGTATACTACTACGCTAACTTATCTAACAAGAAAACAATATATGGAAAGATATTATTAATCAAAAGATAACTAAATAAAAAATATGGAAGATATGACATTAATGTCTCGTATTATAATGTACCTCGGCTAATAATGTTGATTTCTAGTATATAAGATATAGCTTATCACAACCATCCGATTTAAGGATCCAACGACTGTGATTTGTGCTGTGGGCCGTAAGGACCCTAACACACCCCTATAAAAATAAGAGGGATCGTGAGTGGCTGCGTTCAATCTTTAATTTATTATTATGACTTTATTTTTAAGCTTACATGATGTCATTATACTGAACGTCATCACAGTGGCCCCCACACTTACCGATATTTTTTGCGAGGCTTGTTTCATGTCTACCACGCGGAAAGATCTTTGAACATTCGCAGAATGTCTCATTTTCTTGACTTTCTTGAATTTTATTTTTAATTTTCTAATTCATTTCATAGAAAGTTAGTATATTAGATAAGAGGAGTAATAGAATAGCTCATACCGTAGTTTGTCCCCTCAATTTCTATTGAATTTTCGTGGCTATGAATTTTGTCTCTCTAAGAAATTTCCAAGAAAGATAGAAAAAGTGGTATTCGCAATGAAAACGTATCTTTCTTCAGACAAGGGTGTTAATTTCAAACAAACATTATAAACGCATTAATTTCAATTAGTTCGGCGAGCAGGATATTAATTGTCCATATCCTTTGTGTTTGATTTTCTGAGAAATAAAATATGAGTAAGTAAAAATTTTACTCTCATTACATCACGGAAGTTTACAATAAATTCATCTTGTTGAACGAATTGGTTTCATACAATTTCCTAGCGAATTCATATCAAATGTGAGAAAAAAAAAATTATATTTTGAATTCATGCAATTATCCTGAACTTTATACATGCTTAACAACAAAATCATAATTCAGGGGTAGTTTATATTCTCCCATCCATAAAAATAGTTCATGACACACATCTCTCGAATCTCGCAACAACATGACAGATTATTTAATTATTGGCTACAACCAAAAGTATTAAGGCCATTCACAATAGGAATAGCCTAGCAATAACCCAACCATAGCCTAGCCACAAACTCTTCATGCCACATCATCAACACTAAAAATTCTCCTGCCACATCATCAAAACAAGCAAATAGCCCAGCCATAGCCTAGCCACATCACTCAAAATTATATAAAACAAATAACTAACAATCACACAAAATACGGAATTAAATTTACCACACAGATACGGGAAAATTCAATAATAATATTAAAATTTTAAAAAGTACATTAATTAAAAAAACACACTTCATTAAAATTAAAATAACATTACAACATCCTCATTAATGAGTTTGTCCCACATCGAAAGTGGAATATAAATCATTCAAGGATGTCTCTATAAAAGAGAAACAACCAAGGATGAGTTTGTCCCACATCGAAAGTGGAACATAAAACATTCAAGGATGTCTCTATAAAAGATAAACAACCAAGAATGAGTTTGTCCCACATCGAAAGTGGAACATAAAACATTCATGGATGTCTCTATAAAAGAGAAATAACCAAGAATGAGTTTCATAAAAAAACATTAAATAAAAAAAATTAAAAAATCCGCTGGGCGATGCGCTCGGCGATCCGGAGCGCTGCAATAGCGCCGAGCGGATCGCCCAGTGCACCCCTAGCGCCGCGAAACCGCCGAGCGCTCAGCGGTTTTTAATTCCGAAATCCGTTGGGCGGTTGCAATGGACCGCCTAGCACCGGCGCTCGGCTAGGCGGTGCGCTAGGCGCCATTGCGGATGGCCTAAGAAGAACAAATTAAGTAAAATAAAGTCTAGACATTAGATTATTGTCAAATGAACACTACAATTAGTTATTCTCAAAACCTTGAATTCTATGTTTAGCTACTCATTAAGTTAAATAACAAAATATTTTCATGTCCAACATGAAACACAAAATTAGAAAAATAAATAAAATACAGACTATTTTTGTCTGCTCGGTCTTCCTCAAAATCTTGCCTTGATTGCTTGATCAAAATCCCAGACCTCTAGAATGATGAAATTTGATATATGCTCTATGATGTGTAGTGGATGATAATATGTAGGTCAAAAATCGAACCATATAACGATATTTGTAGTTGAGAAGAGATCAAAAGGGTTAATTGCTTGTGTAGTAACGAAGTTTGCTCAAATTATTTTTAGTTTATTTAAAATTTCTTCTTATCACCATTACACAAAAAATAATAATATCAGCGACATTTAATGCGGGGATACAAATAATAATAATAATAATAATAATAATAATAATAATATTCGTGAGCGATCATATTAATATTTCATGACTTTATATAATTTTATGATTTGAAATTACTCAATCAGGACAGGGGATTCATGTCTCGAAATGACTCTGTCCTATTTGCCAAATTTTCGTTCCAATGCAACGACTTTAGCCACATCTTATCAAGTGTTTTTAAAAGCTTTATGAAAAACAAGAAATTGAACACAATTTATTTAGAAGATACTCCCTAATTAGATTTCTTAAATTTTCATTCTCCAAACATGACATAACTTGGTGTTTAAAATGAACATGTCTTTATATTCCACATTGAATGCGAAAATTGTTTTTGGCTTACATAATGATTAATGACTCCTCGAATATGAAAGCGTGTTTTGAATTTTAAGCTTTAAGTGTTCACTTTATAGATTGTGACTCTCTTTCTTAATCATTAAATGTATAACATCTCTAAAAAGGTTCCACTATGTAAATATTTATAAGCCTTTTAGATTTAGCTCCGGTAATTATTAAAATAATCTATAATGATATTCTAAAACCCAAAATGGAGTAGACAATTAGTTCCAATAGTATTTTAAAAATAATTTCATTTTTAGTTTTTGAGTAAAATATACTCCATTTGTTGCATCTTAATTGAATCATTTTTTTATTTTAAAAATTTTTAAGATAATTGAGTCATTTCTACTTTTGGCAAAAAGTAACATTCTCTTACTTTATTCTCTCCTCATCTTTCTTATTTATTTTATCCTACTTTATCCACTATCCATTTAACACGCTATTCTTATTCCTGTGCCGAAAAAGAAGCGCTTCTATTGACAAGGAACTGATGGAGTACTATCTTTAGGTTACACTGAAATATGGTCCTCTTCTAATGCTTATAACACCATAATCCAAAACTAAGACTAAATCTACACCCTTGGATTTTGAAATAAGTGGATGAGATTAAAACTCACAAATTTGAATAAATAGCAGACAAAATATCAACAAAAAGGTAATATCGTCATTATGTTATCATATGATAATTTCCGCGGGTGTTTTTTATATCAACATAGTGTATTACAAATATCAACAATATGACATGAAAATATCTACACAAGTACATGAAAATATCAACACAGTTTTATTGATATTTTACCTACACTATATTGAGATTTTGCATACACTATATTGAGATTTTTTTTTATTTGTTGATAAAATCTGCTTATCAAGTATCAACATGTACGGAAATTGAAATATAATTTATCAAATTTCATCACCCGAACATCGTCGGAACATATGCAATTGAGATCCGTTGGAATCCTTATAAAATTATCTTTAATTTGATATATTTTTTGCCAAAAATAATTTAAATCGAGAGAGTTACGTAAATTTAAAGTTTTTAGATGATTTTGATGAGAGAGAATTGACATTAATACCTTTAAATTTATTTAATAATTTTTTAAATTTAAAATATAATCCATGTGGTATTATTTCAACTACTAGATCTCCTAATCTAATAGCTAAGATTTGATCTTAATTTATGATGGCTAATTAGTTAGCAATTGATCACTCCTCCCACTAAAATAAACCTAAATCACTATTTCAAATTTTATGAATAAAATAAATAGAGGACAAAGAATATTCTTTAAAATTAAGTTTAGTATAAATTATCAGCGTAAAATCACTATTTGATGTGACATTTATACGAAATTCACTTTAAATCTGGAAATAATAATTATTAACAAATGACATTAATCCCAATTTCAATAATAAAATTTTAAACACAAATTGAATTATTAAATTGATGCAAAACGCATGATGACTCCCGCAATAATGTGTGGCCACAGCGCCACACATTGAATTGAAACGGTCAGCTACACGATTCATACTATCTTGCTATCCATTTCTTCCTCGTTATTAACACTTTAAAACATAAACACAACTACCTATAAAGATCATATCTTTCCAGTTTCCACCTCTGTGTACTCATTCCTTCACAACTCACAACTATACATTACACATACTACCTCACCATCTCCCAATTCCATGTCCAAAATCTCAAGATTCTTGATCAAGATCAAAACTTTACAAAGATTTCACAACCCCTTTTCCAAATAGATCAAAACCCAATTTCCATTATGATCTTCATCACTTAACACTCTTGAAAGTTGAAACCCAGATCACACAATACGCAATCTAGCCCAAAAAAAAAACACTTTTTTGTTTGAAAATGGAGAAGGTTGGAGTTCCGGAGAAGACTGTAATAACTGTGTTAGCTGAGGGAAAGAAGCTGGCGAATGAGCTAAAGTGGAAGCTCGACCCCTCTACAACTTCAAGAGAGACATGCGATGCTTTGGTGGATAGCATTCTCTCTGCCTACGATAATGCAATAACGCTTCTTGCTCTGATCGGAGACGGCGCCTCTCCCACAAGTGAAGAAGGCTCTCATCACAATTCTAAAAAAAGGAAACTTTTTTCTTTGTTGCTTTTGAATTTTGGAGTCTTGTGATTATTTGGGCCTTTTAGTTTTGTTTTGAAGGTTTGTGTGATAGAATTTAATCGATTTTTTTTGTGTTGTGTAGGAAGACTATGCCGAGATGGAGTGAGCACGTGCGTATTTGTTCTGGGGAAAGGGGTGAAGCCCAGCTTGATGATGGCTATAATTGGAGGAAATATGGGCAGAAAGATATTTTGGGGGCTAATCATCCAAGGTTAGCTATGTAATTTTGATTATTTCACAAAGATTGCTTAGATTCTGAGTTTGAGGAAGTGGTATCTTTTTATTGATGTACTGTATGTCTTTTTTGGACATCTAAGGTTAAAGATGAAGTTTTTATTAGTTTATGATTTCTATTTCTTTGCTTTTTGTGGGGAAGGGGGGGAGGGATGTTTTGACTTTGAGGATTGTGGTTTTGTGATGATGAAGTCAATTTGGATGGGAGTGAGTTGATTTTCTTGATGGAATGGCTTTTGTAGGGCTTATTATAGATGCACGCATCGCAACACGCAAGGATGCTTGGCCACGAAGCACGTGCAGCGAGCAGACGAGGACGCGACAGTGTTTGAGGTCATATACCGAGGGAAGCACAGCTGCAGGCAGGAGAGGCTGAGGCAGCACAAAGAAAGGAAGGAGCAAGAGAGCCTAACGTGTAGCAATGTGTCGAGCCTTGTTAAAACTGAGAACCGGGATCTAAACGATCCCAAAGAGGAGGATCTTCCAACTTTCTCATTCCCTTCCACTCCAATTGGGTGTGAAAATGTGGAACCTCAGTTCTTCTCAGAGCCTCATAGGTTGATCACAGCGAGCTACTCGCCCTCGTTCCTGTCCCCAACAACCTCCGAGTCCTATTTCTCGCCATCGCCATGCCTTGTGAATGATTTTGACATTGGCCACAGCTTGGAGTCTGATTTTGGTGAGATAATCTCAAATCTAACACCAATCACAGACTTCTCATTAGGAGATTTCGATATCTCCATTGATGAAGTGGATTTCGAATCTCACCTCCTCGATGCCATCGAATTCTCCTAGAGATCTCATAATGCAGTTGATATTGTATCATAGTGATTTTAGCCAGCATCTTATAAAATCTAAGTTGTTGATAGTTGATTGATAGTAGAAAGAGGTGATGCTGACCAAGGAAATTTTTTTTCAAGAACTAGATAGATTTGCAAGAGTTACTTGTAATCACTCTTTTCTCTTGCTTTCACTCTCAAGTTGGCCATTTTGATTTTTTCTTACAAGTGTAGTAGGTTTGAGCCTAGTGTTGCTGATATTGCATGAATTAAGATTCATGATTTGTATCTTTAAATTTAGAGGAGGTTGAACTTTTTGAAATATGCAGGACAATACATTTCATTTCAAATTTTAATTATGTACAATCACTGTAATTGAATTTTTTAATTATGGAGTACAATATATATAGGAGAAGTCACGTTCTAATAAAACCATGCAAGTAGAAACTGAATAAGACGAAATCAAAATGACTGGTTATTATATAATTTATTTGATTTGCACATAATTATTGTCTGTGGCAAAGTAGTACTATTAATACTATATTGCACCAAATCTCTTGGCACAAGCAATGCTGTCATATATAATCTTATCAGCATCAAACTTGTACACAAATCCCAAATCCTGCAGCTTTCTGGAACCCCATTTGGTTTCTTTTGTATCTTCAATGAACCTAACAATAAAGCCCAATCAAAAAATCATCACACAATAATATTTTTTTAAAATATATTTTCAGCGAAGTCACTCACTCTGGGGGAATGGCTATGTCTGGGTAATGTTTCTGAACGAGAGATGCAATCTCTGCTGTCTTCAAGAAGTCATTAACAACAAGATATCTGCCATTCATCTCTGATTTCTCCATTGCAAAAATGTGTGCTCCAATCAATGGCGGATCCAGAAAGCCATTATCTTGGGGTCGAACTTATTACTAATAAATACTACTTTCATCTATCATCCTTTATTATGTGTCTCAGTTTTCCATTTTAGAACATTCCATATTAATTACTAATAAACCCCATATTTTTTTTATTAGACCAAGGATATCCATTAGTGGACATGATGACTATTTTTCATGCTGATTCGTAGCCACTTTAAAGGGTGGAACAATTGGCTATAAATTATACTTATACTGACTAACTTCACTCGTATTTTATTTTAAAACTAATATATAATGGGAGGACTCAACATTCCACTAACATTTTCTACTCACTTTCTTCTATATTTCATCCGTCCGTGAATTATTGTCCATATTTGACTCGTCCCGGATTTAAAGAAATGTAAAGAAAAGTGAATGGAAAAAACTAATGGAATGTTGGTTCCACATAATTTTATAATAAAATGTGATTGTAATGAGTTAGTGGAAAGTACATTTCATTTACCTAAAAGAAAAAAAAACGACAATAATTTGCGGACGGATGTAAATGACAAAAATAGACAATATTTTACATATGGATGGAATATTAAAGGACAGTGAAATTATAATATTAAAATATATTTATGGTAATTATTCATCTCGATTGAATATTATTAGGATTTGAAAATGAAATTTTAGATATAACAGTGGTCGACAGATTGCTAGTGCCATTTACTTTTACATTTTTTATTGGCTCATGTTAAAAATTTGGGCTCATTAGAGAACAAAGTAATGGACTAACTGTATATCCATTTATTACCAATATGGCAATACCTATAATCCCAATTCCCAATTCGCATCGTCTTCTTCAATCTTCCCAGCCTTCATTCTGCAACTCAGGTCCTCATCTTCCTCCAATCTTCCTGCCCAATCGTCTTCTGAAAATGGTCGTTGGGTCAGAGCGTCTGAACCTTGGGGTAGGAGAGACCTAGAAAGACCAAATCTATCAGTTTACCTAGCCGGTGGTGGAGTCGGCCGACCCCGCTCGACCCCACCTAGATCCGCCGGTGGCTCCAATTACATCTCGCACGTGTGCTATTGCAACCTTGGAGTCCAAATCTTCCAATTCTCTCAAACTTTTGTATAATGTTTTATCATTCATGACTTGTGTTATAAGCATCTTCGTGCTCGCGGAGACGAAAGATTGGATCGTTTCGCCTCCAACGAGCCCACAAGCAAGGCACACCACCTCGATTCCATGCTTCTTGTACTTCAATGCTTCTTTCTCGGCCAATGCCTTTGAGTTTATATAAGTCTTTCCAAGCACCAAAACAAAATAATTTCATTACTACTCTTTAAACGCATAAGTAATACTACCAGTGGCGGATCCGGACCCCGAAAATGGCCGGGGCGAAAATTTAATATTTAAATATTAAATATTTAATTTAATATTATTTTTAATAATAAAATAAATAAAATTATATTAATATTTAAGTAGCACTAGCTTCGTTAATAAAATATAAACATGCATTAGCTTGCAAATATGTATTACTCATTTAAAAATATAAAATTATTGTAAATATTATATACATTCAAAATCATCGTAAATATTATATACAAAAGTGATATAAGTAGAGCAGTAAATATTTAGATTTCAAAAATATTTTAATGCTTATTTTGTTACATAGATAATAATTAAGATGCATGGATCACAAATTATAAGTACTTTAGGACAAAAAAACATTAACACAAGATTACAAATAATTTTAACTAAAGAATAAATATAACAACATAATATATGAAATTAGTAAAAGTTTAGATTTTATAAAGTATTTAAAGGTATTATTTTGATGATAAGAAAGAAATATGAATTGATAAACTAAAAGAGTAAAAAATGAAAAAAATATGCTCTTGTTGAGGGTAGATCCATAGACCTCTTAGAAAAAAACCAAAACCAAAACCCAAACCATTATACTACTCCATTTTATACAACATTTATTGAAAACAAAGTATATTTCTACACTCTACGGAGGGGGCGGATATGCTATTTTCGGCTCGATTCAAGGGAAAGTTTTGGCTCTCCAAATGGTCGGGAGGGAGCGACCGCCCCCTCCTTCCCCCTAGATCCGCCACTGAATACTACTATTTGATAACTTTATCGATGGTCAATGCTTCAGTTTGTAACGAGGTTCTACCCGGGCTATATCTAAGTGTTAACAACAATAGCCCCAAAATTCATTGCTTAATGTATAATTGAGATTATCCTAAACAAAAGCAATAGCTATATGAGCCACTGAGGGATTGTTGAGTTTATAAGATTATATCTCATGATTAAAATATGTATTATGTTTGGTTTATGAGATTGATTTTCACTACTTAATCCTAGATGTATAATCATATGATAATAAGTCATAGTCAGCATCTCCAAATAAAATAATCTCATAACTTAATCCTAGATGTATTATTATAGAATAATTATTTATTACAACTAAATGACTAGTATTGGTGGAGTAGCCTCTCCTATTGAGTGACCTGAGTTCGATCCTCCAAGATGCATTGTTTTATCGTTTGTACTACTATCATTTAGATGGTTTTTTTTAATTTTTTTTTATTTTCTTCTAATTTCTTTCGTAGATATTAGACGTAGTATATTTAATGCATTCTATTTTTTAATGGGTTGGTATGAATAATAATTTCTTTCTAGATATTTTTAGATCTTAGGTAGTTTGCATTTTTTTAAATCTATATTAGTTTATATTTTTAATGAATCTTATTTATCTTAGTTACTCCATATTCTTGATAATTTGGTAGTATGATTTTTGAAAATTTGACTGTCGCTGAGTTTTCCTTTTTTAAGATATGGAAGAGTTTTCAACGTTGTTTTGTTTTGTTTTGTGGTTATATTAGTCATTTTTTATGTTATATAAATCGTTAGTTTAGTTGTGCTATAAAACTAAGTGTTATTTTTTGTATTTTAATATGTTTGATTTCAAAATTGATCGTTATTTTAAAATGTACTACTACTATTTTTATACTACTTATATTATTTTTATGTGTTATGTAGGAGTAAATATGTACTGTAAAATTCACGACCCCCAACACATAATTTCTAGATACGCCATAGGGTTACTATACTAATTTTATTTATTAAAATTTGAACCGGTCACTATTAAGACCACGAGTTTTGATAACCTGTTGTGACAATTTTATTTATTAAAATTTGAACCGGTCACTATTAATACCACGAGTTTTGATAACCTGTTGTGACTTGATAATATAACCGGGGATGCTGTTGCACATATATAATTATTTTATTCTTAAATTATAAATTTTTTATTATATAATATTCAATAGGTGTAATAGCATCATCATCCCCTGCTGAGCTATATATCATCCATAGCAGGGGATCCAAATCCACTAAGACCACCGGCAGTGAACAAGAAAAGTACTCCCTCTGTCCCGGGCTACTCGCTCATTTCATTTTCGGCTCGGAGGTTAAGGAATGAGTGTATAGGAAAGTCAAAAATGACGGCTGTAGGTGAAATTTTTTACTAAAAATGGAAAGAGTGCAAGTAACTTGGGACGCCCAAAAAGGAAATAAGTGCGAGTAGTGCGGGACCGAGGGAGTACTTAAGAATTGGAAAAAAAAAATACTAAGAACAAATTTTAATTCTAAGGTTGGTAAAATTGTATAATAATTCATCATTTAATTTGGTGAAATAAATATAGTAGTAGATTGAAGATTAATTGTACTTACGGAGTGATAGTAGGTGAGATTGAGAGGAGTCCAGCAGGTCTCGTCTACGACATCTGATGCGTTCATTATTCAATATATATATTTCATATCTTGTATTATTATTTAGTTGCATTATTTAGTTAGATATTTAGGAGGTGCATATTTTTTTCATATTTTTTGTCTTACTCATTCAGTTAGTATCCACTATTATAAATAGTGGACATTGTTATTCATTTCGATCATTCAAGAAATATCAAATTATCTTATTTTTCTTTTATCGTGTTTTACTTTATTTTGTAATCTTAAGTCTTGGTTTGATTCGTGTTAAGGGAACTTCACCCTTAACAATTTGTGCTTTCATTCTCGAACTCATAGCTGAAGTTAATCTTCGTTCATGGGGGGAGATATTGCAAGCACCTGAAGGCTTGCAATTGAATTCAACAGCAGCAACGTGGGAGAATATTCTCGCTAGGTTTAACAGAATCGAGTCCCGATTGCTTGAGCATGAGCGTAGGGCAGCCGCCACGCTCCCTCCATTGCGCCAGGAACCTGACCCACCTGACGGACCTCTAATGTACGCCGCCGCACAGCCGCAATTCCAGATCACCTACCACCAGCCGCCGCCTCCAGACACCCACCAGCGGCTGGCCACGCACGGACCTGCACCATACACTTTGCCACAACCTACTAGTCGAAACTGTAACAATTATGGGTATCTGCCTGCGCCGCCTTAACATCTACAACCAACTCGGACCCGACACCCGACGAGCTGGGACCCACCACAAGCGCGCCAGCCCTCCGGTTGGGAAACGCCTACTCCCTCCACAATCCAACTAGATCGGCATGAAGCATATCAGCCATATGCTCAACCAAGAGACCCACCGGAACTGTGCCATCATCAGGGTTACCCACCCTTCGACCGACCACCTCCTAAACCGCCTGCTTGTAGGGACCCACCGGGACTGCGCACGCAACAAGGATACCGAGCATATGATCAGAAATTCCCTCCTGAGTATCACATCTACAAGAGTACCAAGCATATGAGGCTACTGACTACGGATGCTATGGAGATGACTCCACTCACATCCATTTTCCTAAATTGGAGTCCAATCTGAATAGTTCTGTGGTGGGAGAAGAGCGTTGTGATGAATGGGAAAGAGTACATTCCACGGACTCTATATTTAAGACAGAAGCAAAGGAAGCCTTAGTTCATGATGTGGCTACTTCAGATACAGAAGATGTAACTATCCCGGCCATTGACTTGCCAAGTGATTCTCATAATGGTGGGGAAATTAGAGCTGGCAGCCCCGATATTGGGGACGAAGAGGAGTTGTTAGACGCTGACAAGGAAAAGGAGGTTTTGGTGAATATGTGGTCTGCTCCGGTGATAGGGGAGGAGTGCGGTAATACTGAGAGGTTCTATATATTCAATCATGATATAGACCGTGGGTCATACAAGTACTCTCCCGAGAACGACAATTCTTATGGAAACGGGGAGATTTCTGCTGGACAAGTGGCATATGATGGTGCTGATGCTGGAAAATGTTATGGAAAGAGAGCTGGTTTTACCAACGGAGACGGAGGAAAAAGAGATCACCCTTGTAGGTCGCTGGTTTGTCATAGCGGAACTGATTACGGTAATGAGTTAAAGAGGGAAGATGCTGACCGTGGAAACTGGGGAACTCAGACTGATGAGCTGGTCACTTTGGCTGGATTGATTTCTTCTTATTCTATACACTTTTAATGAATCTGATCGAGATGTTTAAGACGCAGGTTCAAGCTTCGTCTGCACTAGACTTCATCGTGATTATGTCGAAGCCACCTCCTCTTGAAATCCGCAGATTATACATGGGACCCATCCCAGCAAGAGTAGAGCAGTTTTGGGGTCATGGCTAGCGAATGGGGATTTGCGACGTGCCCAAGATCGCTTTGTTCGACGTCCCTCCTTCAATTTCAGATTCACGAGTGGGATTTGCGGGGACGTTCTTGGGGAATTTTCTGGGAATAGTGAGGCGAATTCTGTGTGCGCTACTGACGCAAAGGTTGCAGGCAAGTCGGTTAAAGCATCAAACAATTTCTAGCAATGCTCGACTGATGTTTGTTGAGTTTATGCCCATCACTACTTGGTGTGGATGGAATAGAGAGTGGCTTATGTACTCGCATAATGGAGGAAAACCCATCAAGGTGGAGTTGGATTCGCCTCATCCAACAGAAGTAGAAGCTCACAAGTCCGAAGTATTCATAGTTGCACGTATGAAGCAACTGTCGAATGATGCTGCAATTGCTCCAACGCAGCGACCGGGAACGTTTGATCCAGGAGGGGATACATCAAAGCTTTTGTTGTCTTCGACTCTCTTCGTTGCTTCGTGGTTCCCACCTTGAGGACAAGGTGGATTTCAATCGTGGGGGAGTTGAGTTGATACGTTCATTATTCAATATATATTTCATATCTTGCATTATTATTTGGTTGCATTATTTAGTTAGATATTTAGGGAGTGCATATCTTTTTCTTATCTTTTGTCTTGCTCATTAAGTTAGTATCCATTATTATAAATAGTAGACATTGTGATCGAAATATCAAATTATCTTATTTTCCTTTTATCGTGTTTTACTTTGTTTTGTAATCTTAAATCTTGGTTTGATCGACGGGCAAAGCTCCCGCGACTACCGTTTATCGTGTTAAGGGAACTCCACCCTTACCAACATCCTTGTAGCCGGAACCGTCGTCTTTCAAGGGCGACGCCGCCATCACCGAGGCGGTATAGATCAATTTCCTTGCCGTTTTACATCTTAGGCAGCTTTCAGCTATCGTTTTCACCGCATCCACAGCTGCCTCACTTGTATTAATTATTTCACACCATTTTACATTAATAATCATAAATTACAAATTAATTTTACAAAGACAGAGTTTAAGTAAAAATTCAAACCCGAATACTGTTCTCATCGTGCTGCAAAGGCGTGGCTAAGTGGAACACAAAAGCGCAGCATTGAATAGCGACTTCGAAATCATTGAATTGGGATTATATATATCAGCTTCGAATAGATGCAATCTTGTTTGTGAATGAGTTAGCCCTTTTATTAATCCTACCTTTGCATCATCACCTTCCAATCAATCAATAAATTATAAGTACTACTACTACTACATAAATAGAGATAACCATACTCTTGTTTAATTTCCATAAGAATAAATTGAATGAAAAATTAAAATAACATACTTAGATTTCGAAGAGTAACATTAACTATGTAACCCTTTCTAAAAGATTCTTGATAAAGAAAAGAAGCTAAATAGCCTTCACCGCCAGTCACAAGCACCTTCTCCATTTCTTGATCTATAACAAAACAACCTAAATTGAAATTATATATATATGAACTGGTTTTCCACTAGTCGAACCACTTGATTTATTTGACTATATCCGTGTATTAATATCAGTGTTCACAAGCCTTTAAATATATTTGACAAATAAAAATTGATAACTTTTGCAAAGGTTTATGCCCCAGCCTATCAAGCAGTGGGATTTTTAATGGAGTAAGTACCAATCTATCCATCAAAATTTACCGAATAGAGTATATCACATAAATATAGGAGAAAAAAACAGAAAACCGAATATTCGAATCAAACCAAACCAAACCAAAATTTTGAAATTCGGTTCGATTTTTTCGGTTTTTCGGTTCGATTCGGGCAAAAAAAACCCCGAAAAACCGAATTATATCATATACTCCCTCCGTCCCCGATTAATTGTCACTCTTTTTCATTTCGGTCCGTCCCTCAACAATTGTCACACTTCATTTTTACCATAAATGGTAAGTAGGTCCACATTCCACTAACTCACTTAACTATCATTTTATTATAAAACTAATATAAAAAAGTGGGTCTCACATTCCACTAACTTTTTCAACCAACTTTTCTTTATATTTCTTAAAACCCGTTCTCGGTCAAAGAGTGACAATTAATCGGGAACGGAGGGAGTATAATATATATTCTTTTAATATATTTTATATAATATGCATTATATATTCTATTAATTTTATATTATATACTTCCTCCGTCCACGAAAAATAGAGCACATTTGCCATTTTTGATTGTCCACAAAAAATAGCTAGAGCACATTTAAAAAGGAAAGTTTTCAACAACTTCTCTCTTACTAATAATATGGATCTCACATTACACTAACACTACTTGTCTCTTACTTTTTTCCCTTTTAATATGGACCCCACATTCCACTAACAATATTTCTCTCTTACTTTTTTCTCTTCTCTCTTACTTTACCAGTTCCACATTAAAACTCGTATCATTCACAATATGTCCTATTTTTTGTGGACGGTGGGAGTATATTTATATTCTATTAGTATATATAAAATAAAATAAATTATATACTCCATATAATATATACTCCATATTTGTCATTTCTCACATAAAATTTCATATTTTAAACAGTTGTGTTATATGAAATGTGTGTAATCAAATATGTTATCTGTTTTACTATAGGATTTAAAATTTTGCAGTAATTACATTAATTTATCTAATTAATATTACTTGTAAATATTTAGTGTGTGCATCAAATATTTTAAATAGGTCAATCAATGAAATTAATTGTACCTAAACACAAACTTTGGCCTACTAGATGAATGTGTGTACCCAATATTAATCGCCTAAAATCACCAATTTTGGTCAAAGTTTCTGATTTAAAGGTAAAATTAAAGTTACTACTCTCCTATTTATAATATTTGCTACACACTAAATATTTAAAAGTAATACTCTCTCCGTTCATGAAAGTTTGTCACCTTTTTTCCATTTTCGTTCGTCCCACAAATTATACTATTTTTGGTAGTGGACCACATATTCCACTAACTCATTCCCACTCACATTTTATTATAAAACTAATATATAAAAGCATGATCCACATTCTACTAACTTTTTCAACTCATTTTCCATTATATTTTTTAAAAACCCGTGTCCGGTCAAAGTGTGACAAAATTTAAGGGATGGAAGGAGTATTAATTAAATAAATGAGTATCACTTTAGGATTTTGAATCCTATGGTAAAAAATATATACTCCCTTCGTCCAATAAAAATATGCTATTTGGAATTGACACAAATTTTAATATATAATTAATAAAGTAAGAGACAATAAGAAAAAATAGTTGAAATAATATAGTCAATGGTAGGACCTATAAATAATAAAGTAAAAGAAAATGAGAAAAAGTTTCCATAAATGATTATGGACTAGTATTTCTATGGGACGGACGTATAAGGAAATCAAGCTTATTTATATGGAACGGACCAAAAGAAAAGTAATCCTATTTCTATGGGATGGATGGACTTATAAGGAAATCAAGCCCATTTCACTCACATTTCATTTAAAACTAATACATATAAGTTGGATTCATATGCCACTAAATTATTCTTACCCACTTTTCTTAACATTTATTAAAACATGCATCGAAAAAATGGGACTCCTATTCATAGACGGAGGGAGTATTTTACACACATTTTAAATAACACAAAAACTAAATAGAAATGAATATCAATGTTTGACATAAGAGACTTTATTTGAGAAATGATACACAATAAATTTAAAAAAGTTATTTGGTTGATGATAATAGCACAAAATTATCTGAATTTGGTATTTCTCATGAATTTAAAAGTTGGTCACAAAATTCCTGAACTTATCTATTGTAGTGAATTTCGCATGAATTGAGGAAAAACTATATTTTTCCTAGGAAACCTAATACAAAACTTTAATTCATGATTTTTCTGACCAATTTTTAAATTCATGAAAAATATCAAAATTTGTCAAAGTTTGGGAGCTAATTTCCCTAAATATATAGCTCCATGTATTAATGGTAGAGATTAATTATTCAATTATAGTTGCTCAGTTGGGTAAGGTAATTAAATCCTAGCCATCAGAAGAAATCGTGAGGTACGTCAAAAGGTCCACAGTGTGGACGGGCACAACATTTACTTTTTATGTTCTTTCGTATTAAATAGTCTATAAATTTTGGAAAAGACAATAATAATAATAATAATAATTTATTTTATATATGCTAATTCACTAAATATATATAGATTTTCCATGAAAAAACATGTAGAAATTTATAATATTACTACAAGGATGGAATATTTAAAATAATATCTACCTAAAAAATATAGATTTACGTAAGACGTAATTAATTTCTAACTAGTTATGCGCATAATATTAAAATATAATTCTACTAATATATTTTATGATTCATTTTTATTTGACTGATTTTTTTAGTTTCTCTTTGATAGAATTAAATAAAATATAATAGTATGTTCTAAAAAATGAATATTAATTTGTTTGAAATATTTTAGATATTCTATTTATTTTTCAGTTTCTCTAAAATATTTCTAAAAAATTGGGTTCTAATTAATCTTATACTAGGCCTGCTTATTCTGCCGGTTCCGGTTCTAATCGGACCGGTTGATCCGTTTACCGTTTTTAATTTTCATAAATCCTAGAACCGAAACCGGTCTGTTCCGGTTTGAAAACGGCCGGTTAAGAACCGGTTGATTCCGGTTTCGAACCGGAACCGATGTGTAATTTTAATTCGAATTTATTTATAATTTTAAATAGTTCAATACTATAAAAATAATAGTCCAACATCTAGAAATATAACAAATACTCATACCTAAAATTTCAAATAAATACACAAAAAATACAAACCAACAATACGATAATATTCATGTATGTGTAAGAGTGGTGCCAAAGTGTAGTAGGTCGGACACGTCTATTTTTCAAAAAAAAAATTACGACTTCTATAATTTAGCAATTTTTTAAAAAAATGAGTTTTGAAATTGAATTCCATTTTTCCTTTTTTTTTTGGCTAAACAAATATTCATTGGAATTTCCAATACTAATTGATCTTGTTGTGACTTTTTGATTTATAACGGAACAACTAATAAATTATTTACAAATAAGTTAAAATCGTATATTAAATGAATTGTTGCATAAATTTGTTATAAAGTTAAATTTATTACCATTCATAAATTTTAGCAGGTTCATTTAATTGATTAAAGAGCATTTGATGTTCAATCGATTAATTGGGAAAGGGGAATAAATATGAATTCAATGGAAGACTTGGAAATTTGATCAATCTAAGCTATAGTAATATTCATATTAAGTATGGAAAAGTGAATGTTGAATCGATTTATTTTAAAAAGTGAGATAATAACACTGTTATATTTCATTCTTATCTATATTCTCACACTTTAATTATATAAATTGTTACTGAGATTATACAATACAAAACAAATAAAAATAAATTAGTGAAAAAAAATTATTATTAACAGAAAAATAATATAGTAAAAATACGTTTGCTTTGAAGTAAGAAAGGGCAGTAATGTAAAAATATTTGGACATTAAATGAGATAATTAAATGAATAGTATCTATAACTCATATATTAACTAAAATGCCATTTTATGGCCAACAACATTATGGCTGCATAGCTTTACCCTTTTAGAATAAGAGTTATATCAACTAAAATGCCATTTTATGGCCAACAACATTATGGTTGTATAGCTTTACCCTTTTAGAATAAGAGTTATGGTCTTAGAACAAAACCCTTTAAATTCATACACTTCACAGACTAAAAATTATCTCTATACATCTTGAACTTAAGGTATAATAATATATTCTTTGTCTAGCCGGAAGTGATTGATTTCTTTTGAGCATGTGATGTGTGTTGTGTTGTCTGAAATGCAAGAAATGCCTTCCGATTTATCGGCTAAGCCCACTGATCTGGTGGGCTGTTGGAGTCAACAGAATTTAAATTTGAATTCAAATCTATAATTCTGGCTAGAGTATAACCTCAGGGGTTACTAGCTGTTACATGAGCTAGAGGATGACCATTGACTAGGACATATTAGAACACGTCTTGTGTCAAGGTTCTTTCACGACATGTGGACTTTATTACGTGTCAGCCACGTATGTTTCACCGCGTCATTCTTACTAGGTGGTTTGCCCGCTTGGAGTGCTGAAGCCAATTGACTCACTTGACCAGTAAGAGCTTGGCTCGCTTGACTAGTTAGCGTTAACCCGCTTCACCAGTTAGGACTTTAGGAGGTCTAAAAGATTAGACTGGCATCGGTACAAGCCCAAGCGCCTAACCGGGCGTCCACGCCTAGAGACCACCCAAAGACCAATTCTCAAGATCTAAGATCCAAGTTATGGGGCACTTGGCTCAAGGTGCACAACGGCGCACGCGAGTGGGCTCATCCGCCCCACTTGGTCCACTAGAATCGTTACATGTATTTACTCATCTTATTAAATACTCTCAACTACATTATTCTCTCTCTGGTTTTACCTTCTTTCCATTTTAACCATTTATTAGAAATAGGCCCTTCACCTCTTAAAAGGCCTTATAAGATGGGAGATTTATTCACTCTTATATAGATGAGACCCTTCCATTATTTCTCATTCATCGAGAATCGATTTAGAGAAAATGAATATATCATGGGCATCTATTTCAGGAGTAGATCGACACTAAATTATTTAATTTCACAATATTAAATGTATCATCATATTTATTCTTGATCAAAACCCTTTCACCGAGTACACAATTCCAACAATTGTGAGGGCATAAATCTATTTATGTTACCCCTGAAATCTACCACCGAGATGTCTGGGGTTTCTATTAAATACTATTTTTATTTGCTTAGTTGATGAATTTGTGTGATATTTTTGTTTGATTAGGTAAATGTTAATTATTTTTGCAAAAAGATTATAGTTTGAATTGGTTCTTGTAGCATTAAATTGATACTACTTTTTTTTTTATATGTGTGGACTATCTGTTAGAAATTATTTTCTGCTATGAAATTGCAGAACGATTGCATCTGTTGAAAGAGTTATATATTTTCATTGATGAAATTACGGTATAAGATGAGATATGATTGGTTAAATGAAAATAATCTTGAAACACTTTCAAGATATAAATACATATAGAAGTCGGTTATCACAACAATAGATTGTGGTGCTATTTGAATAATAATAATAATATATCATTTTTATTATTGTAAAAATATATTGAAGTTGATTATATTTAATACTCATTTCGTCCCATAAAAATATGCTAATTAGTTTATTATTTTGATCAGTCACTTAAAATTGGAATAGTTCTGAATAAGGAAATTTTTGGACAATTAAACACTACGAATAATGTGAACCACACAATCCACTTACACTACGAATTCATACAAGTTTTGTTTGTGGTAGAATAATAATTGGTTTATTTGTAACTATTTCACGTGTTATATCTATTAAAGTGCTATAAGATCGATAAAGTCCAATTAGTTTATGCAGAATAAGTTAGAATTCAAAATGAATAGGACGAAATCAAAATGACAGGCTATTACTGTCTGTAGCACTTAGCATGACGCTACTACACAATCACATTGAACCAGCAATCAAATTGAACTTGATTTCAAATATCCTTTTAGTCGAAAATCACAACAAATATATGAAGCTAACTTGTAACTGACTCAGATATTAAATTGCACCCAATCTCTTGGCACAAGCAATGCTATCGTATATAATCTTATCAGCATCAAACTTGTACTCAAATCCCAAATCCTCCAACTTTCTCGAACCCCATTTAGTTTCTCTTTTTGTATCTTCAATAAACCTAACAATAAAACCCAACCAAAAAAATCAGCACACAATAGTATTTTTATCTATAATATAAATAAAAAATCACTCACTCTGGGGGGATAGTTATGTCTGGGTAATGTTTCTGAATGAGAGATGCAATCTCCACTTATTTCAAGAAGTCACTAGCAACAAGAAATCTTCCATTCATCTCTGAATTTTCCATTGCAAAAATGTGTGCTTCAATCACATCTTGCACGTGCGCAATCGGAACCTTGGAATCCAAATCTTCCAATTCTCTCAAACCTTTGTACCATGTTTTATCGTTCAAGGCTTGTGCTATAAGCACGTTCATGCTCCCGGAGAGGAAAGACTGGATCCTTTCGCCTCCCACGCGCGCACAAGCAAGGCTCACCACCTCAATACTTCTTTCTCCGCCAATGTCTTTGAGTTTATATAATCCTTCCCAAACACCAAAATAAATAAATTCAATAGTACTTCCCATTAAACATAATTTTATATTAAAATTTATATCGTCCACTATTAAGACCATACCGTACTAAAGAGGAGAGTACTTAAAATTGGAGAAAATAAATATAATGAATTGAAGATTAATTTTTTCTTACAGAGAACATTTGATAGGTGAGATTGAGAGGACTCCAACAGGTCTCGTCGAAGACATCCTTGTAGCCGGAGCCATCGTCTTTCAAGGGCAACGCCGCCATCACCGTGGCGGTGTGGTGGGGATGGCTTTGTCGTTCTCACGTGAGTGGATCAAGCTATATGGAAGATAACTGAACCGGATGGATCAGTTAGCAAATGTCGTTGCCACTTGATCAAGACGATCTCGCTCTCGCCAGCCAACCAATGTAATTTATATAACTCCCGATTTGCACTATTTTAACAGTAAAGCGGCAAGTTCGGGATCGATCCCACAAAGAAGCGAGTGTATCGAGTGTGTGCGTAGTGAATAGGGTTCGGCTGCTGCCACGCTTTAATTTTGGGAGTTTTAACTACTGAGTTTACACTAGGCACAAAGTAAACTATATACTGGATCAAGTCACTGATTACTACTGGATCAAGTAAACGTCAGGCTGAAAATAAGAACTCAACTAACTAAGCATGCTACGGAAAACATGAAACACCTTGCCACTCAACATGATTAAACACTTGGTCAAAGATTAAAAAGCTGAACTGAACTTGAAAACAGTAAACACGAGAACGAAAACAAAACAACACGATTTTATACTAAAAACTCATAACATTACAGGGAACATGCGGAATGTAAAAAGATCGAAACTTTAGCTACAATGCGAGATTTAAACTAAGCTAACTCTTCGGAGAATAAAGCAAGTAAAATCGAGAGGTCCTGTCACGACCGCAGTTAGCTAAGGATAGCATAACCCGGGAATTCGCGACTAAGGAGGGATTATAAGAAGCGGGGATAGAATTTAGGGGAAATTAAAGCCAAAGCAAAACGAGACGCACATAACAACTTAAATACGGAAATACTTATAACCAAAATACACTCGATCATGTAGAATCGAGTGACCGTTCATACAAGTTCTGATTATCAGAGTAAAGAGTAAGATAGACACTGCCTCTTAACCGGCACAGCGGAAACGAAAGAACGCGGTCCATGTATGGAGACATGAACCTCCGAGAGTTTTGTTCATAGTTATCTACTAGATTACTCTCCACAGCTCTTATCCCTTCCCCTTTCCACGACTCAACCTGCACGTTTAGAAAAAAATGCAGGGCTGAGTACAAAAAGTACTCAGTGAACATAATGCCGAAAATTACAAATATACATTTGAAAATATTGTCAAGCCATCATCGCAGTAATACTCGGGGTTTTATTGAAAAGACCCAAGCTTACTAAAATATTCACTTTGGGCCCTTTTTCCTGTACTTAGCCATATCTGATCACCTTGTGCCGTCGAGATGGTGTTCTCGCACGGTCACCTTACATGCATGTGCCGGGAAGGTGGCCACCTTCCTCGGTCACCTGCTCTGCCCAACATGACAGAGGGAGCTTGTGTACACTAGTCCGAGCGGGGACACCACCCTCACTGGGACCCGAATTCGACTTGTATCATCATTCATAATTCACTTGGCCGTAGCCAACAGATAGGCATCATACACAAAACATTTATGGCATGACAACATCATTAAAATCACGAACATGTGTTCTTGTTTTCATAAAATACGATTTGTATTTTAGTATAAGAAAGCTCACCTTGATCGCTTAGTTTTCTTATCTTGAATTCTTACTCCGACCTTACTTGCGGAGACAACCTTTTTGAAAACAAACAACGTACTAATAAGACTCGAGAAATTCACATACTTATAGGAATGCATGCCTCTACTTTATTTCTTTTATCATTTGCTCACCGTTAGAAAATTTTAGAAACTTGCATATTAATTAAATTGGGAAATTTAATTAATAGCACTTCATTATTAATATTATTATTACTACTACTACGAAATTTCTAAACTTACATTATTTGAACTTACATTATTTATTACTAGTTCGTTTGCTAGTTAGATTCCAACCAAAATTTGATATTCTATACTTTACTAATTACTCCTAAAAAAAACAATTTGGGTCACAACTATTTATTTTAGCTTACTTAACCATTTCATTCTTAGGCCCGGAATACTTTAATTTCGGAATGGACCTCAAATCAATATGCATTACAGCCCCAAGGTCGCCGAATCGGCTCGGAGGCTTCACGTTCCTCGCCGGCCCTGTCTTCGCAGTGGATACTTCCTCCCTTGCTACACTCTGCTCCTTGACCGGCTCTTTCCGAGGCTGTAGGTCTGCCGGAATCGTTTCCTACTCCCTGCTCGGCTCATGCCGAAGTTGTAGCTCGGCTGGGACCATGCTCGGCTCTGGCCGAGGTTTCAGCTCGGCGGGGACCATGCTCGGCTCTTGCCGAGGTTTCAGCTCGGCGGGGACCATGCTCGGCTCTTGCCGAGGTTTCAACTCGGCGGGGACCATGCTCGGCTCTTGCCGAGGTTTCAACTCGGCGGGGACCATGCTCGGCTCTTGCCGAGGTTTCAGCTCGGCGGGGACCATGCTCGGCTCTTGCCGAGGTTTCAACTCGGCGGGGACCATGCTCGGCTCTTGCCGAGGTTTCAGCTCGGCGGGGACCATGCTCGGCTCTTGCCGAGGTTTCAACTCGGAGGGGATTGTATCCATCAGCCCTCCCCTCCCTTCCAGCGCCGTCGCCGTCGAGACCCTCATCTCCAGCGGCCGACGCCGTTTCCGACAGGTAGGTGATCGGTTTCTTCATCCCCTCCCCCCTTTTTTATTTAGGTTTTAAATACCTTTGTGATAATAGACTTTGTTAATTTCATTCCAAGATTTCTAGATTCATGGAAAGAAAGCAAGGATGCGTTTTTGGAGCGTGGGCTGTCATTGTTGACGACGGAGCGCCGAGCTCGCTGCCGGAAGTTCCTCGCGGCAGATTTACAGATTGGTTCAAGATGAGTTTCTATATTTATTTCAGAGGTCTACATAGAATTGTTATAAGAGTCACAGGCTTTTTGGTGTTGTCTAAGCATCATTAAAAGTCCTATGTTATGTCTATCATTCAATAGCTTGGGGAAAAATTCTGGTTTTGGCATGCTACTTGTATGTGTTGGGTGAAATTTGGAGTCCCTGATGTAATATGTGGAAAATAAAGGTTACCTAGCATGTTTCCATTTTCATTCTTACTATAATCTGATGTATATGCATAAAAAAACTTGGAATTACCTTTTATGTGGGGGAAAAAGAGGTGGTGTTGGATTGGTGACTTGATTCTACAAGTGTGTGTAAATCTTCCTCCTTAGGCTCTGTCCGATGTGGAATTGAAGTAGGAAGAGGAAATAGTATGTGGGGTTTGTGAAGGAATTAAGTGGGGTTGGGAAGGGGTGATTAGGATATGTGATGGTAACGTTTTTCTGGTGAAAGAAAGTGAGGAAATATACTAATCTATAGAAGATGGCAATAAAAGATGGCCACGTAAGCGGTAATTATTCTTGGAGAGAATGTTCACCATTTGTCAGAGAATGAGAATTTTTTTTTTCCATACTTCATTAATGCATTCATAAATGCAGCATTTATTACTTTTACTACTCATCAAGTAACATTAAATGCATTGTCATGCCCTTCTCGGATAAGCTATCAGAGAATATATTAATTAATTATTATTATATATATATATTTTTTTTTTTTTTTTTTTTTTTGGTGTAGGTACAAACGGCGCAAGCTCGGGGCTCGGATTTAATCGCAGTAAAAGTTACTTATATAAGTAATTTAGCTAATAAAATTGTTTCTAATAATATCGGCTTAGCGGGTCGTTACATACTACCCCTCTTAAAAGAAATTTCGTCCCGAAATTTAGGATGTGTTTAAACAAAAAGCTCGGGATATTTCTCCTTCATTTTCTCTTCTAGCTCCCATGTTGCTTCTTCCTGTCCGTGGTTTTTCCACAAAACCTTCACTGTAGTAATCGACTTGTTCCGAAGCTGTTGCACCTTTCGGTCTAGTATTTCTATCGGCTTTTCTTCGTAGCTCAGGTCAGGTTCTAAAGCGATTTCCTCGTGACGAATGACATGCTTCGGGTCGAACACGTACCTCCGAAGTTGGGAGACGTGGAATACGTGGTGCACATTACAAAAATTGGGTGGTAATGCCAAACGATATGCTACCGGGCCCACTTCTTCCAGAATTTCATAGGGTCCAATAAACCGTGGTTTCAGCTTTCCTCTGAGTCCAAATCTGGTTATCCCTTTGGAAGGAGATACTTTCAAAAAGACTTTCTCTCCGATGTTAAATTTCAAATCCGTTCGACGCTCATCGGCGTAGGATTTTTGTCGGTCTTGCGCTTCCTTGATTCGACCCCGGATTCGTCTCACGATTTCAATCATCTCCGCCACGGATTCTGGGCCTAATACCTTTTTCTCCCCTACTTCGTCCCAATAGAGTGGAGACCGACATTTTCTTCCATATAGTGCCTCATAAGGTGCCATGTCGATGGTGGCTTGATAACTATTATTATAGGCAAACTCTATCAGATGCAAGATGGATTCCCAGTTTTCTCCTCTATCGAGTACGACGGCCCTCAACATATCTTCTAGAGTTTGGATTGTCCTCTCGGATTGTCCGTCGGTCTGGGGGTGGAATGCGGTGCTGAAATTTAATCTCGTACCCATTTCCCTTTGCATGCTTTGCCAGAATCTGGATGTAAACTTCGAGTCTCGGTCTGACGTGATTGTCACAGGTACTCCATGCAGACGCACAATTTCCCTTACGTATAACTGTGCTAGCTTCTCGGATCCATACGTGATGGGAATAGGGATGAAATGAGCACTTTTCGTGAGTCGATCAACAATTACCCAAATGGCAGTATTTCCACGCTTGGATCTGGGCAGGCCTGTCACGAAATCCATGGCGATATGTTCCCATTTCCACTGGGGAATTTCCAAGGGTTGTAATTTTCCGTAAGGTCGCTGGTGCAATGCCTTGACTCGCTGGCAAGTTAAACATCTCTCGACAAACATTGCGATGCTTCTTTTCATGCCGTCCCACCAAAATTTTCTTTTTAGATCCTGGTACATTTTTGTGCTTCCCGGATGGGCGGTATACGGAGTGTCATGTGCCTCGATTAATATTTCATTCCTAAGGTCCGGGTTGGCTGGTACACACAGTCTTCCTTCAAAAGTGAGGGCATTGTCCGCCTCTTCCCTATAATTGCTTTGCTCACCGGTTCGCACTTTCATTCGTATTTTCTCCAGAGCTTCGTCGTGTCTTTGGGCGTCAACTATTCGTTTTCTCAGGTCGGGCTGCAGCACCAAAGTTGCGATTTTAGCTTCCACTGTTTCCGGTGCTTGTATTATTTCTATCCTCATCTTGGCAAATTCTTGTATCAGTATTCCCTCCCGGGTGGCCAGACAAGCTAGTTGTTGAGACTTTCGACTCAGTGCGTCAGCTACCACATTTGCTTTGCCCGGATGGTAGTTTATGCTGCAATCGTAATCCTTCACCAGCTCGAGCCATCTCCTCTGCCGCATGTTTAGATCCTTTTGTTCGAAGAAGTATTTTAGACTCTTGTGGTCAGTGAAAATCTCACATCTAACCCCATATAGGTGGTGTCTCCAAATTTTTAGTGCATGCACTACGGCTGCTAATTCCAGATCGTGAGTGGGGTAGTTCAGTTCGTGGGGTCGGAGTTGTCTCGACGCATAAGCTATCACCTTCCCGTTCTGCATTAGAACGCACCCGAGTCCATTTTTCGAAGCATCTGTGTAGACCACGTAATTTGTTCCTGGTTCTGGCACGGCTAACACGGGGGCGGTGGTTAATTTCTCTTTTAGCAGTTGGAAGCTAGCTTCGCATTCAGGGGTCCACACAAACTTGATGCCCTTTTTGAGTTGTTGCGTCATTGGCCTGGCAATCTTTGAGAACCCTTCGATGAATCTTCTGTAGTAGCCAGCCAGTCCTAGAAAACTCCGAATTTCGTTCGGGTTGGTTGGTGATTTCCAGTTTTGTACGGCCTCTACCTTTGCTGGATCTACCCGAATTCCTTCTGCCGTTACTATGTGTCCAAGAAAATTAACCTCATTGAGCCAAAACTCGCACTTGCTGAATTTAGCATAGAGTCTCTCGGTCCTCAACGTTTCGAGGATAGTTCTTAGATGCTCAGCGTGTTCCAATCTATTCCTCGAGTAGATGAGGACGTCGTCTATGAAGACCAGGACGAATTTGTCGAGATATGGGTGAAATATGCGATTCATCAAATCCATGAACACCGCAGGGGCATTGGTCAATCCAAAAGGCATTACTACGAACTCATAGTGACCGTACCTGGTGCGAAAAGCTGTCTTGGGTACATCTTCGGACCGGATCTTCAATTGGTGGTACCCGGACCTTAAGTCAATCTTAGAAAATATACTGGCCCCCTTAAGCTGGTCAAATAAATCATCTATCCTTGGCAATGGGTATTTATTCTTGAGTGTCACCTTGTTCAATTCTCGGTAGTCTATGCACATCCTCAACGTTCCATCCTTCTTCTTGACAAAAAGTACAGGAGCTCCCCATGGTGACACGCTGGGTCTGATAAAACCCAGGTCTAAAAGTTCTTGCAGTTGTAGTTTCAGTTCTCCCAGTTCCTTTGGGGCCATTCGGTATGGCGCTTTTGAAATTGGCGCGGCTCCTGGTTCCAAATCGATGGTGAATTCCAGTCGTCTGTCTGGGGGTAACCCGGGCAGCGTGTCAGGAAATACGTCTGGAAATTCACGTACAATATCCACATCCTCAATCTTCTTTTCTTCATTATGTTCTTCGCTTAAGTAGACGAGGTAGGCGGGACACCCTTTTTTCACCAGCGCGGCTGCTTGTAGGACCGAAATTATGGATTTGCGCTTGTTCATAGTGATTCCATGGAGCTCAACTTGCCCTTCTCCCGGAGTTTGAAAGGAAATATGTCTTTCACTGCACTTGATGGTGGCGTGGTTCTTGGCCAACCATTCCATCCCTAGTATAATATCGACATCTTCCATTTTCATGACCCCCAAGTTATTAGCAATAACCTTACGTTCTCCGAGCGTGATTTCTAGGTTCGAGCACTTTTGTGTGATTTCTATAACTCCTCCTACTGGTGAAGACACCGTTACTCTAGGTTCGGCTGGTTCTGGTGTGAGTTCTAAAGTGCTTACACACGAGGTTGATATGAAGGAGTGCGAGGCACCAGTATCAAACAATAGGACAATAGGTACGTTCAATAGAGTGCCCATACCTGCCAAATTCCCATGGTTGTTGTTCTGTTGGTTTCGTCCCAATGCATATGCCCTAGCTTGAGTTGAGAGGCTCGGTCGTTGTGGATGCGGGGTCTGGTGGTTCTGGGTGTCTGCATGTAGAGCTCGCAAGTGTTGACGTTGTGCTGGCTGGTTAGTTGGTGCACTCCTTCTCTGGGGTCCATTTTGACAGTTCCTGGCGATATGGCCATACCTTCCACAAGTAAAACAAATCATTTCTCCGGCCCTGCAGATTCCGCTGTGGGGCTTGTTACATTTGGGACAAAGATTGGGCCTTGGTTGAGTGATTCCTGTCGGTTTAAAGATAGGCTGCCTTGCAAAGTTTTGTGGGCGGGGTGGTCCATGCCATGGCTTCTTTTGTCCCCACTGGTTCTGGTTTCCTTCCCACTTCCTTTTGTCCCTTGGGGCTTGGGACGAGGTCTGCAGTGACATATTTGTAGGGTTTGGTGCAGGTCTTTCCTTAGGCAATGCAGCTTCAATGTCTAAGGCCAGTTTTAGAGCTTCGGTATATGGTATTCCGCCACGGCTAGCCAATGCTACTCTTATTTCGTGCCTCAAGCCCGTACAAAATTTCTCGGACATCTTTTCATCCGTATCCACTTGATCAGCTCCGTACCTGGACAGGTCAAAGAAGGCGCGATCATATTCTGTCACTGACATTCGTCCCTGTTTCAAGTTGTAAAACTCTGTTTCTTTTTGCTTTTTATAGCTCTTAGGGATGTACTTGTCATAGATTCCTGTCTTGAACTGTTCCCAGGTTAGGTCCTCTAGCTGCTGCGGGGTCATTATCTTTTTGCGGGCTTCCCACCAATAATCTGCTGACCCAGTCAGTTGGAGTGAGGCACAAACCAAACGCTCATCGTCTGTGCATTGCAGTAAGTCAAACAGGCGCTCGAGCGCACGTATCCACGATTCCGCTTCAGTGGGGTCGCCTTTTCCGTCAAATGTTGGCGGCTTCTTTTTCAGAAAGGTGTTAACGACAGTTCTATCTACTGTCGGGGTAGGGGGGGGTGAAAGTGATCGAGGTGGAGATGGTGGCGGAGGGTTTACGTGTTGTCTTTCGGGCTCAGGGTGCGGCCTTCTACCACGTCCTCTTCCTCTTCCTCGGGGTCGCCCAGCTATCCTTGGCGGCATTTTCTATTGATAAAACACTTCCTTATAAGTTACTATTGTTGGAAAGATATTAAAGATTAGGAGAGTAGAGAACTTCAATTTATTCAACCAATCATTATCAAATTCTGCTAGAGACAGGAAGTAAAACATGTATATATATACATATAAAGTTTATGTACAGGGAAAAATTGCCTCCACGGAGGACTTTCGTACAACCATTCTTGGTGTCGCAAAATATCACATCTGTTACTAAACAGATGTTAGTCAAAATATGTCAAGCCACAGAACACTCACATGAATGTTTCTGTGATATCAAAATACTATAGCTAGTCAAAACATAAACCAGAACGGTCTCATAACGAATCCGTCTCTGGAGTACACACATATATACAAAGGTGACATCCCTATCTAGTCAACGATCAGGCTGGTGTCTCAGTGGCACTCGCACCGGTCCCTGGGTCCTCCTCACCTTCCTCTGGCTCCTCCTCGTCCGAACTCTCATCAAGGCGAATAGCTGACTCAATAGTGCTACCCGGAGGATGTGGTCCACTGGTCACAGCTCCCCAATGGCGTATAGCCCATGCGACGGGTCCACGCTCTAGTGATATAGGCTCGTGGCGACTCGGAATAGTACGACTCGTCGCTCCTGGCAATGCGTCGGGAGATGCCTCAGAGGGAATGGGCAATGGCTGTAGGCGACTGGTACCTACTATGATCTTCTGCTCAACTGACTCATCCCCGTCTGAAAGAGTGGCGGGGGCCTTGCCCCTCCTACACCTCTCGGCTGCTGCAGTTCGTAACTCTCTCGCCTCGGTGCCTTCCGACCCTACTCCCTCTAGGCTCGGTGCGGGGTCAGGGCTGACTAGGTAGAGATCCTCCTCATCCCCCAAAGGGAAACGAGATGGTCCAGCCTCAAACTCTCCGCGAGTCCGACGCCTCGGTGGAGAGGGCAGAGGTGGGAGAATCAGGTCGGGCTGCTGAATGACCGGCTCGGGCTGAAGGTCTGCTGGCTGCGGGACCCCTGGGTCTCCTACCGGGGCTAGATCGCCCGGCCGCATATATGGCCCCCTCGGTGCCTGACCATGTAGGATAAAACACGAGTGGATCTCCCCGATGAACTCGGGAAAATCACCAAAAGAGTCGAAGAAAGGGGCTACAGAAAATATATAATCACGGGATCGATCGATGGCAAAGCCTACCCAATCCGAGGGTAGAAGTCTGATAAGTCGCTGTATCCCGTCATAGTGAGTCACTCCAAAGGGGTGCGCTCTCTCCCATAGCCACCTAAACTGTGCTAGAGATATCCCAAGATCCTCTCCTACGAGTATCACAAATGTGACGTACTCAAGGAGAATGTCCTCGACTGTAGGATAGACCATCTGCAAAAGAACCTATATCGATCAGCCTCCCCCCCCTCGTATCGCGGTACGTAAATATGCATATAAAACATAAAGAAGTAAACGTGATGTGATGCGGATGCTTGGTCATTCCTACGAGTCGTATCCAACTATGTTATATTTGGGTACTAGAAGCAGTCCTAAAAGTCACTTCTACGTCCCATCATGCACGTTCACTATAGTTCGAACTACTTGTTATAATGTTTCTGGTATTGTTGCCCAGCTCAGGAAAGAGTTGGCAAATTAACAATTGCTGTTCTGTCAGGGCTATGTATACAAAAAGGAAAAAAAAAAAAAAATTTCTATACATAAATCAGTAAAAATTATACACACTTGCTTTTAAAACAAAATATACTCACTTACCGTTGCTTTGGTTGAGCGTGTTGGGGGTAGGTGCTGGGAGTCTCTTTTGTTAGTCGAAAAGCCCAGCGAATCAATGCTAGACCAAGGATTATTGAAAAAGACTCTCGGGTTCAAAGCGAGAAAGAACGCTCTGATACCACTCTGTCACGACCGCAGTTAGCTAAGGATAGCATAACCCGGGAATTCGCGACTAAGGAGGGATTATAAGAAGCGGGGATAGAATTTAGGGGAAATTAAAGCCAAAGCAAAACGAGACGCACATAACAACTTAAATACGGAAATACTTATAACCAAAATACACTCGATCATGTAGAATCGAGTGACCGTTCATACAAGTTCTGATTATCAGAGTAAAGAGTAAGATAGACACTGCCTCTTAACCGGCACAGCGGAAACGAAAGAACGCGGTCCATGTATGGAGACATGAACCTCCGAGAGTTTTGTTCATAGTTATCTACTAGATTACTCTCCACAGCTCTTATCCCTTCCCCTTTCCACGACTCAACCTGCACGTTTAGAAAAAAATGCAGGGCTGAGTACAAAAAGTACTCAGTGAACATAATGCCGAAAATTACAAATATACATTTGAAAATATTGTCAAGCCATCATCGCAGTAATACTCGGGGTTTTATTGAAAAGACCCAAGCTTACTAAAATATTCACTTTGGGCCCTTTTTCCTGTACTTAGCCATATCTGATCACCTTGTGCCGTCGAGATGGTGTTCTCGCACGGTCACCTTACATGCATGTGCCGGGAAGGTGGCCACCTTCCTCGGTCACCTGCTCTGCCCAACATGACAGAGGGAGCTTGTGTACACTAGTCCGAGCGGGGACACCACCCTCACTGGGACCCGAATTCGACTTGTATCATCATTCATAATTCACTTGGCCGTAGCCAACAGATAGGCATCATACACAAAACATTTATGGCATGACAACATCATTAAAATCACGAACATGTGTTCTTGTTTTCATAAAATACGATTTGTATTTTAGTATAAGAAAGCTCACCTTGATCGCTTAGTTTTCTTATCTTGAATTCTTACTCCGACCTTACTTGCGGAGACAACCTTTTTGAAAACAAACAACGTACTAATAAGACTCGAGAAATTCACATACTTATAGGAATGCATGCCCCTACTTTATTTCTTTTATCATTTGCTCACCGTTAGAAAATTTTAGAAACTTGCATATTAATTAAATTGGGAAATTTAATTAATAGCACTTCATTATTAATATTATTATTACTACTACTACGAAATTTCTAAACTTACATTATTTGAACTTACATTATTTATTACTAGTTCGTTTGCTAGTTAGATTCCAACCAAAATTTGATATTCTATACTTTACTAATTACTCCTAAAAAAAACAATTTGGGTCACAACTATTTATTTTAGCTTACTTAACCATTTCATTCTTAGGCCCGGAATACTTTAATTTCGGAATGGACCTCAAATCAATATGCATTACAGCCCCAAGGTCGCCGAATCGGCTCGGAGGCTTCACGTTCCTCGCCGGCCCTGTCTTCGCAATGGATACTTCCTCCCTTGCTACACTCTGCTCCTTGACCGGCTCTTTCCGAGGCTGTAGGTCTGCCGGAATCGTTTCCTACTCCCTGCTCGGCTCATGCCGAAGTTGTAGCTCGGCTGGGACCATGCTCGGCTCTGGCCGAGGTTTCAGCTCGGCGGGGACCATGCTCGGCTCTTGCCGAGGTTTCAGCTCGGCGGGGACCATGCTCGGCTCTTGCCGAGGTTTCAACTCGGCGGGGACCATGCTCGGCTCTTGCCGAGGTTTCAACTCGGCGGGGACCATGCTCGGCTCTTGCCGAGGTTTCAGCTCGGCGGGGACCATGCTCGGCTCTTGCCGAGGTTTCAACTCGGCGGGGACCATGCTCGGCTCTTGCCGAGGTTTCAGCTCGGCGGGGACCATGCTCGGCTCTTGCCGAGGTTTCAACTCGGAGGGGATTGTATCCATCAGCCCTCCCCTCCCTTCCAGCGCCGTCGCCGTCGAGACCCTCATCTCCAGCGGCCGACGCCGTTTCCGACAGGTAGGTGATCGGTTTCTTCATCCCCTCCCCCTTTTTTTTTATTTAGGTTTTAAATACCTTTGTGATAATAGACTTTGTTAATTTCATTCCAAGATTTCTAGATTCATGGAAAGAAAGCAAGGATGCGTTTTTGGAGCGTGGGCTGTCATTGTTGACGACGGAGCGCCGAGCTCGCTGCCGGAAGTTCCTCGCGGCAGATTTACAGATTGGTTCAAGATGAGTTTCTATATTTATTTCAGAGGTCTACATAGAATTGTTATAAGAGTCACAGGCTTTTTGGTGTTGTCTAAGCATCATTAAAAGTCCTATGTTATGTCTATCATTCAATAGCTTGGGGAAAAATTCTGGTTTTGGCATGCTACTTGTATGTGTTGGGTGAAATTTGGAGTCCCTGATGTAATATGTGGAAAATAAAGGTTACCTAGCATGTTTCCATTTTCATTCTTACTATAATCTGATGTATATGCATAAAAAAACTTGGAATTACCTTTTATGTGGGGGAAAAAGAGGTGGTGTTGGATTGGTGACTTGATTCTACAAGTGTGTGTAAATCTTCCTCCTTAGGCTCTGTCCGATGTGGAATTGAAGTAGGAAGAGGAAATAGTATGTGGGGTTTGTGAAGGAATTAAGTGGGGTTGGGAAGGGGTGATTAGGATATGTGATGGTAACGTTTTTCTGGTGAAAGAAAGTGAGGAAATATACTAATCTATAGAAGATGGCAATAAAAGATGGCCACGTAAGCGGTAATTATTCTTGGAGAGAATGTTCACCATTTGTCAGAGAATGAGAATTTTTTTTTTCCATACTTCATTAATGCATTCATAAATGCAGCATTTATTACTTTTACTACTCATCAAGTAACATTAAATGCATTGTCATGCCCTTCTCGGATAAGCTATCAGAGAATATATTAATTAATTATTATTATATATATTTTTTTTTTTTTTTTTTTTTTTGGTGTAGGTACAAACGGCGCAAGCTCGGGGCTCGGATTTAATCGCAGTAAAAGTTACTTATATAAGTAATTTAGCTAATAAAATTGTTTCTAATAATATCGGCTTAGCGGGTCGTTACAGGTCCTCGGCGGGAAACTTGAGATAACACTGACAGATATCGAGAATTCTGTAGCGCTTCCTTCGGTCGCCCTTTTTAACTAAACATTTCTCTATCTAAATTATCTCTCGAAATGGGAAACTAAACTAAAACGTAAACTAAACTAAAACGTCAACTAAAAAGTAAAGGAGAGATCCTTTTATTATGGTGGCACATCCTCTATTTATAGGCACTTCACACAATCTCCAGCTGGATAACGATCTTGGCAGAGGATATTCGCTCACGCTGTGAGCGAGCAACTCAGCGATTGCTACGTGCCTTCCTTCTAGAATGACGTCGCTTTTCAATAACAGATTCATGACTCATCTCCGTCCTTGCGTCTCATGTATCAGCACGTGTCCCTCTTCTAGAACGTCATCCTTGCTAACAGAATGATGCTCACCATCCAGCTCATTAGCCTCACGTGTCCTCCTTCTAGAATCCAGTGGTCCCCTCCTTAACTGCTTGATTACTCCCTTTGATCAACTCCCCGATTTTTGGCCTTTTTTGTCTGTAGTACTAGCTTGATCAGTTTGGCCTTGTTGCCTTGGTCAAGCGGCATTCCTGCACAATTAACACTTGCTTTTGCGCGATAAACTGATCAAGTAGCGTACTTTTTACCCCTAAACCAATGCATGAAATAAGCCTTATCAAACTGCTTACACTTAAAACATACTTGTCCCCAAGTATAAAGAAGAAGAAAAGAAAAAGATAAGGCAAATTTCAGGCATGGTTTACTCATTTCAAAAAAGTAAAAGAAGACGAAAAGGGAAAACAGACTTAAAACAAAAACACATATTCACTTAAATGCATTAGACCGAATAAACTTCCAACAATCATACCCGAGGTCGAGGTCAATCCATTTGCCAGCAGCTTATGTTTCTTCTCTTTCGCGTATACTTGATCAAGGTGCCAGTTTGTCAAGATTGCTTAATTTAAAACAACTGTTGGATTCACCCAGTCACTCATTTCTCACCAGAGATGTTAGGACTGTTCACTCGGTATTGCCACAAGTTTAATACCTTGAATCAGACTGCACAAGATAGTTCCTTAAGGTCTTTGTTTCGGGCGTAATGGGGCTTAAGGGATTAATGTATTAGGGTAGGGTCCTAGGGGTTATAAGTTAAAATTATATACTGTAGAAGGAAAAAAAACATGAGTCAAGAGACCAAAGATTTTGAACAAACTTTGATGGATCAGTCGGAATTATTAATTCTGCCTCTAGATATTTCACTGGGTCAAGTCGCGACCCTTTTGGCTTATTCTCTAACTTTCGACTTACTGGGTCAGGTTACAACTTTTTCCTACCCTTATTTTTCCCAAACTTTTCTCAATTCTTTTTCCCGACATATATTTTCCAACATTTTTCTTTTTTTCACTTGATGTCTAACTTGATCAACCTGATTGACTAAATTGCTCAACCCGGCTACCCTTTTATTCCAATTTTCTATCATCCCCCTTTCCTTTGAAATTGATTCATCTCTCTGACCTCTTTTCCTCACGTGTTTGTAAAAATATAAGGATGTGGGTTTTGGTTTCAAAAGAACGGGTAAGAGTGTATATGGCTCAACTTGGTTAACTAGGGGGTGCCTTACTTGATGAGGTGGGTTCATGAAACGAAAGAAGAAAACACTCAAATGGTTAAGTCCTAATACCTTTAGTCCTTACTACTTGTGCGATTTTCAACTAAATATAAAAAAGTAGCCTCTCGTAAAAAATTTCTTTGTAAAAATAGTAGAAAGTGTTCTACTTTGGCTTATAACTCACGTATAAAGAGGCTTCACAGATGATTTTTAAAATTGAGCATTTCCATCATACTTGCGTCGTTCAAACTGATCAAGTTTTAGTAATCAAGTTTCTTCGCGTAAGCATACTGAGTCCGTTTTCTAACTCTTCCCAAAGCAATCAAGTCTTCCACTTATCCAATTTCATGCATACTGCCCTAATTATTACTAACAGATATTTGTATTTTTTTCAAAAAAACTTGACACGTATGATTTTACTGGAACTAACCCTCCTCTCTCCCACTGCATATGAACTCGACCTCGAAGGACTGGATGCAGTGGAAAAAGGGTTAGGCATAGGCAAACAAACCAAGGAAAACTTCTCACACTTAGACTAGACACTGGGCTAAGTGTGAGATAGTGTCAATCAATCAAAATATGCTGATAAACACAGAAAATAACAAAACACAAGGGCAGACAGAAACTGACGATTCATGCATAACCTTCTCACACTTAGACCCAACAAGGTTCTAAGTGTAAGATAAAACAAAAATAACAAATTTTACAGACTAATAAAAAAAACATAAATTGTTTGAAATTTAAATGAGTTCAGGAGGGGGGTATACTAGCGCTGCTTGGAGGGTTGACCAGGAGATGCTGAGGGTGGCCTGGAGGACGATGGGCGACGAGTTGGAGGAGAGCTTGTAGAGGGAGGTGGTGGTTGCCTGGTAGGCGTCTGATTGTGGGTGGCTCCCAGCAACCTGGCCAGCAGGACCAGTTGAGAGTTCAATTTTCCACCAGCTGCGTCAACATTTGCTCAACTCGGAGCTTCCATGCGTCGTCAGCACGTGCAGCCTTCTCACGCTCCATCCTTGGGGTGGGCACCCAATGTGTACCTTCCTCTATTTCTTCAGTAGGGGTTGCTGAGGTTTGCTCATGCCTCGTTCTCCTTCTGGGTTGGCTTCTCTGTTGCTCCCGCCGACCGGCTGCATAAAATTGGAACATCCCTCCTTGCGTCTTCTCGAGTACCTGAATTCTAACAAAGAAATCAGGGTCAAATAATTCGGGACTGGGGCAGAGAATGGGACTTCCGGCATACTTCACAATCCAGTTTCTCCTCAGATAGGCCCCAAGGAGGTGGCAAACGTTCAAATGGCGGACAGCGCGGGTAGTAATTTGATTTATGGAGAAGGCCAACCAGAACCCAAGATGGACCTTCCTCTGCTTTCTCATACTCCACATAAAGTAGAGCTCGGGCAGGGTGATGATTGACAGCGTATTGGCTTGTCCGAGGAGATTACAGGTTAGGTAGACCTGGGCTAGGCGGAGGGCAGGATCAACAATGTGATGCTGTAAAGGCAGGGGCGTGTCCATTGCATAGGGCCTTCCAGACGGCCTACTGATCGAAATCGAGTTTCTTTTGAGGGAGGCCGATATCGCGCCCAAGCCACTCCCCGTTAGCCATCTGGCCTTCTGTGTAGAGGCCCATTCAGATGGAGAATTCATTGAGGCTCATCAGTTGGTCCTGGCCAAACACCCTAAAGGAGACACTCCTGGCCTCCGGGTCTGAACTTCCGGTGAACCAGAAAGATGTGAAAAACTCCTTGGCCAGGACCTCCGGTACGGGGGTCTTATCAACCTCTAGCAACCATTCAAATCCAATGCTGGCAATATATTCGGTAAACCTCTCTTTCATCATGATCTTTTCTAGGGATGGCTGGTGTAACGTCCTCCCCGCCTTCAACCTCTTCTGGGGTGTCACCCTTTGGTGGACCTCTTCCTGCCACTTGGGGTCATCGAATTCCAGCATCTGCTGGAGGAGGTCCGTGGTCAGTACCACAGTCTGCTTGGAATAGTCGGTGGTGGGAGGTGTTGCAATCCTTCCTTGTTTCCTACGGGATGTTCGGGCCCATTGAAGCTCTCCAGCCTCAGATTCGTTGCCTCATTTCCTTCTTGTGGAGGGACAGGTTGGTCTGCATCAGCTATAACAATGCCCCGGGTTGCAGGGAGTATCCTCTTAGGAAGAGGAAGAACATTTTCCTTCCCCTTCATCTTCCTTTCTCTCTCGGCTCTCACGGGGCTGTCCTCAATAGCTGCTCTCTCCTCAACGGCCTCTCCGGCCCCTTGATTCTCTGACTCCTCCTCGTCCACCAACCGTCGCAGTATCCATCTCGGAGGGCATACTCCGGAGGATTCTATCTAGGCGCCGTAGGGCCTCTTCATCCACTTCAGGCAGTGGAGCGGCGGCACTTGTTTGTGGTGGGGGCGGTGGTTGTTGGTGTAGAAGGGCCGACGGATCTCCGGTCACCACTGTCGGTGCCGGCATCGGAAGAAGATGATGAAGTGCTAAGTTGGGTGATCTGCATTTATACTGGTAATGGTGATGGGTCTTGGTGGAGAAGATGATAATTTGGGCAAAGGTTTTAATTCTTTGGAGAAATCGGATGAAAGCAAATGTAAAGTACTGTAGGCGGTTTGGATAAAAGTGATATACGGATCTGAAAACCGCCTTTTATACTGATATCCCGGCTGTTGAGATCCCTGAGTGTTGAGATCCCTGGGAATCCCCACGTACAGGCACGCCTTTTCAGAGAGCCAGCTGGCTTAGCTTCTCCGATACGCCTCTTCTCTCCAGTACCATTTTGTCCAATGCAACAGTTAGTTCTTTCTTTTCAATGACTGGGCACATCCTATCATCACCTGCCCTGATCAATGCAATCACTGTACCCATAAATTATATTCAAATTCAATATGATCAAGTGGTCAATTAATTTCAGATGACAACTCAAATAGTACCACTTGATCAGTTTCTTCCTTCCTTTGAACTTTTATTTTCCTAAGATTTAAAACCTAACATATGAAAATATTTACACTAATTACTAAGGACTTGACCGGGTTCCCGTATGACGTCACTTGATCAGTTTAACAGATTAAGAAACTGTCGCTTGATCAAGCAGACTACCCGTGAGTACCCGACCACTCCTTTTACCTGCTTACTGGCGAGAGTAAGGCATGAGTAGTGAAATTTCGTCCACCACAAATGCCTCCATTCCTTGATTGGCTTGATCAATTCCTTCCACTTGGTTGATCCACTGACATTCAGATGTTGACTTGATCAGATAGAGATGCTCATTGGGGAAAGCATCAGAGATAGCCTCTTCGCTGTCTTCTTGCAAAATTCAGCTCAAATGGTCAGCCACTCTGTTCTCACATCCCTTTTTATTCACTGCCTCCCAGTCGAATTCTTGCAAGAGGAGGACCCATCTGATCAGTCGCGGCTTCGATTCCTTTTTTCTAGTAGGTATTTAATAGCCGCATGGTCAGTATACACTATCACTTTCGAGTCTAGCAGATAAGGCCTAAATTTTTCGAAGGCGTAGACCACCGATAGCATCTCCTTCTCAGTCGTGTCGTAATTCTTCTGTGCTTGATTTAGAGTTTTGGAAGCATAGAGGATTACGTAACTCTTCCCTTCGATTTTCTGACCTAATACTGCCCCCACAGCATAGTCGCTAGCATCGCACATCACCTCAAAGGGGTGAGTCCAGTCGGGGGCACGTATAATTGGAGAGCTTATCAGCCTGTCCTTCAGCAGTTGGAACGAGGCCTTGCAATCATCGGAGAATTCAAACTCCACCTCATTCTTGAGTAGCCTCGTCAGGGGCTGGGCTATCTTTGCGAAATCCTTGATAAATCTTCTATAAAACCCAGCAATAACCGCTACCTTTGCCTTGTCGACTTCTATTCCCCTGCTCGACACCACATGCCCTAGGACGATTCCTTCGGTAACCATAAAATGGCATTTCTCAAAATTCAAAACCAAGTCCTTTTGGTGGCATCTTTCCAGCACTCTATTCAGGCTGTGCAGCCCTTGATCGAATGTATCTCCGTAGACAATAAAATCGTCCATAAAGATCTCAATGCAGTCTTCTATCAGATCAGAGAAAATGCTCATCATGCATCTCTGGAAAGTGTCTAGGGCGTTACAGAGGCCAAATGGATACTCCTGTAAGCGTATGTGCCAAAAGGACATGTGAACGTCGTCTTTTCTTGGTCATCCGGATTCACTGCTATCTGGAAGTAACCACTATAACCATCCAGGAAGCTGAAGTACTGCTTCCCTGCCAACTTCTCCAGCATCTGGTCAATAAAGGGCAGAGGGAAGTGATCCTTCTTCGTGGATGCGTTCAGCTTCCTATAGTCAATGCACATTCTCCACCCAGTAACTGGCCTTGCCGGAATCAATTCATTTTTCTCATTCTTTACTACTTGGATTCCCCCTTTCTTCGGCACCATGTGCACTGGGCTGACCCAGTTACTGTCTGGAATGGAGTAGATAATTCCTATCGATACCAACTTGACAATTTCCTTCAGCACCTCTTCCCTTATGTTGGGATTGTGTTTCCGTTGTTGGTCGCAGTGTGGTTTGGCTCCCTCCTCCAATCGGATATGATGCATAGACAAGTCTGGGTTGATGCCCACCAGGTCTGTCAGTTTCCAGCCGATAGCCTTCTGATTCTTTCTTAATACCTCCAGCAATCTATCTTCCTACTCTGGGTCAACTGACTGTTGATTATTACAGGCTTCCTTTCTTCCTCTTCCAGGTAGGCGTACTTAAGATATGCTGGAAGTGGCTTCAATTCCTTCGCGGGCTTTGGCTCTTCAGTAGGCAGAGGATTTTCTGCCGCTTCTCTCTCTAGTAGCTTTCCTTGATCAAGCCGCTTCTCTAGGCTAGACACTTGAGCCTTCCCACTTGACCCAGCTGGTCGTGGGAGCTCACAAAAATCCATCATCGCCTTCGCAATGGCTTGGTCGTCCATTTCTCCGACATTCATGGTCTCATACCACTCTGCAACTTCTCTCTCGATTTCTTCATCAACAGCGGAATCAGTGAACTGTCTCTTCAAGAACTCTTCCTCCAATTATTCTTGTACTAAGGGCTCAGTCACATCTGCCGAGTACACGTTCTCGTTGTCGGCTGGCCTCTTCATGGCTTCATCGATATTGAATGTGAATTGCTCTCCATTGAAGTCCAAGCTGATCGTCCCATTACGGACGTCTATTATGGTGCTGGCCGTAGACAGGAACAGCCTTCCGAACAGGACTCCACTCGATTCCCTTGCTGCGGGCTCTGTCATTTTGATTAAGAAAAAATCAGCTGGGTACAGAAAGTTATTCACCTTCACAATCATGTCTTCCAGAATTCCCTCCGGGTGAATATACGATCTGTCGGCCAATTGGATCATGATGTCAGTTTCGACGAGCTTGGCCGCTCCCAGCTTCCTATAGATGGATTATGGTAGAACGTTGATAGACGCCCCCAAATCGCACATCACGTGCTCCACTTGAATTTCCCCAATCGAAATTGGGAGCGTGAACATTCCCGGATCAGTCTTCTTGGAGGGGAGGTCTCTTCTCTGTAATAAGCCTCCCTTCTTCGTTGATTTTTCCCGCCAGGTAGTCCTTGACGAATTTACTGATCGGGGGCATCTTTAAGGCCATCAAGAGCGGCACCTTCACTTCCACTTCCTTGAACATATTAGCCACGTCAATTGTGGCGTCTCTTTTCCTTGTCACCATTCCTCGGTACGGATATGGCTTTACTTTCTCTGCTTCTTCTTCTTGACTTCCTTATGAGGATTCACCTCTCATTTTTGCTTTGCCCTTGTCTGTCCCCTTTGCTTGATCCACCCCACTGGATTCTCCTTCCTCTTCATGGCTTGGTCTAGACATTGATGCTGGAGACATCACAGGTGGGCTAGGGCTTTGGTAGACTTTCTCTGATCTTAGGGACACTTCGCTGATGTTTTCACGACCAGGTGGCTGCACAGTAGCAGGAATTTTTCCCTCATTTCCCCTCAGCTCTCCCAGCGTCATCGCAACTTGAGAAAGTTGCTTTGTAAGCATATCCAACGCCGCTCGCTGCTCTTTCTGGGCCTCTTGGATTTCCCTCATTGCATCATTTGGCTGGTGCGGGACCATCATATCTCCTGGTCCGTCGTTGGGGTGCCGATTATAGCGCTGATTTGGCGGCCCCCTGCGTGGTTGGGCTGTGAGTAGTCGGACTGTCCGTACTGCTCTTGCTGGTATGGCGGCTGGGTGTGCTGTTGGTTGCCTCTCTAGTGTGGCGGGACATAACTCACCATCTGGTTGCCCGGTTGCCTTCCCTGATTGCTTGATTGGGGGCCCTGTTGTCTGTACCCCCAGAGAACCAATTCCTGAGTCGTTATCGACGAGGCCATCTCTGCTTTTGCTTGTTCAAGTGGTGGTGGTTGGGGTGGTGCGTTCTGTTCTTCTTCTTCTTCGCTGGTCAGTTGATCAGCGGCCGCTGCTGCTGTTAATGCGGCTCTGTATCGCGTGGTAACAACACCGGCTTCCTAGACTTTCCAATGAGCGTTAGTATCTCTGTATACGAAAGGATGATTCCAGTGTCCACCGTGTTGGTACCTTCTCATGAACAGAAAGAAAAACAAATGGGAAAATAAAGAAAACAAAACTATTTACACCTATGCGCTACACACAAACATAAAATAACACCATGCTTCCCCGCAACGGCGCCATTTTGGTTGGGGATGGCTTTGTCGTTCTCGCGTGAGTGGATCAAGCTATATGGAAGATAACTGAACCGGATGGATCAGTTAGCAAATGTCGTTGCCACTTGATCAAGGCGATCTCGCTCTCGCCAGCCAACCAATGTAATTTATATAACTCTCGATTTGCACTACTTTAACAGTAAAGCGGCAAGTTCGGGGTCGATCTCACAGAGAAGCGAGTGTATCGAGTGTGTGCGTAGTGAATAGGGTTCGGCTGCTGCCACGCTTTAATTTTGGGAGTTTTAACTACTGAGTTTACACTAGGCACAAAGTAAACTATATACTGGATCAAGTCACTGATTACTACTGGATCAAGTAAACGTCAGGCTGAAAATAAGAACTCAACTAACTAAGCATGCTACGGAAAACATGAAACACCTTGCCACTCAACATGATTAAACACTTGGTCAAAGATTAAAAAGCTGAACTGAACTTGAAAACAGTAAACACGAGAAGAAAAACAAAATAACTCTATTTTATACTAAAAACTCAGAACAGTACAGGGAACATGCGGAATGTAAACAGATCGAAACTTTAGCTACAATGCGAGATTAAAGAAAGTAAAACCGAGTGGTCCTCGGCGGGAAACTTGAGATAGCACCGACAGATATCGAGAATTCTGTAGCGCTTCCTTCGGTCGCCCTTTTTAACTAAACATTTCTCTATCTAAATTATCTCTCGAACTGGGAAACTAAACTAAAACGTAAACTAAACTAAAGCGTCAACTAAAAAGTAAATGAGAGATCCTTTTATTATGGTGGCACATCCTCTATTTATAGGCACTTCACACAATCTCCAGCTGGATAACGATCTTGGCAGAGGATATTCGCTCACGCTGTGAGCGAGTGACTCAGCGATTGCTACGTGCCTTCCTTCTAGAATGACGTCGCTTTTCAATAACAGATTCATGACTCATCTCCGTCCTTGCGTCTCATGTATCAGCACGTGTCCCTCTTCTAAAACGCCGTCCTTGCTAACAAAATGATGCTCACCATTCAGCTCATTAGCCTCACGTGTCCTCCTTCTAGAATCCATTGGTCCCCTCCTTAACTGCTTGATTACTCCCCTTGATCAACTCCCCGATTTTTGGCTTTTTTCGCATGTTGTACTTGTTTGATCAGTTTGGCCTTGTTGCCTTGGTCAAGCGGCATTCCTGCACAATTACACTTACTTTTACACGATAAACCGATCAAGTAGCATACTTTTTACCTCTAAACCGATGCATGAAATAGGCCTTATCACGGTGTAGATCAATTTCTTTACCGTTTTACTTCTCATGCAGCTTTCAGCCATCATTTTCACCCCATCCACAGCTGCCTCACTAGTATTCTTGTACTAATTTCACATATATAAACACACACAGCATATTAAATGAATCGTAATCAAATGCATATTTTAATTAAAATCTTAATTAAATTTCACAAACCCGAGTATTGTTGTCATAGTGCTGCAAAGGCGTGGCTAAGTGGAACACAAAAGCGCAGCCTTGAACAACGACTTCGAAATCGTTGGGATTATATATATCAGCTTCAAATAGATGCAATCTTGTTTGTAAATGAGCTAGCCCTTTTAGCAATCCCACCTTTGCATCATCACCTTCAAATCAATCAAACACATGCAATAAATAAGTACTACATAAATAAAGATAAACAATATTCTTTCGAATATTGAATAGAAAATTAAAAAAACATATACTTAGACTTCGAAGAGTGGCATGAACTGTGTAACCCTCCTCCAAAAGATTTTTGACAAGAAAAGAAGCTAAATAGCCTGCACCGCCAGTAACGAGCACCTTCTCCATTTACTGATCTGTAACAAAACAACCTAAATTGAAATTATATTTGAACCGGCGGTTCACGGTTCACCACTTCCATGAACCGGAACCGGAACCGGAACTGCCGGAACCAACCGGCGGTTCACGGTTCACCACTTCCATGAACTTGAACCGACCCGCCAAGGGTTCCGGCGGTTCCGGTTCCGGTTAAAAAACCGTCGGTTCAAACGGCGGTTCGAACCGCCGGTTCAGCGGTTCATAAATTTTTTTTTTGCATTTTCTTATTTTTTTAATCTATGAAATGTGAGTAAATAAAATTCAAAAAATCACGATGAAAATTGCAATTTTATTGAGATTACAAGTTACAACAATTACAAATCACAAAAAACTTGAAGTCTTGAAGTTTTAAACAAAAAATTTTAATACAACGAGACTAATTACAAATTACAAAAAAGGCTTGAAGTTCTAAACAATAAATTTATAAGTATATATACTCTTAGTCGGCGAAGGAGATGTTTCTACATAACTAAATTGAGGACACCTTTAGCAATTCAACCTTAAAAGCAATTCAACCTTAAATGTTGAGTTTAGTCTAACAATCAACAATTATAGTAGAATTGTCAAAAGTTTCCTGGATTTAGCCTTATAGAGAAATCTACTTCACCGACTAGAGTATATACAAATACAATTATTTAATTGTATTTGCATATTTTTAAAGTAGAAACAAATGGAAAAAAAAAGAAATTAAGGAAAAATGACTTGAACTCAACTTAAATTTAAAAATTTAAGTTGAGGTGCATATGTATCCCCAATGCTCATTTGCATTAGGGAATCAAAGCCCACGTAGTTCTCTTACCTTACTTACCTATTTGGAATTGGCCGGCGGTTGACGGTTGTGCTACGATTCATACCCGGCGAAATCTTCTTGTGATTCATCCTGACGATCATCTCAGATTTCAATGCTTTTTAGTGGGTGGATCAGGGGAAGCATGTCCTCATTTCCGCCGATGCTAGACAGAATACGAGAAAGAGATCTATCATCATTGTTGTCCGAGTCCGACGATATAGCCACGTCGTACTCGTCATCTTGTTGCATGGAACTACACCCCCCCCACCTTGATGCATTTTAGCGAGTAGCATAGCGGTCCTATGATCTTCTTCTATCTATAAATATTATATAAGTTGAAGTTTTAAATAGGAACACAAAAAAAATTAAAAACTCAATCTTATGAAATTATGAATTGTAAAAATAATTTTATTTTTTAGAACATACTTGCATGCTTTCAACCGCCACTCGGGAAACCTCTTCCATAACTTCTCGACTACTAGGTCACTTTGATTTTTGGGGACGACTACTTTGATCTTGGGAAATTTTTTTGCCCCGATCACTACGTCCCGGTCCACCACCAAAAGAAGACATAATGCAAAATGAAACTAATATGGAATATGGAGTATTGAATAAATGGTAAATTACGAACACAATAACAAATATAGTAGTAAACAACTTGAACAATTAGAGAGAATGAGGATAGAGAATAGAGAAATTGAGATTGAGAAGGAAATCCTTGTTAACACAAGAATGGGGTGAGTAAAAATGATGGGGGAAGTGAGGTATTTATAGGAGTAAAAATGGAAGAAATAAAAAAAAACTCAAAATTCAAATTTCGGTCGGTTTACCGCCTGAACCGGCGGTTCAGTCCACGGTTTCTAACGGAAACTGCCGGTTTCTGGCCGAAAACTGTTAGTTTCTGACCGGTTTTCAGGCCTATACACTGCCAGCTATACGCTGCCACCTGAAAAAGGTCCTGAACTGTCGGAAACCGGTGGTTTCTGACGAAAACTGCCGATTTTTCTGCACACCTAGCCTGAAAACCTACGCCGTAGCCGGAATCCTACCGTTGGAACCGCTGAATCGCCGGTTCAAACCGGTGAACTGGCTGTTTTGAAACGCCGGTTACGGTTCACGATTGTTTTGAACCTGAACCGCCGAACCGCCGGCGTCGGTTCCGATACCGGTTTGTGAATCGGCGGTTCCGAACTGCCGGTTAACCGACGATCTGATTCGGTTTGTGCATGTTTAGTAGGAATACAAGAGAGAATTGAACTACTAGCTTTTTTTATTTTTGTGGTATATATTTATTTGATTATTTCTACATCCGACAAACCGATAGAAGACTTTTGCAAAGTTTTGGCCCTACCCCTATTAAAGCTCAAATGCTGACAATAGATATCAGGACTTTCTAAAATTTATTGCATTTATATATCCATGAAAATTTGTTTTTTTATTATTGGACAATGATAGATTAGTCAATTAGAGTTGCTTCAATTGGCTCATTTAATCTTACTCACTATAACAAAAATTAATTGTTTTTGCCTTTTGGAGGTCCAAAGTGTGGACTCGGTACCAATATGATTAGATTCGATTAAAAATTGAGAGTAGTCGAGCTCATTTCTATGTATTTATAAGTGCCCATTTCTATCAAATACACTCCAGGACCAGGTCCTAAAGTACCCTTCAAATATCAGATAATAGTTGGAGGGGAAAAATAGATCGATAAGTTTCAGCTCCCTATGCATAACAGACGAGAAATCGTATTTATATTTGCCACCAATTCTTTGTATTTCTATTGAATCATCAAGCCTTCGTTTGATGGTGAAGACTCAATTGCACCTACTAACTTTTTTTATTCACACTATTAATCCCAATCGAGTATCATGTCATTCTTCTGCTTTTCTCTAGAGATGAATTTTTATAATAAATTTTCAACCCCCAAAAATTATCAAATGCAAGAAAAGAGTGTGATCAATTGAGATTTTTTAGCCTAATTAAGAATTCAGATGTATTATCAGCCACTCATTTTTATTAAATGAGTGATCCAGAATTTGCCACATGGAAAATATTTTTAGATTAATTAATTATGAAAGGCAGAATGATAATTTCATGGTACATTTTATTCAATAAATACCTTTTTAATTTTATTTTTTTAAAAAAATTAATTTTTAATTTTTTTTGTCAATTACATATACAATTTATGTCAACTACATATACAATTCATGTTAACTACACACATATAATGTCAATTCATGTCAACTACATATACAATTCATGTCAACTACACATATAATCTCTACTACATATATAATTCATATCAACTATACACATATAATGTCAATTATAAGTTGTTGACATTTGATGTGCAGGCTATTGACGATAATACCCCTGAGTTGACATAATCTACTTGCAGTTGACATTTCGAAAATTTATGGATGAATGGCTGAAAATGAATCTCAATTCTCAATTAAGCTAAAAAAATCTCAACAGAACCCATGCAAGAAATTGTAGGTTCTTGTTCAAGTTTTACATGGAGTAGGACTCCTGCAAGGTAGTGATAGGCAAAAATTGTAAAATTAAAACTGATTTAATGCTATCTAATTTTAAAAAATGACATTAATGTATGCGAGGATTCAACTTGTACATGATAACTAATCGTGCAAGAAAATTATGAACTCTAATTAAATAAGTAAATCGAACTTGTTTCACAAAATGGGCCTCTCATTATCACAAAATAATAAATATTGGAATTCTAAAAAAAGCTACTTTAACATTACTTTCCCTGACTAAAGAACCACCTTATCTAAATTTCATCACATAATTGATAGAAAAAGTGTTATTATTGCCAAAAGGGCCACAAACGTACTAATTTTTACTATGGGCGAGTGGGTCCCACTAGATAAGATGATCTATCCAATTGGGCCCTCTCTTATTGGAAATGAGAGACTTATTTTAATTTATTAATTTCTAGATGTAACTATCTCACCTAACGTCACACAACATTACATACTAATATTGCATTGAAATTAAACGCACGAATGTAGAAATTCAATCACAAAAGGCAACCACTACACAAGTGATATGTAAAATAAAAGCGACCACAATCACACATTAGTCAACACAAAACTAAATATTATCTTCCCCCTATCAACACAATTCTCTTATTATGAAAATTAAAATGCATAGTAAAAAAATGAGTTGTCTAGCACATGTATAGTACATACGCTTAGTATTTTACATAAATTTTCACAACTAGAAAACCAAAATTAAATACTTAGCCAACATATTTTGGAACTATATGGAAGCATTACTCTTCAATTTTGCGACGAATTCATTCAAGAATTTCGTGGACTCACCAATTTCGCTAAGTGAGAATTTCGTGGACTCACCAATTTCGCTAAGTGATTTCTCAGCCGCATCCTTGAGATCCCTCGTTCGGCTCCTCATTCCTTTCCCTTCTTCTCCCTCCATCAAACCCTTGACGAGTTTCGCGATTTGAACCCTATCAACGATGCCGTTCTCCCCGGGACGCGCCCGCAGAGCCACCTTCGCATCCTCCTGCACTATCACGGCATTCATCTTCTGCTCCGCGTACAACGGCCAGGCAATCATCGGCACGCCATTCGTGACGCTTTCCAGAACGGAATTCCACCCACAGTGCGTCAGAAAAGCCCCCGTCGATCCATGGGCCAGGATCTGGGCCTGTGGGGCCCAGAACGGGACCACCAGGCCCCGGCCCTTGGTCCGCTCAAGGAAGCCCTCCGGCAAATAAGCCAGAGGGTCCCCACTATTAGAGACATTAAAATAAGTGGCATTGGAAATTGCATTATTAGGGAGCCTGAGCACCCATAAAAACCTCTGTTCGCTTATCTCTAAGCCTGATGCCAATTCAATGATCTGGTCACGGGAGAGGGTCCCGCCGCTCCCGAACGATACGTACAGCACCGAGCCGCTCGGCTGGTCGTCGAGCCACGTCGCGCATGGGCAAGCAGCGTCGCTCTCGGGCTTCGAGCCCATTTTGATCAGCGGCCCGATTGGGTAGACCGGGGGCTTGCCTTGCTCGTGACGGAGCAAGTACTCGATCGGGCCGGGCTCCAATTCTTTAAAGCTATTGAGCACAATTCCATCGGCCAACCGGTACCTCTCCATGTGATGAATCGCCCACTTGTAGGCCTCGTTGCTCCGGTCCTGGGCCGGCTCGAAAAGCTCGCTGCCGTGGAGCGGCGTGCAGCCGGGGAACTTGATCTTCTCCGGCAGGTCGCGGTACTCGCCGGAGACGGCATTGTGGAGGTCGGGGAGGTTGAGGAACATGGAGAGGGCCATGGAGGTGGAGGGGAAGAAGATGTAGGAGGGGATTTGGAGGTCTCTGGCGGCGTCGAAGGCGTCGGTGCCGAAGAGATCGACGACGAGGGCGGAGAGGTTGTGGGAGGAGTGGAGGGAGGAGAGGGAGCGGCGGATGTCGGGGAGGGAGCGGGAGATGGAGAGGGAGATGCGGGTCTCGATCTTGACGTCGGAGGGGAGGTCGGCGAAGGAGACGGGGGGGAGGAGGAGGAGGTCGATGGCGGAGGGGAGGGAGGAGAAGAAGGAGGATTGGGCGGAGGAGAGGGGGCCGTCGGTGGGGAGGATGAAGGTGGTGGTGACGCCGTGGAGGCGGTGGAGCTTCTTGGCGAATTCGCCTAAGGGGATGAGGTGGCCCATGCCCGGAGTTGGGATGATGGCGATGTGGGGATGGGTGGAATCCATGGATGGCCAAGATTGGGTAATTATGGAGGGATAACTTTTTTAGGTGAATGATGATGGTGATGATGGTGAGTTGAAGAGGTGTGTGTATAGTGTTTATATAGAATGTTGGGGGAGGGGTGAGTAATATCTTAGTTGTATAATTCTCCACATATATTTGTTAGGAATTTATAATAAATGTTAGTATCATCGTTTATATAAAAAAAAAGAGACTATATTTTTTTTCTTTAATTAGTGTCAAATAAATGATTATAAAAATTAAAGAATAAATATGAGAAGATGGTGGCAATTTGGATCAATTATATGATGTGATTCTTTTGGGAATTTGTAATAGGTTATGAGTTCAGTGAAGGATTTAGTTGCCCGTTGAGAATTGAAGTAAATTTTTTTAGATTGATGGATATGTATGTGATACTACAATTCTAATGTAAATGTGACGTGAGTAAAAATCGAGGAAGATATATTAAAAGTATGACGATCTTTTTATTCTTAGTTCAAAAAATGTTTTTCAATAACCTATCTATAAAAAATGATACTCCATACTACATACGGAGGGAGTATTTTATATGAGCACCTTATATCAGCACTATTTTTATTTAAGATCAATTAATGAATGAGTGCCTTACACCGACAAACACACAAAATAAAAGCTTAGTAGGAGTACAAAATTGGAAAAGTTCCATATTAATCGATTCTCTAGAAACATAAATAGTTCAAGTATTATCTAAAATTTGAAAATTAAATGTGACATATAGATAATAAAAATTAATTTTATTTCTTTTATTAAGTGTCATTTGCTGGAAATATTGTATAATCTTATTAATTACCAAAATAAATACATTCATAACTAGTAAACAAATTACAAAAACTATGAAGTAAAAGAATAATTAAAATAATATCACAAATACATCCTCGGAATTTTACATTTAACACTTAAAAAGGTAAACTCCTATGTTTTGCAATAGAAGTCTCCTATTGCTATTTTGAATGTCTATTATGAAGTTTCATATTTTATTAAAAGTATATAGTAAAAATTAAGATTCATATTTAGTTAGGAGTATTTTTTTAATTTACTATTGCTGTGTAAGGATGGAGCAATCAAAATTGAAAGGATCACAGAGATTGCAAAAGGAGACTTTGTATCAAAAAACGAACGTGCTGACAAAAACATGGCTATTTTGTCTGCTGTCGAAACCAACACGATGGTGTCAATGACGTTTATACATTGAAAGTATCGACAAGAGATTAGGAAAATTAACATTTTATAATTTATTTAATGGAATGCATGATGAAACTATTTACTAAATATAATTATCATCGTAGATTGAGATCGGTTGGTGTCTTACTCTTATATTTGGAGTGGTTAAACTAAGAAAATATATAGTCTAGAGATTAATGATGATTACGTAAGTATTGCATCATTATTTCGTAGGTAGTAGAAACTTCAGTTCATGGTAAATCTATCATCACATATTGATATATGCATTAAAATTTATAATTTTTTTGTAAAATCTAATATCCCCTCCGTGACTTCCTCCAACAATAAATTTATGATTTTTGTGTCACATATTTTAAAAATTTGTGAATTGAAAAAATCTGAAATACAAGTCTTATTTTTATATCATAATATTAAGTTTAAAATAAAATATCACGTATATTAAATGCAGTACAATAATAATTATGAATATTTATTTTTTTGGTAAATATGTGGTACAGTTGTTCAAGGGACTATTTATGACATAAGGAAACTGCATTTATTATTGAGGTATATATTAGGTGAATAGAAATTAGTATTTATTTGGGATATTGGCTGAATAAAAATTGTCAGTGAAGTGCAAATTCGAAATTTTTTACCCCACTCCACTACTAAACCAATATTGAGGCATATTGTTACTTAGTTATTAAGAGTTTTTTTCATTTCATTTTATAGTAGTTATTTAAATTACAGTACTATTTTACTATATGATGATTTATATATAAATCTAGTTAATCAACAATAAATTCACAAAATAATTGTACTCCATAAATGTATATATATGTACTCCCTCCGTCCCGCACTACTCGCACTTATTTCTTTTTTGGGCGTCCCAAGTTACTTGCACTATTTCCATTTTTAGTAAAAAATTTCACCTACAACCGTCATTTTTTACTTTCCTATACACTCATTCCTTAATCTCCGAGGCGAAAAGGAAATGAGCTAGTAGCCCGGGACGGAGGGAGTATTTAAGAACGTGGGGGGGAACAATCAAGAACATTGATTAATTATAGGCGTAGGAACATTCAAGACCATAGATTAATGATAGGCGTACAATATTACATATCTGATCCTCTATTAATATTATAGATATTCCCTCCGTTTCTTCATAGTTGAGGCGAAACTTTTCGACATAGAGTTTTAGAAAGAAATGTTAGTGTGTTAAATAAATAGATAAAAAATAAGAGAAAGGAAAATGTAGAGAGAATAAAGTAAGAGAGAAATGTAAGAAGAAAAAAAAGTTACCATATATGGAAATGACTCAATTACGAAGGAACTTTCCGAAATGAAAAAATGACTCAACTATAAATGAACGGAGGGCGTGCTGATTAGAAAATATCTAGATAATGTTTGTGTGTGCTCTGTGCTGTCGTTACTAATTGATGATTGAGATAGTTCCAAATAATAATTTCTAAGAATGAAAAGTTTGACTATTAAGCGGTAATTATGATAAATTTTAAGTAGATAATTATTTTGGGACCCATGACCATGATATTTTATATTTTTGGTTAATGAAATATATTTGAGCATCTCACGTGTAGTAGTTGATAAATATGAATCTTTGATTATTTCTTCATAAAATATCATTGTACGTCGTAATAGCTTTTTCAACCTAGTTATTTTTTTATGTTTTAAGTAATATAGTAATATGACAACGAAATTACTCAACTAAAATATTATTCAATTATTGATCATTCAACTTTATTAATACAGATCAACTTTTCTACAATATCATACTCCCTCCGCTCATCCTATAATAGATGTCACACTTTCCTTTTTAATTTGTCCTACAAAAGATGTCACATTTTATTTTTTTTAAAAAAAACTCCCTCTCGCATTAATATAAATATATTATTTTCTCTCTCTACCTAACACACAAACAACATCATCTAAAATCCTAAAATCTTATGTCAATATTTAAGCGTGTCATCTATTTTATGGGAGGAGGGAGTATTACTATCTATTACTACATCCGTCCCTAAAAATTTATCCCACTTTGACCAGGCACGGATTTTAAGAAATATAATGGAAAGTGAGTTGAAAAAGTTAGTGAATTATGGATCCTACTTTTATATATTAGTTTTATAATATGAGGACCACTATAAAAAATGATAAAAAGTGAAATAAGACAAATTTTGAAGGACGGACGAAAATGAGACAAATTTTCATTAACGGAGGTAGTATAAGAATACATTTAATAAAATCAGCTATTTATGAGGTGTAGGGGCCTGCTGATTCAGACAGACCACAAGTTATTACACGTGTCGGAATCTCGTTAATTAGAATCTAAACCTTCTAGAAGAGAAAATGCATCAAAATTGAATTAAATTAAATATCACAAGTTTAGTGATGTCAACTATCATGCTAGCATTATGTCACGCTCACGTTTGGAAACAAATAATATGCCACCTTAATGAAGATATTGAAGTTAATTTCCTTATCAAAAGAATAATCCAACATTTTCGAGAAGATGAAATAGGTTATCCACTTTCACATTTAACAAAAATGCGTTTCTTTTCTTATTAAATTGGATCTAAACATTAATGTTTAATTGGTAGAGTTGAATAGGAAAAATATAGGAGTAATTAATATTTACCCGATCAGCTCTGACTGAGAATCATTTTATGGCTAGAATCATTTAATCACCTCTGATTCAGATGTTAATAAATGATATTTCCTAATTCCCAAAAAAGAAAATGCATTTATATTTTTACTGAACTTAAGAATAAAATGAAAAGGCGTAAAAATTTTGATTTTTTCAAAATAAAATAGATCAATTTAGATGAAAAACTGCAAAAAAGAATATAAATCGGTTTTAATTGAAATAATAGAGTATTTTTTTAGTGAATGTATCACAAGTAACAACTTATACTTTTTTTAAAAATTGAGTAAATATTGCTGATGGTTTGAAACTTTGGACACTCAATTACAATACCATACAAAAGTTGCTGAGTTGATTGGACCAACCGAAAATTTCAAATCTACAATTATAGAATTCAAACTTCAAAATTTGGTGACTCGATTGGACCAACTGAATATCTATAATTATGAAAAATGCCAAAAACTGAAACGCATATTTATGTAGTTTTTCCTTTTTATATGAATGGCAATTAGCAGCTAACAACCGAAATGCTAAATGCGTGAATGAGAGACTACTTTATTTGCTATCAATCAAATTCAGTTTGACTTGGATTCAAACAATACCTGGTATTGTAAGTCCATTTAGGGTGTCCAGAATGGTTGCCCTTCAAGGCCACCAAATGTTACCCGGCCACTATTCGTGGCTCTTATGTGGCCCCCCGCAATGGTAAGAGTAACAAAATTAACAAAAATAACAAGGGCCACCAAATGTGGCCCTCTAAAAAATAAATTTAATTTATTTGTTTTTTTTAATATTATTTTTTAATTTAACTATATTAAATTTTAGTAGACTAATAATTTGGGAAATAAACATAATTTAATAAAGTTACGAATTAGAGATAAATTTTCGTTGTACTTTTGATAGGGGAAAATTCTACAACGATTTTTTTTAAAAAAACACAATATAAAAAGATAAAAAACACCACCGCTACCTACTCGGTGGCGTCATCGGAATCCGGCACATCTTCTTCACCTCCTCCACCGCCACCGACACCGGCCCCACTGGCGCTAGCTTCGCCCGTCTCCGACCGAACGGAGAAGCCCAACTTCGACCTCAATCTAAGAATGAGGTCGTAGTACATCATCTTGGTTATAGGGCCGTCGACTTCTCGTACAAGGACAAGTTATCCGCAAGTTGCTTCATCATCTGCACCTCCAGTGTTTGAGTCAACGCCGAGGTCGGTGAAGGGTGCGGTGCCGCCGCGCTCGTTCGAGAGACTTGGGAAGCGGTTCTAGCTTTCCGGATGGCGGCTTGTTGGCCCTGCGGGCGCGGGCGCCTCGACATTGTCGAGGGGGGCTCATCCCTCACATCGTCATTCAGGTCGAATGCACGTGAGTCGCTACCACTGCTGTAGGTGCCGTCGGCCCCGATTTTTGTCCGTTTCCCAGTAGGACCGGTCTCATCATCGCAGATCGCCTTGAATTGAGGGGAGTCTCGGATAAGCATGTATTCATTCTAGTAGGTGAACTTGGGCCAACGTTCAGTATTAAACAACTGATACGATAATGCCCGTACGTCGGCTTCGCTGCGGCCGCTTTCGGCATTCTAGAGCTGTTTCTCGTAAATGCTCCTGAACCTCTTCACAACTCTACTGATCCGGCCGAACTTCTTCCGGATCTGGCCTTCATCACATCCGGCACTACCTTCTGGTTTGAAGTCGTTGTACACCGTCAGGACGCGCCTCCAGAAGCAAAAGTCGGTCTGATCCGTGCCGATGACCTGATTCGTCGTGACCGCCTCCCAAGCCCGCGCAACAGCGAGGGATTCGTCGTCGTTGTACTTCTCGCCCCGCCGATCACCACCGCCGGTTTCCGGCTCTCCGTCTCCCCCTCGCCCGCCCCTGCTCTCTGCCGCCTCGCCTTCCACCGCCACAGCCGCCGCCGCCTCGCCTCCCACCGCCACCGTCGCCGCCTCGCCTCCCACCGCCACCGTCGCCGCCTCACCCCCCACCACTGCCGGTTCGGTGACCCCCGGTGGGGGCATCCATCTCCACACTACCGGATGTCGGGGTCTCCGGTGTACCCATCAATTGTAACCATGTGAATCTATCAGATTCAGACAAAGGAGACTGGGAGTATTGGAATTGGAGGATTGGAAGTGCTGGGACGGGTTGTTGATCGCGTCCATATTCGGTCTGTAGTCACCGAACCCCGATGGTTGGCGAACCAAGTTCCTCTGCTGGGATGACTGGACCCGGAATTGGGGTGATTGCGGACTCCACATCTGATTGGGGAAGTTGTCGTATCCCGAGTCTCCATACCCCGGGGAATTACCATCTCCACCTTGCATTTTTTGTAGGGTTTGGAAGTGTAAAATTAAGGGATTGGAAGTGTAGAAAGAAGTGAAAAAAATGGAAATAGAAGTGCATATTTATAAAAAAAATTCAAAATTAAAAAAATATATATATATTTACGCGGCCCGCTGCAATGGAGGGCCGCGGCTCACACGGCTCAGCCGCGTGAAGGCCGCGGCCGCGGCTCGCCCTCGGCTCTCGGCCCCGGCTCTCGGCTCTATGCAATGGGGGGCCACGCACCAAGCCACGGGCCGCGGCTCCCCCATTGTGGACACTCTTAGGCCACCCGCAACGCCTTACGAGGGTGGCCCGTATTTCGTTCCTCCATGACGGAACGCTGGCGGGACGCGTTGCAGCGTCTCGTCCCGTCACCATCCCGCCGGATCGCCCGTCTCTCCGAGACCCGTTGCGAGAGGTCTCGCCACGCGCTCCCGAGATGTGGCGAGCTCTCAGGCCATGCGTGACGCCCACTCGCCGGCCCGCGAGTGGGATTCGTCACGCTGACGCAATAAATTATTTTTTTTAATTTGAATTAAAATAAAAAAATTTAATAATTGGCAAACGGTAATATTACCGTTTTATAGCCGTTTTCCTTTTTTTATTTTTTTACTCTATAAGTACTCCTAATTCATTCTCATTTCACACACAACTACACATCTATTCTTCCCAAATCATCTCCATTTCCTCTCCAATTTTCATCTCAAATCATCTCTCTCTTATTCTTCCCCCAAATTTAATCGATCTCATGGATCCGTATGAGCAAATACGTCGAATAATGGAAGAATCACTTGAAGAAGATCGACGCCGGGAGGCGGAGGAAGCCGCGCCGCCCCAAAGACGCTCCCAGACTTACATCCATCGTAACCGGGAGGAAGCCGCCGCAAGGTTAGTCCGCGACTACTTCTGCGATAACCCGGTGTGGGGAGATACCTACTTCCGTCGCCGTTTCCGCATGCGGCGACCGCTATTTCTCCACATCGCAAATACATTGGTGGCCCGGGAAGAGTTCTTCCAAGAAAGGTTCGACGCCATCGGCCGTCCTAGCCACACGACGCTGCAGAAATGTACTGCAGAAATCCGTCAGCTTGCGACTGGACAAACGGCGGATGTGTTCGACGAATACCTCCACATTGGAGACAACACTGTGAGAATGTGCTTGCTCTGATTCAGCAAAGGCGTCCGGGCAGCCTTTACCGACGAATTTCTCCGGAAGCCAAGCACGACAGATTGCCAGTTCCTGCTCCGCCTTCACGAAGAAGTGCACGGATTCCCCAGGATGCTTGGCAGCGTCGATTGCATGCATTGGCAATGGAAGAATTGTCCGGTGGCGTGGAGGGTGGGTCGTACACGAGTGATGCACTATTTATTAACACTAAAAATACCTGCAAGTTTACAGGGTAGATCTAGTATAGCTAAAGGTCAATACCGAGATATCGAACAAATGGAATAAGATTGCAGCTGTCTATTATATACTAAGCGTCATATACTATTTAAAGACACAGATGTTTTTTTTGTTTGATTTTATTAAACTAGACTGAAAAATAAATAAACAAATAAAAAGAAAGCATATAAACGATGATACAAAGCAGGCATAGAAATGTAGAATATTAGGATCCAAAACACAATCGACTTTCTTGAATTACGGTCTCTAGAGTTATTAAGTCAGTCACTTAACTGGATTAAACCCTCTCCCGAGGTGAGAAATCCGTAGATTAGGTGTTGAAATCAAAGTCCCCTTTAAATCTCTATCGTCTAACTCCTAAAAGATCGTTAAGACCAATGACCTCACGTGAAACCTTAACTCTCCCGAGTTCTATTGAATTAAAGTGTGAATTATCCATTTTCCAAGTCAACACGGTCTCTAGAGTTATTAAGTCGGTCACTTAACTGGATTAAACCATCTCCCGAGGTGAGAAATCCGTAGATTAGGTGTTGAAATCAAAGTCCCCTTTAAATCTCTAACATCTAACTCCTAAAAGATCGTTAAGACCAATGACCTCACGTGAAACCTCAACTCTCCCGAGTTCTATTGAATTAAAGTGTGAATTATCCATTTTCCAAGTCAACTATTTCGTCTTCCGGGTACTCTAATCAACTCTAACATGTATTCAAGAGGTAGCTAATCAATTGAATATAGAAAGCGCAAGGATAAATCAAATAACTACAAGAGCTAACAAGGAAAATCAATCGAATATCTTCACCAAAAATTCCACAATTGATGTTTAACTCATAGACAAGTAAAAACTACAAATAAAGTACGAGACATGAAAGAAATTGATAAAACTCAAGGTTGAATCTTCAATCTTCAGTATTCTCTAGCTTGGATCTGCAGAAATCCGCTCCAATGGAAGATGGATGAATTTAATGGTGGAATATGGAATGGAAGAAGTGTAGAGAGGGAGAAGGATTGGAGGCTCTGAGATAAAGATTATGAATTAGGTTCAGAGGTATTTATAGGCTGGAAAAAGGTTTATTTTTGATAAATTTCGTGCCCTACAAGAATTAGGAGAGATTTGGCTTCACAATATAATAATTTCTTTTCTTCTGTGAATTTCCGCATAAATTCCCGTCAACTTTGACTACACTGCGCAATATTCGTAGAATTGTCATAACTTTCTCCACAAAACTCCGATTAAGACATGAAAGATATCCACGCGAAGCTCTTTCGAAGACGAAGAGAATGGAATGTAGTAAGCACTGACTGGACTTCAAAATCGCTGGCAGAATGGGCTCGAACAGAGGCTGCTGCACTTTGGCCTTTTTTCACCTTTTTTCTATCTTTTTCTATCATTTATCAACAAACACGTCAAAAATACCAAATGTATAACATATGCAATTTAAGAACATAATTTGCATGTTTGAAATTTAAAACAAGTCAAATCTAGTCCTTAAAAACATGGAAAATCTGTGTTTGTCAACGAGCGGCCACAAAGGCACCCGGAAATTGGTTCGACCCTGACGCCCCCGGAAGCTCAACCGCAAGTAGTCCGCCTCGATGTGGAGTGCACCCGTCTATACAAGAACGGTTGTCTATTCGGGCAAAGGACACGTGACTCTACCGCCCACGCCCAACTCCAAGATGATCTAATGGAGCACATTTTGACAAACTTTGGCGGAGGAAATTAAATTATGTATTTTTAATTTTTAGGATTTTTAATTATGTTTTTTTAATTTTTTTTGAATTTTATGTTGTAATGTTATTTTATTTTTAATGAAGTGTGTTTTTTATTAATTGAATATGTTGGAAAAAAAATAAAAAAAAATGAAATTGAATGAATAGTAATTTAAGGGACGGTTAAGGGACGGATAAGTGACGGAGGGTTGCAGGTTCCGTCCCTTAGTTAAGAGATGGAGTACAAAAGTACAGTGGGGCTCATATATAGTAATTTAAGGGACGGATAAGTGACAGCGTTGTGGATGACCTTATGCTCAACAAAAATCAATATTATCAAGTACAAGCAGGTATACATACAAGTAGGGGTGGTTATTTGGTCGTTTCGGTTATACCGACTTGTCGGTTAACCGGCGCCAAAATTTTGTCAAAAAACAAACCGGAACCGATCGGATCTCAAGTTCGGTTATTTAATTAACCGACTCGATTAGAACCGGTCGGTTATCAGTTATAACCGAACTAACCGAATTGAAATTAAAATTGTTTATTGTTTTAACTTTTCATCTACTTTTTTATTATTATTATTATTATTATTATTATTTCTGTTTACAAGTAATACATAAATTGTTTAGGAACTTTTAAACACTTAAACTTTAAATGATCTAAAATCTAAAAACTTTTCTCCAATAATAAGTGAAGGGTTATCCTATTTTTAAAATAGTAGTAATGCTTAAGCACTTTATTGACTTTGAGAGATCTTATTTATAAAATAATATTTAGAAACTTTATAAACTTTGAGATATTATAAGTATAACTGATAGTGATACAAATTAAAACAGACTTTTTTGATATTGCAATATGAGACTTTGACAAAATTTGGAAGTAAATTATAATTTCTTCTATTGTGACGACAAAGTTTGAAAGTAAATTACAATTACTTCTATTATTAATTAAAAATATAATTAAAATTAAAATTATTTATGGGATTAATTTTTAACTTTTCATCTACTTTATTACTATTATTGTTATTATTATTATTATTATTATTATTATTATTATTATTATTATTATTATTATTATTATTATTATTATTATTATTATTATTATTATTATTATTATTATTATTTTTATACTCCTATTTACAAGTAATACATAAATTGTTAAGGCACTTTAAAAGACTTAAACTTTAAATTATCTAAAATTTTAAAAAAAATTCTCCAATAATCAGTGAAGAGTTATCCTATTTTTAAAATAGTAGTAATGCTTAAGCAATAAAACTTTACTGACTTTGAGAGATCTTATTTTTAAAATAATGTTTAGACTTTAGACACTTTATGAACTTTGAGATATTATAAGTATAACTGATCCAAACACAAATTAAAATAGACTTTTTTTACATTGCAATATGAGACTTTGACAAAATTTGGAAGTAAATTACAATTTCCTCTATTGTTACAAAGTTTTAAAGTAAATTACAATTTTTCTAGTATTAATTAAAATATAATTCAAATTAAAATTGTATTTAATTTCGGTTATCGGTTATAATCGATAACCGATCGGTTATAACCGACAACCGACTTGGAGCAAAATGACAAACCGGAACCGATCTGAACACCGTAAATTTCGGTTATCGGTTAACCGATAACCGACCGATTCCTGTTCGATTCTCGGTTAACCGAATAACCGAAAACCGTTTACCCACCCCTGCAGACAAGTATAAGAAATCATAATAACTTGTAACTTCAATTACACTAAAGTAAACACACTCGTTTTACACCCAATCTTGAAACACTGCAATAATATTCTCACATAGTCATATTATTTCGCAAAATTAACTCTCGATTTTTTGTCATATATAAATTGATGCAATATGTTACATTCTTCACATGTTGTTGTAGCTAGTGTGACTACAACCTTATATACATATTAAGGACCCGTTCACTTTCCCATTTACAAAATGGGAAGAATTAAATCTGAATCTAATGTATTGGGTAGGGCCCACACAATTGTGGGCGGTTTCTGCTATTTAGTGAGTAAGAATAGCACTCTTTTTTTGCGGGTAGGGCCCACACAATTGTGGGCGGTTTCTGATTGTACAGACAAAATTGCCCTTATGAAAAGAGTTAATTAGAGGGGAAACGAAAATGCTAGGGGTAATTGAGTAACTATACTTCCATTTCTTGGTGGACTAGAATTGAAAACCACCTCTCTCCTGAGGTTTATTTCTGAAATTTTTTGGCTGAACAGTGCGGGCCCTAGTACAATTCAAGGGCCGAGAAGTAATGAGTCATGGAAGGTGAACATCATATTTACCCCCTAATTGAACCCATTTCTAGGCATATCTAGAAAAGTGAATGGGTCCTAACTCTCTAGGTCCCCTTATTCCCACAACACCTTCTTAGTGTAGAACTAGAGACTAAATATTAGCCAATGGATTTTAATCTAGTGGCTGAGATTAGAGATCCTACATCATAAATTCAAATTTCATCCCGTGAATTAAATTGTTCATCCAAAGGGCATGTTAGTCATTTCTTAATGTGGTCAAATATGGTAAAAATGATGGAAGCGTTATTCACAGCATATGGAATTAGGGTAAAATCTCTCACATTTCACTTCCGCCGCGACGTTTCAGCTTTACCCCCATTCTCTTCTCCACCGTTTCACTACACCATTTATCAACCCTAGTCCTCTGGCTTTCCTCAATACTAGTCATCTACAGATTCTCACCATGGTGGACACGAGGCGGAGCAAATTGAAAGGTATTCATTGTCGTAAAAAATAGTTACAGTCTACCAAATCCATTCGAACTAATCGCGTTCATTTTTGTTGTAGATGAGTGGTCGTTGCGTTCCAAAACTGCATCTGATCCCGGTGAGTTTAGTTCTTTCATTAATTTAGTTCAGAATCTGTGATTTGAAAATCGTGTTCCAGAACTTCAAATTAGGTCATTGAATGTGGTAATTTAGTTCAGATTCTGATTATCGTTTTTCTTATAATCAGTACCAAGACATTCATCTGGAAAAACTACATTGCAACGCCCTCTAAAAACCAAACCCAAGTCTACCCCACACCTGTTTCGACCAAATCTTTCGGGTGAGCTAACCCCAATTCTAGAATTTATATTTTGTTCACAGTTTCAATTGTATTTAGTTCATTAAAGTTCTTGTTTTTAATTGAAACTTGGATGAATTTGTTGGATGAAGTATGTTGGAATAATGTTAATGAACCTATCAACTTATAAGATGAAATATGTTCAGATTCGGCTGAAGTATCTCCAAAATTGTTGTGTTGGGTGAAGGTTTTGTAGTTGTGATATGAATATATACGATTATAAGCTGAAGTCTTGCCAACATTAGATGAAGAGTTATGTATTTATATTTTGTTCACGGTTTTCAATTTTGTTTAGTCGATTAAAGTTCGTGTTTTTCATTCAAACTTGGATGAATTTGTTGGCTGAAGTATGTTAGAATGCTGTAAATGAACTGATCAAAGTATAAGATGAAGTATCTTCAGAATCGGCTGAAGTCTGTCCAAAATTGGTGTGTTGGGTGAAGGTTTTGAAGATGTGATCTGAACTTATACAATTAAAATATGAAGTCTTGTCGACACTAGATGAAGTAGTATGTATTTATATTATGTATTCTGGTTAACGTTTGCTGATGTAATTTTTGTTATGATCTATGTGTCATTTAACTTGATGTTTGGTGATGTATTTTACTGGATGTGGAATGATTATTTGGTAATGTGGACTTGTTATTCGATGAACTGTTGTTTTGTTCTCTTATTGTGATTATTTGATGTTTTTCTGTATTATTTATAGGATGAAAATGAGAATGATTTAGCTGAGTTTATTTAATTATAAAATGAAATCTTTTCTGCATCTGATGAAGTATTTAATTCTGATTTGTGTCAGTTGGTGGATTGTGAATGATTTATGTGTGTGATATATGAAGTTTTTGTATGGTAGAAATGATGAAAACTGGTGGCTCGCCGTTAATATGTGGTGGAAATGATGCACCAGGGAGGAATCGGCAAATGATAATTACACCACAAATAGAAGGTTAGTCGGGCAATCGATTGTCAGACCAAATTTTAGGTTCGCATATTGTATATAATGATGAATTAATTATTTAATAAGCTGAAGTATCTCCTAAAATCCATGTACGCGGTTTGGGAATAAAGTGGTTATACATTATTGTTTATTATCTGATAATTTCAGGAGCTTCAAAAGTTGATGGAGAACGAGCTAATAAAGAAAGAAGGTCAAAACAGAACAACGGCAGAGTACAGATAAAACTAGCAAAGGATTACTGCAGAGCTTGAGGGCCAAATACTGTTCAACTTTGATGAATGCAATATTCAGTCATGAATATCTCAACAACAAGCGCATCACTACAAGATACTACGTAGAGGAAAGCAAAAACAAGGACATTGATGTTGAAAAGAAGATAGAATGTTACCTTAAGAAGAAGTGATATTTCGATATTTGAAATCGGAACAGTTTTTCCCACGTAAACTGTAAACCGAATAGTCTAAATCATCATTTGTTTTTAGCTTAAATTAACCAAAACTGGTATACTGTGTAGTACACTTATTAGAGATTTTTATTAGCTTAAAGAATATATTATGGATTTTTTATACTGAGGGCGGCGGAAACATGGTTTTACTATGAATTAAACAGACTACAATATGAAAAACATTTTATGAGTTCAATAAAACATAAATGATAATATAAAGAGATCACTCTATATTAAAAATTATTCATTCTGTGTAGGTATTTATTCATCAAACCATCAGATTAGTTCATCCATCCAAAACATTATTTGAATAGACTAACTACTTCATTTATTATGAAACTATATTCATCGGAACAGAAAATGTATTCATCTAAGAATAATATAAAGAAGTTAAAAAACTGAGACAATACATCAAGCCATGTTAACATGAAGATTAGAATCGTGTGAATATAATGCAATCATATTAACATGTGTGAATATTTTTCAAGATTGAAGTGAGAATAAGAGAGCATTAAAATCGTGTGAAATCATTTCCGAATTAAGTTGTCTGAAATCAAGGTAAACACATTAACTGCCAAAGTTACAATTACAAAATCAGCCCCACACATTAGTTTTATAATATTATAATACATGTTGACAATATTTAATAATATTTGAGAGAATTAATTATGACCATAAGATTAACAAAATGGGTGGACATGATTTATTCTCTAGTTCGGTCATTAAAATTGGTTCGACATTGAATATAATCCTTAACTCTCTAATCTATATATGATATATCTATACATTTCTAATGGGTTGATATTATAGTAATACCAAGATAGAGAATTATATATGAACATTTCTAATTATTTGATATCATAGTTAAGCTTAACTCAAAGCCTAATATAGGACTAGGGCACTCTCCAATCATACCAAAATTATAACTTTAAGCCATGTTATTTAATATGCTATACAAATTTAGATAATTTCTTTTCTATCAAACAACCACGAAAAAAAATCTTATCTTTGCATATCTTGACATGAAACCCGTATTTCTTATCTTGTTTTACATATCTTCTCATATTCCATCTTTCTTATCAAATGGGTCCTTAAGATAGATAACTTATCTTGAAGTTACAAAATATTAGTATAAATTTTGTGGACGATCCAAAAAAAATAAAATAGAGCTATTGATTATGGAATAAAGAAGTATACTACTAGCATAATAAAATAAAAATATTTTATTTTAAAATAATCTATTTTTTGATAATAAAACTGGACAACTTTTTACCTAAATAAAGGCACGTATTTATTCGTTTTTGAGAGACAGCCCATGTTATTATGGACTGGCCCGTTTAATAATTAAATAAAAAAGCCACTATAAACCAGGTGCTATATGACTATATCTGCAACTGCAATAGAACTGAGGAGCATATTAGAGAGAGAAAAATGATCTACAGAAAATGGAGTCTGCTTACCGGCCCCACCTCGCTCATCGCCGGAGTAATCGGAACCGTAGTTGTCGCTGATCTCATTTTCGTTGATAACGTAATATTTTTTATCTCCTAATTTTTCGATATTTGATTCGTAATGATATGCATTTGGCCTGCGCTTGTTGAAAATTCACCGAGTTTATGTGGTCTTTTGGATTTCCTCGAAGAATATTTGTAGTAATTATTTAATTTTCTCTTGTATATGAATCCGAAGAGCGAAATCGATTTTTTTTGTTTGGTGTAAGATTTATTTGCTGGATTTGTATGATAATAGCTAATCGAAAATGTGCTTGACTGGGATTGGGAAAATGACGAATCTTAAATTTGATGGATTTTTTGGCCAACATATAATGAACAATTTGGTTGATCAACATATTGGATTTTTGCATCGTAATTTGGAATCAGCTGCTCTACGCGATTCTTTAGGAATAATTTTTAGATTGTGTGTTGCAAGTGTGCTGTAAATTAGATACTTTTATTATTATCAAGTTCTTCTGATTAAATAACGGTTCTTCAATGGCATTCCTTTTTCTGTTTCACTCAACATATTCCTTTGTAGACAGAGGCCCTTTCATCTTCCCTTGCTAGATATCTGGCTAAACTGTATTGCGCAAGGGAGATGAAATAAAGCAAGAACCAGCAATTAAAACCAAGTAGAAGCAGAAATGATGCACCTTCTAATTGCTGCATTTTTTTTGTTTTGTCCAAAATGCGGTGTTGAATAAATAGATCTTGTTCGTTACAAAATTCAGTTTTTGTGTGTAAAATGTAAATCCTTTGTTTTCACTAACAACCACCTGGATAGCCAGAAAATGAAGAAGGTGCAACAAATGAATCTCAATATGCAAGTAAGTACAATGCTGTGTTAACATCATCTTTGATGTCTAAGAAGCATTTCCATCATCAAATCATTCCAAGAATCTATAGGGCCAGGTAAGCACCAATGCAAACAGTCATTCTGAATCTTTGCATGCTTGTCTTTCCCCTCATATGGTTGGAACGTCCTGTACACGCCCGGGTGACCATCTGGTCTGAGGAGCGAAAGCATGGTTGTATCCAGCAGCTCCAAACCACCCACCCTGTTTTTTGAAAGTGCCTCTGATGCCAACTGATACTCTTCGAGTTCAACACTTTTCATAATCTCATCTATGTCTCTGATCTCAACTTCGTCTACTTTGAATGGTTCTGTCCTGTTACAGTAACCCTCGGAGTCCCATTCCCCGTTTTCAAAGTGATCCGGAGTTATAGTCCTGAAGAGTATATACAGCTTGTGCTTCGCCTCAGATATGAATTTGAACGTCGTGTTTAGTGCCTTTCTGTATGCATTTTGGAATCCTACTTCTGTTATGTTGCTATCATGGCAGCCGTGGCAACCCAGAATAGTGTTGTTCTCGTAGTAAATCGCATACTTGAGAAACCATTTACCTCCTCCAATCACTATGTAGTCGAAATCCCTGTACTGATCTGTCCATATCTTGTTGGGTTCGTCTACATATAGCTGGATAATGCCAGAGGAAATGCCATTGTCATTCTCGAAGATGGAAGCTTTCGTTAGGAATGGAGCCCAGACGACAGAGACAGTGAAATTGAACGAGGGAAACGACCATCTCCGGTTCTTGTAAGGCTCGTCATGGTAGATGTCAACGGCTTCTTCTACCTATAACGTGGAGTAAGATCGTTAATAGAGGAGTTCAAGTACTATCCTCTACGAGCTTTTTCAATATAAAGAATAGAAAAAAGAAAAAAAGATGAGAAAATTCAAAACAAGAATTGATAGCAAAATGAAATGAAAGTTAAACTAACTATTGTAGGTCCATTGAGGAAGGGGCTATGCCTAGTTGGTAAAGGTATGCTTGCTTAGAAAGATTGAGAAAACCAAATATTAATTAGATTAAAAAAACTCAAAAATCATATTCTTGAATCAACTTAGACATGAAGCTATTGCCTATTGGCAAACTTCTACTAATCAATTCATTATAATGTAGATTCAATCTCAAATGACATTACCATTTACCTGTGATAGAATGCAGAGTAATGACTGAACATGGTTACGCATGATTGAATCACCAATGAATGCAAGTGATTTATCCCTCATCATCTCAAGAAATCTCTTGGCATCAAGCCTAGGCAAGCTGCAGCCCTTGGGCTTCCATCTCCAGTAAACGTAGCCCGAATCCGGCCGGCCATTCGTCATACAATTCTGTGGAGCTTCTATTGATCTGCAACTGCTGTTGGTGTAGAATGGACCATCTGGCTCTGGAATCCAATCACCATTGAACAAATCACAGCTTTCTGTAACCACAGTGTGAAAGTTGAAAGTTAGAACCAACCTATGTTAGTGACACAATTTCACATAATTTTGGGATTCTTAATTCAGATACACATTAGTAGTTGGTAAGTTATGACTTTAATAATGTTTTTAAATTCTCAGGCAGTTGGTTGAATGTACATTTCAAGAATGTTCAATAGGCTGAAATGGTATGTTTCAGCTTCATAAATCACATCATCATTTTGACATAATTTCAGCCATTTTTTTTATAAATTCGATCTTGAATGTGATCTGGGTGTTAAAAAGATTCAATCTTTACTCTTTTCAAGTTTGGAGAAAAGCTTAGAACTACTGAATTAAACAAAAAAAAAAATGAAGTTCACTCACCATTGCGAGGAGTGTAGTCAAGATTGAGCAAGAGGTCATCGGTGAATGGGGGCGGCGGAGTGGTTACAGCTAATGCAGCAGCCTCATCATCTGAAACGACAAGAGAAAACTGCACAAAACTTGAAGAAAGAAGTCGATAAGAAATGGCAAGAAGCAGAGAACAGATTGCAAATTTCACCAAAAGTGATGAGAATATGTTTTTGGTGTTGAATTGTTTCATATTCTTCCTCTTTTTCTCTGTTTTTTCACATAAACACACACAACTCAGCTTTAAAGAAGTGTTTAAAGATGGGGTAGTTGTCAGTTATGCAAAAATGGTCTTATCATCCAGCATTTAATGCATTTTCTGCCGGAAATTAGCATGTCGCAATCTGTAAATAAATATTGTTACTAATTATAATTATGATTTTTGGAAATAAAAAATTTAAATTAGTTTGCAAAATACTGTATTAAAGAACAGAGGGAGTAAAGTAGTTACCGTTTCCCCATCATATTATTCGTTTGGAAGCTTGGCTTTTCTTTTCATTTTCTTAAACTATTTTGGTAGTTGGAGAAATGCTTTTAGGAAATGAAATAGTCAAAATAACTTAAGCAAGAATGAATTTTTATGAGGCCATCCGCAATGGGACGGACGATGGCACGCCCGATGGCGCGCATCGTCTGCGCCCGCCATCGTCCGCCCCATTGCGGGTACGTGACATAGGCCGCGGACGATCGTCGCGCCCTATACTAAGGGCGCAGAGTATAGCGCGGACGATAGGCCATCGTCCGCGCCATCGTCTGGCCCACTGTAAGCTACGCGGACGATCGACGCGGACGATGGCACGCGGTTTCGTTTTTTTATAAATAGAGTTCATTTGTAATTTCATTTCACGATTTCACTTTCGAAACTTATTACATTTACATAATTACTACGAAATGGATTCAAGTCCCAATAGTCCTATGTTTAGCGGAGAGGGAGCGCTTGGTCGGTTTGGAGACGGAATCGTATGGGTTGTCTGACATGGAGCCGTCTCCAAACCGACCAAGCGCTCCCTCCCGCCGTGACGCCGCAGCGTCGATCCCGAACCCGCCGCGACCGCTTCCGCCCCAGCCAAAAAGAAGCAGAACCGGCAGCGGGCGCAGAAGTTGCCGCCTCCCGGAAATTACAATGAGTACGCCCCCGGCCGTATGAACTACACCGATGACAAAACCCTCATTTTGGCCAGGTGTTGGGTAGATATATCGGAAGACCCGATTTTCGCGAACAACCAGAGGCAGGTCACGTACTGGGAGCGCATCGCCGGCCTCTACAATGAGGCCAAGCCGCCGACCGCGTACAAGCGCAAACGTGAGCAACTCCGCAAGCACTGGGATCAAGTGAAGAAGCAAGTGAACTTGTACTCGGCGGAGTTCGAGAAGTTCACGCGGGCACAGGGGAGCGGCGAGAGCTTGAGCGACGTGCGCGCTAAAGCGCTGTTGTCGTACCGGTCGATGTATGGCGACTTCAAGCACGAGGCCATCCGGGCGCTCTCGAGGGGCAAGCAGAAGTTCCAAGATGGAATTCTGCACACTGGTGCGCCGAAGAGGACGAAGAGCACCGAAGCTGGTGATTACACGAGCAGCGGCAGCGGCAGCGGCAATCACCCGGTTGACCTCAACCGGACGTACGTGGATGAAGGGAGTTCCGGCACACCGGTGTCCTCCCGGCGTCAAGGCTGCGAAGGCCAAGGGGAAGGCGGCCGTGACCTCATCCTCGACCGCTGCAAACCCATCTCCGTTCCCAGAAACGCTCCCGACCCAGACGGCCACCGCGTTTGAGTCGTTGGCAACAACGTCGATGGCGAGGACGTTATTGCAGACGCACAAGGCCCTCAAGAAGTGTACTGACCCGACGAAGCCGAATATCTCCGGGCATTAATCGATGTGCTGCGTCAGAAGTTGAGAATTGCACCGACTTAGTTGTTTTTTTTTGTAAGTTGAATGGTGTAACTTTTTTTTATTAATGCATTGTCATTTGTTATTTAGACGTTTTTTATTTACTCGTTACTTGTTATTTGAAAACATTTAAATTAATTAAATAAAACAATAAAATGATGATGTGGCGTCATAGGGCGCGCTTTAGGGCGCCCCACTGCAGGTGGGGAAAGGAGGATAAAACTGATGACGTGGCGCGCCCTAAGGCGCCCCACTGCTGATGCCCTGAGTTGCTTGATAATCTTGAAATCAGGATATGCAGTTGATATCTTCACCAACCAAATTCAGTAATCAACAACATCAGAATGAGGGTGGCATGTATTAAAATTAAGTATCAAAATTAATAAATAGAGTAAAATAAGATATACTATATAAATATATAGGGCTTGACTAAAATAAAACACTGCTTAACCTTAATGTACGAATTGTGAAATAATTATCTCTGTTTGCCTCTCTCGTTTCTTTTTTCTCTATTTTTTAATAGTAATAATCTTATCTGCCTGAATGAGGGAGGACACAGTGACTAATGACTCAGTTCAGCATCACAGCAATTGAAGTAATCACTGCTGTAAAGAATTTAATTGCATTAAATTATTGTGTGGAAATCGACCTCATCTCTTTATCTCTCATTCATTTAAAGTGTCGTCTACGGAGTAATATTTTTTCCGTTTTGGCTTTTGACAATCAAATATTCCCTCCATTCCATTTTAGTGACGCATTTCTTTTGTGAATTGAATTTTAAAAAATTGGTGTTTGAAGATTAATCAAATTAAAATAAAATTAGAAGGAAGAAAATAAAAGAGAATAAAGTTTTTATCAAAATAACCAAAATAAATTATGTAGCTTGTGATATCAACATAGGATACAAAGAACTGAGAGAAATTGTTTTGGATGAGATTATCTTGTTCAATTTTATAATACTTGAGATTTGAGATGGTCCCACTAACTTTTTTTTAGTTATCTGGAATATCTACTTTATTATATGCCCTATAATTAGAGAATAAAGCGGTGGAAAAAGTATAAGCAATTGTATTTTGTGAATCCACTAATATAAGTTAGTAATTAAGGAATAAAGAGAGAAAAACTGAAAAAGTATTAAGTTCTGAATCCACCCTCCCATCTCTGTTTGTCTTACACACATTTTTTCTGCTTTTGTTTCCACTTAATTTCATTTTTCTTCTATAAATTTCTAACTGAAGTAGTACCAATCGAGCCTTTGATGACACCACTAGTCCAAAATGGTCATACAACATCCTGTGAAATTTTCATGCCAAATCTAGTTAGTAGAGATAAAAATGCTCCTCAAAATGAAGTGGGGCTATATATAATTCAATGAAGATGTTTTTTAAAACGATACGAGTTTTAATATACAATTGGTAAAGTAAGAGAGAGATAAATAAAAAATGCAATTTAAGTATTATTAGTGGATAATAAATCTCATTTTCTTATTAAAAAAGTTTCCTAATATAGAATTTTTTTTAATTTTTAATAGAGGAACTAAAATGGAAATAGTTGTATTTTTAAAGGATGAATTGAGTAGTATAATATTTAGAGGGTCAAAATAATTGCAAGTATAGGCACTGAGAAAATATAGAAAACCCTCTTAAAGAAAAGATTAGAGGGATATTACATACAGCATCAAAAACTTTTGCAAGACTGCCATGCCACAATACACATTTCTTGCATGTGAACCAATCACTCAAACATAAACAACAACAGCAGTAGTAGCATAGCATGAATCTTAACCTTTTCTCAATCAAAACAAGTGAAATAATAAAAAAAAGACAATGGTAGTCTGTACCAGAGGCGATCGAGCATTTGATGAGTCCACGATCATGCAACGGCCTGTGGAATTTTCATGCCAAATCCGCGCTTCACCCTCTCCATGCTGTTTAAGTTAACAAGTTAGTGAAAGATAAAATCCACCTCTCAAACGGACATCAAGTGATTACCATGCACGAGTCATCAGAATATGAAATAAACGCGAGGGGTATATGTATACTCACGTTGGAGCAAGTTTTCCGAGGCTTTCCAACTCCTCGCCAGTGTCCTCGTCTAGAACTCTGCCGGATATCTCTACAATGTAGGATCTATCTATCTCCCTCGGGAGACCTCTGCCTACCAGCAGATTAAGATCTTTGTGGTTCAGCTCTCTTCCATTAACATATATTTGTGTGTTCCCATCTGCACAATGCTCTGGCATAGGGTAGTTGAACTCTTCTATAAACGGCTGCAACAACACGACCACCCAAGTTGGTTAAACGAGCAAAAATTAGGCGTTCTACAAAAATGGTAATAAAATCTTACAGGGATTATGCCAAGGCATGACCCTCCAATAGCACCCCAGAATCCAGCTCTATAATCGTACCTAAATCGTCGTAAAAACTTAATGAGTTGGATGCAACATATGGAAGGAGACCAGTGTAAGAGAAGGCATACATACCAATAATGGCCGGGTTGGATCGGTCCAGCTATTTTTTCTGCTTTTTTGATCAACCGGTCTGGTATTAGATGGCCGTTGACAGTAACACTAGCAGATTCTTCGGGTCTATGTGGATCCTTAAAGCTCCCCATAATGCCAGCAAAGAATGAGCCAGCCCCTCTACCGCCTCTGCTTGCTCCACTCGATTCAAAGGTAGAGCCTGTGTTGGAGAACTCGTTCGATGATATATCTATCTCAGTAGCTGTGGACTCTTTCCTCAAAATCTGCTTAGCACCCGTCTTGCTCGGTAAAGATCTGTCAATTAGACCGCGTTCAGAGCGCCCACTTCTGTTTCCTTCGCCAGAATCCTTCACCACACGATGCTTATTCGAATGGGAATCGGAGAATTCATTACTGTCTAAGTAAGGCTGCTCAAAGTAATCTTGAAGAGTGGAGCATGTAGGAGGTTGAGGCCCCTTATCCTCTCTTGGTATATCAGCAGCTGAGGCGAAGTCTTGTGCTTCTTCCTCGGCATCAGAAGCGTACGTGGATGTAGAATGACGAAGCCTGGTCTCGATAGGCTTGCTATCTCTCCCCGGACGAGACACTTCTCTATCCATGGAGTGGAAATCGTATCCGGAGCTATCATAATCCTCAGATGAAAAGGCTGTCCTAGTTTGGCTCGGATTAGTGTCGCCTCGTCTTGAAGGCACATCACGCTTGTTGGTAGTTGTTGGTCTTGAAGGCACAGAACGCGCGTTATCAGCTTTTGGAGGACCGTTCTTAGCCTCCATGTCGAGTGAGACGACCATTTTCTTGCCTGAAACTACGAAAGCAATGAGAGAAGAGCACGCCCCACATCTGAGCTTCTTCCTGCTGCTATTCTTGCTCACGGCTTTCTTAGGAAGCATTAGGACCTCGAAACAACTGTTGCAGGTCAATAAAGGAGCGCCACCGGCTAAATGGCTGCAGTGTTTTCCCCCACCAACCAAATGGGCTCTAGCAGGGCGACGACGTGTGAAACCATCCACCTCAGAGTTCACATCACTAGGCCATCTTGCATGACTTTGAGTGGCACGAGGCCTCAGTGGAGGCTGATCGTGAACTCTCGGGTTGTAGTGATCTCTTGCACCAAACGAGCCACGATCATCCAACATATTGGAGTATTTACCACTATACGCAGCTTGCATCATTGGGTTAGAAACTGGTCCCTTGGCACGACAATGGTAGCACGAGCAAGATGGATGGTGCCGGCTGAATTCAGCAGGATACGGTTCCATGTTATCCATATACGCCACACCATCATCCACGTAAGGTCCAGACACATAGCCATGCGCAGGTGGCATCTGAAACCCTCCTTGAGCTTCGGATGGGCGCAAATGAGGCCTCGATGGATTCCCATATCCTTGAACATGACTTGGACCATATCTCGGAGGATAAAAACCATTCTCCCCCATTTCCTGCCTACGCATCAAATGAGGTGGCTCGGTGTATTGATTCTGAAAAGGCGGCCTTTTCAACGAGCTTTGCATCATCATCGCCTCATTCTCAGACGCATATGGATCTTGAGAAAGCATCCTCCTATCGAGGGGAGCCTTCTCTTTCCCCTTGTCGTTGAGATTACCCGAAAGACTCAGCTTATACTTAAGCTCGTCTAACTGCCTCAAAAGCTCGGCCCGATCATCTTCAACAAATTCAGCATTGCTCAATCCATCCACCACACCATTACCCCTACTCCTAGATGGATCATCAAAATCATAACTAGATGCGGATAGATGATCAAACGAGCCATCTTTCGCACGCCTTCCAGCCCCCGGATCCACTCGTTGAGCCCTCCAAACACCCTCCATCTCGTCACTCCTCTCCCCAACCCGGCCTGGCCTTCTCAAGCCGGCCTCATTGTCACGAAACAACACAGGATCCTCAAAATCTCGAGCCATTTCCACCTGCTGGATTTCACTGAACCTCCTATCTCTCATCACATCACCATCAACATCCCAATTCTCCTCCTTACCTAAACCATTCCTACCGATTTCAGCCCTCTCGCGAGCTCTCCTCCTCTCGGCCCGGCTCGAAGAGCTAACGTTGGACCTCACATCAGACTCAGAGCCATCACTCATCATCTCCATCACTCTCCTCTCAGAAACATTCACCATTTTTTCATATCTATCAGAAAGCTTTTCTACCTTACTACCAACCATTTCCTCAGTAGACTTCTCCGAGAATGTGTCCAAGTCAACACCTTTGTTCTTGCCTAATGAAGTCAACCATACATCAAAAAAAGGAGAAATCAATCAATATGAATCAACCAAGCATTTCTCTATCATTAACTGCATAAAATCAATCAGATTCAGAAATATACTAAACAAATAAATCCCTGAAAACACAAATCTTCCCCACAAAACATACAAAACAAGAGAGAGAAAGAGAATTACTACATCTTAGGACAGCGCCACAACCGCCACATTGATAAACAGAGAAATCAGTGACCTCCGGCAGTAAATTCTCACATTTGGGGCAACGAACTAAACGAACTTTAGCAGTTTCAGACATTTCTCTCTCTCTCTCTACAAATTTCTTGCAGACTTTAATAACAACGTATGAAGCATATGAAACATGCAAAATGCTGAAAAATTGAATCTTGGAGAGAAATGGAGACAGGGCATGGAGAAATTTCTCAAAATTCGAAAAGCATGGGAGTGGAAAAGGAAACAATACTGTTGAAAGAGAAGAATTTCAGCAAATAATTGAGTGTTAAAACGGAAAGCAGAGAAATTCGTTTCTTTTTTTCAGAGGAAAAATCTAAGGTTTGTGAATCAACATGAGTGGAAAGCGAGCACGAACTGATTGTGCTTTGGGGTTTTTTTTTGGCTGAATATGTTTGTGCTTTTTGTGTGTGTACGGTTACAGTTTTGAAGAGAGAGAGATGGGAATCTGTATGAATTTGGGATACTGTGATATTACTCTTTCTGAAACAGGGGAAAAAACAAAGACTGGAAAACAGAGTGAGAATATTTTAGCCTCCAATGAGATTAATTGTGATTTATTTTATAAAATATTTAATCACTATTATTCGAGAAATTACTTAATGGCTTTCGATATTTGAATACAGCTTTGTTTCTAATTTGACTAATTTTGTTTGGACAGAAATCAAGCAGGGAATTCATATGAAAAAACTACTACTCGTCATAGACTTTTTAGGGGATGGGTTGAAAGATAAAGAGTGATTTGGCCTTTGTACAAAAACTCTGATAAATTTTTCACATACTATGCTAACTTTGACTCCGTCTCCGTCTCCGTCTCCGTCTCCACATACATACGTATAGAGAGAGAGGTGCTTGCATCACACACCTACCACCCTGCATACCTTTTTTCAACTTTGTCGGAGCATTCATGTTAGCTGGTTAATTATTTACTACTCCTCCCATAAAGATTATACATACTAGTAAACTCGTATCGAGAGATAACTGTGAGATCGCGGAGAAGATGATGGTTTGTTTGCGGGATCCTCCTGTCGAGCAGCCAACTATCGTTCAACTAGAGATTTTGATAAATTAATTGCAGAGAAAATAAAAATGCGATAAAAAGGATAAATTGTATTTCTTCAATGAATGATTTAAAAGATAACAAAGACTCCTATTTATAATACTCCCTAATAACCTAACTTAGTGATCAAGAAATATGAAAGATATGCTAAATCAATAATATATGAAATAATAGAGATATGAGAATATTCTATAGATATACTCGTATCAACTCCCTCACGGTTGAAATTCACCTTGTCCTCAAGGTGGAAACCAACACAAAATGAAGACTGTTGTGAACCAAAATCTTTGGGGAGTTATCCCCACCTGGATCAATTGCATGCAAATGCTCATTATTAGCTCTCTTATGTTGTATGAGCTCGGACAATGTCCACTCAATTAGTGTGAACGTTTTATCACTTCCGGCCACAAACATGTCCAAAATGAGAGCTTTAATAGAGATATCACCGAGAACAAAGCCACATCTCTCATTCCTCGACAACTCAAGCAAAACATCCACAAATGGAGGAGCACCAGTCGATAGCCGAGTTGCAAAGGGTGACAATCTCTTGATCTTCTCATCAAGCAGCTTAACAAAAATATCAAGCTCCACCGTCTTCACAAAATGGACTTCATAATATATATCACCGAATTTGCTTGAACTTCTCCAAATAATATGCAAATAGAGATCATTTGACTCTTGCAAGTCCTGTAATGATCCATTGATGCATTTCTTCCATTCACTACTCTTCAATACAGTTGATATATACTCAAGTGGAGTCGATATACACCCAAATGGTAACTTAACAGAGTCAATGACGGATAGGGGGTTGGATCCACCATTTCCTTCATCATCTAACAATTTCTCTTTCGACTTTAACCACCTGTTCAATCTGCAACTGCAAAAAGGGACCCATATGTGAGCCCGACAGTTGTCCGTTGGGCGGGGCTAGTGGAGGTCGAGGCTGGGTGTGCAGTTCCCCCATGTGGCGGTCGGTGTCATCCAAGAAAGACTCCAATTTGGCGATTGAAGCAAGGGGGTGCTCGATGTGAGTGACATCCTTGGTGAAGGGTCCGGCAAGCTGCTTCCTGCAGTGATGTGGCTGTTGCAAGGTTCCTGCGATGTCGCGGTTCAAGAGCGATTGCAAATCGTAGGGTGCAGCGGAGTAGGACGACATATCGGGCGAGTACGGCATCAAAACCTGGTGTGGAACGTGACGGAGAACAGCTGGGGATGCAACGGTCGGTTGCTGTAGGGGACACAATACCGGCGTTGTGTACGAGATGCTTAACGGAGGGACTGGATGGACGCTGAACGCTGGGGCTGGTGGAGAACGCATTGCAGCGTGTGAATCGCTCAAGCGACGGTCGTTTGCATCCATCTGGGACACCAATTGCTTGACAACTGCGGTCAAGCGCTCAAGCTGTGAAGCCAAGGCAGCCAATGGTAGGTCCAGTTCCAAATCCTGCGTCTCCGTGGGTGGAGTACTCCCATGTCCTTTCCCCTTCACAATGTCACTTTGGTAAAACAATTTCATGAGCCAAAAATCAAGTCTCCTCACTATAGCCAGCAATCACGTCTTCTTCGTATTTAGAAGAATCCCAAAAATCATTAGGACCATTTACGGATTCCTTTTCTCCATAATTGATAGATGTTGTTGTGCGTTGGTGCTTCGGTGGATACCAGGAATAGGGTGAGCACTGCGGTGGCGACGACCAGTCAGGAGGGCTGCGTTGTCGTTGGTAGGGATCTAGATCACAAGTCGACGCTGTTTCGTAGCCATAAGGCGGCTGGATCAGATCTTGGTGGTGGTGTTGAGGTGTGTGTTGTCTCGGCAAGTCCCAGCAGGTAGATGGCCAGACGGTTGGGGATTCTTGAACATAGGATCTGTACTCTTGTTGCACGTGATACCAAGGTGGGTCCCAACAGGAAGGGGGTCGTGGCTGCGGCGGTTGTGTATGACGGTTGCCTAATTGAGGGTTCTGGTGGTAGGGAGTGGGCTGAAATTGATCTGCCGCGTTGAATGATGGCACATCATATGGCAATCCATTGTTGGAAAATTGCAACTCCGAGAATTGTCGTTGTTGGTACATGCTGACGGAGGATGAGAACACAGTGAAAGCACCAGATGATACGAGTAAACTCGTATCGAGAGATAACTGTAAGATCGCGGAGAAGATGATGGTTCGTTCGCGGGATCCTCCCGTCGAGCAGCCAACTATCGTTCAACTAGAGTTTTTGATAAAGTAAATTGCTGAGAAAAGAAAAAGACGATAAAAAGGATAAATTGTATTTCTTCAATGAATGATTTAAAATATAACAAAGACTCATATTTATAATACTCCCTAATAACCTAACTTAGTGATCAAGAAATATGAAAGATATGCTAAATCAATAATATATGTAATAATAGAGATATGAGAATATTCTATAGATATACTCGTATCAATTATCTCATTTTTTTCATTTTTGTCCGTCCCACAAAAATTATCCCGTTTCACTTTTTACCATTTTTTGTAGTGAATCTCATATTCCACTAACTCATTATTTCTCACATTTTATTATAAAACTAGTATATAAAAGTATGACTCACATCCCACTAACTTTTTCAACTCAATTTTCATTACATTTCTTAAAACCCGTGTCCGGTCAAAATGAGACAATCTTTATGGGACGGACGGAGTATTACTTATCATTATTATTATTATATAGTGGTAATTGTTTTTACACAAACGATTTTTTTATTTATAATCTTTTTATCTGAATACAATAATATTACCAATACTGCAAAACATATGAGAAGGAGGGTTGATATAGTTGAACATAAAGATTGAAAATTTGAAATGGATATAATTTGATTTTGCAATTGTGTGTAATAATTGTTTGTGATAATCAGGCATAAAAAATATTAACAGATGCGATTAGCCAGAATAATGATAGTAATTGAAAAAAATAAGGATTAAACGGGAAGTATCTAGTCTAACTCAATTGCATAAAAAGATCTTCCATAATTTTTTATTTCTTAATAATATGCTCCTTTAAATGTAAGTGAAAAACGAAATAAGCGGTAAGTTTCGATGAAAACTATTTAACGAGCGTATGAAATATTCGTTGGTTATTGAAGTACTCCTACTATATTAAATGAGGGTATTCAGGTTAAGAAAATGATGATGTTCTTAAATTTGATGATTGTACCTTGCTTTCGTAATATTATAGTAGTAGATTTCTTTTAGATACAAACTGGGAAATAATTTAATCTGGACAAATATCGACACATGGGCCCATATATAATTTATGACATTCATTAAATGCATAAATAAGTTTTGTAAGATTAGTATTCAAGATTTAGAATATAATTATTCATCATCGCAAGTTCGCAACCACATACATAATTCATGGACGACCAATGAAATTTATGTTTCTTTTATTTGATACTACATCATTACCTCATACCTCATCTTATCCTATTAGGGGTAATCGGTTTGCAAGATTGTATTCCGAATTAAATATATATTGTGTTTGGTTCATGAGATTCAATCTCATAACTCAATCATAGATGGATAATCATGGGATAATTAGTGATAGCTAACCCCCTATCTATGACTAAAATAATCTCACAACTCAATCTTAGATTGTATCTTGGTATTATTTAATCTAGTAAACCGAACACCACCATAGATGACATCTCCAACTAATCCAAGAAAAAAATCCTATCACCAAAAATCTCAAAGTCTGATTCTAAAACATACCTACAAAATTATACTCCCTCCATTCCCTCACAGTTGATGCGAAACTTTTCTGCATTAAGTTTAAGAAAATAATGTTGAGTGTGTTAAATAAATAGATAAAAAAGTAAAAAGATAAAAAGGTAGAGAGAATAAAGTAAAAAGTGAATAAAGTAAGATAGTAAAGTAAGAAAGAGAAAAAAAGTTACTCCGTACTATATATGAAAATGACTCAACTATGAGGAAACTTCCCGAAATGGGAAAATGACTAAACTACGAGGGAACGGAAGGAGTACTATTATTGAATTAATAATAAATGTGCCATTTAAAGTTAATACTCCTACGATGTATTAATAACAGAATGTTAACATTACGAATATTGTGTCTTAATAAAAAAATGTTAACATTACGAATAGAGTTTCGAATGTAGGAATATTGTATACTTATATCGTTATTGGCCGAATATTGTATGGTGTATGGTATTTTTCTAGTGTAATAAGAATTGTCAATGAAGTTTGGGAAGACGTGCTGTTAGTCCTATGTTCCGATGATTTGTTAAATAACGTTTAAAAAATGTACTACTAAATTAAACCCAATAGGAAACAACGATGTAACGTACTAAAAGGTGGACCAAAAATTGTACTCTGAACTAATTTAAAATTTAAAAGTTGTAAACTCTACTAGTTTTATAGTACTCCGGAATATATTTTTTTTATAATGATAGAGATTTTTATAGTATAAGGATTTATACTATAAATATTAGAAATTTAAAGATATTTTAAGAATAAAAGAGAAAATTTTTAACTTGGACTTTGGGAGAGATTTAAATAAATAGGACATGTATTCGCCAATATGTATTAAAATGATCAACGTCAGAAATTAACGCGCAAGAGGTTATATAAATCTTTTCGAAAATAAATTTATTATACTATAGTACTACTACTTCTTAAGCAAATTTTTATAGTATAGCTGTTATTTTACCTCAGTGTATACTGTATAGTATACTAACCAGAGCATAGACGACTTGTAGCTGTTCCATCAACCTACATAATCAAATGATGACGAGAATAAGGGATATATATATTGTATGATCTAATTTTACAATTTACTAATTGAAAATTAAAGTCAATGATTATGCAACTAAAATGGTTTATCTATATTTATAGTTGTTCTAATCAAGACGTGGATGCCAAACAGTTAGGTTATGCCTTAAAAATGGAGTTCTAGTGTGTTGGTGGGATATAATTAATTATGAACAGTATATATATAATGATTATTAAAATATAGAATAATTCCGTTATCAAAATAGTTGACTTGACGTAGCAAAAATAATTGTGTCACAATCATGCAATGCCCTTCTTCACGCCTGGCTAGTGGAAGGCCAAATCCTCTGCTAAATAAATCATGTTTTAAATGTTTTGTTACGACTTAACTGATACAGTTGTCGATCATAATCATAATATTCATAATTCTAATATACAATTTTTGGTTCTCACCGGATTGTATTTCTGAAAGAACTCGTCAATATTTTTACCATATAAATATACTCCACCTATTATAATTGGTGAATATGTAGAGAACATCGAGTATTTAATTTAGGAAGTAAGTAGTAACCACTAACAATATAAGACACACGAACTTGTTGATAATTAACTCCGAATTACTATTTTCATTAACTTTCTATGTTAAACTATTTTTTCTAATTTATAAATGGCAGATATTTGTTAATGTTTTTTTTTGGTTTTATGTTTTTTTAAATAGCTATTTTTCGATAAAACGAAGATTTCACAATCCCAAAAATGAGATGATAGACTGTTTCTAGAAACACCGGAGAAAATCAAACCTGAAAAGTCTTTTTTTTGGTGGTAAACATACCGTGCAAAAAGAAACCCAAGACCAGTTTTCCATATTTTACTAATTGACTACATTTTTTTTGGAAATACAAATAATCTGCAAACAGAAATCGGATAATGTTGATCATTTTATTAGGATTCCAAATCATTTTAGATTTTGATTTAGGTTTATATTGGGCTAATTTAGGCCATAAAATTTCAGCGATGTAAGCCTTTTGGACCCATTGCTATTTGCAGTGGTAAATCAATAAAATAGGTGAGACTGAATTATTAGTAGGAGCACTAAATAAAAATTAACAAGATTAGGATGAACTAATATGAATTGTGAGACTGACATATTCTAAATAAAAATAAACAGGATTAAGATGAACTAATATGAATTGTGTGTGTGTGAGAGAGAGTTGATTTAGTGAAAGAGACTACCTACTTGGTACGATGGAATAGAATGGGGAAATGGAATGGCATTCCTACCTCCATTCCATTCATTTGCTTGGTAAAATTTGGATTGGTCATTCCATTCCACATGGAAATAGTCATTCCATTCATTTTTTCTTAGGAATCTTCTTATTTTAAATTTTAACAAAATTATATAAATATTATTTTATATTATATTTAAATTTAATATCATCACAATTTTTATAAGATTATCTTTAAATTGAGATAGTTATAATCATTTAAAGTTTTGAGATTTTTTTTAAAGTTAGTTATAACTAACTTTTGGTCAATTATCATTAATACTCTAATTGATATTTTTTGTGCATTGTATTTAAACTATGTGATTAATGATCTTCTACCTTGATTTAATGATCCAATCCATATCATTTAGTCTTAGTTAGCAATTTAGAGATGAGCGAGCAATATAAAGCATCCCATTATAGTAATATGTGATTATTAATTATTATATGACTAAATAAATAGGAGTAATATCCAAATGTCATTTTAAATGTATGGATTGTAAATTGGTAATCTTTTACTAAATTTAAAATCAACTAATCTTCTAACTATTTTGTTAGAACGAATATAAAAATGTTTGATCTTTGATTTTTTACTCTATTGTTTTAGAGATTTCTTATTTTGACATGCTACCAAGAAAGATAAATTAATTAATATACTAAAAAAAAATTAAATTATGGTCATGCTTATTATTTGTATAGATTTTTCAGTTTAATTTATATTATATACACAAATAAATAAGAAGAGAAAATCATACCCATAACATTTCACATAATTCTAATAAAGTGTTATTGTATAATTACTTTTTTTATTGACGCCAAAAAAATCAATAGTGCTACAAATTATGGTATTTTTGTTATATTATATGTATCTATAAGTATTATAGAAATTTCCATAAAAAGTGATTGTCTAATTGGACGCGGATTTTTCCGTTTGTCAAAGAATTATTAGTTGGAGACAACTCGACAATTAGCAATATAGTACATGATTTTGGTTTCAGCAGAGCCTTAAAGCACTCTTACCACCAACTAATTTTCGTCAAAATCATAATTTCATAAAAGAAGTAGCAGATCATCAATTATGAAAGCTAATTATTCATCAAGCATTCGTTGTTGTGAACCAGTGACTTCTGCACATGAATACTTAGGTAAAGGAGATTGCACGATTCCAATTAATGTCAAATTAAAACATAAAACAATAGAAGCTGATAGAAAAATACGAATCAAAAGTTCAACTTTGTGGAGAAATTGAAGATCTTGGTTGACGCTTTTTACCGGTGGTTGGCTGTACAGTCTTTGTAAAATGGGATGCGAACTACGGTGAATGTTACCGGCGGTGGTGGAACGACGGCATCACAAGGCAGAGAGGCGAGACAGAGTCAGTGGGCTTAGGTCATTAGCAATGGGGCGCCATGAGGCGCGCCCTATGCACCGCCACGTCATCATTTTTATCCTCCTACCCTCCCACCTGCAGTGGGGCGCCCTAAGGCGCGCCCTATATGTTTTACTATTGTTTAGTTAATTAATTTAAATGTTTTCAAATATATAATGCAAACTAAATAAAAAAACACAACGAGTAGCTAAAAACCGGCGAAGATTGCATTGATTAAACAAAAGTTACACGATTCAAGTTGGCTAATCTACGCAATTCCCAACTTTCGGCGCAACTCATCGATCAACCCCCGGAGATATTCGGCTTGGGCGGTGTCCGTACACTTCGCCAGGGCCTTGTGCGTCTGCAACAACATCTTCGCCATCGAGGCTGTTGCCAACGACTCATACGCGGCGGCCGTCGGGGTCGGGATCGGGACCGGGATCGGCGATGGGGTGGCGGTGGTCGAGGATGATGTCGCCGTCGCCTTCCTCTTGTTCTTCGCAGCCTTGACGCCTATGGGACGCCGGGAGGACATCGGTGTGCCGGAACACTCTTCCTCCGTGTACGTCTGGTTGAGGTCCACCGGACGTACTCCGCTTTCGCTGCTCGTATAACCACCAGCTTCGGTGGTCTTCGTCCTCTTTGTCGCACCGGTGTGCAGAATCCCGCCTTGGAACTTCAGCTTGTCCCTCAAGAGCGCCCAGATGGCCAAATGCTTGAAGTCGCCGTACATGGACTGGTACGACAACAAAGCTTTATCGCGAACAGGTTGACTTGCTTCTTCACCTGATCCCAGTGCTTGCGGAGCTGCTCCCGTTGGCGCTTGTACGCGCTCGGCGGCTTCGCCGCATTGTAGCGCTCAGCTATGCGCTCCCAGTACGCGAGCTGCTTCTGGTTGTTCGCGAATATCAGGTCCTCCGATATATCCACCCAACACCTCGCCAAGACGAGGGTTTCATCCTACTGGTAGTTCGTAGGGCCGGGGGCGTACTCTTTATTCTTTGCCGGAGGTGGCAACTTGGTCGCGCGGTGCCGGATTCGCTTCTTTTTGGCGGGGGCGGCGCGGCGGAAGGGTGCGGCGGGTCGGTTTGGAGACTGCTCCATGTCAGACAAACCATACGAATTCGTACTGAATTCGGGATCATACTGCGTGTTGGCGTCAAACGGCCGATATTCTTCGGGTTCTGTACCCGGTCAACGCGCATCACCACTAAACATCGGACTATTGGGACTTGAATCCATTTCGTAGTAAATGTGAGTTTTGAGAGTGGAATCATGAAATGAAATGTTACAAATGAAGGTGGGGTAGGGGGTATTAATACAAAATTTTCGAATTTAACATTTTAAAAAAAATAAAAAACGCGTGCCATCGTCCGCGCCCACAAAGGTGCCTGATGCCGCGGACGATGGCGCGGACGATAGGCAATCGTCCGCGCTTCTTCCGCGCCCGAAGCATAGGGCGTGGGCGTAGGGCGTGCCCGAAGGCGCCCACCCACAATGGAGGCATCGGGCGCACCCGAGGACGATAACACGCCTCGGGCGTGCCATCGGGCGCCCTATTGTGGGTGCCCTTTGGGTTAGGTGAAGGGAGATAGAAGCGATGTGTTTAGTTTTATTCTCAATGTTATTTAATGTATTGCAAGTTTTTCTATCAGTATTTCACTTTGTAATTAAAGACACTCATTTCAATATATTCTTAATTTAGTACGCTTTTTTATGCATCTCGGATTTTGACACCCATTTCAATTGCGTCCTTATATTTGCGTCTCTATAGATTAATTTGCTTGTAGTGCGAGATATACATATCACGGAAGTGGTAAGAGCATCTCCAATAATCACGGACGTCAAATAGCCATCAAATAGTCTTCACACTGCCACATCATCAGCACTACAATTCTCCCGCCACATCAGTTTGCCACATCAACTGGACATCAAATAGCCCTCACATAGCCTTCACACTACCTATCCACATCACTAATAACAATTATATAATTTAATTTACACTTGTATCAACATACGGAATTTAATTTACGAGACAAATACGGGAAATTCGAATAATACTATTAAAATTTAGAAAGTACATTAATTTTTAAAAAAAGTACAATAATTTAAAAAAAGTACAAAAATTAAAAAGTACAATTAAAAAAGTACAATATTTCTATATGGAAACATAAAACATTCAAGGATGTCTCTATAAAAGAGAGACAACCTAGAATGATTTTTGTCCCACACATAAAACATTCAAGGATGTCTCTATAAAAGAGATACAACCTAGAATGATTTTTGTCCCACATTGAATGTGGAACATAAAACATTCAAGGATATCTCTATAAAAGAGAGACAACCTAGAATGATTTTTGTCCCACATCGAATGTGGAACATAAAACATTCAAGGATGTCTCTATAAAAGAGAGACAACCGAGAATGATTTTTGTCCCACATCGAATGTGCAACATAAAACATTCAAGGATATCTCTATAAAAGAGAGAAAACCTAGAATGATTTTTTCCCACATCGAATGTGGAACATAAAACATTCAAGGATGTCTCTATAAAAGAGAGACAACCTAGAATGATTTTTGTCCCACATCGAATGTGAAACATAAAACATTCAAGGATGTCTCTATAAAAGAGAGACTACCTAGAGTGGTTTTTGTCCAACATCGAATGTGGAACATAAAACATTCAAGGATGTCTCTATAAAAGAGAGACAACCTAGAATGGTTTCATAATTCACAAGCCCATTAAATATATATGGGTTATTACGAATTTATTGTATAAATTTATTTGTAAAAATTGTTTTTAAATATTAAAAACAATTTTCATAAATAAATAGTATTTTTTTAAAAAAAATTTAAATTCGAATTTTTAAAATTCGAATTAAAAAAAAATTAAAAATTTGACGCCGGTTTGGCGCCGATCCGGGACGCACAATGACGCCCGTGAGGATCGGCGTCGGAACCGGCGTCAGCGCGGGAATCGGCATGGCGACGCCGATTTTGACACCAATTTCGCCCACGCCGGTTCCAATGGTTCGGCGTCAAACCGGCGTGGGCGAAAAATCGGCGTCGCGGTGGTGACGCCGGTTATTGGAGATGCTCTAATGGTGAGTGTTATAACTCAGTACTTAATTATTAATTAAATAATAGCTATTAGATATTCAAATTAAGGGCATAAATCATTAGTTCAAATCAAAGGCCTAAATCATTAGTGTCGAAATGTCAATACGATCAAGATATTAGGTACACCAAATTAGTTGTAACTAACTTTTGAAAAATATCTCATAACTTTAAAACGCATATAACTTTCTCGATTTAAATTATTTTTTCGCACAACATATATCAAATTAAAGATAATTTCATAAGGATTCTAACGAGATCTCACTTGCATATGTTCCGATGTCAAAATTTGAAAAATTTTTCAAAATTTGAAATTTTTTTCGTACAACAACAAATGTCAACATAGTATATGAAATTTGTCAATATAATACATGTAGAATGTCAATATAAACAATGGGTTAACATTCTCAAAGCATTGTGTTGACATTCTCAAAGCATTGTGTTGATATTTTCGAAACACTATATTGACATTTTTATCCAAAACTCTAATTTGGTAGTTTTTTTTATCTTTTTCGATTTAATTAATAAAAACAAAAATTACACGTGCCAAATTTTAGACCACAAGATTTCTAAAATCCTATGGTCTTAAATTAGTTGTAGTTAGCAATAAAATGATGAGTTAACAATTGATCACTCCCCTCACCTCACGAAAAGATACTTCCACATATATATTTAGCATTTCAAGATTGTAGTAAAAATTTTTGAAATTTTTTAATTTACTAAATTAAAGATTTGTTGTTGGAAAATTCTAATGGATTTTAAAATGATATAAAAAATGTGTAATGGAAAGACATTGTTATGATTTACCAAAGAAAGAACGATTGAAGACAATTATTAATGTAGGATTTCAGCTAATATATTTATTATAGTCTTTGCCTAAATAAATATAGGCATAAATCTGGTAAACTCGTATAAGCAACACTGAAGTTTTTATGTGATGATTCAATTATAATATTATACTTAAAACATAACATCTATAAAAAAGGTTGAAATGAAAAATTAAAAAAGTCATAAAAATCTTCATAAATTGAGCATAATTCAGTTAAACGATACTTCATACTTTAATGATGTGTGATCAAAATACAAACTCCTATCTATAATACAAACTACAAACTTTAATCCTACACACTCCTTGTAAGTAATCAACGGTTAGCAATGAGATTCATATCTCAATGTCAACGACTAATACAAATTCTGTCACTGTGGGAATGTCAACGCCTAATACAAATTCTGTCACTGTGGGAATGTCAACGTCAACGCCTAATACAAATTCTGTCACTGTGGGAATGTCAACGCCTAATACAAATTCTGTCACTGGAGGGAATGTCAATGTCAATGCCTAATAAATTTTCTGTCACTGGGAGAATGTCAACAATGTCAACTCCTAAAGTTTGTATAGTTTGTATTATAGAGGGTTTGTAGATTATCATGATCCATATTTTAATATTTTAAACTTGAAAATATTTTTCGTTTAAAACAAATGTATACTTGCTTAAGAAATGTGACTAAAGACACAAGCCCGCACCCTGATGATGATGATGATCAAAATAAAAACCTTTATTAATCACATATTAATCTTCCCAAAGAAGACAATTGTAAAATTTGTGGGCAAAATAAAAACCTTTATTGTTCACACACTGTAAATGGATCTCCCATAAGCCCCCTGATGATGATCGTGCAAAGGATCATTATATCCATGAGAAATGCAATATGAAGAAAGATCTTAACTTTGGTGCAAAGGATCATTATATTTATTAAATTTGAGTTTGATTCAATTAAATTTATTTACTTTGACATTGGTGTTTTTAGTTATAAGCTGTTATATTTCTTCTTAAAGGTGGATTACTAAACAATACCACAAAGTGTCAAACTAAAATAAAACATCAAACAAATTTCAAACTTAGCGAGCTGATAATTTTCAGTTGAGTGAGGTTGAATTATTTATAAAAAATAAAGAGGAGTGAGGTTGTTGAGTGAGCTAGCGAGCTGATAATTTTCAGTTGAATTATTTATGGAATTTTACTTGTATTATAGTACTTCCCTTATCCCATTAAAAATGAAACATTTCCTAAAATGGAAACAACATCATCTTTACTTTTTTTTTCTCTCTTTCTTTACCCTCTCTTCAATAAATCATAGACAACTCTACATAATCTTTTTTTTCCTTCTGAACCGAACCAAACCGAATTTCAAGATTTCGATTTATTCGGTTTTCGATTTTTTCTCTCCCTAGTGGGTATTTATAAAAAATAAAGAGAAGTGAGGTTGTCGAGTGAGCTAGCAAGCTGATAATTTTCAGATGAATTATTTATGGAATTTTACTTGTATTATAATACTCCACTTATCTCATTAAAAATAAAATGTTTCCTAAAATGGAAACAACATCATCTTTACTTTTTTTTCCCTCTATTTCTTTATCCTCTATTCAATAACTCACAGACAACTCTACATAAGAAAATTTGATCAAGTGGTCCAAATATTTCCCTTCAAAGAAATTGTACTCCTTCCGTCTGCGAATAGGACTTCCATTTCTTTCCAGCACGAGTTTTAAAAAATGTTAAAAAAAGTGGGTGGAAGAAAGCTAGTGGAATATAAGTCCTAATTATATATATTAATTTTAAATGAGTATGTGAGTGGATTGAGTTAGTGGATGTGGAGCCTCTTTGCCATTTATAATAATTATGAATCAGGACTCCTATTTACGGACGGACAAAAATGGAAAAATGAGACTTCTATTAGTAGACCGAGGGAATAATGAATAAAGGACGACGAAAGCGAGCACTAGCATACCTCTTGTTCTATAAAATGTGTTGTTAGTCTCTTATTGGTAGAGCATTAAACTCTTAGCCGACTAGCATATAGGGTTTGCTTAGCTTTCTAGCTTCTTCGATAAACTTATATGACTGTAAAATAGGAACTTAGAGCATCCACAATGGCGCCCATCTCGGCAGACGTCCGGCCGGCGTGCCGGAGTTCGGCACGGGACGTCTGCCATTGCGCAGCGGTGACGCGGGTACGAACGTCCGCTCCGGACACCAGAGTTCCGCGGACGTCCCGATTATTTTATATATTTTTTTTGAAAATTCTATAAATACAGCTCGTTGAACTTCATTTCATTCGCACCACTTGTATTAACGAGTATCTCTCTCTCTCTACGTTTCTTTTATATATCCAGAATGGCTGGTAGTGGTAGTGGTAGTGGCTTTGGTGCGGGCGGTAGCGGTGCGGGTGGTAGTGGTGGGGGTATGATGACATAATGAGGCGAATTCATGCACGTGTGCGGGAGGCAGCGGAGAGGGAGATATAGGCGGCCTTGGCGCCGGCGGTACCTCGAACCATCCATCGTCGATCTATAGTACTCCGGGACCACCTCGCTGCACACCGTCGGTTGTACGAGGATTACTTTGCTCCGGAGCCACGATTTGGGGAGAACATGTTCCGGCGACGTTTTAGGATGCATCGTTCGCTCTTTCTGCGTATCGTGGGAGCTTTAGAGCGTCGATACGGGAATTTCAGGGTGCGGGAGGATGCGGCTGGTAAACCCGGCCACACTTCGATTCAGAAGTGCACTGCCGCAATCAGGCAGCTGGCATACGGAGGTGCGGCTGACATGTTCGATGAGTACCTCCACATCGGCGAGACAACTGCCCGCGATTGCCTAAAGTATTTTTGTCAGGGCGTTAGGGAGATATTCGGGGATAGGTATCTTCGGAAGCCTACCCCGGAAGATTGTCAGGCTCTGCTGGATATGCACGGGACTCAGCACGGTTTTCCGGGGATGCTAGAGAGCATAGATTGTATGCATTGGGAGTGGAAGAACTGCCCCGCTGCCTGGAAAGGGGTGTACACTACGGGTTTCAAGGGCAAGAATCCCACGATGATCCTTGAAGCGTAGCTGACTACCGACTGTGGATTTGACATGCCTATTTTGGAGTAGCCGGGTTGAACAACGACATCAACGTCCTCCAGTCGTCGCCCCTTTTCAACGACCAGTGCATGGGCGTCGGTCCGGCCGTCAATTTCGTCGTCAACGGCAACCAGCACAACATGGGCTATTATTTGGCTGATGGGATATACCCTATGTGGCCCGTCTTTGTGAAGACGATCAGATGCCCAACAGAAGAAAAGAAGGTATATTTTGTGGGTCGTCAGGAGGCAGCGCGCAAGGATGTGGAGCGGACATTTGGTGTGCTTCAGGCTCGATGGGCGACAGTGAAGGGTCCATCACGGCTGTGGTATGCTGACAGCATCACCTATTATCATGCATAACATGATTGTCGAAGATGAATGTCCAGCACTGATGGATTAGGCCAATGATGATGCTGATGCTGCGGGTCGAAGCCACGGCGTGGCCACCGGCAATGTACATATGGGGATACCCCATGACGAGGTCGAGCGAGTCCGTGCATTTTCCGACATGCGCCAAAAGCAAGCCCATATTCGGCTCCAGAACGATATAATTGAAGAAGTATGACAGCGGAGGGGTCGTCGTTGATGGAATTTGTATTTATTGAAGTGTACTTTTTTTTTGTTTTTTTGGTTGAAATGTACCTTTCTTTTTTATTTAATGAAAATTTTATTCCGTAATCGTGGCGAAATTTTTATTCCGTAAATTGTTTAATTTGGTGAATTTGTGAATTTTTATTATTGTGGGAAGTCCGTCGGGATGTCCTTGGGGATGTCCGCCATTGTGCAGTGGGAAGTCCTTATGACGTGGCAGGAAGTGTTTTTGGGATGACCGCGGGGATGTCCGCCGGGATATCCGCACCCCTGCGGATGCTCTTATATTACTTGTTTAAAAAGTAGGAACTTTGGATATAGCACCAGTTTTAATTTGTTTTGGTGAAAGTTTGCTTGATATTATAAATGAATTACTCACCTCTTAAAAGGCCTTATAAGCAGTGGAGGACACAGAAAATATAGTTAGGAGGGGCTTCATTGTAAACTTCGTTCGTCCCATGGTAATTGAGTCGCGTTTCTTTATAAATCGTCTTAAGATAGTTGAGTCATTTCTTATATTGACAAAAAATTTATTCTCTCTCCGCTTAATCTCTAAGCATTCATTTTGCAATTTCCGTTAAAAAAATGCTCCAACTAAGATGAAATTATAAAGTCAATATCATAAATTTCATAAAATTTAAGCAAAAATTTTATTCTCTCTCATTTTTATTTTTCATATTTTCATTATCAATTTCGCATAATTAAATCAAAGAACTATTTAAAAACTAAATTTAGAATGATTAAATTAACCAAGGAAATTAAATAAAAGAGAAAAACTGAACTTATAGATTAAAGCTACAAAATATTCTCGTGAATTATGTGGGAAATTGTAATAATATATTGTAGATTAAAATTTAGAAAAAAAGAGTAGGAACTCTACTATTATATTCGGAATCGATTGATTGATTAATCATTTATTAAAAACTAAATAATCTATTTGGAATTTAATGTACATTTCCTAAACGGCATATTCACTTTTATTTTAATTGAACGCTCTTCCCATCGCAAAGAATACTCCCTACATTCCATAGTAGTAGAGATATTTCTTTGTGGCACGGAGATTAAGAAAAAAGTAGAGAAAAATAAAGTAAGAGAGAGGGAAAGTAAATTAGAAAAAATGTATTGACTTTTACTTAAAAAAAGGGAAATGACTCCACTACTATTGAACGTACAAAAATGACAAAATGATTCCACTACTATGTAACAGAGGGAGTATTATTATAATACTCCCTCCGTCCCCAAAGAATATGCACTTTAAGTTTGACACGAATTTTAATGCAAAATTGGTAAAGTAAGAGAGATGTATAGAGAAAAAGTAATTAATGTATTGTTAGTGGGAATGGGTCACACCTCATTAGAGAGAAAAGAATTTCTAAAATTAGAAAATGAATATTCTTGTGGGACGGAGTAAAAAGAAAAGAGTGCACATTCTTATGAGATAGATAGAGTAATATAGTAGTAATAAATATATTTGACTTTAATAAGGTAGTCTTCTTCCTCACGAATACGAGCAACAACCATTTTATTCCCTTTTGCCTGTGTAATTTTTTTCCTAGATCAAGTTCAGCCCTTCCTGTCATCCAATTTTCAGAGATTTATTCTTCAAACTGCGTTGATTTAGGAAGGGCTGGTGAGAGTGATAAAAAATTTTAAAAATTTTTGAAGTAGGAAAATTCACAAAAATGACTTCTTGGGAGGAGCTTAAGCGTTAAGCCCCTCATCCTCTTTTGCTGTGCCCGCCAATGATTATAAGAGGAAAGATTATCCATACTTATATAGATGAGCTAGGATCATCACTTAGACGACGTGAGACAAGATTTAAGAGTTTTAACATGGCCCCTGACGTATGGGCCGGAATGACACATTAGACTTTCATCACGTCATCACGTGGGTATGCAAGAGAAGTATCATCGATTGAGCCCGCTCTAATACCATATTAGAAATGGGTAACACTTTTAAGGGGTGAGTGATCAATTTCTAATAACAGATAACTCCGCAATTGTTAGATCTGGTTGTTCGCGACTTGTTTCGATCTCTTTTTTTTCTTCGACAAAGTTTCAACTTTCAATATCATATTTTATTTCTTAAGTACAAGTCATGTGTTAAGTATGATGAACAATTAATGAAATCACCACAATGTGAATATTATATTGAATCAAGCAACTAAATTGATAAGTAAACTACTTCTGTCAAACAAGCAAGCCTGATAAGAACGGTTGGCCAAATCGGGCAGGCCTTCATTTTTTGAACAGACTTTTAATGTTTTTTGCGAATAAACAATTGGACAAGCTAGATTAGCTTGGTTTCTCTCGAACTACATTTAATGACCCAGTTCATCATTGAAGAGCCTAGACCTATCAATATATATTAGCTTTTTTGTTAAACGAAAATTAAAGCAATTTTGTATTTTCGGAGTTACATGACACAAAGATAACGAATTTGCATTTCGAGTACATAAATTAATTGTTCTTATTTCATTCGATTTAAATGAACTAGTATTAACAACCGTGTTATGCAAATGAAATAAAAGTTTCAAATTATAAATACAAAATAAATAAATATATAAAACATTAAATCATGTATGGCTATATCTTTCACCCAACTATTACATTAGTACGCACAAAAATATGGTCATTTTCATTTATGGAAAGTTATCCAAATTTATTACTCATATACACCAAGTTATTTATAACTTATACCACCATTAAAACATTACTTCAACTACTCTTCCCCCCTCTCATACTTTACAAATTTTATCTTAATTTCCATAGCATATTATATGCATGTATTTTTATTGAACGAAGAGAGTAATGTACATAAATATAATAGTTTAAGAAGTATAAAAGAGAAATAGGAATCAAAGTTATAAAGAACAAAATCTTATCTTATAAAAGAAATCAAAATCAAATAAATTGTACCTTTTCATATTACCTTTAGTATCCACAATCTTATCTCATGACGCAAATTATTTTGTCACAATCTCATCCTATGAATATCATCACCCAAACACTATCATTTTACTTAATTAATATTTTAACATTTATTGAATATATGTACTATGCAAGTTTAGAGAATTTGTTTTTCTTTCATCCAAAATAAAATTATAATAAAATTTTATATAGTTATACTAACTTAATAATAACTTATAAAAAAACTAAATGTCTCAATAAAAAAATACTTAAATCGCAACAAATATTATAATAGTAAGTACCAAATGGATCTTTAACACTATAAGTTTTAATGACTTAGCATAACTTATGATGTATGGCCAAAGACTAAATAATAAAGAAATAAAAACAACTTCATCTCTTCATTTTCCCTTCAAAAAAGGTATCATTGTCTTTTGACTAAACTGACACTTTAAATTATGATAGATAAACTATTAAAGCCTAAAGTATGCTATTTGAAATATGGAATACATGGATAAGAAAATATTCCACGGACGAAAATTTAAACCTATTTATTGAGTAAGGGAATACAAACTACCGAGTATCCGAGTTTGGAATATGTGTTAGTCTGGGGTACATGAGATAGAAATTTGCCAGACGAAACTTACGCGGGATAATAAGGAGGAAATTATACGGAATAAACTGAACAAAAAGGAACTATAAACAGAAAGGTAATCATAGTCGAGGAGTCATCTTTCCGCAAGATGAGATATGCCCTGGTAGTGCTCTTGGATTAGCGTGTCATCCCCAAAGATAAAACGACTTCGTCTAGTTCGTTGCAGCACCGCAGACAGAACAAGTTCTGACAACCTATATGATGGCGATGACAGAGCTTCGATAGAAAGACAATATAGAGAGGGTGAGAGCTTATGCTATGCCAAATGCTTGAGTGTGTTGTGTGTTGGAATTCATGTGATGCATGCTATTTATAGGCCGAGTCCACTGCAGGAGGTTGCTGGAGTCAACACAGACATAATGTCTATTATCATGCCATTGACTGAAATCGTCGAGGGTTACTAGACGTTGCACTAGCCGTTGTGGTAGGTGAAGAGCTCGATGCATCTGGACACGCTATGCGTCAGGGTCCATCGTAGACCTTTTAACACATGCTATGCGTCAAGATCAGTCGTGGACAAGCCACACGTCGGGGTCCATCGTGAACACGCCGCATGTCGAGGTCCATCGAGAACACGCAATGCATCAGGGTTCATCGTGGACCTGGCTGTGTGTCTGCCACAACATATTCCGATCACGACATAGACAACATGGACCTTGGTATGTTTGAGGTGGTCCAAAAATATTAGGTGGGGCCAATGACCAGCCCAAAAGACCAAGATCCAAGTCCAGGGCTCGCGGTCTCGGCGAGGCGACGGCGCGTACGTGTGGGCTCTACATGTAACAAATCATCTTACTAAATGGAGTACCTCTTTAATAAACTTCCAATTTCCAATGTGGGATTTGGTTAATTTATCCATTGGGATAACAGAGTGCGTCTTACCAACCAAGTTACTACGAGCTAGGACTACAACAGTTGATATCATACAATTAAACTTGTAAGTGTTCTTATTAGTACATTCCCTACAACAATAAAATTTATGCTACACAAACGAACCAAAACAACAATCCTGCCCCCCAACAAACTAATACGCAGTGCTGAAGTAGCTCCTGCTGGCATTCACAGACAGGATCTGCAGCACCGTGTTGTTCGTGGGCCCCACGCACCGCGGCGTTTTGAACTGGCTGGCAGCAGCCCCGAGCCCGACGTAGTGGTCCAGTATCTTGTGAAAAGTCCCCTTCCTCACGATCCGGAGCTCCAGCGCCCCGATGGTGCGGACCTTGCGCGAGCTCAGGTACCCTGCATCCACGAACGATCTGTCGAGGCAGTTGCAGCATTCCTGGAGGAGCTCGTCCTCTGGGTCCCCGCTGATCTCCCAAAAGACCACGTAGTGGCCGGGCTCCATCGTCAGATCCACTCGGCTGGTGAAATCCACGACCTCAAGCTTCTCCCCCACCAGCAGCTGGGCCGCTGCTTCCACCGCGAGCTGCAGATCCTTCTCTGTATTCTTGTCGATGTTGATCGTGAGCAGGAGATTCCTCCTGCAGATGAACTGGAGCTCCGGAGTCGAGTTGTGGAAGCCTTTAACCTTCACCACGTCACCTAGCCTATAACGGTACAGCCCTGCAACGACACACGAGTGTCAGAATGACGAATTTAATAATCTCATCTCAAACGATCATCACAGCAGCCAGTCAGTGATTCAGTCCCATGTCAAATGCAACGAACACAACTGAATCGAATGAAGAGAGGATTCTCGTGCGATCATCCATCGCAAAAAGGCCGACGCGTAGTTCCTATCTCGGTCAGCTAGCCAGAAAACAATTGTATAAGTGAAACAACGCTTCAAGACATCAACTGTAGCAACCATCGAGGCAGGAACACGTTCAGGCATCGACTAGATACACTAAACGACTATGCATCACAACATTTTTTTTCTCTATTAGTAGTTCAACAAGATGAACATTGTTTAACTACAACATAGCTACATTTTAATTTAAACACAATAAAAGCGGTGAGAAACTGAAGCCGAAAACTTGGTTTGAAGAAATAGCTTAAATATGTTTATATTGTCAGAAAACAAATATAGTCAACAGATGGAAATGCAAAATTAGCATCATTTATGAAATAAGTACTGTTTCTGAGGCCTAACTCATCCAGCTGGTTATATCACGTGACACAAAATAATATCTGAATCAAATTAATTCAATGATTTCAGAGTAGAGGAAACAGCTAAACCTGCAGAAACTTATAAATACAATGTCCAAATTTCCAACAACCACATGCCAAAGCATTGAAGCCAGTTTTTTCAATTTCAAAATTACCAATTTTGTATGAATCTTGCACTGTAGTATCAAGAGGAGTCAAAGAGCTTTAATTAGTGGCTAAGTATTAGCAAACATACACATAATACGACGATATCAGACGAGAAGCAAGCACGGTTTCAAGAATTGAATTGCATAATTAATTTGAATGAATGTTTGTGTACCTGCAAAATTGGTGACTAAGATCTCATACTCCTCGTCTATCTTGACATCGGTGAGCCCTACGGGCTTCGCCTCTTGCCCTTGGCTGTTTAGATCCTCTCTCAAAGGGATAAACTCGAAGTAGCCAATATTAGGAGGCACGGAAAATGTGGCCACCTCTGGAGTGAGCTTGGGGTTGACGTTTGCACCGATCCATCCCTCGGAGGATCCGTAATCTGCGCTCAACAAAGGTAGCTCACCAGCATAATGCCTCAATTTTTTCAGATACGGCTCCATGGATCCGGTCATGATCCCGTATATGTACTTGGTGCTAGGAAATAGCTCTTGGATTAGGCCGTACCAATTGCTTAGCCCCGAGATCTTGCTGTAAATGGTATCCGCTAGATCAGGATCTGGCTCGAGCAGCTTTGCCATGGCTGCTCGGATTGGTGGGACAGTAATCCGGCTGCTCAAGGTCCCTTCGTGGATATCAGTGACGAGTTCTTCCCAGACTTGTTCAAAGGTCCGGAAAGCGTGGACTATGCTGTGCGCGAACGAGGACGAGACCACCTGGACCTCGTCTCTGAAAATCAGTCCACATAGAAGATGACAGTACAACGACTGGTGGAAATCTGGTCCGAATATGACTTCATCCGGGCTGCAGCATGGCGTCTGCATCGTCCTCATCATTTTCTTGAACTGTGCATTTCGGTACACGTTGGTCGTGGCAGTTCCAGCAGCTAGCCCGCCTTTCGTCTTGAATTGCTTGCTGCCATAGATGAACTGCAACGCCTTCCCGTTCCCAATCGGATACTCCCTAAAAAACCAAATCGTTCCACACTATAAAACACTAATCATCTCAATACACTTCTCACAAACAACACAACTACAACAGCATTACTATAATCATGACCTTCATCAATGCAAGGGAAGGATGATTAACCATAACTATATAAAAACAAACTACACCATTAGATTGTTACCTATTCCTATATGCAAACGACGTCTTGCATATCTGCATCGTGCTCTCCATCAATTCGTCGTTGAAAGGCACAAGCTTAGGCTTCCCTTGAGTGGTACCAGAACTGCAACAACATCATTTGCAAGCCAATTCAAAACCATTTTCTTTCAAGAATTAACTATAAAATACAGTTTATGAAGGCTCCACCTCAAGGAGATGGTGGTGATTGGCTTTCCGGTGAGGCAGCAGGGGCTGTTTCCATCCGCGATTCGCTGAATGTAAGGCTCCAAGTCACTGTGGGAGACAATGGGAACACAATCCTTGAAGCTATGAGAATCAGTTCTCCCATTGAGACCCCATCTCTGCAAATACTCTGTTCCACCATTTTCATCCAAGATTTTCCGCAGAGTTTCCCTCTGAACCCTCCCTGCGTCTCTCGACAACGACTCGAATTCCTCAATCACTGCCTCTGGATCAAATCTGTCCTCCATTTTCTCCAGCATCTTCACCAATTCAATCAACAAAGCTGCAATTTTTCATAACAAAATTATGATATTGAACAAGAACAAAGCTAAGTAAGAAGTGGTGATTCTGAAAAGAGCAAGCTATACATTAATAAGCCTAAATCTACCTATAGATTAAATTCAGAAACAAATGGTCAATCATTGAAGTGCAAGAAATATATAGCTTTATTAGGCGAAAAGGTGTTCAAATTAGACGCAAGTCAACTGAAAGAGGAAAAAGAAAAACATAAGAAATTAAAGTGTAGCATAAAAGCAAGATCCGTATTTCTCTTTTGGAGAGGATAAATGATAGCTAGCACAATTATATATGGTAAAATAATAACAAAACTGACAGATTATTATTTCCAGATAAAGAAAATTCAGATTCAAAATCTAGGAGGGCTTCTAAGTCACATCTAAATTTAATGCATGAAAATAAAAGTCAAAGAAAAACCGAAACTTGAGATGAAAAACACTTGAAAAAAATCCCATTTTTCCTCCATCAAAAGTCGAACAAAGCAAACTTCAAGAAAGTGACTTTCATCAAGAAAAAAAGAGAAATTCATCATTTTATTTGTATCCACCAAAGAAATAGAAAAAAAAACAGTATCACGGCAGAGAAGCAAAACCCACCTAGAAAAGCGAAATCCCACCGACCAAATATTGAGAAGGAAGCATAGATCAGAGAGAGAGACAGAGAGAGAGAGAGATGAAGCAGAAGCAGAAGCAGAAGCAGGAAGCAGGGGGAAGCGGGTGTATCGATGTAATAACGGTTTAGATGGAAGTGGTGGTCACTGGTCACACTAATTAAGAGAGTGTCAGTGCGATAGAGAGTGGGAGAGAGAGAGTGGGTTTTTATAGAGGAAAAGATTGGATTTTTATGAAGGAATTCGGCCAATGACAGAATGAGACAACAGGAATTGGAGAAAATATGGGTGTCGATCTAATGGAAGATACTTTTTCATTGCCGAGTGGGAGAGAGAGGGGAATGGATCCCCTGCTGTGCTCCCACCACAGCAGGGAGTGCTGTGCTCTCACAGCCCAATTAAAAAAGCAAAATTTAATTAATATTTTAATATTTTATTTTATTAATAAAATATTGTGCTGTGAGAGCACAGCACTCCCTGCTGTGGTGGGAGCACAGCAGGGGATCCATTCCCGAGAGAGAGACACTGCTGCCATCTCAGATTCATAACTCACTTATAAAAATAAACCTATTTTGATCTATCCAATATAACTTTTTCTTTATATACTACTCCGTCCTAATAAATATGCAACATTTAATTTCCGACACAGAATTTTATACAGTGTTATTTTATAAGTTCATAAAAAGATATTAAAGTAAAAGAGAAAAAAAAAGTTGAATTAATGTTCTTTCCATTTAGGAAACGTTTCATTTTTATTGAGACTACCCAAAAAGGAAAACGTTTCATTTCTAGTTGGACATATGGAGTATTTTTTACTGCTACTCCTAGTAGTACTATATAAATTTGTGTGATTATGCTATTTTTATGAGATGGAATGACTATTAATTTTTTATCATAATTTAAGTGGAGAAGCTCTCTACTTCACTAGTCTTTAAATTTGTATTTAAAAATCTTTCAATTTAAGTAATAGTACTATTAATTATTCGATTGTCAAAATCATTCAATTGGAGTCTATTTACACTTTTTCTATATTCCACAAGCCCACCATTGAGTTCATGATATGTTTGCAATTATAATATTTTAGTTTTTTTTTTTATCAAAGTTGGTTCAATTATACTACTATTATTTTCACGTGTTGTAATTACATCAAAGGTCCATAACTAATAGTAGTACTGAGATATACACCAGTAAAAGTAGTGTGATTAACCATTAGTATAATCGTTTAACACAAAAAATTAGTAGTAAAATATTGTAACTTAGAATTTGGTAAACAATATTATCTGATATAGGCATTCATGACGTGCTTTTGTACGTGGTAAATTGTTAGGATCAATTTGGACCGACAAATCAGAGTATTAAGTTACATACCATGTATACTCATTTCTTATTCGATTCAAGTATACTACAAATTTCTATTAAAGTATTATCGTTTTCTTTTATTATCTAGAATAAAAGATTATTTGCTATTTAAATATTTTTAAGGGGTTAAACTACATTAAAAAAAATATCTATTGTATAATAAATTTTGAAACAGTGAATGAACACATTTTGAAGCAGGAATGTCAGCACTTCTATCTGTATTTAAGGAAATGGTTGCCATATTTTAAATAAAAATTTAAGTTGGAAATTTGAAAGTTTTTGGTGCTTTTTCCGGGCAGATTTTGTCTACTGTTGTGGCGCCATTTTTCTTGATAATAATGATAACTTTGTTATGTTCCATTTATTTAATGATAGACAACATGCTTTGTTATGCGACATTTTTTTTATCAACTGGGTAAGATTGTGGAAATTGACTAATATAGGATCTTAAAAATCTTACTCGAAAAACAAGTGGTCTCATATTTTAATAATAACGATAATTACATAAAAATATAATCGCATTTATATATGATGGTTTGGTGCATGATGGGGCTTGTTTGGAAATATAGTAAAAGAGAGTACGGGGTCAACCAGCAATTAATAGATAATAAACGGGTCTTAATTTGCATTAATTATGAGCTGTTGCTATCTTCCTGTATAGTCCTTAACTCCAAAAGTTATGCCTCTTCACTCTTTATAAATTTTATACTTCATTGGACAAATTATTGAAAAATAATAAAATTAAGAAAAAGATTTATGGTTTCTATTTCGGATTTTTAATGTTGCAAGAGGAAACAAAATTCAACAAAATTAAAATTTATTGGTTTTTTAGGCAATTTATCCTTTTATGTTTTTATTTCGTTTACTATAGTCTAACCTAGAGGTTATATATTGATGGGATTATAATGGTCCCGAAACTTTCAACATCGAAAATAGAAACATTTTCCATGATACAATCAATTAATTGGATTTGAAATATAGATAAGGAGGTGGTCCAATCCAATGTATTATCTATTTGTTAATGATATCTCGTAGTTGAAGCTGCATCTGATTAATTCTATTTATTTATAATATGTGGATATTAAATTTTGTTTTAGATTTGTATGCCGACATGCATAACTAAGTTTAGTTGTGAACAGCATAAATATGACTTTGAATTATAAACAAGTATTTCCATATCCATATGCATTTATTCCGAAATTAATGTAATGCATGTAATGCGTGACGTGTGCCTATTTCAGTTATAAATTTTGTAATTGGGAATTTCCGGATATCATAATACAACCTTTTAAACTTCACTTTTAGCTTAGTAAAATTTAGGAATAGTAGGGATCAATTATAGAAATACTAATAATTTCCCAATAAAGTTGGATAAATGGATTCTTACTTCGGAAGAGCTTGAAAAATAAGTATGAGAAGCTCATAAAAAAGCATAACGTTGGCACTTTAATACTAGTGCACCACTATTTTATAATATAATAATATTGGCATCATTATCTATATATATTTTATAAATGGGGTTTTGAATTATATAAATTTTGTTAATTTAATCACGATCCCACTAATAATTTATGCAACATAAAAACAAACTCAATATTTTTTTGCACTATTTGTTTTTTCTGAACCCTCGAAATCTTAGAATTAGATTGAACCCTATAACTACTATGCTATCTGTATTTAGTGAAACCTTGTCTACTTTTGTTTTCCTTTTTAAGGTGTATTGGATAAATAGAAAGTAATGACTCTTATTGTGAAAAGCAAGTTTATGGTCCAAACTCACAAAATAAATACTAGTAGTATAATTTTTTGTAGTTTACGATGAATATATGCTCTTACATACAAGGACGAGTGAGCTATGTTACACATGCATAAAATATGAAACAAAAAAATCAATTGGAATGGTCCTTCTGACTCTTGAAAATGTCTAAATATCAACCAACGCCATCTTCAACATCATAATTAATTAGCATATCTTCTTTCATTAATTATAAGTTGGCACAAGAGATATGGATCTATAGTCCATCTTAGCAAGAAATATAATGCAAAACTTAGACTTTTGTTCATTTATAAATCACTATATACTATGCCTTACATTACATACACACATTTTTTTGCAATAATTACATTTGTTGTCTTAGGAATCAGGGGCAAAATAGTAATTCAAGGTGACCAACATATATTTTCTACTCCCTCCGTCCCACAAGAATATGCATTCTTTCATTTTAGTCCGTCCCACAAAAATATGCATTTTCTAATTTTGGAAAGTCTTCTCTCTCTAATGAGGTGAGACCCATTCTCCACTAAGAGCATCCACAATGAAGACAGAACTGAGCTCACTGAGGAGACAAAATTTCGAACTCTCTCTTTCTCTGAGGGGGACGAAAATTCTCAACCAAAATTATTGTCTTTTCTGTCTCCTTTATTCTTCTATTTATATTAAGTCACATATTGGGTCCAGTCAAGGATCTAAGGAAGAATTTGGAACAGGCCTCACTCAATTAGCTTTTTACTAATTAAATTGAACCCACAATTTAATATAAGCTTATATTGGAATATTACAAGAAGCCACTACAGAAGTAATATTGCACTGCCTTCCAAATCCGAAATTACAAGTATTCCGGGTTTCCTTTAGTTGCATTTAATTTATTTCCCGCGCTTAAGATAGAAACATCCATTAATTAATTATTGTCTGCTATGGACTTAATTAATTAACATATTTTAATCTCCAAGAGTGGACTTAGCAAGAATCTCTTATTTATTATTCATAGAGTAATTAAACTCCAACTGGCTAGGTTCCGAATAATAAAACCTTGTTTTGAGCTCCTCTTGTGGATGTTATCAAACGAGACTCTTCTCGCGCACGATTCAACATAATAGCAATCCTAGCACCGCTAGATAATGATCGCCACTACCCAATATACCTGGATCGTTGGGTGACGAAAAACCCGCACCTTTGGTAAGTCAAAGTAGTAGATGCTCAATATCGCATGCTCAATGCTAACGTACATTGATTAAGAAATTAATTATCAAGACCTCGTCTTTCAGTAGATAGCATAAAGACTCGTCTTGCTGTTAGATCCATTCAGTGTTATACCACACCAACGTCATCTTATTTCAATAAGGCTTAGAAATAATCGGACTGACATTGCAACCTTTCACGATAGGTAGTCTAGGCCTATCTAGGTTGTGAAATTCTTATTTTTCTTTGTTTAGAACTGACGGTGTTACCTTAAATTGGACGACGCCCACAACCGGTCTACTAAAACAAAGACTTAGACTTTGTTACGTTTGCTTATACATTTAAATATGCAATAAACAACCATTAAATGTAAAACATAACAACATTATGACAAAAAAATAATCTGTTGCATTTATTGGAAAATAACAATTAGAGTTTTACAGTATCCAATCACTCGAAAGGTGATTTCTAGTATACAAAACCCTAACAATCTCCCACTTATACTCAAAGCAGCTTTCGAGTATACAAAATGGTAGTGCACACGTCTAAAATTTCTCCCACTTATAGTGAAAGCGAGTTGAGGTCTCGAATGAGTCGAACTCACATCCCTTCAACGTGGCACTCGAACGGTTTCACCGCCAAAGCCTTTGTAAAAGGATCTGCCAGGTTGTTCTCTGACTCAATCTTGACCACTTGTATGTCTCCTCTCTGCACTATATCCCTGATGATATGATACTTTCGCTCTATGTGTTTGCTCGCTTTGTGAGCTCTTGGTTCTTTCGAGTTTGCCACAGCACCAGAATTGTCACAATAAATAGTGATGCTCTTGAGCAGATTCGAAACCACACCTAAATCCATAAGGAAGTTCTTGAACCATACAACCTCTTTTGCAGCCTCCGAAGCGGCCACATACTCGGCTTCCATGGTAGAGTCCGCGATGCATTTCTGCTTCACACTCTTCCAAATTACGGCTCCACCTCCTAAGGTGAACACATATCCTGAAGTAGATTTTCTCGAGTCCTGATCAGCTTGAATGTCTGAGTCAGTATATCCCAAAGGACAGAGCTCGACTGCATTGTAAACTAGAGCATAGTCCTTAGTCCGTTTAAGGTACTTGAGTATGTTCTTTACGGCAGTCCAATGTCCTTGGCCCGGATTCGACTGATATCTTGCCACCATGACAACAACAAAGCAAATATCAGGTCTAGTACAAAGCATATCATACATGAGACTTCCAACTGCCGAAGCATATGGAATCCTTCTCATTGTTTGAATCTCAGACGGCGTTTTAGGGCACATCTCTTGAGATAAATGGATGCCGTGTCTAAAAGGTAAGAAACCTTTCTTGGCGTCCTGTATGCTAAAACGACTAAGTACTGTGTTGATGTAAGGTTCTTGAGATAAGCACAACATCTTCTTTTCTCGATTCCGAAGAACCTTGATCCCGAGGATGTGTCCCGCGTCTCCCATATCCTTCATCTCGAACTGGTTCGACAACCATGTTCGTACTGATGACAACATCTTTTTATTGTTTCCAATTAGAAGAATGTTATCAACATATAAAACTAAGAACAACACATTCCCTTTATCAACTTTCTTATACACGCAGCTTTCACTTGGGCACTTTTCGAATCCAAACTTGCGAACAGTTTGATCGAAACATTGGTTCCACGATCTAGATGCTTGCTTGAGGCCATAAATGACCTTCTTAAGCTTCCAAACCATGTGTTCTTTGCCCTTTATGGCATATCCTTCGGGGTGTTCCATGTAGATGGTCTCCTCAAGACTACCGTTTATAAACGCAGTCTTAACGTCCATCTGCCATACATCCCAATCCATATAAGCTGCAATAGACAATAGTATCCGGATCGATTTGAGCTGGCCACTGGGAAGAAGGTCTCGTCATAATCGACGCCTTCCTTTTGGGTATACCCCTTGGCCACTAGTCTTGCCTTAAAGACTTTAACTCGTCCATCGGGTCCACGTTTACGTTTATATATCCACTTGCTCCCAATGGCAGTACAGCCTTCGGGTAGGACGGACAAATCGTAGACGTCTTTGTCTATCATAGATTGTAGTTCCGAATCCATTGATTTTACCCATTCGCAATGATCGACATCTGTCTGCGCCTCCGCAAAGTTCCAAGGATCTAATACATTATTGTCCGAGGAGTGATCCATAGATTCTCCCAAACCAATGTATCTGTCGGGCTCATGCGAGACCCTCCCACTGCGGCGCGGCACTACAATATTTTGAGTAGAAGTTGAAGTTTCGGGAATTGTTTGTACACTTGGTACTCGTTCTTGGGTAATGGAACTTGTGACAGAAGTTAGCTCATCAAGAGCCACTTCACTGCTGGGTTTATGATTCATTACATAGTCTTGCTCTAAGAATGTCGCGTGAGTACTCACAATGACTTTCTTGTCTCGGAGACTAAAGAATTCATAACCTTTCGTCCCTTTGGGGTATCCTATAAACAAACATACCTTCATCCTTGATCCTAGCTTAGTTGGATCATTTTCCAATACATGAGCCGGGCAACCCCAAATCTTGAGATGTGCTAGATTGGGCTTGCGCCCAGTCCACACCTCATAAGGAGTAGTAGGTACGGATTTTGATGGTAAATTGTCTAAAATATGGCTTGCTGAAAGCAAGACATGTCCCCAAAACAAAATAGGCAGACGTGCATAACTCATCATCGATCGAACCATATTTAACAAGGTCCTGTTCCTTCTTTCAGCCACGTCGTTCTGCTGGGGCGTGCCCGGCGCAGTCAGTTGGGATTCCTAATCCGATAAGTAGTCCAAAAATTCGGCACTGAGGTATTCGCCTCCACGATCAGATCGTAGGCTTTTGATATTCTTTCCATGATACTTCTCCACAAGAGTCTTAAAGTCTTTAAACTTGTGACGCACCAAATAGACATATCCAATTTTCGAGAAGTCATCAATAAATGTGATGAAGTATCGAAAACCACCTCTTGCCTCCGTAGACATTGGTCCACATACATCGGAATGAACGAGCTCAAGTACTTCCTTGGCCCTATTGCCCTTAGCCTTAAAATGCCTCTTGGTCATCTTGCCTTCTAAGCATGACTCACACTCATGAAAATGTTCCTCCTCTAGACCTTTGATAAGATCTTGTTGAACAAGAGAATGGATCCTCCTTTCATTAGCATGACCAAGTCTAAGGTGCCATAAGTACGTTTCGTTCATTGAACTTGAAGGTTCATTTCGTTTCTTTGAAATTTTTGATGTTGTATTGAGTTCTGATTTGCGATTATTAAATTGTGTAGAAGTGATTGTGTACAGATTGTTTTCCATGATACCACGACAGATATAAGAACCATCTTTCTTAATAACGCAATTGTCATTAAAAGAAATCGAATATCCATCAAAAACCAATTTAGAAACTGAAATTAAATTTCTTCTAAAAGAAGGTATCAACAAAACATTCTTTAAAATAAAAAATCTATCACTACTAAAATGCAAATAAATGTCTCCCACTGCAACGGCCGCCACTTTGGTAGCGTCGCCCAGCTGGACTTCGATCTCACGATCAAGTAGCCGTCTTGTCACCTGCATTAAGTCTGGATCAAAACAAATATGATTAGTGGCTCCTGTGTCAATAACCCAAGTGCAAGTAGATGTCAAAGTCAAACATGACTCAACTACTAAAGCTTGGTGCATACCTATAGCCTTGCCCCTTATAGGACAGCTTGGCTTCCAATGCCCCTTTTCTCCGCACTTGAAACACTTCCCCGATGGCTTCTTGTTTGCCCTTTTCTTCTTCTTTCCCTTAGCCACTTTGCCCGATTCTGAGTTCGGTGCCTTCCTTTTTCCTTTGCTAGGCTTGAAGCCAGAGGAACGAGGTGCCGAAGTCATCATGGCAGCCTTAACCTGGACCATAAGTGTAACACCCCGACTTTTTCTATCATTTTTATTGTGTTCTTGAAAGGACCGTCGTTTGTGCATCTGGAAATATTTTGCCGTTGTTCTTTTGTCGAGAAAAAAGATTTTACTCTTTGGACCAAACAATTTTTCTTTCGTAGCTCAATTTGAAAATGAGCCCAAAACATAGATTTATTCTCTCTTTTAAAACCCACTTTTGGAGAAGCCCAATTAATTCATGAGAATTAATCGGCCAACACCCAGACTTTTTGTTCCACAAAATATGGGGATAAACTGCAATATTTTATCCACCAACCTGCAAAATCTCAACAACAAGAGATTATATACGGTATTCCACTATCTCATCCACCACAAATATCATAACGGCCAATCACACGATCTCTCTCCACGTTCTTTCATTTTCAAGAAAACCGCCGTCACCCCGATTGAGAAATCCACACTTTCTCTCTCACGATTGAAATTAAAGAGTGAATTTTTCATCATCAATTGAGGAGAGAGAGTGAAGTCATACTGCAAAAATGAGCGAACCCACGAAGAGGAACGGCACTGGAGGGGCGGCTGCAGTTTTGCATCGCGATCCGAGCAGCAGCAGCGCTTGCCTGAACAGCCGAGGCTGGAGAAGTCGAGCAACGGCAGCTCGGGAGATGTACCGCAGCAGTAGCAGCGGCTGCTCATGACGAACAGCAGCAGGGGCTGACCGCGACGATGAAGGAATCACTGCTGGAACGCGATGGAGTCTCGCGGTGGCATGATTTCGGATGGAGCAAGGCAGCGATAGAACGGGATCCACTCCGGGCTGAACCGATGTGGAGCTGCGACGGAGGAAGGGTGAATCAGCGAGCAGCAGCAGCAGCTCCTGCTGCGTCGCGGCATTGGCAGCGGTGGTGTTGTATTTTGCCGGCGGAAATCAGCGAAGGAGGAGAGAGACGAGACGACGAAAGCACCGTCGGCTGCTCGACGAGTCTCGAACAGCAGCGGCGGCAGGTCGTACGAGCAGACAGCAGCAACAGCCGCAGTGGAGGTCGCTGGAGTGGGCAAGGCGCCGGCTGGAGCAACGACTTCGGCGCAGGATTTGTGAAGAAGAGTCGAGATTTGAGAGAGAAAGAAGACGATGGAGGGGATGAGAAGTGAAAATTGAGAACAGAGGGAGAAAGAATTGACGTGAAATTGGGGGAGAAAGATAAGTGATTAGGGGCTGCTCTTTTCTTATTTTTGGGCCAAAGTAATAATTGGGCTTGTTAAATTTTAATTTTGTTAGTTTGGGTATGCAGTTGGGAGTATAAAATTAGTTGGACTGATTTGAATACAAGAATCATTAGAGCTCGGGTGACCTCAAAAATAAATGAAAGACAAGACAAGCTTGGACTCGAGGAACGGATCTATCTGCAAATAACTTGAAGTCGAAGTAAGGAATTCAAATTCAGAAAATCTAACGAACGAGGTGGGCTTTCTTTTTAAATATGGGCAATGCCCCAAGTATACTTTTATGTGAAAATGATACGAATATTTGTCATGCCGTGTTTTGTTTTATTCTATGGAACCTATCTGATGTGGCTTTTGCCATCAATGGATAATCGAATTCGGGTCTGTCTAGGGAGTGAGTCCCTATTCAGGCTAGTGTACACCAATGGGGATCGTGAGCCGTCTTTTGGGTCGGCCGGTCTAGTGACTTGGAATGTGGCCACATTCTTTGTCATCAATGGATCAGATATGGTAGACATCTATGGGAAAATGACTGATTAGTCGAGTTTTACGATGGAAATTATTTTAGTGTCTTGGGCGATTTCTAAAGTTAAAACCCCAAGGTCACTCAATGGTGGCATGATAAATACTTTTTATAAAATGTTTTCGGCATGAGTCCACTGAGTGCATCAAGTACTCAGCCCTGCTTTTCTTTTAAAAATTGCAGGTTGAGCGTGACGGGTGTGGTGGGTGTTGAGCAAGACCGTTGAAGAAATTAAGTGTTTAGAAAGTGTCATGTCTTCACACGTGGCATATTCCTTCTCTCAAATGCTTCCGCTAAGTAGTTTTCATTCTTTTGGGCTCTTGTATCGTTAAATATTGTTTCTTTTGAGTTGTTGATCGTTGAGACACTCTGATTTTATTCGAGCTATTCCCATTTGTTTCGGGCTATGGTCGATTTGTGTTGTTTTCCCGTTTCTTCCCCGCTTCTTTAATCCTCCCCTAGTCGCGATCAACCGTGTTTTCTATCCTTAGAAAATGCGGGCGTGACAATAAGGTCCTATGCTGACTGAAGCTCAGTCAATAGTTCTGCCAAGGTGTAATTCCTTTTATTCATCTCAAAGTTGAGCTTGAACTGCTGGAAGCTAGGGGGAAGACTTTGAAGGATGATTGTTACCTGGGACTCGAGATCGATCGTCCCTCCCAACACCTCAATCTGGTTGAGGTGGCCCATCATCTCGAGGACATGGTCCCTCACAGACGAGCCCTCCTTCATTGTCTTCGACATGATACTCCGAAAAGCTTGAGACTTAGCTGTTCGATTTTGAGTACCAAAAAGATTCTTGAGATTCTGCATAATTTCAGTGGCAGTTTCCATGGCAGAATGCTGATGCTTGAGTACTGAAGACATAGATGCCAACATGTAGTACTTAGCCATCTCATTCGACTTATGCCACTTTCTATGTGCATCTCTGAGTCCTACCGCAGCGTTAGCCGCCGGTACTAGAGGTCGCGGGGTTGTGAGCACAAAGTTGTACTCTTCAGCTGTAAGAACGATGTCCAAATTTTATTTCCATTCTATGTAATTTTGGCCCTCAAGTTTGTTTTCTTTGAGAATTGCAGAAAGAGGATTGAACGACATATTGACGATTTGATTTGCACTGCAAAACGGAGTATTTTACTATTGTCATAAACTTATGTAAGAAGTTTGATTAGATTAACTATAAAACTTTTCAATATCTTACAACTGTAAAATTAAAATTTTGTACCCTCCAGAGGAAGTCAATACGCATTAAAATCTTACAATTTTACTGGTCACAACACCGACGAATAGTCCAGAGACCACAGAGTGACATGGCCGCCTAATGTTGCCTAAGCAAGACCACCGAATTTAGCATTACAGAATCTCATTTCTACAACACACTCCCATAACAATGCTTATGTGCTGCTAACAAGATCAAGCTATCTCATAAATCCTGTGTGAACTTCGGAATCTCGTAGTTTCTTAGGATTATTGTCCCCACAGAGCAGGTGGCGATAATATTGGAAACCACATTCTAGTTCATACCATTTATATTTGAGAAGTCCGCCATATGAACTTGCTATTTCTTAGGATTATTGTCCCCACAGTGCAGGTGGCGATAATATTAGAAAAAAAGCTTCATAAGTTGCAGACCAATTGGTGGAGACCATATACAAACATTGAGTTCGTAATTATAGCTTAGATATTTTGGGTTATGGTTTTTCTTTAATTATCCTTAGCCTTGAGGCAGTTTAAGGCTTAATTAAATTCTGTTGGTATTTAATTTGCTGGATAATCAAATCTTTTATTAATTGGTGTCTTCCTTTAGGAAATTATTGTTCTAGAATATAATTCTTATTCATGTCTACTATAAAATATGTCTAAAATAAATACATTATTTAATTCTTAATAAGATATGAAATATTAAATTCAAATTAATTCCATGTTCAAGATTAGGAAGAGATATTTCATTATTTAATGTATTCATACATATCTATCCTTTTTAGGATCTTAGATATATAAATATTAGGAAACTATTAAATTATTCTTATCCATATCATCTAGAAATCAAAACAATATTATTTATTTTCATAGATATAGAAAATAATAAAAATATTTCTTAAATCTAGATAAATATTAGGAAACTATTAAATTTTTCTCATCCATATCATCTAGGAATTAAAATAATATTATTTATTTCCATAGATATAGAAAATAATAAAAGTATTCCTAAAATCAAGGCAAATCTTCCAAAAAGATTTTATTTCCATTAAATAATAATATTTTAATAATATCTTTTAATAAAATAATTAAATAATCATTAAAATAATCCTTCATCGTTATCTCATCTACGAGGTTCGCACGAACGATGAACGACGAAGATCCGACGAGTTCGTCGTCGAATCACGACGCACGCAGCGTCTCGGCCACCGGCGCTCAGGTGGCGCGCCAGCGTCTCGGCCAGCGTAGCGCACCAGGTGCACTTGCTCTCGGCCGTCGGATGATGAGGCTCTCGGCCGTCTCGGCACGTCGGGTGACGCGGTCCTCGGCCAGCAGCGCGCACGACGGTGGCGCTGCTCTCGGCCAGTTGCTGTCGCCCGTCTCGGCCTATCCGAGCGACGATGCTCCCATCCCAGCGGCACACGGCGCGCGACGCGGCGCGTCCGTCTCGGCCAGTGGCTCGGGACTCCGTCTAGGACCTTCCGCCTAGGGTTGGAGTTCCCTCGCATCTCGGTGTCTCTGCCGGTTCTCGGTCGAACCGCCGCACCACGCCAATATCCATGTCGGTCTTGACGCGGGTGCGTCTGGGGCCTGCGATCTCGGCCTAATAATTTATGCAACATAAAAACAAACTCAATATTTTTTTGCACTATTTGTTTTTTCTGAACCCTCGAAATCTTAGAATTAGATTGTACCCTAAATTAGATTGAACCCTATAACTACTATGCTATCTGTATTTAGTGAAACCTTGTCTATTTTTGTTTTCCTTTTTAAGGAGTATTGGATAAATAGAGAGTAATGACTCTTATTGTGAAAAGCAAGTTTATGGTCCAAACTCACAAAATAAATACTAGTATAATTTTTTGTAGTTTACGATGAATATATGCTCTTACATACAAGGACGAGTGAGCTATGTTACACATGCATAAAATATGAAACAAAAAAATCAATTGGAATGGTCCTTCTGACTCTTGAAAATGTCTAAATATCAACCAACGCCATCTTCAACATCATAATTAATTAGCATATCTTCTTACATTAATTATAAGTTGGCACAAGAGATATGGATCTATAGTCCATCTTAGCAAGAAATATAATGCAAAACTTAGACTTTTGTTCATTTATAAATCACTATGTACTATGCCTTACATTACATACACACATTTTTTTGCAATAATTACATTTGTTCTCTTAGGAATCAGGGGCAAAATAGTAATTCAAGTTGACCAATATATATTTTCTACTCCCTCCGTCCCACAAGAATATGCACTTTTTCATTTTAGTCCGTCCCACGAAAATATGCATTTTCTAATTTTGGAAAGTCTTCTCTCTCTAATGAGGTGAGATCATTCTCCACTAATAGCATCCACAATTATGTCCCACTCGGGCGCCCGATCGCGCGAAATCGGGCTCGGGTGAGATTGGGGGTCCATTGCAACGCGACGCCTGATCTCACCCGAGCCCGAGTGACGCGTTTTCATTCTTCATTTTTTTATTTCTATCTATAAATATACCTTATTTTCACTCATTTTTCACACAACTCTCACACATCTCTCAACCCTCACACAACATCTCTCCAATCAAACATCTCTCTTTCACCCACTTTTCCAAAATGTTTCCAGAAGAAAGATATAAATCGAGCTATGTAACACGCAATGTTTGCTTTCGGGAACCAGATTCTCGGAGGTATTCGTGCAATATAGGAGTAAGAGCAAGCCAAAGAACAGGCACTAAGGCCCATCCGTCACTGGAAATCCGTCCACCAAGAGAATGGAATAGCTCATCAACGTCTGTTCAAAGACTACTTCGCCGATGAGCCATGGTGGGGACCGACGGTTTAGGATGCGGCGAGAACTGTTTCTCCGCATTGTTCAGGCTGAAGGGATTGGCAGCGGAAGCGTGCATGAATTTACCGATCACATAAATTTGATCTATTTAGCAGATTATTTAGACAAATTCTATTCGCATAATTATCACATGTATCATGCTCATAACTTGAATTAAAACATGCTTTAGCATATAAGATCCCTAAAGCATGCTTACTACGGAATTAGCCAATTTACCTTGTTGATTCAATCAAGAATCGATGATGGCTTGCGTCTTCTCCACGTGAAGATCTTCAGTACTCAACCTCGGACCTTCTGACTGGTGCCCCGGACTATACGCTGATATTTGTGTAGGCAAATCTCACCAACGTACTAGGACTTGAATAACGAAGACAGAACTCAGCTCACGGAGGGGGCAAAATTTCGAACTCTCTCTTTCTCTGAGGGGGACGAAAATTCTCAACCAAAATTATTGTCTTTTCTGTCTCCTTTATTCTCCTATTTATATTAAGTCACATATTGGGCCCAGTCAGGGATCTAAGGAAGAATTTGGAACAGGCCTCACCCAATTAGCTTTTTACTAATTAAATTGAACCCATAATTTAATATAAGCTTATATTGGAATAGTACAAGCAGCCACTACAGAAGTAATATTACACTGCCTTCCAAATCCGAAATTACAAGTATTCCGGGTTTCCTTTAGTTGCATTTAATTTATTTCCCGCGCTTAAGATAGAAACATCCATTAATTAATTATTATCTGCTATGGACTTAATTAATTAACATATTTTAATCTCCAAGAGTGGATTTAGCAAGAAACTCTTATTTTTTATTCATAGAGTAATTAAACTCCAAGTAGCTAGGTTCCGAATAACAAAACCTTGTTTTGAGCTCCTCTTGTGGATGTTATTAAACGAGACTCTCATCGCGCACGATTCAACGTTATAGCAATCCTAGCACCGCTAGATAATGATCGCCACGACCCAATATACCTAGATCGTTGGGTGACGAAAAATCCGCACCTTTGGTAAGTCAAAGTAGTAGATACTCAATATCGTATGCTCAATGCTAACGTACATTGATTAAGAAATTAATTATCAAGACCTCGTCTTTCAGTAGATAGCATAAAGACTCGTCTTGCTGTTAGATCCATTCAGTGCTATACCACACCAATGTCATCTTATTTCAATAAGGCTTAGAAATAATCGGACTGACATTGCAACCTTTCACGATAGGTAGTCTAGGCCTATCTAGGTTGTGAAATTCTTATTTTTCTTTGTTTAGAACTGACCGTGTTACCTTAAATTGGACAACGCCCACAACCGGTCTACTAAAACAAAGACTTAGACTTTGTTACGTTTGCTTATACATTTAAATATGCAATAAACAACCATTAAATGTAAAACATAACAACATTATGACAAAAAAATAATCTGTTGCATTTATTGGAAAATAACAATTAGAGTTTTACAGTATCCAATCACTCGAAAGGTGATTTCTAGTATACAAAACCCTAACACAGGCGATGGAGGCGCGCGACGAGTACTTCCAGCAGCGGCAAGATGCGGCCAGCAAAATCGGTCTATCCCCTCTTACGAATTGCACGATTGCGCTTCGTTAGTTGGCCTACGGCACCACGGTGGACATGTTCGATGAGTATCTTCACGTCGGGGATACAACTGCCGGGAGTGTTTGGCAAAATTTTGTGAGGGCGTGGTTAACGCCCTCGGCGCCACATATTTGCCCAAGCCGAATGCCGAAGATTGCCAGTTTCTGATTAGGATGCACGATAGGGTGCACGGCTTTCCTGGAATGTTAGGAATCATTGATTGTATGCACTAGGAGTGAAAGAATTTTCCGAAAGCGTGGAGAGGCCAATTCACCAGTGGGTATAAGGCTACCCACCCGACGATGATCCTTGAAGCCATCGTTGACCACCGTCTTTGGATCTGACATGCTCACTTTGGCGTGGCGGGGGTCAAACAACGATATCAACGTGCTGAACACGTCGAGTCTCTTCACCGAGCAATGCAATGACAACGATCCGATTATCGAGTTCACTGCTAACGGATGACATCATCATATATGGTACTACTTAGCTGATGACATATACCCGAGATGGCCAGTCTTCTTGAAGACGATCTCATGCCCAACGGATCCGAAGAGAGCCTTTTTTGCAAAGCGGCAAGAGTCTTCACGGAAGGACGTGGAGCGAGGATTCGGTGTGCTTCAAGCGCGTAGGGCAATAGTGAAAGACCCAGCTCGTTCCTGGTACGGGCATCATATCGCCAATGTCATGTACGCATGCATGATTGATAAGGCTAATTTCATGCATGGGTTGTAGGGTAAAATTCTCGTAATTGCGGGGTCTAACATATGTTTTAAGCCAGGTATGTAGAATATTTTCGCCAGACCCAGGAAAGGAAAAGGACATTTGCATGGTCCAAGGAAACTGGCGAATAAGTGAGCGATTTGGAGAAAAGTTACTAGACGGAGGAAATTAAGGAGCTGAAGGGTAGAATGGAGATTTCTACGAAGGCTTCTAGAAGATTATGTCCGCACCTATATAAAGAAGAAAGCATGCAATCAGAGGGGACCTTCTCGGTGGAGGCCTGATGACCAGGTTGCAGCTCTAGCTTGCTGACTTCTACATACTTTTGGGTTTCATCGGGAAATTATGGGGGAATTCTCGGGTTTATTTTGCTAGTTAGTAGTTGGGTAACACCGTCCTTACAGAGGGCGAAGAAACAATTTAATCGCTTTCATTTTACTTTACTGTCGTGAATTTCACACGAGCTTCGCCGTTCGAAGCTCGGCCCTGTTGCTGTTGCATTACCGTTGTTTATGAAATTTCTGTTTCCATATTTGAGTTGTTGATTAATTTCGATTATGGATGCCATTTATTTTGAGTTTGATGATGCTGTGGAATGAGATGTTTGATTTCTGTGTTGATCAGAGCAGATCGTTCGAATCTGAAGTTATGGAGTTGATTTTGTTTGTTGTTGGGTTCGGAAAGCTTAGATCCGGAGTGGATTAAGCATCCGGCGGTTGGATCTAAAACAGGGTGATCGGAGTTGATGCCTAGCTTTCGTATTTTCGTTTCATTTCGTCTAGTTTATGTAGATCTATTTTATTTTCGGCTAGTCGCAAGTTTCCGACGTCCGAATTTTTACATTCTGTTTGAATCTGGGTTCGTGATCTGTTTTCTTCATGTTTGTGTTTGATTCAGCTAATGAGACACATGTTGCTGTTAGTTAAATCCTTAGTTAGTTAGTTGCAGCATTTCGTCCGTACTTGTTATTTCTGGAATATGGTCCCCACTGTTACTCACTTTCTGTTTGGCTATAGTAGGAAGTTGTTTGCTTAGTCTAGGGAGTTAGTTGGTTTTTTTTAATGTTCGTTGTCAGCGTGATGTTTACAGTTCCTAGGTCTAGTGTTTGATTTTGTGCCTAGGTCTAATAATAGTTAACCTCAACCCAATTTGCGTGGCAGCAGCCGTTTTCTAGACCAAACTCTTTAGATGCTTTCTTACGTGTCCATCTTCGTGGGATCGACCCCTGCTTCTCTATACTAGTCTATAGTATAACGGGTTGAGGGATCTTTGAAGCACGAGCTTGTGTGTCCAACGACTGAGTCTTCTATATTCCCTTGAGTTCCTAGACCTAGTGATCTAGTGGATTCACTGGAGTTAGTAGCTCGACCTAGAACAACAGAACGCACACTGCTCGAGTCACCGCTCTTCAAATGGCGCCGTTGCCAGGGATGGATGGCGTAATTTGTGATTGTGTTTAGAGATTTTGGCGTATATAGTTTTGATTTTTCTTTTTCCTTTATTTGCAGTTTATGAGCAGAAGCTCATAGTTTGGAAACTGGGGTAACTCGTCTGGGTGGAGATACGATCGGTTTACTTGGCAGGTCAAGGACACAGCATCTACGGTCACCACCAGATTGGGGTTATCTACGGGAGATCCATTTCCGTTTGGTTCAGAAAGTGAAGAGGATTGGAATTCGTCAGGAAGGGAGGATCCCAAATCATCTTCAGAGACAGATACAGAGGAGACAGAAATCGGAGAAATGCCACACGTAGTCGATCCAGATCCGGAGATTGGTTCGCTCACTGCCCTTCTAGATGGTGAACCAGCCCAAGCTATAGTGATGAATCTGCGCCAGAGAGCCATTGAGATCAAGACGAACGTCCTCGGCATCCTACCAATATTCTCTGGGCGTAGGAATGAGTGCCCGTATGAGTTCTTAAATGAATTCAGCAAATTGTGTAGCATTCAGAAGAGGGCAAATGATGCAACATATGATGATTATCGCCTGCGCGCGGTTCCTTTTACCTTGAAAGGGGAAGCCAACACGTGGTTATTAAGGTTACCCCCAGATTCTATCCGCACATGGAGGGACTTTAAATTGGAGTTCCAAGATTATTTTTTTCCATCCAACAAGACAAATGCTCTGAAGAAGGAGATAGTGGAATGCAAGCAGGACTACGACGAGTCGTTGAGCCAGTATTGGTCACGATTCAAGGGGTTGCTAGACGCCTGCCGGAATCACAGAATGATCGAGGCAGAGATTTATTATTTGTTCTATGAAGGAGCAAACCCCGAGTTGAAGGATTTGATGAACTCCTCGACCGGGGGAAATTTTACGAAGAAGAGGGGTAGCGAGGCAAGAGAGATTCTGGGAAAGTTGATAGAGGCTAAAAAGGCATACGACAACCCGAGGAATGTCACGAGGAGAGGATCTGTAAATGCGCTGAGAGAACAAGAAGACGAGAGAGTCGAGGCAAGAATAGATAGGCTTGAGAAAGCACTGTTGAATGCAATCGAGAAAACAAACTCACCTCTTAGTTTACCAATTTTACATTAAAATCCGTGTTGAACCAAATTAAGTGCATATTCTTTAGGGATGGAGGGAGTATGTAGCACTGTCGTACTTATTGTGTAGTACTCCCTCCGTCCCCAAAGAATATGCACTTTAGGTTCGGCACATGTTTTAATGTAAAATTGGTTAAGTAAAAGAGAGGTATTGAGAAAAAGTAATTAAAGTATTGTTAGTGGAGAATGGGTCCCACCTAATTAGAGAGAAAAAAATTTCTTAGAAATTGTATATTCTTGTGGGACAGACTAAAAAGGAAAGAGAGCATATTCTTGTGGGACGGATGGAGTAATATTTTTTTTCAAATTTGATTTGTGGTTTTAGTTAACCATCAATCACCGATTAAATCACACTTAATAACTAAATTGACCGTAACTTGTCTACCATTAGCAACGGACTTTTCATTCTTAATTTTGTTGTCATCATAAATTTATATAGTTCAATCTTAATTAAACATCTTGTCAACGTAATTTTCATTTACGCAGATACTAACTAAAATTCCAGATAAATACTCAGAGAACCCACAACAGCAATCCCGTTGGGGTGCAGTCCCATCCCACCAGGAGGGGATGCTGTTGCAGGTGTCTCGTCCTGGATGGCCTCCCATTATCAGGATTTGTGCCCTTATTTTATGATCAAGTAACTGATATAAATTTTAAAATAATCAATTAGTTACTGTTATTACAAATTAACGACAAAATATGGAGTAATTTATATTTCTCATTCATCAATATATCAATGTACAACAAAGAATATATAACCACCTAACAGATTACTACTACTCTCTGTTTCATTAAAGATGACTCACTTTTCTTTTTAGTTTATCCCACTCAAGATGACCAATTACTAAAAATGGAAACACATTCATCTTTACTCTATTCTCTCTCTCTTATTTTACTTTTTCCACTTAACAAACAAAATAAAGCTATATAAAAAACTCGTGACGCCCAAGAAAAGGGTCATCTTCCTTGGGACGGGGGAGTATAAAACTTTCAATTTCCACATCGATAAAAGGAACACGGGTAATCAGTAGGGGAATGGATCTTATGTTGTTGGAACACAGTAGAGGCTACTGTACCATGAAACGCAACGTTTTGCATCAATCAAACCGCATCCTTCCTTTTTTAAATATTGAAACTGAAAATCTATTCAGAGGCGATAATATTCAATTTTTTCTAGTTAAGCTCTAACACTTCATCTATTGATATTACATTAATCACCTTCCACGCACTCCTATAAAATCAAACAATTATTTATGTTAGATACTGATTTTTTCTACTAGCATTACATACTTGTAATAATAAGTTGAATGAATCAACTTATAATTTATTTTAATTCAAGTTGAATTGAGGTGTAAATTTATTTTATTAAATGAAGTATTATTCTCTTCGTTCTATAAGAATATGCATTCATTCTTTTTCGTCTATTCCATAAGAGTAAACACTTTTTAATTTTAGAAATTCTTTTTTCTCTATAAAAATATGACTCATTTTTCATTATCAATACTTCGTCCTATAATAATATACACTTTTTAATTACATTTTATTTCTACATCTCTCTTTCTTTATTAATTGTGCATTAAAACTCGTCATCAGCCAAAAGTGCATATTCTTTTGAGATGACGAGAATATTAGTGAAGAATGGTACCAAGAAAACTTTTTTTTTCTAAAATTAGAAAATGCAGAATTTTGTGGAATAGATTAAAACAGAAAGAATGACCGCTCCATTAAAACAAATGGAGTATAGTAAAATCATGAGCCGCCATCAATTTGCTACCAAATCTATACAAAAATCTTTAAAAAATTAATTCTAATAAATTGAAATAATTAGTGACGAAACGATGTGGCTTTGGTTCCCACTCCCACCCCGTTTATTATTTTCTTTTGGACTTTGCTCTTTTGAATGAATGGATATAACGAATTAAACACGTGTCGTGGTGTTCAAAATTGACCAAAGTTAATTGGAATATACCAAACAAAATGACACCAAAAAGGATAAGAAAAATAAGATTAAAGTTCAATTTGTAAATATAAATTCGTGTCTCAAATAGAGAGATACGATTAATCATTTGTAAACACAAAATACATATTTTTATTGTTATGGATTCATGCAATAACCTTTTATTAGACAAAAATTGAAAAGGCAGCGCCGCAAATAATATAAATTGAAATTTTCAAACGATTGCCGAATTTGATACCTAAAAGAAAAGGACTTTATAGTCGGTGCCTAAATATTATACTACTAATAATTCTTATCGCATAGTATTATCTTTGATATAGGAAATTTAAATTATCATGCAAGGAACTTCAACTCGTATTTCACTAATTTTTTATCGATATTTTATATCCAAGAACAAGAATGAAAAAAAAGCTAAATAAAATCTGAAATTTTATTTGTCCTCTGCAAATACATGTCCATATTCGCTGTATGATTGCAGAATAAAACAACGATGGCTTGATTAATAAATAGTAGAAGTAGCATTAAAGGATAAAATGAATATTTTGTCATGCAAAACCAAAAAAGGGTCACTATTAATAGGAGGCATCAAACATGTTTATTTGGTGCCAATTGCAATTTATTATTCAAAACGAAATTAATTCAAATATACAAAAGTCACAATCAATTCGGTTTTCCGTAAGCTTTATTGAGTTCATGATTCTGTCAAAACTGTAAGAAGTGACCATAATGAAATGAGAAAACACACAACTAAAATTAGATTAAAAATAAAAAATTTGTATAATATTAATTAGACTGTTGGTAAACATAATAAACGGTAGTTAGCATCTTCAACTCAGACCGTTGGTAAATTTAGACTGTCACTGTTGACTATTGGGCTGGTTAATTTGGTGGACTATTATTTTTGCTGGGCTTGGAATTTTGTTTGGCCCATCAGGTAAGTTGGGGCTGCATTTGCCCTAGCCCATTACTGGATTGATATACTCTCTCCCTCTACTCACCGCCTCACTTTTTCACTCTCTACTCTCTGATTTCTCTCACTTCTCTCTCGAGTTCTTGAGTTTCCCTTGGGTTATCCTTCTCTGATGTTTCTCTGGTTGTTCCACCGTGGTTTATCACTGATATTTGTGTGAAAACGGTGTGTGGGTTTGAGATTAGCAACTACTTCGGTTGTTAGGGTTCCAGAGAAGTTAGGGTTTCTTGTGGAGAGGTTTCTGTGGTTGTGAGCTTTGAGAGCAGCTAGATCCGGTGTAGTGGAGTGGTTTGGAGTTGCAATCGGTGGTTTGTGAAGAGTCTCACCATTGTGCTCAACGTTGCTCCATTGGATGCGTTTTTGGTGAATAGATCTGTACTATTGGCGGGTTTCTGAGCCATAGCTATTTGATCTATGCGATTCCTTTGTTATTTCATTGATTACTGCATGTTTTGTCATGATCCGAGAGGATCTTTCATATTAGTCTAACTAGCTTCCTAGTGTGCAGGATCATTGGAGATTACTTGGAGTTTCTTGGAGCTTCTGACCTAGAAGACTCTAATTGAGTCAACAGCTCTTACGGCTTGATAACTTGTAATAGCTAGGTTGAACTCAGTTGCTTGGTTGATGGTCTGACTGAGCCATCTTGTAAACAAGACCAAAGAGGTCTCGGTAAATAGTGAACCCGGATAGTCTGATCCCTACAGTGGTATCAGAGCCACGGGGGGACTATTCCGGCACTCCGAGTCGCTAAAAGGAGGTGGGCAAGTGGAACCCTCCCTCGAGTGGGGGTTTGCTCTGGTAAATTGGCTGAATCTTTCTGGATATTTCTGTTTTCTGTTTAGTGCCAACTATAGGATTGGGATTTTGTTTCTGGTAGACAGTCTTGGCAAGACTTAGGTTTTCCTTGTGTGTTTTCTCAGTGTTTCTAGCTTCCGTGGAGTGTTTTCTTTTTTTTTTTTTCTCTCTTGTGCTCTCTGCTTGAAAATCTCCTATTGCTTGACCACCAAGCATATTGTGCTGCCTAAGTGACCCCCTGCGCCCTCCAGAAGTGAGTGATTGCGAACTGGGATAGCCTTAGCCGGCCTTGCTCGTGACAGTCAAGGATTTGAGGTTCTTTGTGTGAAATCTGTGAATCTGTGTTTGTCTGTTGCCTTGGTGTTCTGCCTTTTGTGATTGGCTGACTGCTTGTTGTGTGTTGGTGTTAGTTTTCTTGCTCTGTGTGTTGCCAGAAAATTTTCTTGGTTTTAAAATGGCTCAGCCTGTCAACTTGGTCCCTTTCAATGGTAAAAATGATTTTGTGATTTGGAAACAGAAACTAAAGTGTGTTCTTATTCAACAAAAAATCTTCAAATGTGTTGATGGCACTTTGCCCACTGATACCCCTCAAGAAAAACTGGATGAAATGAATGGATTGGCCAAGGCCACCATTATTCTCAATTTGTCTGACTCTGTGATTAGGAAGGTTAATCATATTGAATCTGCTTCTGAAATATGGAAACACCTTGATACTTTGTACACTGAAACTTCTATGTCTTCAAGGATGTATTTGCTTGAAAAACTCTTTAAATTCAAGCTTGATTTGTCAAAAGATATTGATGACAATGTGGATAGGTTTCAAAAGCTGGTTCAAGATATTAAAAGGTCAGGGGATAAAACTATTGATGAATATACCAGTATTGCCTTGATGAATGCCATCCATGACTCTTACAGTGATGTTAAAGCTGCTATTAAATATGGCAGAGATACTGCTCCTCTTGAATTGATTATTAGCTCTCTTAAGTCTAAGGAAATTGAATTAAGGGAAAGGGCTTCTGATAAATCTGCTACTAACAAGGTGTTTAATGTTAGAGGTAGACCTAATTCCAGAGGGGGTTCTGAGTCAAATGGAAATTCTGGTTCCAGGTCTAATTCTAAAAAGAAATACAGATCTAGGTCCAACAGTAGAGACTCTAGGTTTGTGAGGAAATGCTATAATTGTGGGGAACCTGGGCATTTTAAGAAAGATTGTAATAAGCCTAAAAAGAACAAGTCTCCTAACAATAGTGGAAACTTTCAGATTGAAAATATTGCCAATCTTGCAAAACTTGATGCTGAAAATGATACTGTCTTTATGTTGCATGATATGGTGTATATGAATACTTCCCCTGTATGTCAGTTTACCTCTAATGATTGGTTGTGTGACTCTGGCTGCACTTATCATGTTAGTCCCTTCAAGCAATTGTTTTCTGATATTAAGCCTGTGGTTAATACATATGTGTCTATGGCTGATGACAAGAAGTGTGCTATTCTTGGTATAGGCAATGTGTGTTTGCAATTTAAAAATGGCTATGTGTTGAACTTGAAGGGTGTAAGATATGTGCCTGAGTTATGCTACAATTTGTTGTCCTGTACTGCCCTTGAAAGTGATGGCATGAGTGGTAAATGGGGGGAAGGGAGCATGAAAATCTGTAAGGGTTCTATGTGTTTGTTTAAAGCTAACAGAAAATGTGGTCTTTATGTCTGTACTACTGTGCCTCTGACTTGTGAGAAAGCTTATGCAAATGTTGTCAAATCTGATAAATTGATGCTGTGACATAATAGACTAGGTCACATGAGTGAAAAGGGTTTGCATATTCTGAAAAAGCATGACATCTTATCTGACTCAGATGTTCAAGGTGATTTACCTTTTTGTGACACATGTGTGCTAGGTAAACAACACAGGGTCACATTTCCTTCTCCAGTGCCTGCAAATATTAGCTCTAATATCTTGGAATACTTGCATATGGATGTTTGGGGCCCTGCCCCTGTGCCTTCCCACTCTGGGTCTGTGTATTTTTTATCTATCATTGATGATTTTTCAAGAAAAGTTTGGTGTTTTCTGATGAGACATAAATATGATGTGTTTGGAAAATTTACTACTTGGAAAACCTTGATAGAAAATCAGACTGGTAAGAGGATTAAGGCTATCAGAACAGATAATGGTTTAGAATTTTGCAACCATCAGTTTGATGATTTGTGTGCTGGGCATGGCATTAAAAGACATAAAACTGTTCCTTATACTCCTAAGCAAAATGGAGTAGCTGAAAGAATGAATAGGACTTTGCTTGATAAAGTAAGATGCATGTTAGCAAAATCTGGTTTGTCCAAAAAGTTTTGGGGTGAAGCTTTAATGACTGCTACTTATCTTGTGAATAGATCTCCTTCTGTGCCTTTGCAAAGACAATGTCCTGAGTTTGTGTTCTCTGGAAAAACCCTTAACCTTTCTAATCTAAGAGTGTTTGGATGCTCTGCTTTTGTTCATACTAGAAATGATAAACTTGAGCCTAGATCTAGAAAAGGTGTGTTTTTGGGATACCCTGAGGGTGTGAAAGGATATAGAGTGTGGCTAAGAGATGAGACAGGGTTTAAAGTCATCATTAGTAGGGATGTAGTGTTTAATGAAACTGACTTCCCTTGCTTGAATGTGACTCAAACCCCTGCTTCTCAGAATGTGGACAAGGAAACTCTAACTGAGGTGGAGTCCACAGATAACCCCACTGATGTGGAGCATCCTATGGATGTTCCAAGTGAGGTGGAGCAGCCATTCTGGAACATCACACCTGTCTATATTCCTAATGAAACACCTAATGAGGGGGGTCTACAAGATAATGTTGAAACTGTACCCATCTGTGACAATGTGAACAATGATGCTAACTTGCCTGATGGTCCTATGTGTGATCCTCCTGTTATGCCTGTCCAGAATGTCTTGAATTCCCCACCTGGTGTCCAAAATGCTATTGATGCTCCTAACCTCAGTGATTATGTGTTAGCTAGAGATAGACCCAGAAGGCAAAATGTTTCTAAACCTGTTAGATATGATGGTTATGTGGGGTTAATTGCTTTGATAAACTTGGCCTTTAATGTCCTCGTCTGATGGAGATGAGCCTCAATCATTCAAGCATGCTACTAAGTTAAAATTCTGGAATGAATGGCATAAAGCCATGTTAGAGGAAATGAACTCTCTGAAAATTAATCATACTTGGATACTTGTACCTCTCCCTCTTGGTGCTTCTGTTGTAGACTGCAGATGGCTTTATAAGCTTAAAAGTGAGGTAGAGGGACTGAGATACAAGGCCAGATTAGTGGCCAAAGGTTTTACTCAACAAGAGGGGGTAGATTATACTGAAATATTTGCTCCTGTGGTTAAATTTACAACTGTAAGGCTGATGCTTACTCTATGTGCTCATTTTGATTGGGAACTGAAGCAAATGGATGTTAAAACTGCTTTTTTGCATGGTGATTTGGATAAACCCATTTACATGAAACAGCCTGAAGGCTTTATTGATCCTAAGTTTCCTAATCATGTTTGTTTGCTCAAAAAAGCTTTGTATGGTTTGAAACAATCTCCTAGGCAGTGGAATATAAAGTTTAACACCTGCATGCAGAAATTAGGCTTTGTTAGAAGCACTTTTGATGCTTGCTTGTATGTGAAGAACCTTGACTCCGCTGCTCCTGTTTTCTTGCTGTTATATGTGGATGACATGCTGATTATGGGTCCTTGTTTGAAATCCATAACTGCTGTGCAAACCTCTTTGAGTGAGAATTTTGATATGAAAGACTTAGGGGATGCCAAGAAGATATTAGGAATTAATATTTTCAGAAATAGGAAAGAGTGTGTGCTTGTTTTGCATCAGGAACCCTATGTGCTCAAAATTCTGAAAAAATTTAACATGCTTAATGCTAAGCCAGCCTCTGTGCCATTAGCTGCACACTTTATGTTGAGTAAAGACTTGTGTCCTAAATCTGAATATGATATCAATGCCATGAAGAAGGTTCCCTATGCTAATGCTATAGGATCTGTTATGTACCTAATGGTTAGTACTAGGCCTGATATTGCCTATGCTGTGTCTTGCTTGAGTAGATACATGTCTAATCCTGGTCCAGTTCATTGGGAAGCCTTAAAGTGGTTGATGAGATATCTGAAAAATACCTCCAAATATGGTTTATGCTATTCTAGATGTGAAGATGGTGTGAAACTGACTGGTTATGTTGATTCCAATTATGCTAATGATAGAGATAAGAGGAAGTCCACCACTTCCTATGTCTTTACTCTATGCAGATCTTGCATAAGTTGGAAGTCCCGGCTACAACACATTGTTGCTTTGTCTACTACAGAATCTGAGTACATTGCTATCACTGAAGCAATGAAGGAAGCTGTATGGTTAAAGGGAGTACTTTCTGAACTCAAATTTGTGAATTATCCTCCTGTTGTGTTTTCAGATTCTCAGTCAGCAATTCAATTGTGTAAAAATCATGTCTTCCATGATAGAACTAAGCATATAGATGTAAGGTTTCATTACATCAGGGATATTGTTGAAAAGAATGAGGTTTCTTTGTTAAAGTGCACACTGATAAGAACCCAGCTGACATGGGGACTAAATGCTTACCACTTGAAAAACTTTCTTTTTGCATTAAGCATTTGCATTTTGACCTAGGATAGCTGCATGTCCCGGGGTTAAAGACCTCAGCCTCTTAACTACTGTGGTAAGGGTGGCTAGTGGCTGATGGCACTAAGTCCTAAAGGCTAATGGGTGTCAGCCCCTCTGGAGCCTTGTAGGCAAAACCTGGTTGTTTCCCTATGCTAGTGAACTTGGTTCCTTGGTCCTGTGGGGACTGCCTTGTAGGCTATGATGAGTTAAAGACCTTAGCTAATAGTGTAATTGGTTTCCCAAAAATTAATGTCCAAGGTGGAGTATGTTGACTATTGGGCTGGTTAATTTGGTGGACTATTATTTTTTGCTGGGCCTGGAATTTTGTTTGGCCCATCAGGTAAGTTGGGGCTGCATTTGCCCTAGCCCATTACTGGATTGATATACTCTCTCCCTCTACTCACCGCCTCACTTTTTCACTCTCTACTCTCTGATTTCTCTCACTTCTCTCTCGAGTTCTTGAGTTTCCCTTGGGTTATCCTTCTCTGATGTTTCTCTGGTTGTTCCACCGTGGTTTATCACTGATATTTGTGTGAATAAACGGTGTGTGGGTTTGAGATTAGCAACTACTTCGGTTGCTAGGGTTCCAGAGAAGTTAGGGTTTCTTGTGGAGAGGTTTCTGTGGTTGTGAGCTTTGAGAGCAGCTAGATCCGGTGTAGTGGAGTGGTTTGGAGTTGCAATCGGTGGTTTGTGAAGAGTCTCACCATTGTGCTCAACGTTGCTCCCTTGGATGTGTTTTTGGTGAATAGATCTGTACTATTGGCGGGTTTCTGAGCCATAGCTATTTGATCTATGCGATTCCTTTGTTATTTCATTGATTACTGCATGTTTTGTCATGATCCGAGAGGATCTTTCATATTAGTCTAACTAGCTTCCTAGTGTGCAGGATCATTGGAGATTACTTGGAGTTTCTTGGAGCTTCTGACCAAGAAGACTCTAATTGAGTCAACAGCTCTTACGGCTTGATAACTTGTAATAGCTAGGTTGAACTCAGTTGCTTGGTTGATGGTCTGACTGAGCCATCTTGTAAACAAGACCAAAGAGGTCTCGGTAAATAGTGAACCCGGATAGTCTGATCCCTACAGTCACAAAACTTAATATACGATACAATATTACAATTAAACAAATCATAGTATTTCTTGCTATTTGCTAAATTACAACGTGTAGGTAGATGCACATTGTGATGATATTAGCCCTCTTGATCCGACTTCTCGTTCTTGTAACAAGTTTGCTATCTGAATTCATCCGAAGGCACTGGCCTCATTCTCCTCTCTTCCACCCCATCGCTACCTGACTCCTACGTCTCCCTCGCCCTCTCCGCAACCCTGTAACCAAAAATCTCATACGGTATCTGCCACACCATATGCTGCTTATCCTCACCTTGCCACGAAGGCCGTCTCAACCTCACTGAAGTCTAAAGGAGGCAGAGGCGCCGTCTCCTCCTGCTGCCCATACTCGGGATTCATAGCCAAGAAACGCTTCTTATAGTGCATCATCCTACATATCGATGAGAAACCCGGCTCAGTATGCCAACATTTCTTGATCAGATTAGTCAAGAACTTTGGCGTATGAGACGGGAACAACGGCCTCTCCCCGCCCCTAATGTTCCTGCTCATCTTATCCCCTTGAAGATGAGCATCCTCAAAGGGCATCTTCCCGATCAACATCTCGAAACACAGCATCCCGAAACTATACACATCGCATTTCTCAGTACTATTCCCCTCTGTCGTTGTCTCCTGACCTAAAACCTCGGGCGCATGCCAGATATACGACAGTTGTCTGCAGGCCCACTCTGAGTGAGCCTGCGGACAGAGGCATCCAGGCCAAAATCTGCAATCTTGGCCTAGAAGACCCCTTCCGTCCTGATTAGGATGTTGGAGGGATTGAGCTCTCCATGAGAGATTTTTCTCGAGTGGAGATACTCCATCCCTCTCGCTACCTGCAGCATCAGGTCGGCAGCTGCAGGGATAGAAAACGGGACGACCCGCTTCTTGGCCCCACAAAGCTCCTTTATATAAGTGGAGAGGTCCTTATGCATCAACTCCATAACCAAGAAACACTCCTTCTTGCCCTCATCAAAGAAGCCACAAAGAGTGTGCATTATGTTGGGATGGGAGAGGCCAATATCGGCCGAGATCTCCTTCTCCAAAGCCTCGGCCTCCGCGTGGAAATGGCAGAGAGCGAAGCTCTCCGCAAGCCACCGAATCTCCTTGAACTGCTTCCCAGTCCCGATCCTCCTCCGAACCCTGTAGTCCTTGGCGTTCACAAGGATCGCGCTGGGAAGCAGGGCATCGGAGATCTTCAAGGGCGAGCTTCGATCCTGAACATTCTTGAGAATAAACAGCCTATCCTCGGCGAAGACAGACTCCATTCTAGTGCAAAAATCATGAGACCCTAAACAGCTATGTCCAAACATCAAATGAAAGATCCTCAGATCATTCAAGGCTTGGTTGTATTTAAAAGCGTAGACAGTTTTCATCCGCTGCATATCTTCTTGATCGTTTCCGGCAATGTGTCCGGCCAATTCGATGGACTCGAGGGCGGCGGGGAGGCAGGAGAGGAGGTTGTGAATGTGGAGATGGACGCAGTCGGAGTTGTGATACAATGTGATGGATTTGGCCCAGAAATCCTTGGTGTCGAGGCACATCTTGATGTAGGATTCGCCTTCCTTGTATACTCTCAAAAGCTCCTTCAATGGCTGCTCCATCTCCCATTTCGAATTCCTCTCCCCTTGTATTTGAGGTTGATTCCTCATTATTTCCTAATAATACTTTAATTACTACTTCTCCTTCTTTCCCTTAGTTTACTAATTTTATCTTAATTTTTGTATCATATTATATGCTCATATTTATATAGGACAGAATGATTATTAGTACTGCTCCACAATTTTATCTTAAAAATAAAACTAGTCATTTATGTACTCCATCTAATATTCTAGAGGATTTTTAAAATAAAAAAACAAAAAGGGAGTTAGTAGTAGTATATACTCTCTATCCCATTAAAAATGAAACGTTTGTTAAAATAAAAATAACATTATCTCTACTTTTTCATCTCTCTTACTTTACTCTCTCTTCTTTAACTCATAAAACAACACTATATAAACTCGGGTGTCGAAAAACAAACGTTTCATATTTATTGGGACGGAGGGAGTATTAGATGGTGGCTTATTCGTAATTATGCAAAATAAAGGGGTTTCTTTCCGTAGTCTCAAATCAGCGGGGTACAATCACAATTCTTCACTGGAGATCAAATCGGATCTGAAATCCTGATGTGCAAGTGAGCAATTTCATAGTGTGAAGGGAGAAGAAGATGCAGTGGTACGTGGTCGCTTCATTCCTCACCATTCTCACAAGCTCCCAGGTTCACTTTCCCTCACTGATTACAGCTCAAACTTTGAATACAGACTTAATTTGCTTATATGCGAATGTATTGTTTCATAATTGTCCCCCAAAATGTGATTTTGGAATGAGGGTTTCTTCGTTTTGGTTGAATTTCGCAGGGAATATTGACGACATTATCTCAGAGTAACGGGGGCTACAAGTATGACTATGCCACCGTACCTTTTCTTGCTGAAGTTTTTAAGGTGAGTGCATTGATTCTTCAAAATTTATGGTTACTTCTCTTAGCTTCAAACTTTACTCCATCTTTCAATTTTTTTCCTATTCATTAAGTCAAAGAAGCCTAAATGTTAGCCTTGAAGGAGCTGATCAATATAACTATCTGTCTTGTTTCGATCTTATTGGTTACCTAATTTTGAGATAGACATGCTTTCTTTTGGTTGGTGGGAGGAAGGTTAACAGAAATTTAAGAGATTGGAAGATTAGAATAATTTTTATAATTGTATCTTTGTTGATTTGTGAAGTTTTAGTGGTTTAGTAGCTAGTATCATGTTTTTGTTTGGATGCAGCTCATTGTGTCTAGTATGATGCTGTGGAGAGAATGTCAGGCGTCAACTCCTCCTAAAATCACGACTGACTGGAGAAGTGTTCGGCTATATCCAATTCCTTCTGTGATATACCTCATTCACAACAATGTGCAGTTTGCTACATTAACCTATGTTGATACCTCCACTTATCAGATAATGGGAAACTTAAAGATTGTTACGACTGGAATACTGTTCAGGTGCTTTGTCTTATTTACATACTCTTGTTTGTTTGTAATATATATCACTCATCAGTAACTGAAACTTTGACTATGCGAACAGCCGAACACTTTGCTTCATTTAATATAGAGGCTACACACAGCTTTTTCTTATGTAGTTGTTGATGTTCTACAATTAGCATATACTTTTTATTTCCGGTTTTAGGCTGTTTTTGAGGAGGAAGCTTTCTAATTTGCAGTGGATGGCTATCGTTCTATTGGCTATTGGAACAACCACAAGCCAGGTACAGCTTCGATTTACTTACTCTTCTAGTTTAATGTAAACCGCAATGACAAATGTAATACAGTGGGAATAATTTTTTTGGAATAACTTACTAAGGGTATGGGTTGTTCGTGTTGGTTTGTAATTTCGTATTGGACTGAAGAGTTCTCTAGATGACCATTGTCAAAACTGCTGTTTGACAGTAATTACTGACAAACAGCAGTTTAAGAGTTGGATTATGACTATTGTACGCACTCACAGATGGCTTTTCGTGTAACTATAACTAGTTCTTGCCAATGTGCATTCTGGTTCTTTTAATCTGAATCATTATTCTTATGTCAACACAGGTCAAAGGTTGTGGAGAAACTTCTTGTGAGTCGCTTTTCTCGTCTCCAATTCAATGATACATGCTGGGTATATTATCTGCTTGTCTCTCTGCATTGGCTGGCGTTTACACAGAATTCTTGATGAAAAAGAACAATGACAGCTTATATTGGCAAAATATTCAATTATACACGTGAGTTTCCTTCTTTGGTATTAACGGACCACTGTTTCTACTTTACATGAGATCAATATAATTACTCAATATGAACTGCCATAGTAAACTGGCCATATCTTCACATATGAAACGACCATGATTTTTCGTCGGAGAACAGGGGAAAGGGGGTTTCTTATTTACATTTTAATTCGTCATTTGTTGTGAATTGACTTGGACTAGGAGCCTGTTAAGGGTATTTATTTATTGATGCAATGTAGCAAATCCCTTCCAGATTTGGTGCAATGTTCAACATGGCCAAACTTACCATTGATGATTTTAGAAGTGGATTCGAGAATGGTCCATGGTGGCGACGCCTTTTCAATGGATATAGTGCAACAACTTGGCTGGTAGTGTTAAATCTTGGTTCAACTGGGCTGTTAGTATCATGGTTGATGAAGTATGCAGATAACATCGTTAAGGTGCTTATTACTTCACTCATCAAGTATATAATTTCTTTCGTGGCTAAATTACCATTTTCATCTAAAAATGTGATATACGTCTTGGTACTTAGTCTTGAGAATATGGGGGCAATTTCTTATAGTATAATACTTCGATTCTTTTCTTTTTCTTCTAGTATGACATGAAGTAAATGAGTGGAATCTGTCTTCCTTATCAACAGGTGTATTCCACGTCGATGGCCATGTTATTGACAATGCTGGTATCTGTGTACATTTTCAATTTCAAACCGACTCTTCAGGTGAGTAGTACATTCTATCTGATTTTCTTCAAATCTAGTGCTTCCCACTTTCGTCTTACATAATCAATGCATGCAGCTCTTTTTGAGAATCATTATCTGCATGATGTCGCTGCACATGTATTTTGCCCCTCCAACCGTGCTCGTGGACTTGCCCCTGACAGCAAAAGCATCAACTGAAAGTGTAGAAGAAGTTTCTGTTGATCAAAAAACAACTTCCTAGAGCGCACATGTGAGCCTCAGTCCTCTCTTGTTATCCCTTTTTTAATTCCGGAAATTGCACAGAGGAATATTTTCCGATCCTCAGAACCTGGAAGATGTAGAAACATGGAACTAAGCCTTAATCACCACAGGGATACTTACAACAGTTAGGCAGTACAGGGTGATTTCTCCGGTCGAGTGCCACCACAACTGGTGGGGGCGGCCGCAACCACTGACAACGAGAGATGTGAGGGGTGCCTACTTTTTGTCTCCCAGGTACAACAACTAACTCCACAGCAAATTGTTGTTGCATTATCAATGGCCACCCAAGTCATGTAGTGCTTACTTTTTTTTGAATCCTTATACGCCAGCAAGTAAATATATATGTCTTACATTCAAGGGCAATTTCATCAAATAATTTGTAACAATTCTGGCTTGTCCATAATTATTGCACTTTACTAAGTAGTAGTTTACTAAGATTTTTCAACCTTGTCAAGAAAGGGTCACTTATTGTTGGCTATTGCTATCCTAATTTTAATTTAGGTTTTAGGTTGAAATATTGATTGTTTAGGGAATATGGAATTAGGAAATCTAACTTCACACTTTAGTATGAAGATGTAACACAAAAAAATTATGGGACGGTCAAAAGTGCAAATCCAAACTCATATACGATACAAAATGAATTTGAAACATGTAATTTGGCAGACTTGAATTCGACTTCACTGTTAGAACATTTTACAAAATTTCATCATTTATTCCCTTGAAAAAACTCACAATTTATGAAAAAAAATATACAAAAATTATGAATTAATTAAAAAAAAATAAAGCATAGGGATCCTCAGAGGCGAGACAATATTCTCTATTTCTCTTACTGGAATGGTCAAGTATTAAATTTACGAGCTTCAAATAAAGTGTTGTTAAACTTCTATGCATTTGCTGCAAAAGGACTAAATTAGCTGTTGAATTCCGTAGATTAAAGTGATGTTAAAATACATTTATTTATTCCTGGAAGCCATTCAAATCATCCAAATCATAAGTTAAGATTATTCTAATGCATATTTGATAGGTGGCGTTCGGTTGTCATGATTAATATCATGAGACTATCCATCTAGGATTAAGTTGTGAGATAATTTTAGTTAAAGGGAGGCTATGACTAATTATCATGAGACTATCCATCTAGGATTAAGTTGAAAGGTTCAATCATATGAACCAAACATGGTACATATTTAATCATGAGATTTAATCTTGCCAACCGAACACCCCATAATAAATTACTTAAATATTGGGCCATGTGAAGTTTTATTTGGAAATAAGATTATTGTCATAGTAAACTAGTATAAGGAATGGTGTTTGAAAATGAAACATGAACACTATTTATGGATGGTGTTCGAAATGAAAAATGGACACTATTTATTGGTGTATATATGATAATTGTTGCTCGTTTTTTTTTTTTTTTTTCTGTTTGAACCACAGGTGCTCCGAATCCGCCTTCGGCGGAATCGGATTAATCATGTTCGACCGGGCTTGCAGATTAAGGCCGAAAGTCTCCCATCGGGTGGTGGGGTTTGAACCCATGACCTCAAGGTCACCACAGCTCCGTACTGCCAACTGCGCTACAACCTGTTGGTATTGTTGCTCGCTTTTGGTGAACGTAGGTAGTAGTATTATTAACGGAGTAACTATTTTGGGTACTTATTCATATGCTTTCATAAAAGAATAAAAATACATATTTATATATCAAAGTGACCTAATTGGATATTAGAATTAAGGGCTAAAAATTTTAAGGCTTACCTCACTATAAAACACTGTTTACCTAGCACATAATTCTGATTACCAATATGTGCTCGAAATATTCCGAGCACTTTTCCGAGCACATGAACCAAGTAGTCAGACTGTCCAGAGCCTTTGTCCTAGCGGCAAGGAGTTTAGACATTATTGTATGTGGTGTCGAGTTCGTGCCCTCTTGACATCAGTTGCAATTTTCCTCCTTTCTATAGGAGTTTATTTGTAATTTCCTCCTACATATAAAAAAAGAGTGAACTGCATCAAATGATCCTAACTTTTGCACGCCTAACAAAATATATTATCACAAATGAGGTATTTTCTGACGATAATACTTTTAGGCCCTAAAAGGGCATTTTTATCAAACTGGTTACTATGATGACGCCGCCCCCTGCATGCAACCTGACATCAACATTAAATGATTTGACTTAAAGTTGGTTCTTTCCCCATTCGAGGAACAATGCAGCAGCAAATCATTTACTCCATTTAAATTTTCTAATAGTAATAGGTTAATGAATCAAATCATTTACTCCATTTAAATTGGGGTCATTTGACCAAATTAATCAAAAGTCAAAATCCATTTAAGAAAGGCCCAATTGAACAAAGCCTAAAAATGTGTCGTATCTTCTTCTTCTTTCTCAATCTGCATTTTTTCCTTTCTTCTTCGCTGATGCCGTTTTTTATTTCTCTAATCTCAAAATACAAAAAAAATATTAAGTCTTTCATAAATATAAATGGGTCTGGCGTTGGCCAAGCCCCTGGCGATGCGTGGGTTGACGGTGGTGCAGGTAAAGATAGAATAAATTCACAAAATTCATCACTGAGCACTGGAAGTATGACCCTTAAATCCTACTCCCTCCGTCCCGCACTACTTGCACTTATTTCCTTTCTGGGCGTCCCAAGTTATTTGCACTCTTTCCATTTTTAGTAACAATTTATACCTACAGCCGTAATTGTTGACTTTGACTATCACTCATTCCTTAATCTCCGTGCCCAAAAGGAAAGGTGCGAGTAGTGTGGGATGGAGGGAGTATATGATTAGACAAATATCGCAGGTCTGTGAACCTGCAGAGTAGGTGTGCAGGCTTCAAGAAGAAGACAAAAATACCATTCAAGTCATTTGGGCATTTTCATCTGAAAATGGCTAAAAATACCTCATTTGTGATTATATATTTTGTTAGGCCCCTCTGACACTATTTTTTTTGTTAGGGGTCACTGGTGCAACAAGTGCAAAAGGTAGGGTCATTTGGTGTAGTTCAACTTAAAAAAAATGAACCAAGTAGGACTGTTCAATAAATTGTGCACATTCCGAGCACGGTCAACGTACTAGGGATATCTCTTGGCAATTGCAAGTAGAATTTCGAGCACAGTAGGAATGTGCTCGGAAAAACTCTATTTTTCCTAGCACTTTGGGTGTTTTCCTAGCATTTCGGTGCTAGATAAACGTGCGTTTTTTTGTAGTGCCTTCTTACTTCTTCCCTAAAAGGACTTAATTTTCAATATATCTTTAATAAAATCCTATATGAAATTGATTATAAAGTGATTTATAATGTCTATAGACTATAAAGTCGTGCCTCTAATTTATATTTTACGAGCCAATATTTTGATTATAAATGGATGGCTTATAGTATCGCGATATCGACGTTGAGATTCAGCTATCAAGTTATGCCTGAATGGAAGTGTGATTGTTTATTAACACAAGAAATTTGCAATAGGAGTTTTCTTGTGGGGTTACAGACTTAATTACAGACAAAGCAACACTGGATTTACGTTTATTTGTTCGAGTTTTCCTTATCTGATTTGAATTATGTATGAAAACTCTGATTTGGCAGATTTTATGTGGTGTGAGATTTGGCAATGTATTCAGTTTAATCCCGTATGGAACTTTAAATGCATGGGTTGGAAATATATATACTTCTACTCCAACATTTTATATTTATATGAAACGTTTGCTTTTCGGGTTGAGATTTTAAGTAGTGTTGTTTTATGTAGTGTTATTTTGTGCATTATAAATGAAGAGAGAATAAAATAAGAGAAATAGAAAAAAGTAGAGATGTTGGTATTTCCCTTTTAGAAAATATTTCATTTTTAATAGGACATTCTAAAAAAAAATGTTTAATTTTTAATGGGACATGAAGAATATACAATACTCCCACATTTTAAATATTGAGGGCCAAATCACTGCTAACAATTGTGAGATATTTTTGGTGTCGTCATTATCAGAGTAAGTTGTGACGTGAACAGTAGAAACTAAGAAAAATAATTAAAGAATGACTAATATAAATTATAGATACATATGTTTGTTAATGTTGAACTCAATATCTTTTGGAAAATGGTAGTAATGTTGCCGTAATACTGCTTTTGTTATCTGTTTACTTTTTTAACGAAAACATAAATCAAATAAAATATTATGATTGAAATTTGACTTTATATAGTATAGCAATTTCTTCTGGGAAGAATATTAAATACCCAAAAGCAGTTGGGCCGAAATATGGATCTAATAACACTAATATAAACAACCCAATGCAGGAAAAAACATAATTTCCATGATAAATTTACATATATAAAACATTTAGACGGTCAAGCCCCAACCCAAATTTATATTCCACTATGGAGAAATCAATTGTAACTAAGTAGTAACCATTTATTGTAAAATTTAAATTATCAACTCGAGGCAAAAAATTGGAAAACTATAGAGTAAAGTTTAATTTCTATTTCCCAATAGAATTAAGAACAAGGATCTTATGTTACATTTTTTAAACAAAATTATCACACATAAAAGCTCAACCTCTCCCACACAAAACATCTAAATGAACCTCAGTGTCACCATTGAATTGTGTCTGCATTCTTGAATCATCCATACCTCCATTCTTGTGCTTCCTAGCAAACTCCAAACTCATGTAAATCGTAGCAAAAACAACCGAAAACTCCAATCCGAATCTCGCTGTTCCAACCAGGAATCTATAGATTCCATTCACACTCTTCTTCTGCTGAATCTTGCCATCATCCATTTCCCACAAAAATCCATCACTCTCTTTCCCATCTCCCACAAATTCAATCAACTCCGCAATCACACCCTCATTTTCCCTCTCCTCTTTCGAGCATCGCCTCGCTCTCTCCCTCACCACCTCTCTGCTCTCCTTGATCCGGCCTAATGCTTCATCCCTTTGCTTCTTGTGATTTGATCTCACTTTCTGCATACAAATTTAAACGTTCAAAAACTCGCGGTGTTTGTTTACATAAAGAGGTAGTATAGTTGGTTACCTCTAGAGAAAGAATGAGGGTGTGGAGCTCTTTGAGGGAATCGCTTATGGCGATCAGCCTCGCTCTCTCATCCGGGCTGCTATCCGCTACAATGCAGTAGCGGCCATGGTTCGAGCAGTGGCTGCACAAGTTGAAGCTATGTTCATTGATTATGTTGTTGATTTTATGATGCAAGCCTAATGTTTTGTCAGCGAGAATATGTAACTTCAATTCCATTGTAAGAAAATAAAAAGGGAAAGAAAGGAAAAAGAAACAAGTTTGATGATGGTTTTGTTTCTTTAATTTGTCGTTTATATTTTCGACCAATTACTTCTTTTTCAAGGATTTGATCTGAGCCCAGTGATGTTGTTTTCTTTTTTGAATTATTAATTTGTCATTATTTTTCTGGATGGAGCCAAGCTTTTGCTTTGGTGGTGAGTGAATTGCACCTTTTTCTTTGTCTTTATAATTTGCTAATTTTCTTGTGGTATTTGGTTGGATTCAAAGATAAGTTTTGTTTGGCGGTTTGAGAATGATACAAAATAATCTTAGCTATTTGTTGCCCCACCAACAAGAACATACTATTTATACATTTTTTCTTCAATAATATAATGATTTCTAGATTTCTAATGTCTCTTTAGCTTGGAAAATGAAAGGAAAACTTAGACGATGAATATAGGATTCTTACCTGTATATATAGAGTCGAAATCATGAATGGATTTTAGTGTTGTAGGTGCATATGATGTAGATTAACGATTACTATAGGATTTTTAATCTACTAATAAGGTGTTTTTGTTATGTCTTTGGCTAGCTATAACTATGCAATTTTAAGAATATGTGTAGTACTTTTGAAATGCAAAATGAAAAATATATAGTCCATCAGAATATATTGAAATATGGAGTAAGAATGTTCCATAATTTGATATCTCAAACATGTTAGGAGCAATATGTTTTAATCTTGAAATTACTTATTTTCATCTTTTAATCTTCTTTAATAAGTTTCAACCTTCAACTCTTTTAACTAGTCTATTTTAAAAGAAAAGGTATCCAATGTATTCTATCAACCTTTAATTTTGTAAATGGATCCATACATTCAGCCCAAATTATAAAAAGGCCCAAGTTCTTGGTTATTCGGTTATAGAGATAGCAATGAAAATGATTTTTTTTTCGAAATTTCGCTTCTCTTTTCTAATTTAAACCACTTTTTTTTTTATCTTTTCCAATAGCCCCCTTATTTGGTTTTGCACTTTTTTCAGATTGTATTAGCTTTTAATTCACCTAGGACTGGGAATCATGTACTTTAAAATGTTCAATCATTTTCGAAATTTTAATCAACGAAGATAAATCTAGGATTTTTCCCCTGTTCTTATACTGTAATACACATTATTTTCAATTACAGCCTAAATTTCTTCTTTTGGAAAATTCAATCTTGGAAAATGTTTTCACTAAATATTTTTCCGCGTGGTCCTTATCGAATATAGGGGTGTGTGTTTGGCACAAGACCAAAAATAAACTAGTAGTAGTAATTTTTATACTAGTAAGCATGAAATTTTTCCAACAACCACTTTATGAAAGTTATAAATATATACTTATCCTGTTTTAGTGATTTCACTGTTTCAGCTTAGCCCATATGTTTGTTTAGGCCATCCACAATGGAGCGGACGATAACGCGCCCAATGACACTGCGGACGGCGGACGATGCGTCGTCCGCGCCCGACGCTTAGTATGCTGACGAAGCGCGGACGATAGGGAATCGTCCGCCCACTGTGAGCGACGCGGACGATGCAACGCGTTTTAGTTTTTTTTTTTAATTCAAAAATTTTGTTATATATATACCCCAGCTTCACTTTTCATTTGTAACTTTTCGATTAACTTTTAAACTCTCAAATTACGCTATAAAATGGATTCCGGTGGATACTCAAGTCCTAGTAGCCCGAAGCGGACGATGGCGCGGACGATGTTGGATACGCACAACACCGTTATGAAGTGTACGGATCCGGCCCAAGCCGAGCGCCTCCAGAGGTTGAGCGATGAGTTGAGCCGGAAGTTGGGGCTTTTGTAGGATAGTCATTTTTTTTATTTCTAACTTGTGTAACTTTTTTTTAAAATCAATGAATTTTTTGTTGTTCTTTTAGTTAATCGTTGTGTTTTTTAATAAGCTTGCATTTATATATTTGAAAATATTTAAATTAAATAACAAAACAATAGTAAAATGCTTAGGGCGCGCCTTAAGACGCCCCACTGCAGGTGGAAGGGCAGGAGGATAAAATGCTGACGTTGCGATGTATAAGGCAGGCTTTAGGGCGCGCCTTAGGGCGCCCCACTGTGGATGGCCTTAGATAGCATGATCGATGAACTAGAATAGCACAGTGCAGTAAGAATTAAATGAAATTTCATTGAAAATCCAATTATCTCTAAGTTCATCAATTTCTGACTTGATACTACTATTCATACCACGTTACGTTTGAAATGACGTGAATGAATCCGCCGCAAATAAATAGTGAATACGGACAATTGTCACCTTTTACGTATTACTAGTGTCAATCCCGTGCGATCCACGGATCGATTTAATTTCACTATAATAAATTCATATTTTGAATTAATTAAAATCAGATATAACTATATTATCAAAGGATTAAAAAATCACAAACATGTAAAACAATTTAAATATACTATTTAATACATGTGGGATGCACACATGTTAAATTTACTTAATATTAATCAAAATTTATAAAAATAAAGTAATATCCCATACAAAATAAAAATAAATAATGCGTAGAGCAAATAAATATTATTAATAGATTATTGACAAAAAACAATTCCCCAATCACAAAATAATCGAGAGAATGAATTGAGGATGAAAGCAAACATTATTAATACACAAATAATAGAAAACTAATTTTGTATTAAAAAATAGTGTTAAAACTTAAATAAATAAAAAAAACAACCTTAGCCCACTGCACTTAAATAAATAAATACTACTACTACTTTACCCTAAAGTAATTGTTTTATGCGTCTAATTTTCTTCTTCTCCATTACTTCACTGTTGGTCTTCTTCCTCATGAAGTAGGGAGTACTCCTACTAAGTTTTTTTTCACTTCCTTCTACTATTCACTATACCATTTTTAAAAAATGAATCTATCATACAAAGGGGAAACTCAGTAGAACCATTCACCTTGCTTTCCTTGAATGTGACTTTCGTTTTCTTTTTTTGGTTGGAGGTGAAGTTGTGAATTTTAATCCTGAAATAGAAAAGTGTCTAAAATTTAAAGAACATTGAAATCATAGTAGTGGTGCAATTATTAAGGAAACTGAAGGAAGGAACCATAGACTTTATTAACAGTAATGTATTATAAAATAATCAACAAAAAAAATACATTGCATAGTAATATAAAAATAAATAATGCATAGAATCATGGAAAAATAGAGGTGATATTGTGAATTTAGGATGCAACAAATCATATGAATAGATCACTGGAGAAAAACAATTCTCCAATTAAAAAAATAATTTAGAGAATGAATTGAGGGTTCAAAGCAAACATTATTAATACACAAATGAAAAAAAATCATCATGTTAAAAACTAAATTCATGTTAAAACAACATTGATGCAGAATTCGAACAATACCTAAATCCGGATTAGATTTCTGCATAAAGTTTAGCGAAGAATATATTGGAAAAAAGGTAAGAACATGTGGATTGTAAACTACCAGAAGTCATATATTTATAGTAAATGTAAACTACCATATGTCATATATATATATATATATATATAAATACAGAAACGCAGAACAATATCATACGTATGGCACTTTTAGGTCATAGTTAGTTAATTTTTAGGTCATGCTAACAAAGCATGACCTAAAATGATCTTAGCATGACATTAAACCTAAATATTATAATATGACCTAAAATTGCTTAATTATGACCTTCCGTGTTTTTGGTTAATTATTGATCATTAGATCATCTAATCCTAGGGCCAAGATTTGAGCTGCATTTCTGAATTTAAATGCATTTTTATTTTGATCATCTCCCTAGGTATATATATATATATATATATATATATATATATATATATATATATATATATATATATATATATATATATATAGGGTTTTGATCTATGCAAAACTAGATTTAAATACAGAAACGCAGAACAATATCATAATTAGGTCACTTTTAGGTCATAATTAGGTAATTTTTAGGTCATGCTAACAAAGCATGACCTAAAACGATCTTAGCATGACATTAAACCCAAATATTATAATATGACCTAAAATTGCTTAATTATGACCTTCCGTGTTTTTGATTAATTATTGACCATTAGATCATCTAATCCTAGGGCCAAGATTTGGTCTGCATTTCTGGATTTAAACACATACTTATTTTGATCATCTCCCTCTCTATATATATATATATATATATATATATATATATATATATATATATGAAAATATATAGAGTTAAATATATATACTAATTAACTATGACTGATGACCATTAACTCGATCCACCTTGTAATGTAACGTTAAAAAACGTACAGAAAATTAAATCGCCAATAATTTGATAATCAAAATAGAGTGGAAAATTAATTTGATGTCATATATTTACAGCCCAAGAGAGTGGATAATTATGAAAATTAATTCATAATTTATATTTGAAGATAGAAATTGCCGGATGACTTTAAAATTGTGCTTACCGAAATTTAATGAGTTCAAGTCAAAGATTTAATAGTTTTTCTTAATTGCATTTACCTCCCTTGCACAAAATTTTTATTCAAAAGGTCCCAAAACTCGCCTTTTATATATGTATAGATAGATTTACTGCTTCAATTTTTTATTTTGTTTTTACAAGACATGCATAAAGTTATAATTTTTTTGATTCGTCATTTAAATTTTATAAAATATGAAACGATTGAGAATTTAATCAAATTTTATAGTTGTAGCAATTAACTCAAACGTTTTTATTGCAAATAACTAAGTTGACACAAATATTTATCTGGTTCAATTTGCACAAATTAAATCAATGCGACGCCGTTAGCTGAAATAAATAGAAATCAAGACGTTCCTCTTAAGTCTTAACTTACTACTTAATTAAGCTTTTGATTTCCAACTCCGCCACTTTTAACTTTATTTGCTACTGCTTAATTTCCTTAAAAAATTTCATTTCTTATTTTAATTACAGCACATGAGCAATTAATTTTGGGCAGTTGAAAGGAATACAATGAAATCAAAAGTACAACTGACAGAAACGGAGTAACCGACAAATATACATAAATAAATAATTTTGGGTAAATTTTTATGCTTGGGGCAAAAAGGCCTTTTGATTCTACTATCATTTATTTCAATTTTAACGATTTCTTATTTGATTTTATATCTTATCAGATGTCAATGTAACGTTTATATATAAGCATCCATTGATATAGACTTTAATAAGATAATGCCCTGGTTATTTTATGAATGACTGTATTCGTTGAAACTTGACACGCTGAGTTCAAAAATACGGAGTACTTATCTACTATCATACTTTTGTTTTATTATTCTATTTAGCAAATGTACATTGCATGTAAATCACAATGTTTTTAGTCACATATAACACACATGATTAAAATAGAAACGTAAGTTAAGTTAACATTTCTACCAATTTCAGTTAGAAAGAAGTTTCTATTAGAGATAAAGTATAAATATACTACAATATTAAATTAACAAATAAAATATTAATATAAAAACATTCATACTTTCAAGTTAAATTTGGTTGCCTAAGGGCGTTTAGAGCATCCGCATCGGTGCTTATGGGGAAGGACGGCGTTCGTGCCTTTGGCACGACATGCCCCTGTCCGCCGCTGTGCTCTTGCCGACGGCACGGCTCTGCTAGATGCATCGAGCACGTTCGTACCGCGGAGCAGGGCGACGTGGCGCGTTTCTATTAGACGTTGGCATTTTCTTTCATTTTTAAAAAAAATCAAAAATAATACCAAAAATTAAAAAATAAATATTTTCGGATTCCCAAAAATATAGCCGTTTTATTACCGTTTTTTGAAATTTATTTGAATTTACTTAAAAAAAATTTAATCCGAAAATCATCTATAAATACACACATTCATCATCCATTTTTTCATACAACTCATCTACATCTTCCTCTCTCACTCAAACCCTCTCTAAATTCAAAAATGGATATCAACGATATCATTTCGGCCACAAGTAGTGGGTTTTTTTATTTTATGAATTTAATTATGTAATTTTTAATTTTTAGGATTTTAATTATGTAATTTTTAATTTTTTAGTAATTAGTAATAGTGTTTTGGGTATTTTTAATGCAATTTAATATTGTGGAAATATTTTTATTTAAATTGAATAATAGAATGGTGGGACCCTTGATCATGTCCTTATGGAAGAGCATTGAAGTTTGTGTTGTGCTCTTGACAAAGAGCATGGAGTAAAAAATGAATAAAAGTAGGTCCGGACCCACTTCCATACTCTTTGGTAAGAGCATGAACGGGGATGCTCTTATGGACATACAATTTGGTGGAGGCTTGTTCGGTAATACTTTAAGAAGTAGTAGTAGTAGTAGTAGTCTTACTAGTTTAGTAGTTTCAGCTCTATACGCAATCGGATCGTTACTAGGAAACCCCATCCAACTAGATCAGGCTACGGCAAACAAATCCCGGCTATCTTTTGCTCGAATTTGTGTGGAAATCGATATTACCAAGCCTCCCCCGGAGGAGGTAGTGTTGGATATGATGGGGAAGGAAACGGTGTTGAAGGTTAAGTGGGATAAAATCCCCCTCTACTGCCGAGAATGCAACCATGTGGGGCATGCGAGTAGAAACTGCCACGCCATGGGAAGGGGAGAAAGAGCAGCCAAACCGAGATACTACAACCACCAACGTCAGATGAGTTACCAACCAAAACAACAGCCCGATGCAGCCGACAGAGGAGTGAAAGATCCTTATTTTGAATCAAGAAATTATCAAATGCAGGGGAAAAAGGGAAAGCTACCAATAATAAGGCAACTAATACATAGAGACAAAGAAACCAATCAAGACATGAGCCCAAAGAACCCCGAATCACATGAACGGCCCTAATCCCCCACATTTGCGGACTACATTCCGGAAGAGGGATTCGTGAAACAAGGCCGGAAAGGGAAGAAGGGGAAACATGGGAACATACGGGACACTAACCTCATGAGAGCTAGCTCGGCAGACAAAGTACTTCTGGAATCTTTAGGGGCAAACAAGCAGGTTCTACACCAGGACTTCTCTGCACTAACCGCTGAGCATGGCGAGAAAAGGAGGCAGAAACAGGAAGCTCAACCTCGCCGTATGGATGGAACTCTCAAAAATTTTGAAAAGCCAAAACTATTTTAAGCTACTTGATCAAGAAAAGTTTGTAGAGGAATGGGAAGAAAAAGTAGATGATATGGAAGAAGACCCCGGGCCACAAGAGTATGGAGACGGGAACACGAAGATGCTAGGCACGAACTCGCCTGTAGGAAAGGAGGCAGGGGAAGGGACCAGTCAACAGAAACAGAGGAGTACTACCCTTTCATTGTCTTAATTCCTTATGTCTTGCAACATAATGATCTGGAACGCGAGGGGAATGGCAAATGCAAATACCCAAAGCGTGTTAAACCAGCTAATCACAACATATAAACTGTCTCTAGTTGCAATCATATAACCTCTAACTCTTCCTCAGCCAGAAATTTGCAGGCTAGTAAGATTGGAGTTCAAAAATAGCAACGCCAATAACAAAATTTGGATTTTCGCGGAACGCAGTTGGAAGGTAGAAATTTGTTTCAACTCAGAACATGTACTTCATCTCAGAGTTGAGTCTCTCTCCCTCAAAAGCCACTTCTTCGTTTCTGCAATATATGGAAAATGCATGAGTGGGGTAGGTTCCCGCTATGGGAATCACTTTGAAGCATCGCAGAAAATATGGAAGGAGCCCCGTGGATGATTGGCGGGGATTTTAATATTTTTCTCAATGCACGTGAGAGAAAGGGAGGATCGGAAGATGAAGTCCGAAAGAAGAAGGCTGAGATGCTTGACTTCGCCGAGGCTATTAATGATTGTCAACTCATTGATCCTGGGTTTGATGGCCTCATTTTCACCTGGGCAAGGAGAGAGCTTTTTGAAAGATTGGATAGAATGCTAATCAATGAAGGATGGTCAACCCACTTTGCATTAACAAAGGTCTCGGTGCTGCCGAGAGTGGTGTCCGACCACGGGCCACTGGTAATGAGGTGTCTGTAGTCAGAGACAAGAAGAAGGTCACCTTTTTGGTTCCAAAACATGTGGACTAGACACCATCTTTTCGCCAAGGAAGTGAAGAAATTATGGGCTGTAGAAACAGGGTCAAATGGAATGCGGAAAATACAACTTAAACTGGCGGTGGTCAAGGAAGGTTTGAAGCGATGGAACCAAGAAGTATTTGGAAACCTATTCGAGCGGCTGAGCAATGCGGAAAAAGGAGCAGCGGAGGCACAAATCCGCTTTGAAAACGATCTGTAACCTTCAAACAGAGAACTATTTAATAAACACATCGCTGAGTATCTCCTTTGCTTGCGGATGGAGGAGGATTATTGGCGACAAAAGGCAACCATTCGATGGGTGTCCGAAGGGGAAAGAAACACGAAATATTATCAAGGTTAGGTTCGACAAAAGCGAGTAAGAGCTCGAATACATGAAATTCAGGACGGTAATGACACCATATCAAATGAAGAGGAATTACGGCAGTCTGCAGCAACCTTCTTCCAAAACCTTTTGTCCTCGGACGTCTTAAACCTTGAAGAGCCAAAGCTGGAACTTATACAACCTATTCCGGCTGGACATAATTTGGAGAGCATGTGCAACCTACCAAGCCCAGAGGAAGTTAAGCAAGTCGTCTTCGACATCGCCGCGGAGAGTGCATCGGGATCAAATGGATTCTCATCCCACTTGTTCCAAACTTGTTGGGACACCGTTGGAAACGATGTTTGTGGAAGCGGTAGGAAGTTTATTTTCAGGAGCATACATGCCTAGGAGCTTCACTTCTACCATGATCATCCTTCTTCCCAAAAAGGAAAATCCGAGCACATGGGCAGACTACCGCCCGATTAGCCTATGCAACGTGACAAACAAGATTATTTCAAAAAATCATCTCGGCGAGATTAACTCGCTTCATCCCCTTCCTAACTGCTCCAAATCAGAGTGGTTTCATCAAAGGGAGATTGTTAAGCGACAATGTTCTTCTTGCACATGAACTGATTCGGGATGTGGCTAATTGTTCCCCTACGCCCAATGTTGCAATTAAACTTGATATGGCCAATGCGTATGACCGTGTACAATGGCCTTTCCTGATCAAAATCTTACGCCTCATGGGATTCCCGAAGACATGGCTGGGGTTGGTTAATTGTTGTATTAACTCTTGCTGGTTCTCGGTGCTAGTTAACGGATCACCGGCAGGCTTTTTTAAGTCATCGAGAGGACTTCGACAAGGTGATCCATTATCCCCCTCCTTGTTCATTTTGGCTGCAGATTACCTATCCCGCAGCTTAGATAAATTGATTCTTGGAAGACAGGAGATGAAATTCAACACAGCAAGACGCAACCTTGAAGTGTCCCATTTGGCGTACGCGGATGACGTGATCATGTTCACACAAGCAAAACAAACGTCATTGCAGGAGTTGATAGAGTGCCTCAACCATTATGCCGCGGTCTCGGGCCAAAAAGTCAATATGACAAAAAGCCAATTCTACTTGGATGAGAGGCCTGCGAGTTGGGCTCCCCAAATTGTGGAAACATGCGGCTTTCAACAAGGGAGATTCCCTTTTATCTATTTGGGAGTTCCAATCTTCAAGGGAAGGAAGAAAACAAACATGTTCACTTTCCTTAGGGATAAAATCTCCTCTCGTATCCATTCATGGTCACATAGATCACTCTCCTTTGGTGGACGACTTACCTTAATCAAGAGCACACTGGGAGCAATCCCTCTCCATGTTTTTCAGATTCTTGAGCCCACGAAGGAAGCTATGAAACAGATGGAGAGCCTAATGGCTAAATTTTTTTATCAACTCAAGACAAAAAGGCCAGGCATTGGATTAATTGGGACCAAGCATGTCATCCTTTTGACGAAGGAGGATTGGGAATTCAGAGTCTTGAAGATATGGTGGAAGCGTTTGGAATGAAACTTTGGGTGAGGTTCCGAGAGCAAAACTCGCTTTGGGCAAGGTTTATGCGGTCAAAGTACTGCAGAAAGTCAGCCCCTTCAAGAGCCTTCTTCAACGGGAAACAGAGTACAGCTTGGAAACGAATGGCGCGAGCGGGAACAAAAATACACAAACACATTCACTGGGCGTTAGGAGATGGAGAGATTCACTTCTGGGAGGATATTTGGTGGGGTGACAAACCACTTAGAGACATGTGTAACCCGGGGGCATCTCTACCACGACACCAAGTCAAGGACTTCTGGAGCAATGGGAAATGGAATGCGACCCTTCTGTCGGGTGTTTGTGTACCTTTAGGCGTACCAGAGGGAGTGGTTGAGGAAATTGCGAAGATTCCAATTGAGGAAGAGGGCAAAGACACACTGAGATGGGCGTGTACAACCCATGGAGATTTCTCCAGAAGTTCGGCATGGGAATTGTGTAGGCGGCGGCAGCCCCCGGCTCACATCTTTAAGCTTATTTGGAATGACCTCGTCCTCCCATCCATCTCCATTTTCATCTAGAGGCTGCTGGCAAACCGCATACCGGTTGATGCCAAGCTTCAATGGAGAAAAATTAGTCTCGCCTCAAAGTGTGGTTGCTGTCGTTCCCGGGCTGTAGAAACTAGAGAGCACTTGTTCTTGAGTGGGGAAGTTGCTAATCGAGTATGGGAAATGGTTGCGAGGTGGTTCCCCGGTCTGCCTAGATGGAACGCCGAGGTGACCAGCTTGGAGACTCGCATCAGATTTTGGCATAGACGGCTCTGTCAAACAGATAAACCACATGCGAGCACAATTATTCCATGCCTTGTCTTGTGGTTCCTTTGGTCAGAATGTAACAGCAACATACACGAAAATACATGTTTCAGTGCGGGCACAGTGTTTCATCGAGTTAAGCGATACCTACAACAGCTTATCTCGGCCGAGAAGATGAACAAAAAACAAAGGAAGGGGTGCAGCAATACTGATATGTTTAACACATCTACTTTGAGGGAAAACCCTCGACAACAAATCAGACAAGTGAGATGGATTCCTCCAGACGCGGGCTGGATTAAGATCAACTCGGCTGGAATATGGAAAGATTCAGAGGCGGGGGCAGGAGGCGTCATCAGAAGTGCAGATGGCAGTCTAATAAATGGGTACATGATGAAGATTGCTGCTAACTCGATCATTGATGCTAAGCTTCAAGCTCTCTCAATTGTACTGGACATTGTAAAGGACCAAGGACGACTAGCCTGGATTGAGCTGGGTACAAAGCAGGTAGTCTCCTTGCTAAGTTTGAAAAGGTTTGGGGCAGCCAACCTGCGTCACCGAGTAACTGATATCCGCAACAAGATTAGGCAAATGGAAGTGAAGGACGACTAGCCTGGATTGAGCTGGGTACAAAGCAGGTAGTCTCCTTGCTAAGTTTGAAAAGGTTTGGGGCAGCCAACCTGCGTCACCGAGTAACTGATATCCGCAACAAGATTAGGCAAATGGAAGCGAAATTCTCGCATATCCCGACTCAAGTCAACAAGGTTGCGGTGGTGCTAGCGCAACAAGGCAGTAAAAAGGAGAATGGGAGTACATTCGGACAAACTTCTGCTCCAGCAATAGTGACCGCCCTGATCAGAATGGACCAACTCGGATATCCGAGCTTCTGGGTCCGAGAGCATAATTATGAACAACATGGGTAGCTTGGAGTGCGAATCGCTTGTGTCTAATAGCAAGAGACTCAACACAAATGATTGTTTAGGACTATTTTCCTTTTGTATCGGAGAGTATGATGAGGTCTGGAACATGATATTCGGACCGCCTACTACTCTTGTTATGGTTTGGTTTTGGCGTACCACTTTTCGGTTCGGCCTTGCACTGTACCATTTTTGATTTGATGATATATAGGGATGAGGGACCTGCGAATCCTCCACCGAAAGGTGTTTAAAAAAAAGGGACGAAAATTTAATAAAATATGATAAAATCTATTTTAAGTTATTTTTTATCATATAACAACAAAATATATGGGGTTTTATCCTATCAAACTGCCTTCTTAATAACTTAGAGATCTTGTTTTGTAGCTAACATTAGAATCCGTCTTATTTTGTCTTTTGAATTTCGGGGCATATTTTGTTGGCTACAACTTGCCTAGAACTTGTGATTTCAAAAATTAGAGGTGGAGAATGGTAATTTTGTTAGGAAAGGGTCTATAATCATGGAGTGATATATTGTCTCTATTAATCATCGATTTATAGTACATAAGATTTATGATTTACTCCATGATTTAACTTAGTAGTAGTATTTGATTATGTGCATGGAAAGATAAATTTATAACTGTTATTTTATCGCATTTTACTTATAATTTTCATTAAAAAAAACTTATATTTTAGAGACATGTCCTGAGTCTCAATAGTTGGTTATTCATCAATTAAGTTCTATTATTTCCGTCCCACAATAAGAGTCATATTTAGTATCGGCACGGATTTTAAGAAATGTAAAGAATAGTAGATTGGAAAATTAGTGGAATATTGAGTCCACTTGTTTATATGGGTTTTAAAATAGAATGTAAGTGAAATGAGTTAGTGGAATGTAAGACTTACTTACCATTTATGGTAAAAATGAAATGTGACTCTTATTATGAGACGGATCGAAATGACAAAAATATGACTCTTATTGTGGGACAGAAGGAGTATTACTTTCTTATTTTGGTAAGTAGTCTCTGATTGGCATAACCTTGTCTAATAACAAAAAGAATAAAAATAAATAAATTATACTCTACAAATTACACATTGTAATACTTCCTCCGTCCAATAAATATGAAACGTTTGTTTATTGACACGAGATTTTATGTAGTGTTGTTTTGTGAATTAAAGAAGAGAAAATAAAGTAGGAGAAAGGAAAAAATAGAGATAAAGTTATTTTTATTTTAGAAACATTTCATTTTTAATGGAATAATCTAAAAAGAAAAAATATTTTATTTTTAACAGAACAGACAAGAGAGTATTAATTTGTTGAGTGAACTACGTAAATGGTACCTGATCTTTCACTTTCGCACATAAATGGTACCTGATCTTTATTTTATATCGGTTTTGGTACCTTGTGACAAAAATAACCATATGTACCAAACATGTGATTTTTTTTGTTATGGGGGATATTTTTGGAAAGGGTAAACTACATAAATGGTACCTGATCTTTCACTTTCGCACATAAATGGTACCTGATCTTTATTTTATATCGTTTTTGGTACTTATAAATCACATTTTTGGTACCTGATGCAATTTTCACCCCAAAATACCCTCTAAACAAATTCATTTTTCCATTTGTGTCATAAAGGATATTTTGGGCATTGATATTATAATATATTCTCTCATTCTCCTCACTCTTTATACTATTATTATTAATCAATATTAACATTATTATTTTGATGTTATAAATTAATAATTAATATTTTGTAATATCATTTAAATATACTTAATCATAATTATAGTTATAATTATATTAAATTATTATAATAATATTATTGTTATAATAGTAAAAACTAGTAGTAATTAATAAATAATAATAATTATTTCATATTAAATTAATAACTAATCAATATAGAAATTTAAAATTGTGAATTGTATTTATAATTATAAAGAGTTGAATATTTTTAGTTAGGTGTTTCAACCCTAAAATGAGTATAAATAATTTAATTAAAAATATTTAATTAATTTAATAACTTTAAATAATTAATTTAATTAGGTGTTTTGTTATTGATTTATAGTATGAATGTAATTAGATGTATGAATAAAACACTAAAAAGAAAGAAGAAAAAGAAGAGAAAAGAAAAAAGAGGAAACATAAACTAAGGAGAAAAAAGAAAGAAGAAAATGAAGAAAAAACAAAGAAGAATAAACTAAAGAAGAAAAAAAGAAATAAGAAAGGAAGAAAAAGTAATCACATATTTGGTTCTATTTAATTGATATTTCCAAAAATATCCTCCATAACAAAAAATCACATGTTTGGTACCTAAGGTTATTTTTGTCATGGGGTACCAAAAATCATATAAAATAAAGATCAAGTATCATTTATGTGCGAAAGTTAAAGATCAGGTACCATTTATGTAGTTCACTCTTTTGGAAATTTTTATCAAATAATACCAAACATGTGATTTTTTTTCTTCCTTTCTTATTTCTTTTTTTCTTCTTTATTTTCTTCTTCTTTCTTTTTTCTTCATTTTCTTCTTTCTTTTTTGTAGTTTATACACACATTTAATTGCATTTATAATATAACCCAAGAACAAAGCACCTAATTAAATTAATTATTTAAAGTATTTAAATTAATTGAATATTTTTTATTAAATTATGTTATACTCATTTTAGGGTTGAAACACTTAACTAAAAATATTCAACTCTTTATATCATTATGAATACAATTCAAAATTTTAATTTTTATGACTATATTGATTAGTTATTAATTTAATATAAAATAATAATAATAACAATGATAATAATAATAATTATTATTATATAATATTATATGATTTATAATTTAAATAATTATACTATAATTATTTATTAATTACTATTTATTTTTAGTATTACAACAATAATATTATTTATTGATTAAATATTATTATAACTATAATTATAATTAAGTATATTGAATGATATTAAAAAATAAATTAATTATTAATTTATAACTTCAAAATAATAATATTAATATTGATTAATAATAATAGTATAAAGGGTGAGGAGAATGGGATATAAATTATAATATCACTTTTGGTACTAGTATTGTGTATGCCTAAAATATCCTCTATGACATAAATGACAAAATATATTTATTTAGAGGGCATTTTGGAGTGAAAATCTCATCAGGTACCAAAAAATGTGATTTATAAGTAAAAAAAATGATATAAAATAAAGATCAAATATCATTTAGGTGCGAAAGTGAAAGATTATGCGTAATTTATGCATTTCATTCTAATTTGTTAATATGGCTCTTTTCCTATCTTTACTCCGTCAACATGATAGTACATTCATAGTAATCTAAGAACTCATTGGTCGTCTAAATATCTGTGTGTGGGTCCCATTATTCAGACTCATAATTTGGTCTCTGGTCATTGTCTGCTGCAACTTAAAACAATACTTGTTAAATTCTCTAAATTCTGTCCCACATCGACTTGGTGAAGATCCCATCTAATCTATATAAGTGTGGATAACCCTCCCCCTTATGAGGCCTTTTAAGGGGTGAGTGACCCATTTCTAATATGGTATCAGAGCGGGCTCAAGTCGATGATGGTTTTCTCTTTATCTCTTATCTACCTCACGAGTGGAAGACCGATGTCCTTTCCGGCCCACATCGATGATGGTTTCTCTTGCATTGCCTACCCACGTGATGGAAGACCGATGTCCTTTCCGGCCCACACGTGAGGGGGCGTGTTAAATTCTCTAAATTCTGTCCCACATCGACTTGGTGAAGATCCCATCTAATCTATATAAGTGTGGATAACCCTCCCCCTTATGAGGCCTTTTAAGGGGTGAGTGACCCATTTCTAATAATACTAACATATTGTTCTAGTGATAAACCTGTATTAAGCATAAAAGTGAGTGTACCTTGAATATTTTCTACATATTTAGCGGTTGTGAAATTTTTATTATATTCATCAATTTAATCAGTTTTAGCTTCTCATTTGCCTAAAATTAAGTATTTCAATTTTTCTCTTTATGAATACCTTACACGTAAAATGTAAAATGTAAAATGTAAAATGTAAAATGTAAAATGTAAAATGTAAAATGTAAAATGTAAAATGTAAAATGTAAAAATGAAGGGAAGCTAAGCAGCCGAATGCAGAACAAAATTCAAACCATTGATTGAACTGTTACCAAAGACTCCACATTTCCCGCCTTAATTACTCCATAAATACAAAAATAAATAACGAAAATAATAAATTCACATAAATTCTAACTTTATAATTTGACCTTTAGTATTCCACATTTAAACCCTTTTCATGGATATTGCTTATTTTTTTTAAAGCAATTAATGTAGTACACTACATATATATAGCTACCTTTATAAATAATTTAGGAAGGGATTACATTCAAAATCTTATTGGCAATCGTGCGTGAAGATATAGATAAATCTTCCCGTATTTATATATACTACCACATAAATTAGCATAGTATATTCAAATGATTGTCAAATTAAAATGTACGAAAATATATATACAGTCACAATTTTCATTTCAAAAGACATTATTTAATATTATGGAGTAGTAAACTATTCAAAACGCATATCAAAATAAATTATAACAAATCATTGCTTTGATATTATATTTTTTTCTGTTTAATTTGGTATGTGACATTGAGAGACAGTTTAAAATAAACAACTTACTCTCATTTTAAATTAGAGATGGAACTTGAAAAATTATTTGTGTAACATTTTGTATAAATTTCGCGCGGCAATTTCCAGCGTTCAAATCTTAATTGACTCTAATTATTTCAGATCTTTATTCGTACAAAGGGAAAAATCAATACGTATTTTTCAATACCAAACTAGGAAGGGAATATTATACAACTACTAAAAAAATCTAAAGTTCGATTAAAAATTCAAGCTGCATTTACGATTTATGTAGATTTATTACTACTACAATTCAATTACACTATGGTAAATTACATGAAATTGAAAATAATAAACTAAGGAAAAAAAATATTACTACTCGACTAACTAATAAACATTTATTACTATACTCCATATTTTTTCCCATTCACAAATTTTTTTTTAAATTAAGGAGCCAAAATCCCAAGCTAAGGATCCGAAATCGTCGATTTCTAGTTTAGATACACTAATATCGTCGCATATCAACGGCAAATCATCGAAATCGAAATGCTCCAAGAGTGAATCATAATCATCATCCAACGGCAGAGATTCTTCCCTCGAAACCTCGTACTCATTTTTCACATCATTTCCGTACAATCCCAACACCGAAATTGGCGAGCCGCCGCCGCCGTCGATTATTTCCACATTGTCGGAATATTTCGTGCTCTCCGGAGAAGCCCGCTCCGGCGGCGCTCTCATGAAATTCGTGACGGCGTTGTGGCCGCGTATCTCGATCGCCGCCTTGTCGTACGCCATCGCCGCCTCCTCCGCCGTGCCGAATGTCCCCAGCCAAACCCTCGCCCGCCGCGCCGGATCCCGAATCTCCGCCGACCATTTCCCCCACGGCCGCCGCCTCACGCCTCGGAATTTCCTTCCCTCACCACTCTCCGCCGCTGGCAACGGCGCCGGGGGCCGCTTGTTTTTCTTCTTCGCGCCTGATTTTCCGGCGTTTTCTCTGTCGCCGGCACGGCGGCGGACCGGCGCCTGATGGCCGCAGTGGTGGGCCCTCTCCAGCCGAATCTCGTTGATGTGGCGGCGGACCTGGCGGCCGCAGGTGTAGTCGCTCTCGTCGCCGGAGGAGTCGGTGGCGTCGCCGTCCGTCACGAAGATCCTCACCACGCGCGGCGCGTGGCACGGCGCGGCGCCGCCGCCGCATTGGAGGCGCTTTGTGGTGACATTTTTATGTTCCGAATATTTGATGGGTAAATATTTTGAAGTCATTGTGAAACATAGAAGTGAGAAATAAAAGTGAAAGAAAGAGAAATGAGAAATTATTTGTAACTGATGAAGATTAAGAAGAGATTAAGAGGAATTAAGAAGTTTCGAAATGAATAGTGGAGAGTGAGATTCTGTGTATATTTATAAGGGGGAAAGTGAAGAAGAGAGTATATAATCCTAACTCAGTGGAGTCAATTAATTTTACCTTTTCTTTAGCAGAAAATTAGTATCTTCGCAACTGAATCAATTTGAATTTGAAGGATTCAATTAATTCATTTTTCTCAATTTACACTTTTTATCAGATCCGGACAGTCCACGTTACTGATTTTTTAAGTATTTTTCTCAATATACAGTATTTGCGGTATACCGTGTTATTTGCGGTATATACAGTAAATTTGCGGTATGATGCGGTATAACGCGGTATATACAAAATGCATACCTTTACCGTACCTAAAACTGTCGGTACGGTATGATACCGTACCGAAAAGTACGGTATACCGAAAATTCGGTATTTTCGGTATTTTTTCAATACGGTAAGTGCAGTATTTCGGTATTTCGATATATTTTCCCTGCCCTACTTTAGGCTCGATAATTTAGGTAGTTTCATCTACAACCACAAAATCGGCTTCTTTTCAAGGTTTAATCTTTCCAAAATACAATAAGACATAATCATTATATTTCAACTACATCATAAAGCACATCTTTCCAATGTTCAATTTTCTGTTATTGAAGAATCATTAAGGTTGGTTGAATAGTAAAATTTTCACTAGCGAAATATTTATATAAAGGAATCTGATAATTTGTATTTTGAAATAAATTGAAGAGAGTAAATAAATATGTACTCCTTTTGTCTCATTGTCTCATTAAAAATAAGATATTTTTCTTTTTGGGTTGTCTAATTTAAAATGAAATGTTTTCTAAAATGAAAACAACATCATTTCTACTTTTTATTCTTTCTTATTTTACTTTTTTTCATTAACTTATAACATAATACTATATAAAATCTCTTGTAAAAAAATAAATGTTTATATTTATTGCCCCAGAGAGTATGTAATAAAAAGGAAATCAAAGAGGTGTAGTAATAAGTGTGGGCAGTGGAAAACTTGAGCTTAAAGCAAAAGAAAGAAAGACACATCGCCAGCCTCAATAAATATGTTGATTTTGTACATATTTGATTTTTGGAAACTATTCATTATATACCATATTATTGTCATATCCCGTACGAATAGTACTCCACTGACTGTACCTTTGTAGGGGTAAATATTAGTAATACTATATCTGAAAATGTGTAGCCCTATTTTAATAAAAAATTTACTCCATATTATAGAATATAGATATCTAGAGAACACATTATATTTTAAAGAGTAAAAGCTAAAACTGGTCCTGAACATATGCACATTTTATGATTTTGGTCTTATACTTTATTTTTTGAATTTTTGCATCCTAAACATTTCAACTCATATCACAATTGGTTCTACACTAACAATTCCGTCAAATTTTAAACGGGTTTAGCCTGATTTTGACCGATTTTGATGGTTTTAACAGTCTCATTCGGGTTAAAACCGTTTACAAATCGGTCAAAATCGGGTTAAAACCACTTAAAATTGACGGAATTGTTAGTGTAGGACCAATTGTGATACGAGTTGAAATGTTCAGGATGCAAAAATTTAAAAGATAAAGTATATGACCAAAATCGTAAAATGGACATATGCCCAGGACCAATTTTGGCCTTTACTCTATTTTAAATTTAAAACAATAATCATTCCTTTATCTATTCTTATGGTTTTTTTGCCTACTTTTGTGATGGCTTGAACCCATAACATGTTCGGTGGAGGAAAATCGTCTTACCAACTGAACTATGTTTAATTGTTAAACGAATTTGTTGAATTTATGATTATAGTTTAATTATGGATTAATAGTAATATAATCACTAAATTTAGTAAATTTCTAATCACTTGTTTACTATTTGATGAATGAAATACTAACGAATTTTCAAAACTTCGTAATGTTCTTATAAAACACTATTTTTCGGTCATGTTCAAAAACGACATTTCATTAAAATAAGTACTCCATTTATTTTTATCAATCTTCTTATTTCAATGAAAATACATAATTTTGAATATCACTAAAAAAATGCAATTTGTATATGAATGAGATAATTGAAACCATGCAAAATTAATATCCTGATTTGAAACTTATGTGCCCAGTGCAAAAAACTTATTTTTTCAAAAATTGAGATGCAATTACTTGCGTTAGAAAATTTTTAAGAATAACAACAAGTTACTCCAAGTGATAAATGATACTACTAATAAATAGTTAGAGTATAGATAAAGTAAAGTAAGTAAGATAATAATATATATACGACTCTCTTCTATATTATTCTCCCTCTTACTTTATTTTCTCTCCACTTTAACTATTTATTATCATCTTTGCAAAACAACAGCAAAAAAGAAACGCCTCACTTGTAGTGGGACAGATGGAGTAAGATGCAAAAGAAAAAGTTCCTAAATTAAGGACAAATTAACTTAATCTTTTATTTTTTAGGACGCTTCCATTTGTGTCATCTACTTTTAATTGGAACACCAATAATAATGACGTTTTTAAAGTGTTGGTGGCATATTTAGAAACACAAATTAGCGACCTTAATTGCATTAAAAAGTGTCTGAAACTCTCTCCGGAAACTGTGTGTGCTTTTTTGCTTGGTCAAGCTTCTCAAACCCAGAGAATCCGCTAGATCACAAGGTCTAGGAACTCAGAGGATCCTGGAAGTCTCGGTCGTCGGACACACAAATTCCACGTTCAAAACCCTCAACCCTCTATACTATGAATTAGTACATGGAAGTAGAGATCGATCTCACGAAGACAGATGCGTAAGAATGCATTTAAAAGACTCTGGAAAGGGGGTTGGCTGCTGCCACGCAATTTTGGGGTTGAGAAAATTATAACTAGGCTGGGGAATGAAAATTGGCTGACACTAAACCTAGGAAACAGAGAATATCATGCAAGCATGGAACATCATCTTAACTTCAATATCTCAATAAACTTCCTCGACCTAGCAAACCGCTATCTAATCTAGCTAAACAGGAATCAAACATGCAGTGGGGACCATTTCCCGAAAACAGTAAAGTACGGATGAAAAGCTGCAAATAACTAACTATGAATTTAACCAACAACGTTCTGCATCTCGTCACCTGATTCAAGCTCGAACATGGAGAAAACAGAGTAATAACCCAGATTCAAACAGAACTTAATAATTCGGACGTCGGAAAGAGCCGATTAATTGGAAACCGAACAGATCTACTTCTACTAGACGAAGTAAACAAAAACACAGAAACGAGTCATCAAAATTCATACAAAATCAACCAACTCTGTTTCAGATCCACACGTCGAACGCTTAATCCACTCCGGATCCAAGCAATCCGAACCCAACTACGATAAAAAAACAACTCCATGAATTCCGATTTAACAAATCCACTCCGATCAACAACAATACAACCACGATTCAATTCCAATTCACCAGATCAAGTGTGAAAAGCATCCATTCAAGTAAACAACTCCAAACTCAGAATCAAACATCATCAAAACTCAAAATCAACATCATCATGACAGAAAATAGAAATTCCATAGATAGATAAACAAGGTTCAACAAATAACCAAAGCCGAGCTTCGAACAGCGAAGACTCGGTAGAATTCTGAACAGAAAAATGAAATGAAAGAGGATAAATTGTTTCTTCGCCCTACACGAAGACGGTGGTACACAATAGCCAACTGAAAATGAACCTAACCTCTATAGATTCCCGATCACCCCAAGTGTGTGTAGAAGTGTGTGAAAATGAGCTGAGAGCCAAAAGTATATCCCCCAAAAATCCCCTCCGAAAATTATTCTCATGTATGTTGCGTGCTCTCCCTTTTATAGAAGTGGAGGCGATCTTCTAGAAGCTTTCTCTTGAATTCTCCGTTCTGCCCTCCAGCTAATGATCTCCTCCTTCTGGCAATTTTTCTTCATTCTGCTCACTTTCTCGCCAATTTCCTTCGCCAGGTGATTATCTTCTTTCCTTCCTGGACCTGGCGATTTCTTCCACACATCTGGCTTAAAAGATGTGTTAGACCCCGTAAATTGTTGAATTTAACCCTATAACCGATGCATGAAATTACCCTTATCAGTGTCCTTAATGATTTTTTTATTATTATAGTATCGATCAAAATTTCAATATATATCATGATTTAAATAGCTATTATCTTATTATTAGCGTACAAACCCGTTTAGGTAAGTAGTTGGGTTAGTTCTCATAATGATTGGCCTAAGTTAAATTAGATGATGATGAGACTTCCTCACCAGTTGATTAAAAAAAAGATGAAGACACCAAAAAATTATTTATGCATGAAAATGTCCGAAACAATGTCTGTTTTAACTTAATTTGATTCCATCTAGAGTGATGAAACACGCCATTAAAAGTCGCCGCTTCTTACATTAAAATCATGTTTTATATAACTATCTATTTCAATAATTTAAGACTCTGCTATATTATTCCTTATACATTTTCTAGAATTAAAATTTCAGTGCATGTATATGAAGTGAGTTGACATATATATTTTTAATGAAAACCTCACATAGTATATATTGGTCAACTTAGGAGAATTAAATGGTCATGGTCCTATTTATATATACATTTTTATATCTTAAAATGATTAGTCAAAAATATGGCGTAAACTTTATCATGGTTTATCTATCAGTTCTCATCCACCAAATGTAATTTAGCCAATTTATCTGAATTATACCTAAGATCGAGACATCGTCATATCTGATGTTTTGATGCACGAACTAGTGAATATCAAGAGGCGATGTGGACGGTAATTGGCCCCTTTTTCTGATATCAGTTTCTAATATTTTCTCAACGATTTTCACATAGCTCCATCAATAGCCATCTGTGAAGTTGTCATTGTCCCCGCTGCATTTTGCAATGGCTAGGCCTATGGAGGTGATCGAGAAGGTGGCGCCGCTACAGTGTCCACCCTTGGCTTAGACAAGCGATCTGCAATAGCAAGATCCCAGCAGCACCCATGTACTCGATCGTCCACGTCAAGAAGGGAGAAATTATAAACCTAGCATGGTATTTTGCGCGGACATTGAAAATATTGGATCATCCAAATATTCCTCAATCGAGAGATGCATGATCTCTATCTCTCAACAAACGGTACAACCCAAGAAGAAGAGAGGAATTAGGGCTTCGATGGAGGCAAAAGAGAGTTTTTTTCGATTCCACCGCAGGAGAAAGCTCAGTCAGATTGCAACACTAACCCTTACTCACTGATAGTTTGCTCAGCAATCTTAATTCTTGATTCAGAACAATCATGGGAAAATAGAGATAAATAAAAGCTCATCTTTTCAACATTTTAGTGCTGCTTTTCAAAATATACTCATAAAAAAAGTATTTTGTGGTAAAAAAAAAAGTGGGTACAGATACAGATAAAACTGGAAATGAATGACATTAGAATGAAAAAGTAATGACCATAAACAACAAATAAGAAATGAGGTCCACAAAGATATAGTATTATACTTGTAGATAAATAGTATATTGATCAAACAAGATCAATAAACAAATCCAGTTTCAGCAAAAAAACAAGATCAATTGACAAAATCCAGTCATTCTTGAATAGAGATTCCATACGAACAATTCAAACCATCATTGCTTGTAAGTTCCAAGCTCTTCTTACAAGGGTCCGAACCAAGAACATGGCCAAGAACGATATAATTTGTACATAAATGCAAATCAAGCCATCGGGGGGCACGCCATACTAACCCATGGCGTACTTCTGGGTCCAGCTCCTAGCAGTCTGCTCGTACTTAGACCTGTCTGTCTTGTACATGTGTGCGATTTCAGGCACCAGGGGGTCGTCGGGGTTAGGGTCCGTCAAAAGTGAGCAGATTGAGAGCAGCACCTGAAAGTATACATATAATGAACTCACGTAGAAATAAAGGGAAGTATACTCACCTGAAATTATACATTCAACAAGTTTTTATGAAACATATCTGTTTACTATCACATTCATGACCATGAGAAAACAAATGTTATTGAGATGATGGAAGAATTAACTATTGGAATAGGGAAGAGTGCATATTAGGGTGTTAATTGCCGTTATGGTATGTATCATCTGTACCTTGGAAATTGTCAAGGCGGGGCTCCACTGTTCTTTCAAGATATCAAGGCAAATGCTCCCATTGCTGTTAATATTGGGGTGAAAAACTTTTGTTCTGAATGCTACCTGCAAAACACAACAAAGAAACGTTAAGAGACAAGTTTACTTCAAGATCTCACATACACAAAAAGGAGGAAAATAAGGCATGGGCCACACCCAAAGGTGTTGGGCTGGTTGGTTCATCTTTAACTGATTCAAGTAATACTGCTCAATTTCAATACTCTCATTTTCATAGAGCACTTCCAGCATGTGATTGCATCATTCTAAAACGCGTTCTAGAAACCATGGAGAAGTGAGAAGGTAAAGAATATAAATGCTGAAATTTTAAAGCCTATATAGGAAGGCGTCAAAGGGGGAAAATAACAACTTTCCATTAGACCTCTGTTCAGGTTCCAATAAATAATAACAAGAATCTGTGAACAAGAGACAATATTTCAATAGCTCACTCAATTATTTCTACCAATTACTAGACATGGCATATCACTATTGTTCTGTGATGATTAATTAAGATTGATTTCTGATGAAAACTAGTTGCTTTACACTACAGTCAGATGAAGTTATATGAAATCTTTGTTCAGTTTGCATCACCAAATACCAAGTGGAATTTGTCTTGGTATTAAAAGGAAGCAGAAGATTAGAGTACAATCCATTGGAATTATAAAATGTCAGGGCAACAAGAAAATCACTTGACAAGAACCAAAACAGTTTTAAGACAACAACTAAATCAGATATAAATTAGACTAGTTATTCCTAATTAATTATTCAAAGATGCCATACCTTTGGAGGTTTGAATGGGTAATCAGGGGGAAAATGAATGGTGACTAAAAACACCCCTCCTGCATAAGGACTATCTTGTGGACCCATTATGGTGGCTTGCCAGTGAAACATGTCTTCACCAACAGGTCCTGTCGACAGAAGAAAGGAAGGTTAAGATAGCTATTAACTGAAAGAGTTGACACACAGTTGCAAGTGAAAAGCATAAGCATGGTCTTGCCTGAACAACAATTGTTTAAAAATACAACTGGTATAAAGTCAAAGCTAGAAAACAAGGAATGTCAGAGGAAAATCTGAATACACATCAAAACCAAATGAGTACACTTGAGAGGGTAGTAAAATGGTTGGAACACTGAAGAAGACAATTGCGAAAAAGCAAGAAAATGAATCAGAGAAATGCCCAAGCCATTGACATAGAGGTTATGAAGATTAACATAGCTCTCACTGGCTAGCTTTCCAGTCTAGGTACTAGACAGGTAAAATACGGTATGCACCATAGTTCTTGTACGGCATTTCATATGATTATTGAGATGTGAAAATGCAAAATCTGCAAACACTGTAATTCGTAAAAGTTATGCAACATAATATGATTGAACCTCACAAGTTGCTAGCATATACTACTATACATCAACCGTGCAGAATTACACCCGACAACTAGCAGGATAATATGTCCCCCAAATATCTATCAAAATCTCAATGGCACCAGCTAATGTAGAGAAAGCCCCTGAGAAATTACTTTCTTTTAGCCTTGCCAATGAACAGGAGCATCACCACAAAGTTCGGCAAAAAAAATACCACTAATCATTTTGCACAAAGGAAGAACTAATCACTCAAATCTTTTTACTGATTAAAAAGCTTTTTTCTTGGTAACTTCCAATTCGTGTCAAAACCAATACTAATCGAGATGCTGGCCAACAAATTAGCACGGAGAATATTGAATTTACTACCCAGAAAAATTGATCGAAACAACAAAATTCAACAAACCCACATGAAATATATTCGTCTACCATTTACAAACACGCATATATCCATATTTCGCAGATCAACAAACACACGACAAAAAAGACAAAAGCAAATTGAACAAATTAACAAAGATTAACCCCAAAAAAATACCTGCGCTGCAGGAAGTCGGGGGATCTTTTTGCAAATCCTTAAGCTCCTTCAAGATCCGTTTCGAAGCCATCGCGCAAGAATCAGATCTGCCGAATTGAATTCAAGGGCAAAAATCGAAGCCCACAAATAAAAATGAGATATTTAAGACAGCCCTGCAAATATAACGTTGCGTATATATACGAGAGAAAAAAAAAACTTTATTTTTTACTTTTTCTCCCCCTAATTTCTTCTGGTTCAGCCTCCGCCGCTGCTTCTTGACGCTAGGGAAGAATATAGTGCGACTTTTTATTATGTGCAATTTTTTTTATAAAGTAATAATCAGATATTAAAATAGTGTGAATCACTTTAATTGTAAATTTGGAATTCTAATGATGATAATTTAGTGACCGGATATTTTCATATCTTCCGTCATTCTAAATACTCATGAGTCTATGTTTAAAATATCACATCCAATCATTACTCATTTTCATTTTACAGTTGATCAATCTAGGGGTGAGGTAAAAAAACGAAAATCGAATATTCGAACCGAACCAAATCGAAATTTTGAAATTCGGTTCGATTTTTTTTTGGTTTTTCGGTTCTGTTAGATTTTGAAAATTCAAAAATTTTGGTTTTTCAGTTCGGGCGAAAAAAAAAACCGAAAAACCAAAGAACAGAATTATATTTTAAATATAATATTATATATATACTATTAATTTAATATATTATTTTTATAATATATATAGAGGAGTGTTATATTGTTAACTCAATACTTAATTGTTAACTACAACTAAATAATAGTCATTAGATATTCAAATTAATGGCCTAGATCGTCAGCCCAGAAATGTCAATACGATAAAAAAATGTCAATACGGGTATTAAGGTCAATTTACAACAAATTAGTTGTAACTAACTTTTGAAAAATATCCAATAACTTTAAAACGCATATAACTTTCTCGATTTAAATTATTTTTCCGCACAACATATATAGAATTAAAGATAATTTCATAAGGATTCTACCGAAATCTCACTTGCATATGTTCTGATGTCAAAATTTGAAAAAAAATTCAAAAATTTTCAATTTTTTCGTACAGCAACAAATGTCAACATGGTATATAAAATATGTCAATATATTACATGTAGAATGTCAATATAAGCAATGTGTTAACATTCTCAAAGCATTGTGTTGGCATTCTCAAAGCATTGTGTTGATATTTTTGAAACATTATATTGACATTTTCATCCAAAACCCTAATTTGGTAGTTTTTTTATCTTTTTCGATTTAATTAATAAAAATGAAATTTACACGTGGCAAATTGTAGACCACAAGTTTTCTAAAATCCTATGATCTTAAATTAGTTGTAGTTAGCAATTAAATGATAAATTAGTAATTGATCACTCCCATATATATATATATAGGGATGTATTCATTTCCTTTTCCTATATTTCCTCCTTTTTCCTTCTTAATATCAGTCATTAGATTAGATAAATGGACGGTCAAGATCAACATTGGGTAATTAATCTCGTGTTGCATTATTTGTCCTATTTTGTGCATTATGAGGGTACAATAGTCATCTAATAATGGCTGGAAACCGCTACGAATAATGCACCACATGGTCACGAGTAATGCATATAATTGACTATATAATGCACAATATGTGAACTGTAATGCATACGAATAAGATGTACCATGTTATGATGTTTGGACACACGTTTCTTGTTTCCCCTAAGGGTTTAATAAGCTTAGGTGCTAGGGTATAGTACGTAGACACGTATGTAATCTTCACATGGTAACGAGTAATGGATATAATTGACTATATAATGCACAATTTGTGAACTGCAATGCATACGAACAAGATGTGCTGTGTTATGATGTTTGACACACGTTTCTTATTTCCCCTAAGGGTTTAATAAGCTTAGGGGCTAGGGTATAGTACGTACGCATTAATAACAAATTATAAAACGATACGAATAATTCACCAAATTGTCACGAGTAATGCATATAATTGACTATATAATGCACAATATGTGAACTGCAATGCATACGAATAAGATGTACCATGTTATGATGTTTGGACACACGTTTCTTGTTTCCCCTAAGGGTTTAATAAGCTTAGGGGCTAGGGTATAGTACGTAGACACGTATGTAATCTTCACATGGTAACGAGTAATGGATATAATTGACTATATAATGCACAATTTGTGAACTGCAATGCATACGAACAAGATGTGCTGTGTTATGATGTTTGACACAAGTTTCTTGTTTCCCCTAAGGGTTTAATAAGCTTAGGGGCTAGGGTATAGTACGTACGCATTAATAACAAATTATAAAACGATACGAATAATTCACCAAATTGTCACGAGTAATGGATGTTATTAACTATATAATGCACAATATGTGAACTGCAATGCATACGAATAAGATGTACCATGTTATGATGTTTGACACACGTTTCTTGTTTACCCTAAGGGTTTAATAAGCTTAGTGGCTAGGGTATAGTACGTAGACATTACTAAATGCACGTATGTAATCTTCAATCCGTTGATTAACCCATATACACAATACCTCTAATAATGCAAAATATACTGAGATAATGACAATTAACAGCTACATAATGCACTACCTAAACCAAATAATGCACATACGTATATTCCAATAACAACAATTTGTTAGTAATGTCTACGTACTATACCCTAGCCCCTAAGCTTATTAAACCCTTAGGGGAAACAAGAAACGTGTGTCAAAAATCATAACATGGTACATCTTATTCGTATGCATTGCAGTTCACATATTGTGCATTGTATAGTTAATAACATCCATTACTCGTGACAATTTGGTGAATTATTCGTATCGTTTTATAATTTGTTATTAATGCGTACGTACTATACCCTAGCCCCTAAGCTTATTAAACCCTTAGGGGAAACAAGAAACGTGTGTCAAACATCATAACACAGCATATCTTGTTCGTATGCATTGCAGTTCACAAATTGTGCATTATATAGTCAATTATATCCATTACTCGTTACTATGTGAAGATTACATACGTGTCTACGTACTATACCCTAGCCCCTAAGCTTATTAAACCCTTAGGAGGAACAAGAAACATGTGTCCAAACATCATAACATGGTACATCTTATTCGTATGCATTGCAGTTCACATATTGTGCATTATATAGTCAATTATATGCATTACTCGTGACCATGTGGTGCATTATTCGCAGATACCAAAATGTGGCAGTTACTTTTCCGTCAAATGTCAATAATAACCCTGTAATGCATACAACCACCTTCTATAATGCAACACGGAACCAGTTTTATAGAATCAATCTGATCCGTTGATGCCTTAGATCTAACGCGTAATATTAAGAAGGAAAAAGGATCTAAGATGTGAAAAGGAGAATAACGCTCCCCTATATATATATATATATATGGATGTATTCATTTCCTTTTCCTATATTTCCTCCTTTTTCCTTCTTAATATCAGCCATTAGATTAGAGAAATGGACGGTCAAGATCAACATTGAGTAATTATTCCCGTGTTGCATTATTTGTCCTATTTTGTGCATTATGAGGGTACAATAGTAATCTAATAATGGCTGGAAACCGCTACGAATAATGCACCACATGGTCACGAGTAATGCATATAATTGACTATATAATGCACAATATGTTAACTGCAATGCATACGAATAAGATGTACCATGTTATGATGTTTGGACACACGTTTCTTGTTTCCCCTAAGGGTTTAATAAGCTTAGGGGCTAGGGTATAGTACGTAGACACGTATGTAATCTTCACATGGTAACGAGTAATGGATATAATTGACTATATAATGCACAATTTGTGAACTGCAATGCATACGAACAAGATGTGCTGTGTTATGATGTTTGACACACGTTTCTTGTTTCCCCTAAGGGTTTAATAAGCTTAGGGGCTAGGGTATAGTACGTACGCATTAATAACAAATTATAAAACGATACGAATAATTCACCAAATTGTCACGAGTAATGGATGTTATTAACTATATAATGCACAATATGTGAACTGCAATGCATACGAATAAGATGTACCATGTTATGATGTTTGACACACGTTTCTTGTTTCCCCTAAGGGTTTAATAAGCTTAGAGGCTAGGGTATAGTACGTAGACATTACTAACAAATTGTTGTTATTGGAATATACGTATGTGCATTATTTGGTTTAGGTAGTGCATTATGTAGCTGTTAATTGTCATTATCTCAGTATATTATGCATTATTAGAGGTATTGTGTATATGGGTTAATCAACGGATTGAAGATTACATACGTGCATTTAGTAATGTCTACGTACTATACCCTAGCCCCTAAGCTTATTAAACCCTTAGGGGAAACAAGAAACGTGTGTCAAACATTATAACATGGTACATCTTATTCGTATGCATTGCAGTTCACATATTGTGCATTATATAGTTAATAACATCCATTACTCGTGACAATTTGGTGAATTATTCGTATCGTTTTATAATTTGTTATTAATGCGTACGTACTATACCCTAGCCCCTAAGCTTATTAAACCCTTAGGGGAAACAAGAAACGTGTGTCAAACATCATAACACAGCACATCTTGTTCGTATGCATTGCAGTTCACAAATTGTGCATTATATAGTCAATTATATCCATTACTCGTTACCATGTGAAGATTACATACGTGTCTACGTACTATACCCTAGCCCCTAAGCTTATTAAACCCTTAGGGGAAACAAGAAACGTGTGTCAAAAATCATAACATGGTACATCTTATTCGTATGCATTGCAGTTCACATATTGTGCATTATATAGTTAATAACATCCATTACTCGTGACAATTTGGTGAATTATTCGTATCGTTTTATAATTTGTTATTAATGCGTACGTACTATACCCTAGCCCCTAAGCTTATTAAACCCTTAGGGGAAACAAGAAACGTGTGTCAAACATCATAACACAGCACATCTTGTTCGTATGCATTGCAGTTCATAAATTGTGTATTATATAGTCAATTATATCCATTACTCGTTACCATGTGAAGATTACATACGTGTCTACGTACTATACCCTAGCCCCTAAGCTTATTAAACCCTTAGGGGAAACAAGAAACGTGTGTCCAAACATCATAACATGGTACATCTTATTCGTATGCATTGCAGTTCACATATTGTGCATTATATAGTCAATTATATGCATTACTCGTGACCATGTGGTGCATTATTCGCAGATACCAAAATGTGGCAGTTACTTTTCCGTCAAATGTCAATAATAACCCTGTAATGCATACAACCACCTTCTATAATGCAACACGGAACCAGTTTTATAGAATCAATCTGATCTGTTGATGCCTTAGATCTAACGCGTAATATTAAGAAGGAAAAAGGATCTAAGATGTGAAAAGGAGAATAACGCTCCCCTATATATATATATATATAGTATATATATATATATATATCTATATGAGTCCCATTATTCATAAATCCACTCTTAAAGACCGAACCACCGAACCATACCAAATTAGGGTTTTTAGATCTAGTTTTTTATGGATGAGAGGCACAAATTTATCAATTATTTTCGCCTTCATCACGAGTCTATTTTAATTCATCCGAAGGAAAATAAGTCATACTAACATGTTACGAAGATTTAACTTCATTTCAGTAGGTTTTTACTTCATTCCAGTCGGTTTTTACTTCATTCCAGTAGGATTATTACTTCATTCCAGTACGTAAATGCGGTTTCACCGTCGCGTGCCATTCTTTCTCTCTACAATATCTATCACCACCGCCACAACGCTGATATGGTGTAATAAACACATGGAATGATGTAATAAATTATTGGAATGAAGTATGTGTAGAAGCATTTGAAGTCCTACTGGAATGAAGTAAAAACCTTATCCAATGAAGTAATAACGTTTCTGAATGAAGTAATAAACGCACTTGAATAAATTGTATTTTTTAATGTAAATAAAGTAAAAACTCAGGTCAATGAATTCAAATGAAACATATGTTGAATCATTTCAAAACCTACTGGAAGAAAGTAAAAACATGTTGTAGTTTCAGGTATTACGTACGGAATGAAGTAATAAACCTATACAATGAAGTAAAATGGGCTTGTAATGAAGACCGAAAAATTTACACAGCAGCACATCTCATCAAAAAAACTAGATCTAATGGCCCAGATTTGGTCTCTAGTTCGGTCTTTAAAATTGGTTCGACATTGATCACAACTCTATATATATATATATATATATAGGGGAGCATTAATCTCCTTTTCATCTATTAGATCCTATTTTCTTCTTAATATTATCCGTTAGATCTAATGCATTAACGGATCAGATTGATTCTATAAATCTATATCCGTGTTGCATTATAGATGGTGGTTATATGCATTACAGGGGTAATGTAGACATTTGACGGAAACATGAACCGCCATATTTTGGTATATGCGAATTTTACGGGATTTGAAAACATCTGCCTCTTCTTCTTTCCTCATTCATTACGCACACAACCAAAACCACTCCATCCACTCCCTCCACTACCGCAAACCCTAGTTTTCACTCCCTGCCGCAGCGTTCGAAGAAATAGCAGCAGTGCACCAAAATATCTGCGACAACAAGCTACCGGCGTTAACAGCTGTTCCTAAACACCGACTCCTATCGACAAGGTGTGTTTCAAAAGGGATGTGGGCATGTTTTTTCCGCGATTTAGCATACCCGAATTGTTAAAATTGAAATTTTTAGTATGCGGAGGTGCAGAAATTTCTGAAATAACTTGTTCTTTGTTTATGTTTTTCTCTGAATATGTAGTGTAGATATTGGGTTCGGTTCAATAAACATCAATTCTGGTATCTTATGTTTTTTTGGTGTCTGCAGATCCAAAATGACTAAGAGGGGTCGACCGCTCTCTCAAGCATCAGAGGCCGCAGGTAAAAATTGCATCGGACTTAAACAATTCAGTATCTTATTTGTCGATTGTGTGAAAGGATATTAGCAACTCTATTGAATCCGCATTATCCATGTTGTGTGGTGTGGTGACTACACACACGAAAGAGTTCATAAGTGCATATCTATTGAATGCATTGTGGAACTGTAATCATGCATTTTTTTGTAGTAATGGCTGCATTATTTATACAGTTTAATACATTGTGTGTGTCACACATGTACGCTTTCATTCTGGAGCATAATTTATATAGGCTATGGTTACCAAATTTTGTATTACACAGGGTATTTGGAGTGTTTTAATATATGCTCAGGCAGGATGGTTTTTTTGTATTATGTTGTGTGGGCAATGCATTGTGGAAATGTAATCGTCCATTTTTTTTGTAGTATTGTCTGCATTATATGCGTGTAATTATTTGTATAGTTAAAAACATGTTGTGTATAACACATGTACATTTTCAGTTTGCGACAATGCATTATCAGTACATATGTAAATATTTTTGTAAAGGCTATGCATTATTGAACATAAATTATGCATTATGTTTACTTAAATATGCATTAGCTAGGTTATTGGATGTGTAATACATGGTCAGTCAGTATGATGTTTTTTTATTATGCTGTGTGGGCAATGCATTGTGAAACTGTAATAGTGCATTTTTTGGTAGTATTGTCTGCATTATATGAGTGGTATTATGTGTATACATTAATACATTATGTTTGTACAAAATGTGCATTTCAGAGTTGTAACAATGCATTATCAGTAATATTTACTGCATTATGAGGCTGTGTTATGCATTAATGTACAATGATGTATGCATTATGTTCAGTATATTAAGCATTATTCATGGTATTATTTGTGGTTATTGGAAGATACGTATGTGCATTATTTGGTTTAGGTAGTGCATTATGTAGCTGTTAATTGTCATTATCTGAGTATATTATGCATTATTAGAAGTATTGTGTGTATGGGTTAATCAACGCAGTGAAGATTACATATGTGCATTATTTGGTTTAGACATTGCATTATGTAGTATGTAATTGTCATTATGTGCAGTATATTATGCATTATGAGAGATATTGTGTATATGGGTTAATCAACTCAGTGAAGATTACATATGTGCATTATTTGGTTTAGACAGTGCATTATGTAGTATCTAATTGTCATTATGTGCAGTATATTATGCATTATAAAAGATATTGTGTATATGGGTTAATCAACACAGTGAAGATTACATATGGGCATTATTTGGTTTAGGCAGTGCATTATGTAGTATCTAATTGTCATTATGTGCAGTACATTATGCATTATGAGAGATTTTGTGTATATGGGTTAATCAACTCAGTGAAGGTTACATATGGACATTATTTGGTTTAGACAGTGCATTATGTATTATCTAATTGTCATTATGTGCAGTACATTATGCATTATGAGAGATATTGTGTATATGGGTTAATCAACTCAGTGAAGGTTACATATGTGCATTATTTGGTTTAGGCAGTGCATTATGTATTATCTAATTGTCATTATGTGCAGTACATTAAACATTATGAGAGATATTGTGTATATGGGTTAATCAACTCAGTGAAGGTTACATATATGCATTATTTGGTTTAGGCAGTGCATTATGTAGCAGGTTATTGTCATTATTTGGAGTATATTAGGCATTATGAGATGTATTTTGTATATGGGTTAATCAACTCAGTGAAGATTCAATGTGCGCATATCATGTTGTATTCTGTTTTAATGATAATTTTCTGATGTTTTATGTTGTTTGTTCCATATCAGAGAAGCGGCTAAGACTCGACATCGACGAAGCGATCGACAATGTAATTCCGGTAGCACTTGCGAAAAGATTCAGGGATAGATTGGCCGAGGTGGCCCAAGTACAGCTGGAGATCAGGGTGAGCCGAAGAGCCATAGAGGAAGAAAGGGCCCTTGTCTCTTACATAATATGTACATTATGTAAATCAGTCAAAATGAGTGCATATCCGCGATTATAACTAAACACTAGTTTTATAAATCAAACTAATGGTCTTTGTTAACGTTGTTATTAATGTGTACATACTAGACCCTAGCCCCTGGGCTTGTTAAACCCTTAGGGAAAACAAGAAACGTGCGCCAAACATCTAAACACGGCCCAACTTAAATTAAACGGGGCAGGATAAATGTGAATTACATATCACAAAACATGCATTACAGAAACTAAACTACGCATTATACTCTACAAAAAATGTACATTACGTACATCTGTTTTAAAAATGTCTATGCGCTATGAATATGTAACCCCAGACAATTACTGCAGCTCGTGTATTTGGACAACGTTATGTAGACTTAGAACGTACTACACCATAACCCCTAGGCTTGTTAAACCCTTAGGGAAAACAAGAAACGTGAACCAAACATAGAAACACGACACAACTTAAATTAAACGGATCAGGATAAATGTTCATTACATATCACAAATAATGCATTACAGAAACTTTATACTATATAATATATACATTATGTATATCAGTAAAAAAAAACCTACGCGCTATGAATGTGCGACCCCAGATGAATTACTGCAGCTCGTGTATTTGGACAACGTTATTTAGACTTAGAACGTACTACACCCTAGCCCCTAGGCTTGTTAAACCCTTAGGGAAAACGAGAAACTTGAACCAAACATCGAAATACGGCACAAAATTAAACGGATAAATGTTCATTACATATCACAAATAATGCATTACAGAAACTAAACTGCGCATTATACTATATAATATGTACATTATGTATATCAGTAAATAAAAACCTACACGCTATGAATGTGCGACCCCATATGAAATACTGCAGCTCGTGTATTTGGACAACGTTATTTAGACTTAGAACGTACTACACCCTAGCCCCTAGGCTTGTTAAACCCTTAGGGAAAACAAGAAACGTAAACCAAACATCGAAACACTGCATAAGTTAAATTAAACGGGTCAGGATAAATGTTCATTACATATCACATATAATGCATTACAGAAACTAAACTACGCATTATACTCTACAGATCAGAATTCAACAAAGTATCACATCTCCTTTCACGCAGCGCTCCCTCTCTCTTAGAAAATTCTCCGTCGCCGTCAGCCATTGTCTAGGTCTGCTCTCCCTCTTTCGTCGGCGTTCCGTCGCTGAACTGCTGCGCGGCTGCTGTCCTTCGCGCAGCTACTGCCCCTGTTCCCAACCTCGCTTTCTCTGCCCTCTGATCTGTACTCCATCGTCACCGTCGGCGAGCTCGAAAGCTCTGCTCTCCGCCTATCTTCTTCTCTGATCGCCGATGCGATTCGTCGCAGCCGCGACTCTCCATCATCGCTGTTGATCAGCCACCGCTGCCGCCACTAGGGTCGCCGTTGAACGGATATTGCTGTTTTCCTCCCGCCGTGGCTGTGCGCGATCCAGCCCAGAGCCGACGTCGCATCAACCCCTATTCCCCGTCGCTGCCTCTCATAAAGCACAGATGTAATGGAGAAATTCACGTCAGTGGCGTTTGGCAAGGAATAATAACCGTGAAGATTGAGTTGGAGTAAATTTAGGAAGTTGCCATAACCAACCAAATTATTGATTACCAATTCAGCCCTTTTCGTTTTTTTAATCATTAAATTAAATGATTAAACACACTAATTTAGGCCATTGGATACAGTAAATCAACGGCTAAGATCAAAAAGGAAATAGGAGGGAATATGGGAAAAGGAAATGAATACATCCCTATATATATATATATATATATATATATATATATAGGGGAGCACTATTCTCCTTTTCCACTCTTAGATTCTTTTCTCTTCTTACTAATAACCGTTAGATCTTTTCAATCAACGGACCACGTTAATCCTTAATAATGATTTCCGCGTTGCATTATAGAACCTTTAGTTGTGCATTATGGGGGTAATATAGTAAAGTTAGTAAAATGGAACCGCCATATTTTTGGCAATAGCGAATTTTAAGCGATTTGCAATCTTACGCCTCTTCAGTTTTCTCCAACTTCTCTCCAGCTTACGATTCGACTCTCCCCACTCCTTCCACTCTCTAAAACCCTAGTTACATCTCCCACAAATCGATTTTGACAGCCTCCGTGACATATTTCGGCGATTACACTCCACCGTGGTTACATCTGCCACAAATCGACCGGCCTTGACTCGTTTCGACGAATATTCAACAAATCTTGCAGGTATGTAAATGGAAAGCATTCAACTTTGCAAATGCCTATGAGAGGTCGACCACTCTCTCAAGCATCAGAGGATGCAGGTGAAATTTCCGACGCTATTCAATATCTTATTTGTTGCTTGCGTGAAAGGGTATTTGCAACTCTGTTGATTGCTCATTATCCAGTTTAAAAAGGAATAACTTTACAATGTTCTTTAATCTGTTGGTGTATATGTGCTCAGTCCGGATGGAATAGGTTTATCAATTTGTGTGGGTAATGCATTATGAAACTGTAATTGTACATTTTTTGGAGTATATTGTGCATTATATGTTTGGTATTCTTTATGTGCAGTAAATTATGCAATGTGCATAGTGTCGTGTGTTTTGTGTTGTGTTGATTAAACTCGTGAAGTAGTTTGTATGTGCATATTTTAGTGTAAACTATGCATTATGAAACATACTTTATGCATTATGGTAACTACATTATGCATTATTAAGGGTGTTGGATGTGTTGTCATATTTGCTCAGTCTGGATGTGTTTTTTGTATTATGTTGTGTGGCCAATGCATTGGCAAACAGTAAAATTGGATTTTTTTTTCTACTATTGAATGCATTATATGAGTTGTATAATGTATATAGTTTCAAACATTATGTGTGTAACACATGTGCGTTTTCATGTTGAGACGCTGCACTATCAGTTCGTTTGTGCATTTAATAGTGTAGACTATGCAGTATAGAACATTATTTATGCATTAAGTTAACTAAATTATGCATTATTCAGGGATTTGGATGTGTTGCCATAGATCCTCAGTTTGAATGAGCTTCTTTTATTATGTTGTGTGGGCAATGCATTTTGAAACTATAATATTGCATTTTTTGTAGTATTGACTACATTATATGAATGGTATCATTTATACAGTTTACTATATTTTATGTATAACCCATGCGCATTATCATGTTGAGACAATGCATTATTAGTAATATTATATGCATTATCATGTTGAGACAATGCATTATCAGTATTATTTAATGCAGTATCATGTTGAGACAATGCATTATCAGTAATATTTAATGCATTATCATGTTGAGACAATGCATTATCAGTAATATTTAATGCATTATCATGTGAACATCTATAAGTATTATATAGACTTTATTGAAAATGTTATGATAGTTTTCTTTGTTTGTTCTATTTCAGAGAAGCGGCTACAATCAGAAATAGATGATACAGTAGATGATGTTATACCAGTTGCTTTGGCTAAGAGGTTCAGGGATAGGTTGGCAGAGGGCGCTCCCAGTGCGGTCGCAGGTGATGCTGAAAAGAAACAGCTAAAGGGACGAAAGCCTAATCGGCTGTACTGTAGACGACCACCGCTGGAATTTTTTAACTACTTGAAGCAGTTAAATCCAAGACAGAAAAGGGCGGTTACGGAGATTGGTTTTGGGGCAGTACTCTGTTTTTGAGAATATGTTTTATGACTGTGAAATTTCAAACACGCAGCCGAACAGTTTGTGCATGTCGTTTATTCGGATTGCCTTTATTTTAAATGCAGTCCACGTTATTTTACAATGTAGTTTGTATTATGTTATTTGTCCATATACGTGTACGATTAACTCTCATATTGCTTAACATAAACCACATAATTTACAAATCCTAGTGCATAATGCAATGCCTACACCAAATAATGCGTTCGTACATTACACAATAACTATACTAATCCATATACAGAAAACGGATCAAAATCCTGTGCATCATATCTGCATGTCATTGCATTATTTGTACTGAATTATGCATTATATAACTTTTTGTGTGTATTTGAGAATATGCTCTATGACTGTGAAATTGCGCATTTTAGTTTCTATAATGCATTATTTGTGATATGTAATGAACATTTATCCTGATCCGTTTAACTTAAGTTGTGCCGTGTTTCTATGTTTGGTTCACGTTTCTTGTTTTCCCTAAGGGTTTAACAAGCCTAGGGGCTAGGGTGTAGTACGTTCTAAGTCTACATAACGTTGTCCAAATACACGAGCTGCAGTAATTCGTCTGGGGTTGCACGTTCATAGCGCGTAGACATTTTTAAAACAGATGTACGTAATGTACATTTGTTGTAGAGTATAATGCGTAGTTTAGTTTCTGTAATGCATGTTTTGTGATATGTAATTCATATTTATCCTGCCCCGTTTAATTTAAGTTGGGCCGTGTTTAGATGTTTGGCGCACGTTTCTTGTTTTCCCTAAGAGTTTAACAAGCCCAAGGGCTAGGGTTTAGTAAGTACACATTAATAACAACGTTAACAAAGACCATTAGTTTGATTTATAAATAGACCCTAGACCCTAAGAGTGAGCCGAAGAGCCGTAGAGGAAGAAAGGGCCCTCGTCTCTTACATAATATGTACATTATGTAAATCAGTCAAAATTAGTGCATATCCGCGATTATAACTAAACACTAGTTTTATAAATCAAACTAATGGTCTTTGTTAACGTTGTTATTAATGTGTACTTACTAAACCCTAGCCCTTGGGCTTGTTAAACTCTTAGGGAAAACAAGAAACGTGCGCCAAACATCTAAACACGGCCCAACTTAAATTAAACGGGGCAGGATAAATATGAATTACATATCACAAAACATGCATTACAGAAACTAAACTACGCATTATACTCTACAACAAATGTACATTACGTACATCTGTTTTAAAAATGTCTACGCGCTATGAACGTGCAACCCCAGACGAATTACTGCAGCTCGTGTATTTGGACAACGTTATGTAGACTTAGAACGTACTACACCCTAGCCCCTAGGCTTGTTAAACCCTTAGGGAAAACAGGAAACGTGAGCCAAACATCGAAACACTGCATAAGTTTAATTAAACGGGTCAAGATCAATGTTCATTACATATCACATATGATGCATTACAGAAACTAAATTGCGCATTATACTCTACATATCAGAATTCAACAAAGTATAGCATCTCCTTTCACGCAGCGCTCCCTCTCTCTTAGAAAATTCTCCGTCACCGTCAGCCATTGTTTAGGTCTGCTCTCTCTCCTTCGTCGGCGTTCCGTCGCTGAACTGCTGCACGGCTGCTGTCCTTCGCGCAGCTACTACCCATGTTCCCAACCTCGCTTTCTCTGCCCTCCGATCTGTACTCCGTCGTCACCGTCGGCGAGCTCGAAAGCTCAGCTCTCCGCCTATCTTCTTCTCTCAGCGCCGCTGCGATTCGTCGCAGCCGCGACTCTCCATCATCGCTGTTGATCAGCCACCGCTGCCACCACTAGGGTCGCCATTGAACGGATGTTGATGTTTTCCTCCCGCCATGGCTATGCGCGATCCAGCACAGAGCCGACGTCGCATCAACCTCTGTTCCCCGTCGCTGCCTCTCATAAAGCACAGATGTAATGGAGAAATTCATGTCAATGGCGTTTGGCAAGGAATAATAACCGTGAAGATTGAGTTGGAGTAAATTTAGGAAGTTGCCATAACCAACCAAATTATTGATTACCAATTAAGCCCTTTTCGTTTTTTTAATCATTAAATTAAATGATTAAACACACTAATTTAGGCCATTGGATACATGAAATCAACGGCTAAGATCAAGAAGGAAATAGGAGGAAATATGAGAAAAGGAAATGAATACATCCCTATATATATATATATATATATATTAATATATAGTAATATTTTTTCGGTTTTTTGGTTTTTCAATTTTTTTCATATAATTTCAATTTTTTTGGTTTTTGAAGTTCGGTTTTCGGTTTTTGGGTTTCAGTTTCGGTTTTTCAGGTTTGGTTCGGATTTTGAACTAAATTCAGTTTTTCAGTTTTGGTTCTATTTGAGCAAAAAATCAAACCGAAACTCAAATGCTCACCCCTGTCAATCATCATATCTAATTAAGAACTCCCACAATTATAAGAGCTCCTGCAATTACAATGGTGCTTTTCACCATATCTTAATTATCTCACTTTTTACTTCATCAAGAGACATCACTTGCAAGTTGCAACCATTCTTTTCTTAACTTCATGGAACCAATCTCAGTACTTCATTTCTTTAACTTAAAAATATGATCAATTAAAAAACATTTCATTTAAAATACGTAACTAAAAAAATATAAAAATTACTCCTTCCGTCCCAAGGAAGATGCCCCCTTTCTTGGATGCCGGAAATTTATGCAATTTTATTTTGTGGGAGAAGTGGAGAGAGTAAAGTAAGAGGGAATAAAGTAGAGAGAATAGTTGTTTCCATTTTAAGTAATGAGTCATCTTGGTTGGGACAAACCAAAAAGAAAAGTGTGGCATCTTCAGTGGGACGGAGGGAGTACATTATAAATTCATAAAAATTAAAAATTGTATAATTAGAATTCTAAAAATTAAAAATAAAATAATTAAAATCCTAAAAATTACTATTGGGGCGGCGGCGATGGCGGGTTTGTAGAGAGAGGCCCAATTTAGCCTTGGTAAGCTCAATTGCTTGGTCATGTGCCACTTTTTGTAGGAATTGTAGCATTGAACAACATTCCAATTAAAATACGATTCGGGCAGGTGGGAGACCGGGGGCCGCTTGGCTTGGTCTGCTTCCTCCCCTGCCTCTAGCCCTCGTCGCTTCGTCCCAATCAGTTGATGCCACGAACCGGCTCTGAATCCACCCGAACCAGAGCTCGAGCCCCTCATAAACTGGCTTACGACCTCCTCCTCGCTATGCTCGGGTTGGCTGGATTGGCCACCACTTGACGAGTATTGGCCGCCCAATGTGTGCTTCGTCCATTTAGAGCTCGAGCTCGAGCTCATGTTGGACTGGATGCTATCGGCCCACTTATTGATCCCTCAAACCCTATTCCAAGTAGTGAAATGCTTGAACACCCTCTCTATGGTGTCTTGTTGGTAGATCATCATAGTCCCCATCATAATGTCGACTTCATTCGCTCTGCTGTGGAGTTGAATCACTTCGATCATGTAGATGCCGAAGAAACTTTGGATTTTCGAGCTAACCGCTTGAAATTACTCCGAAGCTCTTCCAAGTGCGATCGGTACCTCTTGCCAGCCGCATATTGATGTAGGTTTCAGTCACTTCTCCCAAAAAACGATCTAGTGTTGTAGGTTTCCCATGATCGGATCCTCCAAAGTGATGATGCATACTTCAAATAATTTCTCCCTCTCGGCCACAATGTAGGAATGACCAGCACCGGCCTTGAATTAGCCGTCGGTTTCCAGTATTCTTTAATTTGAAATTTGATTGTTATCCTCCTGAATTTGGGACAACGATTGCGTTAGGTAGTTTGACATCGACTCGTATAGCGTCGATTTGTACTGCATGTGGGGCATGTTCACCATATAGGGTCGGTAGACATCCTTAGATGGATTCTACGGCCTCTGGTAGTTGGGCATCGCTGAGCCTTGTGTACCCAGAGTCGGATAATCCGATGACAACACATTCTCCTCATTGAGACTGAGGCCCCACAAATTCCAGTTTGATGGTGGTCGGTCGGCATATTTGCACAACTGAGAACTAAGAGCATCCACAATGGGGCGCCCTAAGGCGCGCCACGTTAGCAGTTTTATCCTCCTACCCTCCCACCTGCAATGGGTGCGCCTTAGGGCGCGCCCTATATGTTTTAATATTGTTCTGTTAATTAATTTAAATATTTTCAAATATATAATGCAAACTAATTTAAAAACACAACGAGTAACCAAAAACCGGCGAATATTGCATTAATAATTACACAAAAGTTACACGATTCAAGTTGGCTAATCTATGCAATTCCCAACTTCCAGCGCAACTCATCGATCAACCCCCCGGAGAATTTCGGCTTCGGCGGGGTCTGTACAATTCTTGATGGCCTTGTGCGTCTGCAACAACGTCTTCGCCAACGACTTATACGCGGCGACCGTCTCGCTCGGGGCCAGGATCGGGATCGGCGATGGCGCGGCGGCGGTCGAGGATGATGTCGCCGCCGCCTTCCCCTTGGCCTTCGCAGCATTGACGCCTATGGGACGCAGGGAGGACATCAGTGTGCCTGAAATCTCAATGTCCTCGTACGTCCGGTAGAGGTCCACCGGACGAGTTTCGCTGCTCGTGTAACCACCAGCTTCGGTGGTCTTCGTCCTCTTTGTCGCCCCGATGTGCAGAATCCCGCCTTGGAACTTCTGCTTGTCCCTCAAGAGCGCACAGATGGCCTCGTGCTTGAATTCGCCGTACAGGGACTGGTACGACAACAGCTCTTTAGCGCCCACGTCGCACAAGCTCTCGCCGCTCCCCTGCGCCCTCGCGCACTTCTCGTACTCAGACGAGAACAGGTTGATATGCCTCTTCACCTGGTCCCAGTGCTTGCGGAGTTGCTCCCGTTGGCGCTTGTACGTGCTCGGCGGCTTCACCGCATTGTGGTGAATATGGTGCAGTCGTTTGATGGATTATACCACTTGCGTTGCATAACTCCTCAAACGGGCCTACATATTCGCCTCCAATATCGCTTCGAATCGTTTTGATTTTACAACCAAGTTGATTCTCAACTTCGTTCTTATAATTTTTGAACGCTTCTATTGCTTCATCTTTACTTCTTAAAAGATAAATGTAGCAATACCTTGTGCAATCATCTATGAAAGTGATAAAGTACTTTTTACCACCTCTAGTTTGCACCATCTTTAAATCACATACGTCCGTGTGAATTAATTCAAGGGGTTTTGTACTTCTTTCAACTGAGTGAAACGATAACTTAGTCATTTTTGCTTCAAGACAAATTTCACATTTATCTTGGTTATCCACTTCATTAGCCTTTAGTAAATCTAAATTCACTAATCTTTTAATGACTTTTGAATTTACATGTCCCAATCTACAATGCCACAAGTTTGAATACTCAATCAAGTAAGAGGAAGTAGACGCATTGTTATTGATAGCCAAAGGCTTGGGACCATGGCGCGTAGCCACGCTAAGCTTGAAAAGCCCATCGGTTACATAACCTTTTCCGAGGGATTTTCCAAACTTATACAAAACAAACCTATCGGATTCAAATACAAGTTTAAAACTCTTATTAACTAGTATAGATCCAGACACTAGGTTCTTGCGGATGTCCGGCATATGCAGCACATCCTTCAGCGTGACAGAGACGCCAGACATCATTTTGAGGATCACATCTCCAGTTCCTTTGACTTCGGATGATGTTTGATTCCCCATGTTGATCTCCCTCCCATCAACAGGATTGTAAGTTGAAAACTTACTCCTATCGACACAAACATGAGCAGTTGGTCCAGTGTCGATGTACCAGTCTCCCATGTTTTCAATCAAGTTGGCCACTTCAGTGACCACAGAGATGAGGTCATTTTCGTCCCAGTCTTTGAACTATTTTTCAACGACGTGGGCTGCCGCCTTCTTCTTCTTGCTGCGGCAGTCTTTGGCAAAGTGGTCAGTTTTGCCACACTTGAAGCATTCGCCTTCAAATTTCTTTGCAGGCTGCTTTCCTTTCCCTTTATCCTTTTGACTTGGACGAGGGCGTTTGTTGGAGGGACCGCCCCGCTTCAACAAGTTGGCCTTGGCTTCAAAGGGGCCATGGCCTCTAGCCTTTTGTTCGTTTTTGAGCACGTCAGATTCAATGCGCAATTTCACGATCATTTCTTCAAGGGGTCATCTCCTTTCGTTTGTGCTTAAGGTAGCTCTTGAAGTCCTTCCAACTAGGTGGAAGCTTCTCAATTATCGTGCCAGAAGTAAAAGCTTCCGGCAAGTTCATCCCCTCAGCGGCGAGTTCGTGGATGATAATTTGAAACTCTTGTACTGGGTCCATCACTGGTCTTGAATCGACCATTTTGTAGTCCAAGTACTTAGCTATTACAAATTTCTTAGTACCGGCATCATTGCTACGGTACTTCTTCTCTAGGTTCTCCCACATTTGTTTAGATATGGTTACATTAGAGTATACATTGTAGAGGCTATCATCTAGTGCACTTAAAATAAAGTTTTTACATAGATAATCCCCTTTATGCCATGCGTCGTAGTCGGAGAAGACCTCCAGTCTTTTCTCTTAATCGCTTGGCCTGGGTGGCTCGTCTTCCTTGAGGAAGTGCACGACCCCCAATGTTGTCAAGTAGAACAACATTTTCTGTTACCACCTCTTGAAGTCAGATCCTCCAAACTTGGAGGGCTTCTCAGCGGGCGGCATCATTCTCAGCATCAAAGGCACCGAGCTTGGTCCATGATATGAACCATTCAAGTTGACTCCACTTGAGCCAGCAACGTGGTTGGGCATAAAGCCCCCACCATTCATGTTGGGCATAGAGCCCGTCATGGTCGTACCAGCCCCGAAGGAACTAGCACCCGCATGAGACCCGAAGGCCCCAGCATTCGTGTGAGACCCGAAGGCCCCATCACTTAATCCATTAAAGGATCCGAAGGAACCACTAAAAGTGGAACCAACCGATCCACTGGAGGTGGATCCACCAGTGGGCCCAAGGGGGTTAACAAACTCCCAAGGGGTTGTTGATGAAGATGGATAGCGCCCGGGAGTGGGCATCATCGTCGGAATTGACGATGTGTTGACCGGTGCAGTGGTCGACAAGGTGGATGGAGTTGTTGCAGCAGCGGTGGTGGCAGCAACGGTGTTGGATTCAGTCGACATCTCCAGCAAAGGTATTAAGTTTCGATAGTTTTTAAGTTCAGCTTAGGTCCGAAACCTTCAACGGCAAGTATATCTCGTCTTGCGATTATTGGGGATACTGGAATTACAAGAGATAAACAATACCGGGCGTAATACAACCCAAGAAGGAAGAACTAAAACTGAAAATTACAATGAAATCTAAACTGTTAACTAGAAATAAACTTAGCCGAGTCGATGAGGCCTCTTTCCGCAAGACGAGATACGCCCCGGTAGTGCTCTCGGTTTGGCGTGTCGTCCCCAAAGATAAAACGGCTACGTCTCTGATGAAGCAGCACCGCAATCAACAGAGCTCCGGCGAACTGGATGGAGGAGAGGGCAGAGCTTTCGGGAAGAAAAGAATATGCAAAGAGTATGATGCTTGTATGTATGTTCTGATTGTATTTGATGCAAGGAATGACTAGCCTATTTATAGGCCTAGTCCACTGGAGGGGTCAACTCAGCCTTGATGGCTGTCATCATGGCTCATTATGGCGGGGCTGTAACCGCCGGCCGTTACGAGTTTGAAAGCTGGAGTGGTCGACGTTGAATCTAGACGTTGTACACGCCCTAGTTCAACCGTCACATGTGGACTTCGTGAAGCGACTTGATCAAGACACTGATCAAGCCATCACTCAAGGCGCAACAGGCCGAGTTGATCAGGCTGTTGATCAAGGCGCAGCATGTCAAGTTGATCAGGCTGCTGCCCAAAACTGAGATGGTCCAAAACATTAAGTCTGGATCCAGGGCAAAGCCCAAAGACCACCCAAAGACCAATTGGGAAGATCCAAGTCCAAGTCCAAGACCAAGACCAAGGGCAAGGGTGCGGGCACGGGCACGACTTGGCTCGGCGCGCGTGTGCGCGCGTGTGGGCTCTTTCACCCATCTTAGTCCATGATAATTACTAAGTGTAATTAGTCACTTAATAAATACACATTTAAAGATGTGTCTCATCTCCTATGTGGGATAATTAACACTAGTTAATTACTCCCTACACTTTCAACTCATAGCTTTATCAAAAGCTACAATGTGACCAACTTTTATCCACTATTTCTCACTCACCGGGAATCGGATTTGAGAAAGTGAATATATTGCGGTCATCTACGCGGAACGTAGATCGACGCTATATCATTTAAAAATTAAATGTCTTGTCACATTTATTATTGGTCAAACTTCATTGGTTGGACATCTTAAAATCAAGATTCCAACAAGGGGAATGCCCCACATGGAATCGGTGCCGTGGGAGGCCGTGAGCTTGTCCTTGAGCTCTTTGAGGGCTTTGCGCTCGGAGTTTTTGAGGTGGGAGATGAAGTAGGTGTCTTCTTTGAAGGAGGGGGAGCGGAGAGAGGCGACGAAGCTCTTCTTGGCGGGTTTTGGGGAGGAATTGGGAGTGTGGGTTTGTTTGAGGGAGGTAGGAGATGCGGCGGTTTCCATTTTTTCTTTTTTCTTTTGGGAGGAGAAATGGAGATGGATTTTTGGGAGAGTGTGTGTGTTTTGTGACGGATTAGTGACAGATCAGTTTCTCCAAGTTAGTGACGGATTAGTGACGAATTTGTGACTCGGTTATTAAAACCGTCAAAAATTTGACGGAACCATCCAAAATGGACCAAATGTGATCCGAATTCAAATGTGAGAGACCGAATAATTCAAAAGATAATGTTTTGGACCAAAATTAAAAAAAAACGCAATATGTTAAGGATCAAATTAGGACTTTAGTCTAAATTATATGATCCTTTGTTACTTGTTGAAGAGCGATAATGCTTATACTAAGAATGCGGCGGAAACTTGATAATGATGGAAGGATGACGCCACAGGATAAATAAACCCTGTCGTAGGGATGTCAATGTAACCGGCCCGAATAACCCGATAAAAATACAGGGTTAGGGTTGTAATTTTGCAGCCCAAATTTAAAATCGGGCCATTCGGGCTGACCCGTTCGGGTTGTCGGGTTATGCGGGCTGACCCGATCGGGTTATGGGTCGGCCCGTCGGGTTGAAGGCTTCTGCACCGTGAGCAGTTTTTGTAACGGTCATAACTTTCTCTACAAAGCTCCGATTGAGGTGTGCAATATATCCACGCGAAGCTCTTTCGAAGACGAAGAGAATGATATGTATTAGAGGTTTATCAGACTTCAAAATTGCGAGAAACATTGACTCAAACAAGGCTGCTGCACATCCACATATTTTGTGTACATTTTCTAATCCATTTTCTATCATTTCTCAACAAACATGTAAACATACCAAAATATAGAAATATAATCAAAATCATCCAAGACAACCCTTTAAAACCATGCAAAATCCAAATACGTCAACCGACTATAAAAGATCACGAAAAAAATCACTATGTGGTTCATGGATTCATAAATACTCGTATATAAAAGCTTTATTTTAGTATATTTCCAATATAATAGTGCAAAGTGTTTTGACGCCGCTTCGTCATTTAATTATGCGTACTTTGATGATTCTTAAAACAAAGATAAATTATTATTTGACTTATTTACAGATGGAATAAATTAAATTTGACCAATCATAATTCAAGAAAATTTAGAGTTACTCCAATTAGCTAGCATCTTGATAATTCACTTTTTAACAATTCAAAATATTTTTGTTACATCTACGATGCACCTATCACGTTATTTAATTTTCTACGAATTGATTTATGTTTGAATTTTGAAACAAAGTGTTGATTTATATTTTAAATACATAAACATAAACATACTATTGATAGATATTTTGTAAATAATTATGTAATGAATAAGTTATTTAAATTTAAATAACTTAATATTTTTTAAAAATATTAAAGAAAATAAAAAATACATATTTCATTGTTGAATGATTAATTAAAAATATGTATATAATTAAAGAAAATTTAAAATACGTATTATTTTTTTGAAAATATTAAAAGAATTAAAAATACGCATTGACCCGAATAACCCGGTGGGTTAGCCCGAAACCCGAAGGGTTAGGGTCGAACTTTTATAACCCGAAAAAATCATAACCCGAATAGCCCGTACTCGAATGGCCCGACAACCCGAACGGGTTGGCCCGATTGACATCCCTACTGATCATCATGTATGGAATTATTGAAGCCACAAACAAATGTGAAAATTTATTTAATAAGTCTAATAAATTTCTCAATCAACTAAAAAATTTGAAAAAGAACTCGAAAAAGACCAAACTCGCAAAATATGATTTAATGAAGGTGTAACTTTCATTGTCATAATGAAGCCTTTATCTATGCACTGCTTCTAACATACAAAGGAAATATTACTTAAAAGAAATAAATTAGAAAGGAAATAGTTTAAAATAAAATAAATTAAATTAAAATGAAACTCTAATTGGTAGAAGGGATAAATGTAAAAGTATATTAATATTGGTTGATAACTTTCCATACTTATTAATTGACTAGGAAAGCAAAGTAAATAACAAAGCAAGATAATGAAGTTTCCAATAGATGAATATTCTGTTGACTAAAGTTTAAATTTCGTCATTTATATTTGCTCAAAAAAAAACTTTTTGATCATTTATATTAAGTTTGTTACCTTTTAGTCCAAATAATATGTTATGGTCCAAAGTTAAGATTGTCCGTTAAATTTAACGGTCAAACGTGATTCGACCAAACTAGTGACTTAGTTATAAATCTAAACCGATTAACCTCACTAATTCAATATTAAAATTTATAAAATAAATTTTTTACCTATATCAAAATATATTAAATTCATAAACTATTTTAATACATATAATAAAAAAATTAAATTAAAATTTAATAAAGTATTCAAATTTTAATATTATTAAAATTTATAAAATATTTTTTACCTATAATAAAAATAAAATTAAATAAAATTTATAAATATTCACAAATTTAATTTTTATTATAGGTAAAATATTTTATATATTTTAGTTTAATTTTTATATAAATTGTACTCCGTCCGTTTTTAAAAAATAGCAACTATTTCCATTTTTTGTCGTTCCTTAAAAATAGAAACTTTAGAATCTTTCTATTTTAGGACATGGACCCCACAATCCACTAACTCTACTTTCACTACTTTTTTTCTTCATTTCTCTTACTTTACTCAATTTTCTTTTCCTCTCTCTTACTTTACCAATTTTTCTCACTTACTTTACCAATTGTACATTAAAATCCGTGTCATTACAAATGTTTCTATTTTTTGAATACGGAGAGAGTAAGTTAATTTTTTTATAGGTCAAAAAATATTTATAAATATTTATATTAAATTAATTATAGGTTAATCGACTAATTAGATTCATAATTAAGTCACTAGTTTGGTCAAATTTGGACCAAAACATATTGTTTGGAACCAAAAAGTAACAAACTTAATGTAAATGACCAAAAATTTTTTAGAGCAAATGTAAAGGACCAAATTTGGACTTTAGTCTATTTCGTCTATAATAAAGCAATTTCCGTCCATATTTACTATTGTAATCACCTTTTAAAATAAATTCTCAAGTAAAAGATTTTCCTCCAGATTTCTTAAAATTTTGATAGTAATTGTCCATGTGATACTGAAAAGAATTGATGTCACAATTTGTGTCTGAAGATCATCACTTCACAAATCACAAACTAGATATGTTCAGATTCAGAGTGCATAAAGGCACTGTGATTAGGGCAAATTGTATGCCTCAAATCCCTACACAACCAAACTTTTTCTCAGCCATTTCTAAAAAAACCACAGGCTTTGATAAAATTGAGTAACGAAGGAACAAACGATCACAAGTCGAACATCAAAAGTAGTCGAGATGAGGTTCAAGTTCGTCGCAGCAGAAGCTTGAAGGCACAGCTGCGAGCTCGACTCTCCCCGTCCACTCCTCTCCTGGTTTCAGGGTGATGTTCTTCTCTATTGCTGCTGCATTCACACATAGCATCTGCTTATATTCTTCATCTCCAAAATCTGTCATTGCTTTCGACTTCTTCTCCCATGGATTCCACACGACTACATGAAAAAACCATTTGTGTGTATTAGGCCACAAACCGGAGGTTGTTGGCATTCGAGGAAAAAGATAATGGTGATACATACCCATATCAGGCAGCCCCTCCTTTCTGATAACATATGTCCGTTTCTTCTCGTGATCAAGAACAGCGACACACTTGGGTGAGCTTAGGTAAACTCGGTCTATCTGAAAACCGGGGAACATAAAAGAGCAATGGTTTAGAATATCACTACTTAAAACAGTCAAACTGCAACATTTTGGAAGTGGAAGAACATTTACCTCTGATTCGAATGTTAGGGCATCACCTTGCTCCGTGAATCGTTCCCTTTGGGAGAGGTTGTCGAGGTAGTCCAGCGTCTCTAAACCTTCTATCCTCACTTCGCTGTTGGAAGTGTGAAAATGGGCAAACGGGTAAAAAGAAAATTAAGTTTCAATGATGATTTATAAAAAGATTGAACTAATCTAAAAAAATATGCTATTTACCTAATGTCAGAAACAGAGAAATGTGTTTGATAGGCCAAAGTGAAACTGAAAGGTTTCCCATTTATATTCCTAATGCGTGATATCAGTATCAAGTTTCCATCCGATGCGAGAGAAACTCGTAGACGAAACTCAAAGCTGAGAGAAGGCCAGAGACAGAGAGAGAGTTCAAAGACTGCTAAGAAGAGTGAGGAACATAACATTTCCTAATAAAATGCTCGAATACATGAAATTTTTACCCGTGAGGCCAGAACTTCATATCTTCTTCAATGGGTTTTAGCAGCAAATCAACAAAGGATTTACCATGAGAGTCATTTGGATGAAGTGAAGGAGGATCATCCTCGATTGTCCAAATCTTGTTCCTGGCAAATCCATGCTGCTCGAGCGAATGAGAGTTCCCAAACTGAAGCATGGATGAAATATGAAGTGAGATACAAACATGTTTTAAGCTTCACAAAGTCTTGAAATAACAGCAAAATAGAAGAACAAATGATTGTGTACCTGCGGAAAGCAAATAGAGATGCCTCCTCGCATTGCTTTTGGAGATTTAAAGATGGCCTACAAAGGTTTTGAAGGTCAATATACAGCATTTTAGTAGCTAAAATGAAATAAATGTTTCTAAGCTTCATCTAGTTACATTAACAGAGACGAAAATTTGAATCAAGTAAATTAATCGAACAAAATTCAACTAAACTGAACCATCTAAACTTTGCAGCTTCTGCTTGATGTTTCCTCTAGTCAAGCAATAAAGAGTCGGGACACTTTTTCTTGAAAAATTTCCAATATGCAGAACTTGACAAAAAAAAATCTGCATTACTGGATGATTTCTACCCTCACAGGATTAGTGAACCGATTAGGCATTGCAAATAAATATTCCTCAACAGAATTACATCACCAGTTCTACCTATCATGACGACAACTCATCCAATCCCTAGAGTGGGTGATCTCAGAGTATTTAACATAAGCCCAAATATAGTGTAAACTTTATATAAACTAACCTCAAGATATGCACATTTGACAGCTTCATTTTATGTTCATTGAATCATGTTTTAATTCTAATAGCACAGTATTTAAGATGATACAACATGAAAGTATTTCTCTAGTGTACATCACACTGCACCTTCTCTTTCGACAGCGAAGGTACTAAAATTGGTATGCGGCCAAAACCACAATTGGTACAGTATTTACTTATTGGAATTTAATGAAAATGCAAAACCACAATTGAGAAAGATGAAGATACACATCATATCTTATAAATTAGGATAAAAACCTCACCTTACTAGTGGTGAAAAGAAGCTCTTCGCCCCTATCGTTCCTCCATGAGATAACTTGTGCTCCATGCAGGCTCACCTCCATTTTTTTCACAAATAATGAATAACACAGATATACTCATAGACCCGATTTCTGCACCAATAATAGAAACTTACTCGTGCAGACGCCCCACGAGGGTTCCGAAGCACAACCTGATCGATTCCATTCCAGTCCTTGGTCAATTCAAGAGAAGCTCTATGGTCCCAAACTGCTGCAGAATGCCCCATTCTTTACACCCAAAAGCAGAAAAAAATAAACTTGTTTCCTCCCAAGTCACCAAACAATATCTAAAATCCTTATAAACTCCTCCCTTTCCAGAAACAAAAGGAAACAAATGTTGCTACGACAGCTAATTAACGACTTCTCCTCTCAACACCACCGTTGTGATAGTTTTGTCAGCTACTGAACCAAATTTAAATGCTGCATCCTCACACACCCTGGGATTCAGGAAATCCCATTGACTCAAAATAAACTCTTATCCCTTTACCACCGCAGCAATCTCACCAATATGTTCAACATTGGGCATAATTCCTCCAACCAAAATCCTAAGGCAATCCCATACGACACTCCCCCAACTCAAAGTATGAGGTAATCCAATAAAAGGTGCCTAACTTCAAAATCAGCAATCCAAACAAACCACAACAATTGACGAAGTAACTCTCCTCCCCACGAATGCTACAATCTCTTAAATTGACAGGTAAAATCTCCTCCCCAAATATGTTACAAAATCTTGGGAAATTGAAATCCCAATTCAAATTTAACCCAAAAACAACAACAATTCCTAGAAATAGAATAAATCTCAATGGGAAAGTTTGTCGAATATCAATCAAAAAAAGAAAAAACCCAATTTGAGCACAATAATAATAACGGGAGTAACTGAGCAATAAAGTTATAATCTTTCACATGAAGCATTGAGAATCAAGAAAGCCCATTTCTTGAAAACAAACGGACAATCTAAGAAAACACTGAGACACAATTATGGAAACGTTGAACAATATATAGTAGTGCAGAGTCCATTAAAATGAAGTGTGATGCAATCTTGAACCTAATCAAGCATTAATTTAAGTCTAGTCTAGATTCAAAAACAAACAATTGCAGGAAGTAACGTAAACCTGAGGTAGCAAGCAGGAATGTGGAAACATGGGATGTTTTGAAATAAATTAATGGTCATTCATGTGATGCAAATGTAAATTTTAAAAAAAATAATTTACGTACATTGAGTGAGTTGTATTCGTACTCTACTGTTATATTGTTAACTCAATACTTAATTACTAACTATAATTAAATAATAATTATTAAATGTTTAAATCAATAGTCTAGATCATCAGTACCGAAATGTCAATACGATCACCAAAAACAGTCAATAAGGGTATTAAGGTCAATTTACAACAAATTAGTTGTAACTAACTTTTGAAAAATATCCCATAACTTTAAAACGCATATAACTTTCTCGATTTAAACTATTTTTTCGCACAAACATATATCAAATTAAAGATAATTTCATAAGGATTCTAACGAGATCTCACTTGCATTTGTTCCGATGTCAAAATTTGAAAAAAAAATCAAAAATTTTCATAAATTTCGTTAACAACTTTATTACACACCACATAATATGTCAATACAATGTTTGTACAATGTCAATATGAAATTGTACTGACATTGTCATGTCTTTGTGTTGATGTATTTCATACACTGTATTGACATTGTGTTTCTAAACCCTAAATTTGATAGTTGCTATTATCTTTTTAATATTAAAAAATAAAAAAACTAAATTATATATGGCAAATTGTAGATCACAAAATTTCTAAAATCTTATGGTCTTAAATTAGTTGTAGTTAGCAAATTAAATGATGAGTTAGCAATTGATCACTCCCTCATACAAATATATCTAAATTTTATACATCCCCGTACAAATATCACTAAATTTTAGATTTAATTGAATTATATGACAAATTAATTTTATTATAGTATATTATTAGCAATATAAAAGAAGTGATATGGAAATTTTTAACAAATTTTCACATGATTTCAAGTTCAAAATTTGTTGGTATTTAATTTAAAATTTTAAAAAATTTCTAAATTTTTATGGAATAATTAGCATGTAATTTATAGTTCGATTATGTATATATAGAGTGCAATTTATTTATACTACTCCACAATTCATCAAGAAATAGGTTGCAGGTACAGCACCCCAAAAATAGGCACATCTAATACAATTAACTGCAATAATTATTGGTTTGTACGAATATATGATAGGTCAAAAGTTGTTAAACATCTTGATTTCAAATTTTGAACTTTTATTGGTGTAATCAAGATTTCGCAAATTAAATTAGCATCGACCTAATATTCACAAAAAGTTTAAATAATTGAGGGTAAAAGTACTGCACTATATAATTTGATTCAAAATCTTGGACATCTTGTTTTATTAGCCCCACCACACTTAGTTACAAATATGACAAAATCTTTTTGATAATTTGTAACACTGGAATTTCAGACATTTGATACTTGTGTAATGAAATGGGGTACCAATTTTGAATGCTACATGGAGGGAAATATATATTGCATATAATACTTTCTCCTTCCACCAATAAATTTATCATTTTACCATTTATATCCGGCTACCAATAAACTTTACATTTGTTTTTTACTATTTTTGGTAATGAATCTCACGTTACACTAATTTTATCTCACTCATATTTCATTATAAAACTTGTGCCCGGTTAAATGTGTCTTTGTATTGGTGGACGGAGAAAGTAACATTTCTGGCAGTGACATTTTCATAAACAATTAGAAGTATAAAAAAAGTAAGAGAAAATATTTTTTTGTCTGTGAATTATGCCAAAGAATCTATTTTGGTTCCTAACATTTGGAAATATCTTCTGAGGTCCACTAACTTGGATGTAATATCGTATGAGCTACTTTTTCACCAGTTCAAACTTTTTTCGACGAAAATACTATCAGTCCCATGAAAGGCGTTTCAGGCATCTTAAAAGGTCGTTTTAAATTAGTTACACATTCATTCATATCTATTTATATTGATACTTTAGATGAAGAGAAAAGAAGACAACGAAGAAGACGAGAAAATGAAAAAAAATGGAAGAGAGAGTAAATATACTAATTATGTCTTTCATGGGCTTGAGGGTATTTTCGTCTAAAAAAGTATTCACAAAATAGTGAAAAAGTAGCTCAAACAATATTACATCGAAGTTCACGGATCTCAGAAGATATTTTCAAATGTTACAAACTAAAATTGATAACTTGGCAAAGTTCGCGGACAAAAAAAATGTTCCTCTAACAATAATATGATAATTAAATTAATAGTTAAATATTGCTAGAACGATTTTACATAAGAGTTATTTACTTGTAAATACATAAACTTTCAACCTTTTATGATTTTTCTCCTAAATTCAAATTAAGAATGTATATCCAATTGCTAATAGCCTAATATTCATATCTTGTACGCATTATGGAGTATAATGCAATGTGTTTATGATATAGTATAATAAATTAGTGCTAATGAGTTGTATGTTGTGGCAAAAATATTATTTTTGCAGTGGTCAAATTTTTGAGATGAGACAATCTATTAATATCATTAAATGTGTGCAATATTGGATTTTGATTGGGGGACATGCTGTAATAATTTAAACTATGGTTTGGGAAACTAGAGACAACTAGACCATGCTGATTTATGGGCTATACTTCTTATTCTAATACATGTACTAGTATTATCTTTTATGAAAATGCACAGTGTATCTCAATTATATGAGAGTAATTTGAAACAGTGGCGGAGCCAGGAATTTTGCGGTATGGGGCCCAAGAAGGAAAATTTTAGCTCTGCCACTGTTAATAGTTGTAGGTATCTCTCGGTGGTTTTGTCATTGAAATTAGTCATAGTAAGACCCTTATATGTTTTTCCTTTTTTCATCATTTAGAATTAAAAGATCTTAAAATTAAAGGTATGTTTTCAGATATGTAATACTCAAGAAATAAATGCATATCAAGCAAATTTAATCTAATCAAGAATAATTGATATAAGCATTTTGTGATTACCTTTAAAAGAATTTTACCTACTAATAAAATTAAATTTTTCATAAGTAAAGCAAATTGCTTAATTGTACATATTAGAAAATTTTGATGAAACTATTAATTATATTACAATACCAATTACAAAGCAGTTTAAAATATAATATATATTACAATGTTTACAAATCATTGAACAAATAACATCCTTTCAAACTATAATCATTAAAAATCATTGATTAAAATTAAATAGTATAATACTCCTCTTAAAAATGATTTGACAGTAAAATTATTGGGTAAAAATAGCACATCTGTAAAATATAATTTGACAAAAAGTAAATTAGAATATAGCATTGGGTAAAAGTTTTAAAATAATCTTTAAAAGTCATTTGGTAAGTATAGCACGTCTAGGATGATTTGACAAGAAATGAATTACTAAGGCCATCCACAACGCTGTCTCTATACCGTCTCTTAAACCGTCTCTTAACTACTATTTGAGCACTATTTGAGGGCCCCACTGTCCTTTTTTCCTCCATCTCTTAACTAAGAGACGGAACCTGCAACGCTCCGTCTCTTAACCGTCTCTATACCGTCTCTTAATTACTATTCATTCAATTTAATTTATAATTTTTTTTTAAAACCCAATTCAATTTAAACAAACACACTTTATTAAAATTAAAACAAAAAAAAACACACAAAATAAAAAAACACACACAAAAAAAAAATTTAAAAAAAACACAAAATAAAAAAACACACAAAATAAAAAAAAAACTAATCGGAAGGGCTAATCATCCTCCGGAGGCGGTCGAGATTGAGGGGGAGTCGGAAGGCCAAGTTGTGCTGCCATATGCACAATTCCGTTCCACCAGGCCGCGAATTGGGAGTGCGAGAAGCGGGAAGTGTCCTCCATTGTGGCGGTCATGTACGCCACCATAAGAGTGTCCGAGCCTCCTCGCGAGCCCGATCCTGAGGCCGACTGGCTTGATTCGCCTCGGCCCTTCCTTGCTCTAGCCGCTTTCGCCGCCTTCGTCCCTTGCGGCCGACGGCGCCCACTCGCGGATCCTCCTGCAGCGCCGACTGTACCCGCAAACTCCTGGGATTCAACATCATGTTGGCTGATGCCTTCAGCAGTGTCACCACTAGACGCACCAGCACTAGACGAGTATAGGCCACTCGTCGTATGCTTCGTGCGCTTCGAGGTTGAGCCCGAGCTGGAGCGGAAACCGCCGGCCCATCGTTCCTCGTCCTTGACGGCGCGCCAAACATCAACAAATCTGAATTGATGTCCCTCGTCCTGGTAGTAGGCGCGCAAAGCGGACGTCAAAATGTCGGTGGTCGTGGCGCCGCTTTGGTAGCGCGCCTCTTCCGCCGAGTAGATGCCGCAGAATTTTTTGACCTGTCGGTCGACTCGGTCAAAGTGACAGCGGATCATTTTAACTGTGCGCTTGCGGGAGCGGTTCGGCTTTATTTGGTGGTAGACCTCGACAACCTTTTCCCAGAAACACTTCCGGGTTTGTTGATTCCCGACGATGGGATCGTACGAGACCGTGATCCAGGCGTTGTACACCGCCATCGTTTCGAGGTTGTTGTACGGATGTCGGCCAAGATCCTCTTCCTCTTCTTCCTCCTCGTCCTCGCCCGTCTGGGGTTGTACACTGCCTCGGCCACCTCCACCGCCTCGCCCACTTCCACCGCCTCGGCCTACTCCCGGCGTGGGATCAACTGGAAAATCCTTCCGGATCTGGGATAATCCCTGCGAAAACCGCGGGACGTTGGGACGAACATATGCATCAAGGTCAAAATTGGGTGGTTGGTACCCCCCCGGCGTCGCCGAACCCTGGGTCCCCGGCGTTGACGAACCTCCACCGCCCAATGTGTTGATCATGTTCTCCCAATCGCCGAATGAGTTGAGATCCCACCCGCCGGAGCCGGAGCCGCCATAGTTGCCCTCGCCGTCGCCGGACATCTTGAGTTGGGTTATGAAAATTTCAGCGAAAATTTGAGAGAAAATTTAGATGATAGGAAGAATAGATGTGTAGTTGTGTGTAAATGAGGATGGGTTTAGGAGTATTTATAGAGTAAAAAATTTAATAAAAAACAAAAAAAATAAAAAAAAAATAAAAAAAGGTAATAATACCGTTACAAATTTTTTTTTTATTTAAATTCAATTTTTTTTTTAAAAAATATTTATTGCGTCAGCACGTGACGACGCCCACTCGCGGGCCGGCGAGTGGGCGTCACGCACGACGCCGGGCTGCGCCACGTCGCCTAGGCGCGTGGCGAGACAGCTCGTCTCGTGGCTCGCCGAGGCGAGACGCGCGACGAGACGCGCGACGAGATGGAGGCTGCAACGCGTCTCGCCGGGGTCTCGACGCCGGCGAGACCCGTTGTGGATGGTCTAACATTGGGCAAATAGTTAAATTTATGGCGTGGGTGAGGATCGAACTCAGCACCTCACCACAAGCATGATCCAAAGGAGACCACTTGCCAACTGCACTATCAAAGTCTATAGCAATGGTTTCTGAATATATATTATACTAAAAACGCAAATGGCTGGGGGGCCCAAGGGCCCCCAATGCCCCACCGTAGCTCCGCCCCTGATTTGAAATATTCAATTGCAGATTTGCAGTGTGTGCACGTTTTAGTGATTGGAGATGGTGGAATAATGGTGTTGGTTTCTGGGATTACAAAGATAACTACCGGGCGTAATACAACCCAAAAGAAAGGAAAGGAAGAACTGAACTTAAAAATACAACGTATAATCGAAACTACTAAACCAGTGTGATTAGCCGAGTCGAGGAGGCCTCTTCCCGCAAGACGAGATACGCCCCGGTAGTGCTCTTCGGTTTGGCGTGTCGTCCCCAAAGGTAAAACGGCTACGTCTCTATTGATGCAGCACCGCAATCAACAGAGCTCCGGCGAACTGGATGGAGGAGAGGGCAGAGCTTCGACAGAAAAAACTATGCAGGGAGAGGGAGAGAGCTTATGATGCAGAATGCTTTTTGAATTGTGTAGTGATGCATGGAATGGCTGGCCTATTTATAGGCTCAGTCCACTGCAGGGGGTCAACAGCCATGATGGCTGTCATCATGGCAATTCGTAACCGACGTCGGTTACAGACGTGTGGCAGGAGTGTGCCATCCGTGTGTGGAGCGTGTGGATTTCTCACGTGGCAACCGTGACTGTGCCTCGCTTGACGACGTGTCAAGCCACTTGGATTGCTGACTCGGCGGTGGTCCAAAAAGAATAGTTTGGGCCAAGCACCAAGCCCAAAGACCACCCAAAGACCAATTGCCAAGATCCAAGTCCAAGTCCAAGTCCAAGTCCAAGATCGAGATCGAGATCGAGATCGAGATCGGGATCGGGATCGGGATCGGGCTCGGGATCGGGCTCGGGCCCGGGCCCGAGGCCCGAGGCCCGCGGCCCGCGCCCGCGACCACGAGCACGAGCACGTGCACGGGCACGGGCTCGGGCTCGGGCGGGCGGGCGGCGGCGGCGCGCGCGTGTGCGCGCGTGTGGGCTCTTTCACCCATCTTGGTCCACTATAATTATTAAGTAACATAAAGTCACTTAATTTATACACATTAAAGATGTGTTAATCCTCCAATGTGGGATAATTAACACTAGTTAATTATTCCCTAAGCTCCATCTCCAAGCTTTAATTAAAAGCTAATTATGCCCAACTTTAATCCACTATTTCTCACTCACCGGAAATCGGATTTGAGAAAGTGAATATACTACATTTACCTACGTAAAATGTAGATCGACGCTATGTCATTTAATTTCACAAAATTAAATGTCTCGTCACATTTATTATTTGGTCAAAATCCATTGACCGGGCATATTTAATCCATAATTTTTTACAATCCCCCACATGAGTGGAAATAGCCGAATGCATATGCATGCAGACACAAGCTCAACCCTCGCGAGGTATATAAGCATAAGGATAGGTAGTTGTTGACTTTGAACCCTCCATAGTCGACACCATCGGATACACAGGCGGCTTAGTAGCGCGATGCTTTGAACTAATCCCCCACGGCGTGCACCGAGACAATGGTGTTAACACTTAAACACCTCAACCTCATCCGTTCTCACGTTTTGTGTCCATTGCGGTCTTGGACACCACTTTGGATTCATAAGTGCGTTTTTTATGAAGCGACCACACTTCGCACTTACGTAGGTGATTCTTAGTCAAGTACCTTGCCATACTTGGTCTCTTTGAGAATTCCATCTCTTTGAGATCCTTAAGAACCATTAAAAGTCATAGACTTAGCCTTTACCACGAGGCAAGTTCTCCAACACTCTATTGCTCTCTAGGGAATAGATATAGTTTGAGTGTTTTTCCATGAACTCTCATAGCTTAGTTGTCCCTTTGAACCAAGTTCTTGGGATCTCCAGTCATCATGGTTGGGTTACCACTATGACAATTCTTTAGTTTGTGGATTTCAAACCCATTCCCTCTAGCAACTTATTCATTTGATCACGGTTTAACCCTTTGGTTAGCGGATCCGCTAGATTATCTATTGACTTCACATAGTCAATTGTAATCACCCCTGTTGTGATCAAATGTCTCACGGTGTTATGTCGTCGACGTATATGTCGAGACTTACCGTTATAGAAACCATTGTTTGCCCTTCCAATAGCCGCTTGGCTATCGCAGTGAATCAGCACTGGTGGCACTGGCTTAGACCAACATGGAATGTCTTCAAGGAAGTTCTTAAGCCACTCGGCTTCCTCACCAGCCTTATCCAAGGCAATGAACTCCGATTCCATTGTTGATCGGGCTATACAGGTCTGTTTTGTGGATTTCCACGATACAGCACCACCCCCAATAGTAAAGACATATCCACTTGTTGAAAGTGAGTCTCTATTATCGGATATCCAATTGGCATCACAGTACCCTTCAAGCACCGGGGGGTATCTCGAGAAGTGTAGCCCAAGATTTTGAGTGTGTTTTAAATATCTCAAAACCCTCACAAGAGCTCTCCAATGCTCTTTGCTTGGATTGCTCGTGTAACGACTTAACTTGTTCACGGCACAAGCAATGTCAGGTCGAGTGCAATTAGTCAAGTACATAATGCACCCGATGACCCGTGCATACTCTTCTTGTGCAACGGGCTCGCCTTTGTTTTTGCTCAAGTGAACGTCGAGTTCAATTGGAGTCTTAACCGGCGCGCCATCATAGGCTTTGAATTTATTCAATATCTTCTCAACATAATGTGATTGTGTTAAGATGATTCCATCATTCGTTCTTAAAATCTTCATTCCAAGAATTACATCGGCTAGACCCATGTCTTTCATGTCAAAGTTTCTCTTTAACATGGCCTTTGTATCGTTAATTACTTGAGTGTTGCTACCCAAGATTAACATATCATCAACGTAGAGACACACTATAACATGACCGTTATTAGTGCTCTTGATGTAGACACATTTGTCGCACTCGTTGATTTTAAACCCATTTGATAACATCACATTATCAAACTTCAAGTGCCATTGCAATGGCGCTTGTTTCAATCCATATAGGGATTTCACGAGCTTGCATACCTTTTTCTCTTGTCCAGGTACTACAAACCCTTCGGGTTGTTCCATGTAGATTTCGTCTTCTAGTTCACCATTCAGAAACGCGGTCTTTACATCCATTTGATGAATCTCGAGATTGTGCAATGCAGCAATAGCGAGAAGCACCCGGATAGATGTAATCCTTGTTACAGGTGAATAGGTATCGAAGAAGTCATGTCCTTCTTTTTGTTTAAAACCCTTTACTACTAATCGGGCTTTATACTTATCAACTGTTCCATCGGCCTTAAACTTTCTTTTAAGAACCCATTTGCATCCTAAAGGTTTAGCACCTTCGGGCAAATCAACCAACACCCATGTGTGGTTTAGCAAAATTGAATCAATTTCGCTTTGAACAGCTTCTCTCCAATGCAGCCCGTCTGGGCCAGCAAAGGCTACTTTTATCGATGTTGGTTCTTCATCCAACATGAAAGCAATGTAGTCAGGACCAAAAGTTTTTGGTGTTCTGACTCTATTACCACGTCTTAGTACTGTATCTTTTGGATCGGGCCTTGCACGCTTGCGCGATTCAGGTTCCGCATCTGTTGATTTAGAACTAGTGGCTTCTTCTTCCACTTGTTTAGAACTAGTGGCTTCTTCAATTCTTGTCTCAGAATTGGTTGATACTTTTTCCTTATCTTTGCAAGGAAAGGTATTTTCGAGAAATACAACATTCCTCGACTCAATTGTTGTTCCTACTGTGATAGTCGATATTTCAGACTTGTGAACAACAAATCGATATGCACTACTGTTAAGTGCATATCCAATGAAGATGCAATCAACCGTCTTAGGTCCGATTGTAACTTCTTTGGGCGGAGGAACCATCACCTTTGCCAAACACCCCCACACTTTGAGGTATTTGTAGGATGGCTTCCTTCCCTTCCACAACTCATAAGGAGTAACATCTTTTCCTTTGAGAGGGATTTTATTCAAGATATAGTTTGCTGTCAAAACAGCTTCCCCCCACATGTTATGTGGTAATCCTGAACTGAGTAGCAGTGCATTCATCATCTCTTTTAGAGTTCGATTCTTGCGTTCTGCAACACCATTAGATTGTGGTGAATATGGAGCAGTTGTTTGATGAATTATACCACTTGCGTTGCATAACTCCTCAAACGGGGCTACATATTCGCCTCCTCTATCGCTTCGAATCATTTTGATTTTACAACCAAGTTGATTCTCAACTTCGTTCTTATAATTTTTGAACGCCTCTATTGCTTCATCTTTGCTTCTTAAAAGATAAATGTAGCAATATCTTGTGCAATCATCTATGAAAGTGATAAAGTACTTTTTACCACCTCTAGTTTGCAACATCTTTAAATCACATACATCCGTGTGAATTAATTCAAGGGGTTTTGTGCTTCGTTCAACCGAGTGAAACGGCAACTTAGTCATTTTTGCTTCAAGACAAATTTCACATTTATCTTGGATATCCAATTCATTAGCCTTTAGTAAATCTAAATTTACTAATCTTTTAATGGCTTTTGAATTTACATGTCCCAATCTACAATGCCACAAATTTGAAGACTCAATCAAATAAGAGGAAGTAGATGCTTTATTCTTATTGGCCAATGGCTTCGCAACACTTCGAGTTGCTACACTAAGCTTGAAAAGCCCATCGGTTACATAACCTTTTCCGATGGATTTTCCAAACTTATACAAGACAAACCTATCGGACTCAAATACAAGTTTAAACCCTTTATTAACTAGTATTGATCCTGACACTAGGTTCTTGCGGATGTCCGGGACATGCAGCACATCCTTCAAAGTGATAGTTAGGCCAGACGTCATCATGAGAATCACGTTGCCAACGCCGAGGACTTCTGACGATGCTTGATTCCCCATGTTGATCTTCCTCCCTTCAACAGCAGTGTAGGAGGCAAACTTGCTCCTGTCGGAGCAAACATGAGCAGTAGCGCCGGTGTCGATGTACCAGCCTCCCTTGTTATCAACAAGGTTAACCTCTTCAGTGACCACTGCAATGAGGTCGTTCTCATCCCAGTCCTTGAACTCCTTCTCAACGACGTGGGCTGCCGGCTTCTTCTTCTTGCTGCGGCAGTCTTTGGCAAAGTGGCCCGGTTTGCCACATTTGTAGCAGTCGCCTTCAAACTTCTTTGAAGGCTGCTTTCCCTTCCCTTTGTCGTTTGGACGGTTTGGGCGAGGGCGTTTGTTGGAGGGACCGCCCCGCTCCAACAGGTTGGCTTTGGCTTCATTTGGGGTGAAGCCCTTAGCCTTTTGATCACTTTTGCGCACGTCGGCCTCAATGCGCAACTTCACGATCAAGTCTTCAAGGGTCATCTGCTTTCGCTTGTGCTTGAGATAACTCTTGAAGTCCTTCCAACTTGGAGGGAGCTTGTCAATGATCGTGCACCTTAGGAACTTATCGGGCAAGGTCATCCCTTCAGCCACTAAGGAGTGGATGATCATTTGGAGCTCTTGGACTTGCTCCATGATGGGTCGAGAGTCGACCATCTTGTAGTCCATAAATTTGGATGCTACAACCTGTTCAGTCCCTGCAGCATTGTCTATGCTATATTTCTTCTCTAGGCTTTCCCACATTTGTTTAGATGTGGTTACATTGGAGTATACATTATAGAGGCTATCATCTAATGCACTTAAAATAAAGTTTTTACATAGATAATCCCCTTTTCTCCAAGCTTCATAGTCCGCCATGACTTCGAGCCTAGTCTCTTGGTCGCTTGGCGCGGGCGGCTCGTTCTCCGTGAGGAAGTTGGCGACGCCCAATGTTGTCAAGTAGAACAACATCTTCTGGTACCACCGCTTGAAGTCAGATCCTCCAAACTTTGGTGGCTTCTCGGCAGGTGGCATCATTCTTGGTGCCAAAGGTGCCGCAGTTGGTCCTTGGAAGGAACCAATTCCGTTGCCCCCGAAGGAGCCAACAACTTGGTTGGGCATAGAGCCCCCACCATTCATGTTGGGCATAGAGCCCGCCATGGTCGTACCAGCCCCGAAGGGACTAGCACCCGCATGAGACCCGAAGGCCCCAGCATTCGTGTTGATCCCGAAAGATCCAACACTAGTATTGAGCCCGAAGGCACCAACACTCGATCCATTAAAGGATCCGAAGGAACCACTAAAAGTGGAACCAACCGAACCACCAAAGGTGGAACCAGTGGACGCCCCGAAGGGGTTGTCCCAAACCCAAGGGACGGTGGATGAAGCGGCTGGGAAGCCAGGAGTTGGCATCATCGAGGGAATCGATGAAGTGTTGACCGGTCCAGTGGTCGCCATGGTGGAGGGAATGGCGGCGGCGGTGGTGGCAGCGGCGGTGTTGGAGTCGGTAGACATCTCCAGCAAAGGTGTTTAATATTTCGAAAGTTTTAGTTCAGTTTAGAAGTCCAAATTCCTTCAAAGGCAAGTTATCTCGTCTTGCGATTGTTGGTTTCTGGGATTACAAAGATAACTACCGGGCGTAATACAACCCAAAAGAAAGGAAAGGAAGAACTGAACTTAAAAATACAACGTATAATCGAAACTACTAAACCAGTGTGATTAGCCGAGTCGAGGAGGCCTCTTCCCGCAAGACGAGATACGCCCCGGTAGTGCTCTTCGGTTTGGCGTGTCGTCCCCAAAGGTAAAACGGCTACGTCTCTATTGATGCAGCACCGCAATCAACAGAGCTCCGGCGAACTGGATGGAGGAGAGGGCAGAGCTTCGACAGAAAAAACTATGCAGGGAGAGGGAGAGAGCTTATGATGCAGAATGCTTTTTGAATTGTGTAGTGATGCATGGAATGCCTCGCTTGACGACGTGTCAAGCCACTTGGATTGCTGACTCGGCGGTGGTCCAAAAAGAATAGTTTGGGCCAAGCACCAAGCCCAAAGACCACCCAAAGACCAATTGCCAAGTCCAAGTCCAAGTCCAAGTCCAAGTCCAAGTCCAAGATCGAGATCGAGATCGAGATCGGGATCGGGATCGGGATCGGGATCGGGATCGGGCTCGGGCCCGGGCCCGCGACCACGGGCTCGGGCTCGGGCGGGCGGGCGGCGGCGGCGCGCGCGTGTGCGCGCGTGTGGGCTCTTTCACCCATCTTGGTCCACTATAATTATTAAGTAACATAAAGTCACTTAATTTATACACATTAAAGATGTGTTAATCCTCCAATGTGGGATAATTAACACTAGTTAATTATTCCCTAAGCTCCATCTCCAAGCTTTAATTAAAAGCTAATTATGCCCAACTTTAATCCACTATTTCTCACTCACCGGAAATCGGATTTGAGAAAGTGAATATACTACATTTACCTACGTAAAATGTAGATCGACGCTATGTCATTTAATTTCACAAAATTAAATGTCTCGTCACATTTATTATTTGGTCAAAATCCATTGACCGGGCATATTTAATCCATAATTTTTTACAAATGGAAATATTGTGCATTTAACATCAGCATTTCAACAACTGAGGAAGGAAAAAAATACAATTACTCCACTAGTATCCTATGGTGAGAAATTTGTCACGTGAGGAGGAGTGGCCAAGTTGATGAAGGTCACGTGATGGGAGGGGACAGATGGCGCGCCATGTTTTGGGCTTTGGCATCATCTTCAACGATATGATTATTTTTTATGGATGGAGAGGTAGTAAAATTCAAATATAAATTTACACTGTTTAAAAAATTATTTATTACTAAAATTAATAGTTGCGAAAATGCGAATCTAGATTGGAATCTTCATGAAGACGATATTCTATTATAGAATTTCCAGAGATGAAGAACATGACAAGAAACAAGAAAAAAAACTCGCAGAGAGAAAATTGCATATAAAATCATGATTTTTATTAAATTTTAGGTCGGTCTCGTTGTACCTTTTAAATTTTGAATGGCAAATCACAAAATTTATTAAATTCCCAGTCGTCCCAAAATGATTAATTCTTGTGCAAATGCAAAAATGACTTGACACATGCTCCCTCCGTCCCCAAAAAATATGCAATTTAGATTCGACACAAGTTTTAATGCAAAATTGATAAAGTAAGAGAAAGGTAGAGAGAAAAAAATAATTAAAACATTATTAGTGGGGAATGAGTCTCATCTCATTAGAGAGAAAAGAGTTTTTAAAATTGAAAAGTACATATTCTTGTGGGACGGACTAAAAATGAGAGTGCATGTTCTTGTGGGGTGGAAAGAGTATTAAATGATGCGGACGAAAAGTGGGCATGAAGTGTATTAATACTAGAAATTAAAAAGAATAAAATATATAGATAGAGAGAGAAAAAATTACATGTCCATCATCTTATACAACAACAAAAACAATCAAAATCCACGTCATCTCCAAAATATAGAAAAATCTACAAATAAATTACAAAACCATTATGTCAACAACTTTAACAAAATAACAATGTCGCGTGATCTGAAAATGTCGACTACAACACTGACACGGACACCCCTATCCAGAACCATCTTTCGGAGAATCATTCTAGTCTGATTGTGTAGTGAGACGACATATTGGAAGTTGACGTAATGCCTCATACTATCAAGCAATTCTTGTAAGAAACTCTCAAAGTCTTCCTCCACCGCTGTCTTTGTGGCTTCAAGGTTCTGCCGATGTTGAAGGAATAGTATATATATATATATATATATATATATATATATAGCAAAATGCGAAATGGGTGGGGGTTCCAAGGGTCTCCCATGTCCCTTGCTTGGTCCGCCTCTGGTTGCAATCAATCATTCTCGCCTATTTCATGGTTGTTGATTCGCTGCTAGCACTCCTTTCCCATGTGTCGTCGATGGACGATGGCCATCGAGACCAGCTATTTTACTCATGTCGGCAAGAGAGTAAACGGAGATAGTGGATAAAAAAAGAAATGAGAAAAAAAATACTTCTTCTTTCCCAAAAATAAAAATTTTACGGAAGATACAAATTTTAATAGTATTAAATTGGTTAGGTTTGAAAGAGATGAAACGAAAGCTTGATTGGAATATTAATGTGAGGAATAATAAGTCCAACTCATATGAGAGAAAAGCTAGCTACATATAGAAGTTGATCAATTTTATAGAAAACTGAATTAAAAAAGGAAACTTTTTCTTATAAATGAGATTGACTATGAAATGTTAATTGAAATGAAAAATATTAAAATAATGTCGTTTCACTTTACTAGTGGCAGGTTAGCTTTAGTATCCCTACAATTTAGATGGATGTACAATTGCAAATTTTTTATACTTTGATTATAACATGCAAATTTTGAAAGATACGGGTAAACCAGAATTAACAAGCAATTAATCCTTAAAAAATGAAGTAGTTAAATGTATGTTGTATTTCTTGGCAACAACAATATACATCGTCTCCTTGACTCAGTCGAAGAACCTCAAATTATCACAATCATCTCTAAAAAACCAAATCCATTATCCACTATTAACTATCAGAGTCTCATCTAAAGTTTGAAAACTCATAGTACATGCTAACACACCCTTTTAAAATACACTTTGTTTTCCTTCTAGAATTTCGAAGACGTTGCGAAGCAAAGCCGCATCGACTAATATTATGTAGTACTATCTCACCAATCTGAACATTTAAAACATATTCCAGCTTTGCTGAGATAATCAGTTGCAATGAAATTAGACTTGCAGAATTCTGACCATTACTTACCACACTCTATTACTGTTGTTAGAGGTAACTCTCGACGTATTTATGCGAATAGTTGCCGGATCAAATAAAGTCAAGGAGGGATGAAAGCTCAGTTGGAGTGTCAACCGGCAGCAACAGCGTCAGTCCTGGGACTACTGTCAAGAAGCTGATGGAGTTTAGCTCCAGGACGACTACTGTTTTCGTACGAGTCGCTACTGTCCTCGTTTCTAACGTCGGATGAATCCGAGTTGTTGACTCTGGCAAGTAGGTTTGCTGTGCCTACAGGTTTCAGCCTCCTCAGATCATCAATCTTGTGAATATTTACCTCTTCTCTGTGTCCTAATTGAGCCTCTTTTAGTTTCTCCTACAAATTCCCATCATTTATGAGACGAAAAAATAATAAAATTAGCGACAAGCTACTAGACAAATCAGGCGTGGCAACGTACCATTAGTGCAGCGTTTTCAAGCTTTAGTTTTCCAGAGCTTTCCATCAGTGCATTTATTTCAGATTTGAGGCTCATGTTCTCAGAAGTTAGTGCTTGAACTTTGACGGCTAGTTCTTCAGTCTCAGCCTGTTTGAAAGGAAGATGAACACGTAACAAGAAAGGCTATAAGAAACTCAATAGCTTACGAGGACTCCTCCATTAGGTTGTAATCTTTGTGGTGAGTCATACCTGTTTCCTCAGTCTTGATCGCCTTGCTGATTCCCGGTTTGACTGTTTCCTCCTCTCTCTTTTCAGTTCTCGTTCATTCTGCAATCAAATAGTATCACATTGAGAAACAAACACAAATGTAAGAATTCCCAATCCAATTAAAGATGCCTTGATGAGCACACACACCTGCATCCAGCTTTCATTAGGAATAGAGTGGAGTGGAACATTAGTCGGGCTGGAAATTCCACTCAGGGAAGGTTCCTTCACTTCCAATGCAACGTTCATGTTGTCCATAGCTTTCACCGGCTTATTAGTAGGAGGAATCACGTCCACCGTCTTCTCAGAAGCTTGGCCAACTTCAACAGGAGTTGAACTGCTTTTTTTAAGAGCTTTCCCATCTTCTAATTAAAAGCATCAAACACAACAGATCAGATCAGATCAAAATAAATTGAGAACACATGCTTAAGCATTTTGTGATAGAAAGTTGCCCAGGCTCAAAAGATACGTATGCACGACTAGGTCTGCACATTACCACTCTGAAGAAAAAAGCTTTACCTCTCTCAGGAGATCCTTCTCCATTTCTCTTCTTGACATTCTGATTAGCCTATAAACGAATCAGAATATAATTATAAGCAATACTTTCAGACAACACACAACTAGTATCTAACAAAAGAACAGGAAAACTCTCGTCTAGTAAGATAGATCCGTTACCCCTGGGGCAACTCCATTACTTCCATCGCTGGAACCATCAGTCTCGTCGCTGTTCATATAACCAAATAAGAGCGTTTAGCCAATACGTTAACCCACATAAGAAGAAAACCATAACAATTCATTTCTACAGAATTATGGCATACGTTATAAGTAGTACTAAGCAATTTAAGGTACATTGCTATGTCTCTGAATCTACACAAACCTGTCTGTTGACCGTCTTAGGTCAGTTTCATTTTCAGTACCATCACCATTTCCATTGCCTATAGATATTGCAAGCCCATCAAATTCTTTCAACTTCTTCACAAAGCCTCCATCTGTGTTCCATGATGACTTGGCTGGTGTTTCCCCGCTCGCAGGAGTACCAGTCTACATGTAAAAGCACAAATAGTAATTAAATCTGGCTTTCAGACACTCCAAGGTCATCTGTTAATTATATCTTAATGCTGACAAATTCCATTTCCAGAAGAAGCTTGAAAAGAACTCAAAAATTGACCATTCTTGGCTTTTGCTCATAGCAAAGGGAGTAGACCTCTTGTTTGCTCAAAGCTTCACTATAAACTTACCATAGGAACTCCCGGGTGTGCGTAAACACCTCCGTGAGCATAGAAGGCCGCATACGGAGCTCCATAAGGAGGAATCATCGACTGAGAAAATTAATGTTTGGTGTTATGAGCTTTCTATATATTCTAATCCCACTAATATATGAAACCAGGCAACTTCAATGCTTAGAAAAACTGCAATACCTGTGGTGGACCCCACATATAGGGGGGCGGTGCATGCGGAGAAGCAACAGCCGAATTCATATATGGTGGTACAGCAAATCGGGGACCATAGTAAGCCTGATAGAGAACCATCCAATAACCATGAAAAAGATCTTGAATATTCTTTCTACCGCACAAGTAATCTTTAGGTAGACGAAAATTTGTGACGACGTAACTAACCTGCATTGCTGCCCAGTCAGGATACATCTGCATGTTATTCTGATCCTGCCAATTGTAAGGAAATTTAAACATCCACAGGCACGAAGATCTAATGATGATTGAGGAAAAATGGAACAACAAATAAAGCTAGCTAGCTCGAGAATATTTATATAGAATGCATTGATCCTTCGTTATACAAGCACTACACAAGGTGCTACAGCTACAAATAAACATTAGAAAATTACAAAAAATGCAGTTCTATGTACTAACCACTGCTGGCACTGCAGGTGGAGGTGATTTTTCCAACTTGGTACACTTTCCTTCTTCATTGTTTCCCATGATGTGTTCGGGAACGACTCTTGATACTCCGACTACTGATGGTTGAGCAATATGACAAGTTTCAGTGATCTGCCATAATAGACAAATTAACTAATATTTCAAATCAACACGATCGACTACAAATTTGACCATGATCAATAACGTAAGAAGATCAAATAAAGCAGATATGTTCCAAAGTACGACGCAAGATTTAAGGCATTGAGCTAATATATCGAACTAAGAACACACCAAGATCAGTTACTCAGCAGAGATACAACCATAAAGAATGCTGAGTCATGAAAGTTAAAGAAAGAAAATAAAAGTAAAGCCTTGAAAAGAATTTCCATAACTATAGTATGCAATAAAACAAAAGTCAATGTGGAAAAACACAAGTGCCTGTTAATGCAACGAAATTACAAAAAAGCAAAGGGGTAATGACTTTATGACTTTGATTAGTTCAAATATGACAGGGATGAGATTATTTCTTGGTATAATACATTTTTAATCACTATAACACAACTCTGAAAATTTGTACATATCTTCACTTTGGGGAATTGTGTGCAAGAATCAAGATTTATTGTTACATTTAAGGAACCAAAATTTGTGGTATACTCTTTTTAAGGTCAATATCAATAGAAGAAAAAAAAACCTAAAAAGTATTCATGAAACAGGGTCAGTGTAAAGTTGTAACTGATTCAGTTTGGTATGACAAAACCACACAGTTCCAAAGAGGAAGAAAAGCCAGGGGCTTTATCGTCCTTTTAATCACCCCATCCAGACCCAAATATAATCTACTGACTGCAGTCCAAGCACAATCTGGTGTGAAATGACAACTCTACCCTCCCCAACAACTAAAATTCCATAACTGAAAACTATGAAAAACTCATTCACTCCAATTTTGGCCACCTGAGATTTTCAAAAATAACAGGCAAAACAAAAATTGAAATGCTCGAATTCTCGTGATTTTTACGCACCATCATCAAAAATACCAAATTTAACAGCTTCAATCATTTACAATTCTGAATTCCGATATCCATTTCATCTAAATTTGCAAACAACGCCCAAAACTGGATGGGAAAAGTTTGCTTTTTTTGTTTTTAACCCAAAAAATTCAGCAGATTTAATTATTCTAAGTGAACATAAAAAACAAGGAAAATAAATCAGAAAACAACGGGATAATTCAGTGAGATCAGCAAGCATACAACCGAAAATAGATAAAATTCAGCTGACGCTGAAATTTAGTAAACTCAGAAATGAACGTACCTGGGGAAATGAGAATTTGGAGTGATGGGAGGGGAAATTGTGATTTGGACAGCCAGTTTATGCTCGAAAACTGATAGCATTCATTTTTCTCTCTCAACAGATGTGTTTTGGCACAGTGAAGCTTTAGAGAGAGAAAGGGAGAGGAAGAAGAAGAAGAAGAAGAAGAAAGAAAGAGCAAAGAAAGAGGGAGAAAGCCAAGCCAACAATCCACGTCACGAAACACGTGTCTCTTTAACAAAATATTGGTCTCAAAAAATACATCTAAATGTGAAAATATATGCAATTTGTATTTAATGCGTCATTCCAATTATTTAAATTCGGTTCAAAAGTATTCATCATTATTAGCTCGTTTTTGGAAATTTATATTCATCAGTCTATTATTCAAAAGATCCATTTTGACTCTGAGTATGAAGTAAAAAAAATTGTTTGATTGAAAAAACGAATAAATAAAGTTAATTAAGTATGAATTTCAGTTTTATATAATAATTTTATAATAAGACAATATACTACTAAGTACAATAATTTAATAAGAGTATATGGTCTATTTATCAAAATCAGAGAGAAAATACAAGGTTCTTAAATTGGAGATGCATTACATAGACAAAAAAAAAGTTGTACTACTATCATTCTAGATTATTAATACTCATAAACAATCAGTAGCATATATACGATAATTATTATCGAACTTCAACTCTTAATCCAAAATTTAAATGCAAAATCAGTTCTCATTTCACAAAAGTCACGTGCAAATCCTCGTATTTATGAAAATAGTTATCAAATTGATTATGTATATGATGTTCGATTTACTAGATAAAATAATATTTTATTAAGATATAATTTAGGATTAAGTTGTTAGATTATTTTAATTGAGGTGGGTTGACCATGACTAATTATCACATGATTATCCATCTTGGATTAAGTTATGAGATTCAATTCATGAACCAAATACACTACATATTTAATCTCGAGATACAAACTTGCAAACCGAACAACCTCATACTATATTAAACAACGACCAACTGCAGTTCGTGGATACCAAAATAGAGGCAGATGTAGTGACAAGATCACTAAACCCTAATATTTCCCTTAATTTTTAGTATGAAATGGAGGTAGAGGTAGTGACAAAATCAAATTCGATCCTATAATTCAAAATGGATGTAACAAAATTCCAAATTTGTGTTTTTCTATATAGTTTGTAGATTGTTATGGATATGCGGAATCCACCCAACATGTAGTGTAGCGATTCTCAATTATAATGATTTTTGTAAAAAAAAATTAACGATTTATTTAAGGGGACACTGTCCAGATTTCAATTTCTAAATAAGGTTTAGGATTCTACAAAATTATAATTGAGTGCAAATTGCAATTATTAGATTAGCTCATAAATTGATTTGCTGGCGAAATCACACGTATTACAATTAATAAATTAATTACTCCACATATTTGTGTATATTTATGAAGTTGAAACCGAGTTGTCACAGAAGACAATGGGTATAAATTATGTTGGGGGTGGGGGGAGCTGGCGCTAAAATATTGCGCTGGCTGAGAAAAAAAAAATATATTACTAGTGGATCTCCAACCGTACACGTGTTCTCTGAGGATTCATCTACCCGCATGTGGGTGACGTGTTCACTCTACCTTTCTCCGTCGCGAATTAATTTAACAACAAATCTAAATTTTGTACAACCAAAAACTAATTTATTTTAAAAAAAATAAGTTTATTTATTTATTTAATTAAAATATATGAATATATTTATGATTTGGGTATAATTTTTTAATTTTTTTAGAACCATAAATATAATTAGAGCATACTTTAATTCAAATTTTAAAAATAATAGAAAAAAATTTAAATATAAAAGTAAAAAATGAGATTAAAGGTTAATAAGTCTTTTTTACTTGTCCACTTACTATATTTATTATTTTAATATATAATTAATATATCAAATTATTAATATGTACAAAATTTAGTTATTTACCGTCGCTCTTAATTTAATGCCTTTAGGCAAAACTTTTGGGAAATTAACTGGATTTGATCCAGCCTTTGGAATCCGGGGGAATGGGACCCATCGCCTCTTACTTTGCTATTCCCTGTTTGGTTGGAACAGATATTGCTTCTTTTTCACTTGTCTCGGTAGGGAAAGACTGTTTTGCCCTTGCTTTTACAAGTGATGTGCCCATAGTGATTTTGTGGAGTCGTGTATCGTGTGTTGTGAGGGAGCATTCTAAGAACATCTCCAGTGGGCGGATGTCCCACTCGGACATCCACTATCACTTCCCAAAAACAGTTCCTGACACGTCACTAGGACTTCTCATCTCACTACCACATCACTAGGGCATCCCCTTCACAATCCGTCCTTCCCATCGCCCTTCCCACTAGGACTTCCCGCAATAAAAAAAATCACAAATTCACAAATATACGTAACGAAATTATAATTTTGACACGGAATACGGGAAAATTGCAAATGCTTCATTAAAAAAAATTACATAAAAAAAGAAAAAAAATTACATAATAAAAAAGAAAAAATTACATAATAAAAAATTACATAATAAAATTACGTGAATGAAATGAAGTGCAACGAGCCGTATATATAAAGTTTTTTTTAAAAAAAAATTAATACCGGACACGTCCGACCCGGACGTCCGACCCACACCACAATGGCGGACGTCCGCCCGCCCGTCGCCCGCACGTCCGAGGACATCCGACGTCCTTACGGGACGTCCGTATCCTACCTTCCACGCCACAATGGCGGACGTCCCGGTCGCCCGTCGTGGATATCCGAGCGGACGTCCGCCATTGAAGATGCTCTAATCTCCATGACTCCATCGTTGGGTTTTCTTCCTTTTGCGCAAGTTTAATTTATTCTAATTGTATCATCTAAAAATTGAATTAATTTCAAATTATTGTAAATTACTCCATTCGTCTATAAAATATTATCTATAGTTGACTAGGCACGAATTTTAAAAATGTGAAAAAAAGCGAGTGGAAAAAGTTATTGGATTGTAGTCTTATATCTATTTATTGATTTAAAATAGAATGTAAATGTAATGAGTTAGTAGAAAGTGTGGACCATTTGCCAAAAATGAAAAAGAAAAAAAAAAGCAAAGTGGACAGTATTTTGATGAACGGATCGAAATGACAAAACTAGACAACATTTCACGGACGGAGAAAGAAATTTTATTAAATGGAAAAATTAAGATATACTACTAATTTTTTTCATAAATTTAATTTTATCAAAGTAAATTGTTTATACAATTCAGATGATACTAATTTCAACAAATTTTAACAACTAATAACTCTCTCATTTTTCAGATAGATCTCACGTTTGAGTGATGACATCTATCACAAGATTTCAAACTTAATACTCCCTCAATTCTTGAAAACTACTCCCTTATCCCATTGAAGATTACACGGGGAAGGATCCCCTACTATGGGAGAAAACACAGCACAAGCTGCTGTGTTACAAAACGACATAGTTTTACCAAAAATTGCATATGTTTTCTTTTCTCAATAACCTTATTCACGATTTTGGATTTAATTAAGGCTTTTCCTTTTCCTCCTTTTTATTTTCTTTGTTCATAATATGACACATGTTTTTCTACTGCCTCCACAATGTAAAAAAAGTGTTCGTGGAATTGGAAGCATAATTTTTTAAAGTTTCTTTTATTTCGCACTTTGCAAAATTTTTAAAGTTTTGAAATTTAATACTACAAATATATAGTATAATATAGAATATAGGATTTTATGAGTCCAAATCTTCTATTTCTTACTACATACTTAGTACAGTATATTTTTAACCATAATGGTGAAGGGGTTGGCAGCGGAAGCGTGCATAAAAATCGATCACATGAATTTGATCTATTTAGCAGATTATTTAGATAAATTCTATTCGCGTAATTATCACACGTATCATGCTCACAACTTGAATCATAATCTTGCTTTAGAACAAACAATCCCTAAAACATGCATACCACGGAGTTAGCCAATTTACCTCGTTGATTTACTAAAGAATCGAAGATGGCTTGCGTCTTCTCCACGTGAAGATCTTCAGAACTCGACCTCGGATCTTCTGACTGGTGTCCCGGACTGTAGACTGATATTTGTGTGGGCAAATCTCACCAGAGTACTAGGACTTAAATAACGAAGACAGAAACCTACTCACGGAAGGAGAGAATTTCGATCCTCTCTCAATAATGAGGTGGACGAAAGTTATGCTATTGAAAAGTGTATTTTCTGTCTCCTTTATTCTCCTATTTATATTAAGTCACATATTGGGCCAAGTTAGGGATCTAAGGAAGAATTTGGACATGACCTCACCCAATTAGCTTTATACTAATTAAATTGAACCCACAATTTAATACAAGCTTATATTGGAATATTACAAGCAGTCACTACAGAAGTAATATTGCACTGCCTTTCGAAATCCGAAATTACAAGTATTTCGGGTTTCCTTTTATTTGTTCAATTCATTTCCCGCGCTTAAGATAGAAACATCCATTAATTAATCAATGTCTGCTATGGACTTAATTAATTAACATATTTTAATTTTCAAGAGTGGACTTAGCAAGAAACTCTTATTTATTATTCATAGAGTAATCAAACTCCAACTAGCTAGGTTCCGAAAAATAAAACCTTGTTTCGAGCCCCTCTTGTGGATGTTATCAATATAATAGCAATCCTAGCATCGCCAGATAATGATCACCACTACCCAATATACCTGGATCGTTGGGTGACGAAAAACCCGCACCTTTGGTAAGTCAAAGTAGTAGATACTCAGTATCGTATGCTCAATGCTAACGTACATTGATTAAGAAATTAATTATCAAGACCTCGTCTTTCAGTAGATAGCATAAAGACTTGTCTTGCTGTTAGATCCATTCAGTGCTATACCACACCAACGTTATCATATTTCAATAAGGCTTAGAAATAATCGGACTGATATTGCAACCTTTCACGATAGGTAGTCTAGGCCTATCTAGGTTGTGAAATTCTTCTTTTTCTTTGTTCAGGACTGACCGCGTACCTTAAATTGAGCGCAACTCACAACCGATCTACTAAAACAAAGACTTATACTTTGCTATGTTCACTTATACATTTAAATATGCAATAAACATCCATTAAATGTAAAACATAACAACATTATGATAAAAATAATCAGTTGCATTTATTGGAAAATAATAATTAGAGTTTTACAGTATTCAATCACTCGAAAGGTGATTTCTAGTATACAAACCCTAACAAATGGTTCAATTTATTAAATTATTTAAATAAATAATTATATTTTTAAATATATCAGTAGTAAGTAGTAATATACTATATACATATAGAAAAGATGGTTAATTTGAGAATTTTTTTTAAAAATGATAACACAAAACTAAATAAGTTTACAAATATATTAATATTAATTGGTATATTAAAAATATAAAACATATCGGTTCATGACTCCATAATATCGGTTTGTTGATTCATGAATATCAGTTTCAGAGTTGATATCAATTTATTAGTCACTATCGATAATTATGTTTTGTGATAGCAATTAATATTAACATATCAACCAACTAATACTTCATCGGACCCACAATAAGAGTCACACTTTGTCATTTTGGTCCGTCCCACAATAAAAGTCACATTTCATTTTTACTATAAATGATAAGTATGTCTCACATTCCTCTGACTTATTTCACTCACATTTTATTATAAAACCAATATAAAAAAATGGGTCTTGTATTCTACTAACTTTTCCAACACAATATTCTTTAAATTTCTTAAAACTCATGCCCACAATAAGGGTGTCCACTATAAGGTGGACACCCAAATAGCCCCGCCCCAGTTTTTGTCCATAGCCTCGGTTTTTTTGTCCACATCCCCAAATTTTTGTTTCCGCCACTGTGGTGGACACCAATAGCCCCAAAATTTTATAATCAATTTTTATTTTAATGTTTCAAGCAATTATGAACAAATCTATCGGACTATACGTAATTAGAAGAAAACGACTATACGTGAAGAAATTAAAATTAAACACTAAATTTTCGTCGTATTAAAGTACATGAAAAATTATACAACGAAAATTTTATCTAGTGCAAATCACAAAGGTGTTCACACTGCGTCGCCACCTCCCCTACGTGCCCACACTTCTTCAATCAAATCGGCCTGGAGTGTGGCATGTGATGTGGTCCTGCGCATATCAGCGAAATGTTGGATCAAATATTCATTGCTCCGTGGTACGCCCATCTGGATCGGCGCGGAGGCAACACCGTGACTTGTACTTGCGCCCTCTTCTGGTGCCCAGCGCTCTGCCGAAAATCCTTCATCTTCTATTATCATATTATGCAATATGATACATGCTAACATAATATTTGCGACATCATCTTCGTGCCAAACTCGTGCCGGGCATCGTATAATGGCCCATCGCGATTGGAGGACACTAAAAGCCCGCTCAACATCCTTCCTAGCACCCTCTTGTTTGCGCGCAAAATATTGTTTCTTCGGTCCAACCGGTTGGCGGACAGTCTTGACGAATATCGGCTGGTCCGGCGTAGGCAAGCTGCCGGATTGCAGCGGTGCACTTCTGCTGCGTAGATAGCCTGATCTGGCCTGCGGCATCACGCCGGAGGGTGAAGCACGGGTAACGCTCCGCCAAATTCGTCGCTATATGGTTGAACAGCCGTTGCGACATTCTGAATCTCCGGCGGAATATCTCGGGTGGATAACGAGGGTTATCCACAAAGTAATCAGCCATTAGACGCTGGTGCGCACCGATATGGTCTCGTTGAATGGTCCGCCGATGAGTAATCTCACGAGGGATCGCAACCTCCGCCTCCTCCGCCAAGCGCGCCGCATCCTCCTGGGCAGCCTGGTGTTGCACCTGTTGAATCAGAGCATTCCACGTGTCTTTCCACAAATTGTCCATTTCTGACCACAAATTCTAGTGAGAGAAATTTTGAGTGATGAAGAGTTGGAATTGTGTGAAAATAATGAATGGAATGAGGTGTATTTATAGGTGAATTAAATTGAATTAAAAAAAAATTCACCGACTACCGCCGCGCCGGGCACCGCTCCACTATAGCAGCCCCGCCTATTCGCCGCGTCCGCCCCGGAGTAGGCGCGTCCTCGCCCCAAACTCGCCGCATGCCCGTCCGCCACCTACCGCCCCCATTTTCCTCGTCCGCCCCCAAGGGCGGACGTCACCTCCACTATAGACCGCTCCGGGACCGCCCCCACCGGGGCTATAGGCGCGGCGGTCCTATAATAGACACTCTAAGAGTGACTCCTATTATGGGATGAAGGGTGTATAATTTTCAATTCTCAAAGTTTCCATTTTAAAAAAGTTCTCATTAAAATAAAAATATACGGAGTATATAATTATTTATTTAAGCAAATAATTCAATAAATCGACCGATTTAAGTTCATGTTTAAAAGTATATGTAAAAGGTAGAAGATTATCGCATGTAATCCTATATCATATACTCCATATTTGTATATTGTGGAGGCAGTAGAAAAACATGTGTCATATTATGAACAAAGAAAATAAAAAGGAGGAAAAGGAAAAGCCTTAATTGAATCCAAAATCGTGAACAAGGTTATTGAGAAAAGAAAACATATGCAATTTTTGATAGATGGAGTATATTTTTTGTTTGTACCAACCAAGATGATCTATTACTGAAAATATAAATACATTTATCTCTATTTTATTCTTCTTTTCTTACTTTATTCTCTTCACTTAACATATAAATGAAATTGCATAAAATCTCGTGTCGACTAAGGAAGGGGTCATATTCCTTGGAATTGAGGGAGTATGATCCTTATTGATTCTATTATGAAAAGTATGAACATTTTAATATTATAGTAATTAAACAACAAATTACCCATATGCATCATTATATCTACAACTTATACAATTACACTGATACTATGATAGGAACCTAGACTTTTACTTTATTCCAGAGGGAGCTGATAATCTTTCCGTATAATTATTTAGTTTATTTTATGTTTCGTTATTTAATTATTATGATTTGATTTACTGTTACTAGTGGTTAGGATTTGATTTACATTCTTAGTTTATATAATATCTTTTTTACCATGCATATTATAAATTTGTGTGGAGTCTTTTATTACTCCATGCGCCCAGTTCAGGAGTGTAATTTAGTTAGGGCACGGGTTTTAATCAATTGTTGGAATGTGTAATAATTGAAGTGAGGTAATGGTTGTTGGAGTATGTAATATTTGAAGTAAGGTAGTGGAAAGTGGGATCCTTTTGACTTTTTGTATGTTTAGGATTTTGTTTTGTTTTATTTTTATGAAAGTAATGGCATTTGAGTGTAAATTTCATCAACAATGAGGTTAAATTTTATGTCCAAATATGGTAAATTCTAAATGGGACAGATGGAAATGGCAAAACAGGACTCTTAAACTGGGACAGAGGGAGTATATTTAGTTTATCTCTCTTCTGGCATAAAACGCCCCCCAGCACTTCAACTAAGGTTGTTCTCTTTTCTCTCTAAAAATTCACTCAAATACTCCCCCCGATAGATAAACCCTATCACACTACCCTTTATTTATATCTCTCTTAGTTTACCAATTTTACTCCATCCGCCCTACAATAGGAGTCACATTTGACGTGGACACAATTCTATATTGGTTTTACAATAGAATGTGAGTGAAGTGAGTTAGTGGAATATGAGACCTACTTACCATTTATGGTAAAAGTGAAATATGACTCTTATTGTGGAACATGTCAAAATGACAAAATATGACTCTTATTGTGGGACGGAAGGAGTATTCATGGTTTGCTCAAACATTTTATGGTATTATTATAATTTTTACTCCCTTTGTCCCAACTAAATTGATTCGTATTCTTTTTTGCAACGTCCAATTAATTTAAATTACTTCCTCTATTGATTAAAAAAATAAAACATCCAATCACTCTCTTTTTATCTCTCAGATTTTATTTCTATCTCCAAGCTCTCATATTTTATTTCTCTCACTTTTTAACACACTCCCTCCGTCCTCCTATATATGTCTCATTTTGATTAGACACGGGTTTTATGAAATGTAATGGAAAGTGAGTAGAAAAAGTTAGTGGAATGTGGGTCCTACTTTATATACTTTCTCCGTCCCTGAAAAGTATGAACACTTTCCTTCTTTGTCGGTCCCTAAAAAGTAAGAACTTTCTAATTGATGAGACCCCACTAACAAAACTTTAAAAACTTTTTCTTTCTATTTCTCTTACTTTACCAATTATGCATTAAAACTCATGTCAAATCAAATATTTATATTTTTCAGGAGAAAATAGTTTTATAATAAAATGTGAATGAAATAGAGTTAGTGGAATGTAGGATCCATTATAAAAAATAGTACTCCCTTCGTCCCATAATAGATAGCATAGTTGGAGAATGACACGAGATTTTATGAGATGTTGTTTTGTGTGTTAGGTGGAAAGAGAATATTGTATATTTATATTAATGTGAGAGAAAAATTTTCCAAAAAAGGAAATGTGATATCTTTTGTGGGACAAACTAAAAAGGAAAGTGTGACATACGAAAGGAGTTCAAGTGAAATGAGATAATTAATATAGAATGGACCAAAATGGAAAACTAGAACACATTGGGAACCGAGCTAGTAAATTCTTAATCTCCGTCTCAAAAATTTTATCTCAAATTAGTTGGGATAAAACGAAATTTATGATAAGTGATGCAAGGATAACATTGCGTGCATAAATGAGCCGATTTTATGGGCGTGTTGAAACCACACGACCTAGGATTGCGCAACCGATTTCTATTATCCCATTTTGTAAGAACATCCGCAGCGGCGTGCGTCCCGGCGGATGTCGGACCGGCGTGTCGGACGTCCACCATTAGGCGTAAACCCGGCAGACGCGGACGTTGCTTGCGGACACCGGAGTTCCGCGGCTTTCTGACGACGTCCGTCGGGACGTCCGTCGGGACGTCCGTCGTGACGTCCGCTATTGCGGTGCCACGACGGACGTCCCGATTTTTATTTTTTTTTTCTTTTAAAAAAAACTCTATATATAAGGCTCATTGAACTTCATTTCATTCGCACCACTTGTTTTAACGAGTTTCTCTCTCTCTACTTTCATTTCCTTTGAAGATAAATGGAGCACCACGATAGTGATTCCCCCGCCACGAGCGAGTCACAAACGCCGACTTTTTCCGTTAAAGTTGGAGAAAATGCAGGCAGAAGTGCACCGATGTCCGGGATGATGCCCGGAATAGTGCCGATGATGCCCCAACCCTAAATGGCGGGATGATGACCGGGTACTACAATATGTACCCCTTGGTGTGCAGGGATGGGTGGGATGATGCCACAAATGCCAGAAATTCCCGGGATGAGTGCCACGATGACGGGGATGATGTCCCAAATGCCCTGGATGATGCAGGGCATGCCTGCCGCTGCAGTGGGAGCAGGCAGGGGGTCCCCCAATCACTTGGGGACAATGTCTATCGCCTCTATATGGATTTATTGTCTAGTGATTCCCCCTAGAGTACTCCTCTGGAGACTCAGTTCACGGGCATTGAGACTTTCTCTTTTGAGGAGATGGGGCGATCTCCGGTCAGGGAGTTTCCCACTGAGTTGCCACCGGTGACAGGGAGGATGCGGAAGCAAGGGAGAGGGAAGGGCAAGGGCACTACCTCGTCCTCGCGTGCGAGGAACGAGGGTGGGGTGGGGGTAGGGGGAGGAAGCTGGCGGGAGAAAGAGGACCATCTGGAGCATAGAGGAGTACGTCGCGTTGGCGAAGGCCAGAATCAGTGTAGTCGAGGATCCCTACGTCGGGGCTAACCAGCATATCGACAGAATGTGGTGGCGCATTAGCCAAAGCTACCTCCAATTCAAATCGCCAGGTGGGAAGCCTCACGATGGAGAGCAATGCCGGAAACAAAGGGAGCGGCTGAGGAGGCAGCTCAACCGATTTGCCGGCATCTACCAAAACAACCTCCGCACGTCAACCAGCGGCATGTCCGCCGATGATGTGAAGCTTCTGTCTCACCAGCAGTTCCCCGACAGTGAATTGGGTTTCAGGGAATTCAAATATTGGGAGGTCTATCTTGTGGTGCAGACTTCCGCCAAGTTTAGTTCGGGTGTTGAAGCTGGCTGGCCGAAGCGGACGAAGATCAACGCCTCCGGAGAGTACAACAGCAGTGCCGGTTCCCATAAACTCCCTGACACCGAGGCAGAGTTCCCGACCCCTCAATCGTCTTCCCTCCGCCGTCACCCGGTTGGGAAAAAGACAACGATGCAGATGGCTAGGGGAAGCGCCAACAGGTCCCCCGAGGTCCAATCGGCAGCTTCTTCCCAGATCGATCTCGAGCTCCTCTCACTCGCCCACATACAGCAGCATAAGACCCTGATATACACCATGGAGAGGTGGTATGCAGCGACTGACCCCTTATACAAGTTGATGCTGAAGGATGTCATCGACAGTATGCGGCGCGATTTGGGGATGCCATCCCTGCCTGTGAGTGACGCCGGGACCGGTCACGGGCACGACGGGATTGGCGGCGGGGAAGACGAGGAGTGAGACGGGGGCCCATTTGTCGAAGCTTGAGTTTGTTTTTTTTAACTATGTATTTTTTTTAATAATTATGTATGTTTTTTGTTTTAAATAATGTGGTTGCATTTCCTATGTATTGGTGTCGAAATTTTAATTCCATAAATTATTTAATTTCGTAAATTGTTTAATTTGATGAATTTGTGAATTTTTATTATTGTGGATGTCCGTCAAGATGTCATTGGGGATGTGCCATTGTGCAGTGAGATGTCCTTATGACGTGACAGTGCAGTGGGATGTCCTTATGACGTGGCAGAAAGTGTTTTTGGGAAGTCCGTTGGGATTGGATGCTCTAATCCCAAACGCAGCCCATGGGGACGAGGACCACGTGTCAAAACAGGGGCCAATCCACCATAAGTCCATAAATCAATTAATTCTTGCGTGCCCACTTCTTACTAAACCTGTGTTTGGTAGGATGTACCAAACGTGTGTGATGCTTCAACAAAATATGGAATTAAATATCAACAAATCTTTACATCTAAACATAAATAGTCACTAAACTAAAAGTAAATGGTGTTTTATTGCATCCACAAATGATACTACTACAAATTATACCATTCTAATCATAAATATATGTTATGTTGGAGATTTATTTGACCGTAGAATTCATATAAACTTATCTTAGATAGTTTATAAGTACATTTCAACTCAATAATTCAATAGCATATAGGCTGTTAAAGTGCTTGTATAATTGAGCTTATAAACTTTTGAGCTAAAGAGAGAATTTCATAGAAAGATAAAATTGAAGATATATGCCACTGGAATGGTTTATACTGAAAATAACAAATCCTGACATAATTATTATGAAATTGACTATGGAACTTATTGTTTTAAGAGATTAATTTTTCATCTAAGAAATATGTATGACAATCATAATTAAAATATTGCACTATTCATTTACATTTAAACCTGAACATCATTTATCAAATCCAACTATTCATAATTGAGAATACCCTAAAATATTAACGGTTGCAATTGCATGCTGCAACAAGAACCACACCACTATATAAATTAACTTTCAATAAAGTAGCATGTGCTACTTTATTTTAAATGTAAATTTTAGATAATGTTAAAACTTTAAATTAACACCTTAACTATCATAAAATATCTCACGGTCAACATGAGATGGCAAAGAGGTTAGTTTATCAAAGCTCTCCAGATTAAATAAATACTCATTTAAAAAGAAAAAAAGAAAAGGTTGGTGCGCATCGAGTTGGATGGCCTATCCAATGGCGGCAGATGAATATATGTGATCGAACGGCTGCGATTAATCTAAGATGGTGGTCGGCGGCTAACAAACAAGCTGACAAAAGGAGTCGGAAGTCGCGGGTGGGCCCCACGCCACCATCACATCGGATGACGTGTCTGTCCCACAACCACCTCTGATTTATTTACAGGTGGTCCCCGCAAGCGTGATCCAGCTCACCATATTTAAGAAAAAAAATGTTGAAAGACAAAAAAGTTAACATCTTTATTGAGTTTAGGCCATCCACAACGCTGTTGCTATACCGTTCCTTAAACCACTATTTAAGGGCCCCACTGTACTTTTTTACTCCATTCCTTAACTAAGGAACGGAACCTGCAACCCTCCGTTCCTTAACCGTTCCTTAAATTACTATTTATTCAATTTCATTTTTTTTTATTTCCAACCCAATTCAATTTAAATAAACACACTTTATTAAAAAACAAACACACTTTATTAAAAAACACACAACCTTAAAAAGAATTACAACTTAAACTTAAAAAAATAAAAAGCACACAATTAAAATCCTAAAAAAATAAAAAGCACACAATAAAAATCCTAAAAAAATAAAAGTACACAATTTTAATAATTTCATCCGCCAAAATTTGCCCAAATGTGCTCAATTAGATCCTGTTGGAGTTGGGTGTGGGCACTAGAGTCGCGTGTCCTTGCACGAATAGATAACCGTTCTTGTATAGACGGATGCGCTCCACTTCGAGGCGGACTACTTGCGGTTGAGCTTCCGGGGGATTCGTCGTCAAACCAATTTCCCGCCTCGGGTCCTTCGTCTTGGACAATCATGTTGTGCAAGATTATGCACGTATACATGATGTCGACCATGTTTTCCATGAACCACGTACGAGCCGGAGCTTTGATGATGTTGAAGCGCGCTTGGAGAACCCCGAACGCCCTCTCCACATCCTTGCGAGCAGCCTCCTGCTTCTGCGCAAAAAGAGCCTGCTTTGGGTTCGCAGACCCACTGCACGTCTTCACGAAGGTAGGCCACTTCGGGTAGATGCCATCGGTGAGATAGTACTCCATTTTATAAAGCCGGTTGTTGGCGACGAAGTTGATGGCCGGCGCTTTACCATCCAAAACTTCGGTCAAGAGGTCGGACTGGTGGAGCACGTTTACGTCGTTGTTCGACCCGGGGACCCCGAAGTACGCGTGCCAGATCCAAAGTCGGTAGTCGGCAACGGCCTCGAGTATAACGGTTGGGTGGGTGCCTTTGTGGCCGCTCGTGTAGGACCCCTTCCACGCCACCAGGCAATTCTTCCATTGCCAGTGCATGCAATCGACGCTGCCGAGCATCCCGGGGAATCCGTGCACTGTTTCGTGAAGGTCGAGCAGGAACTGACAATCGGCCGTGCTTGGCCTCCGGAGAAATTCGTCGCTGAAGGCTGCCCGAACGCCTTTGCAGAATTTGAGCAAGCACATTCGCCCAGTGCTGTCTCCGATGTGGAGGTATTCGTCGAACATGTCGGCCGTTTGTCCCGTCGCAAGCTGGCGGATTGCTGCAGTACATTTCTGCAGCGTCGTGTGGCTGGGACGGCCGACCGCGTCGAACCCTTCCTGGAAGAACTCTTCCCGGGCTGCCAAAGTATTCGCGATGTGGAGAAATAGCGGTTTCCCCATGCGGAAACGGCGACGGAAGTACGTATCTCCCCAAACCGGGTTATCGCAGAAGTAGTCGCGTACTAACCTTGCGGCGGCTTCCTCCCGGTTACGATGGATGTACGTACGGGAGCGTCGTTGGGGCGGCGCGGCTTCTTCCGCCTCCCGTCGTCGATCTTCTTCAAGTGATTGTTCCAATATTTGACGCATTTGTTCATAAGGATCCATTAGTTTGATTAAATTTGGGAGAAGGAAAATAGAGTTGATTTGAGATGAAAATTGGGGTGGAAATAGAGAGGAATAGATGTGTGTTTGTGATTGAAATGAGTATGAAATAGGAGTATTTATAGAGTAAATAAATAAAATAAAAATTTAAAAAAAAATAAAAAACGGATATAAAAAAACGGTCTCATTACCGTTGCAAATTTTTTTTTTTATTAAATTCGAATTAAAAAAAATGAATTATTGCGTCACCGGACGAAGCTCACTCGCGGGGCAGCGAGTGGGCTTCACGCGTCGAATGGGAGGCCGCCACGTCGCTTCGGCGCGTGGCGGAACGTTCCGTTCCGCGTTCCTCCGGAACGGAACGCAGCACGGCATAGGAATGGCGACGGCACGGAACGGCGACGGAACGCATCCCGCAACGCGTGCCGCCGCGGAACCGTTCTGCCGGAATGGCATAGGAACCGCAACGGCACAGCGTTGCGGGTGCCCTTATAATCTTACTAATTGGTTGTTGAACGTGTTTATTGAGTTTTTATGGTAAAAAAAGGTTATAAAGAGGTCAAGTCCCGAAGAAACGAAGATCAGACCGGAGCAAGTCAGTGATCCGCCAAGTTCGGCAAATCAGAGTTAGTGATTTCATATCGAACCCACCTCATGTTTTATGGTTTTTCAGAGGCTGTTGAAGTTTGCCTACAAACTTTGCATTTTGTCAAAATTGTTTGTCCAACATCGGTGGGTATTAGGGAGTTAGGGGAGTGGCTACCTATACAAGGAGTATTCCCCCCTCATTTGTAAGGTACCTCAAATATTGTATTCTCTTTTTTGTCTAAATATAAGCAGGCTCTGCAGAGGGTGCTCGGAGACGTAGGCAATTTGGCCGAACTCCGTTAGCAAAGTTTCGGGTGTGTTCTTTCTTTATTATTTATTTTGTTCCGCATTTATTTCTGGGTTTATTTTCTGTTGTGATATTGTATTCAATCTTATTTGCGTGTTTGGTAGTAGTGTTTTGTACGGTTCTTTTGGGTGTTTTTATATTGTGATAAATACACCGACTGATAAATTCTGTTAGTAATCTGGTATTTAAGAGGGACAGTGTCCCCGCCAGTCTTTCCAAGAATTTATTTGGAGAAGTAGTTTTATCGAGTAGACCCCATTGGGTTAACTCTGAAATTACTGAATCAGTTCATTTCACTATTTGAGAGAAAATTACCCGGTTTTCTCAACAAGTGGTATCAGAGCCAAAGGTTCGTCCTTGGTTTTGTTTGTTTGTAATATTGAATACGGTAAAGAGAAGGTGTCTTTAGATACTGTATGTTCTGCTTTGTATAGTCATGAATTGCGAAAGACAGATAAAATGAAAGGCAAAGCAGTTACAGATGAAGCATTAGTGGCAAGAGGTCGTCAACAAGGCCGATCAAAGGAGAGAAGAGGAAGGTCTAAATCGAAAAAGCGAGCTGCCAAAGATGAGTGTGCTTTCTGTTATGAGAAAGGACATTGGAAGAAAGACTGCCCAAAGTTGAAGAAGAAAGAAAAGGCTTCGCAAGATGCAAATGTTGCTGAATGCAAAAATGATGCGGAGTCAGATTGTTCTTTGACGGTTTCACCTTCAACGTCGCATCCAGACGAGTGGATATTGGATTCAGGTTGCACCTATCATATGTGTCCCATCAGGGAGTGGTTCTTTGATTTCGAAGAACTTAATGACGGACTTGTTTACATGGGGAATGACAGTCTATGTAAGACAGCCGGGATAGGCTCAGTCAAGCTACGGAATCAGGATGGATCCACCAGAATTTTGAAGGATGTGCGGTACGTGCCTCAGTTGAAGAAGAATCTCATCTCATTAGTGGCCTTAGAATCTAAAGGCCTAGTTGTGATGATGCGAGATGGAATTCTTAAAGCAACTTCAGGAGCATTGGTGATGCTGAAAGGTGTGAGGAAGAACAATTTGTATTACTACCAAGGTAGTACAGTTGTTGGGACAGTAGCAAATGCAACTTCGAGTAATAAGAAGGATGCAGAGGCGACGAAGCTTTGGAATTTGCGATTGGGACATGCTGATGAGAGATCATTGCAAATTCTCGCCAAGCAAGGATTATTGAAAGGTACGAAGTCTTGCAAATTAGAGTTTTGCGAGCATTGTGTTCTGGGAAAACAACGAAGAGTGAAATTTGGCACTGCAATCCATAATACCAAGGGAATTCTGGATTACGTGCACTCAGATGTGTGGGGACCTGCCAAGACTCCGTCACTTGGAGGTAGACACTATTTTGTCACTTTTGTTGATGATTTTTCCATGAGAGTTTGGGTGTACACTATGAAGAGCAAAAATGAAGTCCTTGGGATTTTTCTGAAATTGAAAGCTCAAGTTGAAAATCAGATGAGGAGGAAGATCAAGGTTCTCCGATCTGACAACGGTTGAGAATACAAGAGTGATCCTTTCCAAGATGTATGCCAGGAATGTGGCATAGTTCGGCACTTCACAGTGAGAAATACACCACAGAAGAATGGAGTGTCAGAGCGTATGAATCGAACACTAGTGGGAAAGTTCGTTGTATGCTGTCTAATGCTGGGCTAGACAGAAAATTTTTGGCTGAGGCCATCACATACGCTCAACACATTGTCAATCGTTTGCCATGTTCTGCCATTGATGGCAAGACTCCTTTAGAGGTATGGTCCGGTAAACCTGCAACTGATTATGATTCTTTGCATATTTTTGGTTCTATTGCATAATATCATGTGACTGAATCAAAGTTGGATCCACGTGCAAAGAAGGCTTTGTTTATGGGTTTCAGTGCTGGTGTTAAAGGATATCGGTTATGGTGTTTGGAGTCTAAGAAGACGATTGTAAGTAGGGATGTTACCTTTGATGAATCTTCCATGTTGAATAAGGTAAATCCAAATAGTAGTGATATTTCGCAGCAGGTGGAGTATACACTGAAGCAGGTGGAGTTCGAAGAAACAGTTGTGATCCCAACTACGAACACCACAAATGACTCTCCTAAGGAAGAAGAAGAGTCAGATGATGTAGAGGTTCCACCCCAAGAACCTTTGCAGCAATCAGAGCCAATTGCAGTCAGGCGAACGAGGTGGGAAAATAAGAAACCTGCTCGATTTGCGGATATGGTAGCATATGCGCTTCCAGTTGTTGATGATGTTCCATGTATCTTTTCGAAAGCTATTGAAAGTTCAGAAAGCGATGGTTGGAAAGGTGCTTTGGAAGAATAGATGCAATCTCTTCAGAAGAACAAGACGTGGAAGCTGATGCCATTGCCGAAAGGCAAGAAGGCAATTGGATGTAAATGAGTTTTTGCAAAGAAAGTGGGATTTCCTGACAAAGATGATGTTCGCTACAAAGCAAGATTGGTAGCTAAAGGCTACGCCCAGAAGGAGGGAATTGATTACAATGAGGTATTTTCTCATGTTGTTAAACATTCATCAATTAGAATTTTGTTGGCTTTAGTAGCGCAGTTGAATTTGGAGCTAGCTCAACTTGATGTGAAGACCGCGTTTTTACACGGTGATCTGAAGGAGGAAATCTATATGACCCAACCGGAGGGATTCAAGGTTGCTGGTAAAGAAAATTGGGTTTGCAAGTTGAACAAATCGTTGTACGGATTGAAGCAGTCTTCAAGACAGTCGTACAAACAGTTTAACAAGTTTATGAAGGATCAGATGTACACAAGAAGCAAATACGACCACTGTGTGTATTTGCGCAGACTTCAAGATGGTTCCTACATCTACCTACTCTTATACGTTGATGATATGCTGATAGCATCAAAGAGCCAAGTTGAAATTGACAGATTGAAGGCTCAGTTGAGTAAAGAGTTCGAGATGAAGGATTTGGGGGAAGCCAAGAAAATTCTCGGCATGGAGATAACAAGAGATAGAGAAGGAGGCAAGCTTTGGATGACACAGAAACGGTATTTGACCAAAGTACTACAGCGTTTTGGTATAAATGATGATTCGAAACCTGTAAGTACCCCACTTGTTCCTCATTTGAAACTTAGTTCTCAGTTATCTCCAAATACGGAAGATGAGCGAGAATATATGGCGAAGGTTCCCTATGCTAACGCAGTTGGAAGCTTGATGTATGCAATGGTGTGTACAAGACTAGACATTTCACAGGCCGTTGGTACTGTGAGCAGATACATGCATGATCCTGGAAAGGGTCATTGGCAAGCTGTGAAATGGATTCTGAGGTATATCAAAGATACTGTAGACATTGGTTTGTTGTTTGAGAAGGATAAATCACTTGGTCATTTTGCAGTTGGATATTGTGATTCCGACTATGCCGGTGATTCGGATAAGCGAAGATTTACTACGGGCTATTTGTTCACTTTAGCGAGTGCGACAGTTAGTTGGAAGTCTACCTTGCAGTCAACGGTAGCTTTGCCTACGACAGATGCAGAGTACATGGCCATTACTAAAGCTGTGAAAGAGGCGATTTGGCTTCATGGGTTGCTGAAAGAATTAGGTGTTGGTCAGAAACAACTTGAAGTATATTCTGACAGCCAGAGTGCTATTCGTTTAGCAAAGAATCAGGTCTTTCATGCAAGGACGAAGCACATTGATGTTCGCTATCATTTTGTGCGGGAAATTCTCGAAGAAGAGGAAATTGTCATCCGAAAGGTTCCGACTTAGGATAATCCTGCAGATATGTTGACCAAGGTGGTGACGAGGGCCAAGTTTGAACATTGTTTGTACTTGGTCAATATTCTACGATTTGGAGCAGGCCCTTTACTGCGCCAATATGAAAGCACCACGAGTCGTTTGTTTGGATGGAGAAGATTTGTGTTCGGTGGGATTTGAAATTTTGTCAAGGTGGAGATTTATTGAAGTTTGCCTACAAACTTTGACATTTTGTTAAAATTGTTTATCCCACATCGGTGGGTATTAGGGAGTTAGGGGGAGTGGCTACCTATAAAAGAAGCACTCCCCCCTCATTTGTAAGGTACCTTAAATATTGTATTCTCTTCTCCGTCTAAATATAAGCGGGCTCTGCAGAGGGTGCTCGGAGACGTAGGCAATTTGGCCGAACTCCGTTATCAAAGTTTCGGATGTGTTCTTTCTTTATTATTTATTTTGATCCGCATTTATTTCTAGGTTTATTTTCTGTTGTGATATTGTATTCAATATTATTTGCGGGTTTGGTAGTAGTGTTTTGTACGGTTCTTTTGGGTGTTTTTATATTGTGATAAATACACCGACTGATAAATTCTGTTAGGAATCTGGTATTTAAGAGGGACAGTGTCCTCGCCAGTCTTTCTAAAGAATTTATTTGGAGAAGTAATTTTATCGTGTAGACCCCATTGGGTTAACTTTGAAATTACTGAATCGGTTCATTTCACTATTTGAGAGAAAATTACCCGGTTTTCTCAACACCTAGAGAACCAGAGTCTCCGTTTTCATCCAATACTCTGCTTGCATAGATCCATCGATATAACTGCAGCAATGGAAAAAAAAATCTCAACTTTATCTCGTCTCTGACTAAAGTAGCCGGGAGGAAGGAGAAGAAAAAATGTATGAGCATCCAAGTTGAAGAATGTGAGCATGACTAGAAATGCAATGCTCAAGACAGACACATTTTTGATGATTGAGGAGAATATTGAATCAAGATATCTTTAGAGAACTTAGAAAGAAAATATTTCATAAGTAAATCAGGATTTAATAATAATGCATTTAGTTGTTTAAGCTTTTTTCAGTTTTTAAATTTGTGTTGATGAAGTTATTCCGTTAGTACTGGGGTAAGATTTGATGTTTGATTATGGATATAAGAGTATTAGAGTTCTAATCTAACGCAGAATGTGAATGAAATGATTATGTAATTGAGTTGTAGGACGATTTGGGTTATGGTTTAAGTTTAAAATTAAAAGTATTAAAGAGTAGGCCAGGTCAAGGAGAAGATGCTTCGATTGCATTTGAGTGAATCAGGGTGACGTAAGCAAAGGTGGTATACGGTGAGTAATAGCCGTTAGATGAAGTTGAATTAGATAAATAGAGGTGCGTGATTTGCGGTGGAGGGAGAGAGGACGTGGCGGAAAAAGAATTGTGGGAGATGGAGGTGACGTGTCCCGCATCTTGCATGTGATTGTGTCGCCGTATATGGTTGACGTGGACTTCAATTCATGATGTGATTTATGGGAGATATGATGATTTGAATGGAATTTATCAAATTTTGTTGTTGCTTGGCCACTCAATTGAGATCCTCTTATTTTTTTTATCACAACATCTAGTTGCCGTTATTTCAATTAGTAGTTATCTTCCAGTAATCCACATTTGAAAAATCCAATATCATATGATCAAATTTATAAAGATGTTAGAACTTGAAAACTTTTGACTATATAAACTTACTTTTATATATTGGTTTTATAATAAAATGTGAGTGGAATGAGTTGATGAGATGTAAGATTCACTTACTAAATATAGTAAATGTGAAATGAAATATTTATTGGCGGACAGATAAAAAAGAAAAAATAAGACATTTAATGGCGGACAAAGGGAGTATTTGGTAAAGGAAAAAATGATGTGGTATTACCAACAAGGATACTGTCGATTATATTAGCCTCCCATTGGAAAATCCCATTTTCAAATAAATCCTTTTGGGTTTTGAAGTAATTATCTTGGTTATTGAAGACAAATCAATTTACAAAGCAGAGCCAGTTTCATTAATATTTAAGTTTAAGATTACTATTCAACCATTAATGATATCTTCTTCTAGATCCAAAATGGCTGTGTGATGAAAACTGGGTAGCAGGCCAGTAATGTCAGTACATTTAATAGCTTAGGCCCAACGTATTTTTAGCTTAGAAATTAATGGGCTTACACCTCGTGCAGCCCAACAGTTTAGTGGAAAACAAGACAAATTGTATGGAAAAGGTATAATATTGTTCAAAATTGCAACATTGTAGCCAACAGTTTAGTGGTGGACATTGTATTTTTGGTCCAACAAGATAAACATTTTCTCCCCATTTTGACTCTTGTTGATTAGTAGCTCCATAAACAGATTATGGCATAATGGTTGCAAATTCAATGGAAACACATCAATTTTTTCAAGAGTCCAGTTTCCTTTTCATTAAAAACCAGGATTGTTTTGCTCATGCATAATCCAAATTTATATTCATCCAACAAGTCTGAATTGGTTAAACCGTTGAATTCATACTAGTCCACAATCGACATCTTCTTCATATTTATCACCAATTTAATAACTTTAGCTTGATCAAACAAAAAATAAAATAATGGATCAAACTCAACACACAAATATATTGGTTTTTTGGACAATTTTGATGACAATGTCGGTATCTATGAACTAGCAATCTTGACTTGCATTCTGTATGATGTTCTTTACATATGCCTATAGCTAATTGTTTATGTTCCAAGGTACAAGCTTTTTATGCTGTCACAGCCTTAAGATCTAGGAAGCCAGAATCTTGATTTGCATGCTTGTGTTTATTTCATGTCATTTCATAGGAGTATATTTTAGTGCCAAGATGCAATCTTTATTTTGTGACAACCTCAAAATCTCATGATTATCATTAATTCTGTTTGTCTTTGATGCATTTTCTTAGGCCTAATAACAACATTTGGTCTATTTCAGGGCTGCAGAATGGAACCACTGCTTGATGTGGATATGGTGGTGGCTCCTACGACTTCAACCAGCATGTTTTCTAAGCATGGAACCACTCCTTTGATTGTCCCATGTGGTCAGTTACATCTTTAATAGTCTTTCTTGTAATATACTGTTATATATAGGTCTAAAGAGTGTACATTTTGGCACACATACATAAGTACTATCCTCAAACTCCCTGAAAGGGTAAGTCAGAAATTCAAGAATGAATCTTGAAGTTAGTAGGAAAAAGATGTTGGTTTTTGCAGTGATTGTGGCAATGTCAGCTGCAAGAATCCATGGTAAGAAATGTGGTTTTGAGGCCATCTTCAACTTCGGAGATTCAAACTCTGACACCGGAGGATTCTATGCTGCTTTTCCGGCAGAGAGGCTGCCCTTCGGCATGACATACTTCCACAAACCAGCCGGCCGAGCCACAGATGGCAGGGTCATTGTTGATTTTTTAGGTATTCATTTTTATTCCTCAAGTATTCAATATTTAATCTGATTTTGCATGATTGAGCTATGTTAAAAGGAAGGCATCCCGTGACTATATTATTGGTCCATGATTAGGCCCTTACCACATTAAATTTAGGAAATGATACAAAAAATCTGAGTTAAGTGACAAAACATCGTAGCTGGCAAGAGTGGAGATTTCTTGGACATAATCAAGAAAAATCCAAGAACTGTGGATTTGCACATTTTAACAACTTATACAGATACAGTGATACCAAGTGACATAAACTGGACTCTATTTTTTCACCAATACTGATAAAATGAAATGCAAAATTTTGGTTTAGGAGATTTTCTGTTACAATTTGTGTTTGAAAAAATGCAGCACAAGCTCTGGGGATACCATTCTTGAGCCCATATTTGCAGTCAATAGGATCAGATTTCAGACATGGTGCCAATTTTGCAACATTGGCATCGACGGTTCGTTTGCCACAGACTTCACTATTTGTCACAGGTGTTAGCCCTTTTTCTCTTGCTATTCAGCTCAATCAAATGAAGCAATTTAAGACCAAAGTTGATCAACTTCACTCTTCATCAGGTTAATATATCCCAACATCATTCAACACATAGTTTGATTATCTTAATGTAGCTAAAAATCATGTCTTTTGCAGGAGAAGACAAGCTTCCACCACCTACTGTTTTTGGAAAATCTCTCTACACATTCTACATTGGTCAAAATGATTTCACTGGGAACTTAGCATCCATTGGCATAAATGGGGTGAAGCATTATATCCCTCAAGTAGTGTCACAAATTGCTAGCACTATTAAGGTGATTATGCAGCTATTTTATTCTCATCCAAAAAGGGCTAATGATACTAAACTATGATAATTTGTGTCAAAATTTTCAGGAGATTTATGCAATAGGTGGGAGAGATTTCTTGGTGCTGAATCTTGCACCAATAGGTTGCTACCCTGCATTCTTAGTGGAGCTGCCTCACAACGCCTCGGACATTGACGCATTCGGATGCTTGATCTCTTACAACAATGCTGTGGTAGACTACAACACTATGTTGGAGGAAGCATTGAAGCAGACAAGAAGAGAGATTGGTGATGCAAATGTTGTGTATACAGACATACATTCTGTTATGCTAGAGCTTTTCCACCATCCCACTTCTCATGGTAATAATATTGCTTCTCTAAATTCAAGAAAACACAAACACACACTGATGTTGGGATATTGGGCAGGGATGAAGTATGGGACCAAGGCATGCTGTGGATATGGTGGTGGTGCATACAATTTTGATAAGAGAGTTTACTGTGGGAACGAGAAGGTGATCAACGGCCGGACCTTGGTTGCGACTGCGTGTGGTGATCCATATAACTATGTGAGCTGGGATGGGATTCATGCCACTGATGCAGCTAACAAGATTGTTGCTCATGCTATGATCAATGGCTCTATTTTTAGGCCACCATTTTCACTCCATAAGTTTTGTGATATTCAAGCAATTGATTAACACCTTTTTTCCCTCACTCAAATGTTGGAGAGATAATCAAACATGTGACTTGCTTTACATTTGAATGTGTGATGTAGTATTAATGATTAATGGGATTTGTGATGTTAGAGAGAATCAAACATTAGTTTCATCGCAAACTAAAAATAAAAATAATGCTTTGCATATTTGGAGACGAAATCAACAATCGTGTCTAGTCATGCACGGTTAAATCAAAACCACATGTTCGTATTGAATTCAAACCTTCACTTCTCTCAGCAATTCTCTCCATTTTCCTCACACTTCTCCACCGACACAAAATTCCGCCGCCGGGGATTCCGATCATCCACCACTTCACCGCGGACTCCTTCCCCTTCTTATCCTTCTTCATGTCCAATGGAGGAGCGACGATCGAGAAGTGGCCATCACTCCACCACACGCACGTGCAGCCGCTGCCCGACACGTTGCATAGCTGCAACGTGCCGTCCGCGGCGAACCTGACGCACCGCAGGCTCACAGCGTGGTATTGATGAAGAGAAACCTTTTGGAAAGACAAGTGATTACACTGTCCCCTCGCATTTCGAGCCCCACGAGCCTGGTGCTTGTGGGGCCCGTGTCAGGGTCGTAGGCCATCAGGCCTACGACAGGAGCCACTAGCGAGTAGTTTATGACAATATTGTAGTAAGAAGTTGACCAATTGCCGAGGTCTTGGTAGACTAAGTCAACTCTTCTTGTGAATGGAAATGGCAGCGCCGCCTTTGGTGGGATTCCGATGGAGCTGAGGCTGGCTCCGTTCTTCCACAGGCTGTGGGCCCTGAGGCGGAGGAGTGAGACTCCCACGCCCGAGAAGTTGGCTGGAGACGAAACCTCGTACAGCTGGAGTAGTGATGATGATGCTTCAACATGTCTGAACAATATTAGAGCACAAAACATGATCAAGATGCTCCTTTTAGTAGCTCCCATCAAAACTTCAATGAATGCTTCTTGATCATGCCTCAAAATATGTATTACTAGTCTTCACACACCGAACATTGCAAGAAAAGTTTGAAGACGTGCCTTCTCTGAGTGTTTTTATTGCGTTTTCTTGAAAGAAAACTCGGAAAAGTCCCTACTTTGAGCGATGAGATAGAGCCCTTATCTCGTTTTTCTTGAAAGAAAAGTCTTAAAAATCCTTACTTGAGCGATGAGATAGAGCCTTATCGCGTTTTCTTGAGAGAAAACTAGGAAAAGATTCTACCTTTGGAGTGATTTTGGGATTTCTTGATTGAACAAATGTTACATGGGAATAATGTTGAAGTAGGGTTGGAATAGTAGAAGTGCATAATTGAAGAAAACTAAGGAGGCTAATGTTGATGAAATGAAGAAGTTGAGAGAATGAATGGTTGAATGAATATTTTGTCAGTGTGTTGTTAGCATTTGGGGTTGGATTTTTGGAGGGATTGGGGTTTTGATTGCAGATGGCAAGAAGTGAATGCGAAGGGAATAATAAGTTTTGGTGGATGTGAGAGAGAGGGCTTATTCTAGCTTGGTTGTTGCATACTATATTCTCACAAGTGAGAGAATGGAGGGGTGGCAACTTTAAACAAACAAAGAAAAAGAGAATTGAAGCCTCTTTTGAGTTGTTCTTATGTGTTGGCTAAACTTAGTTTAATCAAACAGTGTGAGTTGGATTAGTTGGCCTTTGGAATTTGGATATTTCACTATATTTTGTGTGTACACACATATGTATATCATTTATGAACTTTGAATAGATGAACAACGATTGTCACATTCAAATGGTAGGAAATTACATCTTATTCATTTCGTGTTTGAATTCCGTATTGACCGGTTAACTGATGTGTATGAAAATGATATCATTCTATTTAGGGTTACTAACTTTCAACATTTTCTATTTTTTCTATAAAACTTTATCTTTTGAATGTAAATACACAAACTTTGTACTTTTCTGATTTTTTTCCCAAAATTAAAAATCAAAACTTATGTGGCAATCAAAACGACGTCATTTTGATTTTATCAAATATAAAATAAAAAAATGAAAATTCCACCTCACCTTTCTCTCCGCTTCTCTTTCTTTCTACCTTCAGTCTTCTTTTCAAACTCAAACATCCATCTTCTTTCCTCTGCCGTAGAATTGATTCGATGATTATTAAGTTTTGTCTTGAACAGATGTTGTTTGGATTTAACTTCAAATTGTAATATGGATTCTTGAAATGTGAATAAATTATTAGGTGAATCGTGTATAGGATTTATGTTTTTATTTGACTTTTTTTATGTATGTAATTGGGGTTTTCTTAAGAAAGAACGACACCAAAGCATGCCATTATTTTGTTTGAGTAGAACAAAGTTGCAGATGGTGTTTGAGTGGTGGAGGAAGGGACAAGTTGCTGCTGGTGTAGTAGCTGAAGAAGATAAAAATGGTAGAGAGAAAGAGAAAGGGATTGAGAAGCGAGGTGGAATTTTTTTGAATTTATTTTAAATTACTAAAATCAAAACGACATAGTTTTGACTGCCATATAAGCTTTACTTTGCCAAATAAGTTTTGATTTTTCATTTAGGGGAAAAATTAGAAAAGTATAAAGTTCGTGTATTTACATTTAAAAAATAAAGTTCGGGGGAAAAACCAGAAAATATTGAAAGTTCATGTATTTATAGGACAATAACCCTTCTATTTATATAAGTACGAAATTAAAATGATACTAGTACTGAAATATGATACTTCCTCCCTCGACCAATAAGTATCTCATTTTGCTATTTTCGTCTTCCCTCGACCAATAAGTATCTCATTATGCTATTTTCGTCTGTCCATCAGTAAATGTCTCATTTGCTTTTTTCACTACTCTTAGTAATGTACCCCACATTCGACTAACTTTATTTCACTCACATTTCAATATAAAATTAATATATAAAAGTATGACTCATATTCTACTAACATTTTTCACTCACTTTCTACTACTCGTTCCGTCCCGGCTAAGATGACACATTTCTTGGCCGACACGGAAATTTCGGAGTTATTGGTTAATGTATTTAATTGGAGAGAGAAAAGATAGATGCAAGTATTAAAATAGACACAGAAAGAAATATGAATATTTTAAAAGGAGTGAGAAAAAGTAGTTGAGGGTATTAATTGGAGGGAGAAAGTTTTCGAAAAATGAAATGTGTCATCTTATTGGAGACAAACTAAAAAGAAAAACGTATCATCTTAAATGAGAGAGAAGGAGTATATTTCTTAAAATCAGTACCTGGTCAAAATTAGTCTTGTATTGTTGGACGGGTGGATTACAAGAAATAGAGACAAAGCAACTAACGCCTATATATGTGCAAAAGGCATTGTATTTGTGTATTGGGGAGTTCTTGCACTAATAAACGAACTACTTGAAATTTGTAAATGCAATTTATTGATGATTTAATTAATTTAGGTAGGTATTAAAATTTTAATTAATTAATTTAGGTAGTGGGTCTTAATCGGGCCACAGTGTAGCCTATATCACATAAATTGTGAATGGGATTATAAGTCAATTAATCCTATTAAATCTTTATTAGGCCTACATTGTAAAAGCGATTTAGAAACAAGCCCGCATATAGCTTTTCTTTAAGGTATTCTTACTATTATTATATTTAAATTGGAAATAGTACTACCATCCGTCCCAAAAAATATGCACTTTGGATTCGACACGAGTTTTAATACAAAATTAGTAGAGTAAAAGAGAGATAGAGGGAAAAAATAATTAAAATATTGTTAGTGGGAAATGGGTCCCACCTCATTAGAGAGATAGTTTTCAAAATTGGAAAGTACATATTCTAGTGGGACGGACTAAAACGGAAATAGTGCATATTCTTGTGGGACGGAGGAATTATTATTTATTGATATCCACAATAGTGTACTAGCACCTGCCCTAGCCACTGGCTAGCGGCTCGGGCGGGGCGTTAGTCCACCATTGCATTAGGCTAACGCGACGGACGAGAGGTCAGGCGCGAACTTCAGGCGTTAGCCAATTGCTCGCCGCCTATTGTGCAGCGAGCGATCGGCTAACGCCCGTAATTAATTTTTTATTTTCAACTCTACATATACGACTCGTTGCACTTCATTTCATTCGCACCACTTGTTTTAACGAGTATCTTTTCCTCTTTATTTATCAATTTATTTGTTGGGCTAGGGCATTTAGGTTTTAGTCAATTTATTTGCTAGTCTATTGCTAGACTGTTGTTTGGTTAGGCTGTGGAAAGGACATGATGACGTGGCAGGAGGAGTTTTTGGCTAGCCTATTGCTAGGCTACGTCTATCCTAGATGTTCTAATTGGGTAATTTGAAGAAATTTCTCGCTAGAATATGATTTATTAAGTGGAATTTCAACATTTTAAAAATTATAGTACCAATTCGCAATTCGTATATAAATAGAGCTTCTTAGAGTATATTCAGAAAATGATAAATAAATGAAACACTTGATAATGAAATTCATTTACTATATTATCAAGATAGGAAATCAACCAATGAGAAAGCATGAATTATCCACGTGTCAGCCAATGGAAGCATCCTAACATTGAAAATGCATTGGATATCAATCAAAAATAGAGATAAAGAAAGAGAGGCATAGCAAAATAGAGAAAGCCACCATTGCACAAATCACATTTGCTTGAGCTTCACTCAAAAATGGCAGCGGCAGCTTCTACTTCAATGGCGGCCACCACCCCTGTCTTGCTCCACCGCCTCCCTGCCGTCAGGCCGGCGGCCGTCTTCTGTCCCTTGCCCCAACGTCCTACCCTTTCAGCCACTCCCTTCAAGCTACTCAAAGGTTCAATCTTTTTAATCATTATATTTACCCTCCAATGTCCAATTCATACTCTTTGATCAGTTGTAGAAATGTGGGGATTTTACTCTGTTTTTTTGGTTAACTATCTTTTGTGATGGAGTTTTCAATGTGATGAATTTGGTTGAGAGTGATTTTAACCAACTTTCTTTAAATATATTAAATGGTGTTCAGAGTGTAGGAGGACTTCCCAGTTCCTTGTGAAGGCCTCTTCGTCGGAGGAGAGCTCTCTTGATACCAATGAATTGTTCAATGAGCTCAAAGAAAAGGTAGATAACACACTATCCCAATCGAGCGACTGCACCCTACACTCTTCAATACTTGATATTTCTAACCATACTGGTTGATGATTTATTCATCAGTGGGATGCTGTTGAAAACAAAACCACTGTGATTATTTATGGTGGCGGCTCCATTGTTGCAATTTGGTTAGCTTCCACAGTTGTTGGTGCAATCAACTCGATTCCATTGGTAGGTTCTTCAAGAAAAACGCGTAGCTGCACCACTCCTCTGTGTGTTTTTCTCATTGTCGAGCCTTATTTTTTTTGTCACTCTCTTTGACTAACACAAGGCTTGTTGTTTCCATGGAAACCTCTTTATCAGCTTCCCAAGATCTTGGAGTTGGTTGGGCTCGCATACATAGCGTGGTTTGTGTACCGTTACCTGCTCTACAAGGTACACGAGGCAATCTAGGATCTTATATGATATTTGTGTTACCAGGAAACTGCTGTGGCTTATATGGAATGTTTGATTCTTGCAGTCAAGTAGAAAGGAACTGGTAACAGACATAGAAGCATTGAAAAACAAGATTGCTGGAACTGAGTAAATGCTTGCAGCCTTTGCCACATTCATCTCAGCCTCAGAACAGTGACACAACTTAATATATATGAACACATAAGCCTGTATGAGAGAGATCTGATGTTGTAATCTAGAGTAGGATATATGTATGCATTTTTTGTTTCATCTTATTTCAATTAATACCTTCCTTTTTTCTCTAGCTTAACTCAGATTCCGATACATATCGAACTGGAGATAACACGGAGTATATAACTCGAGCTCACTGTTATTGTATCAACCAAAATACCCATAGAGAGAAATCCACACATATTTTCATCAAACATAATAGACAACAATCCTCTAGTATTGAAAAATCCAAAAGGCTATTTTTTAAAAGAAAAAAATAGATAGGGATGCAGCTCTCAAAAGCTCTTTAGAGTTTGTCGATGTCTTCGTCCTCAAATTCAATGTAATCATCGCCAGGGCCATCCTCCTCCTCATCAAGTCCTCCAGCAATACCCTCATTGAGCCTAGTGTTCTCGGGCAGTTCGCCGTAGGCCTTCAACAACCTGGCTTCGTCGGGCATGTACTTCAGGATCACATCGGCCTTGTCATCCTAGTAATAAACAAAAAAATTCAGATGAGAGAACCCCATACAACTTGCAAAGAATAAACCAATTAAGACTAGAAACACACACAAAAAGAGAGAAAATTGGAAAACATGAAAAAACAAGCATCTACATGTAGTCTTGATTGCTTATCAACTCTTTACCACTCAATCCATCTAAAACCACAGCACTAGAATCTAACACTAGTCATTCAAAAGTAGAGTTGAGAGATTTGATAAGATAAGGAGAAAAGGAACTTCATGTCCACTAAGGTCAACAAATTCCCCCACTTTATTGTTTGGGAATCTACATAGACATTGTAAACAGAGGCATAGAATAAGGACCACTAAGGGGAAATTTATACACAAACAAGAATCATTGCATACTTATTTTCTTCGACTCTACAACCTCCCCATCTAAATCCATAAAACTGGAACCTAACACTAGCCTGAGACAAATAGAGGGGTAACAAATTCCCCATGAAGAGGAACCCAAGTCCACACATGAAAATAAAGCTAACAAATTCCCCATGATTATATTATTCTAATATCATAACATTAGTCACATAGAAAGCAAATACCAAGATAAGAAAAAAGCATATTTGGACTCTTTACCACCTCTCATCCAAATCCAACTAGAATCTAACACTATCATAAAGGAATAAACACGAAAGACTGAAAAAGCTCCTGATGAGCCATAAACAGACTGAGAATTCTTTCATACAAAATAAATAAACAGTTTAAAACAACCCTCCATCTGATACAATAAACAGCCATGGCGTGGAATAAAAAATTGGCAAAAAAACACCAATTACATATAAAAAAATCAGACCAAAACCTATCAGATAACATATGAAATTGGCAAAGCAAAGATGACCAAAAGACAACTAATTTAATCAACACATCATAAAATCATCGGGATAACAAGGCGCATAAAGCTCAAGATCTAGAATAGAAGATAAAGCACAGACAAAAGATTAAAATTTTTTGTACCTGATAATCGCGGAGACCGACGAGGATAATATCGCCGGCGGCGATCCAAACCTTCTTGTGCATCTTGCCCCTGATGTGACAAAGGCGCTTGACGCCGTCGATGCACGTGGCCTCGCACCGTCCGTTACCGAGCATGCGCATGACCTGCGCGTACTCCTGTCCGTCTTCCTTGAAAACCAATTCTCTCTTCTCGTCATCGGCTTCGTTCTTCCCTCTCTTCCTATTCTTCCCTCCCTTACCCTTGTTCTTCGGCATAGCGGCGGATCAACAACCCTAGATCCGACGGCTGATGATTTGTCCCCCTTTTTTCCCCCTTCGGTTTGGTTATCTCCCCTTCTTATCCAACAATAGGCGTGTGCTCTCTCTCTACTCTTTCTTCCCAGCAGTGGCGGATCCAGAAATTTTAAATTAGAGGTACGATAAATAATTACAATAACTTAAGAAATTTAAAATTCAATCAATTTTATTTCTTCCGTTATCTCAATTTTTTTTACAATGAATCCGTAATATTTGTGTATAAAAAAGATTATTTTTAGTGTTTATACTTGAAAATATTTCTTTTTATAAAATGGTATAATTCTTAGATGTTTATATAACAAGGAGTTTATTTTAGTTTGGAGAAAGTTCTAAATATTTAAACTAAAACAAAACATATTGTATTTTCTATATACTACTAATAAATATGATGAGGAAAAATAGAAACCATGAATAATAAAGAATAAATTAAACTGTACAATTCTTTATTGGGTATAAAACAAATGAGAGAACAGATATGTTTATTCAAAGATTAATTAGAAACCATAAATGCACTGAATCACTAAATATTGAAAAACAACACCTGAATTGTGAAAAAGAAACCATAAATGCATTGAATCACTAAATATTGAAAAACAACACCCTGATTTGTAAAAATCGCACCAGGGTGATTCGAACCCTGGTTGACGCTGTGAAATATGAGTGTCTTACTAGTAAGCTACTTGGAAATTTTGGGGGTACACTTATACCCCTTTGTACTTAACTGTATCCGCCACTGCTTCCCAGCTTTTTTTTTCGAGTTCGAGATACATTTGCAAGCGAACTAGCCTCCCCCAGCCCCTCGTGTCCGCACGAACTAACCTCCCCCAGCCCCTCATGGCCGCACGAACTAGCCTCCCCCAGACGGGTCCAGGCCCGTAAGTTGTCCACTATCAGACGGGTCCATGCCAATAAGTTGTCCACCCTCAGACGGGTCCAGGCCAGTAAGCTTGCAAAGCCCCAAGGCAACAAGCCTTGTTTAGGCCCACAGGGAAAATTAATCCCAAGTTGCACCATCCAGGAGTCGAACTCGAGACCTCCAGGATGGCGCGGTATAAAAGTGTTTGAGAGAAAAAAAGATTTGTTAGTAGGAGACTATTTGAAGTCACGAGATACACTTAATTTGGGCTTTTTATGGGCTTTTAGGCCACCCGCAACGCCTCATGCGGGTGGCCCGTATCCCATCACTCAGGGACGGGACGACGGTGTGATGCGTTGCCGCGCCCCGTCTCGTCCCCAGCCCGTCACCCGTCCCGTTCCGCCGTGACGAAACGCGAGAAGGCTCGCCACGCACTGAGGCGACGTGGCGCGCTCCCAGGCCATGCGTGACGCCCACTCGCCGTCCCGCGAGTGGGCATCGTCACGCTGCCGCAATAATTCATTTTTTTAAAAATTTGAATTAAATAAAAAATAAAAAATGTGAAACGGTAATATTACCGTTAATAGCCGTTTTTCCTTTTTTTATTTTTTTACTCTATAAATACTCCTAATTCATCCTCATTTCACACACAACTACATATCTATTCTTCCCAAATCATCTCCATTTCTTCTCCAATTTTCATCTCAAATCATCTCTCTTTTATTCTTCCCCAAAATTTAATCGATCTCATGGATCCGTATGAGCAAATGCGTCAAATAATGGAATAATCACTTGAAGAAGATCGACGACGAGAGGCGGAGGAAGCCGTGCCGCCCTAAAGACACTCCCGGACTTACATCCATCGTAACCGGGAGGAAGCCGCCGCAAGGTTAGTCCGCGACTACTTCTGCGCGGTGTGGGGAGATACCTACTTCCGTCGTCGTTTCCGCATGCGGCGACCGCTATTTCTCCACATCGCAAATACATTGGCGGCCCGGGAAGAGTTCTTCCAAGAAAGTTTTGACACCGTCGGCCGTCCCAGCTACACGACGCTGCAGAAATGTACTGCAGCAATCCGTCAGCTTGCGACTGGACAAACGGCGGATGTGTTCGACGAATACCTCCACATTGGAGACAGCACTGGGAAATGTGCTTGCTCCAATTCTGCAAAGGCGTCCGGGCAGCCTTCATCGACGAATTTCTCCGGAAGCCAAGCACGACAGATTGCCAGTTCCTGCTCCGCCTTCACGAAGAAGTGCACGGATTCCCCGGGATGCTCGGCAGCGTCGATTGCATGCACTGACAATGGAAGAATTGCCCTGTGGCGTGGAGGGGGTCGTACACGAGCGGCCACAAAGTCACCCACCCCACCGTTATACTCGAGGTCGTCGCCGACTACCGGCTATGGATCTGGCATGCGTACTTCGGGGTCCCCGGACCGAACAACGACATAAACGTGCTCCACCAATCCGACCTCTTGGCCGAAGTTTTGGATGGTAAAGCGCCGGCCATCAACTTCACTGCTAACAACCGGCGCTATAAAATGGGGTACTATCTTGCCGACGACATCTACCCGAAGTGGCCAACCTTCGTGAAGACGTGCACTGGGCCTGTGAAGGCAAAGCAGGCGCTTTTTGCGCAGAAGCAGGAGGCTGCTCGGAAGGATGTGGAGCGGGAGTTCGGGGTTCTCCTAGCGCGCTTCAACATTATCAAAGCCCTGGCTCGTACGTGGTTCATGGAGAGCATGGTCGACATCATGTATACATGCATAATCTAGCACAACATGATTGTCCAAGACGAAGGACCCGAGGCGGGAAATTGATTCGACCCTAAAGCCCTCGGAAGCTCAACCGCAAGTAGTCCGCCTTGAAGTGGAGTGCATCCGTCTATACAAGAACGGTTGTCTTTTCGGGCAAGGACACGTGACTCTACCGCCCAGCCCAACTCCTGATGATCTAATGGAGCACATTTGGGCAAACTTTGGCGGAGGAAATTAAATTATGTATTATTAATTATTTTAGGATTTTTAATTATGTTTTTTTTTTCAAATTTTATGTTGTAATGTTATTTTATTTTTAATGAAGTGTGTTTTTTATTAATTGAATATGTTGGAAAAAAAATAAAAAAATGAAATTGAATGAATAGTAATTTAAGGGACGGTTAAGGAACGAATAAGTGACGGAGGGTTGCAGGTTCCGTCCCTTAGTTAAGGGATGGAGTAAAAAAGTACAATGAGGCCCGCGAATAGTAATTTAAGGGACGGTTTACTGACAGCGTTGTGGATGGCCTTAATTAACTATCTAGATGGGCTAAGCCCAATCAATTGTTACTATATATTCCCTCTGTTCCCTCATAGTTGAGGTGAAAATTTTCGGCACGGAGTTTAAGAAAGGAAGGTGGTGTAAATAAAATAATGTTAGTTCTACTGCAAGATTTCTCCTATTTTGTATATTTAAATCATCTATCAATTGATCATTAAAGTTTGATTATTATATATTAGTTGATAGATGACAGGTGGAGTGCCTACAATGAGCCAAAGCGGTGTGGTCTGATTTAAACTGTTCGTTGCCTACCAAGATGATGTTCAAATCCTTTTATCTTACCACCATTATCTTCGTCTTTGAAATAGCTTCGCGTGGGTACCTTGTACGCCTTAATCGGAGCTCGGATGAAGAAGTTATGGTCATTTGACGAAGGTTACGCGAAGTAGTCGAACCTGGTGAGAACGCCCGGGTCCAGTAGAAACGCCTGGGTTGGCACCATTTCGCCCGGGTCGGGCGTTTTTTCTCGGAAAATGCCGAATTTCAGTTTTCAAATAGGTTTCTGGAGCAGTTTTTGAGTCATTTAGACTTCCTTGGACGAAAAGAGAGGGGGGAAAAGAGAGAGAGAGGAGGAAGAAGAGAATGAAGAAATTTCGGCCAACATTCCGACTTTCCGTCTCCAAATCTCAATTCCACTCAACGAGAGCATGCTTCATATGGTTTTCATTGTGATGTTTACCATGTGTTTAGGCTAAACTCTCAGTGTTACTTCAAGTTGTGATTTAGGCTTGGGTAAATGTATCTACTCCTTTGAATTGACATTTTGACATCGTTGATGTGTTTAATGTTGATGTGTTCATGGAACAAGTGTTTAGCTGACCGTGAACTATACGTCGCAAACATGTTCAGTGCAAGCGATTGGGTTGATGAATTAATCCCAAAATTTGTGTTTTTGATAGGTGTAGAAATATGCAAGTCTATTGAGCAACTTGGAGTGACAGGCTTTTCCGTTTGAGAAATCCATCTTTTGTTAATCTTTTATTTTCGTTTGCCTGAATCTTTCAAAACCAAAAATCAAATCCTTATGTCACATCTTTTTAACTTAATTAGTTTTAAACAATCTTCTACCTCCCTGTGGATGACATTTGAAATACTACTAACGACGCTGTAATCTTGCAGTATCGTAGTATTATTATAGTTAATCAATTAAACTTGATATCTTGTGTGAACTGAATCAGATACTCTAAAATACGCATCGGAAGGTTGAGTATGTTAAATAAATAGATAAAAAAATAAGAAAGACAAAAAGGAAGAGAGAATAAAGTAAAAAGTGAATAAGATAGAGAGATCCCTCTGTGCTTATGTTTCATTTCACTAGCTCCACTCGGCCTTATCATCCAAGTAGCAAAGAAAAATATCAGAAGTGAGAATCCCAAATAATAAACCAATTGGAGTTACACACACGAAAAGAAAGAGAAAAAGGGAAAATATGGAAAAACAAACATGAACGTGTAATCATGATTTGTTATCAACTTGTTAACACTCAATCCACTGTGACACTGGCCAAGTCATAAACATGATCCTTTGATGCCACATGAAGGTCATCATAGCCGGCGGCAAATTCATGATCTCTTCTTCATACCTATCAACAAGTTCATGCCTCAACGAATGGTTATTACTGTAAAATGAAATCATAACACTTAATGAGTAGGGCTCTGGTCGCCTCCATCAACAAGCAAGAGGTATTGGACAGAGTCCAGCTCCAACTCAACCAGCAGGAGGCCGAAACCAACAAGCCCAACTCCGTATGAAGAAAGCTAAGGTCGCACTGCTCACTGCTTGTTTCGGAAGAAGGCGCATGGCTCTGGCGGAGGCTCAAGGGACTTGCAAAGACCAACGGAGACTCTGACTCTTCTCCTAGTAGTAGTAGTAGTCATGCTCCCCTTCTCAAAACAGCACTCCACTATTATTTTTATTTTATTTCTTAATTTAATAATCCCTTCATTGTTTTGTTTTACGAAAAACAACTAAATCCACAAAATTTTATTGATTCATCAAAACTAGCAAGAACACCAACCCTAATTCTCAATTTCATTCACAAAACAAAGTTATCTATTTCTTTACGTTAATTAGCATATGTGATTCACCAAATAAACTCGATTCAATTAATTCTCAGTTAGGCGTTCATAAAACCGTGAATTTATAATTATAATTCAATTCATTCACCACAACAGCCTCGGCCGGTGAGCCTACACAGATGAATAATACCTTGAATTGATGAATCATTTCATCAATTCTTTACGGTACACAACTCAATTTTCCCAACCATCAATTCTTTACATTAGTTTAGAATAAATTCTTCATTCTTTAATCATCAATTTTCGGTATTTTTGCATCTCCACCATGAATTTAAATATTAAAAGGACAAACTATTCCACCAATAAAATGCGTAATTTCGATTCAATTCTCAATTAAGTAACCATTGTATGTATGCGCAAACATTCAACCATGAATCGAAATATCAATTCATTATCCGAAACAGTCTAGGTAGGCGAGATTCTAAATCCTCAAATCAGCCAAATTATTCTCGATAATTCCATAATCACAACACCACAAAGACAACTTAGAATTTGAGAATTCTACCACGAACCCTAATTAATATTAAAAAAAAATTAATTCTTTAAATTCGAAAGCCTAATTTGAAGAATAGATCATTCCAATACAAATATAGTTATTAGAGAATTATCAATGGATTGGGTACCCCGAAAACCCGAGCTTTTAGGGTTAGGGTTGAACTTTTATAACATGAAAAAAAATCACAACTCGATTAGCCAGCACCCCATTGACACGCAACCCAAGTAGGGTTGGCCCGAAACCCGCTTGGCCGATCCAGTTGATATCCCTAAGTTGTTAGATTAAGAGAGAATAAAGTATAAGTGAGAAAAGAGGAGAGAGAAAAAGTAGGATAGATGATAAAATAAGAGAGAGTAGAGTGTTACTTTTTTGCCTTAGGAGTATGCAATAACATAATTCATACTAACTCCGTCCAAAAAAAATAAATCAGTTTTAACGTTTTGGGCCATCCACCAAAATTAAACCGATTTCTAAATATGAAAGTTTTAAACATTTAAATATTACTACTAATAATGTGGACCCCACAATCCACTTTTTTCCCCTCTCTTATTTTTTTTCCATCTCTCTTATTTTAAGAATTGAACATTAAAACTCGTGTCATGTATAATTATATATACATTACAACAAAAAAAATCGTAAGGGTATTTTTTAATTCAATTAAAGACGCTAATTTATATTTCTAAAAGTACCAACAACGCTTCAAAAAGCGTCCTTATTATTAGTGTTCCAACTAAAATTAGAGGACGCAAATGGAAGCTTCCTAATAAACATAATATTAGTTTAATTTGTCCTTCATTTAGGAATGCTTTCTTTTGCGTCTTAAATTGTTATTGTTTTAAATTTTCCAACGCAATTAAGTGCGTCTCAATTATTGTGTCCTTAAAAATAAGTTTTTTGTAGGCATTAAGAACAAGTAAATTTCATGTTCATCAAATCTTCTCGCTCATAATATTTATTTGGAAAACTCGTCACATATGTCTTCTAGCATTTCCTCTCCCGATCAAGCTTTCTCAAAACATTAGATCTTCTTAGCCGGCTTGTGATGGCGACTCTTTTTATGTCTCTTCAATTTTATTCGTCTCTTCACTTTCATTCTTGATACTTTGTTGATCCCTCTTTTGAGCAACTTTGTACTTCGTCATTTGCTTCATTAAATGATCGTTTCACTTTGATCTCAAGTTTTTCCTTCCCTCTTCAGAGCTCTTACCAACAATATATCCAATTCCAAATTTTATTTAGTACTTTAAGCAACTCTGTGGATGTTTTGAAGATGTAAAACTCTCTAAATAATTAACTAATCATCGTGAAAACTAAACATAGACCAGCATGAGCAACAAAATTCAGTTCCCTTTTCAATCTTGCTATATGTTCAATAAATTAACAATAAAATGTATCTCCATTTGCTCAACCTTTTCGACTCTGGGCGCCAGTGAAGCTAGCTGCAAGATGCTTCCTAAAACTAACGCCACTTGTCTCATGTGAAAATAGAGACTGATAATCATGAAAGAGCGTAGCCTACACCAAGAAGTTCGAAGATAACATGTATGAATCAAGATAGTGAAAGTTGTTATTGATTTTTTTTTATCAAATATGAACAATAGGATATCCTGAAAGGCGTGAAACACTTTCAGATCAAATCAATTTGGTGGTTCTATCAATATTTGATCGGATACAATTCAGGTTTAGAAGTTTCGTATGTTGATTCTGCGATTACCACTTTGAACCGAAAATGATCAGTAAGTAGAGGCCTGTGACTCAACTTATTTTAACACAAGTGATACCCGCAAGTGTACGTGGCTAGTGTAGCAATTAGTAAGCAAGAGTATCGTATCCCACAGAGACAATTTTGTATCACTTAACTACCACGAACAAAAATCAACTACTATCTAGACAATCAAGAAAAGATTGGCTTGTTCTAACAACTAATAAAAGCATATAGTAAGCAAGTAACAATTAAGAACAAGGAAACACTGTGTAAAAAGGATGTGAAAAGATAATATGGAGAAAATTGCAGAACTCAAGGATCCGATGCACAATTCCAAGCTCTTATCCAGTCAATTCGCTTTACCTTTTGGTGTCTCTAGAGTTACTAAGCCGACTACAATTATAGATTAAACCCCCTCCCGAGGTGAGAAACCTGTAGATTAGGTGCTAGGATCGAAGTCCCCTTCTAATCCTAAACTCCTAACTCCCAAAAGCTCGATTAGGTCAATGACCTCACTCAAAACCTCAACTCTCCCGAGTTCTATTGTATTAAGGTGTGACTTATTCTTCTTTCCGGATTAATTATTTCATCTCCCGATTAATCTAATTAATCCTACACAATCAAGTGGTGATCAAGCAATTGAAAGGAATAAACCCAAGAATAATCAAATAACTACAAGAGCAAGGCAAGAACAAAATCAATCGGATAAAAACTATGAAATCAGTGCATCATCACCCAGAATTCTACAAGAGATGTTTAGCTACTCATGTTTATAGAGAAAACCATGTTCAAAACAAATGAATTCAACAAATACATGAAGTAAAGCTAGTAAGACTCCTGTGAGATCAATCGATGGATAGGTGACTTCAATCTCCAGATTGGAAGTCTTCAATCTTCAATTCTCTCTCTCAAAGGTGTGCTTGGGGTGGTGTGTGAGTGTAGGAGGCGTTAGGTGTGGTGTGGAATGAACCCTAGGCTTATTCTCCTCTTAATCCCCTTCAAAAATCGCGTTTTTGGCATAAAAATACGTCAAAACAACGTACCCGGCCGGGTGGAATTATAAAGGGTAAAATTCACCCGGCCGGGTGATGATTTTCGACCAGATTCTGCTCCATTTGAGACACCCGGCCGGGTGGATTTACAGGGTAATAATTCACTCGGCCGCGTGAGATTTTCTGGACAGCGCAGTGTTCGTAAAACGGCCATATCTCTCTCATCCGAACTCCGATTAGGGCGTGTGAGGTACCTACGCGAAGCTCTTTCGAAGACGAAGAGAATGATGTGCATTGGGGGTTGATTGGACTTCAAAATCTCCAGTAAAATTGTCTCAAGCCAAGACTGCTGCACATCCACCTATTTTGCACATTTTTCTACACATTCTTAACAAAATGGTCAATATACCAACATAATACAGAAGTAGATGTAAACACGGCTAATAATAGATGAAATATGATCAAATTCATACAAAACCACCCTCTAAAACCATGTAAAATCCAAGTGTGTCAACTCCCCCAAACTTACATAATTGCTAGTCCTCGAGCAATGAAGAAAAAGAACTAAAAGAAGACTTGGATTTAAAAGGGTTTTAGACATCATCATCGTCTCAAAGAATATGGAATAAAGGAGCATATCACAATACAAATTCTATCAAGTTAAGCTGTCGAATGCACTTTTACTACTAACTCGTATATCACCTTGATTTCATGCTTCACTCGGGATGTATATGTGTGTGTATATTCACCTCACTAAAAAGTGTATAAGATATCAAGTAGTCACTCAAATCAAGCGAAAATGCATGGTTTACCATAAGCTTGCTCAATGTCTAACCTCTCCTCTACCTCGCGTGACAATAAATCAAGAGTCCGAAAGGTCTTTTATTTAGGTTATAATGTAGGCTCTTTGGTAAGGTGAGGAAATATTTGGCTAAAGTGACTGAAATTCCCAAAACGTAAAATCCCAAGAAATCACAACAATCAACTTTTAACTTCAACCATTCTCAAAACACTTCTCGGTAATAACTAGACTTTGTCTAATTTCTTCCCAACTTCCAAAGACCTCAAATTATTCTCTATATACAATTTTTTTTTCTTTCTTCTTTTTCCTTTTTTTTTCTTTTTTTTTTCTTTTTCGTTCACGTTTTTTTTAAGAACAAACTCAACCAACCTTTTTCAATTATACTTTCCCAACTCTTCTTTTCAAATCTCAACAAATTTAGAGTCTAGGATTCTCAATCCACTTGATTAGCTTGACAAAAGAAAAGGCTTAAGGCTCAAACTTGGCTAACAAGGGTGTTATATACTAAGGTTAGTGTTTAGGTAAAAATGAGGCTAACAACGATGGCCTAACATCTTCCCCTATATTTAAGGTCACTATGTAGACTCAAGAAGACCAGGAGCAAGTTCTAGAAACACATGCACAATTGATGATAAAACACACATGAAAGAATTGAAGGCTAAAAAATCTCACTTGGGTAAATAGCATGAAGCAAGGCAAACAAGCAATTAGTTACTTATGCACCCTATTACTCAAACTCTCAAGTCAATGGTCAAGTGATAGCTCAAAATGGATGGTTCTTTTATCATAGACGACTAGTCTTCACCCCAATTACTACCAATTTTTTTTTTCAATTCAAGCCAAAAATTTTCAATCAATCACAACTAATCAATCTAAAGCAAAAATAAAGCAATAAAATAAGTACCTCATTAGTGTCCTTATCCACCATATCATCCCCCAAACTTATTCAAAGCTATGCAAAGAATAAGTTTGAAAAGTTGGTGGAGAAGGGAGACTTACATGGTATGCAAGCAACACAAAACACACCAAAAACAAACTGAAACGGTAAAATTAAAAGTTACCTACTAGGGGTTACCTCCCCTATAGTGCCTTTGGTTATCGTCGTTGGCTCGACGTCCTCCATGAGCTGCATCATGTCACGCCATAACTGGTGGTGTTAGACTTTCTGTCAATATTGGAAGCATATGATCTAGCCAATCTCTTCTTCCACCAAGTATTTTTCAGAGCTCCATCAGAAATTTTGATTTCCACTTTGGGTGAATTTTCAGCTTTTTGTTTTCTTCACCTTCACTTTAGGATTTGATGTAGTCTCTTCTTTAGAAATTGATCCACCAAATGAAGCAAACATCCATTGCGGTAAAGAAAAATCCCCAAATGTGGACTCAATTTCTTGTGCCTTTTGGACCTCTACAACGTGCACAGCTTTGCACTCCTTCTTCATAACAAGTTTTTCTTCCTCACGACTCTTCATAGCATTGTAGATAGATAGGATGTGACGTTTGTTGCCCATATGAAGAGTGAGCTCTCCATTTGCTACATCTATCAATGCTTTTCCCGTTGCAAGGAATGGGCGCCCCAGGATAAGCGGTACATTCACGTCTTCTTCCATATCCAACACTACAAAATCGACGGGGAATATGAAGTCGTGTACCATCACAAGAACGTCCTCAACAATTCCTTTGGGATAGGTGACGGTTCTATCTGCCATCTGTAGAGTGATTGTTGTCGGCTTGAGAGTGCCGATCTTCATCTTTCTGAAAAACGATAATGGCATCAAATTTATACTCGCCCCCAGATCACAAATTGCCTTTGTCTGTCTGTCATTTCCAATGACGCATGAGATGTTGAAACTCCCAGGATCTTTAAGCTTGGCCGGTAGCTTTTTCTGAATTATGGCACTACAGTTTTCAGATATGTTCACCGTCTCATAGTCAGTCCACTTCTTCTTCTTGGAGAGCACATCTTTTAGAAACTTTGCATATGTAGGCATTTGCTGTAACGCCTCTACCAACGGGATGTTGATGTTCACTTTTCTAAATATGTCAAGAAACCTAGAGAAGTGATCATCTAGTTTCTTCTTCTGCACGCGCTGTGGAAATGGGATCTTAACCTCAGCAGGGGGTGCAGGTATCACGGTACTTGCCTTGGGAGGCGGCACCTCTTCCACTGGTTCTTCTTCTTCCACCACCTCTTCTACCACTGTCTCATCTTGAGAGATTTTCTCCTTCTCTGCAGGCATGGTTGGGCCTTCATAGCTCTTTCCACTTCTCAGATTAATGGCTTTGCAATCCTTACAGTCTTTAGGATTTACAACCGTTTGTGAAGGAAATTGGCCTGGTTGATGCTGAATACCCACAGCCTGTGAAACCTGGCTCATCTGGTTATCGATGCTCTTCATGTGAATATTCAAGGCATTCACATTAGCTTCAACCTGCACTAGCCTTTTGTTGGAGTCTTTCATGCACTCTCCCGTTTGTTTCATAAAAGCCATTAACACATCTTTCAGCTCATCCTTCTTCGGTTCTATGATTTGGCCATCTGATACCTGGAATCCGGGTGGTGGTTGCAAGGCATTATTTGGGTTCCCGTAGGACAAGTTGGGATGCACCTTGTTCCCATAGTGGTTGTAATTGCCTCCTCCTAGGTTGGGGCGGTAATTGTTGAAATTTCTGCTATTGCCACCTTGGTAAACGTAGTTTACATCTTCGACTCCTTGTTGCATCTCTGTCCCAACCTGTCTTGTTCCCATATACCCAAGCTTGTCAGTTAGGAATTCCAGCTGCTTGGATATTGTATCCATCCTATCAAAATCGGAGGTGGATGCCACTCTATAGGATTTGCTTCTATCGTTTCTCCATCCATCATCATTTGAAGCCACTCTCTCAATCACCTCAAGTGCTTCAGCTTCTCCCAACTTCAAGAGAGATCCTCCGGCGCTCATGTTCAATTCGCGCATTGCCTCCAGCGTGCCTCCCCTGTAGAAGGTTAAGATTTGTTGCCCCGGGCTTAACCCGTGGTTGGGGCATCTTCTCATCAACTGCTTGAATCTTTTCCAGGCCTCCATAATGTTCTCCTGAGGTTGCATCTTATATTGAATGACCTCTGCTTGGCGTTTGAGTGCCTCGCTAGGTGGATAGTATTTCTCCAAGAACAGCTCCACCATTGCATCCCATGTGGGCACAGAGTTAGGACCCATGCTGTCATACCAGTCCCTTGCATCGTCTTTCAAAGAGAATGGGAATAATCTGAGGCGGACTTGCTCATCTGTGACTCCGTTCACCTTCACTGTGTTGCTGATTTGTATGAATTTGGTGAGGTGCTTGTTGGCATCTTCTGAGCCTGTTCCACCAAATGCGTTTGCTTCTGCTCTGTCTATCAACCCCGGTCTCAATTCAAAGCTATTGGCCGCTATCCCCGCATTGTTGACTGGTGGATTAGTAACCTGTCTGTAGGCAAACAGATTTTGTACGGGCACTGGCCTCACGTTCTGCTCATCCAATTGCCTCTGCATGTTAGCCAGCTGCAGACGGAGTTCACGAATGACAGGATCCTCATTGTTGTTCTCCCCCGCCGTTCTCCATTAGAATTGGAGAATGAGGCTCGCACTGTATAGGTGATGGAAGTGGAGATGGACTTGGTGATGGAGTTCTCTGGATAGGAGAAGGTAGACGCCTGTGAGCGGGTGAAGAAACCCGAATCCTTTAGTTTAACCTTCTCTGCGCGTTCCTCCTTCTGTTGGATGCTTCGATCTCGGGATCGATAGGCTCTAGAGGTGGACCTTTAGAACGCGTGTGCATACACCCTGAACAAGGAAACACAACTATTAGAAAACTCAAAATAAAAATTAAAAGAAAGCAACTAAAATCTAGATTAGTAATCTCAATTATTATCACGATATTAAGCTATAATGACACACAATTGTCCCCGGCAACGACGCCAAAAACTTGACTCAGCTTATTTTAACACAAGTGATACCCGCAAGTGTACGGGGCTAGTGTAGCAATTAGTAAGCAAGAGTATCGTATCCCACAGAGACAATTTTGTATCACTTAACTACCACGAACAAAAATCAACTACTATCTAGACAATCAAGAAAAGATTGGCTTGTTCTAACAACTAATAAAAGCATATAGTAAGCAAGTAACAATTAAGAACAAGGAAACACGGTGTAAAAAGGATGTGAAAAGATAATATGAAGAAAATTGCAGAACTCAAGGATCCGATGCACAATTCCAAGCTCTTATCCAGTCAATTCGCTTTACCTTTTGGTGTCTCTAGAGTTACTAAGCCGACCACAATTATAGATTAAACCCCTCCCGAGGTGAGAAACCTGTAGATTAGGTGCTAGGATCGAAGTCCCCTTCTAATCCTAAACTCCTAACTCCCAAAAGCTCGATTAGGTCAATGACCTCACTCAAAACCTCAACTCTCCCGAGTTCTATTGTATTAAGGTGTGAATTATTCTTCTTTCCGGATTAATTATTTCATCTCCCGATTAATCTAATTAATCCTACACAATCAAGTGGTGATCAAGCAATTGAAAGGAATAAACCCAAGAATAATCAAATAACTACAAGAGCAAGGCAAGAACAAAATCAATCGGATAAAAACTATGAAATCAGTGCATCATCACCCAGAATTCTACAAGAGATGTTTAGCTACTCATGTTTATAGAGAAAACCATGTTCAAAACAAATGAATTCAACAAATACATGAAGTAAAGATAGTAAGACTCCTGTGAGATCAATCGATGGATAGGTGACTTCAATCTCCCGATTGGAAGTCTTCAATCTTCAATTCTCTCTATCAAATGTGTGCTTGGGGTGGTGTGTGAGTGTAGGAGGCGTTAGGTGTGGTGTGGAATGAACCCTAGGCTTATTCTCCTCTTAATCCCCTTCAAAAATCGCGTTTTTGGCATAAAAATACGTCAAAACAACGTACCCGGCCAGGTGGAATTATAAAGGGTAAAATTCACCCGGCCGGGTGATGATTTTCGACCAGATTCTGCTCCATTTGAGACACCCGACCGGGTGGATTTACAGGGTAATAATTCACTCGGCCGCGTGAGATTTTCTGGACAGCGCAGTGTTCGTAAAACGGCCATATCTCTCTCATCCGAACTCCGATTAGGGCGTGTAAGGTACCTACGCGAAGCTCTTTCGAAGGCGAAGAGAATGATGTGCATTGGGGGTTGATTGGACTTCAAAATCTCCAGTAAAATTGTCTCAAGCCAAGACTGCTGCACATCCACCTATTTTGCACATTTTTCTACATATTCTTAACAAAATGGTCAATATACCAACATAATACATAAGTAGATGTAAACACGCCTAATAATAGATGAAATATGATCAAATTCATACAAAACCACCCTCCAAAACCATGTAAAATCCAAGTGTGTCAGCCTGAAACGAAACGTCGCGTTTTTTCACGAAACGTTGCGTCTTTTCATTTCTTAACCGATTTTAACTGTTTTTCCAAAGGGTTTCGAAAATTGCAAATTAGTCCTTCGACTATCAGAAATTATATTTCATTTATATTACCTGGCAGCTCGAACCCAGCCTTGGACCCCGCTACTCAGGGGCGCTGCCCCCGAACCCCTGTCTAATCATAATGAATTCAAACAAGCGTGCACTCCGCACTTTCCAAACTTGTATGATGTCTCATTACAACAATATTGATCAATCAAGTTAATCCAATTACACTAAAATAACCAACATTCCTCCCCTATTTTAGTGCAATCCTTGATTAACTAAAACAAGTCATCTCAAAATTCAAACTTTTGCATAAACGAAATATCGTAATGATTGAATTGCACCTTAGTACCTTATACATTCCATACGTTCGAATACCCAGGGTGTCTCTAAGGATTGAACCCTGGGAACTCATATTGAATACACGAAGATAAGGTACACAAAAAATTTACATACGAATATGTTCTATCTTGACACTATATTTACTAGCCTATGTCCTTATCCTTCATAAACATGTCGAAACCAAGTCCTAGTTTCTTGAAGCGGCTAATCTTCATGCTTATATAGGTAGTTCTTTTATTCTTGCACCTACATATGCAATTTTTCAAGAGAACTATTAAGAATATATACATTCAACCTCTTTAACTTGTAGGTCTGAACACATACCTTGGGATGATTCTTCAATGTGTTACAATCTCTAAACATTAAACCTTCCACATTGAATTCAGAATCTAGTCTCATACTAAATGAGAATTGGGTATCTTAATATTAAAGATTTATAATGGACTTTAATCCCATCCCTATAGCCGACTTGTGCACAAGATCTTTACTTAACCCTTTGGTTAAATGATCGGCTAAATTGTTATGAATTCTCACAAACTCCACAGATATCACACCATCCGTAATAAGTTCACGAATCATGCTATGTCTAACACCTAAGTGTCTTGACTTTCCATTATACACTTGACTATATGCCTTAGCCAAAGTAGCTGCACTATCACATCTGATAGATATAGGTGATATTGGTTTAAGCCACAATGGAATTTCATAAATCAAATTTCTTAGCCATTCTACCTCTTTACCAGTTGCTGCTAATGCCACAAACTCAGATTTCATTGTTGAATTAGTGATACAAGTTTGTTTCTTTGATGCCCAACATATAACACCACCTCCAAGACAGAATACCCAACCACTTGTGGAAGAATGATCTTCCATATTGGTAATCCAATTTGCATCCGAATAACCTTCAAGAACAGAAGGAAATCCAGAATAAGACAAACTATAATCCATGGTTCCTTTTAAGTATCTAAATATTAGATTCATTGCTTGCCAATGGATTAAACTTGGATTGTGAGTATATCGACTCAATTTTCCAACTGCAAAGGCTATATCGGGTCTAGTACTAATCATAGCATACATGAGTGATCCAATAGACTTTGAATATTCAAGCTGATTCACATCAACTCCTTTATTAGGCACGAGTTTTGCACTAGGATCAAAAGGAGTCTTAACTGGAGAACAATCTTTGAAATTAAATTTTTCCAACACCTTCTCAACATAATGTGATTGAGAAATGTAAATTCCTTGTTCTCCATGTGTGATCTTAATTCCAAGCATCACATCAGCCTTCCCCATGTCTTTCATCTTAAAGTTAGATGACAAAAATTCCTTTGTTTTATCAACTTGATCTTGGTCAGTACCAAAGATCAACATGTCATCTACATATAGGCAAATGATCACCCCTTTACCAGTAGTATCAAATTTGCTATATACACACTTGTCTGCTTGATTTAATACAAAACCATTAGACAACACCACGTCATCAAACTTTTGATGCCATTGCTTGGGGGCTTGCTTTAGTCCATAAAGAGATTTTACCAATTTACATACCTTATGTTCATTACCAGACATGACAAAGCCTTCTGGTTGTTTCATGTAAATCTCTAAAGTCTAATTCACCATTCAAAAAGGCAGTCTTAACATCCATTTGATGAATTATAAGATTATGTATAGCAGCAAGTGCTAACAATAATCTAATGGTGTAAATCCTAGCAACAGGAGCATAAGTGTCAAAGAAATCAATTCCTTCCTTTTGTCTAAATCTTTGGATAACCAATCTGGCTTTATATTTGTCATGCTTCTATCCACCTTCATCTTCGTTTTGAAGATCCATTTACTATCCAAAGGTTCACACCCAGGTGGTAAATCAGTCAGTTTCCAAGTATTATTTTGGATTATAGAATCCATCTCATCTTGGATTGCCTCTTTCCAAAATGCAGCATCCCTCGATGCCATAGCTTCTTTGTAGATCCTTGGATCATCACCAATATTAAAACAATATTGATATTGAAAGTTAATTTCATTCCTTGATCATTCTACCAAGTACAATTGGAAATCATCACCAAAAGGCTTAGCTTTTCTTGCTCTACCACTTCTCCTAGCCCCAGGAGGTGTATTAGTCACTTTGTTAGTCACATCACAGTTACTAGAACTTGCAATCATGTCTCCAGGTTTAGGTAAAGACGTGAATCTATCCTCATTGCCAAAATCAGCATCTCTTGACTCAATAATAGAGTGCACGGATATGTAGTCATTAGGTTCTATGACATAGACATAGAACCTAAAGCAAACAGAATTTTTAGGATAGCCAAGAAATACACAATCTATACCTATTTGACCTATGGTTTTAATTTTAGGATCAGTTAGTCTTACCACAACCCGACAACCCCAAACTCTGAGATAACTCAGTTTTGGTGGTTTCTTATTCCAAATTTCATAAGGGGTTATCATGTTCCTTTTATTAAGAACTCAGTTCAATAAATAACAGGTTGTTAACATAGCCTCACCCCAAAATCCTTCACTTAGGCCAGAATAACACAACATTGAATTAACCATTTCTTTCAATGTTCTATTCTTTCTTTCCGCTACACCATTTTGTTGTGGTGTATATGGAGCAGTGGCCAGATGTACTATACCATTAGATTCGAAATATACAGGATCATAATACTCACCTCCCCTATCAGTGCGAAGAACTTTAATCTTCACACCATGATGGAGCTCTACACTTTCTTTGAAGATTTTAAATTTATCAAGAGCTTCATCTTTTGAATGGCACAGATAGACATTGCAATATCTAGAAGCATCATGAATAAAAGTAACTACATACTTTTTATTACCAAGAGATGGAGTCGAATGAAAGTCACACAAATCACTGTGTATAAGTTCTAATACCTTAGTCTCTTTACTGATATATTTATTGAAAGGTTGTCGAGTAATCTTAGTTAACATGCAAGTTTTACACCTTTCAACATTCAATTCAAAAGCTGGTATTAAACTCATTTTCGACATATCTTTCAATCTCTTGTAATGTACATGACCTAATCTAGTGTGCCATAATTCTGATTTGCTAACATGATTACTAGAACTAGTAGAAGTCACGCAAACAGAATTTTTAACAAAAGAAACATCTAGATTCAACTTAAACATACCACAAAGATAACCGAATCCAATAAAAGTACCATGTCTAGACAGAATGTATTTGCACTTTCTAAAACTTGTTTATATCCACAATTATTTAATACAATACCAAATACTAAGTTTTTACGAATTCCAGGTACATACACAACATTTTCTAAAACTAAAGAGTTTCCAGAAGTAAATACTAGGCTAATATTTCCTATTCCTTTGATTGGTTCAGTTGCAACATTGCCCATCTTCAATGAAGATCCATCTTCAATTGGTTTGAAATCTTTGAACCATTGACGATCCTTGCACACATGACATGTTGCACCCGAATCAACCCACCATGAGAGATCATCATCCTGCACATAAAGTGCTTCAGAAATTATTGATGCATAATAGTTCTCTATAGAATGATCATTAGGTACAGAAAACGAACCTGATTGTTTTCCCGGATCTTTGGATCCACTTGTACCAGCCTCGTTCTTTCCTTTACTTCCATCGTTTTCAGACTTGCAATCCCTCTTGAAGTGCCCGGATTTACCGCTCTTCCAGCACATCAGTTTAGGCTTCTTATTCCCAGCCTTACTGTTATTTCCTTGAAACTTTCATTTCCCTTGAAATGTTCGTTTCTCTTTACCAGTCTTGGAGGATTCACCCTCTTCCACCATGTCCACAGAGGAACCAACCATTGTTTTACCATTACCAACAGAGCCTTTTTCCATATCACGTATGGACTGTTCGATTTGGAAGTCACTTCCAAGTTCGACCAGATTCAACTCCTCCTTCTTATGTTTCAGATTATTTTTAAAATATTTCTGGGAGGGTGGCAGTTTATCGATAATGCTAGAGACAAAAATGGATTCATCCATTTTCATATCATATTGGGAAAACTGTCCCAATATCCTCAACAATTTGTTGTATTGTTCCATGACAGGCCTCGAATCCACCATTTTATAGTTAATAAAATTCCCAACAAGAAATTTCTTGCTTAAGGCATCTTCTGCCATATATTTGACTTCGAGGGAATCCCACAACTCTTTAGCAGACTCTACGTTTTGATACACATCAAATAAGGAATCAGAAATACCGTTTAAGATGTGACCACGACATATGTAGTCATCGTTCTCCCATTTCATCCGCCTCCTTGTTTGTTCTAGAGTTTCACTTTCAACAGCCTCGGGCATGGGAGTACTCAGAACATACACGACCTTCAGATTTGTCAACATGAAATGCATTTTCTTTTGCCAGCGTCTGAAATCCTGGCCACCAAACTTGTCCAACTTCGCGAAACCTTTCGTTGCTTCCTTCGCCGTTTCCTTGTTCGACATTTAAAAAAATTGATATGATCTTTGTTATTGATTTTTTTATCAAATATGAACAATAGGATATCCTGAAAGGCGTGAAACACTTTCAGATCAAATCAATTTGGTGGTTCTACCAATATTTGATCGGATACAATTCAGGTTTAGAAGTTTCGTATGTTGATTCTGCGATTACCACTTTGAACCGAAAATGATCAATAAGAAGAGACCTGAAACGAAACGTCGCGTCTTTTCACGAAACGTTGCGTCTCTTCATTTCTTAACCGATTTTAACTGTTTTTCCAAAGGGTTTCGAAAATTGCAAATTAGTCCTTCGACTATCAGAAATTATATTTATTTATATTACCTGGCAGCTCGACCCCAGCCAGGGGCTCTGCCCCTTGGACCCCGCTACTCGGGGGCGCTGCCCCAGAACCCTTGTCTAATCATAATGAATTCAAACAAGCGAGTACTCCGCACTTTCCAAACTTATATGATGTCTCATTACAACAATATTGATCAATCAAGTTAATCCAATTACACTAAAATAACCAACAAAAGTTATCAACAATAACCAAAAAGTTATCAACAATAACCAACTTCTTCGTTTTCATTCTAAGACACATAGTATTCTCACAAAACAAGGATAGCAAAGGTCAATATTCATTATTTAATGTGTTCTCAATTCAAGAAGCTAAAAAAGGTTCCCCTATTTTCAAACACGTACAAGATTTCAGATGCAATCATAGATCCAAGGTGATTACAGAGAGTCAGATAGACAGATGAAGCAAGGTCAATCATTAAGGTACAAAATGAGGTCCTTCTATTGCAAATGTAGAATAAGGATAAAACTGTTCTTCATATAATAGACATGTGGAATATTGATGGCATTATTATCCTGTATTGTTCTGCCCTTGTTTTAATCAAGAAATTGAATAACACAAACGAGCTCAAAAACAGCAATATTTCCAGTGGCAATCTGATGCTTATCGTGGTTTCGCTAATTTTAGCTTTATTTCATGCTTCTTTATTTAATTTTGTTTTGCAATCAATGCCTCATTTGATCATAAATGTTGTTAAGAAATTAGCTTTAATTTTAGAGATATTTTCTAAATTACTGTAATCATAAGTAATTAGCAATATTTGGTGGCATGACAGATTCTTTATGTGTATGTGTATGTGTATGTGTATGTGTATGTGTATGTGTATGTGTATGTGTATGTGTATGTGTATGTGTATGTGTATGTGTATGTGTGAGCCATTACCAAGAACGAAAGTTAAAGGAACGAGAAGTATATGAAATAAAATGCATTTACAAAAGAAATTTCTAAAATTAATAGCTTCAGGTGCGATAGAATATAGGATAAAAAAGAAATCGCTAACGATCTTCTTCTTGCAAAAAGGTTGAAACTGGTGAATTCATGCTTTGAAGCTCCAAAATTCAAATTTCACAAATTCAATTTAAATTTCCAAGATTTCAACACAATTGAATTAGCATTTTCCGGCCATATTTACAATTCATATAACTACGGCTCATGTATACAAAGTTAATCGATCTATGAAGTACAAGATTGGATGGCACCTTGAGCTTCCCTGAGTCGTCGCGTGTCTCAGTGTTTGATGGTGAGCTCAGCCCTAAGATGAAGTATGCCGTTGATGAAATGCAAACTGTCCTCGGCGATGAAATTAGTCCAGGGAATGCTGAAAAGATTCCGGTATCCCACGGCCTTTCCACCGGTGAATGTGTAGTTACCCTTGTACTTGCTCAGGTAATCTTCTGTGGGTTTGGACCTAGCAGCAAATTCGTAGTCGACACCAAATGAAACTGAACCCTTCTCTTGCATCCCAAGGAACAAACCAAAGCAGTGGAACGAGCTCTGCTGATCCATGTTGCAATGTGCGGATAGGAAGAACCCTTGCCCGCCCAAGTGGAACGCTTGGGAATATACTCGTCCCGATGGGAACAGGTTTGCACATTCTGCCCGCTTGAGATCCAAGTAGACCACGCACTGCTGGCGTGGCAGTTCAAACTCAATGACTTTCACAGGCCTGTATTTATAGGAACGCTCCACAAAGCATCGGCTTGTGGAGGTGGATTCCTCAGAGGCATGATTCCGTTGGCGATGGGGTGCCTAGCCTTGAAATATAAGGCATCAATCACCACTTTCGTTGCAAAATCACGATCGAAATCATTGCATGTTAGAAGCTTCTTCAATTTGCGGCCAGTCATGTAAGGGTAACGAATATAGCCACCCAATTGAGAACAAAGGATGTCGCGACGCTCCTCCAGCTTTTGATAATGAAACCGGGACCACTTCAGCACCAAGTCATAAACAGCATCCTCTGATGCCAACTGAAGGTCATCGCTACACAAGATTGCCTCAATCCCAGCCAGAGGTAAATTCATAATCTCTTCTTGATACCTATCAAACAGTTCAAGCCTCAATAAAATGTTACTATTACTGCAAAATGAAACCATAAAACATTACATTTGTCATCAAATGATCATTAAAATATGGATTGATACTTACTTCGATACGTCTTTATACCGGGCAGCTAAGAAATGTTTCGCTGCATCAGTCAATGGTTGAACTGCATCACCCATAAGGACACTAGAAGGAAGGTCTAGAAAAACTAATGCAGACTCGGGAGTCATGGGCAGGTTTCTTAATTGATGGCTGCAGTATCTTATGCACGAGATGACCTCAAACTTATCAGCAGCCATAAGCACATCAAGAAAAGCAGAAGCTGTATTGATGCTTAATGTATTACTATACATGAAATTCAGGAGCTCCATGAAGGCAGCTTCCTCTGTTCCATTGAGAAGAGAGTTAGTTAGCATTAACAACAGTTAAGCCCATCTGATAACAAAGCAAATATGAACTCTGAAAGCATGATTGCTATCTTCTTATATAATTTATGTGTTCAAAACCAACAATGATTTCCAAGATATTCTCATTGAAAAGAAGCTGCACCAAAGACTGAGAGACATTTTTACATTTTATGACCTAATAATGCAAAACCAAAAACTCTATGAGAGTTGACTGCTCTCAGTTATTTTGCATGAATCAACTGATTAAATACCAGTGGTGCTAATTCTGAGGGTTATGTCTCTCTGTTCAGATTCCATCATACCATTTGAGAATAACTGTAATAAGAAAAAGCATACAGAAATTATGGCTTGAAATCTCACAAAAAAGGAACACATCAACAATCAGCAAAGTACAACTATTAGTACCTTGTAGAAAAACAGGCTCTTTGCAGCCAAGATGGTTGAGCTGATATGTAGAGTTTTAACTCTTACAACTTTTGATTCATCTTCCAACAATTCCGAATCATCATTTGCAGCTTCATCTCCTAAAAGTTCCAACTTAGAGCAGAAACGACAGTATCGAAAAATTACTCTTCACAGCCAGAATCCTCATAAAACTACCAAGCATTAAAAGGAGACAGCGCAGAATACCTGATAGTGAATCTTCGATCATTTTAAGTGCAACTTCATCATGATTGTCATCGCCAATCCCGTCTTCAACATCAAGCTGCTGACAATCAAATGCATCATGCTCTTCCTGGCCACTGTTCACATCCAAAGCTGCAAACGAGCAACACATGTCTGATTAACAAGACCAAAATCCAGACTACAATACACAGAATTTTTATATTTTTAAGAAACTAAGCGCAAAACAGCACCAGAAATGCATTTATGCTCACAAAAATAGCTGAATCGGTGCAATTGAGCTACCGGAAAAAAAATGCTGCAACACGCAAGTATCCAAACGAATTAAATCATAATTGTAAACTCGATAACTAATCAAAATAAGCATGAATCATTACTTCAATCGGACAAACAAATCAAAACCACCACCAACACTAAGTTTGACTTGCTCACCGAGCTGGTTTTCCACAACATCTCGGGTGCGGAGGTCGCAGAGGCGCGCCGCCCAATCAGCTATGGCACCGCAGCCGACGGATTCATGCTGTGGATCTCCGACCATCTCGATCCGGAGCAGGCGGTCGAAAAAATTGCTGTCGTTGAAGGCGAAGGCGAAGTCGGATTGCCGTAGGTCCATGACGACGGTTGTCGGGTCGGGCAGCCCCAAACCCCAACCGCTCATAATTTCAAAAGCTTGGAGTGCGAAGACTGGAGAGAGAAAGCGTGTACAGAGAGACAGAGAGAATATATGTATGTATAGTTTGAAAATTCTCAATCATTTATGGGAGTATTTGTTTTATGATTTAATGAGATTATCAAAATTCTCAATCATTTATGGGAGTATTTGTTTTATGATTTAATGAGATTATCATATAATAGGAATGAGATAATTAAGTCCGATCTTCTTAAACTAAATAATAAAAATTGTTTAGTATAAATAGTATGATCCGTTGAAACATTAGTAGTTGTAGTAGTTTATTGAATGCGCCCTCAAGTACTATTTGTTGCAAAACAAGTTGTAAACTCTGTAAGTTATGGAGAAGAAAACAATACGTATCTAACATGATGATGAAGAATTGTAGGAAAGAAATCAGGAGAATAATATGCAATTAATACATGATTGATATGGAATGATAGTTTTCCTTAGATAAGTGTATCCATTTAATGTAAATTAGGTTTATCTTATATTGATAGAATGTAATCTATATTAAGTGTATGATCTTGTACATTGGAAGATGAATAAGATTGATAAATATTACCGATTCCTTCATGGCATCAGAGCAAGGACACCGATCCTAGGCTCAGATTTTTTTTTCATCATAGCCAATTACCAATTCTCGACCTTTTTTCTGCCAAAATCAAACCCGGAAATCGAACCCTACAGCCAAAAATATGTCAGATACGGAGGATGAGACTAAACCGAATACAAACGAAGCAAAAAGCTTGAGAAACAGCAAAGGCATCACAGTAGCCTTCAAACTAAATGGGAGAACTACCCATCATGGTCCAGATTGATCAAAGTGAAGATAGGAGGCCGGGGAGCCTAGTCATATATCCGAAACGAACCTCCAAACCCGGGGAGCAAGGGCTTTGAGGAATGGGAGGAAAACGATCTCATAGTATTCTCTTGGATTGTGGATAACATCGAAAACGACATCATCTCCGATTTCGCGCATTACCAAACATCAACGGCGTTGTGGGATAGCCTCGCCGTGACATACAAAAACAAGGCAGATAAGTATCTCATTTACGATTTGGAAGAAAAAGTAATTGCAATCAAACAAGGAGACTTGGATTTAGAGACCCATTACCGGAGGATCCACGGACTGTGGATTAATATTGATCGCTGCCAGAAACAACCCGTAACCTGCTGCGACAAAGGAATCGACCAATACATAGTACACTCAAATGAGAAACGGCTGGTCAAGTTCCTGACCGGATTGAATCCAGAGTATGATTCAATAAGGCGAGAAATCCTAAAGGAAGATCCATACCCATCAGTAGAGGCAGCCTACGGGTGGGTGAAGATGGAGGCGGCTCGACGCCGGATCATGCCACCAACATCCGCCACACCCACCGCAAATGCCGACGGCGACAAGACCGACTCATCGTATGGGGAAATCGTCCATGGACTGGCTGCACAGAGCAACCGACCACCACGCCGGAATGGACCACCACACCGCACGGACTGGAACGGACCACCACAACGCCCCGTAGCCACCACAGCCACCGGCCGACCAGGGAACAACCGCCCCGACACCTCCAAACTATGGTGCTCCCACTGTGGAAAGCAAAAACACACGTGGAAAACCTGTTTCAAACGATTGGGGTATCTAGAGTGGTGGGAGGAGCGGCAAAGGGCGAGGGCATCGCCGGCACAGGCGAAATTCGCCGCCGGTGCGAACGATGAAGGACTGCACCGACAAACAGAGGTCGGACATCAGAGAGAGAAAATAAGCGGTAGGAACTGCCAGGAGGGTCACCCCGGTGGCGGCGGCGTTCGAGGAGCCGGAAATCTCGTTGAACGGGCAGGGAATGGAGCGACTACGGCGGCGCAGCAAGGAGGAAGTAAAGAGGTTATGTTTAAAACCAAACCCTAATAACTTACACATCTCCAATTTTTATCCCCAAAAGTCTGTGACATTTAAAAAAAGACCCCACTTTATTAAACATCGCCCCCCAGATTTGCTGAAATACAATATTGACCCTAGGAGCTTCCAAAATTTTCGAATTAACCTCAGTATATGTGATTATGTGTCAACAAACCCGTTTGCACCTTTACAAAGTATTTTCGCTGCATTTCATGTTGAAAATATGGCCGATACACATAAGAAGGGGTGGATTTTTTATTGTGGGGCGACAGACACGATGACCTCGGAAAAAAGTGATTTTAATGATCTAAGTTGTGAAGTTGATAAATCATATATTTTAACTGCCAATGGGGAACTAATTACAATTGTGGGATCTGGAACTATTGAGATATCTCCCACTCTGCGCCTTACGAACAACTTATATGTTCCTACCCTGTCACAAAGGCTGATGTCTATTAATCATGTCACCAAGGAATTAAATTGCACACTCCTAATGCACCCTGATTTTTGCATCTTGCAGGATATTCAAACGAGGAGGATTCTTGGGTATGGCACTGAGAAGCAAGGACTCTATTATGTGGATGAGATAGCTCAACATGGTAGTGCGATGCTGGCTCACGGGTCCACGAAACAAGAAACTTGGCTTTGTCATCGAAGACTAGGACACCCCTCCCCGGGTTATTTTAAACTTCTTTATCCAAACTTTTCTATTCCTGCTGATTTTTCGTGTGAAACTTTTGTTTTGGCCAAAAGCCATAGACAGTCTTTTAAACCTACAAACACTCGAATGAATTCCATATTTTCTTTAGTACATTCTGATGTATGGGGTCCGGCTCCAATTGTGGGTGGAAATGGCTTTCGATATTTTCTGATATTTGTTGATGATTGCACTAGGATGACGTGGGTTTATTTCTTGAAACACAAGTCTAACGTAGTTGATAGATTTGTCTCCTTTCACAAACTTATCCAAACACAGTACCATACGCACATTAAAATTCTTCGATCGGATAATGAGAGGGAATTTGTAAATCAGGCCATGACCCAATTCTGCAAGGAAAAGGGTGTCATCCACCAGACTTCTTTCCCTTACACACCCGAATAAAATGGGGTAGCCGAAAGGAAAAATAGGACGATCCTAGAAATGACCCGAGCCTTGATGATTGAATCTAAAGTACCAAAATCTTTTAGGCCCGAAGTAGTTGCCACCTCAATCTTCCTTATGAACCGCCTTCCTACCAAGATCCTTCGCATGAAAACTCCCCTCGACTCCTTGACCAAAATTGCCAAAATTCCCGAGTACCTAAACCTTTCACCAAAAGTCTTCGGATGTACTGTTTACGTCCATATCCCTAAACATGAACGAACCAAATTCTCCCCGTGTGCAACTAAATGCGTCTTTGTAGGGTATGGGCTAAACCAGAAAGGATACCGATGTTTTGATCCCCACACCAAAAAGGTCATCACCACCATGAATTGTAACTTCCTTGAAACCAAGATCTTTTACCAAACCCACCTTAATAGTCAGGGGGATAAGTTGGGTTGTGCCATTGTCAAGCTCTTCGATTGAGGATCCAACAGAACCAGATGTCACTACCGCCGAACAAGTCTCACCACAAGAGTCATCTCAACCACCAACCCAAAATGCTCCTCCGACGATATCCGGGGTAATCACAGACTCAGACTCTACTTCCATTCCTATTTCCAATGACCAAATTGAAACATAACCAGTAGAGGAGGAGAACGACATTGATGGAGATACTAGACGGTATATTCTTCCACCTCGGAGTACGAGGGGAATCCCGCCAAAAAGATATTCTCCAGAAAAGATAGGGAAGAGAGCCGATATGGGGTGACGAACTTCGTGCAAGGAAATTTGACAAAAATGGCAAGAGCTTTCGCAGCTGCATTATATGAAGAAGAAGAAACTCCACAATCAACCGAAGAAGCAATGAAGCATAAACACTGGAGAGAAGCTATGTTCACGGAAATGAAGGCTTTGATGAAGAGTAACACGTGGGTGAAAGGCAAGCTCCCTGAAGGAGCAAAGACTGTTGGGTGCAAATGGGTATTCACGATCAAAAGAAGGCCGGATGGCACGAAGAAAGATACAAGGCTTGACTCATGGCAAAAGGATATACTCAGACATATGGAGTGGATTATGCTGAAACATTCTCCCCACTGGCCAAGATCAACACTGTGAGAGTACTTTTTTCCATTGCCGCTAACAAGGATTGACCTCTTCATCAATTTGACATGACTAATGCCTTCCTCCATGGATAGTTACCGAAACCTGTCTTTATGGAACCTCCTCCTGGGTTCACCGCAGAGTTTCAAGATGGTGAAGTGTGCCAATTGAAGAAGACACTTTACGGATTAAAACAATCTCCACCAGCGTGGTTCGGAAGGTTTACTGAGGTAATGAAGACGTATGGGTATACACAAAGTAATTCAGATTACACTTTGTTTCTCAAGAAGAGAGATGACAAGATCACATGTCTTATCATATATGTAGATGGCATGATCATTACAGGAGATGATGAAGAGGAAATTAGCGAGTGGAGAAAGAACTTGTTGAAAGAGTTTGAGATGAAAGACTTAGACTCCTCAAGTATTTTCTGGGAATAGAGGTACTCCGATCAAAGAGAGGGATCTTCATAAATCAGAGGAAATACATACTAGACTTATTGGCCGAAATTGGAATGATAGATTGCAAGTGAGCAGATACCCCAATAGTTCAGAATCATGGACTACAATTAAAGGAAGGAGGAAGACAGGCCGACAGGGGGAGATATCAGAGGTTAGTTGGGAAACTGATTTACCTATCGCACACCAGGCCGGACATTGCCTATGCCGTGGGAGTAGTAAATCAGTTCATGCATGCACCTCAAGAAGAGCACCGGGAGGCAGCTTTGCGGATAGTTCGATACTTAAAAGGGACAGCTGAACACGGACTCATGTTTGAGAAACATGGTCACATGGAAGTTCATGGTTTTACTGATGCTGATTGGGCCGGCAACCCAAATGATAGAAAGTCGACCGCCGGTTACTTTACCTTTGTAGGAGGTAACCTTGTGACATGAAGAAGTAAGAAACAGAAAGTGGTAACACTGTCTAGTGCAGACGCATAATTCCAAGGAATCAAAAGTGGGTTGACAGAGATATTATGGCTAAGAAAACTTATGACAGAATTGGATCTTCGCCCTATTCAACCTTGCAGGCTGTTCTGTGATAACAAGGCAGCAATTAGTATATCTGAAAATCCGGTTCAACATGATCGAACCAAATATGTGGAAGTAGATATGCACTTCATCAAAGAGAACATTGAAGCTAAAGTGGTGGAGATGCCTTATGTAAAATCCGAAGACCAATTAGCTGATATTCTGACAAAGGCGGTGAACTCGAAGTCATTCCGAGAGGTACTAGGCAATTTGAGTATCGGGAATCCCGTTACTTAACTTGAGGGGGAGTGTAGGAAAGAAATCATGAGAATAATACACAATTAATACATGATTGATATGGAATAATAGTTTTCCTTAGATAAGTGTATCCATTTAATGTAAATTAGGTTTACCTTATATAGATAGAATGTAGCCTATAAAAAGTGTATGACCTTGTACATTGGAAGATGAATAAGATTGACAGATATTATCGATTCCTTCATGAATGAAGTGATGACCAAATATGTCACTCTCCACACACATAACAATAAGGACGCGGGGAGCTTTGATTATTCAAAATTTAATCTTACTTACTCTATTCCTAAATAATTGAAGTATCATGGGAAATTTGGAAAGCCTGAGCAAGCAGGTGTGGAGCTCAGCCGAGGCCCTCCGAATAGAAGAATCTCGCCGCTTTCGGAATAATTTGGATAGTTCTCACCAAACATCAACAATAACCAACTTCTCCATTTTCAGTCAAAAATAATTCATTAGGCGCTTAAACGAAATCATCATATGCAAAGGCTTATCAGTTCAACAAGCTCGAAAAGAAAGGTTCGTTGATTTTCAAACACATACTACAAGATTTCAGATGGTATCATGTTAAGACGGATTTTCCACTTAAGCAATCGGTTCTCTGGGAAGAGCACAAAAACAAGAAATTCGTTGATTAATCCGGCGCCCAAGTGCTTAGGTCGGCGGTGATCTCCGGATGAAGAACTAAAAGCGAGATTCAATCTCGTCGACAGCGTAGAGTTTCTTGATACGCAACTAAATGGCAAAAATAATAATTTAATTCATTGATTGATTAAAATGATAACAAGCTCTCCTATTTATAATACTAGAATACTAATACCCTAACTTATTGAATAAGAAAATAAAGATATGGAAAAGGTATTGTGAAACAAAAGATAACTAAATAATTGAGATTTCCTAAGATATGAGATTGTATCAAATCATAAACCCAATGTGATTTTACATAGAGACAGAGGAAGCTGGGTTACTTTAATTTTACTACTAAACGTATCCCACAAGTGTATGACTGATTAGATCCATTAACTCAAGATTTATGCCCTTTTAGTGATTGATCTATCAAATAAAACCCAAATCAACTAAATCAAAGAAGGATAAGGTGGATCTAACCATAAAAAACTAGTAGATCCTAAAGGATTTGATGGGAGATAAGAAATGGTTAATGTGAATTTGAATAGCTAAATCCATTGATGGAGAAGAAAACTCTAGGTAACCTTAAACATGCTAGATTTAACTAATGGCTCCACTACTCAAACGAATTCACATGCCCTTTGATGCATACTTCTATGCACTTTTTATTAACACTAAAACTACCTACAAGCATACATGGTAAATCTAGTATAACTAAAGGTCAGTATTCATATACTAAGCGTCATGTACTATCTATAGACACAAAGTTTTTGGTTTTGGATTTATAAACTAGACATAAATAAATAAACAAATAATATAAAACATAAAACAAACAATGCAAAGCATGCTAAATAATATAGAGTTTTAGGATCCAACTATTACGACCTAGTGATAAGTAATCTCAGAGAACCTTTTACCTTTATGTGCATATAGGATTATTAGGAAAGTAGCGATTCTAGGATAAGCCCTTTCTTGAGTGCACCTATACTCTAACTATCAAAGTCTCCTTCTAATAGATTAGATTCTAACTCCTTGAGTTCCTAAGACTCAAGCTCTCACAAAGGGTCCCCTCTCTCGAGTGCAGATTACCCTATGTATTGTATTTGTTCATTTTACCACATAAAACTAGCTATCTCTCGATTAATCTAGTTAAACGGACATAGTTCTAAAGTTGGTCAGACAAAAGAACAATAAAAGCACAAAAACAAGCAAAACAATCACAAGAGCTAGGAAAAATTCAATTCAATAAATCAAAACGTGTTCATAATCGTCTTCACCAAAAAATCTACAAATGATGTTTAACTACTCATAGACAGGTAGTAAAAACAATAATAAAATTACTAGATATGAAAGAAATTGATAAAACCCAAGGTTAAATCTTCAATCTTCAGTCTTCTCTTGCCTGGATCTGCAGAGCTACGCTCCAATGGAAGATGGATGAATTATGTGTGGAATATGGTATGGAAGAATATGTGTAGAGAGGGAAAAAAGATTGGAGGCTTTGAGATAAATGTTATGATTAGTTTATGGGGTAGTTATAGGCTGGGAAAATACGTCAAAATACCAACATGTATGTCATATGCAATTTAAGAACATAATTTAAATGATTGATAATTAAAACGAACCAAATCTAGGTCTTAAAAACATGCAAAATACGTGTTTGTCACATACTTGAATGAATCAATTGATGATCAAGAAACCTATAGAATAGGAACTGGATAGGAACTCTCACAAAAGAGAAACAAATCTCACAAGCTACAATGTTAATCCATGAGCGGGTCACTCGGCTCCTGCGCATGGGCCGAACAGTCCACTCCAAGCCTCTGTCCCTCTTCCTGTATCGACTCTCGACGACACCCGAGCCCGGCTTCCGTTCTCGAGCTTCATCCTCGATCCAAATCCTCTTGATGAGCATGAACATGCCTTCTAGAATTCTCTTGGTGTAGCACCCCGAAAATTTGCTACTTTTGTTTTCTTTAATGTGGTTGTCGATTTGGAATTTCATTCATGGAATTTAGTTTCTATGTGTTTGAGTTAACGATGTGAGTTTTAATTGTTGTGAGTTATGTGGAATAATGTACTATATTTTCCAATGTGGGAAATTAATTAAATGGGATCATGCATTTTGTTCTAGCCATTTTATTTGGAATTTTCGGCCCCTCCAAATTATTGGAATTAATATTTTCTTTGTTGGATTTAATTAATTGTTTTGGGATATTTATCCAAATTAAATCCAAATCAAATTATCCCTAATTTATTCTACATAAATTTCGACCCTTAGCCTATTCCTTGGAGATTTTTGAAAATCCCCTATTAATTAGGAGGATGAATTATTTTTGTAGATTTAATTGGTACCTTGTTTAATTTCTTCTTGAATTTAAAATCCAATTAAATCTAACCATATTTTGTCAAATCCCTCCATATCCTATTTTAATTAGGATTTGACTCTTTCCTTCTTTAAGGCCTATAATTTTCGCCTCATATACCTATAAATTTCCTTGGGGAATTAATTTATTTGTTACCTATTTTGTGGGAGTCTTTTTCTACAAAAAATTACCAAATTTAAATCCTATTCCTATTTTATTGGAGGATTTAAATAATTTCCTTGCTACTCCCTAAAGTACACGCCCCCCCTTGTTCCATACTTGGAGATTTTTAAATTATCTCATTACATTATTTATGAAATACCCAATATCTTTTTACCTAATTTGTGAATATATTTCTCTACAAGTAAATACCAAATCAATTCCCTTGCTAATTAAATGTTTCGAGAACCCCTCCCCCTTTTCTACACGCCTACTTTCTTTTAAATTGTGGGATTTATTCATTGACCTATATTTTATTCCTCCACAATTATAATTAATTTATTTAAGTGTGGGATTAATCCTAGAATATAAAAAGGGAGGAACCCTAACCCTAGCCTTATTCACACGTTTTTCCTCCCTCTCCCTCTCCCTCTCTCCCACACGCCTCTCTCCCCCTCTTCACACTCTCCACAAATCCTTCACCAATTCCTTGTTCTTGCATCATTTTGGAGTTGGAAACTCAAGATTCATCGAAGAATCGCATCATTCGTCATTCCTACCGATTGTTTTTGCAAGAGAAAGGTATACTTGAATCATCTTTCTCATTCTTACCATTGAATCCATGTGTCTTGATCCCCTCATGCATATAGTGAGTGTAGAAATCGTAGACCTAAAAATTAATCGGTTGGGAAAGATGTTTGCATGAGAAAGTATGTGTATATGCTTGTATGTATGTGTGTGTGTGTGTGAGTTAGTGGATGATTCATTGGTGAATGCTATGTGTAAATATGAGGTCATGGTTGTGAGGTTATTTTTGAAGAATGAATATGTGTTGAAAGTATGAATAGGTATGTGTGGATGAATGATAGACAAACCCTAGTTTGTAAATATTGAGCATGAAAACTGTGGTGTTCGGACAGTAGGTTCCGACGAGTGTTTTACCAACCAAACGATCTTATGTTGGCACAAATTTTTAACTGAGTTAAGTTCTAGGTGTCTTCTGTGTTGTGTCAAAATTTCAGCCTCAATTGATGAAAGATGAATTTTTAACGAATTTTTCAATTGAACTGCGCAGTCCTGCCAGAATTTGTGTTCTCGTCCAGTGAGTTTCGTTTTTTATTTGACCGACCTAAAGATGTGATTTTGGTGTGAAATTTTAACTGGATAAACTTTGATGTGTCTACTGTGTGGTGACCAAATTTCAGGGTCATATGAGGTCGGATGGATGTTTAATGAGTTTTACAAAAAGACTGTGTTGTTCTGCCAGGTTATGATTTTGTTGAAATGAAATTTGTTGACAAGTTTGGGTGAATTACATGATACATATGTGAATAAGGAACGTATCATATGATGTGGTTATGTGTTGCACGTTGAGGTATGCTTGAGTGTTCGTTTCGTTTAAATTGATGAGCGTTGGGATGGGCAATATAAGAAAACGGTGGAAGGAACGATAGGGCATGCATGAAAAATGTATTAATGGAAAGACTGATTGTGTTATGGTGTTGACAAGGATTGTGGTGCGTACGTGGGTACAAAGAGCAAGGGTTGAAAAAAAGTTGTGAATTGTGTATAAGCAAGCGAGGTGGGCTTTATTTTACTAAACCCCTTTTACGTTTCAAAATTGTAATATTGGAGTTATAAGGGTGGTTTAAAGTGTTATGCCATGTCATGGTTGTTTTGATATTGAGATTGTTGCCTGATGCCTAGTTCGTTTGAGCTTGCTCCGTTAGGCTATAGGGCTATGTGTGAAATGAATTCGGGTCTAAGATGGGCCGCAAACCCTATCAGGCTGTGTACACTGGTGGGATCGGGAGCCGTCCTTGCTAGTCGGCCGGTTTCGTGGGCGAATAGTGTGGCCACACTTTCGTCGCACTGTGGAAAGATGATGTGATTGTTAGGTTGTTGAGAAAGTGGGGAGATTGATTGTCTGGCCAGACTATGAAACTGTTTTTGTGATACTCGATGATATTTCTTATTTAAATGTAAAACTCGAGTTCACTGTGGTATGGATGACATAACTGTTATAAAATGTTTTCGGCATGAGCACACTGAGTATATCAAGTACTCAGCCCTGCATATGTTTTCTCTATGTGCAGGTTGAGCGGGATGTTGAGTCGAGCTTTAGGAATTCCCGGATGCGTCGTGTCTTCATACATGGGCGTCATCCTATGACTCTCCTTTGATACTTGTTTTCCGTTGCCTTATTTGAAACTATTTTTTTTTCTGTCTTCCACATTACTATATACAGTTTTATGCCACCAAGTACTTTGAGACATTTATCCGCTGCTTACCCATTTTATAGACTAAAACACTTTCTCTTGAAGTTAATTGAGTTTTCATATTAAATGTTGTTCTTTATCGTTTCCCCATAGTCACGAGTTCCCTGTCTTTATTATCCTTAGTAAGGGCGGTCGTGACACTTGGACATCGAACAGTTCGGTCCTTCTAAAGCCTTCATGAGGCCGTGATCGTATCACTAAGCATCTGTTGGTTTGAACCCTTGAGTTACAATTGGTGTTGTTAAAGAACGCAGCTCTTATAAATTTGTTGTCATTGAGTAGGCTGAACTGGTGGGGTAAATCCATTGACTTTGGTCGGTGTTATTATCGTCTACGTTTCTCAATTTTGGGTGATTCGTGTAGGTGCTCATTCTGTCGCAACTGGGCTGTATTCTATAGTGACGGCAGCGCTCTCACAAGAGTGGGAATTATGTCTAAGCTGTGGGGGCTTTTTCGCCAACTCATAAACAAGGAAATAATCTTTAATTTTTGCACAAGGCAAAACACAACATAATAAATCTTAGAAGCCGAACATCAGTTTTTTATTTTATTTATGTGGGGTCCACATCCACATATCGAACCATGTTTCAATTCACATCTTCCCATATCAAATGAGATATGATCTAAACAATTGTGCACTAAATTTACAAAATTTTCATTATTACAACAAGTGGTATAGTCAATCTATTAATGATTCTCTGAGATATGATCTAAACAATTGTGCACTAAATTTACAAAATTTTCATTATTACAACAAGTGGTATAGTCAATCTATTAATGATTCTCTGATATCTATTTAAAGTACAAACCGTGAGTCTTTTGAATCAAAATTTTGTTTTAAAAATATTAGAGTCGGTTATGGTGTCTTAATTCATGTTTCAAGTTTTTATTCAATGTGGTAGATTCCAAATTGAAATATATTGGATACATGAATTCACACACACATTGAAATATATTAGATAAATAAATAGTAGTATACATTAATATATTAAAACGAATAACATGATATACAATCTTTGCTTTTCTAGGTGAAAAATAAAACATTTAAGTAGATGACCTTCAATATCCCAATTTAACAATATAGGTAATATCGTAAGCGGGCATTCATATAATTATTTTTGTGAATAGTAGTAGGATTCAAGAAAATCAATTTTTAATAACAAAGTCACAATTTATTCTTGCGATCGCGCCGGATTCCTGCGCTCTCCACCATGCCGGATTCTTGCAACAGGTTCCTACGCGGTTCCTACGCGGCTACACAGTCACCACGAACTGTAAAAAGAATTTATTTAAGTTCTTAATCTTGATACATGCTTTAGCATTTTATTTAATAGTAGTTTGACGTTCTGTAATTTGGATTTAGGAATACTACTGATTCTCACTATGGAGTCATTAGCTGGTGAGTAGGATTACTATATATACGTCAAAATGCGGCCAATATTAAATAATGTAAGACTGAGAATTATTGAAGCAATAGAGTTGAAAACAGGAGGTCGGATTTCGTTAAGAAAAGAAAGGAAGTTGGATTGTAATATCCAAAAATAAGCTTAGAAGAAATTTAATTTTCCTAAAAGAAAACGAACGCTTTATAATTGTTTTATAATTTAATCTAATATTTAAAAATAGTAATAAACTTGAATTAATCTGTAGATTATATTTTGTAGTTTTTAATAATAAATATAAAAAATAAAATGTATTAGAATATATAATTAAGAAAAAAGTTATTTTAATAATCTCTAACTAGTAGAAGGAGCCAATTTTATGTCTTAGAAACGTAAATGTTAATTTAGTGTTTATATAAGTCACAAACTCAAGGAATAATATAGAAAATAAAATCTAGAAAAGCAGTAGAGATATTAGTCTCAAACTAAATCAGAAATTAAAAGAATGACCTAGAAAAGTAAAAAGGTACTCCCTTCGTTCCAAGGAAGATGACCTCTTTTTTGAGTGACACGGGATTTTATATAGCTTTATATTATGTGATAAGTGCAGATAATAAAGTAAAAGATAAGAAATAAATTAGAGATAAATATGTTTCTATTTTTAGTAAAGGGACATGTTATACATCGTCCGCCCATCATCTGCCACTGTAGCTTGGCGGGCGATGCACCCGCATTCCTCTGCGCCCTATGCTTCCTTCGCGGATAATGGACTCGGATTACGCATCGTCCGGCCGATTGCGGGGGGTGCGGACAATAGGCGCAGACGATGCGAGGCATTTTCCTTTTTTATTTTTTTATATTTTTTCTATATATATACACATATATGGATCCCTATATAGAGTTGTGATCAATGTCGAACCCTTCTTAAAGGCCAAACTAGAGACCAAATTAGGGTCATCCATTTTTCTTACTCTTGTGGTTAGGATTAATTTACAATTAACTTAATATTTTATTCAATAAACCTTTCACCAACTTATCCCCCTCGACACCTTGACCAAAATTGCCAAAATTCCCGAGTACCTAAACCTTTCACCAAAAGTCTTCGGATGTACTGTTTACGTCCATATCCCTAAACATGAACGAACCAAATTCTCCCCGTGTGCAACTAAATGCGTCTTTGTAGGGTATGGGCTAAACCAGAAAGGATACCGATGTTTTGATCCCCACACCAAAAAGGTCATCACCACCATGAATTGTAACTTCCTTGAAACCAAGTTCTTTTACCAAACCCACCTTAATAGTCAGGGGGATAAGTTGGGTTGTGCCATTGTCAAGCTCTTCGATTGAGGATCCAACAGAACCAGGTGTCACTACCGCCGAACAAGTCTCACCACAAGAGTCATCTCAACCACCAACCCAAAATGCTCCTCCGACGATATCCGGGGTAATCACAGACTCAGACTCTACTTCCATTCCTATTTCCAATGACCAAATTGAAACATAACCAGTAGAGGAGGAGAACGACATTGATGGAGATACTAGACGGTATATTCTTCCACCTCGAAGTACGAGGGGAATCCCGCCAAAAAGATATTCTCCAGAAAAGATAGGGAAGAGAGCCGATATGGGGTGGCGAACTTCGTGCAAGGAAATTTGACAAAAATGGCAAGAGCTTTCGCAGCTGCATTATATTAAGAAGAAGAAACTCCACAATCAACCGAAGAAGCAATGAAGCATAAACACTGGAGAGAAGCTATGTTCACGGAAATGAAGGCTTTGATGAAGAGTAACACGTGGGTGAAAGGCAAGCTCCCTGAAGGAGCAAAGACTGTTGGGTGCAAATGGGTATTCACGATCAAAAGAAGGCCGGATGGCACGAAGAAAGATACAAGGCTTGACTCATGGCAAAAGGATATACTCAGACATATGGAGTGGATTATGCTGAAACATTCTCCCCACTGGCCAAGATCAACACTGTGAGAGTACTTTTTTCCATTGCCGCTAACAAGGATTGACCTCTTCATCAATTTGACATGACTAATGCCTTCCTCCATGGATAGTTACCGAAACCTGTCTTTATGGAACCTCCTCCTGGGTTCACCGCAGAGTTTCAAGATGGTGAAGTGTGCCAATTGAAGAAGACACTTTACGGATTAAAACAATCTCCACCAGCGTGGTTCGGAAGGTTTACTGAGGTAATGAAGACGTATGGGTATACACAAAGTAATTCAGATTACACTTTGTTTCTCAAGAAGAGAGATGGCAAGATCACATGTCTTATCATATATGTAGATGGCATGATCATTACAGGAGATGATGAAGAGGAAATTAGCGAGTGGAGAAAGAACTTGTTGAAAGAGTTTGAGATGAAAGACTTAGACTCCTCAAGTATTTTCTGGGAATAGAGGTACTCCGATCAAAGAGAGGGATCTTCATAAATCAGAGGAAATACATACTAGACTTATTGGCCGAAATTGGAATGATAGATTGCAAGTGAGCAGATACCCCAATAGTTCAGAATCATGGACTACAATTAAAGGAAGGAGGAAGACAGGCCGACAGGGGGAGATATCAGAGGTTAGTTGGGAAACTGATTTACCTATCGCACACCAGGCCGGACATTGCCTATGCCGTGGGAGTAGTAAATCAGTTCATGCATGCACCTCAAGAAGAGCACCGGGAGGCAGCTTTGCGGATAGTTCGATACTTAAAAGGGACAGCTGAACACGGACTCATGTTTGAGAAACATGGTCACATGGAAGTTCATGGTTTTACTGATGCTGATTGGGCCGTCAACCCAAATGATAGAAAGTCGACCGCCGGTTACTTTACCTTTGTAGGAGGTAACCTTGTGACATGAAGAAGTAAGAAACAGAAAGTGGTAACACTGTCTAGTGCAGACGCATAATTCCAAGGAATCAAAAGTGGGTTGACAGAGATATTATGGCTAAGAAAACTTATGACAGAATTGGATCTTCGCCCTATTCAACCTTGCAGGCTGTTCTGTGATAACAAGGCAGCAATTAGTATATCTGAAAATCCGGTTCAACATGATCGAACCAAATATGTGGAAGTAGATATGCACTTCATCAAAGAGAACATTGAAGCTAAAGTGGTGGAGATGCCTTATGTAAAATCCGAAGACCAATTAGCTGATATTCTGACAAAGGCGGTGAACTCGAAGTCATTCCGAGAGGTACAAGGCAATTTGAGTATCGGGAATCCCGTTACTTAACTTGAGGGGGAGTGTAGGAAAGAAATCATGAGAATAATACACAATTAATACATGATTGATATGGAATAATAGTTTTCCTTAGATAAGTGTATCCATTTAATGTAAATTAGGTTTACCTTATATAGATAGAATGTAGCCTATAAAAAGTGTATGACCTTGTACATTGGAAGATGAATAAGATTGACAGATATTATCGATTCCTTCATGAATGAAGTGATGACCAAATATGTCACTCTCCACACACATAACAATAAGGACGCGGGGAGCTTTGATTATTCAAAATTTAATCTTACTTACTCTATTCCTAAATAATTGAAGTATCATAGGAAATTTGGAAAGCCTGAGCAAGCAGGTGTGGAGCTCAGCCGAGGCCCTCCGAATAGAAGTATCTCGCCGCTTTCGGAATAATTTGGATAGTTCTCACCAAACATCAACAATAACCAACTTCTCCATTTTCAGTCAAAAATAATTCATTAGGCGCTTAAACGAAATCATCATATGCAAAGGCTTATCAGTTCAACAAGCTCGAAAAGAAAGGTTCGTTGATTTTCAAACACATACTACAAGATTTCAGATGGTATCATGTTAAGACGGATTTTCCACTTAAGCAATCGGTTCTCTGGGAAGAGCACAAAAACAAGAAATTCGTTGATTAATCCGGCGCCCAAGTGCTTAGGTCGGCGGTGATCTCCGGATGAAGAACTAAAAGCGAGATTCAATCTCGTCGACAGCGTAGAGTTTCTTGATACGCAACTAAATGGCGAAAATAATAATTTAATTCATTGATTGATTAAAATGATAACAAGCTCTCCTATTTATAATACTAGAATACTAATACCCTAACTTATTGAATAAGAAAATAAAGATATGGAAAAGGTATTGTGAAACAAAAGATAACTAAATAATTGAGATTTCCTAAGATATGAGATTGTATCAAATCATAAACCCAATGTGATTTTACATAGAGACAGAGGAAGCTGGGTTACTTTAATTTTACTACTAAACGTATCCCACAAGTGTATGACTGATTAGATCCATTAACTCAAGATTTATGCCCTTTTAGTGATTGATCTATCAAATAAAACCCAAATCAACTAAATCAAAGAAGGATAAGGTGGATCTAACCATAAAAAACTAGTAGATCCTAAAGGATTTGATGGGAGATAAGAAATGGTTAATGTGAATTTGAATAGCTAAATCCATTGATGGAGAAGAAAACTCTAGGTAACCTTAAACATGCTAGATTTAACTAATGGCTCCACTACTCAAACGAATTCACATGCCCTTTGATGCATACTTCTATGCACTTTTTATTAACACTAAAACTACCTACAAGCATACATGGTAAATCTAGTATAACTAAAGGTCAGTATTCATATACTAAGCGTCATGTACTATCTATAGACACAGAGTTTTTGGTTTTGGATTTATAAACTAGACATAAATAAATAAACAAATAATATAAAACATAAAACAAACAATACAAAGCATGCTAAATAATATAGAGTTTTAGGATCCAACTATTACGACCTAGTGATAAGTAATCTCAGAGAACCTTTTACCTTTATGTGCATATAGGATTATTAGGAAAGTAGCGATTCTAGGATAAGCCCTTTCTTGAGTGCACCTATACTCTAACTATCAAAGTCTCCTTCTAATAGATTAGATTCTAACTCCTTGAGTTCCTAAGACTCAAGCTCTCACAAAGGGTCCCCTCTCTCGAGTGCAGATTACCCTATGTATTGTATTTGTTCATTTTACCACATAAAACTAGCTATCTCTCGATTAATCTAGTTAAACGGACATAGTTCTAAAGTTGGTCAGACAAAAGAACAATAAAAGCACAAAAACAAGCAAAACAATCACAAGAGCTAGGAAAAATTCAATTCAATAAATCAAAACGTGTTCATAATCGTCTTCACCAAAAAATCTACAAATGATGTTTAACTACTCATAGACAGGTAGTAAAAACAATAATAAAATTACTAGATATGAAAGAAATTGATAAAACCCAAGGTTAAATCTTCAATCTTCAGTCTTCTCTTGCCTGGATCTGCAGAGCTACGCTCCAATGGAAGATGGATGAATTATGTGTGGAATATGGTATGGAAGAATATGTGTAGAGAGGGAAAAAAGATTGGAGGCTTTGAGATAAATGTTATGATTAGTTTATGGGGTAGTTATAGGCTGGGAAAATACGTCAAAATACCAA